>NC_136423.1:181393750-183793750 GCF_052625555.1 Lactuca saligna
ATCTAAAGTTTGGGCTTAAGTGCTTAAGCCATTAAGCACTTATTCAGATTTTGGCAAACCACTACGTACGCCCAACGTAAATCCGGTACGCCCAGCGTACTGGGTCAACCAACCCGATGGTGGTCAACATCGGGACGAGTACACCCAACTTACCAGAGGAGTATGCCCCTCGTACATCCTCTGCTGGGCCATTGACAACTGGGCTTCGGGTTTTGGGTTGTTTATGGACTAGTTGGATTCGGGCCTTTGCTGGACTTTATGAATTTAATGTTATGGGCCAAGTTTTGATAATGGATCTTGGAATTAGGCATAATTAGGGAGTTGGGCCCAATTTGATAAATTGGGCCAATAATGGGCTTTACATAAGGACTTTCAAGGTTATGGACTTGGCATTAGGCCTTGACGCAATAAATAGAACGGATATGATGGATTGTGTGGACCCTTAGTCGAGATTGTTATGTTTTGTAATGACTTAATATTCATTATTTGGATAATTCTAGATTTTTGGTGAGGTAGCGATTCGGGAGTTCGATTCTTCTTTTCAGATCGACATTGCAAGGTGAGTTATCCTCACTATATCAACAGGGTCTAAGGCACCAAGGCCGACCCTTTATCGGATTGGTATTCGGGTATTTGCTTGATATGTTTATTGATGTGCTAGATCTACATCCTGGTAGTTAGGATGGTATTATGTTAGTGACCTGGTTTAGGTCGGTATCCCGGTATATAGGATGATGTTGTGTTAGTGATAGGTTAGGTCGGTATCCTGGTTATAGGATGGTTGTTGTGTTAGTGATTTGTTAGATCGATATGATTATCTGTTATATACATGCTAGTGTATGATATTTATGTGCACATTATTGTTTGATTTGTATGGGGTTTGGGTTGAGGCGGGTGTTGCTTCGTGTTGTAGGCCAATATTGTTGGATTAGTGTCTAAGGCTGTAACTATATTTGGTAATTACTTGACCTGGTTGTGCATGGTCATTTTGGGTTGCCTTCACCATAGCAACTTGACAAGGTGATTTATATAGAGAGAAGAA
Organism: Lactuca saligna; assembly: GCF_052625555.1. Classification (NCBI taxonomy): domain Eukaryota; kingdom Viridiplantae; phylum Streptophyta; class Magnoliopsida; order Asterales; family Asteraceae; genus Lactuca; species Lactuca saligna. The sequence continues at coordinate 181,394,793 of NC_136423.1, forward strand.
ATATTATTATTAATATATTATAAGAATAATATATTAAAGGAATAATAATATTGTTTGATTAGTATAAGTCATAAATTAATTAGGAATCAATTTGGTGACTTAAAGAGATTAATTAAATAAAGGGGGCACAAACTGTCAAATGTGTGATAGTTGTGTTTTAGGCTATGAATCCTTATGGAGATGGAAAGGGACGATTTTAAGGATATGGATATCCTAGAAATCGTCCAAGGCCCTATCTAGAAGGATATTTGGATTGCTTTGAGGCTAAGTTATCCAATTAAGGTTTAAGGTAAATCCCTATGAGCTCATAGTATAAATAGACCCTTAGGGAAGGAGCAATCGGCCACTCTATGCTTTGAGGAAACCCTAGAGTCGATTTCTCACCTCTCCCTCTCTCTCATATCATGTTCTTGCTAGTAGGTGTTTGTAAGCCATTAGAGGAGTGACAATTGTGACTCTAAGCTCCAATGAAAAGAGGTTTTCAAGCAAGTAACTCAAGGTATTATTCTAGATCTGATTTCATATGTTGTAAATTGTTTGTTTACACTAGATCTATGATTCAAAGTCTTGGATACAAAGCATGTTCAATTAGAGAAACCTAGATCCAAGCAATAGGGTTTGCATGTGCACATAGGAAAGTTCTTATGGCTTAAACCCATAAGTGGTATCAAAGCCTTGATTGGTTTCAATTGAATATGATGCTTAAATGTTTTGCTTGCTGAAAATCGTTTTTCTTGGCCTCTGTCCGACCCAACTCGGCGAGTCAGTGTCTGGACTCGGCGAGTTGGCCCTACTCGACGAGTCCAGAGCTGACTCAGCGAGTCCAAGCGTCAGACAGCGGATATTTCAGGATTTTGTTGCTATTTTGTCTTGGATATGATACCTAAATTGTTTTGCTATGTTAAAATCCAAATTTTGACTTAATTTTAATTTTTATGATTATCCTTGACATAACAATAGATAATTTCAAATCTTTTGAATATTGGTTATTTATATGATAAATATTGGCTAATTAAAATTATTTGGTAATTATCTAATAACTAAAATTGGATTAGGTCAAATATAGATAATTATGAAATTAGTTATTTGAATTATTTGTTATTTGATACCTCTAGTTTTGAAAAGTTCAAAATTTTCCCGAAGTTTTGAGATTTAAATTTTGTGATTAAAAGTTTAATTTAGAAGAATTTAAATTTCAATCCCTTAGAGTTTTACAAGTTTAAAATTCAACCCTATACTATTATATTATTAAAGCTTAATGAATATATATATATATATATATATATATATATATATATATATATTAGTATAATTAAAATGTTAGTCTTACCGTTAGTAGGCCTCATTCACAAATCCGGTCTATAAGGTGGGTATAAGGTTGTTGTCTATAAAATGACGGTTAATGGGTGTACACTCACACCCACCGCTTGCTTGACTAGTGGAGGGTTGTTAGCCGAACGGGTAGGATAGGACAACTCTCTCTTCTCATTAAAAGTATAATGTTAAAATATAAAGTAACTACATGTTTTTCCAAATTCTCAATCATAGTTACTTTAGGCAAAACTGAATTGATGCAATCCCATGAAATTACACTTTGCACCCTTGCTAAGAAGTTAGTGGAGCGTGTGTGGTTTACCGACACACTAATTGGTTCTAAGCAAAGGTGGCGAAGGGTGATTCATTGTTTATCATAGTTCGATGGAGCGTGTGTGGTTTACCGACACAACGAATAGGTGATTGTAACAATGAAGGCACCATGTAGATTAGCATGGTTATTCACACCGACTTTGTGATCCTCGGTATCCCAGTCACAAACGAGAGGGGCATATCAAGATTTAAACATGCCATTGAAAAGTTCAATGAATCTCCAAGAAAATCTAGGAATTCTCAATACATTTAAAACTTACAGTTATATTTTTCATGGCGAAGAATTAGTGAATCGTCATTCACTTACCTCCAAATGGTTTGCATGTTGGATCACGACATCCCTTTTCTAATATGTAAATAATGTTGTTGGGTCCTAGCCCTATTTCTTCATTTTGGATGTTTAATTAGGGATTCAATACTAGTCAAACTTTGTCCTTTCTATTTGTTGATGTCGAACGCAAACAACGCTGCTGCCAACTCATTCAGGTTAATGAGTCTTTGTCAAAAAGTCACTTTCGATGGATCGAACTTTAGCAAATGGATAAGATACATTCGCACGATCGCACGTTACGAGGACAAGGAGTATGTTCTCGATGAGAAGCTTGAGAAGATCAATCCAGAAACTACTACTCCCGAAGAAATGGCTGTATTTGAGACACATGAACGTGATGCAACGAAAGTCGATTGCATCATGATAGCCACAATGAACTCCAAATTCCAAAAGTCCTATGAGGACATGTATCCTTATAAGATGCATCTAGACTTGATGGAGAGATATCACCAAAGCGCGAGGCAAGAGCGCTATGAGATCATAACGAATATGATCACTGCTAAAATGGGAAGTGGAGAGTCTCTAACCGTGCACTTACAAAAGGTGCAAAGGTATGTTGATCGTCTTCGCAAGTTGAATGTCAACTTTGGGGAAGATTTGGCTATCGAAATTGTTCTTCACTCCTTGCCCTCATGCTACAACCAATTTAGATTGACCTACCACATGAATAAGGAAGAGGTCACCCTAAGAAAACTCCAAGGGCTCCTAAGGACTGCTGAGAGCAATCTCAAGGACAAGTATGTTGCACCAACTCCCAATCCACCCGCTGCTCCTGTTTTGGCTATTGGGCAGGGAAGGGGAAAGAAGAGGAAGGCTCCGTCAAAGAACCACCTCAAGGGAAAGTACGAAGATGGTTCCTCTTCAAGTGGGACCAAGGTTGATCCTGCTAAGCCCAACTCTAACCCAAAGGAGGCAGAGTGCCATCATTGCCTCAAAATAGGGCATTGGAAGAGAAGCTGCCCGGAATATCTGCAAGCCATCAAGGATGGGAAGATCAAGCCATCTTTTGCAGGTATATACACAATTAAATCTAATGACTCATCTCATGCTATTTCTTGGGTTCTTGATACAAGGTGTGGTTACCACATTTGTTCTGATTTGCAGGGACTAGGAAGAAATAGGGATGTGGAACTTGGAGGAATAAATCTAATCATGGGGAACAGAAGATCGTTGCCTGTCACCAAGATTGGAGTGTATTATTTAGTGCTTAGTAATGGATTGAATTTAGATTTAAATAATTGTTGCTACCCACCAGATATGGCAAGAAACATCATTTATTTTCATGGTTTATTTAGACAAGGATTTATATATTAGTTTAATAATGAGAATGGTTTGATTTATGCTTATCTAAATGGTGTTTTATATTTTGAAGCAATGCCTTGTAATGGACTTTATGAAACTGTTATGGTTGTAGATAACCTAGGAAATGATGTGTTGTGTATAGATTCTTCCAATAGTATGGATAAAGCGTCTTTGTGGCATTGTCGTCTTGGACATGTCAACAAGAAGCGCATAGCCCAACTCCAAAAGGATGGAGTGTTGGAGTCATTCGACCTTGGAAGATGACACATGCAAATCTTGTTTACTTGGAAAGATGACCAAGTCACCCTTCACTGGCACTTATGAGAGGGGTGAGGATTTATTGGATCTCATACATACCGATGTATGTGGGCCCTTTAGATCCACCACAAAGGATGGAAACCGCTTCTACGTGACTTTCACCGATGATTATAGTAGATATGGGTATATTTACTTAATCAAGCACAAGTCAGAAATGTTTGAAAAGTTCAAAGAATTCAAGCATGAAGTGGAGAATCAATTGGGTAGGAAAATCAAGATGCTTCGATCCGATCGAGGATGAGAGTACCTATGTGACAACCGTCAAATTTCGGTCAAGTCAAAGTCAACTAAAGTCAGCAAGTCAAACCGTTTGACTCAATTTGCCCATGAGTACTAAAATTCACACTATGAAACTTCTACATAACTTCTATTCTAGTGAGAAATCATAAAACAAAAAGTGCGAACATCTAGATCTCCTTAACCTAAAACTGTAGTACGTGGCGAGCCAAACCGATAAAACAATGATGCATACTCATCGGGAGTGTGTAAGATCCTTAAACAAGGCTTAACAGGGTTTACGAACCATGCATTGCGATGCCGAACACTCACAACTATCCCACATGGAACCTCTCTCAATCGTTTCCACACTATCTCTCTCTATGTCAAACCTCTCCCAAATCTCTCCAAGTATGCGAAATCTCTCTCAAATATCTCTCTGTATTATAAATCTCTCCAAGAATGTCAAATCTCTCCCAAATCCCTCTAAGTATGTGAAATCTCTCTCAAATATCTCTTTGTATGAGAAATCTCTCCAAGAATGTCAAATCTCTTCCAAATCTCTCCAAACATGTGAAATCTCTCTCAAATATCTCTCTGTATGAGAAATCTCTCCAAGAATGTCAAATCTCGCCCAAATCTCTCCAAGTATGTGAAAACTCTCGCAAATATCTCTTTGTATGAGAAATCTCTCCAAGAATATCAAATCTCTCCCAAATCTCTCCAAGTGTGAGAAATCTCTCCCAAATCTCTCTCAAATAGTTCCCGTAACTTTTTAGAATCATTCGGTTCATTCCGGCCCTTAACCGGGTCAAAAACGGCTTAAAACGGGGTAAAAACGAGAAAAATGGACATTAGGAACCGAAACCTCTCGAGAAGAGAGAAGCTTCTTAGGACCCGAAGGTCCTCTTAGGGACTGAGAGCAAAGAGGAACCGAACCGAACCCTCCTGAGCCGAACCGAACCCTCCTGAGCGGTACTGTTCACCACTAACCGAAACCGAACCCTGCTCAAGAGGAACCGAACCGAACCTCGCCCTGGAAGAACCGAACCGAAGGTACTGTTCACTACAGTTCGTTCGATTCTGACATTCTCGCCTCTTATTCCAAATCGAGCCTCTGTTGGCTAAGGGCGCGAGGACCGAGCCTCGGTTCTCGGTCGCCTCATCTGTTCGCTTCTCTCGCTCTGTCTCGGTCGCTTCTCTCGCTCTGTCTCTGTCGCTTCTCGCTCTGTCTCTACCCGCCCCTTTGTTCTCTCTTCTCCCCTCTCGGTTCCTTCCCTCCTTCTTCTTCCCTCTCGGTTTCTGCCTCCCTCTCTCTTGGTTCAGCATCAGAAGGCCGAGCCTCGGCCAGAATTCGCATATTTGTCACTTTTAGCCCATTTTTGATATTTTTAACATTTTAAGCCCGTTTTTCGTGATTTTAAAGCGGGATTTTCTCCAGAAATTATATTTTAACATAATAAACTCTAAATATTCATAATTTAAACATATTTTGATGAAAATCATTATTTAAATAATAAAAATCAAATTGGTGAATTATTAAAGGTGGAGTGTTGACTTTGCCTTATCCAATGTCACAAGCAACCACCCCACACCCACTCTTTGACTAACCACACCTCCCCACCTTACCTAGGTCACATCAATGTCCTTTCCACTCAATTATCACTCTTTCCCACGTTTTTGAGAGCTGAATATTCATCCTCTCTCCTCACTTCTCTCATTTGCTCTCATTTCACAAGAAGATCAAACTCTTTCCTCTCTCACTTTCTCTCTCTAGAAATTCGAGATTCAAGGGCTGATCTTGAGTTTTTCCTCCACATTTGGTAAGCATAATCCATTCTCTTTATGATTATCTCACTTATTTCCACTCAAATCATGGATATCTTACACAAACTCCATTATATTTATGTTAGAGCTTCGAATCTTCAAGTGATTCTTCAAGTGTTCTTGGGTTGAACACTTCTCTTCTTCAACACTTATCTACTGAAATCACTCAAGGTGAGTTCATACCCCTACATTTTCATGTTTTCTCAAGTTTTCAGGGGGGGAATACAAGTTAAAACACTAAGAACATAACTAAATTTTTCTAACAGCCTTCATCAGAAAAGTTCAACTCCATTCACGGACTGTTTTGGGAATCTTAAACATTTTTTTTTTCAAAACTGTACAAGGTGCAAATATTTCAAGTTTTTAGATTTAAAATGACTACTTGCACATCTCCATACGATTTTTCTACAATTTATGGTGATTTTTACAAAACTGCCTATCATTTCAAACAGCAATCCGGACCAGTCTGTGATTATGGACTTTTTCACCCAAGTTGGAGGTCATTAAAAATTGTGATAAAAATTATGAGTAAACTAGACACTTTTTGTGAACTCTCAGAATTTACGGATCTAGTTTTCGACTTCGTATTATTTTTCTATGATTTTTCCAAAAACAGGGCAGAATGGCTAAAGTTAGCCAACAGCATGTAAATATCATAACACTTTGTATTATGTTGAGCAAAGTGTATAATCATAAGTTCTAATATTTGAATGTGTTTCCTTGTTAGTTTATCATTATGAACTGAAACTAAGTCATTCATATTAAATATTATTCATTCATTTTAGAACACGTATTATTTAACTATAAAAAGTATAGTTTGATAAATTCACAACACTAATACATTTCCATAAAAGAATTCATACATATTACATACATTTTAGATAAACTATAATAGGTATAGTTTATGATACATCACTCAACGCACTCGTACAAGAAGAGTACATTCATACAAGAAATATTTATATACACACACATTTCACGTAAATTTGTTAATCTATGGTTTGATAAATTCACAACACTAATACATTTCCATAAAAGAGTTCATACATATTACATACATTTTAGATAAACTATAATAGGTATAGTTTATGATACATCACTCAACGCACTCGTACAAGAAGAGTACATTCATACAAGAAATATTTATATTCACACACATTTCACGTAAACTTGTTAACCTATATTGTGAGACTCTCTCTCTCTCTCTCTCTCCCCGTACGTCCGAGTGCGGGATATAATTCCTGGTAGTTATAATCAGAATCTCCTTGAGGGAGAACGTGATACTTGTATATAGATCTATATTGGGATTGACACCCCACACCTTGCTGCTAGCTACAGTTGGACCTGCAGGTCTACGGGTGACAAATGTCATTTTATTTTTCGCGACACTAAGAACGTCGTGGCAGGTTCACATAGTCATAGTATGATTATAGCGACTCACATAGGGATATAACAATCCATAAGTTTACGGGATTTTATTTTTAAAACCTAAATGAGTTTTATGTCGATTTAAAATCACCTTTTTTTTATCTCTATGAGTACAGATATTACTGTACACTTTTGGTTTTGGTAGTTACGACTACACATCATTTGAAACCACATTTATACTTTTAAGTATGGTCAATACTTGTTATTACTCGGTCCTCTAATTTAGGACTACATATATATAATGTATTAACAAACATGAGAACATATAGAAATTTCATTTAGTTCAAACGTGTCCATGTTCATTTAAATACATAACATTTTCTATTAATAAGAAAGATTACTTATACATTTTGGTCTTCAGTCATAAGACTACCTTACGCAGATTTTAAAGAAAATATCGGATTTTCTGGATACATATTCTAACGCTTTTACAAGGAAACGATTTACTTTTCTAACGAAATCTCTTATGAACTCACCAACCTTTGTGTTGACACGTTTCAAAACTACTTTTATTCTCAGGAATTTAGTGAAAACAAGAAATCAACAACGTTTTGAGGATGGACGATAAATCGTCAAACAGTTCATTTTGTATTATAATGTAATTGATGTGAATCATGTAAACATGTGCTTTGATGTAACGTTTTCAATTATATTTGTGTTGGTTGTATTTACTTTGAGCACTATTATACTCATTGTTGTGATACTCTACATGAAGTCCTCCACCCCCGGACGTTTCCGCCATCCTTGGTTTGGGGGTGTGACAGATTGGTATCAGAGCATTGTTTATAGTGAACTCAGTATATCAAACCACATAAGATATACAAACTATAAATGCATTGGGACTAAGTCTCTGATTTAAAGTATCAAAACAACCATACTTTTAAAAATAAATAGTTTCTTATTAAAGGTATACATGCATACATACATATTAAGGTCAGCACCACTCTAGAATAAAAGAAAAGTAATGATTGTTGAATATCACAGGTAAGCTCGGGGATGTATGGTCAGTCTTGGGAGTGGCATAGCCTGATCAACTATGCTGGTCCGAGGAGTGATTAGCACATGCCCAAGAATAGTTGTGATATGGCAACAAGTCTAAAAACTTACCAACACTACCACAATGAGAACATAAGAATAGAACATGAGTTTAAAATACTAAAGGAGTATTTTGTAATATCATAATTTATATGAAAAGTAAATAGATCCTCAATAATAGGTCTATAGTCCCTAAGTGGATACTTAAGGTTATATATAACTTAGAAATTATAGACTTAGAATTGGTGGTCATTACTTTACTTCCTTTTCCTTGTTTGGATGTGGACCTAGAGTGGGATCACTTATTCAAAGGTCTATCGTATCTTGTTATATGTAATTAGTATGCACTATGTCATTATAGAAGTAACTAATAAGGATTACCCCCCCCCCCCTTTAAGTAATTGATAATAGAGTAAGACGCATAGTACTTATCTCCTCCCCTTCTATTCTCGCAAATACGGCATAGCAAAATCCTACTTACCGGACGACCCTTACTTTCCTAATCCGAACTCGAGGAATAGTGAATGATTATGAGAAGAATCATAAGCGGGACCGGAGGTAATCAATCCTCCATGCATAGCAAGGGTTCCGTGAACCGTTTCGACTATAACGAACCCGTGAACCGTTGGGCAATCGTGATCGAGGGTTGAATGTCGACAACAATGAAAAACAACCACCATGTGGAGACCAACGAGGGTGCTATGACCTCAACCACGGGGGACCGACGGACAGATCCCTCCCGGCAAAGACCCGGCGGATCACGATCATCGGGGATTAAAACAAGAAGACTACAATCTGAGTTCAGAAAACTGCGCACTACTATAGACCCCACCATCTCATGTACCGGTGACTCAGAATTTTACTACTATTCCCGAGACCAACTCTCTTTTTAGGACCTTATCGCCACTCATGAAGAGGAAAGAGAGTAACAGGGTAGGACACACATCATTCAAAGAAAGGATGATTGTAGCCAAGCGTTGATTGGCAAAGCTACAAAAATTGCATCGACCTTGTCTCAGGCATCACAAGGGATGAATCATCGTAAGTAGAGTACATGCCGCTCACCAGACCTGGTAAATTAGCTTCATAAGTATGTGTTGGTGCTACTCTATTGTAAGTAAAATCACGACACTACAAATTAAGTGACTATGCTAATCAAGAAATCTATCTACTATCAGAGCCCGCCCATGCTCAAATGTGAAGTATACCTGCATCGAGGTCAAAAATTTTCACTGAAACCACGATTTCTAGAGTCATATTAACAGGATGGGTTTAGGATGTACCTAACAGACTCGAAGGACTATCTAGCCTTAATTATATAACTAAGCATACATCAATAGGTCGTGATAAGGACCTAGCTTGGGTCAAGTATAAGGTTTCACTTGGAAACATAACTACTAAAATACATGAGTTTATTATACAAAGAATCTCGTTATAAATTGTTTTCAGAACACCCTAAACAACTGAACATTGATACAAATCGATATGAGATAAACTTAGTTAGAAAACTCGCGACATATAGCCATCTTAGAAACTCATTATCGTCTCACCTTTAAGCATTTGTTGAGAAGTTTCTTCTTCATAGACCTATGGGTGCGATCATACCAGCACTAATGCACCGGATCCCCTCAAAATTCCTCAGCCAAGATTGTTCGGACAAACATGGTTCTAAGAGGAGTAAGATTTAACGTCCGTATGAAACCCACTCCTACCTACTGCCATAACTCCATCTCGGGAGCGTTAGTAGAAGCACTAAGGATAGTTCAGTAATGTGCAAAAATTTATATGCGTAAATATAAATTTGTCAGGATGCACTTAAGACAATCATTTCCACTAATGAAGTCGTTTTTCGTCATGAAACAGAGCTATGTCTGCACCAAGAGGCAACAAACCAACTAGCAAGGCGCCAACACTGCAGATAGACGCTGCTACTTTTCAAGCTGCAGTCACGGCAGCCGTGGCAGCCGTCATGGTGCATTTCAATACTAACAACATCAACAAGGGTGGAAGCAATACTTACAATGCAAATTGTGGTAACAATCAGGGACACCAATGGGTAGCTACCAGCAAAAATACCTCAGGCCACGAACCTTCGAACAAGAAGAGAAAGTTTTGGGACATGAAAAAGCGCCACCAATCTAAGGGATACACTAAAAGACAACAACCTAGGGCCGCCCCTACCATTACAACAGCAGTCATGACAAATGCCTCGACACTAGCCTCGGGGTCTGCCACCCAAATGCCTGCCAGACCATACGAGGGATCACTCCCAAAGTGCAACAAATGTGGCTTTCATCACCATGGGGCTTGTCGGGAGATGCACTGTAAAAACTGCAACAGGAAAGGGCATACCGTTCGTTTCTGTAGGGCCTCGGCCCATCACCTCCCTTCAATCAACTGCACCAAGGTAGGCCCAGTATGCTACCTATGCGGTGAAACGGGACACTTCAAGAGAGAATGTCCAACTGAGAAGAACGACGAAGGAACAGGAGGAATGTGATGAACACACCAACAGGAGCAGCAAGGGAACCATGTTAGGACTTTTGTAATGTTCCCAACGACAATACGTTTAAGTACTATATGTTTGTAATGAATTTGGTACGCTTACTAAAGTAACCTTCCTTCTAAAAAGTAGCTAAAATATTTTCTCTCTCATACAAATCAAACCAAAGACATTCATATGTGACTTTAGGAGCATTACCTGTAAGTTGTAATGACCATGTCCATACATCGGGGTTAATTTAAAATCAAAGTACTTAAGTCTTGAAATAGAAAATTCCATCTTGACTCCGATTCCATGTCTAGTATTAGGGGTTGAGTGGGGTCACCCACTCGACAAATTTCACGATGTCAATTTACATACGACAATCATATACCGCTCGATCGTAAGGAGACCTGTCAGGAATCATGATATCAAGTATCATTACTGGCTATCGAAAACACACCCACTACCAGTGCTAGACACTGTGGTAGGAATCATCTACAATAATCATAACATCAAACAAAATGGAACACACAGAAAAGAAATACAGGACACTCTATCACTCTAGTGATCTCTTCCTTCGAATACAACTTATCTCATGTTATCTAAAAAGATAGTGTTGTCGTATTCCAATTTTGATTGATATTGCCCTCGTCTTCCTGATTAAACGACTATAAAAGGGGCCTTTCGCCTAACCCCTGAATATCGAAACTATCGTCTCTCATAAACACCCAGCACGGACCTTTGGGTCATCTCTCGCTGTGGAACTCCAAAACTCGCACCAGAGGAGTGTCATACTTCCCGAAGCTTTATCACATGTATATACAGGAGACCTTCGGGAATGTCGCGCATGTAGCAGACAAGGTTCAAGCATAGAAGCTTGGGACAGATAGGGTACGAGTCTTGCCATAAGCTTCGGGCTAAGGTTGCCCAGAAGGACGAGTAAATTCCCTACCATTCAAAAAGTCATAGTCGTGTGGACCAAACCCACATACTTCCTACCGATCTACAAGAGCTGTCAGGTCAAACCTGTCGAACTATTCAACAATGAAATTGAAGAACCAAGTTTCTCACCCTGAAAAGTTCTCGTCTTATTCTTCAAATTAGAAAGACAAATTGCTCACAATTCCATCGATTTCAGAGGCCCCGACAACATCTCTAATAGAAACCTTTACTATCTGCCTCGCATTGCCGAATAGGCCGACCAACCTCAAGAAAACGAGGTACCCTTCAGGATTTGGGCCTGAGATCTGAATATCACCAGTCACGAGTATGGAAGAAGGATATCCGAGAACAATCCTCCAATTTCGATGAAGATGTTGAAGTTCGATGTGATAACCCTCGGATAGGACCAGACCCACTCGTTGGATTCATGAACGTAATAAATAAGTTATACCCTTCTTGCTAGGATCAGTTCATCATCGTCATTACAAATGACTTACTTATCTACCCTCGTAGTAATAAGGAAACCAAGGAGAGCAGCTACAACAAACCACGGAAGAAATACGATCAGAGAAGTATTACCCGAAGTTCTCTAGATACGAGTTTTGGAATTGAGGAGTTCAATTCTCAAGACACATCGTTACCAAAGTGGAACTTCATAAGGACCCTTTCAATTGATCAAAACCGTTGAGAAACAGTCAGCACCGAAGGCGTTAGCAGAAATACGCCAAGATTCTGGGTCTCGCTGACCTACCGTCTTAATTCCTTCGGAACTTCTCGAAAAATACGAACCCCCTCCCAACTTTGACCCTAAAGGGAGCAACCCTTGACAGGATGAGAAACAAGAAGAAGAAACCTTTAGAACTCCGGTATAACCGACCGAATTCCTCTAGAAACACTCACTCTGGGAAGGCTTAGTACGTTTCGGAAAGCATCGAAAGCCAATACCCCAAATAATTGTGTCTTTCGAGATTCTTGTCAGAATCAACCCTGTAACTCGCTACTTCAATCTACACCCGCGAGCTTAGTAAAGTACACCCTACCCAACACGCCCCAAATTTACAAGAAGAATCTATCCGATGAGACTCTTGCAATTCCCCTCGACGAGATCGAGTTCCACAAGAGCCTCACCTTCTTGGAAGAACCATGGTAACCATGGATCGAGGTCAAGCGGATGAAACAACGCCACTTCCTATTAGTGAAAGTTAGTTGGAATTCTAACCAAGGACCTAGAGTCACATGGGAACGCGTGAGTCAGTCGATTAGGAAGTATCCTCACTTCTCGGCTTGATTATTCATGCCTACTCCTTGCCTAAATTCAAATTTCGGGACGAAATTCCCTCTAACGGGGGGATGATGTGACAACCGTCAAATTTCGGTCAAGTCAAAGTCAACTAAAGTCAGCAAGTCAAACCGTTTGACTCAATTTGCCCATGAGTACTAAAATTCACACTATGAAACTTCTACATAACTTCTATTCTAGTGAGAAATCATAAAACAAAAAGTGCGAACATCTAGATCTCCTTAACCTAAAACTGTAGTACGTGGCGAGCCAAACCGATAAAACAATGATGCATACTCATCGGGAGTGTGTAAGATCCTTAAACAAGGCTTAACAGGGTTTACGAACCATGCATTGCGATGCCGAACACTCACAACTATCCCACATGGAACCTCTCTCAATCGTTTCCACACTATCTCTCTCTATGTCAAACCTCTCCCAAATCTCTCCAAGTATGCGAAATCTCTCTCAAATATCTCTCTGTATTATAAATCTCTCCAAGAATGTCAAATCTCTCCCAAATCCCTCTAAGTATGTGAAATCTCTCTCAAATATCTCTTTGTATGAGAAATCTCTCCAAGAATGTCAAATCTCTTCCAAATCTCTCCAAACATGTGAAATCTCTCTCAAATATCTCTCTGTATGAGAAATCTCTCCAAGAATGTCAAATCTCGCCCAAATCTCTCCAAGTATGTGAAAACTCTCGCAAATATCTCTTTGTATGAGAAATCTCTCCAAGAATATCAAATCTCTCCCAAATCTCTCCAAGTGTGAGAAATCTCTCCCAAATCTCTCTCAAATAGTTCCCGTAACTTTTTAGAATCATTCGGTTCATTCCGGCCCTTAACCGGGTCAAAAACGGCTTAAAACGGGGTAAAAACGAGAAAAATTGACATTAGGAACCGAAACCTCTCGAGAAGAGAGAAGCTTCTTAGGACCCGAAGGTCCTCTTAGGGACTGAGAGCAAAGAGGAACCGAACCGAACCCTCCTGAGCCGAACCGAACCCTCCTGAGCGGTACTGTTCACCACTAACCGAAACCGAACCCTGCTCAAGAGGAACCGAACCGAAGGTACTGTTCACTACTGTTCACTACAGTTCGTTCGGTTCTGACATTCTCGCCTCTTATTCCGAACCGAGCCTCTGTTGCCTAAGGGCGCGAGGACCGAGCCTCGGTTCTCGGTCGCCTCATCTGTTCGCTTCTCTCGCTCTGTCTCGGTCGCTTCTCTCGCTCTGTCTCTGTCGCTTCTCGCTCTGTCTCTACCCGCCCCTTTGTTCTCTCTTCTCCCCTCTCGGTTCCTTCCCTCCTTCTTCTTCCCTCTCGGTTTCTGCCTCCCTCTCTCTCGGTTCAACATCAGAAGGCCGAGCCTCGGCCAGAATTCGCATATTTGTCACTTTTAGCCCATTTTTGATATTTTTAACATTTTAAGCCCGTTTTTCGTGATTTTAAAGCGGGATTTTCTCCAGAAATTATATTTTAACATAATAAACTCTAAATATTCATAATTTAAACATATTTTGATGAAAATCATTATTTAAATAATAAAAATCAAATGGGTGAATTATTAAAGGTGGAGTGTTGACTTTGCCTTATCCAATGTCACAAGCAACCACCCCACACCCACTCTTTGACTAACCACACCTCCCCACCTTACCTAGGTCACATCAATGTCCTTTCCACTCAATTATCACTCTTTCCCATGTTTTTGAGAGCTGAATATTCATCCTCTCTCCTCACTTCTCTCATTTGCTCTCATTTCACAAGAAGATCAAACTCTTTCCTCTCTCACTTTCTCTCTCTAGAAATTCGAGATTCAAGGGCTGATCTTGAGTTTTTCCTCCACATTTGGTAAGCATAATCCATTCTCTTTATGATTATCTCACTTATTTCCACTCAAATCATGGATATCTTACACAAACTCCATTATATTTATGTTAGAGCTTCGAATCTTCAAGTGATTCTTCAAGTGTTCTTGGGTTGAACACTTCTCTTCTTCAACACTTATCTACTGAAATCACTCAAGGTGAGTTCATACCCCTACATTTTCATGTTTTCTCAAGTTTTCAGGGGGGGAATACAAGTTAAAACACTAAGAACATAACTAAAATTTTCTAACAACCTTCATCAGAAAAGTTCAACTCCATTCACGGACTGTTTTGGGCATCGTAAATTTTTTTTTTTCAAAACTGTACAAGGTGCAAATAGTTCAAGTTTTTAGCTTTAAAATGACTACTTGCACATCTCCATATGATTTTTCTACAATTTATGGTGATTTTTACAAAACTGCCTATCATTTCAAACAGCAATCCGGACCAGTCTGTGATTATGGACTTTTTCACCCAAGTTGGAGGTCATTAAAAATTGTGATAAAAATTATGAGTAAACTAGACACTTGTTTTGAACTCTCAGAATTTACGGATCTAGTTTTTAACTTCGTATGATTTTTCTATGATTTTTCCAAAAATAGGGCAGAATGGCTAAAGTTAGCCAACAGCATGTAAATATCATAACACTTTGTATTATGTTGAGCAAAGTGTATAATCATAAGTTCTAATATTTGAATGTGTTTCCTTGTTAGTTTATCATTATGAACTGAAACTAAGTCATTCATATTAATTATTATTCATTCATTTTAGAACACGTATTATTTAACTATAAAAAGTATAGTTTGATAAATTCACAACACTAATACATTTCCATAAAAGAATTCATACATATTACATACATTTTAGATAAACTATAATAGGTATAGTTTATGATACATCACTCAACGCACTCGTACAAGAAGAGTACATTCATACAAGAAATATTTATATACACACACATTTCACGTAAATTTGTTAATCTATGGTTTGATAAATTCACAACACTAATACATTTCCATAAAAGAGTTCATACGTATTACATACATTTTAGATAAACTATAATAGGTATAGTTTATGATACATCACTCAACGCACTCGTACAAGAAGAGTACATTCATACAAGAAATATTTATATTCACACACATTTCACGTAAACTTGTTAACCTATATTGTGAGACTCTCTCTCTCTCTCTCTCCCCGTACGTCCGAGTGCGGGATATAATTCCTAGTAGTTATAATCAGAATCTCCTTGAGGGAGAACGTGATACTTGTATATAGATCTATATTGGGATTGACACCCCACACCTTGCTGCTAGCTACAGTTGGACCTGCAGGTCTACGGGTGACAAATGTCATTTTATTTTTCGCGACACTGAGAACGTCGTGGCAGGTTCACATAGTCATAGTATGATTATAGCGACTCACATAGGGATATAACAATCCATAAGTTTACGGGATTTTATTTTTAAAACCTAAATGAGTTTTATGTCGATTTAAAATCACCTTTTTTTATATCTATGAGTACAGATATTACTGTACACTTTTGGTTTTGGTAGTTACGACTACACATCATTTGAAACCACATTTATACTTTTAAGTATGGTCAATACTTGTTATTACTCGGTCCTCTAATTTAGGACTACATATATATAATGTATTAACAAACATGAGAACATATAGAAATTTCATTTAGTTCAAACGTGTCCATGTCCATTTAAATACATAACATTTTCTATTAATAAGAAAGATTACTTATACATTTTGGTCTTCAGTCATAAGACTACCTTACGCAGATTTTAAAGAAAAATATCGGATTTTCTGGATACATATTCTAACGCTTTTACAAGGAAACGATTTACTTTTCTAACGAAATCTCTTATGAACTCACCAACCTTTGTATTGACACGTTTCAAAACTACTTGTATTCTCAGGAATTCAGTGAAAACAAGAAATCAACAACGTTTTGAGGATGGGACGATAAATCGTCAAACAGTTCATTTTGTATTATAATGTAATTGATGTGAATCATGTAAACATGTGCTTTGATGTAACGTTTTCAATTATATTTGTGTTGGTTGTATTTACTTTGAGCACTATTATACTCATTGTTGTGATACTCTACATGAAGTCCTCCACCCCTGGACGTTTCCGCCATCCTTGGTTTGGGGGTGTGACGACCTAAGTCTTGAATTCCATGACTATCTCAAGGAATGCGGAATAGTTTCACAATTGACGCCACCTAGGACACCACAATTGAATGGTGCGGAAGAAGGGCGTAATCGAACCTTTTTAGACATGGTCCGTTCTATGATGAGTCGTGCTTCGCTACCTATCTCTTTCTAGGGGTATGCCTTAGAGACTGTCGCCCATATCCTTAACCGAGTCCCTACAAAGAAGGTTTCCAAAACACCTCACGAGATGTGGACAGCGAAAGCTCCCTCGTTGACACATATCATGGTTTGGGGTTGTGAAGTTTTCGTAAGACGAGATACTCACAAAAATCTCGAACCTCATATTGAGCGATGTATTTTCATCGGCTACCCGCAGAAATCCTTTTGGATATCTCTTCTATAGACCGGATGACAATGTCATCTTCGTTGCGAGGAGAGGAGTTTTCTGAGAGCGATAACTCATAAGCCAAGGAGACAGTGGGAGGCAAATTGATCTTGATGAGGTTCAAGAGCCGAGTGATGAAGAACCTCAACCGTTGGCGTTCAACCCGAGGAGGAAACTCCGGTTGAACCGATTGACCAATCCTTACCTCTTAGACGTTCCGAAATAGTTAGAGTTCAACCCCAACTGTATGGTTTTCATATTACTACCGAAGGGTACACGTATATTAGTGACAGTACACTAGTAAATCTAGATGAACCTAACAACTATAAGGAAGCCATGGCAGGCCCAGAGTCTGCTAAATGGAAAGAGGCGATGGACAACGAGATTCAGTCCATGTATGACAGTTAAGTTTGGAATTAGGTTGACAATGTGCCCGGACGTAAGACCGACGTGGATGGGAATGTACACACATATAAGGCATGACTGGTGGCGAAGGGTTTTACTCAAACTCCCGGAGTTGACTATAATGAGACATTCTCACCAGTTGCCAAGATAAAATCTATTAGGATGATGCTAGCCATTGCTGCATTTCATGATTATGAGATATGGCAAATGGATGTCAAGACCACTTTCCTTAATGGGGAGCTGGTTGAGGATGTTTACATGGCTCAGCTAGAAGGTTTTGTCGATAAGAAGCATGCCAATAGAGTGTCCAAGCTTGAGAAGTCCATTTATGGACTTAAGCAAGCATCTTGCAGATGGAATCTTTGCTTTGATGAGAAAGTCAAAGAGTTTGGATTTGTAAGAAGCGAAGATAAATCGTGTGTATATGTCAGAGCCAGTAGGAGTATAGTTAGCTTTCTCGTTTTGTATGTCGATGACATACTGCTCATGGGAAACGACATCCCGATTTTGCAGGAGGTTAAGTCCTGGCTCGGGAAGTGTTTCGCTATGAAGGACCTCGGAGAGGCTTCCTATATTTTAGGAATAAGGATAGTGAGAGAACGAAGTAAGAGACTAATAGGACTTAGTCAGAATACTTACTTAGATAAAGTACTAAAACGTTTTAGTATGGAAAACTCGAAGAAGGGAGAACTACCGATACAAAGTAATGCCAAGTTGAGTAAGACTCAAAGTTCGAGTACTGAAGCCGAGATAGCCGAGATGAGCCGAGTACTTTACGCTTCCACAGTTGGCTCAATCATGTACGCTATGACTTGTACTCACCCTGATGTGGCCTTTGCTTTGAGCATGGTCAGTAGATATCAAGGGAACCCTGGCAGAGCTCATTGAATTGTGATTAAGAATATCCTTAAGTACCTTCGGAGAACCAAGGAATGGTTTCTAGTCCTCGGAGGGAGGGTTTAGTGACGCCAATTTCTAGACCAACAGGGACAACTACCGTTCGCAGTTGGGCTGGGTCTTCACCCTAAATGGAGGAGCAGTGACTTGGAAAAGTTCCAAGCAGGAAACTGTAGCTGGTTCAACGTGCGAATCAAAGTATATTGCAGCGAGCGAAGCGTCAAAGGAGGCGATATGGTTGAAGAACTTCATTGGTGACCTTGGAGTTGTGCCTGCCATAAAGGATCCTATGGAAATTTTATGTGATAATGAAGGAGCGGTTGCCTTGACCAAGGAACCAAGGGATCATGGTAGATCTCAGCATATCAACAGAAAATATCACTTTATTAGACATCGAGTAGAAGAAGGACACCTCGTGGTTAAGAGGATATCATTATAAGATAACCAAGCAGATCCGCTTACGAAGGGACTGCGTAGGGTTAAGCATTTGTAGCATGCTAGGAGCATTGGGCTGAAGGATGATATTAGTTTAGATTAGATAGTTTTGGAAACATATAATAGATAAATGTAATTGAAGTTTGATGATTAAATAAAGAAGTATTATTTATAAGTAAAGTTACTGTTTTATGTTAATTGTTTAACTATTGTTTTAATTTGCATGTTTTGACTTCCAGAATAATTGATTTTGTTAAGAATAATCGAATTATTCAAATAGTCCCCAATCGTTCATGTGATGGAAGTAGACATGAATGAAGATTGTCATGAATTGGTGTGTAGATTGTCTAAATGGTATTAGACGTAGCAAAGGTTTGCTACAACGTTCATTAGTGCTTATGATTTATGAGCAAGTTTTGAGCATTGGAATAAACTCGCGCTTGCTGGAATCACTTTATGGAATGTGACAAAAGTGATCGCAAGACGATAATATCATACAGTCTTAAAACCTAGACATATGGTTTATTATTTGCTAATTGGTTGTGCATTGATAATGCGAAACCGCATCAGTAAATTGATGTTATAAAACGCATTGTTGTGTATAATTTGATCGGTGGATAAGTAAATGCATATAAGTCGAAGTTTATCTGTTACTTCTATACTAAGAGGGTAAAAGCGATATCACGGCCGCTCAATGATTTGATTTGAATTATGTGTCGGGCCCGGTCAGGACTGAATTGATGTGTTCAATTAAGTTCTATGTCAAATAAATTTGAGATCGAGAAACCAACTGTTGGGCAATTAGTTCCATGAGATTGTCCACACAATATCTAAACATAGGACTGTACGATCCCTTATCTAAAAGACAGGTTACTGATGAGATTAGAGTTGACAGCGTCTTTGAGAGCTACGATTGCTAATCGGATTGTGTTTACATTTATAGTTACTAGACTTATCTAAGTGGGAGACTGTTGGATTAGTGTCTAAGGCTGTAACTATATTTGGTAATTACTTGACCCGATTGTGCATGGTCCTTTTGGGTTGCCTTCACCATAGCAACTTGACAAGGTGATTTATATAGAGAGAAGAAATATTATTATTAATATATTATAAGAATAATATATTAAAGGAATAATAATATTGTTTGATTAATATAAGTCATAAATTAATTAGGAATTAATTTGGTGATTTAAAGAGATTAATTAAATAAAGGGGGCACAAACTGTCAAATGTGTGATAGTTGTGTTTTAGGCTATGAATCGTTATGGATATGGGAAGGGACGATTGTAAGGATATGGATATCCTAGAAATTGTCCAAGGACCTATCTAGAAGGATATTTGGGTTGCTTTGAGGCTAAGTTATCCAATTAGGGTTTAAGGTAAATCCCTAGGAGCTCATAGTATAAATAGACCCTTAGGGAAGGAGAAATCGACCACTCTATGCTTTGAGGAAACCCTAGAGCCGATTTCTCACGTCTCCCTCTCTCTCATATCATCATTTTGCTAGTAGGTGTTTGTAAGCCATTAGAGTAGTGACAATTGTGACTCCAAGCTCCAAGGAAAAGAAGTTTTCAAGCAAGTAACTCAAGGTATTATTCTAGATCTGATTTCATATGTTGTAAATTGTTTGTTTACAATAGATCTATGATTCAAAGTCTTGGATACAAAGCATGTTCAATTAGAGAAACCTATATCCAAGCAATAGGGTTTGCATGCACACATAGGAAAGTTCTTATGGCTTAAACCCATCAAATATACCCAGGGCAGACCGGATAGACTGCAGGCCCGCGAGGATGCATAGTAAGGCCGAAGGCCCGACGAGCGGTCTGGATAGGTTGAAGGCCCAGTGAGGGCGGTCCAGACGTGTAGAAGCTCAGAGAGTGGGCCAGATAGACTGAAGGCTCGGTGCGGGCGGTCGAATCATACTGTAGAATCAGATAGTGGATCAGGTAGACTGTAGGCCCGGTGCGGGCAGGCCAGTCACATTGTAGACTCGAGATGCATGGTTGTTCTCTTATTTATATGATATGATTATGATTGTATGGCATTGATATTTTGGGGGAACTCACTAAGCTTTGGGTTTAAAGTTGTTGATTTTGTTTCAGGTACTCCTGATGATCACGGGAAGGCGAAGGTGTGACGGTACACTTCCTCATATTTTGATTCAGATTTCTGGGATAATCTTATATGTAAATATTTTGAAAACAAATTTGTAGTAACTCTTGGTATTTGAAATGTTTTTAAAAGTTTAAATTTGGCATGAATTTTATAGGTGTTACAAGTTGGTATCAGAGCCTTGGTTTGAGTGAATTGGAGGAACACTCGTGTGAATACAGTCTCAAACTAAGGAAAATATTTTCAAAATGATTTTAAATGGTTTTCAAAATTAAAAAGGAGGATTTAAGTGTACGATCAGTCGGAGCCAGTAAGTAGACCCCAAAATACCATGCAGTTATTTGATTATGTGATATGTTAGAACAACATGCTAGTGATAAGATAAGGGTCCTCAAGAATTGTATGATAGAATTGCCTAATCTTTGATGCCTTATCTTTTGTAGAGTACCTCATTGATTGTTGTATGACTCTTTTTCGTGTGAATTAACTATTGTGTGAATACTCCAAGTCACATGCTACATAGGTTAAATGGTCTTAGGGTAAGGGATTTGGTCCTACTACGCAGCTCTTGTATGAGTCCGACCATTGTGGGATTAAATCTTTTAGTCTAAGATTGTTTGAGCCATGGGTATGTGATTGTATTCATGCAATAGTTAACTGGCACCAATGGAGGGTTGTGTGGCAGTTAGTGGATGTGTGGGTTGTGTGAGTCTGGGAGGCCAGTCAGGAGATAATTAGCATTCCTCTAGGAGTGATGATTGAGCGAAGGCGAAGGCGTGACGATACACTTCCTCATATTTTGATTCGGATTTCTGGGATACTCTGATATGAAAATATTTTGAAAACAAATTTGTAATAACGCTTGGTATTTTTGAAATGTTTTTAAAAGATTAAATTTGGCATGAATTTTATGGGTGTTAAAAGTTGGTATTAGAACTTTGGTTTGAGTGAATTGGAGGAACACACGTGTGAATCCAGTCTCAAACTAAGGAAAATATTTTCAAAATGATCTTAAATGGTTTTCAAAATAAAAAAGGAGGATACAAGTGTACGATCAGCCAGAGCCAGTAAGTAGACCCCAAAATACCATGCAATTATTTGATTATGTGATGTGTTAGAAAAACATGCTAGTGATAAGATATGGATCCTCAAGAATTGTATGATAGAATTGCCTGATCTTTGATGCCTTATCTTATGTAGAGTACCTCATTGATTGTTGTATGACTCTTTCGCGTGTGAATTAACTGTTGGGTGAATACTCCAAGTTACATGCTACATAGGTTAAATGGTCTTAGGGTAAGGGATTTGGTCCTGGTACGCAGATCTTGTATAAGCCCAACCGATGTGGGGTTAAATCTTTCGGTCTAAGATTGTTTGAGCCATGTGGTATGTGATTGTATTCATGCAATAGTTAACTGGAACCAATGGAGGGTCGTGTGGCAGTTAGTGGATGGGTGGGTTGTGTGAGGCCGGGAGGCCAGTCAGGAGATATTTAGCATTCCTCTAGGAGT
This sequence comes from Lactuca saligna, assembly GCF_052625555.1. Classification (NCBI taxonomy): domain Eukaryota; kingdom Viridiplantae; phylum Streptophyta; class Magnoliopsida; order Asterales; family Asteraceae; genus Lactuca; species Lactuca saligna. The sequence continues at coordinate 181,417,387 of NC_136423.1, forward strand.
GAGGATTGAGCACTCGCTATGTTTATATATATAATTTTTGGGTGTTATGATGATACTTGATACAAATATGGGTAGGTATGGAAGGTATTATGGGCTCGTACTACTGAAAGCACATGACCCATACACGTAGCAAGGAAGTCACAACCTCTAGGGTGTGGTTGGGGTTATGTTCTCCGTCATTTGTGTGGATTGTCTGATATCTTCCTGTTATATTTTGAGCATGGTGGTTACGAGGCGTTTCGTGATGGGATCCAGATCAGGATCAGGACAGGACGATCAGGGTGCCCTGACAACACCCGAGGTTACCAGTCAGGATGGACCAGCATTGACAGAGGATCGAGTCAGGGAGATCATCCATGAGGAGGTGGTCGAGATTGTCCGGATTCAGATTCTGGAGTTTTTTGGGTCTATCAAGACCACTATGATGGAGTATTTTGATGATAGATACGCAACCCTAGATAAGATGGTTGTCGCAGCAGCTACAACGGCAGGGGGAGGAGCTGGTTGGGGCTTCCAATACCGGGACTTCAACAACATGAAGCCCCCGAATTTCGATGGGATTCAGGACCCTATCATAGCCATGAGGTGGATATCGGACATTAAGGGGTGTTTTTTCACCTGTTCCTGCCCGACTAACCAGAAGGTCAGGTGTGCCTTAAACATGTTGAGGTCCGGGGCAAAGGATTGGTGGAGATTGATGACAGGGTCTTATTCGGATGATCGGAGGGCTGCAGTTTCTTGGGATCAGTTTAGGGAGATGTTCTGCTCCCGCTACATTCCACGGGTCGAGCGTGAGCAACTAGCTCAGGAATTCTTGGAGTTGAAACAGGATGCGGAGTCGGTGACAGTGATAACTTGTATGTTCACTAAAAGGGCAATGTTTTGCCCAAAGTTTGCTTCCGAGCAGGCTCAGATGAAACAATATATGAGCATGCTCAAGACTGACATTAGAAAGTTCGTTTCTACCCAACGATGTGATATGTTGCTGGATTTACAGGAGGCCACTAGGCGGCGTGATCTGTAGATTGAGTTATAGTTTCGAGAGTAGGGGCAGGCCCCGATGCAGTCTCAATCGGCGCCAAGTCGGTCCAAGACCGCTGATTCTAAGGTTGGAGGTCAGAGCGGCCACACTTGTGAGAAGCGCGGGAAGGGTCATACCGGAGTTTGTAAGTTCGGTGTTGCATTTCGCAAGTGCGGAAAGGAGGGGCACTATACGAGGGATTGTCTCCAGTTAGCACCGGTTCAGGACGTGAGGATTTGTTATCACTACCATCATGTTGTTCACGTGAATGCCAACTGTCCTTGTCTTGCTACATTGAGGAATACTATCGCGGGTTAGGGTAGAGCAGAGCCTCCAAGGCTTAGGGTTGTGCCTTCCAGCTTACGGCAGAGGAGGTCAGGACATCGATAGATGTGGCAGCAGGTACGTTTCCATCTATGATCTTACTGTTTATGATAATATTGTGAAATTCTCCACCTCTTTATGCATGAGTCATTAGAACATAGGAGGGTCAGGGAGTTTAGTATCGATGGGTTGTAGACAGTTGAGTTGTATTTTGGTTTCTCTGCTAGTAGGTAGTAGTTAGTGTCCCAAGTGGGGGAGAATTGGAAATTCTCAGATGGAGTATCAACCATTGAGGGTTCTGTTAACTGCTAGGGTTCAACAGTGCATTCATCACGAGTGTGCGGGCTAGTTAATGCATGTGGTAGACACGCGGGTCGGGGAACAGACCATGGTTTTCCGAGAGGGTAGACGATCGATATGAGGCCTAGGGTTAGGACGGGGTTAGAGTCCGTGGAATGGATCAGGAGTTTGGAACCCCAAGTGGGTGAGAACAGTCTGAATGGGAGAGATCACCAAGAGGGGTGGTCTAGGGAGATGCTCAACAGTTTGGAGTAGTCCAGATAGACTGAAGGCCGGTGGGCATACCAGTCAGGCCGAAGGCTCAGAAAACTGTCCAGACAGGTTGAAGGCCCAGAGAGGTGGTCCAGACATGCTGAAGGTTCAGAGAATGGTCCAGACAGTATGAAGGCCCAGAGAGGTAGTCCATACATGCTGAAGGTTCTAGGAGTGATTCAAATAGATCGAAGGCCTGGTGAGGCTGTCTAGTCATGCTGAAGACTTTGTATGGGTTTGTTAGTTATATGATCGGGTACTGAGTATATATATGTTATGGGGTAGCAACTTGTTCTACAAGTGGATAGTGTAGGGTGAGGTTTCAATTGTGGCACTTTTTGATGTTGTGAAGGACATTGATTAGGCCTCCTTAGGTAATGGAGGAGGTGAGTATCTCCAGGATGAAGTGTTGGGAAACTAAAGCGACGACATCGGTGTCGATAGTTTATCGAGAGCATTCCAGTCATGAGCTGAGGGCTGGAGAGGGCATACTAGGCTCATGTTGTGGGCTCAAAAGCAATCTAGACCTATGCGGAGGACCATGTAAGGGTATTCCAGTCATAGGCTGTAGGCATAGAGATTATGTTGGTTATGTTTCTTATAGGAGCGCATTCGGAATGGATGTATTGTTGAGATTTGGGGGAGTTATACTCGGTTGTGACGAATCAGAGGATTGTGGATTAGACGCAAGGATGGATCCTTGGATCTCAAGTCATGAGTAGACCCGAGTTATGTTCATGAAGGTATTCCAATCTAGTGTATTTCCTCCTGAGGATGACCATACCCTATGATTGATTGGATCTGATATGTTTGGTATTCCAACCCGATGGTTGATTGGGCCAAACATGTGTGGGATACGAGGGTATTCCATCCTAGGGATGACTGGACCCATAGTAGGCATGCCTGGTATTCCAACCTGAGGCTGATTGGGCTAGGCATGAGTGTTCATGTTTATTAGTGGGTTGATTACGTATGAGATTTTGGGATCTGAAGGACGCATTGTCCTATCAAGACAAAGGGTTCGCTTTAGGATGACGGAAAGTTGGGTTTCTAATACTTTGGATCATCATGATTTTTGTCAGGTTGGCAAAGTGGCATGTAGGTTAGACCTTTTGAAAAGGTTCGGTCAGATTCATGACACTTTTCACATCGGGCAGCTGAAAAGGTGCATATTGTATGAGTAGGCGGTTGTATCGTTGGGTGATGTTCAGGTCAGAGAGCACTTGAACTATGTAAGGAGATCAATGGTAGCATCGGAAAGGGTCCGAGTAGATTTGGGAGCCAGAGTCCAAGATGTGGGAGCAGTATCCTGAATTCTTCGCCACAGCAGGCTTCGAGGACTGATATTGCCATATTTATACATATTTTTAGACAATATTTAATTATATTTCTATTAATATTTTGGCCATTTGCATAGAATAATGGTACTTATAAGTTTAATTGTTATATTGTAGCCAAATAGAAGCATCTTCGAAGATAGGGACTGAAATTGACAAGAAATGGAACTTTGGAGGATTAAAGAAAGGAAGAACGGAAAATCACCCAAAATACATATTCACGATGTGAACAAATCATGGTTCACGACATGAATAGAGAGTTCTAGAAGATATGCATGCGGGTGGAAGAGTCCTTGCCGAACACGGTTATCTTATATTCACGACGTGAATCTATATGGTTCACGACGTGAACTTGGGAAATCAAAAAAACTATATATATCCTTGATCATTACGACTTGGAGACTTTTGGCTAAAAAAAGAGGTTCCAAAAGGTGATTTTGAGCGGAAGAAAGGCCATGGAAAAAGGTTTTCAACACCAAAAGAGTGAAATTTCATAATTTAGTTCAGTTATTTGATACCTATGAACATGTTTCCTTATACTTTGATTTGTGATAGTATGTTAGTTGCTATTATGAGCAGCTAAATCTAGCTACTCTTGTTTAGCTAGATGAAGCTTCCAACTTATGAATAGCTTAATTTTTATGGATTTATTTAGTTGGTAAATTGTTTGTGTTTGATTTATAGTTACCTAGCATGCTTATGTTTGTTTCTTTAGTTGCTTAATTTCATGTTCTGTGTAGCTTAGTGACCATTAACAGCATGAACTTATTTACCTAACGATTTAGTGAACATTAAATTGTTAGAGCTAGGATTGAACAATTTTAGTTAGTAATCAAAGTAAATAAATTTAGTAATCAAAGTAAATAAACTCCACTGCTTAGAGTCGTTTTCCCTGAACCCTATCTATTTCCTTGAGTGTTTGAGCTTATTGAGTGTTTCTTGAGTGTTTTAAGAAGAAGGTGTTACATTAAGGAGTTAGAGAAGAAGATCAAGCTTGTAGATCTGAAGTTGGTTTGTGCCCTAGAAGTTCTAAAAGGTAAAAAGCTTCAAATTTTATGCAAATATGTATAGATCTTGCCATTTTGCTTTAAAGAACCATTTTTTGTCCCAAAAAGTCCCAAGATGGTGCATGATGTGATTGGGACAAAATGAGTTGTCCTTCTAGACTCTTGAAGGGGTTTTGATTGATAATAATATGGTCCCAAAGGCTCAAGATGTCCTATGCATGGAGTAGGAAGGTCTTAATGGATTAAGACAAAGTATTAAGAGCTTTCTGGACGTCCAAAGTGACAAAGTTCGTGACTTTATGGGTCCTAGGCACATTTGGTCACTGGATCTGAAGTTTGGGCTTAAGTGCTTAAGCCATTAAGCACTTATTCAGATTTTGGCAAACCACTACGTACGCCGAGCATACTGGGTCAACCACCCTGATGGTGGTAAACATCTGGACGAGTATGCCCAACTTACCAGAGGAGTACGCCCCACGTACATCCTCTGTTGGGCCTTTGACAATTAGGCTTTGGCTTTTGGGTTGTTTATGGACTAGTTGGACTTGGGCATTTGCTGGACTTTATGAATTTAATGTTTTGGGCCAAGTTTTGATAATGGATCTTGGAATTAGGCCTAATTATGGAGTTGGGCCCAATTTGATAAATTGGGCCAATAATGGGCTTTGCATAAGGATTTTCAAGGATATGGACTTGGAATTGGGCCTTGACCCAATAAATAGAATGGGCATGATGGATTATGTGGACCCTTAGTCAAGATTGTTATGTTGTGTAATGACTTAATATTTATTATTTGGATAGTTCGGGATTTTTGGTGAGGTAGCGATTCGGGAGTTCGATTCTTCAATTCAGATCGACATTGCACAGTGAGTTATCCTCACTATATAAATAGGGTCTAAGACACCAAGTCCGACCCTTTATCAGATTTGTATCCGAGTATTTGCTTGATATATTTATTGATTTGTTAGATCTACATCCTGGTAGTTAGGATGGTATTATGTTAGTGACCTGGTTTAGGTCGGTATCCCGGTATATAGGATGATGCTATGTTAGTGACCGGTTAGGTCAGTATCTTGGTTATAGGATGGTTGATGTGCTAGTGATCTGTTAGATCGGTATGATTATCTGTTATATACATGCTAGCGTATGATATTTATGTGCACACAATTGTTTGATCGGTATGTGGGTTGGGTTGAGGCGGGTTTTGCTTCGTGTTGTAGGCCAATATACCAAGGGCGGACCAGATAGACTGCAGGCCCGAGCGGCGGTCCAGACATGAAGAGGCTCGAAGAGTGGGCTAGATAGACTAAAGGCCTGGTGCAGACGGTCTAGTCATACTGTAGAATCAGAGAGTGAACAGGTGGACTGAAGGCTAGGTGCGGGCGAATGATTCACAATGTAGACTCGAGATGCATGGTTGTTCTCTTGTTTATATGATATAATTATGATTGTATGGCGTTGGTATTTTGGGGGAACCGGGCAGAGCCTGATGCAGTGGGCAAGGCCCAGTATGTGTTGTTATGTCTTTATGTTATTTTCATTATTGATGTGTTTATATGTATACCAGATTACGATCTGATGCCGGGCGGGGCTCGATGCAGTGGGATGGGCCCAAGTTATATGATTATGTGTATGGTATGGGGTAGTTTGGGGAGACTCACTAAGCTTCGTGCTTACAGTTTTCAGCTTTGGTTTCAGGTACTTCAGTTTTCAACAGAGGAGCTCGAGATGATTGCAGTGTACACCCCATTTGTTAAGTCTCGGACGTTTATACTCTGATATATTTGACAGATGTTATGATATTCTTGAGATACATGACTTATGATTTTTATATGTTGAAAGATGATTATGATTTAATTAATTGTTTAAAATGGTTTTTTTAGACTGTATTTTTGGATGTTTCATCAATACCCAAAAAATAACTTGCATCTTCAATGTCTTTGATGGTAAAGGCCTGATGCAAATATTTTTTGACTTCATGTAACACATGTTTCCCAGGATGGATCGGTGGATGGTATAAAGAAGTCAAAGGCATGGTTTTTTAGGAAACCCAGATACCACGACACGACATGAAGGGTGTCATGACATGGAATACTAAATGAAGAACGCATATCCAGGATGGCTGTCACGACATGACGAAATGAAGGTCACGACATGACAACAGTTGCATTCTAAGTCCATGATTTTTAGGGTTTCTTCCATGTTTAAAGCTATTAACTCATGGTCTAGGGCATCCTTTTCATCCTCTAACCTCCCTTAACGAAACCCTAGCCCCATTTCATGTTCGTGATATCATTTGATTGATTGGTGGCCTTGTTATTAGTTATTGGTGAAACTTGAAGAAGAGGGAAGTTCTTTGTGGTGCAAGGAAGCAAGGAGCTAGCTTGGATCCATCATTCCCTTTAGAATTTTGAGTTGTTAAAGGTATAAAGTTCACATCTTGACCTTTGTTCTTCTTATTTCAAGTTTGGTCTCATTCAGATGATTTTGGTCCCTTCCATGAATGCTCTTGGAGTTTGAGGAACTCCAGAGCTTGTTGTGACTCTGAAATGTGTTGGATAAGGTGTCTAAGTCCATAACTATTTCTGGTAAATACTTGACCCGACCCGGCATGGTCCATTTGGGTTTCATGGCACCATGCAATTGGATAAACTAAATGAGAGAAATAACACATATGGTTTATTAATATATTATAAGTTCTAATATATTAATAATATTATTTAATTAGTTTGTTCAAGAATTAATTTAGAATTAATTAAGTGATCAAAAGACAACTAATTAAATGTATGGATTGATTATGTAAATCATCCATAACTTATATAGTGGGCTAAGAGGCTCCATGGATAATCAAGATGGGTTATACCCATTGGATGGTCCATGGAGGCTCCATGGGAGTTACAAACCCATGGGCCATGGAAATGAAGAGTCATGACACATTAGGGTGTAACCCTAGATGTGTCAACACTATATAAAGCTCATGTGTTCTCCCCAAAATCGGTTAGACAAGAAACAAGAGGGCTAGAGCCGATTTTGAGTGTTATACATTCTCTCCAAGTTTACTCCATAGCATTTGGTGTTGTGTGAAGCATTTGAGGCATCACACTTGGGGTTCTAGGCTCACAAGGTTTCAAGGAACACCCACAACAACAAGTTATGTAATTCTATCTATTATTTAAGTTAAAATTGTTCCCCATGTATGCTAGATAGGATCATAGCCTTGGAAATCAACTTTGCATGATAATTAGACAAACATAGATCCAAGGTTATTAGGGTTGCATGTACACTTAGGAAGTGTTAGAATGTTCAAAACCCATCAGTGGTATCAGATCCTAGGCTTGCTTGTTTGATTTTTGTGCAAACTGCTTGAAAAAATCGAGTTTTCTGCTTTCTGCCTGTATGAACTCGCCGATTCCATGGGGGGACTCGACGAGTCCATGACCAAATGCAAGCTACTCGCCGAGTCAGTTCATGTACTCGACGAGTAGAAGCTGCAGTTTCAGAATTTCGATTTTAGTTGCTGGAAATGGACTAGAAACATTACCCTAAATTGTTTTGGTTTGTGTAAACATGTTTTAGATGGTGTAATGTTTATGCTAATCCATTTACAACAACAAGTTATCAAAATTACATGTTTTTAAGTGTAATTTTTTTTATTCATGAAAGTATTCATATTCATGTTCTTGATCTTATGATGTTTAGATAATCATAGGAATTATTTGTAACCTATGTGGTAGATTAATTCATGATCTTTATGTGTTTTAATGGAGTCCATAACTTGTCCTCAAGTTATGGAAAACCAAAATTCACTTTGCTTTAAATCCATTAAAAGAACTCATTGGGTTATAAAACGAATCGTCTTCATTTTTAAATACCCTAATAAACTCATAAGTTACAAGAAATGAAAAGTTTTAAAAGTTCACAAAACTTACCCTCAAGCTTTGGAACAAGTAAAGTCTTGATTAAAACTTTAGTTCCAACCCTTAGAATTTTAAAAAATTAAAATTCAACCCTTATACTTATAGTATTATGATTTAATAATTATATATATATATATATATATATATATATATATATATATATATATATATATATATATATATGTATATATATGTATAAGAACAAAGTTGTCTTATCGCTAGTACGCCTCATTGACGAATCCGGTCTATAAGGTGGGTATAAGGTTGTTGCCTATAAAATGGCAACTTAATGGGTGTCTACTCTCACCCACCACTTGCTTGACTGGTAGAGGGTCGTTAGCCGAACGGGTAAGACAAGGACTTATAAATTATCTTTAAAAGTATAATGATTATTATAAAGTAACTAAATGTTTTATAAATTCCCAATCTTAGTTACTTTAGGAAAAATGTGAATAAGGTGCTAATCCATGAAATTACACTTTGCACCTTGTTTAAGTCGTTGGTGGAGCGTGTGTGGTTTACCGACACACTAACTTGGACTTAACAAGGAAGGCAAAGGGTGACTTAAGGTTTTTCATGAGGTCGGAAGGAGGGCGTGTGGTTTACCGGCACAACGATTAAGTGAAAAACATTAAGGGTACCAAGTAATTTGCATGGTTACTTCACACCTTGTTTTGTGATCCTCGGTATCACAGTCACAAAACATGAAGGGCACACTCGAGATTGAAACATACCATTGAAAAATTCAATGAATCTCAAAGAATCTAGGAATTTCTAAAAGCCAAATAAAACCTAATAATTTATATTTCGTTTTCATGGTGGAAATTGGTGAATCGTCATTCACCTACCTTTCAAATATGTTATAACTTGGATTACGACATCCCTCTTCTAGGTTATAATATATTGTGATTGGATCCTACCCTTAATACTACATTTGGGTGTTTTATTAAGGACTATCCCTATATCTAAACTAAACTTACTTTCTTCCTTTCAGATGTCTTCCAACAATGTTACTCCTTGCTCAAACCCTACTGGATCCTTCTCTCTCATGAACCTTTGTGGGAAAGTCATCTTTGATGGATCCAACTTTACTGACTGGATCAGAAACATCAGGATGGTCACTCGTTACGAGAACAAGGAATATGTTCTTGATAAGGAGCTCAAGGTGCCTGAGCCAACCGCTACTCCTGAGGAGTTTGCTGAATATGAGGCACATGAAAGAGATGCTACCAAAGTGGCATGCATCATGATGGCCACCATGACAGCCGAGCTCCAAAAGTCCTATGAGGACTACTATCTTTTTGAGATGCACCAAGATTTGATGGATCGCTACCATCAGAGTGCTCGTCAAGAGTGATATGAAATCATCTCCTCTATGATCACAACTCGTATGAAAGATGGTGAACCCATCACAAACCACATGCAGAAAATGCAAAGGTATGTGGATAGATTGATGAAGTTGAATGTGAACTTCCCTGAGGAGTTAGCAATATATATTATTTTGCACTCCTTACCTTCGTGTTATGATCAATTCCGCATGACATACCACATGAATAGAGAGGAAGTTACACTTAGCAAACTTCAGGGACTTCTAAAGACCGCATAATTAGGTCTTAAAGGAAAGTCGGTTGTGACCACTCCTGCTACTACTCCATACTCAGCACCTGTCCTGGCAATCGGGAAAGGTAGAGGGAAGAAGAGAAAGAACCCTTCGAAGGGTACCAAGGGTAAGACCCTTGATGGCTCCTCTTCTAGCGGAACCAAGAAAGGTTTCATTATACCTTCTTCTGATCCCAAAGAGGCTGAATGCTTCTACTGCCACGAAAAGGCGCATTGGAAGCGTAACTGCCCAAAGTACCAGCAAGACGTGAAGGATGAGAAGGTTAAACCCAACCATGCAGGTACTTACACTATCTCATCTAATAATTCAATCTATTCTAACTCTTGGGTCCTTGATACCGGTTGCGGTATTCATATTTGTTCTGAATTGCAAGGACTAAGAAGAAGTGAGAATGTGGAGCATGGAAAGATAAACTTGATCATGGCGAATAGGAAAGTTTCACCTGTCACCAAGATTGGAGTTTATACTTTATTGCTTAGTAGTGGATGTACTTTAGATTTGAATAAATGGTTTTATTCTCCAGAAATGGCAAGAAATGTTATTTCCTTTCATGCTTTGTATAAACAAGGTTTTACCTTTTCTTTTGATAATGAAACTGGTTGAATAAATGCTTTCTTTAATAATGTGTTTTATTTTAAAACATTACCTTGTCATGGTGTGTATGAAGCTTTGTCTGTTGTAGATAACTTAGGAAATAATGTATTGTGTATTGATTCTACTAATAATAATAATTTGGATAAAGCATCATTATGGCATTGTCGTCTTGGACATGCAAGCAAGAAACGCATAAGCCAACTCCAAAAGGATGGAGTCTTGGAGTCATTTGACCTAAAGTCAGATGATAGCTGCGAATCATGCTTACTTGGGAAAATGACAAAGTCACCCTTCACTGGTTCTTGTGAGAAGGGTGAAGATTTGTTGGAACTTATACACACAGATGTGTGTGGACCCTTCAAACATGCCACAAGGGATGCTAATCGTTATTATGTGACTTTTACAGATGATTATAGTAGATATGGATATGTCTACTTAATCAAGCATAAGTCAGAGACTTTTGAAAGGTTTAAAGAGTTTAAACAAGAAGTCGAGAATCAATTGGGCAGGAACATTAAGATGCTTCGATCCGATCGTGGTGGTGAGTATCTTAGTACTGAGTTCCTCGACTATCTAAGGGAATGTGGGATTGTCTCACAATTGACACCTCCCAGGACACCACAGTTGAATGGTGTAACTGAGAGGCGTAATCGAACCTTGTTGGACATGGTTTGTTCCATGATCAGTCGAGCTACGCTACCAATCTCATTTTGGGGGTATGCCTTAGAGACTGCCACCCATATCCTTAATCTGGTCCCTACAAAGAAGGTTGCCAAAACACCTCACGAGATGTGGACTGGAAAAGTTCCTAATCTAGCCCACATCAAGGTTTGGGGTTGCGAGGCTTTTGTGAGATGCGAGACTCATGACAAGCTTGAACCTCGAAGCGAGAAGTGTATTTTCATCGGCTACCCACAAAAATCCTTTGGTTACCTCTTCTACAGACCTAGTGAGAATGTGGTCTTTGTAGCAAGGAGGGTTGTCTTTCGAGAGAGAGAGAGAGAGAGAGAGAGAGTTCATAAGCCAAGGAGACAGTGGGAGGATAATTGACCTTGAAGAACTTCAAGAGTCAAGTGGTGAAGGAACCTCAAACCCTAGCAGTCAACTAGAGGAGGAATCTCTTGTTAACCCAACTATACCTCCAGTTGTACCTATGAGGCATTCCACAAGGGTTAGGAATGTACCTGAGCATTACTATGGTTTCCATATTACTGTGGAAGGTGAGACACTTATTAGTGATGAAACACTAGTAGGTCTGGATGAACCTAACAACTATGTGGAAGCCATGGCAGGCCCTGAGTCTGCTAAATGGAAAGAGGCTATGGATAGCGAGATACAATCCATGTATGACAATCAAGTTTGGAACTTGGTTGACAATGTGCCAAATCGTAAGACTGTAGGGTGCAAATGGATCTTCAAGAAGAAGACCGACATGGATGGTAATGTACACACTTATAAGGCACGACTGGTTGCAAAGGGCTTCTCTCAAACTCCTGGAGTGGATTATGATGAGACCTTTTCTCCAGTAGCCAAGATTAAGTCTATTAGGGTATTGTTAGCCATAGCTGCATTTCATGACTATGAAATATGGCAAATGGATGTCAAAACTGCTTTCCTTAATGGAAAGTTGGCTGAGGATGTTTACATGAATCAGCCAGAGGGTTTTGTCAGCACAGAGTACCCTAATAGAGTGTGTAATCTTGAGAAATCCATATATGGATTAAAGCAAGCACCTCGTAGATGGAATCTTTGCTTTGATGAGAAGGTCAAAGAGTTTGGCTTCTCTAGGAGTGAAGATGAATCATGTGTATATGTCAAGGCTAGTGGGAGTATAGTTAGCTTTTTGGTACTGTATGTGGATGACATACTACTCATAGGAAATGACATCCCAACTCTACAAGAAGTTAAGTCCTGACTTGGGAAGTGTTTTGCTATGAAGGACCTAGGAGAAGCTGCCTATATTCTAGGGATAAGGATTTTGAGAAACCGGAGTAAAAGACTAATTGGACTTAGTCAAAGTACCTACTTGGACAAGGTGTTGAAGAGATTCATCATGCAAGATTCCAAGAAAGGAAAGTTACCCATCCAGAGTAACACTAGACTGAGTAAGACTCAGAGCCCGAGTACTGAGGATGAGATAGCAGAAATGAGTCGGATACCCTATGCTTCGGCATTAGGCTCAATCATGTATGCTATAACCTGTACTCGTCCTGATGTAGCCTTTGCTTTAAGCATGGTTAGCAGGTATCAAGGGAATCCTGGTAAGGCTCACTGGACAGCGGTAAAGAACATTCTCAAGTACCTGCGGAGGACTAACGACTGGGTCCTTACCCTTGGTGGGAGTGGTGACTTGAGAGTTGTAGGGTATAGTGATGCTAGCTTCCAGACTGATAGAGATAATTTCCGCTCTCAGTCAGGCTGGGTCTTTACCTTAAATGGATGAGCAATCTCTTGGAAAAGTTCCAAGCAGGAGACAGTGGCTGATTCAACTTGCGAATCAGAGTATATAGCGGCAAGCGAGGCGGCAAAAGAGGCTATGTGGCTAAAGAACTTCATTAGAGAACTTGGAGTTGTACCAGCTATATCGGAGCCTATAGAGATTTTCTGTGATAGTGAAAGTGCAGTTGCCTTAGCAAAGGAACCAAGGGATCATGGGAGATCCAGGCACATCGACATAAAATATCATTTCATCAGACATCGTATAGAAGAAGGACTTCTCGTGGCAAAGAGAGTATCATCGGATGAGAACCCGGCATATCCCCTCACGAAGGGACTGGGTAGGGTTAAGCATCTCCAGCATGCTAGGAGCATAGGGCTGAAGGATGATATTAGTTTTAGTAGTTAGATAATTTTGAAAATTTTAAAATGTAATTGACATTTGATGATGAATAAAAGTTGTGTTTATTTATGAGTAAAGTGTTGCTATCACTTGTCAATCGTTTACTATTATTTCTTTTGCATGTTTTGACTTCCAGAATATTTATGTTGTTTTACATATTATTCAAATTATCCACAGTCGGTCATATGTTGGAAGTAGATATGAAATAAGACTGTCATGAGTTGGTTGTAGAGGTCTAAGATGTTGGACATGGCCTCAACACTCATGAGTGCTTATAAGTTCTGAGTATTGGATTCAACCCACGCTCGCTGGCATCACTTCATGGAATTTATCTCGAGTGATCGCGAGACGGTAATATCATATAAGTCTTCAAACCTAGAGATATGAGTTGTTAACTATGAGTTAGTTATGCATTGAACGTGCGAAACCGCATTGGTAACTCGATGTTATAAAACATGCGTTTATGTGTAATTTAACAAGTAGTAGAACAAGCATATGAGTTGAAGTTTAGCTATTCCTTCTTGGATTAGAGGCTGATATCTGGGCCCTTAGATGCTTTTGTTTTGACCTATGTACTGGGTCTGGTCAGAACTAAGTTGATGTGTTCAATTAAGTTCTTTATCAAACAAATCAAAAATCGGGAAAGAAACTGCTGGACAATAAGCAAAACCATGTTCCATGTGTTTGTCCGGCTGATATCTAGAACAGAGGATTATATGATCCCTTATCTGAAATGGCGTACCATCATCTTCTCAGTTCCGAGAGACCTTGAAAGAGCTACGATTGCCGATCGGTTCCTGAAGTATTGCAGTTATAGTTATTAGACTTATCCAAGTGGGAGACTGTTGGATAAGGTGTCTAAGTCCAAAACTATTTCTGGTAAATACTTGGCCCGACCCGGCATGGTCCATTTGGGTTGCATGGCACCATGCAATTGGATAAACTAAATGAGAGAAATAACACATATGGTTTATTAATATATTATAAGTTCTAATATATTAATAATATTATTTAATTAGTTTGATCACGAATTAATTAAGTGATCAAAAGACAACTAATTAAATGTATGGATTGATTATGTAAATCATCCATAACTTATATAGTGGGCTAAGAGGCTCTATGGATAATCAAGATGGGTTATACCCATTGGATGGTCCATGGAGGCTCCATGGGAGTTACAAACCCATGGGTCATGGAAATGAAGAGTCATGACACATTAGGGTGTAACCCTAGATGTGTAAACACTATATAAAGCTCATGTGTTCATCCCAATATCGGTTAGACAAGAAACAAGAGGGCTAGAGCCGATTTTGAGTGTTATACATTCTCTCCAAATTTACTCCATAGCATTTGGTGTTGTGTGAAGCATTTGAGGCATCACACTTGGGGTGCTAGGCTCACAAGGTTTCAAGGAACACCCACAACAACAAGGTATGTAATTCTATCTATTATTTAAGTTAAAATTGTTCCCCATGTATGCTAGATAGGATCATAGCCTTGGAAATCAACTTTGCATGATAATTAGACAAACATAGATCCAAGTTTATTAGGGTTGCATGTACACTTAGGAAGTGTTAAAATGCTCAAAACCCATCAAAATGGTCCTTAGGTTTCTGAGAATGAGAAAAGAATTATGTGTGAAGCTTTTTTGGGTCTTTATAAGCAATTAAGGACTTAATGGACTTAGGGTTGTAGATTTAGCTTTGGGATGGTGTCCTAATAGATAAAGTTCGAAACTTTATCCATTAAGTAAGTAAAAAGAAGTAAATCTGAAGTTATGGACCTTAAAATGGAAGAGATCTGAAAGTTAGACCTTTTGGCTAAATGGATTAAGCAATACATGGCTTAGGGTGGGAAGCAGTCCAGTACGCTAGGCGAACCAAGTGGTACGCTACACGTACCAACGATCGGTTGCGTACGCCAAGCGTATAATGTGTGCGCCGAGCGTACGCCTCCCATTGGCTTTTGTGGGATTTTGGTCCTCGGTTGGGCTTTAGTTAGGTTTAGGCCCTGGACTAGTTAAAGTAGGAATGGGCCTCAAGATTTTGTTAGCAGACCTTAAGTTTTATGAGTTGAGCCTTTAAGGGCCTTGTGGGTCATTATTGTGTTATTGGGCCAGGTTTGGTTAGGCCCATTATGGAAAGGGTAAAATGGCCTTTTATCCTAGGAATTTGAATGGGATTTAGACTCACAGTTTTGGGTTATAACCTAATTTTGATTAGGGTTATTTGTTTGTGTTTAGTGTGAGATCTTACGATTTTGTAGCCGCGCATCTAGTTATTTATCAGCGGACTGAGGTGAGTTTTTTCACAGTATCCATGGGTCGAAGGCGCCAAGGTCGGCCCATTATTTGTGATATAGGATGCTAGCTATGTTGTAATATTTTATGAAAGACCAGGTTGTGTCCCCTGATATCTGTATGAAAGACTAGGATCTGGCCCTTTGTACCTGTGTGGAAGACCAGGGTTTGGCCATTTGCAGGAATTAATTGTAAGACTATGATTTGGCCTATAACACTAATTTATTTATGTATGGTATGTAGGGCTGTAAACGAACCAAACGAACACGAACAAGGTCTTGTTCATATTCGTTCGTTTAAGTTAGCCGAACAACAAACGAACACGAACGGATAAACGAACGAGATTTTCTTGTTCATGTTCGTTCGTTTAACAAATTACTTTGTTCATGTTCGTTCGTTTATGTTCGTGAACATGCTAAACAAACATAAACGAACAAACATAAACGAACAAAGACAAAAAAACACAATTAAACATATATGAACATAAACGAACATATAATATAGCAATATAATAAAAAAATAATTGAATATAGATGAATATAAATAAATTTAAACGAACGAACATAAACGAACGTAAATGAACATCATAAACGAACGTTCACGAACATAAATGAACGAACGAGACCATTGTTCATATTCGTTCATTTAACTAAACGAACGATAATTTTTGTTCATGTTCGTTCATTTATTAAATAAACGAACTTCCCGCCGAACAGTTCACGAACGGTTCGCCGAACGTTCAGTTCGTTTACAGCCCTAATGGTATGTGGTACCTGGGGGAAACTCATAAAACTTTTGCTTACAATATATTTTTATGGTTTCAGGTACTTTCGGTACTAAGAGGAAGGTCCCGATTTGACATTTTTACAATCTGATGTTTTTGGAACAATTGGATGATTGTAACTCTTGTTTTAAAATAAAAAAGTTTTATCATGTTTTTTGGGATGTTATAGTAGGGAGTGGTGTAGCATCCTTAACACCTCCCATTCTCTATAGCGAAATATAAACCAAGGATATTTAATGACTTCAACATTAGTCCCCAAAAGGTGGCCTAGTTCCGTCGGTACAGAGTTTCAGTTCCATCAGCACAACAAAAGAGTTCTGGTAACGTAGCAAATGGCGCAACGTTTTGGCCCAACTTTAGTAAATTAGTTTGACAAATTTACACTTAACGAAACAATTGACCGAGATTTGTCATCGTGGTCCTTACCATTTTTTGAGTCCTCACCGGATCCAAACCATATATATATATATATATATATATATATATATATATATATATATATATATATATATATATATATATATATATATATATATAAATCTTCATCGAATCCAGATGAAAAAATTATGAAAAACTAAATATGTACAAAGTGAGAAATATATTATCATATTAATTCACTATCCCTATTTAGTTATTTACCAAAAAACGATTTTCATTTATCACTTATCAAAAGCTAAGTCTCATATATATATATATATATATATATATATATATATATATATATATATATATATATATATATATATATATATATATATATATATATATATGAGACTTATATCAAAGTAATAAATGAAAATCGCTTTTTGGTAAATAACTAAATAGGGATAGTGAATTAATATCGTAATATATTTCTCATTTTGCACATATTTAGTGGTTAATAATTTTTTGTATATTTAGTCCTTTTTTTTTTTTTTGCAAAATAAGTCAATGTTATTTTTGTACACATTCAATACTTATGATCGATTTCTTTAGGTTTTTCTCATGACATCGTAAGTGAGATAATTATTAATGAGATGTTTGGAGTTGTTGATGCTTATAAACACCGCGATCTTAGCTGCTTGGTTGCTTATATCTTATGTTTCGGTTAGGTCTTGTGTTCTGAACGCCGTAACTTCTTCATACGATCTCAGATTTTAACGATCTTTATGTCCACGCGTTCGTATTTATTGTGTTATGAACGCCGTAACTTCTTCATACGATCTCGAATTTTAATTTTATATCCAAGCCCTCGTTTAGATTACTTTTGTTAAAAAATAATATATTTTTACTTACGATTTTTATATACATGCATTCTTTATGAATGTATATATGAACATTTTCTTTTATAAATCATAAATAAAAATATATTACTTTTCAACAACAATAATCTAAACGAAATTATAGTAGACTCAAATACAAACATGTGTATATAAATATCGTCAAAATCTAAGATCGTATGAAGAAGTTACGACGTTCAGAACACAATACCTAAACACCAAGCAATCGAGGTCGTAGTGGTCATAAGCATAAACAATACCGAATACTTAATGATTGTCATTTGTATGATGTCGTGAGAAAAAACCTAAAGAAACCGTTCAAAAGTAATGAATGTGTACAAAAACAATAAGGACTTATTTTACAACAAAAAAAATATTAAAGACTAAATGTCAAACACATATTAAACACTAAATGTGAAAAAAAAAAATTAAATGTGTACAAAATGAAAAATATACTATCATATTAAGTTATTTTTTTTAGCTTAAGTGGAGCAACCAATAATAAGGAGCGAATGTGTATAGTTAAACAAGTTTAAGGGACAAATATGAATGAAAAAAAATTCAGTGATCAAATATGTAAAAAATGGAAAAATATATTATACTTTTAAATCATTATCCCCAACTAAATATATCGAACAATAGGTTTTTTAAAAGGATCACAGAACGCCACAAGACAATATGAAAAAGTATATCAACATTTAATAGCTAAAATGATCTATCCTAATAAATAAAGATCAATTTTATCAAATGCCATCTTCTTGTTGAATTTGCTACATATAGTTTTATGTGTTTTTTTGAATAAATTTAAATCCAAGTGTCATTTGTGGTTTTTTTAATTAAATTCATTTAATATGCATACCAATATTTATATATGTAATGTGTTAAATACATTAAATGTGAAAATAAATACAAAGAATCTTAGAAAAAAATATGATGAAAAAAGTTTATCCAATAATTTTAACATGTAACATTAGAAAACACAAGAGTATATATATATATATATATATATATATATATATATATATATATATATATATATATATATATATATATATATATATATATATACTCTTGTGTTTTCTAATGTTACATGTTAAAAGACTAATTATTGGATAAATATAGAAAACATATATATTTTGATGTATTCTTTTGGTTTATTATTCATATTTACAAGATCATTATTTTAAGGTTTATATTTTAGAAAACACTTATTAAGTTTTGGTTTGAAAGTGTTTCTTTAGTACATTCATAAGTTAAAAGATCTTATTATTTACAAATTATTCATCAATTCTTGAGAGTTGCCATATTAATTAATTACATATAATTTCAGCCAACAAAACAAAAACCTAAAATTTATGATTGAATTATCGTAGGAGACATCACACTTGTACTTTTATATTTATAGGTCTTTCATCAAATAAGACATAATTAATGTTAGCTACATCATTTATATTAATTTTATCGCTAAAAAATGAATTTTTGAGCCTGTTGACTTTTATACAAGTTTGTGGATTTTTTAAATCTCAATATGTTACCTCACTTCTTAATGATTGTACAATGGTTCTAAACATCCAAAAATATTTAAGTTTTATTTTCACAATTAGTGTTAGTTTCATTTATAAGGTAACATAGTTGAATATTTATGTGAATTTGATAATACATATAAATCATTTCATAACTGATGTAAATATGTAAGCATAGTTTTCACCATATGAAGATGATATGAGAAGTGAAATGATCACTTGCAATTTTATTATTAACAGAGTGATTTAGTTTATGTTATAGCAAACTATGGTTGATGCTTCAACAATTTGTTTTTATTAAAATTAGTTACTAATTCCTCATTCTTGATTACTAGAGTGATTTGGTTGTCAATATGGGACTAACCCAATTAGTAGATGTTTTGCATCTTAGATTGAATGTATCGAGTTTTAATCCGGGTGTTGACAAATTTTACTTATTTTTAACCACTAATCAATCATTAAAAGAAATAGAGTGATTTGGTTGAAGTTATTGCAAACTATGGTTAACGCTTCAATAATTTTTTTTAATACCTAATAATTCATTATTTCAATTAAATCCTATTAAAATATATCATTTTAAAATTTGTTAATGTTTAATCCTTAGTTTTTAATATTTCTTTTTTAAATCAACTCGTGTAATATATAAGTTTTTAATGGAAGTTGACAAGACATTATGAATGCTTCATTAAGTTATTCCTACATTTGGTCAAAATGCAAAGTTCTAAGATTAATGAAAAACATGAAGTTAAGTGTTTAAACATATGATATTGAAAAAACAACATTTAAAAACTAGGCTTGTTAGCCCAGCAGTAGCAAGTGGTACCCCCTCCATAATATCGTAATATAAAAGATGAAAATACATACCACACCTAATATCCTAATATAAAAGATGAAAATAATCAATTTGCTATGAGTTACCTATACTATACAAGATCAACTCGTTAGCTCTTTACGGAACAAACATCGATTGGATCGCGCCATCATGGATTCATGAAGTAAGATTTGGTAATGGGCTTGACATGATGTTACTATGATTCAAATCCCCTGGGCCGTCGCAAAGGGTATTTATCTTTTCTAATATTGATTTTTTATTTTTTTTTATTTTTTTTTATTTACTAAAATATCATATTTATGAATCTATTTGGTGTTTAAAATGATGAATATATTTTTAACCAATGAGAAGCATATTAATGGACATATCGGTCAACAATCTACTTTCTGTACATTTAACTTAACCCTTCAAGGGTTTAATCCACTAAAATCCAATAATGCATTAAGTTAATTGTTGATAATTATTAAGTATTATTTTAAGTTTAATTATCTTCTTCTAGCGATTTAACTTATTTTGTCGCATCTATTCCTTCCTCCAAGCCCTGGTTCTAGAAGGTTAATGGTTGCGGTACAAAATTCCCTCTCCCGTACGAATTCGGCATGAACCGTCCAAATTGTATGGTTTATCATTTTTACTACTTCTTACAACCTAACTTTTATATATATATATATATATATATATATATATATATATATGTTACAACTATATTTATCATGATCTTTAGAAATCTATAAAAGCATGCTGAAAAAACTTTAAATGTTGCAAAAAATATATGTCAGTATATATACTGCCTACTCGTTCACAATGTTCTCAAATGCATCTTGCGGTTCATAGTTAAGAACAAGAGATAATCATAAACATACTCTAACTATGAACACATTTTCAAAACAACAACTATCACAAAGAAAGCTATGATATGCACTTACAAAAGATCAATAACAATAAACCCTAACACCATCAATGTAATCCCTAAGAATTAGATAGTCTTCTATAAGGAAGGAAACTAATCTAGACTTGAAATATGAACCAATCATTCTCATGAAGTTTCAAGGATTGATACTTGGAGGATAAGTTTCTCGAGTCACGTTGCCAGTCTTCATTAGCATCACATTGTCATTCATCAGCTTTAACATACGTTGATACAATCAACTTCACTTCAAGTCAACCCTTCATTAGCACCACATTGACATTCAACAACTTTATCATACATTGATACAATAAACCAATTGATAATGTAGATTGATTCATTAAATCATTAGGTTTGACCATAACAAATCAATTGCTTAAGTAATTGAACTTTGTTGATACACCCCCCTGTTTTTTCTTGTAGAACTAGTCCTTTACTTTTAAAATTTTTACATATTAGACCTAAAACTAAAAAATTTGACTGTGGCGCCCTTGTTCTCCATTTTTATACATATTTTACTGTCCCCACCCCCTAAACTCAAATGTTCAAGCTCCATCACTGATTGAAGCCCTACAAAGTCGTTACATTTTGTTTAAAACGTCCTGATGTTTTTTTTCTTGCAGTCTACAGGAATAAAATCCATTTTACCTTCTAAAAATGGACCTTAACTTGTGATAACCGGTGTTATTAATGATGTGGATTTATTTCATTAAGTGATAAAAACAAAAAACAAAACTCCAACTCACCTACAACATCACCCTGTCCATGTTGATTTCCAAGAAATTACATATTCAAATTTTGAAGGCAACGATGCATTAATCTATATACATCTTCATTTCAATAGTCGTCAGCCACTTTCTATCTCTCGTTATTGTTAATGGACCAGGTACAAACCTCTAATGCTTATCACCAGAGCTACAATATAATATGTACATCTAACGTTCACCGAAAAACTCTTTCATTCACTATCTTTTCTGACAACAGTGCTCCTCTCAAATTCCAGTCTCTAGTCGCTGTAACATCCCGACTCCCAGGTATTATATTTATTTATTTATTTTTGGGATTTAATGAGTGACTCGACGAGTTGTGTGTTCGACTCGTCGAGTAGAGTTGGATTGGTCGCGTGGGTTTATTGATCGACTCGATGAGTCAGAGGGCCGACTCGCCGAGTTGGCGTTGTGTGAGGAAACCCTAAATCCCCGAGTTTCTGACCTATTTACGGGGTCTTAAGCCCTTATTTTTACCTCACCATTCGCCTTACACCCTTAAGAGAAACCCTAATCGTCCACTTGAGCTAGAGAGTGAGAGAGGAGCTAATATTGTGGTTATTAGTGCACTTTTGAAGGAGAAAAGGAGAGTATCAAAGCTTGGAGCAAGAGGAGGCTTTGGATCTGGAGGTTCATTAGAGTTTTGCTTCAGTTGGAGGTAAAAAGATGCTAACTTCATCATTTCCTTATGAGATCTTAATTTAGGGAGTTTCTAGGGTTTTTTCCCATCCCTTTTGTGTCATTTGGCTCCTTTAAGCATGATTTGAGGTTGAGAACTCAGATCTGGAGTGTAGGAGGTCTTGTGAGTCCAAAGACCCAAACTTTATTAAGTTAGATATGAGATCTTGTGCATCTAACCCTTGTTGGAGCTTGAATTGGTATTATGGAGAAAAAATGTCATGCATGAACGTAAAGATCGAAGCTTTACGTCATAATAGAGCCTTAAGAAGTCAGATCTGGAGTATGGGGCATGGATTTTGCCTTAAAACGTCTGAATGAGAATTTGACTTAAGGGACTCGACGAGTCAAGGAGCTGACTCGACGAGTCGGCTAGGGTTTTCCTGATGAGTCTGGACATGGGTAACTCGACGAGTTGATGAGACTACTCGACGAGTTAAGTTGGGTTTTTACGATGTTCTTATAACGACGTAATTTTTCAAACAAAATTTTTTATTTTTTAAAACTCATAAAAACTCATATATTTCATTTCATAAACTCACAAGTGTCTCAAGTCAACATAAATCCACAAGAAAAGTCAAATCCCTTAATCCTCAACATAATCTCGAACAGGTGTGTACAATTATGCCGGTGCCTTCTTGCGATCCTTGGAGGTACCTGAAAGACATATCACATAACACGGTAAGCATAAAGCTTAGTTAGTTCCCAAAAATACCACACATATAATTAGCCATTCGAGGCTATAACTCTGTAAGACCCTCCGATCAATGTGTCTCAGTGGGACCCTACAGTCCCCTAATTAATAACGACTCTCATAAGGCTAGACTAACCCTTCCATACACTCATAGAAGGGTAAAAGACCATTTTACCCCTCTACGGGCTTAATAGACCACATGTTGACCAAACCCTAAAAGTCAACTGAAAGTCAACGACAGGGAGTACGCTGCGCGTATAATTCCCTACGCTGGGCGTACTCGGCTGCCATGCAGGCATCAGGGATACTCACCCATACGTTGCGCGTATTGGGACTATGCCCAACGTACATCCCAGTTTCACTATCCTCACATTTTTTGTCACACCCCCGAACCAGACGGCGGAAACGTCCGAGGGCTCACGTGACTTTAATTGAATATCATCACAATGAATATACATGAATGATAACATAAACGTCACCATGCATCAATATATTACAATTGGAATTGTTCACATCAAGTACATTGTTTTAACATTACACATTCATAGCATAAATCTTTTGAGTACATTTAACAACATAACATCTAACATTACTTCTTATTGCTCTTCCGCTTACCTGTTACCTGAGAATACAAGTTATTTTGGAAAAACGTCAACATATGAAATGTTGGTGAGTTCATAAGCAATGTTGTGATAAAATGATTTGTGTAGTTTGTAAAACCCAGAAAATCCGATATTTTCTGAAAAGACTTTTGTTTATCAAAGTGTGAACATCCATAAGTTGATGCATGAATGATTTCAAAGACATATATATATATATATATATATATATATATATATATATATATATATATATATATATATATGAAGGGTATTTTGTATTATAGTTATTAAATTTCGAACGAGTAGTATTGAATTCCCCGGAAAACCCGATGTTTTCCGATTTTGAAATGTATTCGTGATTACTGATTTTTGTATTGTCTTAACGAATGAATATTGATTAATCCACATTGTATATCCTCCTAATTTTGTCTACTTTGATTTCTCGTAAGCCTTAACGAACGAAGAGAAAGGAAGCATTATGCCCCACTACTATCGTAAGTACCTTAGGCTGTCGTGGATGCGAAAGACATGATGGTCCAACTCGCATTTGATTACTGTGACCTTACTAGCTTTTCTAACGGGTCAATTTGGCCCACTAGCACATAAAAGCTATTGAAAGTCCTTTTATAAAATATTGGGTCATTGAAGGCCCAACAACATATAAGCGTTATCCCTTTGGGCCCAAAGATCATGTTGGTGGGCTTGCAAGGCCCAACAAGCATGATTTGAAACTCATAAGCCCAAAGTTTGTAGATTTACTCATTGTAGTCATCACGTATCTATTGAAGTGTTTTGATTTGATGATTGTTGTTTTGTATTGATTCGAGACCGAATCAATTCGTTTATAACGATATTTGGTGTTGAATGTGTATTTGTTTTCTGTTTTGTCGGTAGTTATGGATCTTGTATTTTGTTATAATGAATTAATTTGTTTAAAAGTAGAATTTGACCTTTTCACTACCTTTCTTTTATAAAAATAACACTTTTAGTCCTTTATATAAAAGAATTTCATTTTTCGTTTTTAAAACATTTTCTTAACACTTTTGTATCATAAACTTGTTGAAAATATAGTTTTAACCCAAAATTTGTTTTGTTAACAGCTTTAGCCCTTCAAGAATGGTATTTCTCCGTTAGAACCCCATTTTTTGTAACTTTTATAGTTTTGGTCCAAAATCTAAAAAGTTTACATTTTTGGTCCTTTATGGAATTGAAAAGTATTTTTGACCTTTGAAATAGTTTTATTACACTTCTTATCCCCTGTTTTGCAGAATGTTACATTTCAGCCCCTTTAAACTTCAAATTTCGCAATTATGGGCTTATTGGGCCGAATAGCCCAAATTTAGCCCATTAAGCTGAAAATTTACATTTCAAGTCCTTTGAAAATTCTAATCCTCAGAAAAATGATTATAGAAACTGTTTTGAACCTTTTGAACCTCAAGAAACCGTGACTTGACAGTTTTTAACCCAAGTTTTGTATTTTTAACAATTTAAGCCCTAAAATGGGTTTTATGCTAGAATATGTTTCTCATAACCTTATAAGCTATTTTTCTTGACTTGATTAGTGTAAAATAACCTAGATTATGTTTATTTCCTTTCTCAGGTCATAGATCTCGAGTTAACATCCCTTTTGGTTACGTTTGTATCACAAAAACACATAAAATCACACACATACATGCATAAAATCACACATAAGATATATATACACATAGATCTACACATTTTCTTGTATTATTCCCCATAAAACATATGAAAACTGAAAAGAGAGGGGTATGAAGCTCACCTTGAGTTGTAGTTTCTGTTTTGAAGAGAGAAAAGAAGAAAATTTCGATCCTAGCAAGTCTTCTTGGTATATCTCGAGTTTAGTAACTTCTAAGGTGCAAGATCACAAGTTGGAATAGATTTAGAAGAGATTTTTGATGAAATGAAGTAGCTAGATCATGGATTTAACATCAACTTACCTTAGATGATGTGTTTGTGGGAAAAATCTCCTTGAAAGCTTCCTACTTCTCGAAAATTTGATGAATGAGTGTAAGGATGTTCTAGTGAGAGTTTGAGAGAATGGAATGAATTGTTGTGAGTGTGTGTGTTGTGTTCGGCCGAGAGAAGAAGAGAGGAGAGAAGAGATAGGATTGATGAGATGGTTGCATGGAAATATGGGAGTTGCGTGGAAAACCACTAAGTAAAAATTAGTTGGCACACACAAAGTCAACTCCTCCTTCTTTGTGGGCTTGGACCGAGAATGGAGAGGGAAAAGAGAAGGAATTGGGTCTTGAGTGCTTAGCCCATATTATGACTCACTTTAGATGATGTGTGGGCCTAAATAAATCAAAGTGTAATTTTTATGATCTAATAGGGCTAAATTAGTTGGTTGTGACCCATTAAGACCCAAAATATTATGTTTCATGTATATGAGTCCATTTAGGGCCCATTAGAGGGTTCTAGATTCAAGATGGATAAATCGGAAGTTTGTTAGTCCATTAGGCCCAATAAGGAATTCCTAGTCCAAAATGGACTTAAATCGTGATTTCAAAGGTTTCCAATTCTTTGTTGACCATTTGTAGTGTTAGAATAAAGTATTTGATGAAGTTTTGTTGTTATAGGATAAGCATCATGCATGCTTTCATGTTATTGATTCATAGTTGTTATAAGTGTTGTAGTTACAAGGCACCAAAATTTCTAGTTGTGACATTTTTGGTCTTAAACAGTTAAGACATTGGCTAAGAATTCAGATCTGGACTCCTTACTATCTCTTAATCCATAAATTCGGTGACTTTAAGCCTTTGTATGGTTGAATAGGTCACAAACACTCAAAATTCCCATCCCATTTCCTCATGAAACTCATAACTCATGCATGACTTACTCCTAACATCCAAGATTTGATTTTTATGACTTTACTCCACAAAATACACTGAAAAGGGATAGATCAGGGTCTCTGGAGTGCATTATCTCATAAAGTCTCCATCTTTTGGGACAAAACTCTAAAATACTTCATATGAATGCACCAAACAAACAAATGAGAAAGCTTGAAGCTTTATACCTTTTTGTGAAGCCTTCTTCACAGCTAAGCTCAAATCCAACTCCTGGGGCTCTCACTCCTTCTTCTCTAAAGTTTTCTCTCTACTTCAAGAACACAAGATTACACCCACAAGCTCTCAAATTCACTTTCCAGCTATAAGGACAAATATTTAAGGTTAGGAGGGTTTGGTGTTTGGGAATGGTGGCTAGGAATGAGGCTTTCATGTACTTTAAATATGGAGCTCATTAACATTTAGGGTTTCATTCTGGGCCTAGTACGCCCAGCATACTAGGTGGCCTCCGCGTCACAAGCATGCATTCGAGTACGCTGATTGTACACTAAAGTACGCCCCGCGTACTCGTTTACCACCTTTTCTCTAATAAGGGCCAAAATAGATAAGAGCTCAAAAGATCAAAGTTTTACCAAATATACCTGGAGTTGGGGATTTACAATTCTGAAGGAACAAGGGGGACTCGACGAGTCACATAGATGCACTCGGTGGGTCAGGTCAACATGGATAGTTGACTCGAGTGTTGACTTCTGTTGACTCTAGGGTTTGGTCAAGGTAGGGGTTATGGGGACCATAGAGGGGTAAAATGGTCTTTTACCCTTTCCAAGGGTTTGAGAAAGAGAATAACTTAGTTTATTTAGAGTCATGACTTAAATGTTAATTACAGATAATTATCTTATGTGATTAGGCGGAGGCTAGTTTGAGATTCGTGTACGAGATTATTTACTTGCTTGCTTACGAGGTGAGTCTTCTCACTATACTTACCTTGAGTGGTAATTTTGTGTGATCGGATGGTCCTGTGTGTTTATATTGAGTATTATGATATCCCACATTATGTCTTTGTGATTTATGTTGTGTATTATGCTGAGCTTTACTGAGTTAGGACCGGAGGGTCCACCCGAGTTATGGGACCGGAGTGTTCCACTGAGACACATTGACCAGAGGGTCTTACTTGAGATATAGCCATGAGAGGATAATGAGTTATGTGTGGTATTTTGGGGAACCCACTAAGCTTCATGCTTGCCGTGTTATGTGTTATGTGTTTCAGGTACCTCTCAGGATCACAGGAAGGCACCGACTTGATTGTACACACCAATTTCGAGACTTTGTGGATGATTATGGGATAGTGATAGTTTATGTGGATTTGTGTTGACATTTGAACAATATTTTTTTTGAGAAATATATTATGATTTTTTATGTGATTTAAAAATGAAAATTTTGGTTTGAAAATTTACGTTGTTACAAGTTGGTATTAGAGCCTTGGTTTGTGGATTCGGGTGTACCTTTGGGTATGTCTGAACTCAAACTGAGGATTTGAGAAAACTTTCAAAAGAAATGATTTTTCTAAAATGAGAAAGAGTTTTTAAGAGAAAACAAGTTGGAGTAGTGTGTACAATCAGCCAGAGCCCGAATGGTGATTTCCCAAAATACCCTTACTTATTTGTATTATGAGATATTTATGAGATATTAGTAATGCATGTTAGAGGATAGGCTAAGTAATTCATATTTAGGGCTATTATTGCTTGATTTGTGATGCCTTAGCCTAGGATTCATTGCTATATGTTATGTGCCTTGAGTATGTGCCGAGTAAGAGTATCTAGCAAGAATCACTTAGAGAGAGAGAGAGAGAGAGAAAGAGTTCTGAGTCAAGAGATAATCTAGGAGAGATACCTCGATGAGTATATGAGAGATCTACTGAGTGAGTATTCTGTTATTCATGAGAGATAGAGTACTTGTGAACTGGGATCCTATGAGGAGGACTTGGGGTGACTACAAGTTGGTGTGGAAGGTAGTATTGGGCTCGTACTACTGAAAGCACCGGATCTGTATGCAACCCAAGTAAGAATCCTTAGGATGCTAAGGATCAAGTAGGGATGAGTGATCGAGTGTAAGTATGCTCGAGTGAGTCTCTAATGATTTTTCGTGTTGTGTTTCAGAGACATCATGATGGATACACGCTACAACCCCAGGAGCAGTGGGACTAGTGATGATGAGATTCACAAGATGATTCACGAGGAGGTGGTCGTAGCCATTCGAGAGGCGATCACTGAGATGTTTGGGTCTATTAAGACCACACTGATTGAGACAATTGATGAGCGATATGTTGTTGTTACTGAGGCGGTTGCTGCTGCAGCCACCGCTGCTAGGCCACAGGGAGGTGACTCGTTGTTGTTTTGGGAGTTCAACAACACGAAGTCACCAGAGTTTGATGCGACACAGGATCCGATTGATGCTATGAGATGGATCTCTGATATTGAGGGGGTGTTTCTATACGTGTTCATGTCTTGATCATTTGAGTGTTCAGTTTGCGCTGAACCAACTTCGTGCGGGGGCGAAGGACTGGTGGAAGTTTGTGACTACCAGTTTGGGGAACTCACTAAGCTTCGTGCTTACCGTGTTATGTGTTATGTGTTTCAGGTACTTCTCATGATCACGGAAATGCACCGACTTGATTGTACACACCGATTTCGAGACCTTGTGGATGATTATGAGATAGTGATAGTTTATGTGGATTTGTGTTGACATTTGAACAATATTGTTTTGCGAAATATATTATGAGCTTTTATGTGATTTAAAAATGAAAATTTTGATTTGCAAATTTACGTTGTTACAGTCGTCATGTAACATTCAATTCCCTACTCATGGAGTTATCAAAAAAACTAATCGCTGAAAGGAATCGTCGGAAAAACCATCTCGTATAGATCCTCTTTCACTCTAATGAACTATCACTGAGACTGGTGTATCTATCTCCATCACTTCGATCGATTTACTGTTCCCACTCTCTATATTTTGTTCGATATGTTTTTTCTAATTTTCAACTCCACGGAGAAGACAATAGATAAAATGTTTATCACTGGAGTTATAATGATTACATCTAGAGTTTACCAGAAAAAATTTCTCGTTCACTCTCTTTTCTGGCGATAGTTCTCCGGTCAAATTCTAGTATCTGGTCGCCATTTGACACTCCGTTCCCGATTCACCAAAATTTATGAAAGGAATTGCCTGAAAAACAACAAGTGATCGTGGAAAGGAGTCACCAAAAAAAACATTTTGTATAGCTCCTCTTTCACTCTGATGAACTCTCATACAACTCCTCTTTCACTAGGATAAACTTTCACCGGAGAAAACAATATATGTAAGCTGTGTAGAAATCCTTCTCATCGGAAATTATATTGGATTCGCCACTGAAACATGAAACCTCATAGCGACCTCCCTATAAACGCTTAGTGATCTTGCACCACATTGCTCTTTTTGATTAGGGTTAATAAATGATAAGCCGTGGACCTTTTATTTGCTGTTCTGCATTTGGAAAAAAATTAAGAGTTGTCTAAGTGGATGTCACTGAGGACCACATGGGCATGTTAGTATGATTAAAATGTCAATTGAATTATCCAGTTAGTAGAGTAACCAACTTACCCCTTTAATTTTGAAGAAAATATGTTTTTGATACTGCCATGAACTTTAGTGACAATAACCATAAATAAAAGACCATTTCTAGGTAGTTAGCTTTAACACATAATTAATTATTATTATTATTATTATTATTTTGAACAACAACTTAATCTACTCATAAACTAATCCTAAATTTGTATATATTTTGGACTATCGATTTTAAAGAAGAATGACAACACTTGATACCAATGGGTTAAACCATTTGGTACATAGTTATTTTAGTGCTCATTTATTATTAACATAAACAAAATTATAATATTTATAATAACAATAAGGAAAAAACGACTTTTGATAAGGTAATTTTCATTTTCAATAAAATTCTAAAATATAAAAGGATGTTTCCCAGCTTGAGGACTTGAGGCCATACATAATTTACATTAAAACTAATTAAATGGTTAAATTAAATAAAAGCATATTCTGCTTTATTTTCTTAGTAAAATATTAAAACTTTATTATATTCTTTATTAGAATATTGAAGTTTGAAAAAAAAAATCTATCCATTTATAATAGTAGTAAAAGTCGTTTTATATTTATATAATCTGCCATAACAAAAAATAACGTCACATACAATAACATACATATATTATTATATTCGCGATATCATCATTTGTCTTAATAAGTGTGGTGGGTTTAAAACCCATTATGATACACACTCAAACCATATAAATTTTCCAAACCTTATGATATAATGAATTGACAGCAAACATGAGAATACACTTAAGTGATAAAGAGTAATACCACGTGCCAATACTCTTTCCTAACCATATGATATACTTAATTGGCTTCATTACTTAATTTATTTTCAATGTTATATGTTATAATATATCCACATTAAAAAAAGTCGCGTAGAATTTAAAATTGTTGACAAAGTCTTTCATAAATACTCTTGGCGTATTTTATTAGGATTGCAGGCGACAGAATCTCCATTCTCTAGACAAAAGACCTGATCAAAATAATCTGGTCCGAACCCGAAAGGGCATAATCGGCAATTCATGTATTTTACAAAAAGAAATTTACATCGCTGCCCTCGAATATAACTAGATTACACGTGCATCGCGATACACCATCGGGACACTGACAGAGCCTTGTATTTATGATTCGGTCCCTAGACTTCAAATAATATACTTGGAAACCCCCATAATATAAGCTAGAACGAAATTTCGACTCAACTATAAATCCCTCTAAATACTACGAAGGTCAAAGAACATAGTAGAATTTACACCTCATTTCTTGTTTACAAGATTTATTCATTTGTTTTGATGTTAATTCTTAACTGTCTTCATTGACATGGATCAAATGGCTCAAAGTCACATTATTTATTTATATATATTGACGATGACATCCAAAGACATAAAAATATAAAGTATGATATCGGGATAATGTTTTTTATGATATAAAATACACAAAGATTTATGTTTTTAATCGATAAGATTGTATGTTCCTCAAAGGACTTCAACATTTTTTTTTAAAGTATTATATTATGAATCTTTTACTATGTTTTCACTTAAATTATCTTTGACATGCTAACTAAAAAATTAATTGTAAACTGTAACATCCCAAAAACACATTTTGAAATTTTCAAAATCAAAATATGACATTTCCAAAAAAAAAAAAAGGATTCATCCATAACAACATAAAACACAAAATCACAAAAACTAAATGTGAAAGTTAAGTCTTGTTTTTATACCCAAACACAAAAAAACAAAAAAAAAATGGATGTCATTCCCCAAGGATGTCCAGATATCACAATCAAGCCAACTTCTTGCCCTTCGTACCTAAAGGACCTGCAACTAAAATATAAAATAGCAATTGTAAGCATAAAGCTTAGTGAGTTATCATAACGCTCACTAATTATACTATTCATATGCATTTCTCATCATACACATAACCATCAAATAGTAATCACATATAACCAAACACATATGATAGCATGCTAGCAAAATTAACCCCAATCCACTACATTCCCTCCGAGA
The DNA here is from genome assembly GCF_052625555.1 of Lactuca saligna. NCBI lineage: Eukaryota > Viridiplantae > Streptophyta > Magnoliopsida > Asterales > Asteraceae > Lactuca > Lactuca saligna. The sequence goes on from NC_136423.1 coordinate 181,449,396, forward strand.
GGTCTATTCTAGTTGACCTAATATTAAACACTTCCCTCCGAGAGGTCTATTCTTGTTGACCTAATATTAAACACTTCCCTCCGAGAGGTCTATTATGGTCGCACATCCATCTGATTAAACTAGATTCCCTCCAAGAGGCATATATCTAGTTAGCATACATAAAACACATAGTCTATATAATAAGTAAGTTCATGAGAACTCACATGATTATAAGACAATATGAAAATCCACCACACAAGCTAGAGATATCAAGCCTTCCCCAAAAATACACAATACTTAACGTTAATTTAATAATTAAGTTCAAAACATGATCCACACTCCCTTAACAAGTTGTGGTCTAATAAAACCTAGTCTAGGGGAAAAAGACTACTTTTCCCCTCCAAGACCTAATATAGATATTGTTGACCAAAAGTCAACTTTGATAAAAAAGTCAACTCGTCGCGACCAATACACATTTGCCGTGCTAACCTTTAGAAAACAAAATATCCGCGATCTGCTCGGAAGTCGCGAAGCTACTCTGACTAGGTTCACGACGCGAACCTCACAGATAATCTAACTTTAAAGCAAGTCTTAATCCTTTAAGGCTTAAGCTCTAAAGTTATATAACTCATTAAAATATTATCTTGTAGGATAAAGTTTCCAATTTTATCCATTTGCATGTCCTTAATACCATTAATCCATGTCTTGGTCAAAATGAGAACTTAATGCATGGACCAATTTGCAAGATAAAACTCTCATCTTAACACCACAATGGGTTCAGAAGACATAAAAACTCAACCTTTTAGGCTGGAGTTCTTCAAACAACATCCCACATCCTTCAAACAATCAAACCAACATGAAACTACAGATCTAGACCTAATAATTAATAAAGCTCAAGGCTTGAATACTTACAAAGGTCCAAAAGATGCATAAGCGGTTGGAACTAGGTTGCTTCTTGACTCCTTGCTTCACTAGATACACAATCCAGTCCTTCAATATGCAAGGACAATCAAGATAATCTCAAATATCACAAAAAGGGGATATGGTTTGAAGAAGACGCTATAAGTGTGATGGGGGATGAGGGTGGATGTAACGACGTAAATTTTCAAAACAATTTTTATATTTTAAAACATAACATATCTCATGATGAAATCTCAAAACATCAATGATCTTTTACCCTTCTAAGGAATTATGAGGGGGATTAATCTAGCCTGTAAGAGCCATTGTTAATTAGACAAAATTGTTTGTGTGATTAGGTGAAGGCTAGATCAGTATTCGAGTTCGAGATTATCCAAGTTACCCAAGGTGAGTCTTCTCACTATACCTTACTTAGGGAGGTAATTATGTGTGACCGGAAGGTCTTATGTGCTATGACAAGTATGTGTTATATGTCTCTATGTGATATGTATATGTTATGTATGTTATGAGTAGTATGGTATAGGCCGGAAGGCCAATAGGGTATGGACCGGAAGGTTAGTAGTGGAGGGACTGGAAGGTTAATATGGTATGGACCGGAAGGTCTACTCAGATTATGGGACCAGAAGGCCCCTAAGACACATTGGCCAGAAGGACTCGTAGAGCTATATCCTCGAGTGGCTTATGTGCTATATGTAGTATTTTAGGGAACTCACTAAGCATTTATGCTTACTGTGTTATGTGATATGTGTTTCAGGTACTAGCGAGAATTGCGGGAAGGCGCCAGCATGATTTGTACACACTGATAGAGTATTATGCAATTGTATTTGAGATTCTGGGATATGTTTCTACCGAGATAACTTTTGATACATTTGATGTTTTGAGATTTCATCATGAGATATGTTATGTTCTAAAATCGAAAAATTGTTTTGAAAATTTACGTCATTACAGTGGAGCAAACCCTACACATAATATTCTTTAAATATGGCTCAAAATACGAGATCCAGGGTTTTGGGCCCTGGCAGCTTCACGACGCCACACTCAGTTGTTGCGGCGCTATAGGCGGTGTGCCCATCACAGTGTGACAAAGTCCTGGTCCCGACACGATTTCACCACAAACTCTAAAACCTTAACTTAAGTGGTTTTAACGTGAAAAGGAATTCATACTTGAATAGTGGGTGTTACATAAACTCATAATCTACCTTGATGAAAATGATATTTGGTAACTTAGCTGATAAGCTAGCTAAAATATTTAAAATTATATTATAGGACATCTAAAATAATGAGTTTTTTATAACCAATAAATGGTATATTTTGGATAATATTAAAAAAAACAATAAGTTCGTTGATTTTTTTCTAACTAGCTTTTTGAATACTTAAAATATAGATTATTTTTTTGTTTTCCAAATATTACAACCCAAAAAATTTTAAAAGATAAACTAGCTTATAAGTTAGACATGACGTGCCTGGTATGAAGGCACAATGGAGCTAGCAAAAAATCCATCAAAATCTTATTTGTTAATACATAAGATAGCAACCTTTGTGCTCTCAATCTCACATTGTCCTACTATCTCCCAACAAATCGGGTTGAACAACACCTCTTGTATAACACCTCACATGGAGGTACTCCAATACTGGGATGGTAACTAGTGTTGTAGGAGAACTCAACTAGTGTAAAAAAGGTATCCCAACTACCTCTAAAATCTATCACATAAGCTCGCAACATGTCCTCCAAAGTCTATATGGTTCTCTCACTATGACCGTTTGTCTCGGTGTGGTATGTTCTACTGAATCTCAACTGCATACCAAGATCCTCATGGAATCGCTTCCAAAAATGTGACATAAATATGTTATCCCTATAATATACTATTGATACCGACAATACATGTCAAGAAAATACTTCCTTCATGTTGATGTTGGCAAGGTACTCTACGGATGAACTCTCCCTAATAGTGATGAAGTGAGCACTCTACTTTAGGCGATCGACTATCACCCAAATAATATCAATTTTCCTTGGGGTTTTGGGTAGCTTTTTAATGAAATCCATCGTTATGTGATCCTATTTCCAAAAGGTAATCTCAATAGGAAGTAACTTGTAATGCGATATCTTATGCTCAGCCTTGACCTTCAAATAGGTCAAACAATTTTCTAATTATTTGGCAACGTCCATCTTCATTGACGGCCACCAATAATTCATTCTCAAATCCCTATATATTTTGGTAGCACCCGGATGTATGGAAAGCTTCAAACTTGTGAGCATCATCCAAAATCATCTGCCTTACGTTCCCCGCGAACGATACCTAAATCTTACCATAACAAGTGAGTAGTCCTCGACTATCCTGTAACGCCCGTAACTTTGGAATAGACAATTAAAATATAATAAGAAATAAAAACAAAGTTTTTATAAAAGGTTATTTATGATAAACCTTAACCTAAGTTATAGTATATATATGACAAGGATTTCATACATATAAGAACTCTGTAAACCGACTTCATATGAAAAAGTTATGCTTCTTCGAAATTTCACGACTAAACCAACACGGCTACGCGTATCGTAAAAATTGAATTTTTACATAGATTTATTATTTGCCTAAGTAATCTAAATGAAGTCTTAGTAATCGTAAAACTAAGAATGTGCATATAGAGAATGCCTAAATCTGATTTCGTGAGAGGAAGTTATGATTTTTCGAAGTTTCAACGCAGCAGTACACAACTCACAAACCGAAATTGAAATCGGTCGATTGTTAAGAAAAACAATCTAAATGAGAGTTGAAGATCTCGTCATTACCTATCCATCGATACAAAGACAGTCGTGAATGGATATCGTATGAGAAAGTTATGATTTTTATATGGACTTTAACAGTCTAAACCCGTTACAAATATAACTTTAAAAATAAAGTGAGAATTAGCTGACGGAGACTAAATGAAAGTTATAGATCTCGTCAATACCTATGCATGGATATAAAGAACGTCAAAATGGAGTTCTTATGGAGAAGATACAATTTTTCAAATTTTTTAAATTTCAGGCACACTTGAGCATGCGCGATGCACGGTGGGCACTGAAAATCAGACGTGGCCCACAAGATTTTCGACATGTGTCATTTAACGCCCGCAGATCCGGGCTAGTCAATTTAGAAACAATAAGAATCAAAAATGAGTTTTTATGGAAGATTATTTAGAAGGATTAATCTTAACCAAGTTGTAGTATATGTTACAAGGGTTCAATACATATAAAGAACGTCAAAATCCGAGTTATAACGAAGAAGTTATGACCCGTCGAAGTTTTTCGGCAAACCGACACGGCACCGGGAGACGTAAATAGTAAATTTACGATAGAATACTTTTTAGCCTTAGTAATCTAAACAAAATTTTCATAATATGTTAAACCGAGAGCGTCTATAAAAAAACGCCTAAATCTGACTTCCTATGAGGAAGATATGAATTTTCTAACATTTGATATAGCAGTGCACGACCCGAAACTCGAATTTTAGTTCGAGCGGTTTTTGGCCTACGCGACCCAAATGAGAGTTGAATATCTCATTAATAGGAACTCAACGGTAAAAAGACAGACCAAAACAAAGTCCGTATGTAGAAGTTATGAATTTTACGCGGATATTTAACAGTATAATCTCCTCCTAATGTTAAATATAAGATTGGTCGAGAATTAGCCGACGAAGTCTAAATGAAAGTTTTAGATATTGTTTTTACCTACGCATGGATATAAAGAATGTCGAGAGTAGAGCTTGTATGTTAAAGATATGGACGAAACTTGGTCCCGACTCTTCGAGCGCGATAAATTCGATACATTTTGTAAATCTGAGATAGAATGAGAATTAGTTGACGACGTCTAAATGAAAGTTGTAGTACTCGTAAATAACAAAGCGTGGATATAAAGAACGTAAAAAAATGGAGTTCGTATGAATGATTTACAAATTATAATAGCATATTTATGTATTAAAATAAAGTATAAATCATACACACACACACACACACACACATATATATATATATATATATATATATATATATATATATATATATATATATATATATATATCATTAGAAAGGTATCGACGATGCGGTTATTATAAGACTAGTGTTGAGTACTTTCGACATTAGTTTAGTACAAATATCATTAAATCTATTTAAAATAGTATTATTAAGGGGTGTTTAGTCGTTTATATAACTGTAAGGTCATTAAGTAATTATGGAGGGTAGTTTTTGTAAATTCAATTACTATAAATAAGAGGCTTGGGCTCTCATATTTCTTGCAACATTCTATTGATTCAAGAGTCTTTCTCTTCTTATCCCCCGAGCATTTCAGTCCCTTGTGATTCGACTTCTCTTTCTGTAATTTTAGTATAGTAAGGTGAGCGCTGAAGCACTGCATGAATCTTTCTGTAGTTTTAGTATAATTGCTATCTATGCTGGATGAACGATTTTATACAAGTTTTATATGATTTAAATTGTATATGTATTTATATCTACATAATATGTTGGGTAAAACATGGGTAGATGAAATATGAGTTGGATGATGAGTTGAGAGGTGATATAGACCATGAGGTAAGGGTGAGAGTTGGATGATGTGAGAAGCCTTGTTCACAAATATTGGCCCCGTCATCTAGCAGAGTATGGATGACAACCACAGACTATTCTAGATAGTCTAGTGGAACACTAGCAGGCTCGAAACCTGTAGGTATTGTGAACGATGTGTTCACACGGTGTACTCTAAACCTTGTCGATCATGCAGACTTGATGCCTAAACCCTGGTGACTATGTAGACATAGTGCCTACACCTTAGCGATCATGCAGACTTGAGGCCTAAACCCTGGTGACTATGCAGACTTAGTGCCTAAACCTTGGCGGTCATGCATACTTGATGCCTAAACCCTGGTGACCATGCAGACTTGGTGCCTAATCCCTAGTGACTATGCAGACTTAGTGCCTATTGTGTAAACCGTGGCAACGATGGACTTCGTGCTGATTTCTTAGGATGATCCTTAGGAATAAATGAACAAGGAATAGTTGATTCTTAGGGTAGATCCTTAAGAGTAAAGAAGATAATGGGGATGGGTAATTGGGTTGATTGATTGATGTTTAAACATAATAATTATATTATTATGGGTTGAAAACCCTATATACTCACCAAGTTTCCCAACCTGACCCACTCTGTTTATTTATATCACAGGTGTTGATATGAAGTCACATTACACTGAGAGATTAAGGATATATATATATATATATATATATATATATATATATATATATATATATATATATATATATATATGACTAGTGATAATGAATGTAAGTTCTGTTTATGTTTATGTTTCTGTATTGACGATGACATCCCAAATGTTTTAAAATGAATACAAATACTTTTCTTCGGAAATGCTTTGATAACGTATTTATCATGTTTTACTGGGAACAAATTCCACAACATTTTTATTAAAAGAGGTACTCTGATTTTTATACAGCATAAACAAAACCGGTCTTTTCTAGCCGTGAAAATAGGGATGTCACATGTCACTATGCGAGAGGAACAACGTTGTTGGAGTGCACGACATGAAAACTCAAAGTTTGTCCTATAAATAGAGCATTGCCCCTCATTCATTCTTCAATCCACTAGAACTTCTCTCTAACTATATCTCTCTGAAAGTTCCGAAAATTTCTTAGATTTTAGGATTTTAGCTAGGCTCTGGAGGATCGGAGTGTCCAGAAAATCGAAGCTCTCGGGTTGGAACTCTACCAGTGCAATTTCCGGACTTTTGTCAGGAAAATCTTTGTAAGTTAAGCTACACATATATTTCTTTTGGTGTAACTTATATTTATATTCATAGTCGTTGTTATGAATTTATAAATAAGAATTATCAGTAATTCCAACTTATTATACCGATTGATCTACTTACGGGAATGATGTCTAGGATGGATTGAGTAAGGTGTTTAAAATGGGATTTCCAAACAGTATACTTTGTATACCAAACGGACCTACCTTCGATATGATCCTACGTGGTTGTTCCTTACTTGATAAACCTTCATGTAGACATTGCGATTAGTGAAGAACGTAGACTATAATTAGTCGCTAAAAATATAAGACTAAAAATTAGTGATATGAACCTGGCCACGTCAAAGTAAAAGCTATGTATTGAAGCGAAGTGTTGCCCAACTTTCCATTCATCCAATTTTAACAAGTTAGTGCATAGTTACTTTCATATTATATATATATATATATATATATATATATATATATATGTATGTATATATATATATATATATATATATATATATATATATATATATATATATATAGAGAGAGAGAGAGAGAGAGAGAGAGAGAGAGAGTCAAGATCAAATAAGAAGGAAATTTTTGGTAGGAAGGTAAGAAGTTTTTCTTCTACATATTTTTTTCGCGAACAAACAAAATGAATCATTAGATGATTCATTTGTAAGATGATTCACAAGAAAAAATTCTCAAAAAAACATCTCGATGATTCATTTATACAATGATTTTGTTGTTATTCACTAAAATTGTCATAAAAATGAATTTTTTCTTAATTTACTTAAAAATGAATCATAAAGATGTTTTTTTTTGGAATTTTTTCTTGTGAATCATCTTACAAATGAATCATCTAGTGATTCATTTATTTTGTTCGTCAAAAAAATATGTAGAAACAAAACTTCTTACCTTCCTACCAAAAAAAATTTCTTACCGGATCTATATCCTATATATATATATATATATATATATATATATATATATATATATATATATATATATATATGAATTATTTAGATAATAAAGTGCTATATGTGCCTATTATCGATGATTAATGACCTTTTGTGTTAGATGAGACTATATGAACTAATTTTTTTTTTATTTAACCATATATGTATTTTTATACTTATAATATATGGGGTATTCGTAACATACCAAAATTCGAGGCCAAAAATTTCATTTTTAGTAAGTTATAATAAAACCAACATCATAAGAAAACATCCATAATATCATGTCATGTCAAAACCAAAGTAGAAATAATCAAAACATGTTATCATGGACAATATCAGAGTATAATCCCAAAGATCTCATGTGCAGAAAAACCATAGTGTGATGCGGTGTGATCGAGTCGACTCCTTTCCTTTGAAAATGAAGTTCTTGAAACCAAAACTGAAAATTGTAAGCACGAAACTTAGTGAGTTCCCCCATCATACCACATACCATACAATCACAGAACATACATACTGTCGGGCAATTTTGGGGTGCCCGACCTACCCATGTTAAGCCATTCTGGGGTGATGACTACCCGTGTCATGCCATTCTGAGGTGCTGACTACCCATGTCATGCCATTCTGGGGTGCTGACTACCTGTGTCAGGTCATTCTGGGGTGCCTGCCTACCCTCCGGTCTATCTCACCCGATCACAGGGACTATTTCACCCTTAGTACTATCACATAATAACATATCATAAATATGTTGTCAAACATATATGGGGTGTCCGACCTACCCTTTGGTCCTAATAACCGATCGGGGGACTATTCCCCTCCTACTTCCACTATCACATAGAACATAATATACCGGTACATAGAACACATCAAGTAATAGCAAACCAGACAATTATCACAAAGACAATCATTTTAACTGTAATCAACTACTAGTGGGTCGGCCTTGGTGCCTTAGACCCACTTCTACTGAAAGGTAACTCGCCTCACACTGCTGAAGTCCCGCAGACATAACCCCTAGCTGCTGGATGACAGATTCCCGAATTGTCAATATCAAAACATCACCAAATTAATAATTGTGTTCCAACACATAACCATAAATACATACTTGGGGGTAAATATTGCTTTACCCCTAACTTAACTTTATTCAATCCCCAGGCCCAATCCAAAGGCCCTAAAGTCAACAATGAGTCAAATCCCAAATATGGCCCAATTTTCCAAATTGGGCTGAAACCTTTACAAGGTCTTAACATAAGGCTCTACCATTTATTCCAGTCCAACCTTTGATAGTCTAATGGTCCAATATTATATAATCATTAAGGCCCAACTATGGCCCAATTTTCCAAACTAGGCCCAACTCCTCATATGGGCCTTACCTCAAAGCCCAGTAATTATTCTAGTCCATTTGCTTGATCTTGGATGGCCCATTAATAACCCAATCATCAAGGCCCAATAGAAATGCCCAATAAAAAACCCAAGTGAAATTAGGGTTTCACATATAATTACGATTAGGGTTAAGTGTTTCTCACTTAACCCATTAAGGACTTAATCCATTAAGTCCATCACTCTTCTAAATAACTCATATGATGTGATTGGGCTTAATACACACTTCCATACCAATGGCCCAAATGTGGGTCCCGATAAGTCCAAGCCCATAAATCCAATATTAGGGTTTTCTAAACCCTAATTAGGGTTTCCAATCTCATCTTAGCCTAATAGGCCCAAAACCAAGTCCTTAAGCCCATTAGGGTTTTCCTTAGGTCAATTAGGGTTTATTACACCCATCAGTCACATGTTTGGGCTTTTGGGTCCATTAGGGCTTCATTGGGCCCATTAGGGTTTTAGTCCTTTGTTTAAACATCCAAAAAGCAACCCCAACACAACTAATCACACCACCACCCGACACGGAAGCCGGTGGTGGTTTCGAGTTTCTATCATTATTCTTTTGGGTTTTACAATTTTACAATGAACTCCCAAAAAATCACACACACGCAACCACTCTTGTGGTGGCTGACGGTGGCACGTGGTGGTGGTGACGGTTCTTGGTTTTCCATCCAACCAACTAATACATATAATATCACACTCATCAAAAACACTTATACACACACTAAAACACACCTACATGGTGACACATGGTGGCAGCCACTACCTTACGGTGGTGGTGGTGGTGGTTGTTCTCGGTTTTTTGACCAAACGAATCACTTACAACACACATAACATGTGCCGGACATGAAAAACACACCCCACCGAACATCTCGAGGCGGCAACATTAGTGGTTGTGATGATAGCCACCACCTCACGTGGTGGTGATGGCGGTTTACCTTGCTTCCCAATCCGAAATAACACACACATTCCACAATTAGCTCGGAAATCAGCCCATAAAGGCGAACACACACACAATCAGCCCAACTCCAAATCGTGGGTGGATACATCACCTCGTGAGGCTTCAGTTGCCTCGATGCGTACGCTATCACGTTCGCTCTCTGAATAAGCACCGCACCCAACCCCGATGTTGATGCGTCACAATATACCACAAAATCTTCCATCCCTTCCGGGAGGGCTAACATCGGGGATTCGCATAATCTCTGGTGAAGTGTCTCGAATGAGGCCTATTGCTCTAAACCCCAACTAAAAGTCACACCCTTCCGGGTCAACCTGGTGAGAGGAACGACAATCTTGGAGAAATCCCTGATAAATCTCCGATAGTAGCCGGCCAACCCCAGAAAACTCCTAATCTCGGTGGGGGATTTTGGTACCCCCTATCTCATAACCACCTCAATCTTGGCTGGATCAACCAATATCCCCTTCTGGTTAACGAGGTGTCCCAAGAACTGTACCTCTCGTAACCAGAAATCACACTTGGAGAATTTAGCAAAAAGCCTCTCCGACCTCAATACCTCGAGAATCTTTCTCAGATGCTCCTCATGCTGCTCTCTAGATCTCGAATATACCAGAATATCATTAATGAACACGATCAACGACCGATCCAACATCGGCCTGCACACCCTATTCATAAGATCCATGAACGCTTCCGGTGCATTGGTAAGCCCAAAACGCATTACCACGAACTCGTAATGCCCATAACGAGTCCTGAATGTCGTCTTCTGGATATCCTCATCTCGCACCCTCATCTGGTGATATCCAGACCTCAAATCTATCTTTTAGAACCAAGATGCTATTGGATTAGTGTCTAAGTCCATAACTATTTTGGTATGTACTTGACCCGATGGTGCATGGTCCTTTTGGGTTGCCTTCACCAAAGCAACTTGATAGGATGAATTATGGAGAGTAAGGATTAAATATGATTTATTAATATATTATGGGAATAATATATTAAAGGAGAAATCATATTGTTTAATTAATACTAGTCAATAATTAATTGGTAATTAGTTTTGTGACTAAAAGAGATTAATTAAACTTAAGGGACTGGAATTGTAATTATAAGATAATTATAATTTGGGCCATGGATTGCCTTGTATCAAGGGTTGGACGAATTCTATGCGGAAGCCCATAAGGAAATCGTCCAAGGGCTTGATTAAAAGGAGTCTATGGGTTGCTTAGGGCTTAAGCATCCAAATTAGGGTTTCCTTGTTAGATAACCCTAATAGCCCAACTATATAAAGACCCCTTAAGGCTCAAAAACGGGGCTAAGCTTCTTGTAAGGGTTTACACACGTTTTTGGCAGCCTCCATCCTCTCTCCTCTTCATCCTCTTGCTTATGGTGTTTGTGAACCATTAGAGGAGTGACACTTGTGACTCTAAGCATTCCAAAGTCAATACAAGGGGAATTGGGATTGTTATTGCTACATAACAATCAAGGTATGATCTTAAACCTAATTACATGTTAATATGATTACTTGCATGTTAGAATTAGGGTTTATAGTCTTGGATTCAAAGCATGTACAATAGAGAAACCTAAATCCAAGCTTTAGGGTTTGTATGAGCACATACGATGTCTTATGACCAAAACCCATCAGATGCACCCTGTAACTGATCGAACAGATCATCAATCCTCGGTAGTAGATAATTGTTCTTGACCGTCAACTTTTTCAACTCCCGGTAATCAATGCACATCTAGTGTGAACCATCCTTTTTTTGACAAAAATGATTGGTGTTCCCCACGGCGAGCTAGTCGGTCTAATAAATCCCTTTCCAAGCAGCTCCTGAAGCTGCAAGGATAACTTCTGCATCTCTAGCGGCGCAAGGCGATAAGGTGCCTTGACCATAGGCGCTGCCCCTGGAACCAAAACGATGCAGAACTCCACCTGCCTCTCGAGAGGCACACCCGACAACTCCTTGGGAAAAACATCTGTGAACTCACACAATATCGGAACATCATCAATCGAACTCGGCCTCTCCGTGGCCACTTGTGTATCCATCACATAAGCTACAAACTCGTTGCAACCCTGCTGTAAACTCTGTTTTGCTCTAGCAGCCGAACAAAACGTTGACCCACATCGGGTACCCTCACCATATACCATCAACACTCTGCCACTAGGGTCTCGTATCAGCACTATCTGCCGCTCTTAGTCTATAACCGCCCCAAATCGGCTCAACCAATCCATGCCAAATATAACGCAAACGTCCCCCATCGCAATCGGGACCATATCTATCAGAAACTCAATCCCGAAGATCTCAAGTACACATCCTCGAATCACATCAGTAGCATACACCGCTCTCTCGTCAGCTATGGAAACTTGTAGAGGTCGACTCAACGCCTCTCATCAAATACTGATGTGCTGACTAAAGGATAATGACACAAATGATCGACTCGCACCCGAGTCGAATACTGATGTGCTGACTAAACTCAACATAAATAAATGAAAGAATACAGACCATCCACAACGTCGAGTGCTGCGCAGACCTCCTTCGTTGTCAAATAGAAGGCTCTCACGCGTGACTTCAGTGCCTCGGCCTTCACTGGCCGACCCTCAGTAGCTCGTGCAGTAGTAGGGGCATATCCCTACGCTGATCCCTGTAATAGCTGCGGGCACTCGGCGTTCCGATGGACCGTTTGGTTGAAATGAAAGCAAACCATAAATCCTTTGGGGCAATCCTTGGCTATATGCCCCTCATTGCCTCATTTGTAGCAAGTACCCGACCGACAGACTCCATCATGTCCCTTACCGCACTTCCCACAGGTGCGGCCCTTCTTGCCTCCAGATCTCGAATTGGCGGGCATAGCCCGCTTGGCTGTCGGCTGAGACTGTACCGGCTGCCTGTCTTTCCCCTAAGACTCGGCCTCCTCCTGGGTCTGAGTCTCCAGCTTAATCTCCCTCTTCAGAATGCTCAACTACTGACTCATTCATGTCTGCTTAGACGACACGTGCTCAGGGCAACCCAATGCCCTCTCGTGAAACATTCGTGTAATCACAGTCACTGACTCCGTCCCCTGCTTGAGGGACAAAAAATCATGTGCCAACCATTTTCTTTCCACCGGGGGAACATACTCATCTTTGAACATGGTGGTGAACCTCTCCCACGTCACCTCCGAAATCTCTGTGTAGAGTGAAATTCGCCGTCACAAACTTCCACCAGACCTTCGCTCCCAAGTGAAGCTGGTTCAGTGCAAACCAAACCCTCAAATGCTCCGGACACGAACATGTGTAGAAGCATCCCTCGATATCAAAAATCCATCTCATCGTAGCAATTGGGTCCTGCATCCCATCCAACTCCGGTGGCTTCGTGTTGCTGAACTCCTGTAACGCCCGTAGATCTAGGCTAGTCAATTTAGAGGCAATAAGTGTCGAAAATGACTTTTCGGCAAAATATTATTTAGAATAAATAATCTTAACCAATTTTTAGTATATGTTACAAGGTTTCCGTACATATAAATACTGTCGAAATCTGAGTTATAACGAAGAAGTTATGACTCGTTGAAGTTTCGCGACGGAACCGACACGATACCGGGAAACGTAAATAGTGAATTTACGATAGAGCGAGATTTAGCCTTAGCGATCTAACGAAATTCGTAGAATACATTAAACCGAAAGTGCCCATAAAAAGAACGCCCAAATCTGACTTCGTATGAGGAAGTTATGATTTTTCGAAGTTTCGGATTAACAGTGTACAGCCCGAAATTCGAATATTAGATCGAGCGGTTTTTAGCCGACACAACCTAAACGAGAATCGAAGATCTCGTTATTAGTAGCGTAACGATCAAGAGACAGACGAAAATGAACATCGGATGAAAAAGTATGAGATTTTAACGGACCAATCATGTCCCGGCCTGCTAAAAATATAACTTTAAAAATAAAGTCAAAATTAGCCGACGGAGTCTAAACGAAAATTGTAAAGTACGTCTCCACCTACGCGTGGATATAAATAACGTCAAAAATGGAAAATTGTAAAGTACGTCTCCACCTACGCGTGGATATAAATAACATCAAAAACGGATTTCGTATGAACGGGTTACAAATTATAATAACATATTTACGTATTAAAATAAAGTATAAATCATATATACGTACACATATATATACATATGTATATATCATTAGAAAGGTATCGACGATGCGGTCATTATAAGACTAATGTTGAGTTCTTTCGATATTAGTTTAATACAAATATCATTAAATCTATTTAAAATAGTATTATAAAGGAGTGTTTAGTTTTTTATATAACTAAAAGGTCATTAAGTAATTATGGAGGGTAGTTTTTGAAAATTTAATTAATATAAATAAGAGCCTTGGGCTCTCATATTTCTTGCATCATTATTTTGATTCAAGAGTCTTTCTCTCCTTATCCCCCGAGCATTTCGGTCCCTTGTCATTCGACTTCTCTTTCTGTAGTTTTAGTATAGTAAGGTGAGTGCTGAAGCGCTGCACGAATCTTTCTTAGAAAGATTCAGCGACGAAGTTCTGCCCCTGCAGAGCCCGACTCCTAGCTAAAATCCCCTTGTAAGTAAGTTATGCTTACCCTATTTTAATATAGCTTATAGTTAAAATTAATATTGTTATTATGAACGTATAATAAATATTTGAGCTATTATTATGACTTATATCAGTGTCGTTATAATATCTTTTTAACTACTCGCGGTACGGGGAATCTGGTCAAAACGGCCGCATAGAGTTGTTGGATTTCAGAAGTGCTATATGCCAAAATGGTCCTGCACTCCAGTGTTTTATGTCTAGCCCCTGTCTGTACATAGTGGTTGCAAAGTATTGTTTAAACGCTTATATAATAATAATAATAATAATAATAATAATAATAATAATAATAATAATAATAATAATAATAATAATAATAATAATTAGTCAAGGTAAATATTAGACTAAAATTTAGTGGTAATAATACTAGGTTTCGTCGAAGGAAATTATTTTAAAGTAAACGAAGTGTTTTCCGAGTACCGAGTCACCACCTTCTCAGGTGAGTGCATAGTTACTTTCATCTTACACTTAGATATGAAGTATTTTATATAAACTACGTGTTATGTGTGCATATTATCTGAATACTTGTTGTCTATGCTGGATGAACGTGTTTTTATACATGTTTTAAATGATTTGAACTGTATACGTATTTTAAATATACAAGCATGTTGGGTATGAGATGGGTAGATGAATGATGAGAGATAAAAGATGATGTGAGTAAACATTGGCAGCTATAGACTTAGTGCCTAACAAATAACATCGACAACTATGGACTTAGTGCCTATTGGACAAACACTGGTAGCTATGGACTTAGTACCTGTTAGGAATTGGTAGCTATGGACTTAGTACCTATTAGATAAACACTGGTAGCTATGGATTTAGTACCCAGCAGCTATGGAATTAGTGTTTTACGAACGAGCATTGGCAGCTATGGATTTAGTGCTAGTCCTATAACTCTGGATGCAAAGGACTTCAGAATGAACGAATGCGGGATAAATGACTCTTAGGATAGATCCTTAAGAGTAAAGAAGATAATGAGGATGGGTAATTGGGTCGATTGTTTGATTGTTTAAACATAATAATTATATTATTGTGGGTTGAAAACCCTATGTACTCACCAGGTTTCCCAACCTGACACACTCAGTTTATTTATATTACAGGTGTGTATGTGTGTGTGTGTATATATATATATATATATATATATATATATATATATATATATATATAGAGAGAGAGAGAGAGAGAGAGAGAGTAAGTGTAACCTCGCGCGTTGTGCACAAATTCATTTAAGTGGTTAAAATAATTATGGGTAAAAACTAAAAATATGTTGAAATATATGTTTTTAATCATGTTTTGGGCATTAATCAAATTATCAAATAATATAAAAATCCATCAACTCACATTTTGATACTATCTAATATAGTCTATACCTCATAAACTTTGTTTTTACTTTTATACTATCCAATATATATTATAAGTTTTTGTATAACTTTAATATAATTATAATACTCTTTAATATTTGTTTTCGACTTTTCTTATATCCGATAATACTTTTTGGATAAAACAAGAAATAAGTTGTTTTGAATGAGCCATTAATAAACAATATTGAACTAATAAACTTTGTATTACACTATTTAGATTACACCAAAACATCTAATATTTCATATATGAACTTTCTAATATTAAACATTGTAATTAAAAAAGAAGTCATACAAAATATATAATTATACATAAATGTCATCAAGAGTTTTAAAATAAGTCGATTAGTAAATATGATATTTAATTTTAATTACATATTTTGCAAGGCGTACGTTTGACTTTATGTTGGTGCGTCGAGAATTCTATTCCTTAATTTGTACCTAAAAAATTAAGGTGAATAGGAATATAAAATAGATATTACTAAACATTAATATAAATAATTAAAAAGGGTATGTGGATCTCCTACCACCGGCTAAAGACGACATACATCTCTAGTGGTATCGATTCCTATGCTTTGGGGTAATTTGCGCACTTGGTCCCTAACTTATTTTTTTAACTCGGATGGTCCATATTGTTTGTTTTTATTACGCGTTTGGTCCATACTGTTTGTTTTTGTTACACGTTTAGTCCTTGTCTTATTTAAAGAGACTATTATTTAAATAGGAAAAAATAGTGGGGTATGTAAGGTAAGGTGAAGGGGTGGAGTTGGTGGTGTATTTATTTAAATAAATTAAAAAATCAAGGGCAAAATAGTCTTTTTATGTAAGATAGGGATCAAGCGTGTAAAAAAACAAACATTAGGGACCTTCCGAGTTGAAAAATAACTTAGGGACCAAATGTGCAAATTAACCTAAAACATAGGGACCATTCGTGTATTTTACTCTTGAAATTATTACAATCATTATTAAAAAATATTTCAAATATTAGATTATAAATGAATTTTGGTTGAAGTGTTTTGACCTCTATTATAATAAATATATAGAGTATTATATATATATATATATATATATATATATATATATATATATATATATATATATAGAAAGAGAGAGAGATGGAAAGTATAATATATGTGTGAGTTTTAACTAATTATCTTTTTGAAACGGTAGATTGCCTTGAACTTGCTGAGTTCCTTCTTGAACTCATCGAGTCCTTTGATATTCAAGTCCATATTAAACCCCTAACAGGCTGAGTGTTCCTTCCAATCAAATAAAGACCATTTCCAGAAGACATTTGTGGAAAAATTCGACCCAACTTGTCGAGTCACCCAAGTGACTCGTCGAGTCCCTCTTTGTCCAAAACTCTTCAGTCGATTATAATGGGTCTTAATGTGTCAAAACCATATATCCGGCTTCCTAGGGTCCATTTTATACGTAAACTCCAATCTTGATATCCATGCATGGGGTTTTTTTTTATCAAAAAGCCATAAAAATAGGTATATCAGAAGCATGGGTCTCCTATGGCCATAAAGTTGGCACCTTTATGCCATAGGAGCCCATAATGGTTCCAGATCTGAAGTGCAACTCCAAAAATACACACAAATCCGAGTATAGCCTCTTTACAGCCTAGAAAAGATAGAAAATAGCCCCAAATCAAGATCTAAGTAATGAATAGCCAAGGTATTAGCATTATACCTCAAATGAGCAAGAAATGTGCCAAGACTTATGGATCTACTTGCTCTCTCTTGATCTCCCAAGCTTCCTTCTCCTCTTCCAACTTCAAATACACATAAAAAGACACCAAAAAGCTCAAGAACACTCGAATAAGGCTTAGTGTTTCGAGTTAGGGTTTCTTTGGGTTGGGAGGAACAACGGAGGTTGTGTTGGGGCGTTATAAGTTGCTTAAATAGGGTGCAAACCCTAAATATTAGGGTTTCGTCCAGACAGTCCTACTCGTCGAGTTGGTCTCCTGACTCATCGAGTAGGTCACTTATCCTGACGATCCAAAGTCAAGTCTACTCGATGAGTTGGGCCTCCAACCCGCCGATTCCTAGAGCAAAACATGAGTTTACTTTAGTTAAAATACGTACCAAGAACCGAATGTTACAAATCTCCCCCACTTATTTTAGAGTTCATCCTCGAAGTCTGATGCTAAATCTGAAAAAAGCCCAAGGTAGTGCTCCTTCATCTCGTCCTTCGGCTCCAAGTCCATTTTGAACCTTTGCGGTGCAGCCATTGTACTTTCACCAGCTCCATCGTCTTGTTCCTCAGATCCTTCGACTTCCTATCAAGGATCGCCACTAGCTGCTCGATGTAGTTCAGGCTGTCATCCACCTAAATATCCTGCAAAGGCACCACTTTCTGAGTCGTCCACCAGGCACTTCTGCAACTGGGAAACATGAAAAGTATTGTGAATCTGACTGAGTTCGGCTAGCAGGTCCAACCTATATGCCACCTTTCCCACCCGGGCTACAACCCTGAAAGGTCCAATGTACCTGAGGCCTAACTTTCCCTGCTTTTTGAACTGAATGACACCTTTCCAAGGTGACACTTTCAGAAGCACCATATCCCCGACCTCGAACTCCATGTCCGAACGACGCCAGTCGACATAACGTTTTTTCCGAATCTGAGCAGTCTGAAGCCTGCTCCTCACCTGCTGGATCATCTCCATGGTCTTGAGTACCACTTCGGTACTCCCCATGAACCTCTGGTTAACCTCACCCCAGCATATCAGGGTCCTGCACTTCCTCCTGTATAACATCTCGAAGGGGGGACAGACGATACTCGTGTGATAGCTGTTTTTTAGGAAAAGTCTGCCAAAGGAAGGTAAGTATCTCAACTACCTCCGAAGTCTAGAACACACGCCTAGGCCTGACAATCGTGTCGTGTTTGGTTTGGCATGTCGCGGGTTGGCGGGTTGACGGGTCAGAATATGCCAACCCAAACACAAACCATTTAAATATACAGGTCACATGTTGGCGAGTTTGGAACATAAACTCATATATGACCCGCCAACCCATTTATTTATACGGGTTCACAAGTTGGCGGGTTTGTGGGTAAGATTCCATAAATAAAATTAACAATTAAACATGAATAAATTATTGATGATTGATGCAAACATATCTGAATTTTAGACACTTAAGTCTTAAACATACAAATGAAAATTAAAAACATTCATAGATACATGTTACATACTTAGCCTTAAAGGTTACGACATACGACCTTAGACCATCCAGCACGAGTCAAAATGTCTAAACAATCAAATGGTCTATGAACCACTGGTATATATTATATAACACTTATCAAATATTAATACTTGATACATAAATACATTTAAAAATAGAATATACTTTTTTTATTAAGAATATAAACGGGTTGGCGGGTCAACTCGTTTATTTTTTGAGAAACCCATATATGACCCATTTAATAAACGAGTTGGCGGGGTGAAAAACTCAACCCAAACCCATTTATTTCGTGTCGTGTTGCGGGTCGTGTCAAGAATTATCAACCTTACGCCTGAAACATATTCTCCAGAGTCTGGATGGTTCGCTCACTCTAACCATCCATCTGTGGGTGAAAAGCGGTGCTAAAGTGCATACGAGTACCCAGCTAGTCGTGAAAATTCTTCCAGAATCTGGAAGTGAACCGCACATCTCTATCGAAAATCAACAAAACTAGCACCCCATGCCGAGCCACTACTTCTCTGATATAAATGTCAGCCAACTTCTCGGCCGAAATGCTCTCCTGAATTGGAATGAAATGGGCGCTCTTGGTCAACCGATCCACAATGACCCAAATCAAATCCACTCCTCGCTCGGTCCTGGGAAGCTTCGTGATGGAATCCATAGTGATATATTCCCATTTCTACAACGGAATATCCAACGGCTGGGTCTTTCCATGAGGCCTTTGGCGCTCGGCATTGACTTTCCTGCAGGTCAGGCATTGCTCAATGAACCAAGCTACATTCCTCTTCATGCAGGGCCACCACTAATCAAGACGAAGATCCTTGTACATCTTCATAGCCCTGGGATGGATAGAAAACATGGATTTGTGTGCCTCCTCCATTAATACCTGACGCACACCTCCATGATATGGGACCCACACTCTACACTGTAGAGTCAACAATCCACGACTGTCATAAACGAAGGAGGAAACCTGACCCACAATACGCTCACTCTTGTGATGTTCCTATTTCATAGCCTCCTGTTGGGCCTCTTGAATCCGATCCAACAGCGGGGTCACCACCGTCATCCTCAAACAAATATCTCTGATCGGCACTACCTTGCGGCTAAGTGCATCGGCCACAACGTTGACCTTCCCCAGGTGGTAGAGATATCACAATCGTAATCCTTCACTACATCAAGTCATCGATGTCGTCTCATGTTCAGATTTGGTTGATCCATAAGGTACCTCAAACTCTTATGGTTTGTGTAAATAGTACAACGGACCCTATAGAGGTAATGACGCCAAATCTTGAGGGCGAAAACAACTGCCCCCAACTCCAAGTCATGCGTCGGATAGTTTGCCTCATGAGGTTTCAGCTGCCTTGAAGTGTAGGTGATAACATACCCCCTCTGCATCAATACCGCGCCCAAACCCGAGATGGACACATCACAATACACTACAAAATCATCCACACCCTATGGCAAGGCTAAGATTAGCGCCTCACACAATCTCTGTATCAGCATCTCGAATGCAGCCTGCTGCTCTGGCCCCCCAGCAAAAGACCACGACTTTCCTTGTCAACTGGGTCAAAGGCATGGCTATCTTAGAGAAGTCCTGAATGGATCTCTGATAGTAAACTGCCAATCCCAGGAAGCTACGGATCTCAGATGGAGACCTCAGAACCTCCCACCTCATCACGGCCTCCACTTTGTTCGGATCGACTGAAATCTCGTTCTGGTCTACAAGGCTTCCAGTAGTACATGCCCATACTACCTTCCACATTTATCCGTTCTTTCCTCAAGGATTGCTTCGACTTCACCAAGTCCCTCCTACTAATACTGCTTTCCAAGCTAATCTCATCCTAGGCTTGTCCTAGGGCACTCCTCGACCTACTCTCCGCCATCAGTTGCACAAGGAGTCCCTACCATCTTTCCCTAACTAGCTTTCTGATACTATTACATATTCACTTACTAGTTAGTTAAAGCTAGCTGGAACCCCTATTAGTACAAAGCAAGCGGCATTCGTGCATTGATTAACCATTACCAAGCATAACCTAATCAAGCTACCATACTGCTGACTAACCAACCCTAACATATAGCTCAGTAAACTCTTACAACAGGCATGTAAGGCATCCTTCCTAGATCCTTAGCTCTAACCTAGCATGCAGTTCTCATACTCACATAACAGGCATACAAGGCATCATCCCTATATCATTATCCCTAGTCTAGCATGCATTTCTCATAATCATATAACATAACATAACATAACATAACATAACATAACATGTATGGGTATCTTGGGGAAAACTTACTTGAGCTCGATCAGTCGCACGCATCACACACCTTGTTCTTTCCCAAAACTTCTGATTTTTTAATTTTAGAAAACTATTTTTCTTGTAAAAATCCTTCAAGCCCTTGGTTTGAGTCTAGACACCCCCGATGGTGTGCCCAAATCCCTTAAACCAAGGTTCTAATTCCAACTTGTAATATCCCAAAATTGAGACCTAATTTTTTTTGTTTAATTACATTACTTATGAAAATAGTTTACGGGAAAAATTGTTGCTATCTTTTCAAAACATCAACTCACAAATCACAAGTCTCGAAAAACATAACATCAAATAGTAAAATGTCATATTACAATCCCAGGGTTTTCAAAGCGGAAGTCATATGTGTGCGATGCGCTGCTACCCTGCCGGCTCCTTCCCCTTAGCTGAAGAGGTACCTGAAACCAAAAATAAAAACGGTAAGCACGAATCTTAGTGAGTTCCCCCATCATACCGCATACCATACAACCATACATACTACCGGGACGTTCTGGGGTGCCCGACCTACCCATGTCAAGCTATTCTAGGGTGCTAAACCCACCCATGTCAAGCCATTTTGGGGTGCTGACCTACCCATGTCAGGCCATTCTAGGGTGCCTGCCTACCCTCCGATTTCTATCTCACCCAGTCACGGGGACTATTTCACCCCTACTACTATCACATAATAATATATGTCATAATCATGCTGTCAGACATATCTGGGGTGTCCGACCTACCCTTCGGTCCTAACGACCGAATCAGGGACTATTCCCCTTCCTACTACCACTTGCACATAGAACATATTATACTGGCACATAGAACACATCTAATAATAGGAACCAGAAAATTATGACATAGATAATCGTCTCTACTGTAATCACCTACTAGTGGGTCGACTTGGTGCCTTAGACCCACTTCTACTGGAAGGTAACTTACTTAAATGTCGTGTAGTGTCTGCACTGTCCTTGGTATGGAAATCAACTTTTCTCAACTCCTCGATCCCTGCACGTCATCCTTTATAAGTTACCATTTCATACTCATAACCCCTAGAGTCAACGCAAGTCCAAGCAAATTCAAGGTTAAAACCCTGGTCAACATCTGGTCAAAGTCAACACCTTGTTGACCAAACTCGTCGAGTTAGTCCACCAACTTGTTGAGTCCCCACGTCCACAAAATGCCATAATTCCGTCCCTACTCGACGAGTTTGCCTTCAACAATACATTGAACTACCTTCAAGCGACTCGTTGAGTTCGACCTTAAACTCGTCGAGTTCATCTTTATCCATATGAAGGTGTTCGGTCTACGACTCACCGAGTTCATTCTTGAAATCGTCGAGTCCGTCTTCTTGAGATTAGGAAATTGACTTGAACTCGCCGAGTTCCTCCTTGAACTCATCGAGTCCTTTGGTCTTCAAGTCCATATCAAACCCCTAACAGGCTGAGTGTTCCTTCCACTCAACCAAAGACCATTTCCAGAAGACATTTGGATGAAAATGCGACCTGACTCGCCGAGTCCCTCTTTGTCCAAAATTGTTCAGTCGATTATAATGGGTCTTAATTCATCAAAACCATATATCTGGCATCATAGGGTTCATTTTATACGTAAAGTTGCAATCTTTATGTCCATGCATGGGGTTTTTGGCTAAAAAAGCTACACAAGAGGTATATAAGAAGCATGGGTCTCCCATGGCCATAAAGTTGGCACCTTTATGCCATGGGAACCCTCAATGGTTCAAGATCTGAAGTGCAATTGCAAAAATACACACAAATCCGAGTATAGCCTCTCTAAAGCTTAGAAAAGGTAGCAAAATAGCCCCAAATCAAGATCTAAGTAATGAGTAGCCAAGGTATTAGCTTTATACCTCAAATGAGCAAGAAATGTGCCACGACTTTTGGATCTACTTGCTCTCTCTTGATCTCCCAAGCTTCCTTCTCCTCTTCGAACTTCAAATACACACAAAAAGGCACCAAAAAGCTCAAGAACACTCAAATGAGGCTTAGAGTTTCTAGTTAGGTTTTCCCTGGGATGGGAGGAACAATGGAGGTTGTGTTGGGGCATTATAAGTTGTTTAAATAAGGTGTAAACCCTAAATATTAGGGTTTCATCCAGACAGTCCTACTCGTCGAGTCGGTCTCCCAACTCGTCGAGTAGGCCACTTATCCTGACGATCCAAAGTCAAGTCTACTCGACGAGTTGGGCCTCCAACTCGTCGAGTCTTAGAGCAAAACATGAGTTTACTTTAGTTAAAATACATACCAAGAATCAGATGTTAATATATATATATATATATATATATATATATATATATATATATATATATATATATATATATATATATATATATATTACAATGGAAATATTTTAAACAATTAGCAAGAAACTATTAAAATAATACAGATTACAAAGAAGTTACATGTAAAAGGAGGTTATAAATCCAACTAACTTAGTTGATCTTGAAATTAGTCTATTACATATCCAAACGAAAGGCCGTGAAATGGTATCATGAAATATAATTGTTTTCGTAGATTTAACCTTTCCAAAAAATTAATAGTTGCAAAAGTTTCATGACACTCGAATAGCAATGATGATCACCCCATCAAAACACTTCATTTGTATAGCGGCCAAAGGATATTTATATGCTTAGTGAACAAGACTATTAACCGAAAAAGAGGAAGGTGTGTCAATCCCCTTACTTGTTATTATGGTTGCAGAAATCGGAATTAATCGGCGATTAATCGTGGATTAATCGCTTGGTGTTCTCCAACCGTCGAGGATTACAACATTAATCGGAAATTTAAGATTAATGGGGTTTGGCGGGATTAATCGGCTTGACGGGAGTAATAGGTCGAAAAAAGTCAAAAAAAATGTCAAAAATTTTGAAAAAATTCAAAAAAAAATTAAAAATTCAAAAAACCAACTTTTTTTTACTCCAAAATTTTCAAATTTTCAAAATTTCAAATATTATACCAAAATGTTCATATTTTCGTATTTCCAAATTTCCAAATTACAAATTTTCTTATTTTCTAATTTTGAAGTACTTGTTTTTTTAAGATATATTAATATTTAATTAATTTTAATATTTTATTAATAATTCATGGTCTCCGATTAATTCTCGATCAATCCCCACCAAGACCGATTAATCCCTTAACACCAGTCGACCGTCGAGCTACCGTCAAACGATTTTTACAACCTTGCTTGTTATTAAGAACCTAGACTTTTGAAGTGTGGGCACAACGTGTGACATCGCCATTTTTAACGGTTAGAAAATACCCTTTTTATTTATGCTTATTTTGAAAACAAAGTGTTGTTTATATAGCGGAATTTGTCCCATAATAGGTATTACCATGGAAATGTTTTTCATTGATTATCAAAACTTGGGATGTCATAACCAATACTAGAAATATAAGCATAAAAATAATTATTACTGGACTTACAACATTTAATGGACTATATTTCCTTCAATCTCTCATCATTCTAAACATCAGATACCTTCGTATCAATACATGTGTTACAAATAAACTAATTGGGTCAGGTTGGGAAACATGATGAGTACATTGGGTTTTCAATCCACAATAATATAATTAACTTTTGTTTAATTAAGTATCAAACAATTAACTCGATTACCCACACTTGTTTTCTTTTATATTCATTTCTAACGACCTCTCCTAAGGATCATCGCCTACATTGCATTTTCTTACATATTCATCGCTAAGGACTTCTCCTAAGTTTCATCACCTAACATCGCATAGACAATACTATTTTGCAATACATGTCTGTAAGGGGTAGAGTACATCATATGAACATATAGTTCATCACATACAGGTTATGACTCTACCAGTGTTCCACAAGGCTGTCTTCAATAGTTTGATGGTTGTCATCTATAATCTGCTAGATGACTACATCGCAAACATCACAACCATCCCAAATAAAACTCATGGTAACTCCTAATCTTCTCTCATCCCTCATCTCTTGTCGCCCATCACTACCCGATATATTATTGGTGTGAAAATACATATATAGTAAATCATAAAAAAGTCATCTTATATTATTTGATCTAACACATAACATTTTTTCCAGATAAGCACATATAACATTTAGTTATCTAAATAGTTCGTATCTATGTGTAAGATGAAAGTAACTATGCACTCACTTGATAAAAGTGGATGCCTTAGAATCTGGGCAGAACTTTTCCTTAGTCCTTTAGCTTTTCCTTTGACATGACCTAAGTTCATATCATTAAGTCTTATTCTTATATTCATGTTGACTAATGCTATTCTGGATTCATCACTAATCCCAATGTCTACATCAAGATCTATCAAGTAAGGAAAAACTAGGTAAGATCAAATCGGAGGTAGGGTCTGTTTGTTATACACAGTATACTGCTTGTAAATCCCATTTTAACTACCTCACCAAATCTAGCATTTTCATCATTCTCGTAAGTTGATCGATCAGTATTTTGACTTGGAATCACTGATAAATCTTATTTATAAATTCATAATGACGAGTATGAATATAAATATAAGTTACATTGAAAGTGATATAAGTGTAGCTTAACTTACCGATATTTTCTAGCGAAAAGTTGGAAATTGCACCGGAAGAACTCTGGTCCGTGAGCTCCTACTAGTCGAGTCTAGATACCTAGAGCTTCGCTAAACTAAAATACTCTAAAATTTCGAAGGAATACCTTAGAAACCAAGTTTATAAGTTGAGAGGTTAGAAAACTGTGTGGGAATAATAAGTGCTGAAGGGGCTTTATATAGGAAAAATATTGTGAAGCGTGCCACACCCTGACCTGTTTGGTCCTCCAGCTTGCTGACATGTGTCTTGCAATGTGTGGCAGCTTCTAGAAGGTACGCGTCCCGCCTTTTTGCGCATGACGCACTTGGGAAACTTGAAAAATTCGTAACTTCTTCATATGAACTCCATTTTTGACATTCTTTATATCCACACGTAGCTACCGATGAGATCTACAACTTTTGTTAAACTCTGTCGGCTAATTCTCAATTTTATTTAAACAATATTTTTACCAAGATTAGACTGCTAATCTCCATTTAAAATTCATATCTTTTTCATACGACTTCCGTTCTTGATTGTCTTTATATCAACGGACTCCTATTAATGAGATATTTGACTCTCGTTTAGATTATTTTGGCTTACATAGTTACGCTAAAATATTAGAAAATCATAACTTCCTCTCACGAAGTCAGTTTTATACATTCTCTATATTCACACTCTCAGTTTTATGATTACTACAACTTTCATTTAGATTCTTTAAGCTAATACTATCTAAAATTCACTTTTCACGGTATGTATAGCCGTGTCGATTGAATCGAGAAACTTCGAAGACACATAACTTCTTCACACAAAGTCGGATTTCCGAGCTCTTTATAAGTACCCACAAAAAAATTGTCTTTGTGACAAACAGACAAGAAGTAGAAAGAAACAGATCCAAATCAATATGTTTTTCCAGCAAGTTTAGACTAAGAATAAATGTGAGAAAACTCGATATGCCAAAGTACGATTGTAACGACCCGTTCCTGGTATGTTAATTAATTGTTAATTGTCTAAGTTTTCAGGAGGGACTCGACGAGTTCTAGCCTGACTCGCCGAGTTGGGTCGCGTGTTTTGTGCACGCGGGAGCCGGGGACTCGGCGAGTCCATATCCCGGACTCGGCGAGTCCGTCCGTCTGGGTGAAACCCTAAATCCCCGAGTTTGCCCACTATTTAAACCACATTATAGCCTCATTCTCGCCACTTTCACCCTGAGAACACAGTGAGAGAACCCTAATCCTCCCTTGAGAGCTTATAAGTGATTTGGTGCCATTTTGTGAAGGTGTGAAGGAGAAGAAGAAAGAAGCAAGGAAACGAGTTGTAGTGCAAAGATCCAAGGGCAAATCTGAGTTTATTGAGGTATTTTCGGAGTTCCCTTCCTGCTATATGCTTTAAATTTCCATTAGAGCTCTCCTAAGAGCTAGTTGATGTTTGTTCCAAGCCTTATGTTTGCATGAATGTCTTAATAAGTCGAAATACCTTTGGATCTGAATGTTGGGGTGTTGTAGAGCCCAGATCTACTGTCTTTTTGGAGTTACATTGCATATTAGCCATGGATATACTCATTTTGTGCATCTTTTAGCCTTATTTCCCTTATTCATGAGGTTGTGCACGTAAAGTTGGAAACTTTACGTGGTAAAACAGCTTATTGGACCCAGATCTATCATTTGAATGTGTTGGATTCAAGAGAAATCGAGTAAAAACTAGCTGCATGGCAGCGACTCGGCGAGTCGGGATGAGCGACTCGGCGAGTCGGGTCGCGAGTCCCCGATTCCTTCGTTTTTAGCAGTGCCAAGTGCACCCAGTGAGTTAGAGAGTGGACTCAGCGAGTTGAGGGTAGACTCAGTGATGGAGGGACTCGACGAGTTGTTCATACAACTCGGCGAGTCCAAGGCAATCTCCTTAGGATCAAGAACAACTCGTCGAGTCTGTTCTTACGACTCGGCGAGTCGGATGAAGATTGTCTGAGTTCTTGGATCAAGAGGGTACTCGTCGAGTCGATGCCACACTCGACGAGTCGCAGTGAGTATGAGTTGGAAGTGAGTGAGACTCGGCGAGTTGGGCGGCCCAACTCGGCGAGTCAGCCCCAAAAGTAAGTTGACTTTGACCAAGGGTAAAAGAGTCATTTTACCCCAAGTGCAGTGTTTAGTATTTGATTGAGTGTGTTCATGGACTTGTAGCCGAGGAGATTCAGGAGCAGCAGCCGTTAGCTTTCAGAGACACACGCTCAGCCGCCAGTTTACGAGGTGAGTTTCCTTCCAGTAGGGACGGGTCTAAGGCCACAATGTCGGCCCGTCCAGTTAGCAGTAGTTTCCGGACTTGATCCGATGCAGTAGTTAGTATGTTTGATGCCTTCGTGGCTCAGACAGGATTTGTGAGCTATGTGTTATGTGTTATGCATTATGTGTTCCGGGCTACGGCCCGATGTAGTATGCAGTATATGTGTTCATGCTAGTTGTTTTGATATGCTATGCTATGCTCAGTTCCGGACCTCGGTCCGATGCAGTCAGTTCCGGACTTCGGTCCGATGCAGTCAGTTCTGGACTTCGGTCCGATGCAGCCAGTTCCGGACTTCGGTCCGATGCAGTTAGTTTCGGACTTCGGTCCGATGCAGGGGACAAGGTCCCAGTCAGTTCCGGACTTCGGTCCGATGTAGTTAGTTCCGGACCTTGGTCCGATGTAGGGGACAAGGTCCCAGTCAGTTCCGGACTTCGGTCCGATGCAGTTTCCGGGCTTCGTCCCGATGCAGTGGGCAAGGCCCGATATGTGTTTATATGATATTGTTATTGTATGGTATGTGGTATTTTGGGGGAGCTCACTAAGCTTCGTGCTTACAGTTTCAGTTTTGGTTTCAGGTACTTCCGCAAGCAAAGGGAAGAGCTCGGGATGACGGCATCGCACACACCACCGCCTCAGCTTTAGCCTGGGATTGATTTAGTTGTTTGATTTGATGTAGCATGATACAGTTTTCCGCACAGTATTTTATTACGTTTTGGAATACATCACGCATGGTTTTATTATATGATACTCTGATTACAATTTTGATTATATTAAAAACAAAAATTTTTGGGTCGTATTTTTGGGGCGTTTCAACGATATTCAATTTGATTGGAACAAAGTTATTTCATCTTGTTGAAACCTTTCTAGTCATCAAAGTATCACCATCCAAAACACATCTAGCAGAAGAGATAGTGAAAATGCATGAAAAATATTGATTCCACCTTAAACAATCATATTTACTAGTAAAAATAAATGTGGATCAAGGAAAGTAAAATTTACCACTACTCTGCTTCAACACCACTTATCACACTCCACCTTAAAAGCGGCATAGACATCCCCATCTGGACAGTTCCTTTGAAGATCTAATGTGAACAATCTATGAAAGTAATTATTTGGAGTTTATTGCCAATCTAATTATCCAAACAAAACTTAGAGTGAATACTATTTCCCAGTTTGATCGTGCAAAACTCTTGCAAATCGGACCCTAGAGCGCAATTACATGATAGCCCACATAATGCCAATCCAAGGATAGTTGCAACATTTCCAATATTATATTGACAAAGACAGCCAGCATAACCATGAATGGATATTATGAACCAAACTTAAAGACAATCACTATATACCGAAAATCATCACATCCACTTGAAGAATAAATCAAGATTAAAGGAAAAAGGCTACCCAGACGAAGAACCCTTTTCGTACCATTGAGATTTTTATTCCAATCGACTCTTTGGGTTTTTCTATTCCCCAAATTAGTCCCCGAAACAAAAGAGACCATAAAGAGTCAAAAAATTTCCAAACTGCAGTCGGGATTAAGAATAAAAACAAAAAATAATTCCTAAACTGCCTAGAACAACCTTTAAAAGAATGAGTAACCCACTAATAAGAAGAGTCTTCGCCATCCAAGACGACAATTTAGTGAGAAACTTGTCCACAATGATCTTCTAAGGCTCGATATATGTCATATTATTTTCCATTAGAAGACCCAAATAAACAAACTTTAGACATAAAGAAGAACCATAAATCATGGAAGCAACATACTCTACATGATAAAAATATACCCTAACACCAATGAACTTGATTTTTTTTGCAGGTTGATTTTGAGCCCAAAATCCAAATAGAAAGCAACTTAACATGTCACACCCCTAAACCAAGGATGGCGGAAACGTCCGGGGGTGGACGACTTCATGTATAGTATCATAACAACAAATGCAATAGTGATTTAAGCAAACACAACCAACATATATATAATTGAAGAGGTTACATCATTGTATGAATTACATGTTTCAAAATCAATTACAATATGTTGACAAAATATGAAAAGTTTGACACATTAACGTCCCATCCTCAAAAGCACTTGTTTACCTGTTTAGTGATTCCCTGAGAATACAAGTTGTTTGAAAAAGTGTCAACACGAGGGTTGGTGAGTTCGTATGATATTTCTTTAGAGAAGTAAACCGTTTTCCTTGTAAAAGCGATAGAATATGTATTCAGAAAATCCAATATTTTCTTTAATGTGTGTATGTAGTTCTATGTCCCGAGTGATGTGTAGTCTTAAATACCAAGACCGAACGTGTACAGTAATATCCGGACTTAT
This sequence comes from Lactuca saligna, assembly GCF_052625555.1. Lineage (NCBI taxonomy): Eukaryota > Viridiplantae > Streptophyta > Magnoliopsida > Asterales > Asteraceae > Lactuca > Lactuca saligna. The sequence continues at coordinate 181,479,909 of NC_136423.1, forward strand.
TAAAAAAAAAGTGATTTTTAAATCGACATAAACCCCTTTTTGTTTTATAAAAGATCCCGTAAACTCTATTTATTGTTAATTCTGTATATGAATCGCTATAACCATACTATGACTAGAGGTAACCTGCACAACGTCTTTCAGACGTCCTGATCCTATGACTCTTGTCACCCGCAGACCTGCCGGTTCGGCTATAGCTAGCAGCGAGGTGTGGGATGTCAACCCCAATATAGATCTATACACAATTATCACGCTCTCCCTACAAGAGATTTTGGTTATAATTACAGGAATTGGGATCCCGTAGTCGGACGTACGGGGAGAGATAGTCTCACATTCTGAGTTAACGAGTTTACGTGTAGTGTGCGTGAGTGTAGAACCTTTTTGTATGAATGTACCCTTTTTGTACGAGTGTGTTATGTGATGAATCATAAACTATACCTATTATAGTTTATCCAAAACGTTTGTAATGTATAAGAACTCTTTTATGAAAATGCATTAGTGTTATAAATCCATAAACTATGCTTATTATAGCTTAACATACGTGTTCTAAATGAATGAATAATCTTGTCATGAATAACTAAGTTTCAGTTTATCATGATAAATTATCAAGGAAACACATTCAATATTTTAGAACTTACTGTTATACGCTTTGCTCAACATAATACAAAGTGTTATGAAATTTATATGTTGTTAACAAAATTTAACCTTTCTACGATGTTTTAGAAAAGTCATAGAAAAATCATATGAAGTTGAAAACTAAATCCGTAAATTCTGAGAGTTCCCAAAAAGTTTCTAGTTTACTCATAATTTTTATCATGATTTTTAATGACCTCCAACTTGGATGAAGAAGTCCATAATCACAAACTGGTCAGGATTGGTGTTTGAAATGATAGGCAGTTTTGTAAAAATCACCATAAATTGTAGAATAATCATATGGAGATGTGCAAGTAGTCATTTTAAATCTAAGAACTTGAACTACTTTCAACTTGTACAGTTTTGAAAACAAAAATGTTTAGGTTGCTCAAAACAGTCCATGAATGGAGTTGAACTTTTCTGATGAAGGCTGTTAGAAAAGTTTAGTTATGTTCTTGGTGTTTTAACTTGTATTCCCCCCTGAAAACTTGGGAAAACATAAAAATGTAGGGGTATGAACTCACCTTATGTGATTTTAGTAGATGATTGTTGGAAAATGGAAGTGATCAACTCAAGAACACTTGAAGATTTTCGAGAATCTAACATCAAAGCGATGGAGTTTGTGTAAGCAATCAATGATTTGAGTAGAATGAAGTGCAATAATCACAAGGAGGATAAATTATGCTTACCAAGAGGAGAATAAACCTTGAAGATCAGTCTTGGAGTCTTGAAATAGAGAGAAAAAGTTTGAGATAAAAGTTGTGTTGTATCTTTGGTGAAATGATAGCAAATGAGAGAAGTGAGGAGAGAGGATGGGTTGTTCCAGCTCTAAGAACGTGGGGAGGGCTGGTAAATGAGTAGAAAGGACATTCAGGTGACCTAGGTAAGGTGGGGAGGTGTGGCTGGTCATAGAGTGGGTATGGGGGTGGTTGTTTGTGTCATAAAGTAAAGCAAAGTCAACACTCAACCTCTTTGTACTTTACCCACTAAATTTTTATTCTTTAAATAAAGATTTCCATGAAAATATGTTTAAATTATGAATATTTAGTGTCTTTTATATAAAAATATAATTTCTGGAGAAAATCCCGCGTTAAAATCACGAAAAACGGGCTCAAAATGCTAAAAATATCAAAAATGGGTGAAAAGTGTCGCATTTCCGAAGTCTGGCCGAGGTCTCGGCCTCTCATGCTTGGAACCGAGACTAGAAGTGAAGACCGAGAGGTGGAGAGAAGAGACCGAGAGTGCGAAGAAGAAGGAACCGAGAGGAGAGACTCGGTCTTCGCGAGTTTCGGCCCGAGAGGCTTCTCTTCTCAATTTCGGCCCGAGAGGCTTCTCTTCCCAGGTTTGGTCCGAGAGGCTTCTCTTCCCAGATTCGGGTACTGAGTCTCGGCTGCTTAGGGTTTCGGTCCTAAGAGGGGTTTCGGTCCCTAAGAAGACTTTCAGCCCTAAGAGGGGTTTCGGGCCCTTAAGCCTATTTTACTCGTTTTTACCCCGTTTCAAACCATTTTTGACCCGGTTAAGGGTCGGAATGACCCGAATGACTCCAAAAAGTTACAGAAACTTTTGAGAGAGATTTGGGAGAGATTTCACATTCTTGGAGAGATTTCTCATACAAAGAGAGATTTCACATACTTAGAGAGATCTGGGAGAGATTTCACATACTTAGAGAGATTTCTCATACAAAGAGAGATTTAGGAGAGATTTCACATACTTAGAGAGATTTGGGAGAGATTTCACATACTTAGAGAGATTTCTCATACAAAGAGATTTTTGGGAGAGATTTCATATACTTAGAGAGATTTGGGAGAGATTTCACATACTTAGAGAGATTTCTCATACAAAGAGATTTTTGGGAGAGATTTCACATACTTAGAGAGATTTGGGAGAGATTTCACATACTTAGAGAGATTTCTCATACAAAGAGATTTTTGGGAGAGATTTCACATACTTAGAGAGATTTGGGAGAGATTTCACATACTTAGAGAGATTTGGGAGAGATTTCTAAATAAAGAGATAGAGTGAAAACGATTGAGAGAGGTTTCGTGTGTGGCATTTGTGAGTGTCCGGCTTCGCCACGCAATGTCCGTGAGCTCCGTTAAGCCATGATTTAGGATCTTTCACCCTCCCGATGAGTATGCAACATTGTTTCATTGTTTTTGTTCATTGTTTAGCACTAGGGCTAAGGAAAATTAAACACACGAATTTTTTTCCAAGTGATGTTTTCTCGTTAAAATAGTGAGTTATACAGTATTTACATAACACAAACCCTAATGTATCAGGTTTAATTGAGTTGACCGGTTTCCCTTGATGACTTTGTTCGACTTAGACTTGACCCAAAATTGACTATTGTCACATAACATACGTAATATGCATCTCCTATTCTCTAACTATCACAAATAAAAAATAACATCATCAACATAGAATATATATACAACTTCCAAGGTCTCTCCGCTCACGCTAACTCCCTATAATTCATTCGTCATCCTAACCTCTATAATAGGTACATAAATCCCTTCCATGGCTATAGTAAACAATAACTATAATAAATGATCTCCTTTTTGGAGATGCCGCTGAAAAATAAACTCATTAGAAAGAATGCCATTCACCAAAAATTAGAAAGAATATCAGAATTTTAATTTAATCATGTTACACCCTCATTTTGGGCCTAACGTATTTAGGCCACTTTAGTGAAAATAAAAATGATAATTAAATGAAATAAAATAATGAAAATAGATGAAATAAAAATTATATAAAATAATAAAGAGAAATATGATGATAAGAATAATGGATTTTAATAGTGTCAATACACTATCTTAAGGAAACAGAAACAATCAAGAGATATGCCTAAGTTTACATGCACCCTAGATATAGGTTTTACTAGTTATAGAAATGAACTTTAAAAACAAGTAAAAAGAACATACTAACCTCTTGATTCTTTGCTTGAGAATGCAGTGATTGTAGTGGATAAAGGGTCCAAAGTAGAATCCCTCTGATGATGTTAGACCCACAAACTCTAAAAGCAAAAAAGGAAGAACCCTAGATTACGGTTTATTCAAAATTCTCTAACCTTAGGAGAGACGTTAGAAATGTCTTATGAAGGAGAAACAGAGAGTATGGATGGAATTATGAGAGAAAAACAATACCTAGGGTTTGACCCTACCGGTGTATTTATAGGCTCTAGATAGAATTCTAGAATGATTTAAACTCTTAAGATTAATCTTTATATGATTCAAAAGAGCCTTATCCCCATCATGGAGCTAGCGAAAACTGTCCACCCTATGTCACCAGTAGCTCCTAGAATATTCCAATCAATCTATAAAATATAATAAATATTCAAGCTCTTTAATTAATTAATTTTTTAATAAATTACCAAAATAATTTCCAATTAATTTATCAATTACTATATAGTTTAATAAATTATTTTCTACATTTCCTTAATGGTATTTGGTCTTGAAGCCAACTCAAAGAACCCTGCTATTATTAGAAATATTACCAAAATAGTTAATGACCTTGGATACTATTTCTAACAGTCGTCCTCTTGGACAAGTCGTTAACATCCAATGGAACTGCCAAACTCTAATCACAATCAAAATTCAATCCTTAGACAAGTGATTAGTCATTCATTTATTCTAGATATCTCTATGAACATGAGACATGGATAATGGTCAATCTCAATATTTAACATTTTGTTTCCTAATTAATGATTTCTGACAATACATTTGACTTCTAAACCGAACATATCAATTTAGTCAGGGATCAGCCAATCGTTTCAGATGTCAAAACCAAATCATCGTGGGGCTATATATATTGCTTCCCAGTTACGAGAAGGAACAAACAAACTTTGACTACATAGTTTTTGTCTACTCGTCTAATCATACATGGACATACCCTTTTTGATTACCAATTACAGATAGCGTTGGTTCATACTAATTCATGAAATATTTTGCAAACAAAACCCCATATGTAGAATTAAAGATATTATCTTCTTTGAATTACTCATGACTAGATCTATTAAATAATCTCAAATTGATGGTTGTTCCAATACATAAAATCTCTATTTTCAAGTACTCATGAGTCATAGCGCAATCTCTATTGCAATGTCGAAAACAAATTGGTCAATCAACCAATACTCATGAAAATCCTAAATCACTCACTTGCTTCCTAGAGTGAGACTGGCTCTAGAGATTCAAATATAATTAAGCATTTTGGAAGTAGGTTCAAAACAATAAAACTGAAACACTGTATTTGAATTAACACAACTTTGATAGAAAACAAAATCTCTTTATTAACTCACTACAAAATAAACATCAAAATGGTTACAATTCATAATATTAAAATGTTTCAAAACAATTCAAACTAAACAACTAAAATGTAATTCCAATATGCCAGATAAATGTTAAATTATTTAATTTCCTTTTGTTTTTGGACATTTGGCCTCGAGTACGCTGGGTGTATAAAAGGTACGTCGGGCGTACTACAAAGGATGCATGAAGCGGGTTGTCACCCAAGTACGATGGGCATACCCATGTGTATGTTCGGCATACGTCAGTCAGGGGCAAACCCTAATTTTTAGGGTTTGCACCATATTTGAGCACATTAAGTGCTCTAAATCCTTCACCTTATCAGCCTCCATTGTCTCTTGACCATATCTCAAACCCTAGCCACCTTAAGAGCGTTCTTGAGCTTATTGAGAGTTTGTGGGTGTTCTTTTGTGATTTTGAAGAAGAAGGAACTTGGTGGTGGTGCGTTGTTGGATTTGGAGCTTTAAGATCCAGGTCTATATTCTTCATTGCAAGCTTTTGAAGGCAAAAAGTTCTTACTTTGACCTTCCTTGATTTTATCTCTTTTGGTGGCTAGATTTAGGAGTTTTGGTCACCATGACTTTGGTCTGATGGAGTATGGACTACTCCACACCATTTGAGTTGTCCTTTTTAACACTTAGGAGTTTATGGAGTCATAAAAATCGGATCTTGGAAGTTAAAGCTCAACCATGCATGAGTTGGTGACCACTTAAATGAAATAGAATGCTAAGTCCATTGTTTGACTCCTGTTAAGACATGAAAAAACATAAAGTTTGCAACTTTATGGCTTAATACGCTTTAATGAGCTTAGATTTTAAGTTGGATGTTAGATATTAACGAATTTAAAACATTCCAAAAATCATGACCAAAAATTTTCATTTCTAAAACCTTAATAAAAACCATAATTGTCCAACCATTCATTCAAAACATAATTTGTTTTCTCGAGATAGAGTTTTAATTCAAAACATGCTTATTTTATCAGAGTAAACATCCCAGGCTAAACTTCTTGGTGTGTGCGATGTAGTCATCTCGAGCTCTTCCCTCCGCTACCGGAAGTACCTGAAACCAAAACTGAAAACCGTAAGCATGAAGGTTAGTGAGTTCCCCAATCTACCACATACCATACACATAATCACATACTGGGCCCCCGCCTGCTGCATCAGGACCTGCTCCCGCATTGGGCCTCGCCCGAAATCAGGCCCCACCTGTCTCTGGGCTTCGCCCGCTATACACATACAATCATATAAAAATGCTATTACATAAAGAACATACTCTACTACACTCCAGATCTAAGGCCTCGCCTGACTTGGGCCCCGCCCCTGGACTGCTTCTGATGAGTTATGGAACCTCGTCTACACTCCTATTGATAGTGAGATACGGGCCCCCATCAACACTCACTTCTCTCCTATCACGGGCCTCATCCCTACTCTGTTAATATTGAGATATTGAACCCCATCCATACTCAGCTAGTGATGAGATACGGGACCTCACCCACACTCACCTCCCTACCAGGCACATACAAGTATCACAAAGAGACAAGTATATTCTAACATGAACATATCAATCTTCCTCGTGCTCGCCCCGACATTAAACCCCAGTCCGGAACATACTACCATATAAACATACTCTGGGCTTGCCCCGACATCGGACCTTGGTCCGGAACCTATCATACCGACACATGCAAGAATCAAATAGACTTCTATCATACTAACATTCCTAAGGACCTGTCCGATATCAGATCATGATCCAGATAACATACAATGCCTAGGGCTAACCCCCACGTCTTCCTACTATACACAACACAATGGGCCGGCATTGTAGCCTTAGACCCATGCACACAGTAAGGAGACTCACCTTGCACTGCTGAAGTCCTTATGATATCCCTTTGGCTGCTATCTGGAAATTCTCAAAGTGTTGCTCCTTCGGCTCCCCAAGCTACCAATACCAAAATATAACTTAATCCAAATCAATAATCCTTCTTAGGGTAAAATGACCATTGTACCCCTAGTCCAACTTGGTTCATAACTAGGCCCAAAACCATAATATAGAAGGCCTAACACTATGTCGGCTTCCGAATCCCACTAATGGCCCAATTTGCTAAATTGCGCCCAATCCCTCTAATGGGCCTTATGTGACATCCCCAATATTACGGCCAGAAAATACCGATTTGTTTATGCTTTGTTTTTAAAATTAGAGTAATTGCTTAAAGAAATTTTTTTCGGAATTTGTCCCCAAAACAAAATATGATAAGAATTTATCAAAGCATTTCTTAAAGAAAAGTATTTTCATTATATAACAAAATCTAGGGATGTCATGTTCCGACACAGACACATAAGCATAAACAGAACTTACATTTATTTACACTAATGATTTACATCTCCTTTAATCTCTTAGTGAAATATGTCTTCGTATTGATACCTGTGATACAAAGAAAACTGAGTGGGTCAGGCTTGGGAGCCTGGTGAGCATATAGGGTTTTCGACCCACAATAATATAATTATTATATTCAACCATAAAACAATCAACCCAATTACCCATCCCCATTATCTTCTTTATTTCTCAAGGTTTTACCCTAAGAACTCAACTACCATTCATTCATTCATTCTAAAGGATTGACCTAAGGAATTGACACAAAATCCATTGCTACATAAGGCGCATCTACCAACATCCTCCTTTAAGCGCCTCTGCCAGGATTACGTCATACACTATGAGGCGCGACTGCCAGGTTTATGACATTCTCTTTTGGACGCATCTGCCGACATTATCCTATAAGCGCATCTGTTAGGATTATCCTATAAGCGCATCTGCTAGTATTATGACATTCTCTATTTGGTTCATCTACCAATATTATTCTCAAGCGCATCTGCTAGTATTATAACATTTTCTACTTGGTGCATCTGCCAATATCATTCTTAATCATCTTACATACCTCATCATTTACCTCATCATTTTATCACATACCAACTATCTCATCTACCCATGTTCTACCGAACATATTAGTAGATATAAAATACATATACAGTTTAACTCATTTAAAAACCATATAAAACATCTATTCCACACTTATCTCTAATAAACAACAATATATAAACACATAGCATGTATTTCATAGCAAACACTTCATATTTATGTGTTAGAAGAAAGTAACCACACACTCACACATATAAACAACAATATATATACACATAGCACGTATTTTATAAAATACTTTATATATATGTGTAAGATGAAAGTGACTATACACTCACTTGATCAGAAGATGATCAGACACCACTACGACTTGTAGAAGTAGTATTTTGGGGTAGATCTGGAAGATCTTCACAAAAATCGGGCTCCTCGCGGGCAGGGCTTCCGCTCGGGAATCTCACTTCTCGGGATCTTCGGGACTTCAGAGCTTGCTTCAGGGCTCGGGAATGATACCGAGGCTTCGGGATATAATTAGCATGCAAATCGAGGCAAAAACTTCAAGAGAAGAAAGAATATCAGCAGGGAAAATGGCTGATCTCGGTTTCTATTTATAGGCTACTGGGTCTGGGATTACGCTGGGCGTAATTTCAAAGTATGTTGGGCATACTCAGTACGTTGGGTGTAATTTTGGTTACGCTGGGCGTACGCTTCGGATAAGCCTTGGTATGCATGCAACGATCTTCAAAAATTCATAACATTCACATAAGATCTCCGTTTTCGACGCTCTTTATATCCATGTGTAGGTGAGATTATGCTTTACAACTTTCATTTAGACTCCTTTGGCTAATTTTGACTTTATTTTTATTATATTATTTTTAAAAGGCTGGGATAGGAAAACTCCGTTATAAATTCACAACTTCTTCATCCGACGTCCATTTTCATCTGTCTTTTTACCGTTGGACTACTATCAACAAGATCTTCGATTCTCGTTTAGATTGTTTCGGCTAAAAACCGCTCTGTAACACCGAAAATTTTCAAACAAATTTTTTTCAATTTTTATAAAACATAATTCCATCGATATTCATAAAAACAACTATTTTAATTATCCAACAAAAAAGTACAAAATCCCAAGATCATAATATCAAGCTCCGAACGTGTGTGTATACGGATCAAGCCGGCGCCTTCCCGCGGTCATCACTAGTACCTGAAACAAATAACATCAACACTGTAAGCACAAGGCTTAGTGAGTTCCCCAAAATACCACATATAACACATATTAGCCACTCTAGGCTATAACTCTGTGGGTCCGTGCACCCAACTCTGTGAACCCTCAGGTTCTAGCTCTGATAAACATGCACCACATAAATCACATAGAAATCATGCAGTACAACACACAACATACATAGCATACAAATACTCTATCACATAACTCTGGTTACCTACTCAAGGTAAAGTATAGTGAGAAGACTCACCTCGCGTATCTCGGTATCTCACGAATCCTGGAAATCCCTCGTGCTCGATCCTCCGAGCTCTAATCCTCCTATAACATTATATGCTTCTAATTAACACTTTATATCTCTAAGGTTGACTATCAAAAAGGAGTCAACACTGGTCAACTCTGGTCAACGGTCAACGGTCAACTCTGACCGGACTCGGCGAGTACCAAGGCGACTCGGCGAGTCTGGGCGTATACACCAATTTCCCTGGAATCCTCCCTTGACACGTCGAGCATTCACTCAACTCGACGAGTTCCACCTGGCATGAGTTGTGGGGCCACCACGACTCAACTCGCCGAGTCTCAAAACAACTCGGCGAGTCTAGTTTGACTCAACCCCCAATACACATGCTCGAAGCATGTCCTCAAGTGTCTGAATCGTCCGCTCACTCTGGCCGTCGGTCTGGGGGTGGTATGCGGTACTAAAAAGCAGCTTAGTACCCAACTCCTCATGAAATTTCTTCCAGAAACGGGAAGTGAAATGCACATCGCGATCTGAAACAATCGAGATCGGCACTCCATGCCGAGATACAACCTCTCTCACATAAATCTCCGCCAACTTCTCCGCCGAAGAACTCTCACTGATGGCAAGAAAGTGAGCGCTCTTTGTCAACCTATCCACAATCACCCAAATTGCATCGACTCCTCTGGCAATCCTCGGCAATTTGGTGATGAAATCCATAGTGATCTGTTACCATTTCCACTCGGGAACCTCCAATGGCTGCAACTTGCCATGCGGTCTCTGGTGTTCGGCCTTTACCCTTCGACAGGTCAAACACCTCTCGACAAACCATGCGACATCCCTCTTCATACAAGGCCACCAATACTCCTTTCTTAAGTCCAAATACATCTTTGTAGCCCCGGGATGGATCGAGAATTTCGATCTATGAGCCTCCTCCATCAATGTAGTACGCGTACCGCCCACAAACGGTACCCAGATCCGGCCCTGATACGTCATAAGCCCTCGACTATCCGATACAAACTCAGAAACCAACCCAACGACCCGCTCTCTCTTCTGCATCTCCGGACGCACAGCCTCGGCCTGTGCCCCACGAATGGCGTCCAGAACTGGAGCTATCACGGTCAATCTCAAACATACATTTCGCAGTGGAGTACTCTCCGCCCTGCGACTCAACGCGTCGGCTACCACATTAGCCTTGCCCGGGTGATACAAGATCTCGCAATCATAATCCTTACCACATCTAACCACCTCCTTTGCCGCATATTAAGGTTAGGCTGATCCATCAAGTACTTCAAGCTCTTATGGTCCGTGTAAATCGTACAACGAACCCCATACAAGTAGTGCCGCCAAATCTTGAGGGCGAACACCACTGCCCCCAACTCCAAATCATGTGTGGGGTACCTCGTCTCGTGAGGCTTCAACTGCCTCGATGCATATGCTATCACATGTCCCTTCTGCATCAGCACCGCTCCCAGTCCTAAAATCGATGCATCACAGAATACCACAAAACCTTCCATCCCTTCCGGAAGAGCTAGTACCGGAGCTTCACACAACCTCTGGCGAAGCGTCTCAAAGGAGGCCTGCTGCTCGGGACCCCATAAAAATGTAACACCCTTCCGGGTCAATCTGGTGAGTAGAACCGCAATCTTGGAGAAATCCTTAATAAACCTCCGATAATACCCTGCCAACCCAAGGAAACTCCGGATCTCAGAAGGTGACCTTGGCACCTCCCACCTCATCACTGCGTCAACCTTGGCCGGATCGACCAATATCCCCTTCTGGTTAACGAGATGTCCCAGAAACTGGACCTCCCGCAACCAGAAATCGCACTTGGAAAACTTTGCATAAAGTTTCTCCGATCTCAAAACTCCAAGAACCTCCCTCAAATGCTCCTCGTGCTGCTCTCTAGATCTCGAATATACCAGAATATCATCAATGAACACAATCATCGACCGATCCAACATCGGCCGACATACCCTGTTCATGAGGTCCATGAACACAACCGGGGCATTGGTGAGCCCAAAAGGCATCACCACAAACTCATAATGCCCATAACGCGTCCTGAATGCTGTCTTCTGGACGTCCTCGTCCCGCACTCTCACCTGATGATAGCCCGACCTCAAATCAATCTTGGAGAACCAAGATGCTCCCTGTAACTGATCGAATAAATCGTCGATCCTCGGCAACGGGTAACGGTTCTTGACCGTCAGCTTATTCAATTCCCGGTAATCAATACACATGCGATGTGAGCCATCTTTCTTTTTCACAAACAGGATGGGTGCTCCCCACGGCGAGCTACTCGGCCGAATAAACCCCTTCCCCAGCAGCTCCTGAAGCTGCGAGGATAACTCTTGCATCTCTGGAGGCGCAAGGCGATACGGCACCTTAGCGATAGGCGCGGCTCCCGGAATCAAATCGATACCAAACTCCACTTGCCTCACGGGAGGCACACCTGGTAACTCTTCGGGAAAGACATCTGGAAACTCACGCACCACCGGAACTTCATCCACCGAACTCGGTCTCTCGGAGATCACTCGCGTATCCATCACATACGCCACAAAACCCTTACAGCCCTGCTGTAAACACTGCCTCGCCCTAGCAGCCGAACAAAAGGCTGATCCAGAACGTGTACCCTCACCGTAAACCGAAAGAACTCCCCCACTAGGATCTCGTATAGTCACCAGCTGACGCTCGCAATCGATAACCGCGCCGAATCGGCTCAACCAGTCCATGCCCACTATAACACAGACATCACCCATCGCAATAGGAATCAGGTCGATCGGGAACTCAACCCCAAAAATCTCCAATACACACACTGGAGGACCTCCGTGGCACAAATCACTCTGTCGGCGGCTATGGATACCCGTAGGGGCCGACTCAGTGCCCCACGACTAACACTAATATGCTGACTAAATGTCAAAGATACAAAAGATCGACTCGCACCCGAGTCAAATAACACTAAAGTAGGTACAGAATTCACAAGGAAGGTACCTATGCATAGCATAATATAAGCATAATATCTCAACACCATAAATAAATAATGAAAAGGAAGCGTACCAGCCACAACGTCGGGTGCAGCGCGGACCTCTTCCGCAGTCAGCTGAAAGGCTCTCCCCCGAGCCCTCGGTGCCTCGGCCTTTACGGGCCGACTCTCTGTAGCAGTAGCTCTGATGGCGGCGGGAGCAGACCCCTGAGATGCTCCGCGCAGCAGCGGACACTCTGCCTTCCGGTGTCCGGTCTGGTTGCAGTGGAAGCACACTGCAAATCCCTTGGGGCAGTCCTTGGCCATATGCCCCTCCTTGCCACATTTGTAGCAAGATCCTGCTCGACAGACTCCATCGTGACCCTTGCCGCACTTTCCACAAGTGCGGCCCTTCTGGCTCCCGGGTCTAGGATCAGTGGGCTTGGCCCGCTTGGCTGCCGGTTGGGACTGTGCCGGCCGCCGATCCCTCCCTAGAGACTCCGCCTCTTCCCTGGCCTGAGTCTCAAGCTCAATCTCCCTCTTCCGAGCATTTGCCTGAAGCTCGGCAAATATCCGATACGAGGAGTTCGCAGCGAACTCCCGAATATCCCGTCTCAGAATGCTCAGGTAACGGCTCATACGTGCCTGCTCGGTGGACACGTGCTCAGGGCAGAACATCGCCCTCTCATGAAACATCCTCGTAATCGCTGTAACTGACTTGGTACCCTGCTTGAGGGTCAGAAACTCCTGTGTCAGACGCTCCCTCTCCACCTGAGGAACGTACTCATCTCGGAACATGGTAGTGAACCTCTCCCAGGTCACTGCCGAAAGCTCAGTCGGTGTGAAGTGTGCCGTCACAAACTTCCACCAGTCCTTCGCTCCCAAGCAAAGCTGGTTCAGCGCGAACCGAACCTTCAAATGCTCAGGGGACGAGCAAGTGAAGAAGCATCCCTCCATATCAGATATCCACCTCATAGCTGCCACCGGATCCTGCGTACCATCAAACTCTGGTGGCTTGGTGTTGCTGAACTCCCTAAACAATGTCGCATCACCTCCCTGGGGTCTTGCCGCAGCAATCGCTGCGGTAGCCGCTGCAACCGCAGCCTCAGAAAGAGCGGCATAGCGCTCATCAAATGTCTCAATCAACGCGGTCTTAATAGACCCGAACATCTCTGGTATCTCAGCTCTGATGACCGCAGCCACCTCCTCATGAATGATCTGTCGAATCTCCTCATCACTAGCTCCGGCATCCTCTGGCATGTGACGTGTCCTCACCATGATCAACCTCTGAAATACAACATGCGATAATTAGACTTCACTCGAACACTCTTACATTCGACAATCCGCCCCTCCTTGATCCTTGGCATCCTAAGATTCTTATTTGGACTGTGTACCGCACCGGTGCTTTCAGTAGTACGGGCCCAATACTACTGTCCGCACCGTCTCAATACACACCCCAAATCTTCCTCTTCGGATCCCAAACCCCAAGTACTCTATTATACTTAAATCACTTTGAAATAGATCTCACATAAAGCCCTAGCTGCTACCTAATTACTCTCAACATCTCATAGCAGCTCACCCCTCCCTAGGCTAAAGCATCACAAAACAGGCCACTCTAGTCCTATTAGCAATACCTAACCTACTCTAGCATGCAAACACATCACATTAATAATAATTATCACATAATATAAAGGTATTTTGGGAATTCACCGTTCGGGCGCTGGCTGATCGTACACACGTTTCTTCCTGGAAAATCTTTTACTCTTAGAAAATTTTGGTTTTATTTGGAAATATCTCTTCAATTCCTCAGTTTGAGTTCAAATACCCCCGAAGGTGTACCCGAATCCCTCAAACCAAGGCTCTGATACCAATCTGTAACACCGAAAATTTTCAAACAAATTTTTTTCAATTTTTATAAAACATAATTCCATCGATATTCATAAAAACAACTATTTTAATTATCCAACAAAAAAGTACAAAATCCCAAGATCATAATATCAAGCTCCGAACGTGTGTGTATACGGATCAAGCCGGCGCCTTCCCGCGGTCATCACTAGTACCTGAAACAAATAACATCAACACTGTAAGCACAAGGCTTAGTGAGTTCCCCAAAATACCACATATAACACATATTAGCCACTCTAGGCTATAACTCTGTGGGTCCGTGCACCCAACTCTGTGAACCCTCAGGTTCTAGCTCTGATAAACATGCACCACATAAATCACATAGAAATCATGCAGTACAACACACAACATACATAGCATACAAATACTCTATCACATAACTCTGGTTACCTACTCAAGGTAAAGTATAGTGAGAAGACTCACCTCGCGTATCTCGGTATCTCACGAATCCTGGAAATCCCTCGTGCTCGATCCTCCGAGCTCTAATCCTCCTATAACATTATATGCTTCTAATTAACACTTTATATCTCTAAGGTTGACTATCAAAAAGGAGTCAACACTGGTCAACTCTGGTCAACGGTCAACGGTCAACTCTGACCGGACTCGGCGAGTACCAAGGCGACTCGGCGAGTCTGGGCGTATACACCAATTTCCCTGGAATCCTCCCTTGACACGTCGAGCATTCACTCAACTCGATGAGTTCCACCTGGCATGAGTTGTGGGGCTACCACGACTCAACTCGCCGAGTCTCAAAACAACTCGGCGAGTCCAGTTTGACTCAACCCACCGATCCATTCTGACTCCCCCTTGACTCACTGAGTCCACCCTCCCCAACTCGGCGAGGCCACTCATTGTGTGGTCGGGCAACATTCATGCTACTCGCCGAGTCTGTTCTTCGGACTCGGCGAGTCCGTGCCATGCACTGACTCAATCTTGCTCTAAAGGTCAGATCCATTCCATTAATCCATAGATCCAGTCCCTCCAAGCTCATTTAGCACGTAAAGTTACAATCTTGATGCACATACAACCTCTATATGACCATATATGATGTTTTTGACTCATTTACTACAACACAAGGTCATGGACTCCATTGTCATACATAAAGCTTGATGAGTGAGACTCCCTGGACCTCTATGGGTCCAGATCCATAACCTCAACTCAAGGAGGGAACCAATGGGCACCAAATCATCCCATAAATGACCATCATAAGCCCTAAATTGCATAATGCTTCACCAAACAGAAAATAGTCCGAGATCATACCTCTAGAGTGATGATCTAAGCCCCAAATCCACGAAATAGCAACCTCCTTTGCTTCCTCTTGCCTAGAGTCTCCTTCCTCTTGCTAAATAACACACACAAGGTCAAGAAATGCTCCTTTCTCTTCACAAATCGCTCAAGAGCACAAGGGTCTCTCACTGAGGGTTGGGTGAGCACAAATGACGGCCATAAGGCCCCTTAAATAGGCCTCAAACCTGGAAATTTAGGGTTTCATTACACAGCGCAGACTCGCCGAGTCCATATCCTGGACTCGCCGAGTCCAAGCGCGCTTCATTGCCCAAATCCGCGTCCCTACTCGGCGAGTCTGAGCTCCAACTCGCCGAGTCCCCCTCACAATTCAACAAAATTAAATTTACAAGATGCCTGGTAAAATCCAGATGTTACACGCTCGATCTCAAATCGAGTATTCGGGCTGCATACCGCTAAGTCGAAACTTAGAAAAATCATAACTTCCTCATACGAAGTCAGATTCGAACGTTCTTTTTATGCACGCTCATGGTTTAACGAATTCTACAACTTTTGTTTGGATTGCTAAGGCTAAATGTCAATCTAACGTACATTCACTTTTTACGTCATTCAGCGTCGTGCCGGTTTTGTCGCGAAACTTCGACAGGTCATAACTTCTTCGTTATAACTCAGATTTCGGTGTTCTTTATATTCACAGAAACCTTGTGACATATAATATAACTTAGTTAAGATTATTCATTATAAATAATATTCTATCAAAAAGTCGTTTTTGATGCTTATCCTCTCTAAATTGACTAGCCCTAATCTACGGGCGTTACAATTATCACCCCCTTAGGATGATTACGTCCCGTAATCATCAACGAAACAGGGCTTGAATAATGATTCTACACGTTAACTTTCGATCCTAATTAATAACCGTGATGTTCAATCTTACATCTGCTCTTCATACTATGTTGGACTTTCAATCGTAACCTTCAGTTTATAAAATAAATCCTTATTGTGGACTCCTTCTTCTTCTTAGGATAAATACATTCATTTATCTATTGTAACAGACCGATGGGTTGTGTCCTAAGGACCTCTCAGCATATGATGCAACGCTTAGACTCAAGTCTCATAGAGTCAAATTCCGGAATGGAATATACCTTCCTTCATATTCTATGTGATATAATCACATTTTAACATGTAGCGTTTCTAGCTACAAGCTTCCTTAACAACGAGAGCGATGCTATCGATCGCATTGATTTCAATCTTCTGACTTGAGTCCGATGCTACCTCGAAATTGGTTCTATGAACCACGTAACAAACTCATCATAGTCGGACTTAATTTGATATGACCGCTAAGGTGAGAATATCAATCATCTTCTTAGTCACTACCGAAACAATGGTAACGACATACTTGAATGAAACGAGACCAATCACTAGCTTCTTGGTAACCTTGTGACTTTCCCTGATCCAAGTACGAGTTATGTGCTTCCGGTAGTATATGCATCTACTACCTTTCACACCTACTTATACTCGTCCCAAGTATTGTCTCTCAGTCGAACCAAGTCACTATACAAAAATCACACAATCATTTAACACGTCAGGTATTAAAACCATAAATATCAAAACCATGGTTTATATCAAAACTTGAAAAGATTACACAAAAATTCAAGTTCACCCTATACTATTGTGACATCCCCAAAATCACGGCCAGAAAAGACCGGTTTTGTTTATACTTTATTTCAAAATCAGAGTTATCTTTTAATAAAAGGGTTGCGGAATTTGTCCCAAAACAATAATATGATAAAGATTTATCAAAAGCATTTCCATAGAAATGTATTTCATTAAAAGACTCGGGATGTCATGTTCGTACAGATCAAAAGTATAAACAGTACAATATAAGCCTTACTACATTATTTCATATTTACAGGCCTATATCTGTAATCCCTCGTCCAAAACATCACACCTATGCTCATGCGCCACTACCTGTAATACATAAAACTGAGTTGGTCAGGCTTGGGAGCCTGGTGAGCACATAGGGTTTTCAACCCACAATAAATAAGTTTATTAATTTCATCAATCAACAATAACCCGATTACCCGTTCCCGTTATCCTCACTTTTCGTCCCTAAACACCTATCATAAGGGACCTAGCCTAAGGATCATCATCGGGACGGACACTACTGCTAAGGGGATTCCTCAGCAATAAATATCCTAATAGGCAACCATGTGGGGGATGGAGTACACCGGTGAACACATCGTTCACAACACCTACAGGTTGCGAGCCTGCTAGTGTTCCACTGGACTGTCTAGAAGAGTCTGTGGTCGTCATCTATACTCCGCTAGATGACTGGATCAACAACAACAACATCGAGGCCTCTCATCATTTTATCACACATCACCTATTACATCTACCCATGTTTTACCCCAACATTTTCGTAGATATAAAATACATATACAGTTTAAATCATTGAAAACATGTATAACAACGTTCATCTAGCATAGATAGCAAGTATTCAGATAATATGCACACATAACACGTAATTTATATAAAATACTTCATATCTATGTGTAAGTTGAAAGTACCTATGCACTCACCTGATTAGGTGGTGACTCAGCACTCGGACAGCGCTTCGATACTCTCAAAATGATATTCCTTCGATAAAACCTAGTATCGATACCACTAGGGTTTAGTCTAATGATAACCGCGATAAATTAATTATCTGACTATTATTATTATTATTATTATTATATAAGCGTTAATAACACTCAATATAACTCATAATAATAGCCCAAATAATTATTTTAAGGACCTAATAACATTCCTATAATTATTTGAAAGCTATATTAAAAATTGCGTAAGCGTAGCATACTTATAGCAAATTTGATCGAAAACCGGAACTTAATTGGAGCAGCGTTTCGAAACCGAAAAACTCCTTTTTCTCGGGACTCCGGGAGCCTCGGGGCTTCCCCAGGGTGCTAGGGGTTTAACTAGGGCTTAGGGGTGGTTTGGGGTTGTAGAGAGAGAAAGAATTTAGAGAGAGAAAGGATTTTGGTGTGAAAAATGAGGGCAGCCTCGGCCCCCTTTTATAGGCGCGAGGGCCTCGCTACACTGGGCGTTCGATGGTGCTATGCGGGGCGTAGCTCGGAGGTGGTTGCCAGCTCGCAACAGCTGGCTCACACTCGGACTCGGACGGATAAGGTTGGAGGTACGCGGGGCGTAATGCGAAAGGTGCGTGTCTCAATCCGAAGCGAAGACCGTGGGCCGCAAGCGATGGCTGGGATTGTGCCACGTCATCAGCTTCGCAACAGGTTTCGCATTTTCATGCTTCAACTTTAAAAATTCGTAACTTTCGCATACGAGATCCATTTTCGACGTTCTTTATATCCACGTGAAGGTGGGAACGTACTCTACAACTTTCGTTTAGGGTACGTCAGCTAATTTTGGCTCGATTTTAAATTTTATATTATCAACGGGCCGGGATAGGATTGGTCCGTTAAATCCTCATAACTTCTTCATCCGACATCCGTTTTCGCTCATCTTTTTCTCGTTATGCTACTCTTAACGAGATCTTCGATTCTCATTTAGGTCGTGTCGGCTAAAAATCACTCGATCTAATATTCGAATTTCGGGTTGTACACTGCTATTCCGAAACTTCGAAAAATCGTAACTTCTTCATACGAAGTCAGATTTGGGCGTTCCTTTTATCGATGTTCTTAGTTTAACATATTCTAAGACTTTTGTTTAGATTGCTAAGGCTAAAAAGTCTTCTATCGTAAATTCACTATTTACGTCTCCCGGTACCGTGCCGATTTTGCTGTAAAACTTCGGCGGGCCATAACTTCTTCGTTATAGCTCGGATTTCGGCATTCTTTATATGTACGGAAACCTTGAGACATATTCTACAACTTTATGTAGAGATATCGGGATTATCTCACACTTTAATTTTGACGCTCATTTTTATTCTTTATTAATTATACATTTATAATTAAATAATAAACACATAAACACACATAATTCACATAATACTCAAATATTTCATCTTTATTACTTCAAAAAGAGTTACAATAGTTGACCTAGACTATTATATTGACAAAAATGCTTAGCCCTGAAACCCGGGCGTTACAACTATGCCTCTAATAGGCCACATCATAAGATACTATTTGTACTGCTACTTCATAACTTGATCCTTGGATATATAATCCTCATCCTTGATTACCCGCATTATGGTCTGCTTCGTCGAGGATCATATGGAATTCTCTTGCCTTTGGTGGCGCATTTTGTTTCATAGATCCTTTCCTTTTTGGGCAGTCTTGCTTGAAGTTCCCATCTTCATTACATTCGTAACATACCTTTTTATTGAATATACATTTATCAGCGTAATGCTCATGCTTTCCACACTTGAAACATGTCACATCCGTGCCACATTTTCCTGAGTGCTTCTTCTTGCACTTATCGCACCATCTTGCTTCATCTCCTACCTCTTCGAAATTCTTCAAACTAGACTTCGAGAATTTTATCTTTTTGTCGGACCTTGGGGATCCCTCAAACTTTCTTTTCTCACCAATTTCGACCTTGTTGGCGGTCCTGCCCTTGATCATTTCTTCAATAGACTTGGCAACCCAGATGGCTGCCTCTAGGGTAAGTGACTGGCGTACTGGCACAGTGTACTCCCATGGTAGTCCCTTTGCATACCTATCTATTTTCCCCAACTCGTCTGGGACAATGCATGGAGCAAATTCCATCTTATCTGTGAAGGCATTGGTGTATTCATCAATGGACATGTTGTCCTTCTTTAATGCCAAGAATTTGTTTTCTAGCTCTAGCAGATCTTGGGCTGAGCAGAATTTTCCTTTAAATTGCACCAAAAATTCTACCCAAGTCAGTTGCAGTCGCTCGTTGGGGCTTATGGTCTTCCCCAGAGTGTTCCACCAGCGAACAACGCCACCTCTGAACTGATGCACTGCATATGTGGTTTGTAGCTTGCCCTTGCAGCCACAAGTTATGAAAGCTAGCTCCATCTCCGAGATCTAATCCATGACTCCGATCGGATCCTCCTTTCCAGTGAAGGTCGATGGTTTACAAGTCAAAAAGTCTTTATACTTGCATCCAAGGCCATCATTTCCTCCATCGTGATGATTTTGTCTAACAATCGGTGGGTTAGCTTGACCAATCACCCCACTGAAGTTACCTCCTTCTAATTGCCCTCCATTCACTTCGGGCTCTTCAATTGGTATTGACAGTTCTTTGAGATTCTGCCGAAGCAGACGCCTTGTTTCTTCCATCTGACAATCCAGCATCATTTGAATCATCAATTGTAGTCCAGCCATTGTTATCGGCTTAGGTGTTGCTGTTACAACTGGTGCTTGCTCAACCACAGATGGTTGATTCCTGTTTTCGTTCACGTTTCCAGCTCCACTTCTTGTTCTTGCCATTCTTGATCTCTACACCGAATAATGTGATTTTTAGATCTTCATTCATGGTAGATATTCAAATCATCCTTATCACTCCGAAACATTTACATGCTAGTTCTAATATCGTAGACGCATGCTTAGAACCCTAAACACATAAGGTTTCTCGATTCGGTCGGCAACAAACCATAGATCCGAACAAATAATATCATATATGGCAACGTATAACATTTAGCACATAAAAGAATTTTAGGCAACTTTCCTAAAATAAACTAGTGCTCGTGTCTAAAATATAACAGACACACATCTCACAATCTTCACTTAGCATTCTAAGTTTAAGTCTATAAATTCTACAATTTCCTAGTTCGCTTAAACTAATGCTCTGATACCAACTGTGATATCCCCAATATCACAGCCAGAAAATACCGATTTGTTTATGCTTTGTTTTTAAAATTAGAGTAATTGCTTAAAGAATTTTTTTTTGGAATTTGTCCCCAAAACAAAATATGATAAGAATTTATCGAAGCATTTCTTAAAGAAAAGTATTTTCATTATATAACAAAATCTGGGGATGTCATGTTCTGATACAGACACATAAGCATAAATAGAACTTACATTTATTTACACTAATGATTTACATCTCCTTTAATCTCTTAGTGAAATATGTCTTCGTATTGATACCTGTGATACAAAGAAAACTGAGTGGGTCAGGCTTGGGAGTCTGGTGAGCATATAGGGTTTTCGACCCACAAGAGTAAATTACTGAAATTGTCCCTATGGTTTGGTTAAAATTGCACGTTTAGTTCCTAACTTTTCTCTTGCACTCGGATCGTCCCTATAGTTTATTTTATTGCATTTTTCGTCCCTGTGGTTTGATTTTGTTGCGTTTTTCGTCCCTTACATACATAAAGTTAGGGACCAAACATGCAATTTTGACCAAACCACAGGGACGAAAAATGCAACAAAATCAAACCACAGGGACGATCCGAGTGCAAAATAAAAGTTAGGGACCAAATATGCAATTTTAACCAAACCACAGGGACGATTTCAGTAATTTACTCGACCCACAATAATATAATTATTATATTCAACCATAAAACAATCAACCCAATTAACCATCCCTATTATCTTCTTTATTTCTCAAGGTTTTACCCTAAGAATTCAACTACCATTCATTCATTCATTCCAAAGGATTGACCTAAGGAATTGACACAAAATCCATTGCTAGATAAGGCGCATCTACCAACATCCTCCTTTAAGCGCCTCTGCCAGGATTATGTCATACACTATGAGGCGCGACTGCCAGGTTTATGACATTCTCTTTTGGACGCATCTGCCGACATTATCCTATAAGCGCATCTGTTAGGATTATCCTATAAGCGCATCTGCTAGTATTATGGCATTCTCTATTTGGTGCATCTACCAATATTATTCTCAAACGCATCTGCTAGTATTATAACATTTTCTACTTGGTGCATCTGCCAATATCATTCTTAATCATCTTACATACCTCATCATTTACCTCATCATTTTATCACATACCAACTATCTCATCTACCCATGTTCTACCCAACATATTAGTGTATATAAAATACATATACAGTTTAACTCATTTAAAAACCATATAAAACATCTATTCCACACTTATCTCAAATAAACAACAATATATAAACACATAACATGTATTTCATAGAAAATACTTCATATTTATGTGTTAGAAGAAAGTAACCACACACTCACACATATAAACAACAATATATATACACATAGCACATATTTTATAAAATACTTTATATCTATGTGTAAGATGAAAGTGACTATACACTCACTTAATCAGAAGATGATCGGACACCACTACGACTTATAGAAGTAGTATTCTTGGGTAGATCGGGAAGATCTTCACAAAAATCGGGCTACTCGCGGGCAGGGCTTCGGCTTGGGAGTCTCACTTCTCGGGATCTTCGGGACTTCCGAACTTGCTCCGGGGCTCAGGAATGATACCGGGCTTAGGGATATAATTGTCACGCAAATCGAGGCAAAAACTTAGAGAGAAGAAAGAAAATGAGCACAGAAAAATGGCTGATCTCAGTTTCTATTTATAGGCTGCTGGGTCTGGGATTACGTTGGGTGTAATTTCCAAGTACGCTGGGCATAATTTTGGTTACGCTGGGCGTACGCTTCAGATAAGCTTTGGTATGCGTGCCACGATCTTCAAAAATTCATAACTTTCGCATACAAGCTCCGTTTTGACGTTCTTTATATCCACGCGTAGGTGAGATTATGCTCTACAACTTTCATTTAGATTCCATTGGCTAATTTTGACTTTATTTTTATTATATTATTTTTAGTAGGCCGGGACAGGAAAACTCCGTTATCAATTCACAATTTCTTCATCCGACATCCGATTTCGTCTGTCTTTTTACCGTTGGACTACTATCAACAAGATCTTCAATTCTCATTTAGATTGTTTTGGCTAAAAACTGCTCGATCTCAAATCGAGTATTCGGGCTGCATACCGCTAAGTCGGAACTTAGAAAAATTATAACTTCCTCATACGAAGTCAGATTCGGATGTTCTTTTTATGCACGCTCATGGTTTAACGAATTATACGACTTTTGTTTAGATCGCTAAGGCTAAATGTCAATCTAACGTAAATTCACTTTTTACGTCATTCAACGTCGTGCCGGTTCTGTTGCGAAACTTCGACAGGTCATAACTTCTTCGTTATAACTCGGATTTTGGCGTTCTTTATATGCACGGAAAGCTTGTGACATATACTATAACTTAGTTAAGATTATTCATTCTAAATAATCTTCTATCAAAAAGTCGTTTTTAATGCTTATCCTCTCTAAATTGACTAGCCCTAATCTACGGGCGTTACACCTTACCCTAAGCCCAACATATTCTCAGCCTAAATTATCTAACTTCTGATGGCCCACCAAGGCCCAAAGACCCAAAGTCCATTGCTTGGCCCAACCCGCGACACAAAACACACCAAGCCCAAAACTGATGAATATGTGGGGTGTAGTCCTCTGTATGCTTAGCTTACTAGCTGAATGGCGTGTACGTTGTGCGTACCTGCATGTATGCCCAACATACTCCTCTGTTAAGCCTCTTTTCCCATTAGCTGCTTAATACTCCACTCTAGAAGCTACAATCACATATCCAGGTCCTTACTAACATCTTAATCCATAAATTCGATTACTTGGTGGCTTGCAACCCAAGATGATCTGGTTATGGAAATGGGCCCTAAAGATTGAAACTTTACTGCTTATGGAACCCTTTTAGCTCTAAGGGTGGCAACCCGAAGCTCAAAAACGAATCTGCATCATAAAGATCCATTCTTTGGACCTAAAAAGGTCTAAAGCTCCATAAACCTAGATATAAGATTCTATGAGGAAAGTTGGAAGCTTTATACCTCAAGATAATCTTAAATAAAGAAACAATCTCGGATCTACAACTTCTCCTTTGAACCACCACCTTTCTTTGTTCTTTACTTGTTTGTAAAATGGCTTCACAACACCAAAATGTTCTCTAATAGCTTCCAAAGCTCCAAGAACACTCAGAGGAGGATTACGGTTTCGTGGTGGCTATCTAAGAATGAGAGGGAGGCTGATATCTAGGGAATTATGTTATTTATATAGTGCTTATCTCCCAAAATTAGGGTTTAGGATCTCAAAGAGTACGTTGGGCGTACTTCTTGTACGTTGGGCATACTCCTTCCACACCCGGGATCCCTTTATTCCCTACGTTGAGCATACTCTCGCGTCTACCACCTTGCATGCCTGGTCCTTCCTTGGCATCTTTCTCCGTTAAGGACCAATAATGCAAATAACTTCAAAGTGCTATAACTCCTTCATTCTAAGTCTGTTTCTGACGAACTTTATATCCACAAATAGGTGGCGAGAAACCTTATGCTCCTAGGAACACCCAAGCCTAAAACCTTTCAGATAAAACCCTAGACCAATAAAAGACCGAATCGTCTATACCCTTGGCCTCCGAAACCCAAAAACATATACTTTTAGAACTGTGTGTTACAATTCTCCCCCACTTATATTGGACTTCGTCCTCAAAGTCCATCGCCGCTACCTACCCTATATACATCTTACGTGCCACACCGGTAGTTGTTCCGCTACCTGCCCTATGAGGAACTTCTTCTATCCTACCGATATCTGAAATCTATAAGGGGGCTATCTCCCCGACAGGCCGCCTATACTACCATACCAAAAATCAACGAATAACTGCTCAACCGCGAAACTTCTCACCCTGATCAACTTTGCCACCATCAAGGACACCATCTCTATCTATAACCAGATGTAGAATACTTATACTTTCCAGGAGGCTCAGATAATCCTTCAAATAAAAGATTCATCCCTAAAATGGTTAGAGTCAATCAAGAGTTGCGCAACAGAGTGAGATCAATTAGTCTGAGATTATCCAATCCAACTGTAAGTGTCTTCTCTCTTCGGATTCTCAAGCTACCCCCCTCTTACAAGAATTCTCCCATCCCTACTTCTACCTGAGCGCCCTGCCACTTATCTACCTTCCAAGGTGACAGGACCTCCCATGCCCAAACTTTTCCATCCACTACTGGAATATCGGATTCCAACCAGTTACCGAACCACTGATCACCGTCTCAGTTGCTCTTAGCGACTTCTGCATAAAACTTAGGCTATCGAAAACTGCTCTATCCACCTTGTCACTCTAGCTCCATAAGTCCTGGGATCCTAGATCCCCTATCTTGACCCTAAGATCTCTACTAGGTCCCACCTGCGGTGCTATAATCACACGGCCCTCGCCCATGGGTCTCACCCAAACTATATCTCAGAGTGGCCTCCCCTACAGGTCTCACCTATCTAGGGTTATGCTGGACCAACTCCATCCTGAAACTCAATGAACTATCCTTTCCCGATCTCTATCGTGCTAACTAAGAGAAACGAACCTCTCCTACACTCCGCTAACTAGGAGATACGGGCTCTCGCCCACACTCCTCTAACTAGCTACTAACAAAAGCTATGGCTATCCCGCAATCTTACTACTCTTCCTGTTGTGCTTAACTGTTGGGGAATGCTACGACGATCCTGTAGTCTTACATCCTGACTAAGCTCGCGTCCTGCCGAGAAAATCTCCAACCTGGTTCCCAACTAGTTATCAACTACCGTGAATAAACGAACTCAATGTTGGGAAGTTTCCCAAACTCCCAACTCGCGTACTCCTCTATCCAATAAACCACTTGGGCTGCTTTCCTTCCCAACAAAGTTGCAAACTCATCCCAAATTTTGCGTTTACTTCTGCTCCTGGCCGCTGGGATAGTTCTCCCCCACTTCGATTCAACTAGATCCCTATAGCTCCTGGCTTGGAAAATGATTCCCAATCCTTCTCTCCATCTAATAGTCGATCTGCTGACAACCAAAGCTTAACATTGCTAGTGCTCCAATACTCACCAATACCAAATCTGAACCACCCTTGAAGACTAAAAGCACACCTCCCGAGCCCCCACCCACACTTGCTACTATGACCGCATCCTGAGAACCTGCTCTAAAGGGAAACATCTCCCAACTACTATTCTAACATCCATGGCATGCAGATGGTATATAATTTAATCGTAAGCAGGAAACATAATTCCAGAGTACATTAAGTAACATCGATGTAGTACCATAACCAATAAATCATAAATAAAAGTTGATAGGATAATGAAAGATACGCACCTGCCACATCAGGGATTGCTCGCGTCTACTCTGTAATCAACTGGAATGCCCTGCTCCTCGTCGCGGGCGCCTCTGCCCGACCCTGACGGCCGTCGGTGATCCTCAAAGTCACAGGGGTAGGTGATATCACCTGTCGTGCTGAAATCAAACTCAAACACTGGGCCTTCTTGTGGCCCCGGTGACTACAATGGAAGCATATCAGGTCTGATCCCTAGGTAGTGGTAGCAGTACAATCTCTGCTAAAGTGACCGATCCGGTCACACTTGAAGCAACCCAAATCACCACCACAGCTGCTCCTACACACACCCTCATTTGTCCTGCCACACTTTCCATAGCGACCGCAGCTCTGAAAGTCTCTCGATCTCGAATCTGATGTCTTAGGCCTCTTGCCTGATTCTGCGGATGCATGCACCTCGACTGGTTTCCACTTACTGTCTGCCTCTAAGTCAATCTCCCTCTCTTTGGCTCGAGCTATCATATCCTCCAGCGTCTTGCAGCTGGACCGGCTCACAAATAGCCTGATGTCGCTCCTTAGCATCTCTTGGTACCAATCCTTCTTCATCTCCTCATCTGCCACATACTACGGAACCAGGAGGGCTCTCTCTCTGTACTTGGCGGTGATCTCCACCACTGTCTTAGTACTCTACTGGAGGTCCTGGAACTCCCGTAGGGATGAAATTTAGTATCGGAAAACCGAACCGGAATCGGGATCGGACCGGAACCGGAACCGTTAGAACCGGAATATATAGAACCGGTTCCGGTTCCGGGTTTAAAAATTGGGTCTATCTGGGTTCCGAGTAATCTAGGTTTGGGTCTATCGGGTCCGGGTAAACCGGGTCTAAAAACCGGAACCACTTTTAGGGCCAAAACCGGTTTTTTGTGAAACGTTTAAAAGATGCATATCTCATTCGTTTCAACTCCGATTGACATACGGTTTTTTCTAACATGTAGTTTAGAGTTTTTACATTATTTTAGAGTATAAATTTGTCATTTTCAGTTCATTGACTTACAATCCCCCAAAGTCGATATATCAAAGTTTAAAGTTTTTAATTTTTCAGTTTTTTTGTATTCGGTGAAAGTTTTAAAACATTCATATCTAATTCGTTTGAAGTTGGATTGACATGTGGTTTTTTCCAACTTGTAGTTAGAGGTTGTAGATGATTTTAAACTATAATTTTGTCATTTTTGGTTTAACATTCAATGATTTACAGTCCTCCGAAATCAGGATATCAAAACTGAAAATTTTCAACTTTCAGCAATTTGTTTTTGTACTTTGTATTATGTGAAAATGTTAACACATGCATATCACATTCATTTAAAGTCGGATTGACATGCGGTTTTTTCTAGAGTTCATTTTAAAGTTTGTACATGATTTTAGACTATAATTTTGTGATTTTGGTTTCATATTCAATGAGTTACAATCCCCCAAAGTTGGGATATCAATATGAAAATTTTCAAAGTTCAACGCACTAAGTAGTAAGTAATTACCAAAAAATTCCAGTTTTTTCGGGTCTAAACCCACTTTATCCGGTTCCAACCTACCCACTTTGATGTTTCCGGGTTTTCCGGTTCTAGACCCACTTTACCTGGAACCATACCCGGAACAACCGGAACCGTTTCCTATATACCGGTCCGATTTCTGGTTCTACAAAATCCCGTTAACCGGTTCCGGGTTTTCCGGGTCCGGGTCCATCCGGTCTGGGTTTGGACCCACTTTCATCCCTTAACTCCAGTGCTAACTGCTACACCTCAATAAATGGTGCAAAATCGGCCCTGAACCTAGCCGAGAAGTGACTCCATGTCATTGCGTCCAATGCGGCATCATCTCTAATATCATGTCCAACCTCCTCCCACCAATCACGCGCTCTGTCCTTCAGGAGACAGGAGACGATTCGGACCTTGTCCCCCTTGGTACACCGGCTAGTGCGAAAAGCGTTGGTGACGTCTACCAACCATCTACTACTAGAAATGGGTTCCCTAGACCCATGATAATCTGGAGCTCCACAAGCTCTGAACTCTCGGAATGTTAGTGTATGCGCCCCCATCATGGCCACCATCTCAGTGCGGAAGGCTCCCAACCTCTCATCCAAAATCTCCAATATGACTTTCTTGACCATACCAAAGATCACAGAGTCTGATCTAGAATATTGCGCGCAATCTCGGCTGATATAAACTCTCTCATCTACTCCCTGAGTTGCTCGACTCCTGAACCCGAACCTGATCCCTCGCAGATGACTGAACCACCCACCGACCTCTCACGTAACGTCACCATTCTGCAACATAACATAACTATCATCAGAATACTCATCACTATTGAGGGGCCACATATGCACTTTAAGTTCCCTAGTTTTATCTCATCCCTTCTCGAATCGAGTACGGATCCTCTGCTTTCAGTAGTACGGGCCCATACTACCTTCTACATCTATTTGTACTTTCCTCAAGAATTGCATCGACTCCACCAATTCCCTTTCACTACTACTATTGCTCCCAACACTACTCTCATCCTAGGCTTTCCCTAGGGTAACCTCCAACCCAAACCCAATCCTCAACTACTTAAGGTATCTTCGTAATGTCAGTTAGCCACTACCTGAATATCATCACATGTAACGAGGCTCAAAAAATCCTTCAAGTAAAGGACTCATCCCTACAACGGTTAGAATCAAACGAGAGCTGTGTAATAGGGCCAAATCCAACACTCTGAGATTATTCAACCCTTGTCACGTGTGACTTGACGTATTCACCTAATGGCTAAATCCCATCACTCCGAGTCCCACAAAGCACAAATCAAGTAGCATTCAGACAAAAGGAAAATCTAACCAGAACATAATCAAGCAATTCTATCCACATATCAAGAATATGTACTAGCACGAAATTCATAAAGCTCATACACATAACAGGCACATAAGGCATCCTCCTAGATCTTTAGCCCTAATCTAGCATGTAGTTCTCATAAACATATCAATCTAAACAAATATGTATGGGTAATTTGGGAGAACTTACTTGAGCTCGACTGATTGCATGCACCACACCCATTTTTTTTTCCAAATTCTTTCCTTTTTAGAATTCTTTTCCATTTTCAAAATTCCTTTTAAAAAATGATTTTCTTTTGAAATTTTTATACCAAGTCCTCAATTTGAGTTTAGACACAACCGAGAGTGTGCCCGAATCCCTCAAAACAAGGCTCTGATACCAACTTGAAACATCCCAAAAATCATGACCAAAAATTTGATTTTTAAAACCTTAATAAAAACCATAATTGTCCAACCATTCATTTAAAACATAAGTTGTTTTCTCAAGATAGAGTATTAATTCAAAACATGCTTATTTTATCAGAGTAAACATCCCAGGCTCAACTTCTTGGTGTGTGCAATTCAGTCATCCCGAGCTCTTCCCTCCATTACCGGAAGTACCTGAAACCAAAACTGAAAACTGTAAGCACGAAGCTTAGTGAGTTCCCCAATCTACCACATACCATACACATAATCACGTATTGGGCCCCCGCCCACTGCATCGGGACTTTCTCGACATCAGACTTGCTCCTGCATCGGGCCCCACTCGACATCAATCCCCGCCTCGCATTGAGCCCTGCTCGGTATTTGTCTCTCTTAGGCCCCAACTGTCTATGGGCCTTGTTCGTTATACACATACAATCATATAAAAAATGCTAATACATAAAGAGAATACTCTACTGCACTCCCGATCTAATGTCTCGCCTGACTTGGGCCCCGCCCCTGGTCTGCTACTGATGAGTTATGGAACCCCGTCTACACTCCTGCCAATAGTGAGATACAGGCCCCCACCCACACTCATTTCTCTCTTATCACGGACCTCGCCCCTACTATGATAATATTGAGATATTAAACCCCATCCATACTCAGCTAGTGATGAGATACGGGACCTCACCCACACTCACCTCACTACCAGGCACATACAAGTATCACAATGAGACAAGTATATTCTAACATGCACATATCAATCTTCCTCGGTCTTGCCCTGACATCGGACGCCAGTCCGGAACATACTACCATAAAAACATACTTCATGCTTGCTCCGGCATCGGACCTTGGTTCGGAACCTATCGTACCGACGCATGCATGAATCACAAAGACTTCTAGCATACTAACATTCCTCGGGCCTCGCCCGGCATCAGATCTTGATCCGGAACATATAACATACAATGTCTAGGGCTAACCCCTGGGTCTTCCTACTATACACAACATAATGGGCCGACATTGTGGCCTTAGACCCATGCACACAGTGAGGAGACTCACCTTACACTGCTGAAGTCCTTCTGATATCCCTCTGGCTGCTATCTGGAAATTCCCTAACTGCTGCTCCTTCGGCTCCCCAAGCTACCAATACCAAAATATCACTTAGTCCAAATCAATAATCCTTCTTAGGGTAAAATGACCGTTGTACCCCTAGTCCAACTTGGTCCATAAATAGGCCCAAAACCATAATATAGAAGACCTAACACTAGGTAGGCTTCCCAAGCCCACTAGTGGCCCACTAATGGCCCAATTTGCTAAATTGGGCCCAATCCTTATAATGGACCTTACCCTAAGCCCAACATATTCTTGTCCCAAATTATCTGACTTCTGATGGCCCACTAAGGCCCAAAGACCCAAAGTCCATTGCTTGGCGCAACCCGAGACCCAAACACACTAAGCCCATAATTGATGAGTACGCAGGGCGTACTCCTCTGTACGCTAAGCGTATTGACTAAATGGGGTGTACGCCCCGCGTACGCCTCTGTTAAGCCACTTTTCCCATTAAGTGCTTAATACTCCACTCTAGAAGCTACAATCACAGATCTAAGTCCTTACTAACATCTTAATCCATAAATTCAATTACTTGGTGGCTTGCAACCTACCAAATAAGTCCAGTCTTGAAATGTGACAACAAACTTCCATGTAGATCTCATGCATGGTTACAAATGGGCCCTAAAGATTGAAACTTTAATGCTTTTAGATCCCTTTTAGCTCTAAGGGTGGCAACCCAAAGCTCAAAAACAAAGCTGCATCATAAAGATCCGTTCTTTAGACCTAAAAAGGTCCAAAGCTCCATAAACCTAGATCTAGGCTTCTATGAGGAAAGTTGGAAGCTTTATACCTCAAGATGATATGAAATGAAGCAACAATCTCGGACCTACAACTTCTCCTTTGAAACACCACCTTGCTTTGTTATTTACTTGTTTGGAAAATGTCTTTACAACACCAAAATGCTCTCTAATGGCCTCCAAAGCTCCAAGAACACTCAAAGGAGGATTAGGGATTCGTGGTGGCTGTCTAAGAATGAGAGGGAGGCTGATATCAAGGGTATTATGTTCTTTAATATTGCTTAGCCCCCAAAATTAGGGTTTAGGATCTCTGAGAGTACGTTAGGCGTACTTCTCGTACGTTAGGCGTACTCCTTCCACACCCGTGATTCCTTTATTCCCTACGTTGGGCGTACTCTCGCGTCTACCACCTTGCATACATGGTCCTTCCTTGCCATCTTTCTCCATTAAGGACCAATAATATCAACAACTTTAAAGTGCTATAACCCCTTCATTCTAAGTCCGTTTCCGATAAACTTTATATCCACGAAAATGTGGCGAGACACCCTACGCTCCTAGCTACACCCCAAGCCTAAAACCTTTCGGATAAAACCCGAGACCCATAAAAGACCGAATCGTCTATACCCTTGGCCTCTGAAAACCACAAACAAATACTTTCAAAACTAGGTGTTACAAAATCAAGACCTTAAAAGTTAGTTATGGACAACTGGGGAATACGTCGAGTGTACATGGGTGTATGATGAGCGTACGCACCTAAAGTCCCATGATGAGCATATCAATCGTGTACAAAAAAAGTTGTCTAAATGTGAAGAAAACAAATAGATAATTAATCTCCAAATTCATTTTCCGGATCTAATTTTCTGCGTAGATGTCACGTATACATCAAGTAAGATAAACCTAAAATAGCCGGTGATAATGGTAACATTTGCACATTTTTAACAAGTTGGTTGGTCAATGATATACATAAACAACTTATGTTTAAATATGATTAAATTGAATATTATATAATTTATCCTACCAAGTTATTTTAGATTTATATTGGGTTCACCTCATTTTGTAATTGAAATTTATACAAATTATGTTAAACAATACATATAAAATTCTCACCAGTATACAAAACTAATTAAAAGTTTCAAAAACATTAATCATTCAAATGGGTGTTTGGGATTTCATTTTCAAGTTTAAAAAGACTTTTATCAAAAAAGACTTCTTGACTTATGAATGTGGGAAAAACAGTTTTTTTTAAAAAAAATGTTTGGATTAATTTTTTAGTGTCAAAAGTCAATAAGTCAATAAGTTAAAAAGTGTTTGACTAACTTATTGACTTTTGCTTGTTTTTTATTCTAATAAGTCATAAGTCATTTCAATAAGTCACAAATTGTAACTTTTTCAAAACTCCTTTTCAAATGCTAAACCAAAAGTTATTTTAAAAGTCCTTATTAATTATTCAAACACTTTTTTTAGTTTATTAACTTTTCAAAAAATCAATAAATTAACAATGAGTTTTTAGATGAAATTTCAAACACCACCCAAGAATAGTTAAAGGTAGTTATTTTAAAAGTCCTTATTAATTATTCAAACACTTTTTTTAGTTTATTAACTTTTCAAAAAATCAATAAATTAACAATGAGTTTTTAGATGAAATCCCAAACATCACCCAAGAATAGTTAAAGGTTCATCAGTTAATTACCCAACACTTTTAGTTTTAGATATTTGTGTGATTCATCCCTTCACTGAGGCAAAGAGAAAATATACAACTCATATATAAATCTTTGGGTTTTATTATGAAAACTGGTCATAGTAATCGGCGTCTCGAACTTCATTCATATATTAGAATGGGGGCACTTTACATTCCTATATTAAAATTGTATTTGTGCTTAACAAAAGATATTACGAAATATGTGTTTTATAAATCGATTATGTTGTTTATACATAACGTAAAAGTGTTTGAAAATATTTCAACAAGGTTGTCCTAACACAATAAAATAACACTTAGTGGAAATTAAAGCCCTTTTAACTAATTCAAAGACTAATAATATGTTCTTTTTCCTTTTTGTTATGTGGAAGGGTGTTTAATTGGTCGATATTAAAGTTTGCAATATATATATATATATATATATATATATATATATATATATATATAGAGAGAGAGAGAGAGAGAGAGAGAGGTAAGCTTGATATGATAAAAAAGTTGAGAATAAAAGAATTATTATTAGCAATCATTTATTTTTACTGCAAAACGTTCTGTCGTACCGATACGAATGGGGAGCCGGTGATGAAGATCACCCGCATGTTCACCGAGAGGGCGATGTTCTGCCCAGAGTTTGCTTCCAAGCACGCTCATATGACTCGTGAGCATGCTCAAGACTGATATCCACCAGTTTGTATCTACCTAGCGATGCGATACTCTCCTAGAGTTGCAAGAGGCCGCTAGGCGGCGTGAGTTAGAGATCAAGTTGCAGTTGAAAGAGCAGCGGCAGGCCCCGACGCAGTCGCAGCCGGCGCCGAAGCGGTCCAAGACCGCTGATACCAGTATTGGGGGACAACCAGGTCACACTTGTGGGAAGTGCGGGAAGGCTCATTCAGGGACGTGTCGATCAAGGAGTGGATGCTACCGATGTGGCAAGCGGGGCCATCTGGCCAGGGAGTGCAGGCAGTCAACTCCGGCTTCCGGATTCAGACTTTGTTACCATTATGATCAGGTGGGCCATGTGAAGGCCCAATATCCTCTGCTAGCCGCCAAGCCGGCGCAGGCTCCAGCGCCGACTGCATTGAGTATTGCAGATGGGAGGCCGTTTAAGGCAGAGCCTTCGAAGGCTCAGGGGCGTGCCTTCCAGCTCAAAATAAAGGAGGTCAGGGCAGCACCGGATGTGGTTAATGGTATGTTTCTATCATTTATTATATATGTTTTATGTTTATTTGGTGTACCTGTGATTAGGTACATTTTTAGTGAAATCCTTGCCTGCATTGGTTTTCTTTGACTCGGGGGCGAGTCGGTCGTTTGTATCTCAGACTTTCAGTAGGGAGTTCAGTGTGCCAGTAGGTGAACTAGAGTGTCCGTTGCGAGTCTCCATCACCAACGAACACGAGGTTTCTGCTTCTTCGGTTTACCGAGGGTGTGAGTTGGAGATTTTCGGGGTGTCCTTTCCGATAGATTTGATTCCGATTCCCATGAGGGAGGTGTGTGTGATTGTAGGGATGGATTGGCTTAGTCAGTTTGGTGCCATGATTGATTATGAGGGCTAGCGAGTGGTAGTTCAAACCCCAAGTGGGGGAGAGCTGATTGTATATGGTGAGGGCATCAGAGTGGGAGCAGGGTTTTGTTCAGCTGCCAGGGCTCGACAGTATATTCAGCACAGGTGTGAGGGCTATCTAGCGTATGTGGTGGATACGTGGGTCAGGGATCAGATTTCAGTTTCAAAGGTTCCAGTGGTTAGGGAGTTTGTCGACGTATTCCCAAAGGAGTTGCTAGGGATACCTCCGGAGAGGCAGGTCGAGTTTCAAATCGTCCTGGTGTCGGATGCGGCTCCTATCGCCAAGGCGCTGTACCGGTTGGCGCCACCCGAGATGCAGGAGTTGTCTTCACAGCTGCAGGAACTACTGGGCAAGCAGTTCATTCGACCTAGCAGTTCTCCATGGGGAGCATCGATCCTTTTTGTCAGGAAGAAGGATGGTTTACACCGGATATGCATTGATTATTGGGAGTTGAACAGTTTATGGTGAAGAACCGTTATCCACACCCGAGGATAGATGATCTCTTTGATCAATTGCAGGGTGCATCTTGGTTCTCCAAGATTGATTTGAGGTCGGGGTATCATGAAGTCCGGTTCAGAGAAGAGGACGTAGAGAAGACCGCGTTTCGGACTCGTTATGGTCATTACGAGTTCGTGGTGATGTCATTTGGGCTCACCAACGCACTGGTAGTATTCATGGACTTGATGAATCGGTTCTGTAGACCGATGCTTGATCGCTCGGTCATCATGGTCATAGATGATATCTTGGTGTATTCTAAGAACCGAGAGCAGCACGAGGAGCATCTCAGGGAGTTGTTGGGAGTTATGAGACGAGAACAGCTATATGTCAAGTTCTCGAAGTGTAAGTTTTGGTTGCGAGAGGTCCAGTTCCTCAGACATCTCGTTAACCAGGAGGGGAATTTGGTTGACCCAGCCAAAATCGAGGCAGTCATCCAGTGGGAGGTGTCGAGGTCTCCTTCGGAAACCAGGAGCTTCCTAGGATTAGCAGGGTACTACCGGAGATTTATTAGGGATTTCTCTATGGTTGCAGTACCCATCACTCGTCTGACGAGGAAGGGGTGGGTTTCTGGTGGGGCCCTAAGCAGTAGAGGGCGTTTGAGACTCCCCGTTAGTTTTTGTGCGAGGCTCCGGTATTGACACTCCCGGAGGGAGTGAAAGACTTTATGGTGATCTGTGATGCATCCATCACAGGTTTGGGGGCGGTCCTCATGCAGAGAGGACGTGTGATAACCTACGCGTCGCGGAAACTGAAGTCGCATGAGACGAGATATCCTACACTTGATTTGGAGCTGGGAGCGGAGGTGTTCGCTCTCAAGATATGGAGACATTGCCTATATGGGTTCCTTTGTACCATATACACGGATCACAAGAGCTTGAGACACATCATAGATCAACCGAACCTGAACATGAGACAACGTAGGTGGTTGGATGTAGTCAAGGACTATAACTGCGAGATCCTTTACCACCTCGATAAAGCGAACGTGGTGGCGGAAGCTTTGAACCGCAAGTCAGCTGGGTCTTCCACCCCCACCGTATGTATGAGGATATCGGTGGATTCTCCGCTTGTGAGCTTGATCAGGGATGCTTAGGTTGAGGGCATGTGACCAGAGAACTGGGAGTTATAGAGGATCAAGGGTGAAAACACCCGTTTTGTGCAGGATATCCGAGGATTATTGACCCGATGCAGTCGGTTATGGGTTCCGATGCCTGGTGGGGTTAGACAGACAGTCATGGAGGAGGCTCATAAGTCTCATTTCTCTATTCACCCAGGGACCACTAAGATGTACCGAGACCTGAGTTTGAGTTATTGGTGGCCATGGTCAAGGTGTTGTTTGAGTTATTGTTTGGTATGTCGAGAGGTGTTTGACCTGCAGTATGGTCAAGGTTGAGCATCAGAGGCCGCATGGTATGCTGCAGCCTCTAGAGATTCCCATGTGGAAATGGGAACAAATCACGATGGACTTCATTACCAAGTTGTTGAGTACGACAAAGGGATTTGATATTATATCGGTCATCATAGATCGTTGACCATAGTGCCCATTTATTGGCAATTCAGGAGAGTTCGTTGATCGAGAATTTGGCTGACATGTACGTCTACGAGATCATGGCTCGTCATGGGGTTCCAGTCTCCATTGTCTCCGACCGAGATGTTAGATTTACTTCCCGTTTCTGGTAGAAGTTCCACGATGAACTGGGCACGCGGTTGAACTTCAGCACAACATTCCATCCGCAGACAGATGGTCGGATCTACGGGAGTTACAAATATATATATATATATATATATATATATATATATATATATATATATATAATGCCCCGATTCTCAGGTATTGATTTATATAAGAATTTTCTTAATTTCAAGGTCTACTCGACGAGTTGGTTTCCCTACTCGTCGAGTAGCAGCGGGTTGGTCCACGTGTTTTAGTGACCTACTCATCGAGTCCAAGAAAGGACTCGAAGAGTAGGAGCTGGCAGATGAAACCCTAAATTTCAGGGTTTTGCATCCTATTTAAAGGATCATTGGCCTCCCCCAGCCTCCCCTTTACAGCTCCTTGACACTCTTAAACCCTAAATCGTGTGTGTGTTTCTTTGGTGTATTAAAGCTTGGAAGATGGATCTTGGTGAGGAAACACTTGGGGAAACAAGTAAATTGAAGCAAGGAACTCGTGGGAATCAAAGATCTACTTCAGTTGACACCTTCTTGAAGGTATTAGGCTGTTACCTTGGCTCATTTTATCTTAAATCTCTTTTAGGTGGGTTTTAGGAAAAGTTTCTTATGTTTGAGCCAAGATCTAAAAATTCAACTTCAAATCTGGACTCTCTTTGGCCTCTAGGTCCATAAAGTTATCAGCTTTGACAAGTATGAGCCTTCCCTTAAGTGCGAGACTTCTTTACAAGCTTGGTCTTGTCATTTTAAGACTTTAGAGCTTTGCATGCACGTAAAGTTTGAAACTTTACATGATAAACATGCCTTGGGAAGATGGATCTATAATTTGGAGCCTTGGGAAGCTGGATCGGTGAGTCGTATGGTCGACTCGGCGAGTCCGATGAAGATTGTCGTGGGCTCGGCGAGGCGGCTAGGGTTTTCCCAACCTTTGGACACGTACGAACTCGGTGAGTTGTAAGGGAGAAACTCGACGAGTTGGCCAAGGAGTTTACGGTTACTGACTCAGAACTCGACGAGTCACTCAAGTGACTCAACGAATTGGCGAGTTATGAAAGGAACTCGGCGAGCAACTGAGGGTACTCGACAAGTTGAAGTCAACATGGAGTGTTGACCTTGTTAGTTTACTTTGACTTTGACCAAGGGTTAACTATTGGACTTCTGGGGCATTTTGGGAATTTATGAGCATGGTGGGGACATTTAGTCAAGAATGACATGATGGGTATTAACTTAGTATTTATTGTGTGATAGGGTGAGATTTCCGGTGAGACCCCAATCAGGGATTTGCAGTACTTCAGCACTACTTGCAAGCTGAGTTATCCTCACTACACTTAAGGGTCTAAGGCACCAAGGCCGGCCCTTTGGATTATTATCTAGTTATGTTATGCTAGTATGATTTGTTAGATCGGTATCCTAGAGGATAGGATAATATTATGTGGTATGTGGTATGATCTGTTAGATCGGGATCCTAGAGGGTAGGATACTATTATGTAGTATGTGGTATGATATGTTAGATCAATTGTTGTCTATAGACTATTATGTGATTATTTGTTATAGACTGTTATGTGATTATCTGTTATTTATATTTGCACATGTTTGTTTGGTGGTTGAGGCTTATTTGCTTTGTGCGGAGGCCAATAGACCTGGGCATTCCAACCTGTTGGTTGTGGGCTATGAATATTCCATCTCGAGGATGACTGGACTCGTAGTATGTGGGCATTCCAACCTGTTGGTTGTGGGCCTGGGGTATTCCATCCCGAGGATGATTGGACCCATAGTATGTTGGCATTCCAACTTATTGGTTGTGGTCCTAGAGTATTCCAACCCGATGGTTGACTGGACCTGTAGTATGTTGTTTATGATTTTCTATGTATTGTTGTGGGTATGGGTATTTTGGGGGAACTCACTAAGCTTCCGGGCTTACAGTTTCAGTTTATTGTTTCAGGTACATCAGGGGATCGTGGCAAGGCGAAGGCATGATCGTACAACTCCTCATGTTTTGTTTATGTTTCTGGGAAAACTCTGATATTTTACATTTTAAAAACAAAGTTGTAATGATTTAAATGGTTTG
The DNA here is from genome assembly GCF_052625555.1 of Lactuca saligna. Lineage (NCBI taxonomy): Eukaryota > Viridiplantae > Streptophyta > Magnoliopsida > Asterales > Asteraceae > Lactuca > Lactuca saligna. Next base: position 181,518,965 of record NC_136423.1, read on the forward strand.
AAATGTTTTTTAAAGTTCAAATTTGGCTTGAAATTTTTTGTCACAACTAGCATTTTAGCTAGGAAAATTTTATTATCATGTAATAATTCAACTATTGTAAAGCATGTACTCTATCACTAAATGCTCATTTAAATACATCTCTTATGTTCAATTAAGAGTTTAAAACCCTAGAGATCCAGGTTCAAGTTCATTATGGACTAGGATTTTCTTATTGGGCCTAATGGACCAATAAGCATTCAATTCAACTACATTGGACTTAGAAACCCTATTTGGATTCTAAATGGACCCAATTCATAAATCTATAACGTTTTGGACCATTTGGGCCTAGAATAATTCATTCTAACCCTAATGGGCCTTATTGGGCCTAGAATGATTCATTCCAAGTCCATGATTTGTAATCTATCTTCGAATTTTGGGACGAAATTCCCTCTAACTTGGGGGATGATGTGACAACCCGAAATTTCTTCCGTTATTTTTAACCCACCTATGTTAATAAAATTTAATTATTATTAAATTTCCCGTCAACTTATTGGGTTAAGTAAATTAACTAAGGTTATTGTTATAATTACATACGAGTCGGAAAACCAAAAATTGCGCGAAAAACCTTCGATTTCCTCGAAAAACACCGAGTTCACGGCCTGGACGAGTTTACGGCCGTAAACTCGTGTACGGCCGTAAACTTTGTTTAAGGCCATTGTCAGGTGGACCCCACCACCGACCATACCCCTGGCCTATGAATACATGACCCCCACCCTCATTTGAACCTTCTTGGCTGGAAACACCCACTTTGTCTCTCTAAACCTTGTGAACGTAAACTCCATAAAGCCCTCCTCTTACCCAAAAAGCGCCGAAAATCGTCATTTGGGGCCATTTGGGAGCCTCTGGAACACTTTATAGTCGAAAACCAGCACTCGTTTTCTTGAGTTTACAGCCGTAATCTCCCAGATCTTCAAAATCCGTAAACCCTGTTCACAGCCGTAAACCCTGTTCACGGCCGTAAACCCGGTTCTCGTCCGTAAACTCTATTCATGGCCGTAAACTCGATATATGGTCGTAAACAACTGTAACGCCCGGGTTTTCAGGGCTAAGCATTTTTGTCAATGTAATAGTCTAGGTCAACTATTGTAACTCTTTTTGAAGTAATAAATATGAAATATTTGAGTATTATGTGAATTATGTGTGTTTATGTGTTTATTATTTAATTATAAATGTATAATTAATAAAGAATAAAAATGAGCGTCAAAATTAAAGTGTGAGATAATCCCGATATCTCTACATAAAGTTGTAGAATATGTCTCAAGGTTTCCGTACATATAAAGAATGCCGAAATCCGAGCTATAACGAAGAAGTTATGGCCCGCCGAAGTTTTACGGCAAAACCGGCACGACACCGGGAGACGTAAATAGTGAATTTACGATAGAAGACTTTTTAGCCTTAGCAATCTAAACAAAAGTCGTAGAATATGTTAAACTAAGAACATCGATAAAAAGAACGCCAAAATCTGACTTCGTATGAAGAAGTTATGATTTTTCTAAGATTCGGCTTAGCAGTGCACGGCCTGAAACTCGAATTTTAGTTCGAGCGGTTTTTGGCTTACGCAACGTAAATGAGAGTTGAAGATCTCATTAATAGGAAATCAACGGTAAAAAGACAGACAAAAACAGAGTCCGTATGTAGAAGTTATTAATTTTACGCAGACGTTTAACAGTATAATCTCCTTGTACTGTTAAATTTAAGATCGGTCGAGAATTAGCTGACGGTGTCAAAATGAAAGTTGTAGATCTTATTATTACCTACGTGTGGATATAAAGAACGTCAAAAACGGAGGTCGTATGTGAAAGTTACGGATTTTAGAAGTCGGAAGTGTGCTGTGCGAAAATGGGTGATGTGACATAATCTTGGCCATTGCTTTCTCCCCAAGGCTTGCCACCAGATGGTGACATGTGGCACCAAGTTCAGCCACATTTCACCCTATAAATACCACCTCTCCCACCCTCATTTTCTTCACACCTTTCCCATTCTTTCTTCTCTTTACTCTCTCTCTCTCTAGAACCTCTCTCTAGCCCCGAAATCCCCCGAAAAGCCTAGGGAACCTCCCTAGCACGAGGCGGAAGCCCCAGAGTGCTCGAAGGCTCTGAGAAGAAGAGCTTTTCGGCTCGGGAACGCTACTCCAAGCAAAGCCCGGTTTTCTATAAAACCCGCTGTAAGTGAGCTACGCCTACGCTATTTTTAATATAAATTTTATTTAATTATAGTAACGTTATTAGGAACTTATAATAAATACTTGGGCTATTATTATGGGTTATATAAGTATTTTTTGACGCTTATATAATAATAATAATAATAATAGCTAGACTATTAATTAGTCTCGACGAATAATAAACTAAACTCTAGTGGTAATAATACTAGGTTTCGTCGAAGAAAAATTCTCTTTAAGAAGTGAAGCGCTGTCTGAGTTCGGAATCACCACCTTTTCCGGTGAGTGCATAGTTACTTTCAGCTTACACATAGATATGAAGTATTTTATATAAATTACGTGCAATGTGTGCATATTATCTGAATACTTGCTATCTACGTTAGATGAACGTTGTTATACATGTTTTCAATGATTTAAACTGTATATGTATTTTATATCTACGAAAATGTTGGGGTAAAACATGGGTAGATGTAATAGGTGATGTGTGATAAAATGATGAGAGGCCTCGATGTTGTTGTTGTTGATCCAGTCATCTAGCGGAGTATAGATGACGACCACGGACTCTTCTAGACACTCCAATGGAACACTAGCAGGCTCGCAACCTGTAGGTGTTGTGAACGATGTGTTCACCGGTGTACTCCATCCCCCACATGGTTGCCTATTAGGACATTTATTGCTGAGGAATCCCCTTAGCAGTAGTGTTCGTCCCGATGATGATCCTTAGGCTAGGTCCCTTATGATAGGTGTTTAGGGACGTAAAGTGAGGATAACGGGAACGGGTAATCGGGTTATTTTTGATTGATGAAATTAATAAACTTATTTATTGTGGGTTGAAAACCCTATGTGCTCACCAGGCTCCCAAGCCTGACCCACTCAGTTTTATGCATTACAGGTAGTGGCGCATGAGCATAGGTGTGATGTTTTGGACGAGGGATTACGGATATAGGCCTGTAGATATGAAATAATGTAGTAAGGCTTATATTGTACTGTTTATACTTTTGATCTGTACGAACATGACATCCCGAGTCTTTTAATGAAATACATTTCTATGGAAATGCTTTTGATAAATCTTTATCATATTATTGTTTTGGGACAAATTCCGCAACCCTTTTATTAAAAGATAACTCTGATTTTGAAATAAAGTATAAACAAAACCGGTCTTTTCTGGCCTTGATTTTGGGGATGTCACAGTTGGTATCAGAGCATTAGTTTAAGCGAACTAGGAATTTGTAGGATTTCTAGACTTAAACTTAGAATGCTAAGCGATGATTGTGAGGTGTGAGTACTAGCTTATTTTAGGAATTGTGCCTAAAATGCTTTTATGTGCTAAATGCTTTATGCATGATATGCCATTATTTTGTTCGGATCTATGGTCTGTTGCCGACCGGATCTGGAAACCTTATGTGTTTAGGATTCTAAATGTACGACTACGATATTAGAACTAGCATGTAAACGTTTCGGAGTGATAAGGACGATTTAAAACGTCTCTCCTAAATAAAGATCTGAATTCACCTTATTCGGTGTATAGATCATGATGGCAAGGACCCGTAGCAGAAACGTGAACGCAAATGGATGTAGGAACCAACCCCCAGTAGTTCAGCAAATACCTATTGTTGAAGAAGTTGCACCTAAGCCAGTTACCATGGCTGGAGTCCAAGCCATGATTCAGGCTATGCTAGCTGAACAAAGGGAAGAAATGAGACGGATGCTCCGCGAGAATAGAGACGAACCTACCATACATGTTGAACCGACGGAGCCAGTTCCCGAGCCATCTGAGGAAAGGAACTATAGCCGTCAAGTGAGTCAAATAGGGACTCAAGGTGAACAAAGGGATGGCCCAGAAGGAAGAAACAACAAGGATGGGCGGATGTACAAAAATTTCTTGGGTGCAAAACCACCAAGTCTCTCAGGAAGCCCAAAGCCTGTTGAGATTATGGACTGGATCTCCGAGATGGAGATGGTGTTTGAGAGCTGCGACTGCAACGAAAAGCAGAAGACTGTCTTCGCTGTGAGACAATTGAAAACTGGAGTCTTGAGTTGGTGGAAGCTATTGGCAGATACGATGCCACGAGGAAAAGCCCTGAAAATGTCATGGGATGAGTTCTTGGAACAACTAAAGGCGCAATACTGTTCAGAGATAGACCTGATTGATCTGAACAATGAGTTCCAAAATTTGAAGAAGGGGAGAATGAGCATCGATGACTATGTTGCTGCATTTACGGAAAAGATGAAGTTGTTTCCATACCTAGTGCCAACCGAACTTTCTAAAATTGAGAAATTCGCAAACGGACTGCCGGCTGACTTTGGCCCAACAGTCAAGATGGCAACCACTCTGAAATCAGCTGTTCGAGCAGCTAAGAATGTGGAGACCCAACAAAAGGAAAGAGGTCTGGAAAGGGCTGAGGTCGGTGAGAAACGGAAGTTCGATGGATCCTTGAAGTCCAACAAGAAGAGTAGATTCTCGAAACCTGGTTTGAGAGGAGGAGGATCAGAAGCAAAGTGGTGTGACAAGTGCAAGAAGAAGCACTTTGGGAAGTGTGATGGAGGGGTCACTTGTTACAAATGCGGAAAGCCTGGGCACTATGCCAATGAATGCACCCTTAACCAGAAGGCCTGTTATGGGTGTAATGAAGAAGGGCACATTTTGAAGGACTGCCCGAAGAAGAAGGAGGCAGGAAGACCCAACATACCACCAAAGCCGAAGGCGAGAGCCTTCCAGATGACGCTCGAGGCTGCAAAGGAGGCAGCAGACGTCGCTTCAGGTACCTTTCTTGTAAATGGTTTGCCTGCAAATATACTGTTTGATTCCGGAGCCAACTACTCCTTTGTGTCGCATAAATTTAGTGCGAAATTAGCATTACCTGTAGAAAAACTTGATAACGCCCTAATTGTAGAAGTTGCCAGTGGCAAATTCGTACCTGTTAGTAATCGTATTAGGAACATCGTCATTGACCTAAACGGAAACGAATTCCAGGAGGAACTATTACCCATAGAGTTAAACGGTTTCGACATCGTTTTGGGTATGGATTGGCTTAGCGCCAACGATGCCGAGATATTATGCCGAAAGAAGATAGTTAGGATAAACCCACCCGGAAAGGAATCATTTATGGTGTACGGGGACAAACACAGAGTGAGTTCTGGAATCATCTCCTTGATGAAAGCCAACAAATGTTTGTCCAAGGGATGTGCATCGTACTTGGCATTCGTAATCGATGCTAAGAAAGAAAAGAAAGAGGTGCAGAATATACCGGTTGTGTGCGATTATCCGGAAGTCTTTCCCGAAGATCTTCCCGGATTACCACCTGATAGGCAAGTAGAATTTCGTATAGACTTATTATCAGGAACAACACCGATAGCAAAGGCACCTTACCGATTAGCACCGACGGAGATGAAGGAGCTCATGAAGCAACTTCAGGAGCTGTTGGACAGCGGTTTCATTCGACCTAGTTCATCACCCTGGGGAGCTCCGGTGTTATTCATGAAGAAGAAGGACGGAAGCATGAGGATGTGCATAGACTACCGAGAGTTGAATAAGGCAACGGTGAAGAACAAGTATCCATTGCCGAGGATTGATGATCTATTCGATCAGCTGCAAGGTTCGAGCTACATCTCAAAGATCAATCTTAGGTCAGGATATCATCAGTTGAAGGTGAGAGAGCAGGATATTGAGAAGACTGCATTCAGAACAAGATATGGACACTACGAGTTCTTGGTTATGTCATTTGGACTAACCAATGCTCCCGCAGCATTCATGGATTTGATGAATAGGGTTTGTAAACCATTCCTCGATAAATCTGTGATAGTGTTCATCGACGACATTCTCATTTACTCGAAAAGCCAGGAGGAGCATGGCAAGCATCTACGAGAAGTGTTAGAGGTGTTAAAGAAGGAGAAGCTTTTTGCAAAGTTCTCCAAATGCGACTTTTGGATACGGGAAGTCCAATTCTTGGGTCATGTTGTTAACCAGGAGGGAATAATGGTTGACCCCGCCAAGATCGAGGTTGTAATGAAGTGGGAACGTCCGAAGAGTCCCACGGAGATTCGAAGCTTTCTAGGATTAGCCGGATATTACCGACGATTTATCCAAGGCTTTTCTTCGATAGCTGCTCCATTAACAGCTTTGACCCATAAAAGAGCTACGTATACATGGAGTGAGAAACACGATGAGGCGTTCGAGAAGCTAAAAAAGAAGTTATGTGAAGCACCGATACTTTCTCTACCCGATGGAGTCGAAGATTTCGCAGTTTATAGTGATGCATTTGGAGTCGGGTTGGGTTGTGTTCTGACCCAAAGAGAAAAGGTGATAGCATACACATCTCGACAATTGAAAGAGCATGAAAAGAACTACCCCACTCATGATCTGGAGTTGGCAGCGGTAGTATTTTCCTTAAAGATATGGAGGCATTACCTCTACGGCACGAAGTGCAAGCTCTTCACTGATCATAAGAGCCTCCAATATCTCTTTAATTAGAAGGAGTTGAACATGAGGCAACGACGCTGGCTAGAACTTCTCAAGGACTACGACTGTGAGATACTTTACCACCCAGGTAAAGCAAATATTGTTGCTGATGCTCTCAGTCGGAAAGTCAATCTTGAAAGAAAAAGGCCAAGAGCGTTAAGAATTGAAGTCGTCTCGATGATTGTGGAAAGTATCAGGAAAGCTCAAGAAGAAGCCTTAGAAAAGAATGACCGAAAGGAAGAACGTTTGGGAAAAACGTTAGTGTTCGGTACGAACAGTCGAGGACTGAATGTATTCCAAGATTGAATTTGGGTACCTAAGACGGGAGGAATAAGAGATCTTCTAATGGAAGAAGCACACAAGACCATGTACTCGATTCATCCCGGTAGCACTAAAATGTATAGGGACCTAAAACCCTACTACTGGTGGCCGACGATGAAGCTCGATGTTGCGAAGTATGTGGCTGAGTGCGTAACATGTGCGAGGGTTAAGGCACAACATCAAAAACCGTATGGGAGTTTAGAACCCTTACCTGTACCCATGGGAAAATGGGAAGACATCACCATGGATTTTGTGACTAAACTGCCCAGAACGAAGAATGGTCACGACATGATTTGGGTAGTCGTGGATCGTTTCACCAAGAGTGCACACTTCATAGCGGCCAACGAGAAGTGGTCTATGGATAAGCTCGCAAATGATTACGTGAAGGAAATTGTAAGACTTCACGGTGTCCCTCTTACTATTGTGTCAGATCGTGATAGTTGTTTCACATCGAGGTTTTGGAGGAGTCTACAAGAGGAGTTGGGTACAAAGTTGTGTTTGAGTACTGCTTACCATCCGCAAACTGATGGTCAGAGTGAAAGAACGATTCAAACGTTGGAAGATATGCTGAGAGCATGTACCCTCGAATTTCAAGGGAATTGGGACGAGCACTTACCTCTGGTAGAATTTTCCTACAACAATAGTTTTCACTCGAGCATCAAGATGGCTCCTTATCAAGCCTTGTATGGGCAGAAGTGTCGTACGCCGTCTTGTTGGCTTGAAGCCGGAGAGAAGCAGTTTATGGGCCCCGAGATAGTCCATGAGATTGCTGAGAAATTGAAGGTGATTAGGGAAAGAATGTTAGCAGCTCAGGATCGTCAGAAGAGCTATGCCGACAAGAAAAGACGACCGATAACCTTCGAAGTTGGGGATTCCGTTTTACTTAAAGTCTCACCGTGGAAGGGACTTATACGATTTGGGAAACGAGGAAAGTTGAGTCCAAGGTTTATTGGACCATTCAAAGTTCTTCAGAGGATTGGGAACCAAGCTTACAAGCTGGAATTGCCCAAAGAACTCAATGGTATTCATAACACCTTCCATGTGTGTTATTTGAGGAAATTCATGGGAGATGTTCCCGACATAATTCCAATCTCGGAATTAAGGATGGATGAGAATAAAAGGCTGATCGGAGAGCCTGAGGCAATTATTGACCGTAAGACTAAGAAGTTACGATGCAAGATGGTCGACTTGGTGCTAGTCCGATGGAAACATTCGAATGGGCCGAATCTCACTTGGGAAACAGAGGATGACATGATGAGTCGCTATCCACATCTGTTTGCTGATGCATGATTCCGGGACAGAATCATCCTAAGGGGGTGAGAATTGTAACGCCCGGGTTTTCAGGGCTAAGCATTTTTGTCAATGTAATAGTCTAGGTCAACTATTGTAACTCTTTTTGAAGTAATAAATATGAAATATTTGAGTATTATGTGAATTATGTGTGTTTATGTGTTTATTATTTAATTATAAATGTATAATTAATAAAGAATAAAAATGAGCGTCAAAATTAAAGTGTGAGATAATCCCGATATCTCTACATAAAGTTGTAGAATATGTCTCAAGGTTTCCGTACATATAAAGAATGCCGAAATCCGAGCTATAACGAAGAAGTTATGGCCCGCCGAAGTTTTACGGCAAAACCGGCACGACACCGGGAGACGTAAATAGTGAATTTACGATAGAAGACTTTTTAGCCTTAGCAATCTAAACAAAAGTCGTAGAATATGTTAAACTAAGAACATCGATAAAAAGAACGCCAAAATCTGACTTCGTATGAAGAAGTTATGATTTTTCTAAGATTCGGCTTAGCAGTGCACGGCCTGAAACTCGAATTTTAGTTCGAGCGGTTTTTGGCTTACGCAACGTAAATGAGAGTTGAAGATCTCATTAATAGGAAATCAACGGTAAAAAGACAGACAAAAACAGAGTCCGTATGTAGAAGTTATTAATTTTACGCAGACGTTTAACAGTATAATCTCCTTGTACTGTTAAATTTAAGATCGGTCGAGAATTAGCTGACGGTGTCAAAATGAAAGTTGTAGATCTTATTATTACCTACGTGTGGATATAAAGAACGTCAAAAACGGAGGTCGTATGTGAAAGTTACGGATTTTAGAAGTCGGAAGTGTGCTGTGCGAAAATGGGTGATGTGACATAATCTTGGCCATTGCTTTCTCCCCAAGGCTTGCCACCAGATGGTGACATGTGGCACCAAGTTCAGCCACATTTCACCCTATAAATACCACCTCTCCCACCCTCATTTTCTTCACACCTTTCCCATTCTTTCTTCTCTTTACTCTCTCTCTCTCTAGAACCTCTCTCTAGCCCCGAAATCCCCCGAAAAGCCTAGGGAACCTCCCTAGCACGAGGCGGAAGCCCCAGAGTGCTCGAAGGCTCTGAGAAGAAGAGCTTTTCGGCTCGGGAACGCTACTCCAAGCAAAGCCCGGTTTTCTATAAAACCCGCTGTAAGTGAGCTACGCCTACGCTATTTTTAATATAACTTTTATTTAATTATAGTAACGTTATTAGGAACTTATAATAAATACTTGGGCTATTATTATGGGTTATATAAGTATTTTTTGACGCTTATATAATAATAATAATAATAGCTAGACTATTAATTAGTCTCGACGAATAATAAACTAAACTCTAGTGGTAATAATACTAGGTTTCGTCGAAGAAAAATTCTCTTTAAGAAGTGAAGCGCTGTCTGAGTTCGAAATCACCACCTTTTCCGGTGAGTGCATAGTTACTTTCAGCTTACACATAGATATGAAGTATTTTATATAAATTACGTGCAATGTGTGCATATTATCTGAATACTTGCTATCTACGTTAGATGAACGTTGTTATACATGTTTTCAATGATTTAAACTGTATATGTATTTTATATCTACGAAAATGTTGGGGTAAAACATGAGTAGATGTAATAGGTGATGTGTGATAAAATGATGAGAGGCCTCGATGTTGTTGTTGTTGATCCAGTCATCTAGCGGAGTATAGATGACGACCACGGACTCTTCTAGACACTCCAATGGAACACTAGCAGGCTCGCAACCTGTAGGTGTTGTGAACGATGTGTTCACCGGTGTACTCCATCCCCCACATGGTTGCCTATTAGGACATTTATTGCCGAGGAATCCCCTTAGCAGTAGTGTTCGTCCCGATGATGATCCTTAGGCTAGGTCCCTTATGATAGGTGTTTAGGGACGTAAAGTGAGGATAACGGGAACGGGTAATCGGGTTATTGTTGATTGATGAAATTAATAAACTTATTTATTGTGGGTTGAAAACCCTATGTGCTCACCAGGCTCCCAAGCCTGACCCACTCAGTTTTATGCATTACAGGTAGTGGCGCATGAGCATAGGTGTGATGTTTTGGACGAGGGATTACGGATATAGGCCTGTAGATATAAAATAATGTAGTAAGGCTTATATTGTACTGTTTATACTTTTGATCTGTACGAACATGACATCCCGAGTCTTTTAATGAAATACATTTCTATGGAAATGCTTTTGATAAATCTTTATCATATTATTGTTTTGGGACAAATTCCGCAACCCTTTTATTAAAAGATAACTCTGATTTTGAAATAAAGTATAAACAAAACCGGTCTTTTCTGGCCTTGATTTTGGGGATGTCACAACAACTCTCTCGTGGGGGAAAACCTGTTTTCCTCGATTCAACCAAGTCCCAGTAACATTCCTTAACAAAAACGAAGTGTTTATCTAACACTTTATCTAACGAAATCACTAATTTAGATACATATATGTATTTATTTGATATTAGGATTCCGTTGAGTGACACACGCATCGACTCAAGGATCTTCCGGTTCAATCCTTTACGACCAACCAACTATGAGTTTATACCCCTATGCTTTTACATATTTTAAAACTTTTCAGGGGGATACAAGCCGAACATAACGGTTTTCACAAGTTAAAAACTGATACAATTACAACGGTTTTACATTAAGCACTTAGATACTTTATCTATTTTGTAATGTGCGGAGCATAAGGGACATTTTCTAAACATAATTGCATAATTTTCAGAACAGGACTCGAACATAACATACCAGTCAAACTATAATAGGTATAGTTTAGGGAAATCCATTACCGATCTTACATATTCAAACTACGTACAAAGTCAAACATATAAACTAATACTGGTTTAGTTTATCCATTACTACATACAGAAAGCAAGAGTATCATGCTGAATAATTATTTTGCATATAATTATTTATACTCTACACCGTATACAAACGATTTTAAACACGAGAACAACAGAACAACACGTAAAGTAGTTAATACAGGATTGTGAGACATCTCTTCATTGTACCATTTGGGGTACTAGCAAATCCTCTACATTCAGTATAGCAAGAGTCTCCTGGAAGGAGAGCGTGAAATTTGTGAATAGATCTATTCGGGATCAACAATTTCACACCTGAACTGTTAGCTACAGTTAGGCAGACATGGCTGGGGTGACAAATTTTGTAACATACAACGCCTGAAGAAACGTCGCGGAGGTCATCAAGCACATTATCATGGCTATACGAACTCCCAATAGTATAACTAACCTTGTTTATGGGATTTTCCTTCTTCAATAGTTTTATTTTAATTAATAAGACTACCTACATACTACACTGGAGTGTATTCCATGGACACAACCTTTGGTTTTATTTTAAGTAATAAAACTACCGTACAAACTAGTCATAGCCAGGGTTTTCAACAGATAATACATCAAACTGGTGATAGCAAGGGTTTTCGAACATAACTTATATCACTTACTGGTGGTAGCCAGGGTTTTCAAACATAACACATCTTACTTACTGGTGAATGACCAGGGTTTTGATACAAACAATATTTTACTTATAATGAAAAGAAATCATTTATACAAATTTAGTGACTAGTTTTCAATACAAATACATGCTTATGAACTCACCAGTTTTATCCTGATACGTTTTCAAAACCGCTTCTATTCTCAGGGCAACAATAGACAGGTACCTTTGCCATCTTTTGGAGAAGACTGAACATATTGGAGTCTCGTCTTTATCTTTTGTTACTTTTGATGTATACAAACTATGTTTTCAAACATATGTAAATATTCACATTGTAATGTAATGGTTGTGTTTACTTTGATTGCTATGATACGATTGTTGTGATACTACGCATGAAGTCACATGCCCCCGGATGTTTCCACCATCCGTTCTGACGGTTCGGGGGTGTGACATTAGCCTTGGGGAGGAAGCAACGGCCAGGATTACGCCACATCATCTAATTTCGCACAACACCTTCTCGTCTTAGAAAAATCATAACTCTCGCATACGAGCTTTGTGTTCGATGTTCTTTATATCCACACGTATGTAAAAACAAGATCTACAACTTTTATTTAGACTCTGTTAGATAATTCTCGACCGATCTTAAATTTAACAATAGGAGGAGATTGGACTGTTACATGACCGTGAAAATTTTGTAAGCCAAAAACTGCTCGAACTAAAATTCAAGTTTTGGGTTGTGCACTGATAAGCCAAATCTTAGAAAATTCATAACTTTCTCATAAGAAGTCGGATTTGGGCGTTCTTTTTTTGTATGTTCTCGGTTTAACGTATACTACAACTTTTGTCACACCCCCAAACCAGACGGCAAAAACGTCCAGGGGCTTGAGCATGACTTCATTGTTGTAGTATCATTACAAAGTATATAATTGAAACATAACATCATCATCATCACACATGTAATATAACAACATTCATTGTTTACATCGAGTATTGTATTTGAATATTACATGCCGAAATAGTAAGAATATGATGAAACAAAATATAACACAATATCCATTAGTTTTTTTTTCGTTCATCCTGCTTCAACGATTTCGTGAGAATACAAGTTATTTTGAAAACGTCAACATATATAATGTTGGTGAGTTCATAAGCATGCGTGTGAAAACGATTTGTATAACTTTAAAAACCACTAGAAAATCCAATATTTTCTGCAAACTGTTTAGAACGTTTGTGACAAATCTTGTATTAATGCATGTATGTTATTATTTATTTAACTAAAAAGGGTAAAGAGAATGTAGAGAGAATGTAAATAGTATGTAAATAGAATGTTCCTAGACAACCCGACGTTGTCTGTAAAAGAAAAAGCTGTCATACTAACCCCCGAGGTTGAGTACCAGTATGAATATGTTTCCGAGTAATCCAAGAGAAAAGAGAATGGTCTTCCGTAAACTTCATAACGTTAATTCCTCTAAGTGAGTATTCATAACCATACTAAATAATGACAATTTAGCCTGTCTTGTCATTGTTGGATGCCGATTTTGATTTTTTATTATAAGGTTTTTGTCACCCTAGACTGAGTTAGTCTAACTCTAGCAAACAACTCAGGTGTGGGGTGTCATCCCCGTATAGATCTATACACAAATCCCCACACTCACTCCAAGAGACTCTGGTTATAACTACAGGCTACGATCGTACACTTAATAGGTGCCAACCGACAAAACTCACTAGATCCTTAATCGAATTTACGCGAAGAAAAGTATAAACTCCTTCTAGGTACAATGAACCATGTAAGGGAACCACTAAGGTATCGCTAAACATGTAAATCATTTCAATGCCCAATTGGAATAAGATTATATAACATGGGCCCGAATATATATGAAAGGACAACTAAGGACCATTTCACATGTAAGGTAATTACAGACTCAAATAGCACATAAATAGTATCTAAGGTCCGTCGCACATATTAATGGGTCAATGAGGCCCAATAAACATATAAATAGTATACATGACCTATAACACATAAAAATGGGCCATTAAGGCTAGAATAGCACACAAATAGTATCCATGGTCCGTCGCACATGTTAATAGGTCAATGAGGCCCAATAAACATATAAATAGTATACAGGACCTATCACACATAAAAATGGGTCACTAAGCCCAAATAACCTAGAAAATGATCAAATTAATCCGTTTGTTATTTTATTATTGGTTTTGGTTCAAGTGTTCACTAAAATATCATAAAAGCCCACTTTTTGTAAAAATGATGTTCTTGACCCAATAAGTCAAAGAGTTACAATTAAGGCCCAATTTTTTTTGTAAAAATAAAATTTAGTCCCCATTTAGTACAAAACTTGCATTCATGGATAATTTTTAGTAAAAATAACATTTCTAACATATTTTTGTCAAAAATATCATTTTTGGCTTGATTTTAGTGAAAATACACATTTTTCTAGTTTTGGGCTTTTCTGACCTAGTTGTTGGAAAATTTGTAGAAAAATCATCGTACATCGAAATATGGATCCGTAAATTCTAGAAGTTTGGAAATTGTGTCTAATTTGTTCACCATTTTTCTCATAATTTTTAATGTCTTCTAACAAGTGTGAAATTTCTCACCTTCACAGGCTGGTCTGAAATTATTTCAAATATGATAGGCAGTTTTGTAAAATTCACCAAAAATTGTAGAAAAATCGTATTATAATGTGAGAGTAGTCATTTTAAAGGTATAAACCTGAACCTTTTGCATCTAAAACATTTTTGAGAACTATTGTCATTAATTTGGTCAAAACAGTTCGAGATTGGGCCAAAACTTTCTTGTGAAAGGCTGATTTTTGGGTATAAGTTGTTTGTGTGTGTTCACAACACTTGTTTTTGCTATTTTAAGTGTATAAATACCAGATCTACGAGTTTACATGTATTATATGTGATAACACATATTTTTCTCAAGGTTCTTATGAAGATCCAAGTGGTAAACTCCATATTTTTAACATATTCTTTGACTTATGAAGTAAGCAACACATAGTCACCAAATGATTCAAGAAAACACACATAATCATGCATTTACACATAGATCTACACAAATAAACTTGTATTATCCCCCAAAAACAAGTAAAAACCGAAAACAAAGGGGATATGAACTCATCTTGGGGTGATGGATCGGTTTTTGGTGAAGAAGTGGAAGAAGATTTTGATCCTAGCAAGCTTTCTTGAGTAGATCTTGAACTTAGATGGTTCTAAGAACATGACCCACACATATATGGATGTAATATGAGATATTTGAAGAGATCAAGAAGTTAAATCATAGATCTAAACAAAAACTTACCAAAGATGATGATCTAAGTGAAGATCCTCTTGAAACTACACACCAAACTCGAGATTTTTGATGGAAGAAGGAAGAGATTTTTGAGAGTGTTTGAGAGAGTTTTTGAAAGAAAATGGAGGTGGTGAGAGGGTTTGGCTAAGAGTATGGAGAGAAGGGAGAGAGAGAGATCATAATCTTGTTATTTTTAAGGTAATGCCTAGTCTTGAAACATGAGATTTTTCCATGGTTATATGGTGGTTAAACATGAAGTGTAACATATATGTTTAATCTTCATTCATCCTTTCTCTCTCCCCCCCCCCTTTTTCTATCTAAGGTCGATAATTAGGCTAGAGAGGTAAAAAAATTACTTTAGGCCCAATCTTGCTCTTTGTTTGGAATCACAAGGCCCGATAATTTCTTTTCGACTCATTGGGCTCTTAAGGTGGTTTACGACCCAATATGACTTAGAAGAATGGTTTTATGGCCCATTAGGGCTAATTAGATTAGTTATGGCCCAACAAGGCCCATTAGAGATAAAATGAATCATGTTAGGTTCAAAATAGTCGAACTGAAGGCTTATTGACCCATTAGACCCAATAAGAAAATCCTAGTCCAATATAAACTCTAACCGGGATTTTTTTTAGGGTTTTCAACTCATAATTGATTATTTGAAGTGCTTTGTATAGAATTTTGAACTTCACTAATTGATGGAATTTGTTTTCATTAAATGAGTATCTTACGTGTTATCCAGTTAAGGTTACAAGGATTATCATAGTTGATGTTTACATGAGCATATAATTTCCTAGCTAAATTTCTAGTTGTGACATCATCCCCCCGTTAGAGGGAATTTCTTCCCAAAATTCTTTCGAAAGATATCATCATGAATGAGAGATTAGGTGAGGGTATTCTTGCTTTTATATGGTCCTTGCATTCCCATGTGAATTCCAATCCACGCTTAGCGTTCCATCGGATTTTCACAATCGGAATGCGACTTTGTTTAGTACGCTTCACTTCCCCTGTCCATAACTTCAACCAGTTCTTTGACGAACCAAAGATTCTTGTTTATCTCGATCTTTTCCAAAGGAACGACAAGAGTTTCATCTGCTAAGCACTCTTTCAAATTCAAGACGTGGAACACGGGGTGTACATTACTGAGCTCCAAAGGCAGCTGCAACTTATAGGATATCAGACCAATTTGGGCAAGAATCTCGAATGGTTCGATGTATCGCAGGTTCGGTTTTCCCCATTACCCAAAGCGGACCATTCCTTTCCAAGGAGAGTCCTTTAATAACACACGATCCCCGACTTGAAATTCTAATGGCTTACGGCGCTTGTCAGCATAACTCTTCTATCGGTCTCGCGATGCTTGAAGTCGAGCTTTGATTTGGGATTATCTTCTCTGTCGTTTCACGAATGGCTTCTGATCCCGTGAGAGTACTAGCGAGTGATGTTCATTATCGACCATAAAGAGCCTCGAAAAGAGCATCCTTGATGCTCGTGTGATAGCTGTTATTGCGTGAGAATTCATTCAAGGGCAACTGGGTATCCCATGACTTATGGAATTCAAACACCCAGACTCGGAGCATGACTTCGAGTGGTTAAATGGTCCATTCGCTTTGGCTATTGGTTTGAGGATGGTAAGCAATGCTCATGACTAGTTGTATTCCCATATCCTTCCGAAGTGACTATCAAAATCTTGAAGTAAATTCATTATCCCGATTTGAGATAATAGATGTTGGTTCTTCATGGAGTCTCACGATCTCCTTGATGCAGGTCCGTGTTAATCTTTCCTTCTTGTTTGATTCCTTTATTGGCAGGAAATGATCAGATTTGGTTGACCTATCAATTATCACCCGGATCGTGCTCAATCCAACTCTTGTAATAATAAGCTTCGTCTTTTTGACTTTGAGAGTTTATCCAGTCTACGCAGTGCTTCCTTCGCGATATTCTTTGGCTTCGACGCCTCCAAATCCAGTCACAGGTGTTGACAGTGTTTGTTCTTGTTTCTTGAGCCGCCGAGTATGATATCGATGCAAATAATTAAAAAGGATGACTAGGAATGGTTGGGAAAACTCGGTTTGAAGGGTACATAAATACCGTGAGAGCATTCGTTAGACCTAAGGGTATCACAATGAGTTTGAAATGGTCGCGACGAGTTCAGAAAGCATTTATTAGAATGTCCTCTTCTTGGACTCGGGGATGATGATAATCGGTTCTTAGATCTATTTTGGAGAAGCAACTAGCTCTTTGGGGCTGGTCAAATAAGTTGTTAGTCCAAGGGATTGGGTATCAATTTTTTTTTAATAGTGAGCTTATTCAATTTCCTAAAATCGATACACCTTCTGAAGGATCTGTCTTCTTGAAGAACAAGACCGAAGCTCTCCAGGGTGAAAAGCTTGGTCTGATGAATCCTTTGCGCAAAAATTCTTCTCAATTGACTGAATAACTTCTGAATTTTCGGTGGGAGCTACCCTATAGGATGAATTGGCAATTGATGTGGTTCCCGATATGAGGTCTATTCGAAATTCGACCTGTCTCTCTGGGATATTCTCGGAAGTTCTTTGGGAAATACATCCGGAAAATCGCATGCTACTGAAATACCTTGTATGCTTATTTTTTCCTTGGTCTTGTCCACAACATGAGCGAGGAAAACGTAGTTCTTTTGGTGCAGGCATTTATGTGCCTTGATGCACGAGATAAGACGAGGATTGGCGTCAGGTTTATCACCATAGATTATTAGAGTTTCATGATTGGGGAGGTAAAGGCAAACGACCTTCTCGTGACACATAATATTAGTACGGTGGGGGCTTAACCCAACCATGCCGATTATCACATCAAAACTCCTAATATTTACTGGCATTGAATTTATTTGAAATGAATGGTTGTTTAGTGTTAAGGTGTACCCTACATAAATATCCTAGGTTGATTCGGTTTTTCCCATTAGCCATCTCCACCGTGAAGGCTTCGTTTAGCTTCTGGGGTTGTTGTTTTAGTAAGTGCTCGAATTTGTTACTAACGAAGCTTCGCTCAGCTCTACTATAGAGTGGGATGCAAGAGAAAGGGTTGTTAAGTGGGAACGTACCAGTAACAACCATCGGATCTTGGACTGCTTCGCCTTGACCCAAGGACAGGACCCCTCCTGATCCTTCTACTCCTTGATTGTTAGCCTTGGGGCAATTGCACCTGAAGTGACCGGTTCCTCCACACCGGTAGCAGGTGTGACTGGTCTCATCGGTGGTGTTGTTGTTAAGGTTGTTGTCGTTGTTGTTGTTTTTGTTTGGCTGACGATTCTGTTGTGGATAAGTTCTACAGTATTTGGTGGTGTGATTCTTTCGGTTTCATTTCTTACAATGTAGCCCCCGGCAGGCTCCCTTATGATGGAAATTGCACTGGTTGCATTTTGGAAGGCTTCCAGCATATGGTCTCGCTGATGTTGGTGTAATAGGGGTCATGGTCGCATGAACAGCAACAACGTGTTGCTTCTTTGAGGGCCCTTGAGTAGGCTACCCTTTTCTCTTACTTCCAGGATTTCGCTTCTTGCTATTAAGCTTGGGGTTTGAAGCGCCTTGATAAGCTGTCACTTGTTGGTTTCTATGATCGTTCCTTCGGTTGGAGTTATTGATGCTGTTTCCACCTCTATTGGTGTTGTTTGCATTGATTTGTGCCATAGCAGCGGTTACTGCCGCCGTTACAGCAGCTTGGAATGTAGCAGAGTCCATCTGCAGGAACGGTGTCTCGCGAGTGTGCTTGTTATTTCTGTGGGATGACATTTTCCTGCTGCATGTTAATAAGCCAGATCGTAAGTGATGATCGTCATTCCTGGTTGTACTCTATAAATTTTGCATCTTGTCGTATAATTTTCATTGTTTCCATCTACATCCCTATGATGTATTTGAGGTAGTACGTAATCGTAGATTTGGCATGATCGTTACATCCATCCTTAGGTATATGGGTCGTTTCAGTTTCGAGATCATTAAGTATCTAGCAATTTCGAGGGTTCAGTTGTGCATATAATTGAATTTATGTGGTAACATGAATTAAAGATAGCACATAATTGTTTCATTGGTAAGTACCATCTTAGTACACGAAAGAGAGTCATATCGGATAGGGGGGGGGGGGGGAAGAAAAGGCTGATCCTAATTATGGCAGAAAGTGTCTGGTGGTGGTGCTGATGAAATGGATGCACCCTGAAGATGAGCTACTTGTCGCTTGGTGTCTCGTAGTTGTGCCTCCCGAACTAACTGCCTCGTTTGGGAGTCCCGATCACCTTCTTAGTTTGTCTCTCAATAGTAGCCCACATTTGGTCCATTTGCTTGTGGGTGTCCTGAGTTTGGTTGCCAACGTTTCGAGTGCGCCGGACCATGACTGGGAGGTGTGGTTAGCTGGTCCTCTATGACTAAAATCGAAGAGAGCTCGGTTCCTAATGTAGTGTGGTCGTATCCCGAGCTGGTGACTCCATATCCAATTATCGTGTGCCCATGGGGAGTGGGGCCATCGGGGCCCTTACGATAATCCGGTACTCATGGCCATGTACGGAAGATTGATGACCTCAGACTCTAAATCCGAGTCATCATCATCATCGACCTCGAGATTTTCCTCTTCGAGGTTCAATACTGGCTCGGTGGGTTCATCTGCAAGTTCTACTTCATGTTCCTCCTCTAAGTCTCCTTCTAGATCTTCCTTTGGGTCAAGCCACCTTGCTATTCCCTAACTAGGGAGATAGGGGTTCCTGGCTAATTCTGTTTTAATTCTCTTTGGATAATTAAATGGTAAGTTTTGATTCATTTTCCATCACACTCACTCTCAAACACATGTTGGTCGTGTTTGAATGAATGTTGTTGATCAAGCTACATTCACTCCCAATACGACTACATAACTGCCCAAGTTTAATAGTGATGTTCAAATCCTCAGAAGACTTTTACCGTTCTTGTTGTGTTATTACTCTAAAATGAACATAAATGTATGTATTTTAATTATTATGTTCAGAGTTTTTTAGTCCCATTGTATTTATAGTTGCATATCCTGCATGATTAGATATGCTAGTTCACTATAAACAATGCACTGATACCAATCTGTCACACCCCCGAACCAGACGGCGGAAACGTTCGAGGGCTTGAGCGTGACTTCATTGTTGTAGTATCATTACAAAGTATATAATTGAAACATAACATCATCATCATCACACATGTAATATAACAACATTCATTGTTTACATCGAGTATTGTATTTGAATATTACATGCCAAAATAGTAAGAATATGATGAAACAAAATATAACACAATATCCATTAGTTTTTTTTCGTTCATCCTGCTTCAACGATTTCGTGAGAATACAAGTTATTTTGAAAACGTCAACATATATAATGTTGGTGAGTTCATAAGCATGCGTGTGAAAACGATTTGTATAACTTTGAAAACCACTAGAAAATCCAATATTTTCTGCAAACTGTTTAGAACGTTTGTGACAAATCTTGTATTAATGCATGTATGTTATTATTTATTTGACTAAAAAGGGTAAAGAGAATGTAGAGAGAATGTAAATAGTATGTAAATAGAATGTTCCTAGACAACCCGACGTTGTCTGTAAAAGAAAAAGCTGTCATACTAACCCCCGAGGTTGAGTACCAGTATGAATATGTTTCCGAGTAATCCAAGAGAAAAGAGAATGGTCTTCCGTAAACTTCATAACGTTAATTCCTCTAAGTGAGTATTCATAACCATACTAAATAATGACAATTTAGCCTGTCTTGGCGTTGTTGGATGCCGATTTTGATTTTTTATTATAAGGTTTTTGTCACCCTAGACTGAGTTAGTCTAACTCTAGCAAACAGCTCAGGTGTGGGGTGTCATCCCTGTATAGATCTATACACAAATCCCCGCACTCACTCCAAGAGACTCTGGTTATAAATACAGGCTACGATCGTACACTTAATAGGTGCCAACCGACAAAACTCACTAGATCCTTAATCGAATTTACGCGAAGAAAAGTATAAACTCCTTCCAGGTACAATGAACCATGTAAGGGAACCACTAAGGTATCGCTAAACATGTAAATCATTTCAATGCCCAATTGGAATAAGATTATATAACATGAGCCCGAATATATATGAAAGGACAACTAAGGCCCATTTCACATGTAAGGTATTTACATGCCCAAATAGCACACAAATAGTATCCAAGGTCCGTCGCACATGTTAACGGATCAATGAGGCCCAATAAACATATAAATATTATACATGACCTATCACACATAAAAATGGGTCACTAAGGCCCAAATAGCACACAAATAGTATCCATGGTCCATCGCAATGTTAATGGGTCAATGAGGACCGATAAACATATAGATAGTATACATGACATATCACACATAAAAATGGTCACTAAGGCCTAAATAACCTAGAAAATGATCAAATTAATCCTTTTGTTATTTTATCACTGGTTTTGGTTCAAGTGTTCACTAAAATATCATAAAAGCCCACTTTTTGTAAAAATGACGTTCTTGGCCCAATAAGTCAAAGAGTTACAATTAAGGACCTTTTTTTTGTAAAAAATCTTTAGTCCCCATTTTGTAAAAAACTTGCATTTATGGCTAATTTTTAGTAAAAATAACATTTCTAACCCATTTTTGTCAAAAATATCATTTTTTCGCTTGATTTTAGTGAAAATACACATTTTTCTAGTTTTGGGCTTTTCTGACCTAGTTGTTGGAAAATTTGCAAAAAAATCATCGTAAGTCGAAATTTGGATCCGTAAATTCTAGAAGTTTGGAAATTGTGTCTACGTTGATTAAAATTTTTCTCATAATTTTTAATGGCTTATAACAAGCGTGAAATTTCTCACCTTCACAGGTTGGCCTGAAATTATTTCAAATATGATAGGCAGTTTTGTAAAATTCACCAAAAATTGTAGAAAAACTGTATGAAAACGTGAGAGTAGTCATTTTAAAGGTATAAACCTGAAACGTTTGCATGTAAAACATTTTTGAAAACTATTGTCATTAAGTTGGTCAAAACAGTTCGAGATTGGGCCAAAACTTTCTTGTGAAAGGCTGATTTTTGAGTATAAGTTATTTGTGTGTGTTCACAACACTTGTTTTTGCTATTTTAAGTGTATAAATACAAGATATACAAGTTTACATGTATTATATGTGATAACACATATTTTTCTCAAGGTTCTTATGAAAATCCAAGTGGTAAACTCCATATTTTTAACATATTCTTTGACTTATGAAGTAAGCAACACATAGTCACCAAATGATTCAAGAAAACACACATAATCATGCATTTACACATAGGTCTACACAAATCAACTTGTATTGTCCCCCAAAAACAAGTAAAAACCAAAAATAAAGGGGGTATGAACTCACCTTGGGGTGATGGATCGGTTTTTGGTGAAGAAGTGGAGGAAGATTTTGATCCTAGCAAGCTTTCTTGAGTAGATCTTGAACTTAGATGGTTCTAAGAACATGATTTACAAATATATGGATGTAAGAGGAGATATTTGAAGAAATCAAGAAGTTAAATCATATATCTAAACAAAAACTTACCAAATATGATGATCTAGGTGAAGATCCTCTTGAAACTACACAACAAACTCGAGATTTTTGATGGAAGAAGGAAGAGATTTTTGAAAGAAAATGGAGGTGGTGAGAGGGTTTGGCCGAGAGTATGGAGAGAACGGAGAGAAAGATCATAATCTTGTTATTTGTGAGGTAATGCCTAGTCTTGAAACATGAGATTTTTCCATGGTTATATGGTGGTTAAACATGAGGTGTCACATATATGTTTAATCTTCATTCATCCTTTCTTTCCCTTTTTTTCTATCAAAGTCTGAGAATTGGGCTAGAGAGGTAAAAAAAATTACTTTAGGCCCAATCTTGGTCTTTGTTTGGAATCATAAGGCCCAATAATTTCTTTTCGGCTCATTAGGCTCTTAAGGTGGTTTACGACCCAATATGACTTAGAAGAATGGTTTTGCCCAACAAGGCCCATTAGAGATAAAATGAATCGTGTTAGGTTCAAAATAGTCGAATTGAAGGCTTATTGGCCCATTAGGCCCAATAAGAAAATCCTAGTCCAATATAAACTTGAACCAAGATTTTTTTTAGGGTTTTCAACTCATAATTGACTTTTTGAAGTACTTTGTATAGAGTTTTGAACTTCACTTATGAGTCTTGATGGAATTTGTTGTCATTGAATGAACATCGTACATATTATCCAGTTAAGGTTACAAGGATTATCATAGTTAATGTTTACATGAGCATATAATTTCCTAGCTAAATTGCCAGTTGTGACAACTTTTGTTTATATCACTAAGGCTAAAAAATCTTCTATCGTAAATTGACTGTTTATGTCTCCCGGTGCCTTACCAGTTTTGCCGAAAAACTTCGATGGGCCATAAGTTCTTCGTTATAACTTGGATTTTGGCGTTCTTTATATGTACGAAACCCTTGAGAAATATTCTACAACTTCGTGAAGATTATTTATTCTAAATAATCTTTTGTTGAAAAGTCATTTTTGACCCCTATTATCTCTAAATTGACTAGCCCGGATATACGAGCATTACACCTGCTACCTACTACCTTTTAGCATCTCTGTTTCCTGGCTTATCGGTGACATTCCAATTGCGCGTAACTACAACAACATCTGTGCCGAATAACAGTCTCAGAGACTGCATGGCGAGGTTACGCTTCTTAGAACATGTTCCGCACGATTGCAACAACGCGTACGTTGCATTGCACCGATCGACTCGCACTCCTTTCAAGAAAGGAGTATCAAGTTAGCTTAAGCCGCATAAGCAATGTTTGGCTCATCGCGTAATCCCACGACTCTCATGGGCGAGGTTCGGTCGTTCTCTCTACTATTTAATGTATTGGTGCTTTAACTAGTCCGATCCGATTATCAGCAACCAAATCGCATCAGACTAGGGGGACTTGACGACGCACAATTTATATGACTAAGTCCAGTCCGATGTCATTGGCCGCGTACCAATAACATCAGGCTGGGGGGACTTGATGATATATGTTCCATTAGCATGGCCTAGACCGCTCTTGCGTACCAGCCTGCCCTGGTGTGCTCCTGCCAGCCTTGCCTGGTGTTCCCTTGCCAGCCTTGCTGGGGACTCTCCTGTTGGCCCGACCTGGGGACTCCCTTGCCAGTCCTGCTGGGGACTCTCCTGCCGGCCCGACCCGACACTCCCTTGCTAGCCTTTTATAGTGTGCGCCCGCTAGCCTTGCCTGGGGCACGCTCGCCAGCCATGCTCGGTGCCTCCGGGTGGCCTTGCCCAACTCTTTGCTAGTTGGGCCTGAATTGGGCTGGCCCAAGGCCTGACCCAATTCCCCTTAACCTAGTTGTACCCTATAAATAGAATAGTGCCTCCTCCATGCAGGGGGACCTTTTCCTAGGGGCTTCCCCATGGCTGAGCCACCACACTATATTCCGACCGGGTGGCTCAGCGACCACCCGCCGCCGTCAGCTACCATACACCACCACCAACATCAAGATGGTTTCTCTCCAACTATGGAGGACCATCTCAACTATTCCAGCTGATCTAACTTGACCATCGAAGTCCGCTCCCAGGGCATAGTCCCTGGGGCGGCTCTAATGACTTTGCATTGTGATGTCTAGATCTCCGCCGCAGTTGAAGACCAGAAGACTCCCCGTAGGTCGATGTCGCATCAGTCCATATAAAGGGATATTTGGTCACCAGTTCCATATACATCAAAGATGGAACCTACATAGTCCACATCATTCGGAATAGGCATAATGTCACTCAAAAGGGGAACACCTGGCTCATAGTAGTATATCTTCTTACAATCTAATTGCATGAAACGTATGAGAAAAGTAATACACTTTGCGTATGCCATACCATAAAAATCATGATATGTAAATGTGAATTTCATACCGTTGGTATAAGAGAAAGGACGACTAATAAACACATAGTTAAAGTTGAGTTCAACTATAGGACACATCGCAGGGGGGTCGAGGTTGAAATAGCTACTGCTTGCCTGCTACTTCACTTCGTTTTGTAGATTCTTGAAAACCCTAGCTCTTTCTCGATGTTCTGGAGTACTGATAATGAAACGATGAAGAATAGCTTAACTTAAGTTCCTCTCACTTACACTGATAATTACGTGACATTACTAACGTGACCTTCATATTTCTTTTTATTCGTATTTATAATTTACATGTAAGCAATCTAACCGACTCATCCGTTACCTTGCTCAAAATGACGTCATTGACATGTAATTTTAAAGTTTGACTAATTGTGCAAAAAATAACTTTGGTGACCAATTCGGAACAAAGTTGAAATTTTGTTGTGTTACAGTATCATTTTCCATATAAATAACTAAAAAAATCTAAAGAAATAATAATTTTTGCTTTTATAGTATGATGAACTTTTTAACTCAGTCAAATTCTTGATTCCTCTAATATGTTATTGTCGTTTTTTGG
This sequence comes from Lactuca saligna, assembly GCF_052625555.1. Classification (NCBI taxonomy): domain Eukaryota; kingdom Viridiplantae; phylum Streptophyta; class Magnoliopsida; order Asterales; family Asteraceae; genus Lactuca; species Lactuca saligna. Next base: position 181,544,465 of record NC_136423.1, read on the forward strand.
TTTTTTCATGTTCTCTTTTTAATCGATCTTCAGTTATCCCAGTTCAAAATCCGTTCGGTCCAGTTTCAGAACCATCCCTACTTTATAATCATGTGTTATGTGTTGGGAATTATTACCTGAGAAGTAAATTTTTTCTCTTTTTAAATTAGGAAATTTTATAATAAAAATATTTTCTTTAAGAATAGACAAAAGAAACAAAAATTAGAAAAGAAATTATTTTTCACTCTCTGGTAGACCCTTAAAATTCCAATCATTTCGGGTCCACCCCAACAAACCATACATTTATTTATTTATAAATTTCTCTGCAATAAGATTTGTAAGAGAGAAGGGGGCTGAGGTGGGAAAACAAAAGGGAAAATTACCAAAAAATTCTGTCAAGAAATTACTTCTTTAATCGAATGGAAGCCTGTTAATCACAGAGAATCAACTAATCAGAGGAGACAAAAGGGTCTCCTTTGTTATCAGCTTACCCTTGACTGTCTGTGTGTTGTTTTCCAGGTACGTATCACAACCCTTAATCATGTTCTTCAATCATTTCCATCGATTCTTCAATTGGATTTCCATTTTTAGTTTCTGTAGTTTATACCCTTAATTGTTCGTGTGAAAGAAATGATAGATTTGATTTGAAGTTTGTTGGATTTTGCAATCGCATTCAGATCTCTGGTTTTATTGAATTCCCTTTAACTAGATCGTTTTCGGATATCGATTTTTTGTTCGGGATTGCAAAATTGGGCGTAATCCACGAGAATATGTGAAAAGCGAATGTTTGAATATCATCGATTTTCGATTCCCATTTTAGAAAAACTGTATTATCTTCTATTATTGTGGTCTACCCACTTCAATCGGGTAGACGATTCAAATGTTTTTTTTTGGTTTATCGTTTTACCAAAAGCGGAAATTAAATCTGTACATTTATTTGTTGTTGTTATTTCGCAATCGATTAATTCGTACATAAAAACACTATCATTACTGTTTAAAGCTTGACGATTCCAAAAAAAACACGACCAAAACACTATGATTTGGTACATAAAACACCATCATCACTGTTTCGATTTCGTGTAAAATTTCGAAGTCTGAAAAACTAACAAGCCACTTAACAGATACTCAAGGAAGAAAGCTTTCGATTTTCATGGGTGGATTTGACGATCATGGTGGGATAATCGGCGATTGGATGCCTCCGAGCCCTAGCCCTAGGTCTTTTTTTGCAGCTATGTTGGGAGATGATCCTGGTTCAAGATCAGTATCCGACCCTCCAAAACATGATACCAATAACGACACCGGGTTCACTTTCCCTGGACCAAATCCCCAAATCGGGTCTGAAAATGGTGATGCGTCAAAATCAAGTGAATTTGGTGATCAAAAAACGAACTCAAGGGCACCTCTTGTTGAAAGAATGGCAGCTAGAGCTGGTCATAATGCTCCTAGGTTGAATACAGAGATTATAAAATCTTCTGATAATTCACAAACTCAACAATCTCCATATTTATTTTCACCTGGTGTTAGCCCAACTTCTTTTCTGGAATCACCTGTTTTCCTTTCCAACTCATTGGTAAGCTCTGCTCACTATAAAGCTAGATAAACTAGGGGTATATTAGTAATTTACTATACTAAATGATCCTTTCTGTTGTAGGTTCAACCATCTCCAACTACTGGAAAGTTCCAATTTGTTCCCAATGGTAATGGTAGAAGCTCCATGATGTTCTTGGATTCCTCTAATAGGATTAAAGAAAATTTCTTTGAGGACACTAATAACACTTCTTTTGCCTTCAAGCCTTTCCCAGATTCGGCTCCTGTATCTCGTGATCATGTAAGCAGATTAACATACCTTTAAAAGTTATTTTTCTCAGGATATTTCATAAACGCTAATGATTTGTTTCTTTTGGATCATTTAGGTGAATCCACCCTTCATGTCTACACAATCTTTTCAACATAATGAAACTCATGTTCAATCTGAAAGACAATTCCCACCACAAAAGATTGAACCAACACAAAATGAAACATCTTCACTCCATATTCGGTCGGGCTTTCTTAATGGCAATTCTGAAAGATCTCAAGAACATCATGAAGATGATGCATCAGATCAAAGAATAAATGGAGATATTGGTAATAATTCCAACAGCGCGTCATCTGAAGATGGATATAATTGGAGGAAATATGGACAGAAACAAGTGAAAGGAAGCGAGTATCCAAGAAGCTATTACAAATGCACTCATTTAAATTGTCCTGTTAAAAAGAAAGTTGAAAGGTCCCACGAGGGTCATATAACTGAAATTATTTACAAAGGGGCCCACAATCATCCCAAACTCGGGCCCACTAAAAGATCTGGACTTGGATGTTCAAACATGTTAAGTGAGATGCAAGGTGATGGAAATGACCAAGGTGGGAATGGTGGTCAGTGGGGGCAGGAAGGTAATTATGAGGTGACGTCTTCTGGGATGGCTATGCAGGGGCAAAACGGTCATTTTGAATCTAGTGATGCTGTGGATGGGTCGTCTACATTTTCAAATGACGAGGAAGATGACCGGGCGACACATGGCAGTGTGTCACTTGGTTATGATGGTGAAGGAGATGAATCTGAGTCTAAAAGAAGGTTTTAATAAAATCTTTCTTACACTTTTTAATTAGGGTTTGAGTAAGCTACTACTTGTTCTTTTAGGGATGAAAAAAATCAGTTTGATACTCTAGCTGCAACGAAAACTGTTTTGTTACATAATCATTTTTAATTATCCAAACACCTTTTAATATTAAAATGTTTTTTTTTTTTTTTTGATATTTTTAGAAAAGTTGAAGCATATGCAGCTGATGTAAGTGGGGCCACCCGGGCTATAAGGGAGCCGAGGGTAGTTGTGCAAACAACCAGTGAAGTGGACATTCTTGATGATGGATACCGCTGGCGTAAATATGGACAAAAAGTTGTCAAAGGAAACCCAAATCCCAGGTTATTATTATTACTATTATTATATTTATTATAATTGTTTTAAATAATACCAACCTAGTTTACTGTATAAGTAAAGAAATGTAAGTAAATTGCTATTATGGGTAAAGACAAAATTAATTTTCCTCTTTTGACATGAATTGGTGTTTTTTGAAATTAAATTTGACAGGAGTTACTACAAGTGTACAAGCACAGGATGCACAGTGAGGAAACACGTGGAAAGGGCTTCACATGATTTAAAATCAGTTATAACAACCTACGAAGGGAAACACAACCATGATGTGCCAGCTGCACGCAACAGTAGTCATGCTAATAATAATAACAACAACAACAACATGACTCCAGAAGCCCTATCGATGCCTGAGCCATCTCGTATGCAAACCGCCATGGCCCGCTTCGATAGGGCTCAGGCTCAGGTAAACCATCATTATGGTTTACCTGGTGGTGGTCATGGTCAGATGGGTGGTCCCACTGGGAGTGGGACCGCCCATGGATACAACGGGTATCCTATGAGCCAACAAGGACCGGGTGGGTTGGCTCATATGGGTCTCAGTCTGGCTAACCATCACCATAGCCATGGGAAAATGCCTGCTCTTCCTGTTCATCATTATTTAGGTCAGCCACAGCCGTTGATGTTGCCAAAAGGTGAACCGAAGGTGGAGCCCATGTCGGACCCTGGTGCACCCATTTACCATCAGATGATGAACCGGTTGCCACTTGGGCCTCAGATGTGAAAATTGTAATTCGATCAAGATTTGTTTTTTTTTTTTGGGGAAAGAGTAGAAGAAAATGGGCTTCATGTTGCATCATCATCTTTTGTAGGGGTTTTCTTGTTTTTAAGTACTTATTTCAAGATTCTGAAACTACATTGGGAGAAGGTTTTTTATCCTTTATACATAAATATTATATTATTATATATATATATATATATATATATATATATATATATATATATATATATATATATATATATATATATATATATATATATATATATATATGACAATTTGAACATTAGTGTATGTTCCATTTCGGCAATGCTACGCAATTTTGTAGTTGGGAGTTTGTTTTTTTTTTACTATTAGTGTCCTTTTCTGTTTACTCTTCTCACTTTTTTTTTTAAAATTTATTTATTATCATCATGATTATTTTGTAATCATTGTATTTGATATTGGTTTAAATGATATATTTATGTGATGAAACTAGTTTTATCAACTTATGCAACACAATGATTTTAATCTTTTATTACCAATTTGTTTGTTTGTTATCAAAAGTTTGACTTATGCGTGTATAATTTGGTAACCAACTTATTTGGTTACGTAGATTGGTAAAAACATTATAATTCTTGTTAAATAAAACATCATATACCGGAAAATAATGAGCATGTTTGGCATGCAATTTTTAAAAGCTCTTAAGAAAATATTGAAAAACAAAAAGTTAAAAGCTCTTAAGAAAAAATTGAAAAACAAAAAGTTTTATTAGAAACTTGTAACTTAAGAATAATTGAAAAACAGAAAGTTTCCATATATATATATATATATATATATATATATATATATATATATATATATATATATATTCTGAACTTGGCTTAATTATTATTATTAAAAAAAACAAGGATAGTGTATTTTAGATAAGACATTTTATATAACTTAACATGTTTTAAAAGTATTCACGTATTTTTATGGAGCACTCATACAAATAAAATAAATAGTTTCCAACTATAAACCATTTTTTTTAAACGGCAAATATAATCTACCCCTAAACTACTGAACTTCACATTTTTTTTTGAAATGATAAATCTAATTTACTCTTAAACTACTCCTTAATTTTACTTATATCAACGACGAAATTTGAACACTCAACCTTAAGGAGAAAGAACAACATTAGATACCGCTGTGCTAGCTACCAATTAGTTTCGCCCTAGAATTTCATAATTCATTTGCTAGTATGCTGATTGGCATCACATTTTTATTCTTCTTTTCTCTCAATTGGGTGGATTTCGAGCTTGGTACTACTACATGAGAAAAGTCCAAACATTAAGTCTTTAACTCTTTATGAGTAGACCCTTTTTGCTCATTGAAAAAATCATGTTACATAGGAAGAACAATACTAGATACCGCTGTGCTAGTTACCAATTAGTTTCGCCCTAGAATTTCATAATTCATTTGCTAGTATGCTGATTGGCATCACATTTTTATTTTTCTTTTCTCTCAGTTGGGTGGATTTCGAGCTTGGTACTCCTACATGAGAAAAATCCAAACATTGAGTCTTTAACTCTTTATGAGTAAAGGCTTTTTGCCTATTGAAAAAATCATGTTACATAGGAAGATATCAAGGCACAGGAAATTGTTATTTAATTTTTGTGAAACTTTAGAATATTTAATTACTAAAATCTTCAAATTTTGCAAACACCAAAGATATTTACAAGAAAGTAGCAAAGATTCACTTTTAACGGTAAGAAAAATAATTTCATAAGAAGGGAAAATCTTAGAAGAACTCTATGTATATAGCCCAATGCTTACTATATATATATATACACACACACACACAGTATTATGTAAAGCATATTCAATATTTCTTGAAATTTAAGAGGTATCACTGTTTGAACAGAATGTACAATAATAGTAAGCTTACAATCTACATACATGCTATACGTGTATATAAATTTATCTTACGGTACCTAAATGTATTTTAGTGTATTACTTTATAGATGTTACCCTAATCCCCTCTACACGCATGACACAACAACCGCCATTAAACCATATCTCATTCATCTCTCTCCTTGGTCTCTTTAGTCTCCGACATCCCTCTGTTACCACCAACTTCTACACCCTCACGACATTAAGTAGATGTTCTTCCTTCTCAACTTGATGACCAATGCTTTAGAAATCTTCTACCCTTACCGGAGTCCGTCAGCCACTTTGTTATAAACACCGACATCTTCTCTCACCATCATAAACCGTAACCGCAACCCTAATTCTCCTCCACCATCATCACCTGAATTCGGCAATATCACACACCATTCAATAGAAATAAACCCCAAACCAGGAGCCAACAACGCACCACCACCTGCCTTTATTATATTCTCTCCTCTAGCAGAATCGCATTAGATAGCCATCTCCACCTTGTCTCTTCCTTTACAACACTTTTCCGATAAAGAACCATAAGATACCCAGTCGACTTTGCTTCAGGTAAGACCAAATCGGCTTCATCCATTTGATCCAGGTTGGGTCAACAACCCTCCATTCCTTCTGTCTTTCTATTAGAATTCAATAACATTTTTGTATGTATGCTTCCATTGTCAGCTATCAATTCAACCACTCTCTCATATTTCTCATTACGATTTGCCACCACCGTCTTTGCCCACCCTCGCTTACACCTCCACTCACAAACTCAAACGCACACCACGCCATTCGCTTTTCTCCATAATCCTTATCCGCCACAAAGACCGCCAATCAACGCTGCCACCACCATTTACACCCGCCAACAAAAACCATCACCAATTACCGCCAACAAGGCCATCAATTTCAAATGGTGTTTGCTTCGTAGAGACTGTTGGATCTAACAAGTATACATTTTCCATACTCAATCTATTGCTTTGTTTTTTATTCTTTTGGCTTATAAAAATCTTGATGTTTGATTTCTCTCTTTCTAATGTATGTTTTCAAATTACTTACACTTATTGAAGTATCTATGGTTTGTGTATTCATATTAGAAAAATATGCAGGTGTGCTTATCTATTTGTATTGTGTTAGTGTTTGTATGTATCCTTTTGTATAGTCATGTTCATTTTATATGTATTTGTTTGTGAATATATTGGACTAAAGAAGGAAATATAAATGATCCTTTATCTCCTTTTCTTGACAGGGTCTCTAATTTGTAGTTGAAATGTAAATTTTAAAGTTATAGGGTTGAATCCATGCTCTTGGAACTTTGGAGATAACAATGAGCCATGTGTTAAATTTTTTTAGATATGCTCTCTATGTCTAACCTGCTATTGATTGTATAGAATTTTAATATGACACTTCTTAAATTGTTTTTTTTCAAGGTTATTTCTTAAAATGGGTACCCTATTAATATGACACTTCTTAAAATGTTTTTCATAAATATGATCTTACTTATGCATCTCTCAAAGGTGTTTTACTAATGGGATCACTTTAGTGGCTTGACTGTTTAAAAAGATCATTCATCGTTGACTGTTCAATCTGTTTTTGTTTAGGAGAATGCTTGCTAATAGATGATATTGAAGCATTACCAATTATAAGCCACTTGCTTATTCTGCTAATTGAAAGAAAACACAAGGTACTTTCATTTATTTGTTTATATGACATCGATTTTTCAATTTTTGTTATAACAATTATCATTTTTTTCCTTCTTAGGCATGTTACTTAGAAACTTTACCCATTTTCATCCCTATACTTCAAAAAATACTTCCAAAAATTCTAATAATTATATTGTACTTTGAAAAAACTATTCAACTATTAGTGAAAATAGACTTATCCTTGGATAACATCACTATAATTGGGTAAATTTATGGAAATATAAAATGTTGTATTTAAATAAAAATATCAAAACTATAATGCTTTTATTAGGTAATTTTTTAAAAACAACGTGTTTCCATCATTTTCAGTGTATGTGTGTGTGTGTTTAAATTTTCCAGCTGTTGCAAGTGTGTATGTGTGTGTGTGTTTCATTAAACTTTTTAGTTGTGTGTGTGGATGTGAATAATATAGTTTCTTTTGGAATGGCGAAGATAGATATGGACTTGGGAAAGTTTGGAATACTCTGAAACTCCCTTCATCGGGTAAACTTCATGCCTCATGCTTTTTGAATCCCAATCTTGCCCATGTTTCAAAAATCGTCTGATCTGTCATGGCTAACTATTTTTTGAAAATCATTTGAATGACATTTGAAAGTACACTGCTATAGTTGTCTTTGAAACTGTCATGTATCTTTAAGCTAAATGCGACATACATTTGTGTTTAATTTATCTTTTAAATACCTCTTTCTAAGTACACTGTTTAATGTAGTGCGGAAAATGTACAGTAAAATGTTGTAATAGGAATAAATGGATGTAGGATGTTATAATAAGAAAATCAAGCAAAGTACCTTGCTATTTCTCGAATTCAATCAAGTTTTATTTTACTTAGGGGATAGTTCCCAGTTTTATTTTGTGTTAAGTGTTGTCTAAATCTTCTTATATAGACTAAATGAACTGTCTATACATGACTAAATGACCATTTTACCATTTCCTTCTAAAAGTGATGCTTAATAACATATACATGGTTCATTTGATAACTGTTATAAATTAAAACTATAAATGACAAAAAGTTGAAACATATTGAATACTTAAATAAAAAGCACATGTGAGTAAATACTTTGTTTATAATCCCCTTTTCATTATGTTAGGCATCTATGGAGAGTTGGATCACAGAAATCCTGAAACTTAGCCGAATTTTTGGTTGATGGTTGGGCGATATATGGGTAGTTAGCTCACCACTGGTGGATAACATGTGGTGAATGTTTGTTGGTTGAGGTTCTCATTTTAGGAAGATCTACAAACATATAATAATATAGCATTTTTATTTGTGTGTGCATATTTGTCTTCATTTTTATTTGTGGCTTTTCAATGTTTCTCCAAATGAAAGAATATGGAGTGTATGATTTTGACAAATTGTATAGTGTTTCAATATTCCAACACTTATTTACATATTAATGTTAGTTTGTAGCCTTCTTGACTCCTATTGTGTATTCTATGTTTACGTTAAAGTATTTATTGTTTATAGTTAGATTATCTAAGTTTTAAAATATGGTGTGATTAGTATTATAAAGTTTATTAAAAAAGCCAGTATATATAAAACATTAGTTTTGTGTTATCATATATTTTGTACATCATAAAAGATATAATAGTTAGATCATTTAAGTTTAAAAATATGGTATGATTAATATTACAATTAAAAAAAACATCATATATATAAAACATTAGTTTTTTTTATCATATACTTTGTATCTTATAATATATATATATATATATATATATATATATATATATATATATATATTCAATACCAAAATGTAATGCTTTTTATGTGAATGACCGTAAAAAAATCAATATCAAAATCCAAAACCTAAAATTTCCCCAAACTCTAAATCTCAAACATTAAACTCCAAACCTTAAACCATAAACACTAATGCATGCTACATCACTACAACCACAATCCACTAAAAAGCTCTCAACCATAAAAACCTCACAATTTGCTATCAAATCCGCATTTTCCATTACCTGATGTGGAATATAGATGTTTATAGAAAGACAGTTTTTCATATTCGCCACTTATATGACTATTTGGGCCCATCTTAATTGTAAAGATATTTGCAGATTCCTTCACTAAAAAATTATTTGCAAAAAAAAACAATACACACTACCTCCCCACCCTTATCGTCGTCTGTCGCATCGTGCAGGTAAACGGATAGTGTGTGTGTGTATATATATATATATATATATAGTACAAATGAACCATTATTCTTCCTAACCTTTGTAGTTTTAATGTTTCGTAACCGGTTAGCCCTAAGCAATCGGTAATTCCATTTTGAATGTGTTCAGTGTGAAGATCTGGATAGCAAAAGTGCGTGTGTGTTTCGGTTATCTCGATTTGAGCTAAGCCTACTCATTGTACCCGTGGGTCGAAGGCACCAATGTCGACCCACTAGGATTGTTTTATAGGATGATAGTTGTGTTTGTGCCTCTTGTATTGTATGATGGGCCCATTATATGATGGGCTAGGCCCAATTGTATATTGCGTTGAGCACATTGATTAGGAAGGGCTCAGCCTATCATTATGGGCTGAGCCTAATGTGCAGGTTAGGCCCATTGATATGTATAATATGTGGTATTTTGGGGAACTCACTAAGATTTGTGCTTACATTTTCATATTTATGGTTTCAGGTACTTACAGTTCGAAATGGAAGGGCCAGACGTGATTGCACAACATACCCTAGAATTTATACCTCATTTAACTAGTCATGATTTTACTTTGTTGTTTAAATAGTATTTCACATTGAATGAATTTGGGAATACAATGTTATATGAATCAATGGTTTAAAAATGAAAATTTTTCCATGACTTTTTAGGATGTTACAAGTTAAGATGTAAGATGGTTAAATTAGTGTTAGTGCGATGGAAACACACATATAGGCCAAACCTCACCTAGGAGACGGAGGACGTCATGATGAGTTGCTATCCTCATCTGTTTATAGATGCTTGATTCAGGGACAAAATCATCCTAAGGTGGAGAGAATTTTAATGTAACGCCTGGTTCTTGGTACACATTTAATTTAATTATTTATTTATTTTGAAAGGACTCGACGAGTTGGTGACCCTAACTCGTCGAGTAGAGGGTAGAGTATGCGCGGGGTTTGAGGTAATTACTCGGTGAGTCGAGATCCCCGACTTGGCGAGTAGCTCGGCCAGGGTGAAACCCTAATTTCGGGGTTTTGCACCCTATTTAGGTATCTTAATCCCCACCCCTTGGACTCATTTACAGATTCCTTGTCCTAAACCCTAATCCACAAACCTAGAGCATTTTGGGAGTGTGAGCCATCCTTGAGTGGTTTGTGTGTTCTTGAAGACTAGAAGAAGAAGAATGAGCTTGAAGGTTCAAGAAGAAGGTTATAGATAATAGAACCCCTTCAATAAAACTACATCATATTACTCCAATACATGCTACATGCACATTCATAAATATATTTTACATTGATAATTTGATTACAAAAGATTGGATACAAACCTTCTAAGTTTTAGTATATTACATAACTACCCAGGAATCTATTATTCATATACATACATAAACCTAAGTACAAAAGTAATAGTATAAACTATTCTAAATCTTCCAACAGTATAAGACTATACTGGATGCTTATTACCTGCAATTGTTAAACACTGAGAGGGGTAAGCGGTGACGCTTAATGAGTTCAATAATAGATACAATATAACCTTATGCCATATATATATATATATATATATATATATATATATATATATATATATATATATATATATATATACTTCAATATAGCAGAAGCAAAGAGAAACAAGGAACAACAAAGGCATATGTGAATCATGTGACAGACTTTCCATATCAATCAATGATTTGATTCAAAGATATACAATCAATGAGACATAACAATTTCAATACTTGATATACATCAATAAAGCTTCGGCCTAATGGTAAAGAAGACATACACTTTCTGATTTAAACATTTTGGTAGATTTCAGGCTTTTAGCCCTATCTAACCTTCTGCCAATGTCATAGGGGTAGAAGTCATTCTCTTATGAGACATGCTCTACACAGCCAGAGGCTACATACCAATACCACTGTGAATCTAAGTCCTTCCACTGATCACATGGTCAAAGGTACATCTTTGCTACCAAAATAGCACAAAATAATAACACGGAAAAACACATAGCACATATAACACATAACATAGAATTGTTCCTATATATTGAACTCACTGTGAAATAACCAAGGAATAAATGATAATTTGGGCAGCACTTCGACTCTAAAAATGACTTTCTATGATGAAACCGAGGATTTTAGTTGAAAATCGGCCTTACGCGGGCATAGTTTCGACTTGAAAATATGATTTTCTCGGGAACTTCAGAGCGTCGGGGATGATACTAGGACCTCGGGGGTTTAAAATTAGCTAGAGAAGAAGTAGAGAGTGAGAGAGAATATATTTTCTAAACAAAAACCTGAAGGCGTTGCTTTCTATTTATAGTGGCTGAAACCCGAATTACGTTGGGTGTAATCTTCACGTACACTGGGCATACTGCTCTATTAGCCATTACGCTGGGCATACCCTGATGTGTGGCATCATACGTGTTGAACTTGTGTGACACGTGTCGTATGCGAAGAAGGTGTTGACATTGTCACCTCCGGATCACAAACATGAGTACGCTGGGTGCACACTGATTTTCTAAACTTTTAAAATCCATATATTTTGCACACGAGCTCCATTTTTTACGTTCTTTATATCCACGCGAAGGTGAGATTATTCTCTACACTTTTCATCAAGACTCTGTCGGCTAATTTTGACTTTAATTTTAAAGTTATATTTTTAACAGGCCGAGATAGGAAAAGTCCGTTAAAAATTCATAACTTCTTCATCTGACTTCCGTTTTCGTCTGTATTTTTACCGTTGTTCTACTATTAATGAGACCTTCGATTCTCGTTTAGGTTGTGACGGCTAAAAATCACCCGATCTATATTTCGAGTTTTTAGCTGTCTACTGCTATACCGAATCTTAGAAAAATCATAACTTACTCATACGAAGTCAGATTTTGACGTTCTTTTTATGAAAGTTCTTAGTTTAACGAATACTACAACTTTCATTTAGATCATAAAGGATACAAAGTAGTTTATCAAAAACTCACTTTTTACGTCATACAGCATCATGCCGGTTCTGTCGTGAAACTTTAAGGAGTCATAACTTCTTCATTATAACTTAGATTTCGATGAGGTTTTGCCTAAATGTTTCTAAAGATATTCTTTACAACTTTCATTAACATTATCTTTATTTATTTCTAACTTCATATTTTCGTAAATTTTCAATAGTTGACTTTTGATCGGAATCTCATAAGACTTTCAATACTTTCCGAATGATTCTGAACATAGTTTTACTTCAATTCTCGTAAAAATATATGTTAGAACTCAATGCTCAAAATTACAAAGCACGATACCTGAACTTGTATGTTACAATAGAGCCAGGGATTTCGTTCCATTCTCATCACTTTCTGGTAATCAAGCTCCTAACTTGCCTTGTGGTTCCTTAGATCTCTTTATGGTCACTCTTATGGTATTTTTGTCCAATAAGTATGATTTATAAGTCATGGATGCCCCAAGTTGATTATACTTTCAAATCTGGAGTCATTAAGGAGTGTAAAGGCATAAAGGTGCAAACTTTATGCCATTTGAGTCCCATGCAAACCCTAAGGATGTTGTTATGGCCTTTTAAGCCCCAAAGGGCCATGCATGGAAGTAAAGTTTGAGACTTTATGAGGTTGGTGGGTGTCTAGGGCCTAGATCTTGGTTCTCATGTCTTAGGTAGGATTAATAAGTATTTTAGACAAAGAATTATGTCTTAAGGAGCTAGGGTTTGAGCTAAATCCATTAAGAAAGATTGGGAGTAGATAAAGTTGGAAACTCTACCATTAAGAGGCCATTTCCAGTTTGTGGACGAAGTTTGGGACTTAGATCTGAAGTGTAGGGTCTTAATCTGTTAAGATGGCCAAACAGACAGAGAGACTCGTCAAGTCCATGAGGGAACTCGACAAGTCGGACCGAGTTGTCTCATTCCAGTTTTTGGTAGAACTCGACGATTCTGTAGAGGAACTCGACGGGTTGATTCTCCAAGTCACAACTATGAGCAGCTCGTTAGGACTTGACGAGTCAGAGGAACGAATCGGCCAGTTGAGTCGTGATTTCAGGATTTTTGAGTTAAAAGAGCTCGACGAGTTGAAAGGTTGACTCGGCGAGTTGGTCAACTCAGAATGTTGACTTTGATTAGAGAATCGACTTTGACCAGGGGTAAAATGGTGATTTTACCCTTTGATGGATTTTTAGTTTTCTAATTGATTATTATTGTATAGATTTAGCCGAGGAGTCATGGGAGCACCCAGCAGAGATTCCTCACACACGAGTTTAGCATCTAGTTTGAGAGGTGAGTTTTCCTTTAGTAGGAATGGGTCGAAAACACCAGCCCGTTTATGTATGTTAGCATATGCCAAACTTCGGTCTGATGCCGGGGATATTCCGATGTAGAGTATGTGTTTCGGACTTCGATCCGATGCTGAGGCGGTCCCGAGAAGTATTTATGTATGGTTGATGCCTTTGTGATTTATCCATGTTATGTGTTATGTGTTCCTGGCTTCGGTCCGATGTCGGGGCAATCCTGATGTGTGTTATATGTTTATGTTATGTGTTTATGATATATGACACGCCGTGTGTTTGTCGGGGCAAGCCCGATGCTAGATGTGGTCTAATGCCGGGGTGAGCCCGATGCCGGGTAAGCTGATGTCGGGTTCGTCCCGATGCAGCTGGGCAGAGTCCTAAAGTTATTTTATATGTTATATGTTATTTGTATGGTATGTGGTAATTTGGGGGAACTCACTAAGCTTCATGCTTACAGTTTTTAGTTTTGGTTTCAAGTACTTCTACTAGCAAAGGAAAGGGTTTGGGATGATCGCATGGCACACACCACAATTTTATAGCCTCGGATATTTCACTATGATATTTGAGATGATATTTTGATATTTTTACAGTTGATGTCATGTTTTTGGAGATACACGTTTTATGACGTTTACATGATGATGTTATTTATGATTTATTTAATGAATTAAAAATGAAAATTTTGGACCGTATTTTTAGGATGTTTCATTTAACGCCCGTGTTTCTTGCTAGGCATTAATAAAATGATGTAATTGTAATGGTCAACAATTGTAACCCTTTATAAAGTAAATAAATATAATTATCCGAGTATGTTGTGACTTATGTGTAGTTATATATAGTATACATGCTTAAGGCAATATAATAAAATAAAAAATAAATACACATCTTAAATAGAATAAAAATTAGGCTGAATAACCTTGACGAAAGAGGAAGCAATCGTGATGAGGATTTTGGAGATATAAAGAACACTTCAATCAGACTTATAACGAAGAAGTTATGATACTTTGAAATTTCACGTTCGACCCAATACGCCTGCAAATATCGTAAATAATGAATTTTAGATAGGTTACCTATCAGCCTAAGTGAACTGAACATAAGTCATAGTCGTAAAACCGAGAGTGTGCATATAGAGAACACCCATATGTGACTTCACATGAGGAGATTATGATTTTTCTAATATTTCAGCGCAAACATGTTAGCACATAAATTGAATTATAGATCGATTGATTTTTAGCCGAAACAATCTAAGCAAGAGTTGAAGATCCCATCAATATCTATCCGTCGATATAAAGACAATCGAGAATAGACGTTGGACGAGAGTTTATGAATTTTTAACGGACTTTAACAATCTAATTCTGTTAAAAATATTACTTTAAAAATAAATTCAAAAGTAGCCAACGGAGTCTAAGTGAAAGTTATAGACCTCGTCGATAAATGCGCGTGAATATAAAACCCGTCGAAAACGAAGCTCGTATGAAGAATATGTGAGTTTTCTATGATTTTATAAAAATCCACACGCAACCACGCACATAGACAAGATGCGTGGTGCGCATCTGGCATCTACCAAACCTTGACACGTGGTACCACTCAAGAAGCTATTAGGCGAGGACCTGGTTATAGACAATAGTTCCTTTTGGGAACAAAAATTATTAGGTCAAGAAGTCTTTGAGCAGTTCATTTTAGGTTTAATGGTGGATCCATTTTCGATCGTTGGTTATTTCGTTCATTGTCAGCGGTTGGGGTTGTTCGAAGGTTTCAAGTTTTATTAGTTGAAGGTGAAATTGACGTGTGAATCGTTCATCAAGTTTTATAAGGTTTATATATTGTTTTTTGGGTGTGTGTATCCTTAATGATTTGATTGTGGAATTATTGTTCCTAGTAAGTTTGGGTTTGTCATCTATCCTTATTAATTGGAAATTCGAATGTCATAGCGATATTTTTTAACTTTTAAGGTGTGACAGTGAATCTTTGTAGAGTCTAGTTTTGGCAAGTTGTGTAGGTGGGGTTGGTTTTTGGATTGATCTGATTAGGGCTTTGACATAATTGGGGTGATTTTAGAATATTCCTTGAGATTTGAAAGTTTTTCCGAGTTAGTTGCACATTTATGGGATTCTTATCAGTTTTATTTAAGGATTAGGATCTGATCTCGAATGCTTGGGATAATGTTTCTATTAGCAAATGAAGTTCGTCAATTAGTTGGATTCAATTGTAGCTCACCCTTTGCATACGAATGTGATAAAGAAAGAACACAGTCAACCTTAGGTACGTTGTGTGTTCTCTCAGGGAGTGTGTAATCTGAGTAGTTCATCAAATATTGTCATGAGAGTGTATATAGATTGAGTTAGATAACCTGAGAATAGTTGGTTCAACTTTACAACATGGTTTTTGTTTGATTTATTTCTTTCGAGTTAGAACAAGTGTTTGACTGTCTATCAAACACGTAATTATCCAAAACAACAATTATCACAAAATATCAGAGTTCTCAAACGTTCCCAGTAACAAATCTCCCAGCGAGTGTGTACAATCAGACATTCTCCTTCCCGTGGTCCTTAGAAGTTCCTGAAACACATAAATCAATAATTGTAAGCA
The DNA here is from genome assembly GCF_052625555.1 of Lactuca saligna. Lineage (NCBI taxonomy): Eukaryota > Viridiplantae > Streptophyta > Magnoliopsida > Asterales > Asteraceae > Lactuca > Lactuca saligna. The sequence goes on from NC_136423.1 coordinate 181,560,719, forward strand.
CGAAGCTTAGTGAGTTCCCCAAGATATCACATACAACATAGAATAAATAAACAACTTTGGGTTATCAGCAACCGTGGGGACTATCAGCAGTCCCAGTGGGAAACAATATGCCCTATGGGTTATCAGCAACCTTGGAAATTATCCGCAATCTCAGTTACATATAAACAACATAACACAGAATAATAGTTAGACTTAGCTGGTCATCACAAATACAACTATTCTACCATACAGGTAAGAATAAGTGAGGGACTCACCTAATACTTTTGACAAGTAAATCTCACACCCGAACTGTCAGAACTAGAATCCGCCTAATTAATGAAATAATTAACACTAATTAATAATTAAGATCCAAAACTCAACTTGCGAGTCCAAATCCCACAACTAAGTCCTCTAAGGGAAAAAAGACCATTTTGCACTTCTCATGGCCCAACACCCTAAATCTTGACTACAAGTTAAAAGTCAATGGATGTCAACTTCCCAACGTGTACACTGGGCATACTCTTCCTCATGTGGGGCATACTCTTCCTTACCTGGGGCATAGTACGCTCGACATACTTCGTCTGATTCAGCTTTCACTAACTTTTGTGTCTTAATCTGCTATGACATCTAACCCAATCTCATATCTGACCATCCTAAGGTGTCTTAATCCATAAAGTCATCAACTTTAAGTCTTTGAATGGCGAGGAAGGACCCAATGCAACAAAATTTAACTTCCAACACACTTTAAGTTACATTACTCATGCGTGGGCAGTAAGTAATGATAAAACAACCATTTTTATGAATATATAAGTCCTAAAATGTGTGAAAGGACAACTAATATTCTATGGAGTGCTCCAAACTCATAAAGGTCCAATCTTGGGGACAAAAACCTCATAAAACTCAACCATGGAGATCAAACAGGAAACTCATCAAGGTACAAACTTTATACCTGAAAAAGATGCACAATGAGGAAAGGTTTCTAGATCTACAAGCTTGCAAGCAACAACTCCTTTTTCTCTAGCCTCCTTTTTCGACAATATGCACCAAAATCACTTAATAAGCTCCCAAAACTCACACAAACAACTTAGACTCGGAATTAGGGTTTGAGGAGGAAATGGTGGTTGGTAAGGATAGTCCAAAGGGGATATAAGGTTGTCTAAATAGGGAGTAACGCTTAAAATTAGGGTTTAGTGACTAGGCTAGTACACCCGGTGTACCACACATATACCCAATGTACTTGAAATTCATCTGCATTTCTACGTTACATGAGTACGTTGCGCGTACCCTCAACTACGCCCAGTGTATGACCAAAATGCAAAGATTTTTTCCTCAAGGAACCAATTATGAAACTTTTGATAAATTTAAGAGAAATAATAACAATACCTGATATTCAGATGTTACAATCCCCCCCACTAGAATTAGAGTTCCCCTCGAAGTCATGCTTAGGAAACAGCTTAGGATAGTGCTCACGCATCTCGGAATCGGGTTCCCACATCCACTCCGAGCCTTTCCATTGTTGGAACTAAACTTTGACCTAGTTTACTATCTTGTTCCTCAAGGTTTTCACTCTTTGATCCAGAATTGGCATGGGCTTCTCAATATAGTTCAGGTGATCATCGACCTGAATGTTCTCAAAAAGGGACCACACATTTCTAGTCAACTATACACTTCCTTAGTTGGGAATCATGGAAGTTATTATGAATATGTCTCAACTCCTTCGGCAGCTCCAAACAGTATGCCGCTTTACCTACACGGACTAAAACTTGAAAAGGGCCAATAAACTTGGGGCCCAACTTGACCCGCTTCCTAAAGCGGATAACACCCTTCCAGGGTAACACTTTCAAAAGCACCAAATCCCCCACCTGAAACTCTAGCTCAGAGTGTCGTCGATCCACAAAACTATTCTGGAGGCTCTAAGTTGTCAACAATATCTATCTAACTTGCTGTATAAGCTTGATCATATTGAGCACTATCTCCATGCTCCCCATGACCCTCTGTCTAACCTCGCCCCAACAAATAGGTGTTTAACATCTCCTTCCATACAGAAGCTCAAAGAGGGGCATATCGATACTGACATGATGGCTATTGTTATAAGAAAACTCAACCAATAGGAGATAGGGGTACTAACTCCCACCAAAGTCAATGATATAGGCATGCAACATATCCTCGAGCATCTGGATAGTCCGATCTCTCTTCCCGTTATTCTGTAGATGATATGTAGTACTAAGGTGTAGCTGGGTACCCAACTCATCGTGAAACCTCTTCTAGAAACTGGAAGTAAAACCCACATCCTAGTCTGACACAATCGAAGTTGGCACCCCATGCCGAGCCATCACCTCTTGAACATAAATCACAACCAACTTATTTTCAGAAGAGCTCTTGCTAATGGCTAGGAAGTGAGCACTCTTCGTCAAACAATCCACTATCACCCAGATAACATCAACACCCCTCGCAGTCTTCAGAAACTTTGTAATAAAATCCATGGTGATCTGATACCACTTCCATAGGGGAACCTCTAAGGGATACAATTTTCCATGAGGGCGCTAGTCAAACATCGCTCAGGCTCAAGGCGCCGCTTTACAAACCAGACCACGTCTATCTTCATACGTGGCCATCAGTAACTATGCTTCAGGTCGAGATACATTTTGGTTGCCCTTGGATGAATGGAAAATTTCATCTTGTGGGCCTCCTCCATTAAAATACATCAGGACCCACCCGTATACGGTACCCATACCCACCCATGAAGAGTTAATAGCCCTCGACTGTTAATATCAAAGGCTGAAATTTGGCTGATCACCCGCTCACTTTTCCGATTTTCTTCTTTTATGGTCTCCGACTGCTCTTCTTTGATAATTTCTAAAATTAGGGTCACCACAGTCATCCTCATGTAGACATCCCGAATCGGGGCACTCACCTCCCTCAGGCTCAAGGTGTCGACCACCACATTGGCCTTGCCCGGGTGATATAAAATCTCACATTTGTAGTCTTTCACTACATCCAACTACCTCCTCTGTCTCATATTCAAGCTAGGATAACCCATAAGATATCTCACGCTTTTATGGTACCTGTAAATGGTACACCGAACACCATAGATATAGCGACGTCAAATCTTGAGGGCAAAAACCACCTCCCCCAACTCCAAATCATGCATGGGATAATTCGATTTGTGATGCATCATAGTAGACTACGAAGTCCTCAACTCTCTCAAGGAGGGAAAGTATCGGTGCCTCACATAGTCTCTGGCGGAGAGTCTCAAATAATGCCTGCTGCTCATGCCCCCAACTAAACACAACATCCTTCCTTGTCAACCTGGTGAGCGGAACAACAATCTTGGAGAAGTCTCTAATAAATCTCTGATGATATCCCTCTAAACGGAGGAAGTTTAAAATCTCAGATGGAGATCTTGGAAATTCCCACTGCATCATTGCCTCTATCTTGGCTGGGTCAACCAAGATACCGTCTTGGTTGACGAAGTGTCCTAGAATCTAAACCTTGCATAAACCAAAATTCATACTTGGAGAACTTGGCGTAGAGCCTCCCCGTCCTCAAAACCCCATGAATCTCGCGTAAATGCTCCTTGTGCTGCTCTTTGGTCTTCAAATAGATCATAATATCAAGTGGGGGAGAATTGTAACATCCCGACTCCCAGGTATGAATTTGAAGAATTTTTATACATCATTTAAGACCTACTCGACGAGTTGGATGCCCTAACTCGTCATGTAAGAACTGATCAAACCGCATGGATTATAGGACCTACTCGACAAGTTGGAGGACCCCAACTTAACGAGTTGGAGTTGAATAGGAAAACCCTAAATTTTAGGGTTTGCACCCTATTTAAAGGACTTAACCCGAATTATTTGGCCTCCCTTATCACCTCATTTCCCAAAGAAGGAATCCCTAGTCGTGCTTTACTACTTCCTTGTGTGTGTGAGTTTAGAAATTCATTTTGTGCTCTTTTGGAAGGGTATTGAAGCTTGAAGAGGTTGCAGCAAATGGAGAAGCAGTAGATCTAAGATCTACTCTATGTTAGAAACCATTTGGAGGTAACAATTCCTTACGTTCGCTTTCCATTTCTTAGATCGCCTCTTATGAAATTATATGGTCATTTTTGGTGCAAAATGGAATCATTCTCAGATTTGATATTGTCCAGAGGATGTGGTTTCAAATGTGGACACCTCTAGGCTTCCATGAGCATGAAGTTTCCCACTTTATATATTCTTGGCCCTCCTTCATGCCCTAAACATCTTATTAAAATTAGTTTTGGTGTTTTAATCCCTTGATGCATTGCATGCACGTAAAGTTAGCAACTTTACGTGGTATCTTAGTCCTAAGAGGCTCGATCTGTAGTTTGGGGCCTTGGAGTCGACTAGAAAGGACTGAACACGTTAAGACAAGGAAAACTCGACAAGTTCCTTAGACAAATCAACGAGTTGGTGAGGGGTTTCCCCGCTTTTTGGATACTGAACAACTCGATTAGTTGCTCTGCTAACTCAACGACTTGGATCGAGTTTCCCATCTTCTGGATAATGAGAGAACTCGGCAAGTTGGTTTAGGGTTTCTCCCAGTCTTTTGAACACTGAAGGAACTCGACAAGTTGATGGATGCACTCGACGAGTTGGGTCATCATGGACTATTGACCTTGACCGTTGACTGTTTACTTTAACAATGGTTGACTATGTTGACTTCTGAGGATATTTTGGTAATTTGGAATTTAATGGAAATAGTTATATGGTGGTTACATACATTTGAGTTTGGGAGTAGTGTGTTGGGATTTGACTTTATCCGTTCAGCACTACTTGTGAGGTGAGTTTTCCTCACTATACTAACAAGGTCGAAGGCAACAACGCCGACCCTTTTGGATTGTATCCTGGTTATAGGATGATGCTATGTTTAGTGATCTGTTAGATCGATATCCTGGTTATAGTATGATGTTATGTTTAGTGATATGTTAGATCGGTATCCTAGTATATGGGACGATGCTATGTTTAGTGATCTGTTAGATCGGTATTTAGTGATTTGTTAGATCGGTATCCTGGTATATAGGATGATGTTGTGGGTATCTTGGGGAAAACTTACTTGAGCTTGACCAATTACACGCATCACACTCCTTGTTCTTTCTCAAAACTCTTCATCTTATCTCTTAGAAAAATATATTTTTATTGTAAAAATTTCTCAAACCCTCAATTTAAGTCCAAACACCCTCGAAGGTGTTTCCAAATTCCTCAAACCAAGGCTCTGATAGCAACTTGTAACATCCCAAAATTTAGAGCCAAAAATTTCATTTTTACTTTAATAATTATAAAACCATTGTTTGAAAACATCGTAGAATCAACTCAGATCAAAATTAATGTATCCATAATCAAAACATGTCATGATAAAACAATATCAAAGTAACACCCCTAGAAATCCCATGTGCGGAAAATATAGTGTGATACGCTGCGATCATGCTGACTCTTTTCCCTTCGAAGCGGAAGTACCTGAAACCAAAACTGAAAACTGTAAGCATGATGCTTAGTTAGTTCCCCAATCATACCATATAATCACGTACTACCAGGAATATATGGGTGCCCAACCTACCCTGTCAGGCATATCTGGAAGCCCGAACTACCCTGTCAAGCATATATGGGTGCTCGACCTACCTAGTCGAGCATATCTTGGTGCTCGACCTACCCTGCCACGCATATCTGGGTGGACGACCTACCCTCCGGTTTATCTCAATAAGGTACAGGGACTATTTCACCCCTACATCTACCTCATAATACATAGCATGAACATACTGTTAGGCATATTTGGGTGCCCGACCTATCCCTTCGGTCCTTACGACCGGTAAAGGGGTCTATCCTACCCCTCCTACCATTATCACATAATATCATAGCACACTAGCACATAAAGCATAAAAGATAGTGGCATACTAGACAATTATCACAAAGGCAATCATCACAACTATATTCAACTACTAGTAGGTCGGCATTGGTGCCTTTGACCCACTTCTACTGGAAGGTAACTCACCTTAAATGTTGTGAAGTAGCTGAACTTTCCTCGACACTGAAATCAACTCCACTAAAACTCCTACACATCAAATATTTCCTTTAATTACCCTTTTCATACTGATAACCCCTTAAGGGTCAACTTTGGTCAAAGTCAAAGTCAAGGTCAATGCCCTGCTCAAAGTCAACATTCTGGTAAAATTCAACATTCTGGGTTGACTCAACTCACCGAGTTGGCCCATCAACTCGCCTAGTTCCATAAATCATAAAATTATGTAATTGCGATCCGATTCATCGAGTTCTTTCACAAACTCGTTGAGTTCCTCCTATGCATAGATTCGGGACTTCCCTACCCAACTTGTCGAGTCCGTCCTTGAACTCGTCGAACCCTTCCTTTTACAGAATCGGGGAACTTCGACCCAACTCGTCGAGTTCCTTTATGAACTCATCAAGTTCTGGAGCATGTTAAACTATCTTAATAGATTAAGCTCCTATCCTTCAGATTTAAGCTCAATACTTCATATGCATACTAAAAATGTCCTTTTAAAGGTAACGTTTCCACCTTTACCCGTTAAGATCTAGATCTTTATCCAAATGCCATTAATACTTCAAGATAAGGCATACAAACTGAGATCTATAACCTAAACACTACTTGAACATGTAAACTCTCTGCCTTTCTCACCATGCATGGCCATTTGGGGGTTAAAATGCCAAAATGACATCCTAAATCTTGTAGGTAGCTTCAATGGCCATAAAGTTTGCACCTTTATGCCATGAAAGCCCTTCAAGGTCCTAGATCTAGAAGTATATTCACTTGGGACGTGCATTTCGCAAGGACCATGCTACTTGGACCAAAACCTAATAAAAGTGACAATGAAGAGATCTAAGTAATCATTAAGTAAGTTTGAGACTTGCTTACCAGAAAGTGCTACAAATGGAGTGAAATTTCTGGATCTAAAATCTTTCTCTTGGGCCATCAATCTTCTCCTTCTTACACAAGCTTCAAATACACAAGTTTTCTCTCAAAAATGACTCACAAGCTCACACAAGGCATTAGGGTTTCGAGATTTTGGTTTTGGGAATTGGATGTTGTAAATGAGGCCAACCTATGAAGGTTAAGCTGTTTAAATAGGGTGCAAAACCCTGCAAATTGGGGTTTGATTCTTCACGTCCTACTCGTCGAGTTGAAGCTTCTTAACTCATCGAGTAGACTCCACAATCCGTGTCCAAATCCATATCTACTCGATGAGTTTGGGGCCTCCAACTTGTCGAGTTTTTATACAAAAATGAATAAATTGAGAATTAAATACATAACTAGAACCGAGCGTTAGATCATCAAGTCACAAAGATAAACATCATTGATTCCAAAATCATAAAATAGTTATAGTGTATAATCAAGATAAACCATGGAAAAACATTATCAGAGCATAAGTCCCAAAATCCCTACTGCGGAGAATTATAGTATGATGCATCGCGATAAAGCCGGCCCCTTCCCCTTTGAGATGGAAGTACATGAAACACAAACTAAAACAGTAAGCATAAATCTTAGTGAGTTTCCCCCACCATACCACATATAACACAAACATACTGTTAGGCATATCTGGGTGCCTAACCTACCTTGCCGAGCATATCTGGGTGCTCGGTCTACCTTGTCAGGCATATCTGGATGCCCGACCTACCTTGCTAGGTATATATGGGTGCTCGACCTACCCTGTCAGGCATATCTGGGTGCTCAACCTACCCTACCAGGCATATTTGGATGCCCGACCTACCCTCCAATTTGTTTCAACTGGTTACGAGGTCTATTTCATCCCCTTTCCACTACCACATAATAACATACATAAATCACATAATCATCAAGAAATACATTAACCATGATAATTATCACACAGACAACCATCATACAATACAATAAATAAAGGGCCAGCCTTGGTGCCTTCGACCCATAATATTCACGAAGTGTGACTCACCTCAACTGCGAATGTCAAATCGTACTCCTCAGATGACTCAAAACTCCTCTTCTTATAGCACAATTAATTAGACAATGGATCTAAATCGGTCCCCAAGGTCCAAACCATGATTCATGACTTAAGGCAAAGGTTCCCTAATATTTACCCTATTGGACCTCTTCCTTCCAAGGTCTAATTTTTCAAATCAAAAAGTCCAAGTTCATCCAAGTAAGCTTTAAGGCCCAATAAGGTCCAATACCATAAATCCTAAGCCTAGATCCAAAGGCCTTAATCTACAGGTGGGCTTGAGGCCCAATTAATCCAAGCCCAAAGTCCTAAGGCCCAAAACCCACATTTGACCCACTGCATGCGTATGCGTGGCGTACGTGGCATGTAGGCCCAACGTACGCTCGCTTTGACCAGTTACGTGAAGTTGACCCATTACACGCAGTTTACCAGTTGTACGCCCAACGTATTGGACAACCATCTTAGAAGCTTCATTGTGCCGTAATCAGTTAAATCCTAACGTCCAGAAAGTAGATCCAGACCCTTAAAGACATCCTTAACCATAAAGTTATAAACTTTATGATTTTTCATGCATGGATGGGGATTAAAACATGATTGAAGTCCATAAACACACTTTGTCGCCATCTAACATTTGCATGGTTGCGGCTAAACTAAACACTTCCAAGAGCCTAAATGGATAGATCTTATGGACTGAAACTTCTAAAACACAAGAAACCTGAACTATGGAGCCAAAATGTAACATAAAACACCCGAAAACTAGATCTAAGCATGCAATTGTTAAGTTTAAAGCTTTATACAGTCGGAAATGATTGAAGTCCATGGATGGGGATTAAAACATGATTGAAGTCCATAAACACACTTTGTCGCCATCTAACATTTGCATGGTTGCGGCTAAACTAAACACTTCCAAGAGCCTAAATGGATAGATCTTATGGACTGAAACTTCTAAAACACAAGAAACTTGAACTATGGAGCCAAAATGTAACATAAAACACCCGAAAACTAGATCTAAGCATGCAATTGTTAAGTTTAAAGCTTTATACAGTCGGAAATGATGCTAAACTTATGGATCTACAAGCTCTCTACACGTTCTTACTCCTTCTTCAAGCTCCTTCTTCTTTAAAATCACCAAATATCACCAATAATGCACAAGATTAGCTCAAAATACATGCAAGAGGCTTAGGGTTCGAGTTTAGCACTTTAGGGATAGTGGAGGCTGAGAGAATGAAGGTTGGGACGAACTTAAGGTGTTTATATAAGGTGAAAACCTTAAAATTTAGGGTTTAAATCTGGCCAACTTACGCCCAATATGCATGGGTACGCCCAATGTTCGTAGGGGCTTCCGCCGCTTCGCGCCTCACCTTTGTACGTCGTTCATACACGATGTACACCCAACGTACAACCCTCCTCCCAGAAATATAAAATCAAAACTTGAATAAGCAACAGAAGGAAATAGCTGGCAACTTGGCATTACAAATCTCCACCACTTGAATTAGACTTCGTCCTCGAAGTCTGCTGCAACTGCTGGAAATATCTCCAGGTAATGCTCCCTCGTCTCTTCCTCTGGTTCCCACATCTATTTTGAGCCCTTATGATGCTGCCACTACACTTTCACCAACTCGAACCTCTTGTTCCTTAGCTCCTTTGTCTTCCTGTCAAGAATCAATATCGGCCTCTCTATGTAGTTCAGATGGTCATCCACCTAAATGTATTTTGAGACATGAAAAGTGTTGTGGATCTGACTGAGCTCCGCCAGGAGGTCTAGTCGGTATGCCACCTTGCATACCCGTGCTATAATCCTAATGGGTTCGATATACCTGGTGCCCAACTTACCCTGCTTCCTAAAGAGGATGACACCTTTCCAAGGTGATACCTTCAAGAGGACCATATCTTTGATCTGGAACTCCATGTCCGATCGGCATCTATCAGCATAACTCTTCTGCTGAATCTAAGCCGTTTGGAGTCTACTCCCGACCTGCTGATTCAATTGAGTCGTCTTGAGTATCACCTCGGTACTCCCTATGACTTGCTGACCAACCTCAACCCAACATATCAGGGTCCTACACTTCCTCCTATTAAAAATCTAAAAGGGAGGTCGGTCAATGTTGGCGTGATAGCTATTGTTATAAAAGAACTCAGCTAGCGGGAGGTATGTATCCTAGCTACCACTAAAATCCAGAACGCACGTCCGGAACATATCCTCCAATGTTTAGATGGTCTATTCGCTCTGACCATCCGTTTGCAGGTGGAAGGTTGTGCTGAAGTGTAGACGAGTACCCAGCTCGTCATGAAATTCCTTCCTAATTATAGAAGTGAACCGTACATCTCTGTTGGAAATCACAGAAACTGGCATCCCATGCTGAGCCACGACCTCTCAGATATAGATATCAGCCAGCCTCTCGGCCGAAATAATCTCCTGGATCCGGATGAAATGGGCGCTCATGATCAATCGATCCACGATGACCTATATCACATCAACTCCTAGCGCCATCCGTGGCAACTTAGTGATGAAATTCATGGTAATCTCCTCCTACTTCCACACGGGGATGTCCAATGGATGCATCTTGCCGTGAGGTCTCTGGTGATCAGCCTTGACCTTTCTACAGGGCAAGCACCTCTCAACATACCAAGCTACATCCCTTTTCATGCAGGGCCACTAATAGTTAGGACGAAGATCTCTATACATCTTCATCCCCCCGACATGGATGGAAAATCTGGATTTGTGTGCCTCCTCCATCAGGAATTGGTGCACGCAACTTGAGAACGAAACCCTCAATCTATGATGAAGTGTCAATAACCCACGACTATCATAATCGAAGGAGGAAATCTGACCCATGATGTGCTCACTCTTCCTGTGCTACTCCTTCATAGCCTCCTTCTGAGCCTCTTGAATCTGCTCCAAAAGAGGAGTCACCACTGTCTTCCTCAGATAGATTTCCCTGATCGGTGCCACGACTGCCTTGCGGCTAAGAGCATTGGCCACTACATTGGCCTTCCCTGGGTGGTAAAGGATCTCGTAATTATATTCCTTTACCACGTCTAACCACCGGCACTGCCTCATGTTTAGATTTGGCTAATCCATCAAATACCTCAGGCTCTTGTGATCCGTGTAAATAGTACCACAGACCCGATAAAGTTAGTGTTGGAAAATCTTGAGGGAAAAAAACCACTACCCCCAACTCTAAATCATGCATTGGGTAATTCGCCTCGTGAGGCTGCAACTGCCTCGAGGCGTAAGCGATGACGTGCCCCATATGCATTACGATCGCGTCTAATCCTGAAATAGACGCGTCACAATACCAAAATCCTCGACACCCTCAAGCAAAGTCAAAATCGGCACCTCACATAACTTCTGCCTCAAAGTCTCAAATACGGCCTACTGCTCAGGCTCCCAACGGAAAACAAGAGTCTTCTTCGTCAATCAGGTATGGGGTATTGCTATCTTGGATAAGTCTTGGATAAATATCCGTTAATATCCATCTAGCCCAAGGAAGCTCCGAATATCAGATGTAGACTTTGAGATCTCCTATCCCATCATGACCTCCACTTTAGATGGATCAACCAGAATACTGTCCTGGTTAACAAGGTGCCCTAGAAACTGCACCTCGCGCAACCAAAACTTATACTTGGAGAACTTCACGTACAACCTCTCCCTCGTAAGGGTATCCAACACCTATTGCAGATGATCCTCATGCTGCTCCTGGGTCTTGGAATAGACCAGTATATCATCGATAAATACAATCATCGACCGATACAACATCATCCTGCACACGTGGTTCATGAGGTCCATGAACACGGTTGGGGAATTGGTGAGCGCAGAAGGCATCATCACGAACTTGTAATGGCCATATCGAGTCCGAAATACTGTCTTCTGCATATCATCCTCCCTGACCCTCATCTAGTGGTATCCCAAATGCAGATAAATCTTGGAAAACGAAGATGCCCCATGAAGCTGGTCAAACAAATCGTCAATCCTTGGGAGTGGATAACAGTTCTTCACCGTTAGCTTGTTCAACTCCTGATAGTCAATACACATCCGGTGCGAACCATCCTTCTTATTCACAAACAGGATCGGTGCACCCAAGGTGAACGACTTAGCCTGATAAATTCATTGTCTAGCAGCTCCTACAGCTTCGTAGACAACTCCTGCATCTCTGGTGGGGCCAATTGATATGGTGCCTTGTCTATAGGGGTTGCACCAGGAATAGATCGATCCGGAACTCCACCTGCATATCCGAAGGCACTCTGGGTAAATCCTCCGGAAACACGTCCGGTTACTCTTGAATAAGTGGCACTCTATCAACTGTCAGCAAACCTAATGGAGATAACGGCTAGCCCTAGCAGCTGAACATAAAACGGGGCCGCACGGAGCCCCCTCCCCCTAGACCACCAAATCTCCCCCACTTGGGGTCCGTACATGTACTAGCTGGTGCTCGCAATCAATTAATTTCCCATTAGGGCTCAACCAATCCATCCCTACTATGACCTTGTTCCCGTGCAGAGAGATGGGAACCAAGTCAATAGTGTAATGCTCATCGTACACCCTCAAAACATAATCCTGATGGACCCTCGATTCTCGGACGGACTGCTCGTCTGCAATCTCAATCTCTAATGTTCAGTCTAGCACACATGGAGATCCAACAAACCTCTTGCTTAGTGCAAGAGAGACGAAAGATCAGGTGGCCCCCGAGTCAAACAACACCAAAACAGGAATATTGTTCACATGGAACGATCCTATAACAAAACACATAATATATAAGCATCAATATTGACATGAAAATAAAAGTTAAGGGAAGGAAACATACTCTTCACCACATCTGGTGTGGCCCACGCCTCCTCGATGGTTAACTGAAAGGTGAAGGTTTTTGAGCTTTCTAACACTCCTAAGGTGTACATGCAACCCTAGAAACCTTGGATCTATGTTTTACTAAGATACATGCAAATTTGATTTTCCAAGGTTATTAACCTAACTAGCATGGCATGGGGAACTTTTAAACATAATAGCTAGTTGAAGTACATACCTTTTGTTGTTTGGATTCCTTGAGAACCTTGTGAGCCTAGCACCTCAAGTGTGATGCCTCAAATGTCTCATACAACACCACAACACTTGGAATAACCTTGAGAGAAGTACACTTACACTTAAAATTTGGATAGCCCTCTTACACTTGTAGTGGCCGATTTTGCTAGACATGGGGTCTTTATATAGTTGTGACACAAGTAGGGATACACCATGTAAACCCTAATTGTCATAGCTTTCCATATTCCATGATCCATGGGTTTATAACTCCCATGGGCTATCCATGGAGCACCTTATGGTTTTAGCCCATTTCATATAAACCATGGATCATTAGCCCACTATACAAGAACGAATGACTTACACAATCAACCCCATATATTTAATTAGTCTCTTCTGATCACTTAATTCATTCCAAATTAAATATTTGATCAATATTAATTAAATAATATTATTAATATATTAGAACTTATAATATATTAATAATTCTTAAGTGTCCCTTCTCTCATTTTGGTCTATCCAAATATTGCAATGCCATGCAACCCAAATGGACCATGCCAACCGGGTCAAGTACATTCCATAAATAGTTATGAAATTAGACACCTAATCCAACAAAAGGCTCATCTCCTCAACACTAGAGCATCTGTCTTGGAGTGACGACCATCGGTGATCCGCAGGGTTGCTGGAGTTAGTGCCATCACTGATGCTCCTGAAGCTAGACTCGGGTAGTGGGCCTTCTTGTGGCCCCTCTGATTGCAATGGATGCAAATCAAGTCTGATGTTTGAATGGTGGGAGTAGGGGTAGTACAATCCTTGTTAAAGTGTCCAGTCTTGCCGTACTTATAGGAACCTGAGCCCCCTAACCTACAAGCTCCCTCATGATGTTTGCCGCATTTCCCACAGCGCCTCCGACCCTGCTATCCCTTCGACTTCGGATCGAATCCCTTGGGTTTCTTCGCTGAAACCCCAACAATTTGACATGGCTCTTCCTTCCTCTTCCCAATGTGCTCCATATCAATCTCTCACCCTCATGCCATGGAAATCATATCGTCTAGAGTCAGGCACGCCGAATAACTAACAAACTCCCTGATGTTTACTCTCAACATGTCGTGATACTGGGATTTATTCATCTCTTCATCGGCTGCATACTGGGGTACTAACGAGGCCCTCTCCCTGAAATTGGTGGTAATCTCCGCCACAATCTCTATCGTCTATCTCATGTCCAAAAACTCCCTAGCCATCTGCTGAATCTCCACTGTTAGCGCAAACTCTGCCTGGAACCTGGTCACAAAATTAGGCTAGGTCATGGCCTTAATGGTCAGACCTCCCAAAGCATAACCAACCTCCTCACACCAGTCACTAGCCCGCTCCCTCAAACAACTCGCAACAAATCTGACCTTTGATCCCTCAGGGCAGAAGCTGGTCAGCTGAGCAGACTCGATGTCTGCTATCCACCATCTAGTTGTGATGGGGTCCTTCACCCCGAAGAAGTCTGGTGCTCCACACCCCCTAAAATCCTTAAAGGAGAGTGTGTGAGACCTAGACTGGACATACGTCATATTACTCCTGAAAGCCTTAAGGTGATGCTCCATCAGCTCGATAGTACCCTCCTTGATCGACCTGAAAATTATCGGGGTCGCATCAAGGACGCCTCTATTAAACTTAGATGCAATGAACTCCCGTAGACCATCATCAAACGGCTTGGCACCCGTACTCGTATACGAACCAGACCCAGATCCAGAACCTCATGGCCCCTGATGTTCCATCACCATTCTGAAAACAAACCATACAACCATCAGGATCACGAACACAAATTGCGAGAATTCACATTCTACAAGCTCCCCTGGCTTCCTCGCGGCACTCCCCGAATCGAGTACGGATCCACCAATTTCAGTAGTGCGGGCTCATACTACCTTCCACATCTATCTGTGATTTCCTCAAGGATTGCTTTGAATCTTCCAGGTTACTTCCTATCCAACATATGATTGAAACCAGATGAGACTCCTAGCACTTATCACTTCCTAGACACCCTCTAGGACACAACTCTTTCCACACACTGCCCTCAACTGCCAAAAGGATTCCCACGAACTTCCTCTAACTAGCACACAAATACAATTACATATTACTAAAATCAGATAATTCTTCGAATGATAGGTCTTACTTTACAATGGTTGGACTCAAACAAGATTTATGCACTAGAGCCAAACCTATCCTTCTGAAATTATTTGGTTCGTATAACATGTAACTTGGTGCATTCGCCCAACACTTAGCTAAGGTTAGTTAGAACCCCTAGAAGCACAAAGCAAGTGGATTTCGGCCTTCGGGTAACAAAGCGAACAAACCTTAATCATACCATCATATCTTTTAAAGCTAAATGCTAGCATGTAAGTTTTTCAAGCTCATACAACAGGCATTTAAGGCATCTCTCCTAGCATTCTATCATGTAAAAATTTAGCCGACCCCTAACCCTAACTAGCATGCAACTCACATATTCATAATCAATTGATAGCAGATAATAGATATGGGTATCTTGGGGCAAACTTACTTGAGTCCGACTGATTGCACGTTGGAACCAAAGAAGGGTTTTTTAATTTTTGGTGAAACATCTTCCCGCTGGAAACAAAGGAGGGGGTTTTTGATTTTTTTTGTATAATTCAACTTATTGCAACGATTCAATTCCTTTTTTATATTTTATTAGAATTTACCATATTCTCCATAAAAATTTCACTATATTATCTTTATGCCATTAATAATTGTAAAATTGGTGTCACAAAATTATTAATGCCACTAAAAGTAGACCATTAGTGTCATAAGATATAAAGTGCCACTATATGTTAAAACTTATAGTGGCACAAAACAAATGTGCCACTAATATAGGCTATTGTGTCACAAAAGCAAAATGCCACTAAAACTTTATGCCACTAAATGTAATTTTATTTGTAGTGATAACAACTAGTTAGATGGCTCACCTCTTATGTAGCTCTTGGCCTTGGAAGCTTTAGCACCTCAAATGTGTTACAAACACCAAATGCAAAGAAGGCTTTTGAAGAATAGTTTCACTAAGCTTAAAATCGGCTCACACTCTTAGTATGATAGGGTTAACCGATTTTTGGCTCAAGGGGCTTCTTTATATAGTATTTCAAACTCTAGGGTTTCATCCACGTAATCCTAATGCACCATGACCTTCCATATCCCTTAGGCTCCATGGGTTAAATATCCATGGACTATTTTGCCCATCCTAATGGATCATTGGCCCATACTATAAGAATGATTGATTTACATACTCAACCCCATATATTTAATTAGTCTCTTTTGACCACTAAATTAATTCCAAATTAATTCTTAACCAATACTAATTAAATAATATGATTTCTCAATTAATATATTACACTTATAATATATTAATAAATCATCAATAACCTTATTCTCAAAATTTCATCCTATCAAAATGCATTGGTGAAGGCAACCCAAAAGAACCATGCTACAATCGGGTCAAGTACATACCAGATATAGTTATGGGCTTAGACACCAAATCCAACAAAACCATGATTCATGACTTAAGGAAAAGGTTCCCTTATCTTTGCCCTATTGGGCCTTTTCCTTCCAAG
Organism: Lactuca saligna; assembly: GCF_052625555.1. Taxonomy (NCBI): domain Eukaryota; kingdom Viridiplantae; phylum Streptophyta; class Magnoliopsida; order Asterales; family Asteraceae; genus Lactuca; species Lactuca saligna. The sequence goes on from NC_136423.1 coordinate 181,577,283, forward strand.
GCCTAATTTTTCAAATTAAAAAGTCCAAGTTCATCCAATTAAGCTATAAGGCCTAATACCATAAATCCTAAGCCTAGGCCCAGAGGCCTTAATCCAAAGGTGGGCTTGAGGCCCAACTAATCCAAGCCCAAAAACCATATTTTACCCACTACATGCATACTCGTGGTTTACTTGGTACGTACTCCCATCGTACGCTGGCCTTGACCAGTTATAGGAAGTTGACCCAGTACGTGTAGCGTACCATATGTACTCCCAACGTATTGGCCAACCACCTTAGAAGCTTCATTGTGACTTAATCAGTTAAGTCCTAACGTTTAGAACATAGATTCAGGACCTTAAAGACATCCTAAAACATAAAGTTATAAACTTTGTGTCCATCTAACACTTGCATGGTTGAGGCTAAACCATCAAGGCTTGGTTTTTATGGCTCCAAACACTTCCAAGTGCCTAGAAGGACAGCTCTTATGGACCGCAACTTCTAAAACACAAGAAACCTCAACTATGGAGACAAAATGTAACATAAAACACCCCAAAACTAGATCTAAGCATGCAATGGTCAAGGTTAAATCTTTATACCTCAAATAAGTCAGAAATGATGCCAAACTTCTGGATCTACAAGCTCTCTACACGTTCTTACTCGTTCTTCAAACTCCTTCTTCTTCAAAACCACCAAATATCACAAAAAATGCATAAGATTAGCTCAAAATGCATGCAAGAGGCTCAGTGTTCGAGTTTAGCACTTTAGGGACAATGGAGGATGAGAGAATGAAAGTTGGGACAAACTTAAGGTGTTTATATAAGGTGCAAACCCTAAAATTTAGGGTTTGCATCTGGCTAACTTACGCCCAACGTACGTAGGGGCTTCCCCCACTTCATGCCTCACCTTTGTACGCCGTGTGTACACTATGTACGCCCAACATACAGCCCTCCCCCAAAAATATAAATTCAACACTTGAATAAGAATCAAAAGGAAATACTTGGCAACTTGGGCATTATAATTTGACCTATAGCCTTTACTTGGGATAAAATACCCCCAATGGCTGAAATATGCCATGTTGCATGTTAATGGTTGTGTATGGTATGTGGTATTTTTAGGGAACCCACTAAGATTTGTGCTTACGATTTCATGTGTAAATGTTTTCAGGTACTTTTGATTCCAAAAGGAAAGGGTCCGGTTTGATCGCACGCATCCTCTAGAGTTTTATTTTGTATTATTGATTTATGATCTTACTTTGATGTTAAAGAACATATTATAATCTAATTGGATTTTGAACAAATTAATGATTGTTTTTGGTGGTAGAAAAATGAAATTTTTACTTAGTATTTTTGGGATGTTACACCATACACGAAACTATATGGTGAAGAACTAGAATTTTCAAGATTGCATACTTTTGGATGTTTAGGTTTTGTATCCACCTTAGCTGCTCACAAAACAAAATTTAAGCTACGTGCCACAACTTGTATTTTTATCGATTATTCACCTGGTATGAAAGCTTAAAAGCTACTTATTTTGTCCACAAATGAAGTTCTTATCTCTCGAGATGTAATCTTTCATCAAAAGGTTTTTCCTTTTATTCATACTATACATTCACTTATTTAAGATCCTTTTTTCTCCAAATATTCTACCAAAAACCTACGATTTCATCATTAAATTCCAATTTTACCCCTTCTTATTTGAAGGATTATCAATGTCATTTAGCCACAACGATTGTTAATGATTCTTGTCCCAGTAGAGGTACTTGTAGGTATCCTTTATCAGATGTTCTTTCCTATGAAGCCCTCTGTAATGCATATCAAAATTATATTATTTATCTTTCTTCTCAAGAAGAACCAAAAACTTATAGTAAGGTTGCTAAGGTTCCTGAACGACAACAAGCAATAACTGAAGAATTGAAAGATTTAGAGCTAAATGAGACTTGGGTCATTGATCCTCTTCCAAAGAAAGGAAACCATTAGGCTGCCGATGGGTTTATAAGATTAAGAGGAAAGCTGATGGTACAACTGATAAATTAAAAACAAGGTTGGCTGCCAAAGGATTCAATCAACAAGCGAGTGTTGATTCTTTTTAGATACATATTCTCCTATTGTTAAATTGGTAACCGTGAAATTACTCCTTGCATTAGCTGCTAATTAAGAACAACTGGCCATTGATACAACTAGATGTGAACAATGCCTTTCTCAATGGTGATCTGGAAGAAGAAGATTATATGCAAATCTTATCCATTCTTCTTCTTCTTTTACGTACGGCTCCTAAATTGGTTTGCAAATTACAAAAGTCATTATATGGATTAAGAAAAGCTTCACGTCAATGGTACTTGGAATTCTCTACTTTTTGTACTACCTTGGGTTTCAACTTTCAATCAATCGAAATCCGATTGTTCTATCTTTTTCAAAACAAATCGGTTCATCTATGTTGCCTTGCTTATTTAAGTGGATGAGACTGTCATCACAGGAGCATCATTTTCTGATATTCAGCTTGTCAAAAGTACTTTAAGTGCTCATTTTTAACTTAAAGATTTGGAAACTTAAGACATTTCTTAGGCTTTGAAATTGCAAGGTCTAAAAATGAGAATTTTATTTCACAAAGGCAATACACTTTGAAATTTCTTAAAGATATGGGTCAGGCTAAACCCAACTGCAGCCCATGGATCCCAAGCACAAGCTATCTAGCTTTTAAGGTGACCTTTAAAAGATGAGTTTCAATATAGAACATTAATTGGGCGTTTGTTGTATTTGACTATTACACACCCATATACACTTATGCAGTTCATCATTTAAGTCAATACCTTAATAAACCTAGAACGCATCGCATGCATGTTGCAACTCATTTACTTTGATATTTGAAGACAAATCCATGTCAAGAACTTTTCATTTCAGCTGATTCTTCTTTATAGTTACAGGCTTTTAGTGATACTGACTAGGCTGGTTGTAAGGCAACTAGAAGATTATTTACTAGTTTTTTTGTGTTGATTGGGGATTCACTTACTTCTAGGAAGTCTAAAAACCAAATCACAATTGCTAGATTACTCACAGAAGGGGAATACAATACATGGCAATTGTTGTTGTCATTTGTGTGCTTGTGTGGTTAAAATGCTTATTACAAGTTTTGGGGATCAATCAAAATGAACCTAATCTAATCTTTTGTGATAATCAATCCACCATTGTACTTGCTTCAAATCCAACGTTTCATGAAAAAACCAATCACGTTGAGATAGATTGCAATTTCATTGGGGACAAAATCATAGATCAAACCATAAAGCTTCTACTGATTAGAACTCAATTTCAACTTGCTGAAATGTTTACCAAGCATTTATCTCTTGCCAAACTTCTTCCTTTGATGTCCAAGATGGCATTGAAAAATATTTTTCCACAATCATCTTGTGAATTTTAGTAATTTGCCGTTATGTTAGTTATTGTCATTTATGTTATGTTATGTTTGTTGGAGTTTGTTCGTAACAATAACTGTGTAGGATAGAAAATATGGAGTAATGTACACTTGTATATAAATGGTGTAATTATATTATGTTATAAATTATAATAAGTAAAGAATATAAGTACATCACATAATAAATAAAAAGATACAAAATCCATGATGAAAGTAAAGTGCTTTGGTACCTCTTAGGATTTTTCTAAAGATAAAGTAGGCACAAACAAGAGTAATATATTTATATCCCGAAAGGTATGGCGTTGAAGTGCACATTCCACTAACATTTGATTAGGTTGACTAACAGGAAGCATTTGCCTCATTGTTTGTGTTTCAATATCACTTTACTCGATATAGTAAATCTGAATTTATTGTATATGTCGCAAAAATTTATAGAGATTTGACATTACTAAACATTCACATTATAACAACATATTTTTTTTAAACTGCTGCAATAGTAATTAGAACTTAATGTCTTCAAGTTAATATAATTCATCAATGTCCGGATTAAAATCTGATGCCATCAACTTAAAAGACAAAGTCCCTATTAAGTGGGATAGTCTCACATTGATGTTATAACAATATATTAATATGTAATTGAGGATCGACTACATAATCTTATGTACATCTGTGTTAAGAGATATCGTTCTTATCAAAATAATAAAGTTTTACATTATCAAGCATGCTTAAACAATGGAAGAATGACAAAAGTGTGGACAACCGGTAAACTTAATAGTCATGAATTTTAACAAAATTAGAGTTGTGAGGCCTAAAGAAAACTCTTTCATAATTTTATAAATTGACTTAATTAGCCTTTTTAAACAAATAAAATCAATAATATGTTTTAGATAAGTCGTTTTATGTAATTATATATATATATATATATATATATATATATATATATATATATATATATATATATATATATATATATATATATATATATATATATATATATATATATATATATGTTATTTTTACCGAAAACTCATCTATCCTAATAAATAAAAATTATTTTTGGCAAATGTAATATATTATTTTTTAAGATTTTTTAATTTATTGTTTTTTCATTTGTCATTTTCTGGTTTTTTTATTTTATTAAATTCCATATAATTTATGCGTACTAAATGAAAATCATTTTTGTCAAATATCATATTCTCATTACATTTGACATATATCATTTTTTTAGAGATTTTTTTATTTATTGTTTTTCCATTTGTCATTTTGTGATTTGTTTATTTTATTAAATTCCATATAATATTTAAATATAATAATTATAATCTATCATAATAAATGGAAATTATTTTTACTAAATGTTATATTCTCATTACATTTGACATATGACATTTTTTTAAGATATTTTGATTTATTGTTTTTTCACTTGTTATTTTGTGGTTTTTTTATTTTATTAAATTTCATATTATTTAAACTATAATAATTATAATAAATATAATAATAAATGCATATCAATTTAATTAATGCAACTTTCTTTTTAATTTCTAAGTTTCTAAATTTAATTTATTTGTTTATTTATTTAAATTATTTGTTTAAATTAAAAAAAATTAAAATAACAAATTAAACATTACATTTTAATAATTCAATATTTTTCTTTCTTTCTTTATAAATTCAAATTTCATAAGTTTTAGATCTTCATAATTTTTTAGTAAATTCATGTAATAAATGAGTCTGACAACTAGTATATAAATAAAAACTAGAGAAATTACACGAATGATCCTTATGGTTTGGGATAATTTGTGTGTTTGGTTTCTAGCTTAATTTTTAACTTGGAATGTCTATATTATTTGTTTTTTGTGCGTTTGGTCCTTACTGTTTGTTTTTGTTACGTGTTTGATCTCTATTTTTCCTAAAAATACTATTATCTAAATAAGGAAAAATGATGGGGTATGTAACATAAGGTGAGAGCGTAGGGTTGGAGGTGTGTTTGTTTAAATAAATTGAAAAATCAATGATAAAATAATTTTTTTAGGTAACACATGGATCAAACACGTAACAAAAACAAATAGTAAAGATCTTTTCAAGTAAAAAACAAATTAAAGATCAAATGGATAAATTACCAAAAGCATAGGAACCTTTGGAGTAATTTACACTAAAAACTATAGCTTCTCTTACAAACTAGTTTATTTCGTACACACTTTTAAATTTTTAATATTTATCTGATCAAACAAAATTGTATTATAACATAGAAGGTACTTTCGTGTCAGTTAAAGAAATGATATCCGTATTATACTATATTTATTCACAATCCACATCAATCAATATTATCAAATTTCTTTTAGATTTTTAGCAAACACGATCCTACACAAGATTTATGCTTATAAAATAAGAAAAAACAAAGAACATATCAAAATTGATATTTATTAGGACTTTAAGGTTGACTATTTTATATCCATTTGAGCACGTTGAAAACCCATTAAACGAAAAAAAAAAAAAAAACCTTCAAAATGTAACAAATTCTAATCATTGTGATTTATAATAGTCATTTTTTCTAGTTATAATTGTATTTTGAATACAAGAACAAATCGTCCATAAAGTTATGCGTTTTGTCCCTAACTGCAACATTCCGTTTTCATTTTACGGTAGAATTTAATAAAACTAATTGTTTATAAAATTCGAAGTAGAAACATATTACTTTTTAGCTAAAGTACTCATCACAAAAGTTGTAGTGGTTGTAATGACGATTCAGAAGATATAAAGAACGCTTAAATCAGACTTCCTACGATAAAATTGTGATTTTTCGAAGTTTCGGTGCGACACAATATAACAATGTGTGACATAGGAATCGAAATTAAATTTCGTTGATTGTTAGCCAAAACAATGTAAACGATAGTTGAAGATCTCGTAAATACGAATCCTTCGATATAGAGATAGTCGTGAACGGAGTTCGTATGAAGGAGTTATGATTTTTGCACAGATTTTAGCAGTGTAAGCTCTATAAAATATGAATTTAAAGTAGATTGAGAATTATTTGTGTAGATCTAAAAAAGTTGTAGCACTCGAAATTACCTACGCGTGGATATAAAAAATGTCAAAACCAGAGCTTGTATACAAAAATTATAGCTTTTCGAAGATTATGAAAAATATTCGCGAGAATGATGACATGGCACCACCCATAGGGAGCCACATGGCAAGGCTGAAGGCCAAACGTCAAGGGAGACGTGAAACCATAGTTTTCGACAGATGGCAGCTAGAAACCCACACCTTCTAAGTTGATGCGGCTCCAACCAACGACAAACATGTAGGCCGCGGCGTGCTCAGGTCTAAGATGCGACATTCATCCAGTAGTATACTAGGTGACATATCTTTCTCGTTTTCTCACAACTCCAATCCTCCTCTCAAAACCTTTCTCTCTTTATCCTGACTTTTTCCCTATTATCTTGAATGCTTTAGCGGGGCTCTGAGGTATCTAGGAGCCCGACGGAAAGAAGCTTTCGGGTCGAGGTTTTACCCGCAACATCCCGATTTTTCTTTAGAAAATTTTGTAAGTTAAGCTTCACTAACTACACTTTAATTGTAACTTATATTTATATTTATAGACACTATTATTAATTTATAAATAAGATTTATCAGTAATTCCAATCATAATATTGATTGATCTATTTATGGGAATGATGTTTAGGCTAGATTTAGTGATGTGTTTAAAATGTATTTTCCAAACAGTATACTTTGTATACCGAACGGATACTACCTCGGATATGATCTTACATGGTTGTTCCTTATTTGATAGAACTTGAAATATTCATTGAGATTAGTAAAATATCTAGCTTTTATTACCATACTACCTTAGAGATTAACAAGTTATATTATTACAGGTTAATACTTGTTAGACGCGTTACTCGCCAATTAGATAGCTGATAGTTATTCGAGTAATTGTCCATGTGAGTGATCTCACTATTGTAACTTCCCAAAAACCATGAGAAAAATTTTCATTTTTAATTAAGGTTTACAATCATAAGTTTGATTTCAAAATCCATTACATAATCATCATTATATCAAATCATCAGAGTGATAATAACAATAAATGCGGAAAATGGTGGGGAGTGAATGCTACGCCATCAAGCCAGACCCTTTCCCTTAGTACCAGAAGTACCTGAAACCACAATACTGACTGTAAGCAAAAGCCTAGTGAGTTTTACCAAAAATACCACATACCAAACATACAACTGGGCCAAGCCCTAGGGTATATTCTAACCCAGAAAGCAAGTATGGGCCCTGCCCTGGGGTATATTTCAACCTGATCATATCATAATGGGCCCTGCCCTGGGGTATATTTCAACTCAAACATATCATAATGGGCCCCTCCCTAAGGTATATTCCAACCCTTCATGTCATATTGGGCCCCACCCTGGGGTATATTTCAACCCGATCATGCAAACACCACTCACACAACAACTAGCATACTACATAACCGGATAGTGGGTTGGCCTTGGTGCCTTCGACCCATGGATACAGGGAGGAGACTCACCTCAGTCTACTGATAAATACTAATTGCTCGACTATTGATCTGGGAAATCCCACACTGAACATAGACAAATTACCCTAATTAGGAATAGGTTAACAATCATGACTATAGGCCTAAATTCCAATCTAATTCCCAAGGTTAAGATCCCCACTTCACGTTACCCTTAATGAGCTTAATACTTCTTGGCCAAACACAATAATGGGCCCTAAGGTCTAAAGTCCCAACTCATAACACTTAAGGCCCACAAAACAAGTCCAAAAACACCCTTAGCCCAAAACAGTATTATGGTGGCCCAAAATAAAGCCCTAAACTCCTAGGGTCCAAGATGAAGCCCAATACCGAAAAGCCCAAACATCTGCAACCCATTGCTGAGTACGCGGGGTGTACTAAGATTGTACGCTAAGCGTACATGCTTAAGGGCTTGTATGTGGACCGTACAAGCTTGTACGCCGAACGTACTCATCCTAATTGGCCAACTTCACTTTTTATCTCTTAATCAATTAATACGTTAGCCCAAAACTCAAATCTGACCTCCTTGAGGTGGTTTATCATGTAAAGTTGCCAACTTTACATGTATGCATGGCTTAATGAGGTCCTAAAACTCAAAAGAGCTTAGTAAATGACTTAATACTTGCATGGGGGTCATAAACACCATAAAGTTTACACCTTTAAGCTTAAGGAACCCACCAAACATCCAGATATACAAGATTTAGCATCTCAAATGATCGTATCTCTTCAAGACCAACCAAGAGGGATCAAAAGGACCATAACAGGGTAAAGAAGAAGATCTAAGCAAAGGATAGGAAAGGTGTGAACTTTATACATTCAAAAGCGTCCTAAGATAATGTAGATGCAGGGTCTTGAAGCTCAACCACGTCCAAGGCTCGCACACCAAGTTCTTCTTCTTGCAAACACACCAAAAAGGCCACCAGAGTCACTTTAAATCTCAAAGATCACACTCGCTAGCAAACTATGGTTTAAGGGATAACGCGGAGGATCCGAGAGTCATAAGTGAGCTTAAATAAGGGTTATGCCCTAAAATTAGGGTTTTGCTTTTGGCCACGTATGCCCCGCGTACATGGTTCAAGTCCACGATCACACCCGCCTATGTATGCTAAGCGTACATATATGTACGTCTAGTGTACGGAGGAACCTTATCACCTATAATAATTTTTTGTTACAAGGACTTGGAAAGAATACCTAGATTCGAGTGTTATAACTCTCCCACACTTAAATTATATTTCTTCCTCGAAGTTCGTTGATGCAAATATATCTGGGTAGTACTCTCTCATCTCGTCCTCCGGCTCCCATGTCAACTCAGAGACCCTCCGATGTTGCCATTGCACCTTCACTAGATTCACCACCATGTTTCGAAGAGTTTTAGTCTTCCTATCAAGAACTGCAATGGGCTTCTCCACATAGTTAAAGCGTTCATCCACGTGAATATCATCTAACGAGATCACTGTCGAATCATCGGCTACACATTTTCGCAACTAAGACCACGTGGAAAGTGTTATGGATCTGATTGAGCTCATCAAGAAGATCCAGTCGATATGCAACCCTACCAACATGGTCATAAATCCTAAATGGACCAATAAATCAGGGGCCCTACTTGCCCCTCTTCCAAAATTAGATGACACCTTTCCAAGGTGACACCTCCAGTAACACATAGTCTCCCACCTAAAACTCGAGGTCTGAATGGCATCAGTCTGCATAACTCTTCTAGCGACTCTGTGTAAACCTGTCATGCACCTGCTGAATCACCTTAGTAGTCTTAAGCCCCACCTTAGTGCTTCCCATGAACCCCTGTCTGACCTCCCCCCCCCCCCCCCTAACAAACCAGAGTCTTATACCTCTTCCATACAACATCTTGGATGGCGGTCGATCAATACTAGCATGATAACTGTTGTTGTAGAAGAACTCTGACCATCAGTCTGGGGGTGGTATGTTGTACTGAAATGCAATTGAGTGCCTAAATCCTTGTGGAACTTCCTCCAAAATTTGGAGGTGAAACAAACATTGCGGTCCGAGACCACAGATACCGGCACCCCATGCCTGACTACAACCTCTCTAACATAGATATTTGCTAACTTTTCTATGAATATACTCTCTGTAATCAAAATAAAATGTAAACTCTTAGTCAACCTATCCACAATGACCCAAATAGAGTCAACACCCCACGCCGTCCTGGGCAATTTGGTGATGAAGTCCATAGTGATCTCCTCCAATTTCCACATAGGGATGGGTAACGACTACACCTTTTCGTGAGGCCTCTGATGTTCAGATTTGACTTACCAACAAGTCAAACACTGCTCAACAAACCAAGCAAATTCACTTTTCATGCAGGGCCACCAGTAACTCAACCTGAAATCTAGGTACGCCTTCGTAGTCGCCGAGTGGATAGAAAACTTTGATTTATGCGCCTCGTCTAAAATCGTCTGTCTCACCCTACCTGATGTCGGAACCCAAACCCTACCACATTGGGTCAGTAACCCCCCAACTGTCTCTAACAAACAATGGAATCTGCCTTCTAATCCGCTCAGTCTTCCAATTTTTCTTTTTCAATCCTTCTACATGAGAGTCCTTAATCAAATCCATCAAGGGAGACGTAATAGTCTGTAACATCCCGATTCCCAGGTATGAGAATTTTATTTAAAAAAAAAACATTTTTTTATTGGAACTCTTCGAGTTGATGGCCTCAACCTGACGTGTTGAATAAGGATAACTTGACAAGTTGGAGAAGGAAAACTCGACAAGTTGGTAGCTGAATATGAAACCCTAATTTTTAGGGTGTTGCACCCTATTTAAAGGACTTAAGTCCCATTTTTGGCCTCCCTAATCGCCCCCTCTGTCCAGAAACCCTAGCCTCATGTTTTCTCTTCCATTTTTAGTGTGTGTGAGCTTAAAAAGTGTTTCCTTGGTGTTCTCTTTAAGAAGCTTGTAGTTGGTGGTGTTGGATTAATGTCTAAGTCCATAACTATAATTGGTAAAACTTGACCCGACCCGGCATGGTCCATTTGGGTTGCATGGCATCATGCACTTGGATAGACTAAAATGAGAGAAATAACACTTAAGGTTTATTAATATATTATAAATTCTAATATATTAATAAGGTTATTTAATTAGTATTGATCAAGAATTAATTTGGAATTAATTAAGTGATCAAAAGGAGACTAATTAAATATATGGGTTGATTGTGTAAATCATTCATTCTTATATATGTGGGCTTGTGATCCAAGATTCCTTATGTTGGACTATGTCCATGGGGTGACCCATGGATGCTCCATGGAGGTTAAAATCCATGGAGCATAAGGAATGAGTAAAGTCACGAGTTACACGGTATAACCCTAATAGCCACCATATAAAAGAATCCCATGGCTCAAGAAATCGTACACTATGTGTGAGGGCAAGGAAAAACGATTTCATGAAGTGTTCTAATTTCTCTCTAAGTTATTCCAAGTGCTTATGGTGTTGTGTGAACCATTTGAGGTGTCACACTTGGGGCACTAGGCACTCAAGCTTCATGAAGACAAGCACCAACAAAAGGTATGTTATTCTAACTTGTGTTATTCAAAGTTTTGTATGCTAGAATAGAACAATACCTTGGAAAGTTGATATTTGCATGTATAATAGAGAAAACATAGATCCAAGGTATTTAGGGTTGCATGTACACTTAGGAGTGTTAGATTGCTCGAAACCCAACAGTGGTATCAGAGCCTAGGCTTGTTTTCTTGTTGTACTTGCTTAAACTGCTTAAAAATCGAATTTTGGTGCTGTCTGCCCAGCAGACTCGCCGAGTCCATGAAGGGACTCGACGAGTCCAAGGCAAAATGCATCCAAATCGCCGAGTTTGTTCATGCACTCGACGAGTTGGAACCCCAGACAGCATATTTTCGAGTTTTGGTGCTGGAATTGGTCTAGAATCATTACCTTTGACTGTTTTGGGCTTATAAAACTTGTTTTGAATGTGGTAATGATTATGTTAAACCAATTTTAATGCCATAATAGAAGTTTCAAGTTTATATGTGTTCATGTTATTCTTGAAAATTGTTGATTATGAATGATCATGCTTATAAGTTTTGTTAGATCATAGGAATTGTGTGCAAATAGTTTGTTGATATAATTCATGATCTTGTTGAAAAATGTATGGAGTTCATAACATGTCCTCAAGTTATAAATTTTCAAGAATTTTATGTTTCCTTGATTATGAGTTAGTTTAGATTGATTATGAAAAATTATGTTTTAGTTGTTTTCAATCCATATTAGTCTAAAAGAAGTTCATAAAATATGTTTTGTAACTTGTCTTCAAGTTATGTGAAAAGTCATATTTATGAACATTAAAAACTCATAAAAGTTTTGTAGGTTACATAAAATGTAAGAGTTTTTTTTCCATTAAATACTTTAATGACTCCATAACTTGTCCTCAAGTTATGGATGTTGAAGAGACACTTCTTTAAAGTGTTTTTTAAAGAATAAGGGGTTACATTAAAATGAAGAGTCTTTATTTTAATGAACCATCAAACTCATAAGGTATGATTTAAAGAGTCTTGAAATAGTTTCAAAACTTGCCCTCAAGTTTTGGAATTTGAAAAGTTACTCCTCATGTATACTTGAATTCCAAATTGAACATTGAATTTTTTAAAAAGTTTAAAATTCAACCCTTATACTATTATTATAATTTTAATTATATAGATATGTATAAGAGGAAGTCAATCTTACCGTTAGTAGGCCTCATTCACGAAGCCGGTCTATAAGGGGGGTATAAGGTTACTACCTATAAAATGACAGTTTAATGGGTGTCCACTCTCACCCACCGCTTCCTTGACTAGTGGAGGGTCGTTAGCCGAACGGGTAGGATACGACTTTAAATATTCATTAAAAGTATAATAAAAAATACTAAGTAACTAAACACTTATAAATTCCCAATCTTAGTTACTTAGGAAAATGTGAAAAGGTGCTAGCCCATAAAATTACACTTTGTACCTTACCAAGTCGTTAGTGGAGCGTGTGTGGTTAACCGGCACACTAATATGGACTAGTAAGAGTGGCAAAGGGTAACTTGACTTTATTATAGATCGGTGGAGCGTGTGTGGTTAACCGGCACATCGATTAGGTAATATTGTTGAGGGTACCAAGTCAATTTGTATAGTTATTCACACCTTGTTTGTGATCCTCGGCATCCCAGTCACAAACTTGAGAGGGCACAATCAAGATTCAAACATGCCATTGAAAAGTTCAATGTATCTCAAAAGATCTAGGAGTTTCAAAACCAATAAAACCTAATAATAAAATATTTCGTTTTCATGGTGGAAATTGGTAAATCGTCATTTGCCTACCTTTAACTATTTTATAACTTGGATTACGGCATCCCTCTTCCAGTTATAAATAGGTTATTGGGTCCTAGCCTAAATAATTCATATTGGGTGTTGTATTAAGGACTTTAAATCAACTAACTTGAATTTCTCCCATTATAGATGTCTAGTTTAGACAGCTATGGTCTTCCCAAATCTATAGGAACAAGCTTCCTAATGAAGATGATATCCCAAATGGCAATCAAGGTGAAAGATCAATCCCTTTGTTGGGCATTTGTGGGACTAGAAATCATACTTCACTTAATCCACCTCCTCCAATAAATCTCCCTATCCCACAAGTTTTAAGACTTGATAAGTTCTAAGTCACTCAATCCCTATTGGCAAGCAAAGTTTATATGTGCTTAGATCTTAGGGATTAAGCCACATATTGACAAGTCGGGAGAGTCGGGTGTCGAAGTCTCGAGGTAGCTGGCTGCTGACTTGGTTCTTCAGTCACTCCTTGATGACAGATCGCGACAAGACCCTTAATGATCTTACCTATTTGCTCGATGATGCTAAATCAGCAATGATTTGGAGCATTAGTAAAGCAAATTGGATTGGAAGATCTACTTTCCAAACCTATTTGGACATTGAAAATGGTGACATTGGAGGTCCAGGAAAAACTTTCTCTTCCCAATGGAAAGGGACCAGCCATAGTCAACTTGGTTGACCAAATGCTAAAGAGAAAGGTTAAGACTGTGATAGTTCCATGTACATTTCCAAAGAGTCCATATGATTCTGTTGCCAAAGGAAAGATTTTGGTTGTGAAGCTGCTAAATTTACCTGAAACATCTTAAGGATGGTAAAGTCAATAGGTTTGACTCTACTTCAGGTAAAGCCCATTGTCTAACTCTATTAAGTTTCTATTTTGAGATTCTTATTGCATAATGTGACAAGGTCACATCTTGATGTTTTAAGAATCAAAGAAAAAGTGAAGAAACTTAAAGGAAGTATATGTTGATTCTGATCGCGAAGATGGATTTCGATCGCATGGTTCGGTGATCAGAATTTTGAGCTGTTACTTAAGAGTTTTGATATATTGCTTAGGAATAGATAACAACAAGTTTTCCATATGGATTGTAAGGATAAATTTTTCCGCAAAGTTTTAAAATAAAAGAAAAATGTTTTTGATTTTATTTATTTTAAGTATCCTTACAATGGCATTTGTGAAAAATTGTTGATTATATGTTTCCATTGATAAGCAATATAGGAAATGGATTTGATTCTTTCATTTGTGGTAGTGTCATAGTTTACCAAATAAGGAAAGATTCTCATCACCCAAGTTTCAGTTGGATAGAAACTTGGAATCATGCAAGTTGTATTGTGTGATGGATGAGAATTTTCATGTTTGGTAAATTAAGACTAATTCCTTGTTCACATTCGCATGTGAGTCAAGTGAAGGACTAAAGGATTAGGTACACTTGGTTGTGTGCTAGTCAGGTCCACCACAAAGGTTGATAAGATTTACTAAAGTTTAGTAAATATGATTATGCTTACAAGTTTAAGTGTAATTCTGAAACATTGGAAAAAGTTTCAATGTATGGCAGAATGGAAAAGACGAATCAAATAAGGCAGAAAGATAAAAGTTTTTCCAATCTGAGGAGATGGGAGAGTACTTGTGTATTTTGTGTTATGATTATCTTAGTGATTATGAAACCATGTCACAATTGATCCTTTGAGGACACCTTAGTTCGTTTTGTTTGACTAAGGAGAGGAATCGTGAATTGTTGAAATGGTTAGATCAAAAGATAAATTATACTTCGTTCCAAAATTAAATCTTAGAGTCATACTCCAAGATTAAGCCTTGAGTGACATAATCTTAAGAAAGGTTTATAACACTTGTTAAATGTAGAGTAAAATGTGTTCTTACTCTTGTACATTTGAAATTGGTAAGTTGTGATGTTTGGGATAAAACAAAGACCAACTAAGACCATTTGTGAGAAGTGTTTAACTTGATAAGAATCTACACTAACTCTTGAATATTCGTTTTTGTCAAGGAATGGTTCTTGAAAAAGAGAATCTTATATGTCAAGAGGTCAGTGGGAGCCTTAAAAGGATCTTAAGATAGATTCAAGAACTAATCAAGAGTTTTGTTAACCACTAGACCACGACTTGAGGTTTGTAACCTATCGTGTTGACATATTCTGTGCCCATTCCAGTTAAAGTTGGTTTTGCATTGGAGTTCTAAGAGTTCTCAACTGGTTGCATAACAACTTGGAAGCAATGGCAGGCCTTTGAGCTGCCAGGTGGCAAGAAATTAGATTGAGTTCAGTCCATATGAGTTTGGATTTGTCATTATCCTTGTCTTATGACTATGGTTTTGACAATTCACATGGATAAGAACACATACACCATTAAATCTAAGTGTCATAAGGTTTCTCTCCGATTCATGAAATGATAGTGAGGAAACTCTTTCACTAAGTAGATTTAAGTGGATAGCAAGTGTGAAGTCTGCATTCTCATGTCGTTAGTGGAGTGTGCGTGGTTAACCGGCACACTAACTAATAAGAATGGCAAAGGTTTAGACTCACATGTGAGCTATCTAAGGAAAGGTTTAGACTCCAGGTGTATGATTTGATAAAGTCTTATCAAGGCAATCTAGTATCAGAAATCTGACTGATTTCTAGGTACATGTCAAAGCTAGTGGGAGTATAAAAGTGTTATGCTAGTTAGATAATAATCATTATGCTAGTGGGAGCATGATGATTATGTTGAAAGTTAGAAATGTTAATTATAGAAAACAAAAAGTTTCAACTCGCTTTGAAAAAGTTGTTTTACTATAATTAAGGGAGAGAAATTTATACTTCATTTCAATTCTACAAGCTTAGATTGAGATTTTAATCAACTTTAGTCAAGAATATATATGAATGTTATGTTGAAATGGTTCAACATAAGGAATTTCTATATATGTTGCTTTCTCAAAATTCGATTATGATTACGGCATCCCTCTTCATAGTTCGAATTATGAGAACATGGCAAATAAAAATATTATAGCATGAATCGTATCCCATATGCTTCGGATATAGGATCGATTGCAAATAAAAATATTATAGCATGAATCGTATCCCATATGCTTCGGATATAGGATCGATTGCATGTGTTATAATATTCATCCATTCTAAATTTTCCTAATGCTTAGGGCATTAAGAAGGGAAAGGGGATTAGAATTGGATATGACTAAGATGATTAAGCAATTGTCGAGAACAATTTGGGGTTTTCCAAAGTTTGGTTACTTATGGACAATTGGAAGTATAGAGTAAGGATCTTATTGACATATTTTGGAAAGAGGCAACTCTTGTTCAAAAGTGATGGTCAAGATGGGAATATGGAATTGTTTCCATAGGTGGAAGTTATTCTTTGAATCTATGCAAAGAAGGATGTTCAAAGGAATGTACTTTGAATTTGAGACTTCATCTCCATGGAATTGCTTTCCATTGGAATACTTTGTAATGTTTGTTGCCAAGTCTTTGTGACTTGTGTGAATATCATTACAAGAGGATCATTGCATAGATTACGGTAAATGACAAGAACTTGGTATTCTTACATTTACAATAAGGATTGGGATTGTGAAATGAGAATCATAGAAGTCATGTTCAATTGATATACATTTCACAAAGAGATGACCATATGTAAACATAGTGTGCATACTTGGAGTATGGCATAGCTATTGTTTAGAGAAACATAGTATGCATGCTTGGAGCATGGCATCACTACTGTTTCAATTCAAGTATTAAGTTGATTAATCGAAAACATCAGAACTTTTTATTTCACTCCCTGAGTCCTCCAATCTTCCAAAACTCCGAAAACTTGGCCAACTCATTGAGTCATCTTCTAGACTCACTGAGTTTGCCCAGTAATAGAAAAGGTTGGGGGACCACGACCCAAATCGTCGAGTCGCATGAACAACTCAACGAGTCCCCCATAGTCTAAATCCATTATGTCACTTTCAGTTGGGCTCAATGCATCAAAGCCATAGATTTGGTCCCCTAGAGTCGATATATCACGTAAAGTTACTAACTTTACGTCCATGCATGAGGTATTTCACTCAAAAGGCCCTAAAAAGTGGTTCACAAGTTGCATGGGAATCCCATGGCCATAAAGTTGGCACCTTTATGCCATGGAGTTCCTCAAAGGCTCTCGATCTGAAATCATGACTCCAAAACATGTTTGCATCTATGAATGGTCCCAAAAGAGGCTCCGTAAAGCCCTAAACTACTCCATGAAGAGATCTAGTAAATGAATAGACAAGGTATAGACTTTATACCTAAATAAGTCACCTTTGACAACGAAATCTAGGGATCCAAGGCTTCTTCCTTCAACCAATCACTTCAAAGCTTCCACTCCCTTAATGAAATACCAAGGAATCACTCTCCTTTCACTCACACACACTCAAAAATCTCAAGATCACAAATTAGGGTTTTGATGGACTAAGGGAGGCGATGAGAGAGGCCACAATGAAGTGTTAAAGTCCCTAAATAGGGTGCAAACCCTGAAAATTAGAATTTCACCCTGGCAGCCCTACTATTCGAGTTGAGGCTTCTCAACTCGTCAAGTAGACTTCAAGTCCCGTGTCCAAAAAATTTGTTTCTACTCGATGAGTTTGGGGCCTCCAACTCGTCGAGTTCCTTTGCAAAAATGAATAATTCCTATTAAAATACATACCAGGAACCGGGTGTTACAAATCTCCCTCGCTTATTTTAGACTTCGTCCTCGAATTCTACTGCGTCTGGAAATAACTCGAGGTAGTGCTTCCTCATCTCGTCCTCCGGCTCCCAAGTCCATTCCGAGCCCTTGCAGTGTTTCCATTTCACCTTCACTAACTCAACCCTCTTTTTCCTCAGATCCTTCGACTTCCCGTCGAGGATGGCTATTGGTTGCTCGATGTAGTTCAGGCTATCATCCACCTGAATATCATTTAGAGGCACCACTACAGAGTCATCTACCAAGCACTTCGCAGCTAGGAGACATGAAACGTGCTATGTATCTAACTAAGTTCGGCTTGTAGATCCAGCCTGTATGCTACCTTGCCCACCCGGGCTATTACCCTGAAAGGTCTGATATAACTAGGGCCCAGCTTTTCCCGCTTCCTGAACCGGATGACACCTTTCCAAGGTGACACCTTTAGGAGGACCATATCTCCTGTCTGAAACTCCAGGTTTGAACTGCGCTTGTCAGCATAAGTTTTCTTCCGACTTTGAGCAGTCTAAAGCCTGCTCCGGACCTGTTGGATCCTCTCGGTCGTCTTGAGTATCACTTCGGTACTCCCCATGACCCTCTTCCGAACCATACCCCATCATATCGGGGTTTTGCACTTCCTTCCGTAGAGCATCTCGAAGGGAGTTCGGTCGATATTGGCATGTTATCTGTTATTATAGGAGAACTTTGTCAAGGGAAGGTAGGTATCCTGGCTACCACCGAAGTCTAGGACGCATGCCTGCATCATATCCTCCAGAGTCTGGATGGTCTGCTCACTATGACCATCCATCTGTGGGTGAAAAGTCGTGCTAAAGTGCAGACGAGTACCCAACTCGTTATGAAATTTCTTCACAAATCTGGAAGTAAATTGCACGTCTCAGTCAGAAATCACCGAAACGGACACTCCGTGTCGAGCTGCTACCTCTCAGATGTAGATGTCGGCTAACTTCTCGGCTGAAATGTTCTCCTTGATTGAGATGAAATGGGCACTCTTGGTCAACCGATCCACAATGATCCAAATCGAATCCACTCCCCGTGCGGTCCTGGGAAGTTTCATGATGAAATCCATAGTAATATCCTCCCATTTCCACACAAGGATATCTAACAGTTACATCTTGTCATGAGGCCTATGGTGCTCTGCCTTGACCTTCCTGTAGGTCATGCATCTCTCGACGTACCAGGCTACATCCCGTTTCATACAGGGCCACTAGTAATTAGGACAAAGATCTCTGTACATCTTCGTCGCCCTGTGATGGATGGAAAATCTAGACTTGTGGGCCTCATCCATCAAAATCTGTCATACCCCGCCCCAGTATGGAACCCAAACCCTCCCGTGCAGGTTCAGTAGCCCATGGATGTCATAGTCAAACGAGGACACCTGACCTATGATCCACCCACACTTCCGACACTCCTCCTTCATTCCCTCCACCTACACCTCAAGGATCCGCTGCAAAAGTGGAGTCACCACGGTCATCCTCAAGCAGATGTCTCTGATCGGGGCTATCTTGCGGCTCAATGCATCACCCACAACATTGGCCTTCGTTGGATGGTATAGGATCTCACAGTTGTAATCCTTAACCATGTCTAGCCACCGACACTGCCTCATGTTCAGATTTAGCTGATCCATAAGGTACCTTAAGCGCTTGTGGTCTATGTAAATGGTACAATGGACCTCATAGAGGTAGTGTCACCAAATATTGAGGGTGAAAACAACCACCCCAACTCCAGATCGTGCGTTGGGTAGTTCGCCTCGTGAGGATTCAGTTGCCTCGAGGGGTAGGCGATGGCATGCCCCCTCTGCATCAATACTGCGCCCAAACCCAAAATGGATGCATCACAATACACTACAAAATCCTGCACACCCTCTGGTAGGGCTAAGATCGGCGCCTCACACAACCTCTGTCTCAACATCTCGAACGTTGTCTGCTACTCAGGCCCCTAAAGAAAGACCACGACCTTCTTTGTTAGTCGAGTCAAGGGTACCACTATCTTGGAGAAGTCCTATATGAATCTTCGGTAATAGCCTGCTAACCCGAGGAAAATCCAAATCTCAAATGGATACTTCAAAACCTCCCATCTCATCACGGCCTCTACTTTGGCTAGGTCAACCAAAATCCCGTTCTGGTTGACAAGGTGCCCCAGAAACTGCACCTCGTGCAACCAAAACTCACACTTGGAGAACTTGGCGTACAAGCTCTCCCTCCTTAGGGTATCCAACACCTCTCACAAGTGCTCCTCGTGCTGCTCCTGCGTCTTGGAGTAAATCAAGATGTCATCGATAGAGATGATCACAAACCGAACCAACATCGGTCTACATATGCGGTTCATAAGGTCCATAAGCACGGTAGGGGCATTGGTGAGCCCGAAGGGCATCACCACGAACTCGTAGTAGCCATAGCGATTTCGGAAAGCAGTCTTCTATACATCCTCATCTCTAACTTGCATATGGTGGTTGCTTGAACACAAATCTATCTTGGAAAACCAAGATGCCTCCGTAGCTTGTTGAAGTGATAATCAATCCTCGGGAGTGGGTAACGATTCTTCACCGTAACCTTGTTCAGCTCCCGGTAGTCTATAAACATCCGATGCGACTCGTCCTTCTTCTTCACAAATAGGATAGGGGTTCCCCAGGGCGAATTACTCGACCTAATGAATCCCTTGTCTAACAGCTCCTATAACTGTGTAGATAACTCCTGCATTTCAGGGGAAGCTAACCGGTATGGTGCCTTGGCTATCGGAGCAACACCAGGGACTAGGTCGATCCTGAACTCCACCTGTCTCTCCGGAGGTATCCCAGTCAGCTCCTCTGGAAATACCTCCAGGTAATCTCGTACCATTGATATATCACTCAGAGTCTCCTTACCCGCCTCCCAGGTATCCATAACGTAGGTGACATACCCTGCGCAACCTTGCTAATGGTAGCACCTAGCCCTCACTGCATAACACATAGTTGTTCCACACTACGACCTCTCGCCGTGAATCACCATCTCTCCTCCACTTAGGGTCCTGACATGTACCAAATACTGCACACAGTCGATCACCTCCCTATTAGGGCTCAACCAATCCATGCTGATGATAACTTTATTCCCATGCAATGGAATGTGAACCAAATCCACGAGGTAACGCTAGTCATACAACCTCATAACAGAATCTCTGAAAACCTCTGATGCCTGAACAGATCGGTCGTCAACAATCTCGACCTCTAAAGGGAAATCTAACACGACCGAGGACTCAGAAAACCTCTTGCTAAGTGCAAGAGATACGAACAATCGGGTAGCCCCCGAATCAGATAACACCTGAATTGGGATACCGTTCACATGGAATGTTCCTAAACAAAACACATAACATAAATATCATACTTGACATGTAATAAAAGTTAGGGAGAATGAAACATACCTGGAACTACATTCGGTGCGGTACACGCCTGCTCGACGGTCAACTGGAAGGCTTGACTCCTCACCACTAGAGTATCTGTCTTACCCTGTCGGCCATCAGTGATCTGTAGGGTCGCTGGAGCTGGCGCCGCCACTGGCGCTACTGGTACCAATATCGAGCATTTGGCTTTTTATCGCCCTTCTGATTGCAATTAAAGCAAATCAAGTCTGAAGTCTGAAGGGTAGGGGTAGGAGATTACAATCCCTGCCATAGTGCCCATGCTTGCCGCACTTATATCAGCCTGATCCCCCTAATATGCAAGATCCATGTTGTGTCTTGCCGCATTTCCCATAGCAGCTCCGGCCCTGCTGGCCCTTCGACCTAAATTCTAATCCCTAGGGGTTCTTCCCGGAAACCCCAGTCGCTTGCCCAGTCTCCACCTTCCTCTTCCTGGGGTTCTCTATTTCAATCTGCATCTCTCTCGCCCTAGCTATAATTTCCTCCAAAGTCGGACATGTGGAGTAGCTGACATCTTTCAGGATGTCAGCCCTCAACATGTCATGGTATAAATTCTTCCTCATATCCTCATCCCCTGCATACCGTGTCACCAGTAAGGCCATCTCCCTGAACTTGGCGGTAATCTTCGCCACCAACTCAGTTGTCTGCCGCACATCAAGATACTCCATGGCTAGCTGGTGGATCTACACTGTTGGCGCAAACCCAACCCTAAATCTGGTTACGAAGTCCGACCAAGTCATAGCCTCAATGGCTGGGGCTCCCAAAGAATCATTGGCTACCTCCCACCAGTCTCTAGCTCTGTCCCTCAAACAACCTGCAACATACCGGACCTTCGACCCCTCATGGCAGAAACTCATCAATTGATCAGACTCCACGTCTGCAATCCACCTCCTGGCCACATTGGGGTCCTTAACCCCGTGAAAGTCTAGCGCACCACATTCCCTGAAATCCTTGAAGGAGAGTGTGCGTGTCCCTACCTGGCCAGATGTCAGGTCACTCTTGTACACCCTGAGGGGATCCTCCATCAACTCAATGATCCCTTCCTTGATCGACCCGAAAATCATCGGGGTCGCCTCAAGGATGCCTCTCACAATCTCTGAAGCGATGAACTTGTGTAACCCATCATCAATCGGCTTAGAACCCATGCCCGAACCTGAAGCTGAACTTGATCCTGACCCTAAACCTCCTGCTCTATGATGTGTCACCACCATTTTGAAACAAAACACATAATCGTCAGGGTCATACCTAATCTCAAGAGGTCTCACACACTCTACAAGTTCCATGGTTCTATCTCAGCCCTCCTTGACTCGAGTACAGATCCTCTGCCTTCAGTAGTACGAGCCCATACTACCTTCCACATCTATCCATACTTTCCTCAAGGATTTCCTTGACTTCACCAAGTCCCTTTCAATAATACTGTTATCTATGCTAATCTCATCCTAGGCTTACCCTAGGGTAATCTCCAACCCAATCACCGCCATTAGCTGCATATGAAGTCCTTGCAATCTCTCCCTAACTAGCCTGTGAATACCATTATATATTATTAAGACCAAATAATTCTTTGAATGGGAGATCCTTCCCTACAACGGTTAGACTCAAACGAGAGCTGCGAAATAGGGCTAGACCTAACCTTTTGAAATTATGTAGTCCTCATAATATATAACTTAACATATTCGTTCACTAGTTAATTAAATATTACTAGGACTCCTAGAATTACAAATCAAGTAGCATTCGGGCATTGAGTAACCGAAACCAAGCATATCCTATCCAACCTATTATATAGCTGACTCGTCAGTACTATCATCTAGTTCGATAAGCACATATATCAGGCACATAAGGCATCTTCCTAGATCTTTAGCCATAATCTAGCATGCATTTCTCATACACATACAGTAGGCATATAAGGCATCACTCCTAGATCTTTCGCCCTAATCTAGTATGCAGTTCTCATAATCATCTCATATATCATAACAAACATGTATGGGTATCTTGGGGAAAACTTACTTGAGCTCGGCTAATTACACGCATCACACACCTTGTTCTTTCACAAAACTCTTCATTTTAAATTTTTGAAAAACTATTTTCTTTATAAAAACTTTCAAACCCTCGATTTGAGTCCAGCCACACCCGGATGTGTGTCTGAATCCCTCAAACCAAGGCTCTGATACCAACTTGTAACATCCCAAAAATACGAACCAAAATTTTCATTTTAATTTAAACTAATATAAAACCATTTGTCAAAAAACCTAATAGTAATAATATATATCAAAAAAATTGTATCCATAGTCAAAACATGTCATAACAAAATCATATCAGAGTATAAATCTCAAAGATCTCTGGTGCAGAAAATGTGGTGTGATGCGTTGCGATCATGTCGGATCCTTGCCCTTTGAAGAGGAGGTACCTGAAACCAAAACTAAAAACTGTAAACACAAATCTTAGTGAGTCCCCCATCATACCACATACCATACAATAGCATAATGCCTAGCATATCTGGGTGTTGGCCTACCCCTTCGGTTTCTTTCAACTGGCAACCTGCCTAGCATATCCGGGTGCTGGCCTACCCTTTCGGTCTCTTTCAACCGGTAGCTGCCTGGCATATCTGGGTGTTGTCCTACCCCTTCGGTCTATTTCAGTCGATATCTGGGACTATTTCACCCCTACCACTACCACATAATATCCTAGCATATACATACAATTCTCCTACTGCCTAGCATATCTGGATGCTAGCCTACCCCTTCGGTATCTTTCAACCGGTAACCTGCCTAGCATATATGGGTACTAGCCTACCCCTGCGGTCTCTTTCAACCGGTAACCGGGGACTATCCTACCATTCCTACCACTATCACATAATATCATAGCATACTATCACATAAAGCATAATAGATAGTGGCATACTAGATAATTATCACACAGACAATCAACTCATTTATAATCAACTACAAGTGGGCCGACATTGGTTCCTTCGACCCACTTCTACAGGAAGGTAACCCACCTCGATAACTAGAAACTATTGTGAAGGCTCCGACTCCGAAATCAATCTCTTTTAGACTCCTACACATAAATATCTCTGTTAATTACCCTTTCATGCTCATACCCCTTTAAGGGTCAACTTAGGTCAAAGTTAAAGTCAGGGTCAATCCCTTGGTCAAAGTCAACATCCTGGTCAAATTCAACATCTGGTTGACTTAACTCATCGAGTTGGTCCATCAACTCGCCAAGTTCCTCAAGTTAGAAAACCTCGAATCCGTGATCCAGCTTGTCGAGTTACCCTCTAAAACTCGCAGAGTTCTTCCTTATGAAAACATCAGGAGTTTTCATTTCATCTCGTCGAGTCCTCCAATCTTCCAAATTCCCAAAAACTTGGCCAACTCACTAAGTCATCTTCTAGACTCGTTGAGTTTGCTCAGCAATAGAAAAGGTTAGGGGACCACGACCCAACTCGTCGAGTCGCATGAACAACTCGTCGAGTCCCCCATAGTCTAAATCCATTATGTCACTTTTTGTTGCGCTCAATGCATCAAAGCCATAGATCTGGTCCCCTAGAATCGATATATCACGTAAATTTACTAACTTTACGTCCATGTATGAGGTATTTAGCTCAAAAGGCTCTAAAAATTTGTTCACAAGTTGCATGGGACTCCCATGGCCATAATGTTGGCACCTTCATACCATGGAGTTCCTTAAAGGCTCTGGATCTGAAGCCATGACTCCAAAACATGCTTGTATGTATGAATGGTCCCAAAATAGGCTCCTTAAAGCCCTAAACTACTCCATGAAGAGATCTAGTAAATGAATAGACAACATATAGACTTTATACCTCAATAAGGCTGCATTGAAAACGAAATCTCTGGATCCAAGGCTTCTTCCTTCAACCAATCACTTCAATGTTTCCACTCCTTAATGAAATACCAAGGAATCATTCATTGAGTCCCCTATAGTCTAAATCCATTATGTCACTTTCAGTTGGGCTCAATGCATCAAAGCCATAGATTAGGTCCCCTAGAGTCGATATATCACGTAAAGTTACTAACTTTACGTCCATGCATGAGGTATTTCACTCAAAAGGCCCTAAAAAGTGGTTCACAAGTTGCATGGGAATCCCATGGCCATAAAGTTGGCACCTTTATGCTATGGAGTTCCTCAAAGGCTCTGGATCTGAAATCATGACTCCAAAACATGTTTGCATCCATGAGTGGTCCCAAAAGAGGCTCCGTAAAGCCCTAAACTACTCCATGAAGAGATCTAGTAATTGAATAGACAAGGTATAGACTTTATACCAAAATAAGTCTGCTTTGACAACGAAATCTAGGGATCCAAGGCTTCTTCCTTCAACCAATCACTTCAAAGCTTCCACTCCCTTAATGAAATACCAAGGAATCACTCTCCTTTCACTCACACACACTCAAAAAGCTCAAGATCACGAATTAGGGTTTTGTTGGACTAAGGGAGGCGATGAGGGAGGCCACAATGAAGTGTTAAAGTCCTTAAATAGGGTGCAAACCCTGAAAGTTAGGGTTTCACTCTGACAGCCCTACTCGTCGAGTTAAGGCTTCTCAACTCATCAAGTAGACTTTAAGTCCCGCGTCCCAAAAATCCGTTTCCACTCGATGAGTTTAGGACTCCAGCTCGTTGAGTCCCTTTGTAAAAATGAATAATTCTTATTAAAATACATACCAGGAATCGGATGTTACACTTCATGTTTACCCAGTTGATTGCAAATGATTTCGTGTACTTCTTCAGATCGTGAGAAGGTCCAAGCTTGACACTACACACATGTATCGACATCAAGTTTTCCACATAATTTAATTATACATTTATTTAATTGAATAAATACAAATGCACAATTTGCTAGGGAAAATCAGGACGTTAAACTAACAAATTTTTTTTTGCACATTTCGTCTTTACTGGTTGACTTTTTTTTGTTTTTCGTCCACGCCAAACTTGAAAAAAACTATAATGCCCTTATTTATGTAAAAAAAATATTATTAGTATTTGTTTATTTCTTTTATTGTTTTAGTATAAACAAAGATACAACCCCTTTAAACATGATGTACAGCCACACACCTACACCCAAATAAAACTCATTCTAAGTCGCGTGTGACCACATCGTCTCCTTCATATCATTCCTGTTTCTCTCACCAAGTTTCTCCTCCGACACATCTCTCTTCTATGTCAGTCACATCCTACGAGAGAAATCATCATCACCAGAAAAAGAACAAGAACAAGAACACATCACTAGATTTCCTCCTTTAGACAAATATATATCCTATCTTTCTTTCTCTATTTCGCTCGAACTCTACATCATCCACCAC
Organism: Lactuca saligna; assembly: GCF_052625555.1. Taxonomy (NCBI): domain Eukaryota; kingdom Viridiplantae; phylum Streptophyta; class Magnoliopsida; order Asterales; family Asteraceae; genus Lactuca; species Lactuca saligna. Next base: position 181,603,941 of record NC_136423.1, read on the forward strand.
CGCTATATTTTTCGACAATGTCTTTGATGAGCAATCCGCCATTGCCACAAGAAGGGGTTTGATTTTGATTTGAGTAATCAAAATCGATTGAAGACTTCAATTTTTGGATTTTGGTTTAGGGATTCAAGTTAATCAGAACAAGGTTTGAGGGTTCAAAAACATTCAATCTGAATTTCATCGTGATCTTTATGGATTTGAGTTCTGTAATGAGTACGACACCATTTTTGGATTAATCAAGTTTAATTTATGTTCTTAAATGGTTTGATTATGATTTTATCCATGATTTCTATGGTTTTGATTTCATCCATAATTTATGTTTTTTTATTTATCTATGATTTCTAGAATTTTGATTACATACACCATTTTCGGATTCAATTTTAGGTTTGGTTTTATGAGTATGCTTTCTGGTATTCATTCATGTGTTTAGTTTCTAAATGGAAAACCACTAAGGTGGTGGACGATGGCAGTAGCAGTTGTTGATGTCGACGGTGGACGATGGTAATGATGGTTGGTGGTGGCGGAGTGGTGCTTAATCTTAACAGTCGAGGTAGTGGTGTCGATGAGAGAGAGAAGAGTATGTGATGTTACGACCTATATGTTCTATTAAATAATTTTTAATAGATAAATAATAAATACACTGAAAAATAAGGGTATTATAGTTTTTTCAAGTTTGAAAGGGATGGAAAATGAAACAAAAAACAAACAAACAGTAGAGATGATCAGAATGCAAAGAAAATTTAGGGACAAACACGTAATTTTAAGCAAACCACAATGACGATCTAGTAATTTTCTAATAACAAAGGTTATAATTTTTTTACATTTTCATGTTTTTTTCTTTTTAATTTTATGGTATATGTAGTTCATTACATTTTTTAGCACTTGTCTATTATCTAAAATGACATAAAAATTATCAGTTTTCTAGTTAATCACACATCAATATCAATCTATTTTTCAGACAAAATATTAAGTTACTAACATTTATATTTTAATAAAAATTACAATCATTAAACTGTGGATGTTGTAACAAAAATTTGCTTTGCATGAAAATGTATTGATATTAAATTATTAATCTCTAATTATATAGTACAAAATTATAACATTGATATTTTTAGTTATTTTTTGAAACCTCAGAACCATCTTGATATCATATTAACTTGCACCTTAAATTTATCTAGATCTAATAGGTTCAAATACAAATGGATTATTCCATGAAAATAGGTGACTTGAGTAATAGATCCGTGGTCAAGACTATAAAGAGTGACTTATTAAGATTACAAATTTAATAAAGTTCTCATATTTTAGATAATAAACAAGTGTCGGCAAGCTCGTTGTGATCTTGGACGCAGTACATTAAAGGAATGACATCAAATTGTGAACTAAAAAGTTATGAAATATGACGAACTATATGAAATATTTTTAAAATACCATTAAACTAAAAAAAATTAAATTAAAAAAGATATGAAAAGATAACAACCTCTAACATTTGTTTTTAAAATACCATTGTGACAGGAAGAAAGTGCTATTACAGGTCATAATGGTATTTTAAAAACAAAAAATTAGTTTGTTACATTTGATGATCTTTTTAATTTAATGATATTTTTCAAACACTTAAGTGGTGTTTGTTTTTTGGCTGCAGATCTTCTTGAACTCATTTTTCTGCGTCATATAGACAACACACATACATTTTCCTTTAAAGATCGTTTGTTTTTTAGAAGACCACATACCTAAAAAGATCCGTGTATGCTCTTCATGATGCATATTTGACTATAATCTTCTAACATCTTTACATATCTTCTAACCTAAAAAAACACTTTTTCCATTAATATATTTTTTGTTCGGATGCCTCTTTTATTTTTGTAAACCCTTCACACACTAATATTTTTTCTCAAATGTCTTTTTTTTTTGTAACCTCTTCATATACTAGTATTATTGTTCGAATGCATCTTTTTTGGTAGTATTTCAATATTATAACTACAACGAAATGCAATACACATCAAATATATTCGTTAATTCATACTATTTTACTTTTATTTTTTATATTACAACTTACTTTTTAAAAACTGACATAATTATCCTTTTGTCACTAAAATATAAAATAATTTAGACAGACACATTAATCATAATATAATGTCACAATAAAGAAAAAACTGTAATAAAAAATAAGAGTTATACACTAATATATACAATTCGACCTAGATTTTTTAACTATCTATAATAAAGTCATAAATATGCTATGTTCAAAAAATGATTTTAGTATAGTGTAACGTCCCAAAAATCATAATAATTTTTTTTAATTTTCAAAAAACGTTTCCATAAAAACAATAAAGTATCCAAATCATTGTTTCAAAACATAATCATATAAATCAGAGTATCAATATGTCGATGTATACAAACAAATAAACAATAACCAACAATACATATAATCATAAACATATATACTAATCTAACAAATCACTACAACATACCAATATTATAGTACAATGTATACTGAGAAAACTTACCTCGCAGTCTAGTAGGTAAACAGTACATCTCACATGAATCCAAGAACTGGTACTGTGAGTCACCTATACAAAAAACATCCACCAATCCTCAATCTACAACTCAAAACCCTCAAGTTAACCAAAAGTCAACTTGATTAAAAAGTCAACGGTTAAAGTCAACAACCATCCACCATGTCGTGCCACCCACTGGCCATGTCATGGCAGCTCCGCGACAAAACAATCGTAACCAAACTAGCCGCCATGTTGTGGTAAACATGCCACAACACCATGGTAGCAACCAAAACATTCAGCTGCGAAGAACTCCTCCTCGACGACATAGCGAGCAAGAAGCCACGCCATATGAACTTTTTTATACTTTAATGGATTAATCCCTTAATCCATTAAGCCACACTCTCATCTCTTCTAAAAAGCTTCCTAACGTCCATTAGTCTTATAAAAGCCCTTGCTTTATAGACATTCATGTCTAATGCATGTCTTGAACTTGGTTAGGCCAAAAAAAGGTGAAAGATGAACTCAAAACTAATAGGTTTTATAGGTAAAAAAGCATGTGGTGGAAAAATAACTTACACCTTATGTTCACATACAACCTAATTGGATATATGTTTTCACTATTGAAATCTATAAACTATGAACATCAAAATAACTATATGGAAACCCTAGAAATTTCGAAAATCATAAAAGGTTAGGGTTTAAATACATTTTAGTTATTGTTGTAAATAACTAATCAAAACCTTCTTCAAAAACTCTTGCAAGCAAGCACCATAAATCTCGTACCTCTGATGTTTCACAACCAAACCCTAGCAACTAGGAAACTTAAAGAGAGAGAGAGGAGAAAGGATAATTCCGGCTATGCTCTAGAGGGAATTGATGGCCAAAAATATAAAGAGGTAAAGCCTATTTATAGATGTTAAGAAAACCCTAGATAACCCTAATTTGAATATAATACTATTATTTCAAATTAGGTAATTATCCTTATTCCTTAATTATCTTCAAGGGATATTCTAGAAACCCTATAATACTCCTCAAAACCATCCACCACCTATGGAAGGTTCTAGAATCCCTTTTGTTCAACTATTGAACAATTATAGCTTAGGCCCCTTGGACTCTTAATTAATCCAACTAATCTTAAAATTAATTCTAATTAATTTTTGATTAATTCTTAATTATATAATACTATTTCTAATTAATATATTATTCTCATAATATATTAATAAATCATTTATTTCTATTTATTAACCATATAATGAATCAATAAATTAATCTCTTTCTCTAAAATTCATCCTACTCTTTTACTAGGTTTGAGGGCAACCCAAAAGGACTTTGCCAATAGTTCAAGTATATACCAATTTACTTATTGGATTAAGCACCTAATCCAACATTCTCTCACATGGATAAGTTTAAAATGACAATTGACAGTATAACTTCTAAACTAACAGCAAAGGGTGCTTCCCAAAGCAACACCAGTATCTGATGTAACGTCCCAAAAATTAAGACCAAGAATTTCAATTTTTATATTAATAAAACTGTTATCCAAAACAATATCATAAAACCATAGTGAAATCAGAGTATGTCAATAAACATCCAAATACATCAGAGTTATGTAAAATATGGAATAATGTGGTGTGTACGATTCAATCATCTTGAGCTTTTCCCCTTCGAAACAGAAGTACCTAAAACATAAACTAAAAACCATAAGCACAAAGCTTAGTGATTTCCCCAAAATACCACAAACCATACATATCAAACATATAATGGGCCCTACCCGCCATCGGGCCCAGCCTGGCATCGAGCCTCGCTCAAAACATATCTGTCATTCCTCAGTCCACGACTAGCATCAGTCCCCGTCCGTTATACATACAAACACGTAAACACATGCAAGAATCACAAAGATAAATAGCATACAATATAGTTATCAGGTCACGCCTGGCATCGGGACCCACCCGATAAACATATAAGAAAATATACATGCTAAGTCACGCATACAACTAGCATCTTAATCATAATAAACCATAGGCCGGCGTTGGTGCCTTCGACCCGCCATACACTCTGAGGAAACTCACCTCAAGTTGCTGAATCTCAATAAAATCTCGAACTACTAATCCGGAAAATTCCTTGCGCTACCTCCATCAAATAATATCCAATTAATAATTGGTCCATAATCCAAAACTAAAATCCTAGTCCGAAGTCCAACCCTTAGGGTAAAGCCCATTTTACCCTTTCATCACTTGGCCCAAAATCCGAGTCCCAATCTAATAGTATCAAAAGCCCAATATGGCCCAACTTCCTAACTGGGCCCAAAACCATGACGACCCTAATTATAAGAAAACTTATAGTCCTATAAAAGCCCGAAGTTAGAAGTCCAATGGCCCAACAAGGCCCAAACCCTAAAGTCCAAAAATATGGTTGAACCCTGTGAAAGTCAACCAAAAGTCAAACTACTGAGTACATTGGGCGTACTCAAACGTATGATTAACAAACTCTTTCCCGGGCTAGTACGAGCTAGGCACGCCCCGTGTACTTCGTAGACAACCAACCCAACTCATTAAGCACTTAATCGGTTAAGCCATTAAGCTAAACTCTCAAATCTGATCCAAAATGGTGACTTAACATGTAAAGTTGACAACTTTACTCTCATGTATGACTTAATGGGACCCAGAACTCAAAAAAATAACCATATTAAGGACCCTAATACATGCATGTACCAAAATAACTCATAAATATTGCATTTTTATGGACAAGAGACCTCAAAGGTGCTAAGATCTAACATCCATGGCTTCTATAGTAGACCATAATGTCAAATATTCTTAAAGGGCCCAAAAAATGCTCAAATAACATCGTAAGTTTGATCTAGCATAAGGAACCATCAAGATGATAGATTTACCTCAAATGGCTTGTTAAGATGAAGATGACTCTGGATCTATAAGCTCAAGCCACTTATAAGCAACTTCCAAGTGTTCTTCTCCTTGTACTTCACCAAAAACTCACTTCCAAGCTCATATCTCACAAATGGCATTTAGTGTTTCGATCTTAGGGTATAGATTTTCTGATTTGTGATGACCTTATAAGAATTACTAATTGAACACATCAATTTAGTCACGGACAGGTCCAATACTATAAGTCAACAACAAATCACCAATGGGCCTAAAGATATTGCTTTTACCGTTAAGGAAAAAGGAACGAATAAACGTTGACTCATATGCTTGTATCCTTTACTCACCAAATCATACATGACACTACGTTTTATTACATCAAGTTACCGATACGTTTTCGTAATGCCAATGTATAACTGACTTGTAAATTACAACTCATATGTCTCCATTTTAAGAATATAAGATATTATTGTCTCAGAATTGCTCGTGATATAATTCATGAAGTAATTCTCTGAGCGTAGGTTTATTCAATATTCAAATCTCCATTTTTCTAAGTACTCATGAATGTTTTAGAAACATAATTGTTATCTCTAATCTCCTTAGACAATCTACAATCCAATTCATGGTAGCCTTTATTCACTACTTACTTCCTAAAGTATGAGTGACTGTGGATTTTCAAATAATCAAATCATTCAGGAAGTAAAACATGTAAATCAAAACACAAGAATAAATAATTGACAAAGACAGTAAACAAACTCATATCACCAAAATCAATTACATTTATTTTGTTAAAAGTTTCAAACTAATCATCAAACTACTAAAACTAACATTATATCTCAAACCAATGCTCCCAACATGTTGACTATATCTAACCCTACTTAGAGCCTTCATGAAAGGAACTGTAGGTTTGTCTTCTGATGACACTCTCTTTACTATGATATGACCTTCTTCAGCTATATGTATGATATAATGGTACTTTAGATTGATATGTTTGGATTTACCATGATTTCTTAGTTCTTTGGTCAAAGCAACCACTACTTCATTATTGTAGAAAAGTTCCATTTGATCCTGATTGGTCGGAACTACTCTGATATCACCGATAACGTTCTTCATCCAAGCCAATTCCTTCGATGCTTCACTTGCTCCTATGTACTCTAATTTACAAGAAGAATTAGCCACTGTGTCCTACTTGTAACTTTTCCAAGTAACTGATCCTCCATTTAATAGAAACACCCAACCAAATTGAGAAAAAAAGTTGTCTGTATCTATTTGAAAGCTAGCATCACTATACCCACTTACTCTCAACGTATCAGTTCCACCAAGGAGTAGAATCAGATCCTTTTTCCATCACAAATACTTGAGAATGTTTTTCACTGCTGTCCAATGAGCTCTGCCAGGATTTCCCTGAAAGAAATTAACCATGCTTAAAGCAAAAGAAACATCAGGACGCTTACATGTCATAACATACATGATCTATCCTACAGCCAAAGCATATGGGACTCGACTTATTTCCGCTATCTCTTGATATGTACTAGGGCTTTGAGTGTTACTTAACTTAGCATTGCTTTGAGTAGGTAGCTCTCCTTTCTTAGAGTTTTCCATACTAACATGTTGTAGTACCTTATCCAAGTTTGTACTTTGACTAAGACTAATTAAGTTTACTTTTTATTCCTTTAGATTCTTATCTCGAGAATATTGGTTGCCTCTCCTAGATCCTTCATGGCAAAACACTTTCCATGCCAAGACTTTACTTCTTGAAAATTTGTAATGTTGTTTTCTATAAGGAGTATGTCATCAACATAGAATACTAGAAAGGTTACTATACTCCCACTAACCTTGACTTACATACATGACTCATGTTCACTCCTAGAGAAACCAAATTCTTTGACTTTCTCATGAAAGGAAAGATTCTAACTTCTAGATGCTTGTTTTAATCTATAAATGGATTTCTCAAGCTTACATACTTTATTAGGAAACTTTTCATCTACAAACCCCTCTAACTTACTCATGTAAACATCTTCGGCCAACTTCCCGTTAAGGAAAGTGGTTTTGACGTCCATCTTCCATATTTCATAATCATGAAAGGAAGCTACGACGAGCATTATCCTAATAGACTTTATATTTACTACTAATAATAAGGTCTTATCATATTCAACCCATGGGTTTTGAGTAAAGCCCTTCGCAACTAGGTGTGCGTTGAAAGTGTATACTTTTCCATCCATGTTGGTCTTCTTCTTGAAGATCCATTTGCAACCAACTATCTTTCGACCAGCTTCTTGATCAACCAATTTCCAAACTTGGTTATTATAGATAGACTTGATCTCGCTAACTATTGCCTTTTTCCATTTGGCAGCTTTAGGGCCTACCATTGCTTCCTTGTAGTTAGGTGAATCATCCAAATTTACTAGTGTACGATCACTAACAAACATGTCACTCTATGTAGTTATATAGAAACCATAGAACTCGAGTGGCATGCTAACTCTACTAGATTGGCAAAGAGGTAATGAATTGTCAATGGGTTCAACAGGAGTCTCATCCTCTAGTTGACCGCTAGTATTTTCTAAAGTACCTTCACTGGTTGACCCTTGAATCTCTTCAAGGTTAATTTTACTCCCACTGTCCTCTTTTCATATGAGCTCTCTCTCGTGAAAGGCTCTTCTTTGTGCTACAAACACAATGTTCTCACTAGGTCTACAGAAGAAATATCTAAAATACTTTGTGGGTAGCTAATGAAAATACACCTCTCACTTCTAGGTTCTAGCTTTTCATGAGTCTCTTGTCTAACGAAAGCTTCACAACCCAAAACGTTGATATGTGCTAATGAGGGAACTTTCCTTGTCCACATTTCGTGAGGTGTTTTGGCAACCTTCTTATTAGGGACAAGATTGAGGATATGGGCGACTATCTCTAAGGCATACCCCAGAAATAAATGAGAATAGAAGCTCGACTCATCATGGAACGAACCATGTCTAATAAGGTCCGATTACGCCTCTTATCCACACCATTAAGTTGTGGTGTCCTATGAGGAGTCAATTATGAAATAATTTCACATTTCTTGAGATATTTGTAGAATTCGATACTAAGATACTCTTCACCCCTGTCAGATCAGAGCATCTTTATCTTCCTGTCTAGTTGATTCTCGACTTCATGTTTAAACTCTTTGAACTTTTTAAAAGTTTCTGATTTATGTTTGATTAAGTAGATATAACCATATCTACTATAATCATCTGTAAATGTCACATAAAAGCGACTAGCATCCCTTGTGGTGGATTTGAAGGGTCCATACACATCTGTGTGTATGAGATCCAACAAACCCTCACCTCTTTCATAAGATCCAGTGAAAGGTGATTTTTGTCATCTTTCCCAAAAGACAAGATTCATATTCATCATCTCGCCTTAAGTCAAAGGATTCTAACACTCCATCTTTTTGGAGTTGGGTGATGTGTTTATTGTTAATGAGTCAAAGACAATAATTCCATAAGCATGCATTGTCTAAACCATTAGTTAAATCAATATGAAATACATAAATAAGCTATCAACATAAATCACAGTTTCATACACACCATTACAAGGTAAAGCTTCAAACATAAAAATGCCATTTTTATAAACCAAAATCGATCGATTCATATAACTAAACAAATATTGAAAACTTTGTGTAAAAATGCATGAAACGAAATAATGTTTCACATCATTTATGATGAATAACAGTAATTAACTAGATCTAATATTACATCACCACTAAGCATAAGACTATAAGTTCAAATCTTGGTAATAGGAGAAGATCGCCTATTGCCCAAGATTAGATTCATCCTTCCATGATCCACCTCTTCACTTTCTCTTAGCCCCTATAAATCGAAACAAATATGAAAACCACATCCTGTATCAAGGACCGAAAAATGAGTTGGTTATGAGTTATTAGTTTGAATAGTATAAATACATGCCGACGATGGCTTCACTTTTCCATCCTTGATGTCCTGCAAGTAATTAGGGAATCCTTGATTCCAATTTCTCTTATCATTGCAATAAAAGAAAATGGCCTCTTTGGGATCATTAACAGAAGGAATGTAAGAATTAGAATTTGATTTTGGGCCACTACTAGACGACCCAACATGGGCCTTTCCCTTCCAGTTCTGCTTTGGAGCACTTTTCCTTTTCTTTCCTTTGTTTTGCCCAATCACAAGGACACGAGCATTTGTAGAGGTAGGAGTTTGATTCTTTCTCAAATCCGACTCAACCATTCATAATAGGTTGTGGATTTGGTCCAGTGTGGTTTCTGTGTTGTTTAAATGATAAGCCAAAATAAACTGATCATAATAAGGTGGCAAGGAATTAAGGACCATGTCAATAGCCAACTCCTTGTCATAGTTCACATTTATCCTTTCAAGACACTCCACGTATCTTTGCATCCTGTGCACGTGATTATAGACTGACTCTCATTCCTTCAACTTGCAAGCTATTAGAGCTTTGACTACCTCATACGTTTCTTGATGAGAACTCTTGTGAAACTTTTCTACAAGATCCAAGTTTATATCGTATGGCTAGTAGTCATCATAGAACTTTTGCAACTCAGGAATCATGGTAGAAACCATGATGCAAACAACCTTAGTCACGTCATCATAGTGTTTCTTTTAGGATGCTATTTCTTTAGGAGTAGCAGTGCCCTTATCGATCTCAAGGAGTAGTAGTTTCCTCATATCGAAGGGCCATCTTGATGTTACACATCCAATCATTATAGTTGGTACCATCCAATATAGCATTAGATACGATTGGGAGAAGTGAGAAGTTGTGGGTAGAGTTTTGAGAAGCATAAGCATCACTAGAAGTTGACATCTATAAAGAAAAAAAAGTTTTAGTTAGATGATAATAATCCTTAATATTTTAAACCATAATATTTAAGGCTAGGATCCAATATAACAATTCACAACTAAGAAGAGGGATGATGTAATCTTATTACAAATTTATGAAAGATAGGTAAAAGCAATTCACTAATTTCCAACTATGAAATTCCTAGATCTTTTGAGATTCATCAAATATTATCAATGATGTGTTTTAATCATAGATTATGCTCTTCTATTTGTAATTGGGATGTCGGGAATCACAAAAAAGATGTGAACAACCATAAAAATATGCTTGACACTCTTGATGTCATTTATCATCTCCAATTAATGTGTCGACTAACTACACATGCTCCATTAACAATTATAAGTTTCGAGATGCCCATTATTACTCTTTATAGTCACTATTAGTGTGCCGGTTAACCAGATACATTGTAACATCCCAAAAATCATGATCAAAAATTTCATTTTTGATATAATGATTTATAAAAGCATTTTAAAGAAAACATCATCAAGTTATTTCCTTTCATAAAAACCATAGATCATATGTCTCAAAAGCATGACTTAAAATAGTAACAATGTCAGAGTACAAATCCCATGAATCTCATATGCGGAAAATCCTGTGTGTGATGCGCTGCTACCGTGTCAGCTCCATTCCCTTCAAGGAAGAAGTAACTGAAACCAAAACTGAAAACCATAAGCACAAAGCTTAGTGAGTTCCCAATCATCCCATATACCATATAATCACATAATGCCTAACATATCTGGGTGCTAGCCTCCCCTTCGGTCTCTTTCAATCGGTAACTACCTGTCATATCTGGGTGCTGACCTCCCCTTCGGTCCCTTTCAACCGGTAATCCGAGACTATTTTACCCCTACTACTACCATATAATACCTTAGCATAAACATATAAATCATATACAACCTAGAATATATGGGTGTTGGCTTCCCCTTCGATCTCTTTCAATCGGTAACCGGGGACTATTTCACCCCTACCACTACCATATAATAACATAACATGCTAGCACATAAAGCATAACAGATAGGGCATACCAGACAATTATCACACATATAATTATCTCAACTATAATCACCTACTAGTGGTCCGACATTGGTGCCTTCGACCCACTCCTACTAGAAGGTGACTCACCTCAATGTCGCGTAATAGCTGAACTGTCCTCGGTGTTGGGGTCAACTCTTCTCAAACTCTTACACATAATAATCTCATTTAATTACCCTTTCATAATCTTAAGTCTTAACCCCCTTTAAGGGTCAGCTTTGGTCAATGGTCAAAGTCACAGTTAACCTCTTGGTGAAAGTCAACCTTTGTCAAAGTCAACATCCCGGTCAAGCTCAACATTTGGTCAAAGTCAACATCTGGTTGACTCAACTCACCGAGTTCTTCCATCCAATCATTGAGTTCCATAAATCCGAGAACCTCGAAATCGTGATCCAACTCGTTGAGTTACCCTCTAACTCGTCGAGTTCCTCTTTATTACAGAATCAAGACTTTTCGTTTCAACTCGTCGAGTCCTTCCTTGGACTCATCGAGTTCTCTAATCTTCAATACCTTGAAAACTTGGCCAACTCACTGAGTCATCTTCTAGACTCATTGAGTTTGCTCCGTAGCAGAAAAGGTTTGGGGACCACAACCCAACTCGTCGAGTCGCATGAACAACTCTTCGAGTCACCTATAGTCTAAATCCATTAAGTCACTTTCTGAAGGTTTCAATGCATCAAAGCCATAGATCTGGTCCCCTAGAGTCGATATATCACGTAAAGTTTCTAACTTTACGTCCATGCATGGGTTATTTTGTAACACTCTAAAAATTCAAGCCAATTTAAACTTTTCAAAAACAACCCAGTTTCGTTAAATCATTACAAAAAGGTTTTCAATACAATTATTATCAGACTCTTCCCAGAACCATATCGTAAGACATAAACATGAGGAGCGGTACGATCACGCCTTCGCCTTGCCACGGTCTCCTAAAGTACCTGAAAAACATTAAACCACAACTGTAAGCCCGAAAGCTTAGTGAGATACCCCCAAAATGCTAAATACATATACCACGCATAACATATCATAACCGAACAGAACAACCATGCACTTGGGGTCTACTATGTGACTGGTCCGCCCTACTGGGCCTTCAGTCCACCTGGTCCACCCTCCGAGTCTAGCAATATCCATCGAGTCTGCAGTGTGGTTGGTCCGCCCACACCGGGCCTTCAACCCACCTGGTCCACTCTCTGAGTCTACAATATGACTGGTCCGCCCGCACCGAGCCTTCAGTTGGCCTGGTCCACTCTCCGAGCCTCGACACGTCTGGTCCGCCGTCACAAGGCCTACAGCCTATCCGGACCGCTCGCTGGGCCTTCGGGATAACCGGTCTGCCCTGGGTATATTGGCCTACAGCACAAAGTAGGACCCGCCTCAACCCAACCCCAGTCAAACAACCATGTGCACATAAATATACAATCATATAACAATTCACATCCAATCAAACCGATCTAGCAGATCACATAACATAACATACTCTAAACAGGATACCGACCTAACCGGTCACTAGCATAGCATCATCCTATATACCAGAATACCGACCTTAAACAGGTCTCTAACATATACCACCATAACTATCAGGATGCAAACATAGCAAAGCAACAACGTAACAATGATACCCGGATTACAATCCGATAAAGGGCCGGCCTTGGTGCCTTAGTGTAACGCCTGTGTTTCTGGGCTTGCCATTTTTTTAGCAATATGATAGTCTAGGTTAACCTTTGTAACCCTTTTTGAAATAATAGAAGTGTATTATTTGAGTATTATGTGTTTTGTGCTTAATTGCTTAATTATGTGGTTTGATTAATTAAGAATAAAAATAAGCGTCAAAATTTAAGTGTATAATAAACTTTATATCTTTAGATAATGTTGTAGTAGTTGAAACAAGGTTTCCGAAGATATAAAGAATGCCAAAATCCAAGTTATAACGAAGAAGTTATGACCTGTCGAAGTTTCGCGACAGAACCGGCACCGCTGAATAACGTAAAAAGTGAAATTTACGTTAGAGCGATATTTAGCCTTAGTGATCTAAATGAGAATCGAAGATCTTGTTGTTAGTATCAAAGCGATAAAAAGTTAGGCAAGAACGGACATCAAACGAAGAAGTTATGAATTTATAACGAAATTTTCTGTCCCGACCTATTAAAAATAAATAATAAAAATAAAGTCAAAATTAGCCGACGGAGTCTAAACAAAAGTTGTAGAGCGTAGTCTCACCTTAGCGTGGATATAAAGAACGTCGAAAACGGAGTTCGTATGAAGAAGATATGAATTTCCGAAGTTTATTAAATAATTTATATTTAATTTTAATTGGAAAATCCGGCCTTATCCGAAGGCGAGTCACCGGACTCATCCAGAGTATGCCCCGCGTACTCGAATACACCCCGCGTACAGCGAACATGTCAACACTCACACTCGAGGACTTCGGATGACGAACGCAATGACGATTTCGGACCAGTACGCCCCGCGTACTCCGAGGCATCAGCCTCCTATAAATAGGATGCGAGGCTGGCGAGTTTCTTTGCTATTTTTCTCCATTCTCTCTCCCGTTTTGCCTCGATTTGCATGCTAGAAATACCCCGAAGCCCCGGTAATATTCCAGAGTCCCGAAGCAAGTCCCGAGATCCCGAAGATCCCGAGAAGTGCGGTTTCCGAGCCGAAGCTCTGCCCGCGAGAAATTCGATTTTTGTAGAGATCTTCCAGATCTGCCGAGGATTACTACTTTTGCAAGTCGTAGTACTGTTCGATCATCTTCTGATCAAGTGAGTGTATACTACCTTTCATAAACGCAATAATAATACAAGTATGGTTTGAGTGTATTAAGTATATTGTTGTTTATACGTGTGAGTGCGTTGTTACTTTCTCCTAACGTATAATTATGAAGTATTTTATACGAGATACGTGTTATGTGTATATTTTGTTGTTATGTGTGTGAATGTATATTCACTTTCTTCTATCTTACAGATCTGATTATTTCTATATGAAATATGTGTTATGTGTGTGTGCCTCATCTGTTATATGGAAAATGTATTGATCAAGCATGTTATACAGGTTTTGAAAATATGTATAAAAATGTATGTTTTTATCTACTAATATGTTGGGTAGAACATGGGTAGATAGTTGGTGTGTAATAAACAGATGAGAGGCCTCGTTGTTGTTTTGATCCAGTCATCTAGCAGAATTTAGATGACGACCACGGACTTTTCTAGACAGTCCAGTGGAACGCTAGCAGGCTCATAACCTGTAGGTGTTAATGAACTTGGGTGTTCATTCGCTGTATTCCATCCCCCTCATGGTTGCCTTACTTGGCTTATATTGCCGAGGAACCCCCCGCAGCATGTGTTGTCACCCCGATGAAAATATTCTTAGATTAGGTCCCTTGTGTTAGTTATTTTAGGGACGTAAAGTGAGAATAACGGGAATGGGTAACTGGGTTATTGTTGGTTGATAATAATTAATTTAATTATTTATTGTGGGTTGAAAACCCTATATGCTCACCAGGCTCCCAAGCCTGACCCACTCAGTTTTATTTGTATTATAGGAAGTGGCGCAAGGGCGTAAGATGGATGAACCATCAAGTTGTTTTGTTTACAAGTCTGTATATGTATATATTTGTTGAATGACTTGTAATGTTATCGTTTATGCTTATTGGTCTATATCGGAACATGACACCCCGAGTTTTGATTATATAATGAAAAATACATTTCTTTTATGAAATGCTTTGGTAAACATTGTTTTATCATGTTTTGTTTTTGGGAACAAATTCCGCAACTCTTTCAAATCAAAAGGATTTACTCTGAATTTATTTTAAAAGCATAAATGAAAATCGGTCTTTTCTGGCCGAGATTTTGGGGATGTCACACTTAGACCCTGTTGATATAGTGAGGATAACTCACCTTGCAACTGCTGACTAAAAAGATAAGATCATGCTGCTCCAACCTCCGACACGAACTCCACCACTGATAATACCAAAAGACTGAACCCAATAAATACCAATAATTACCAAATTACCCTTGGAAGTCAACTAGTCAACTGTTGGTCAAAGTCAAAGTCCTTAGTCAAAGTCAAACTTCCTGACTGACCCTACTCACCGAGTCAACCCGCTGACTCGTCGAGTCCCTCAACTCTGAAAACTCACATATCATGACCCAACTCACCGAGTCCCACAAACTCTGAGTCACTTCTTGCTCAACTCACCGAGTCGTCCCTTGACTCACCGATTCATAGCTCAACCAGGAAAGGTTAGGACCTCATGACCAGACTCGTCGAGTCCAAGAACAGACTCGCCGAGTCCAAGGCTATCTTCAACCAACTCGTCGAGTTGTTCTTCCAACTCGTCGAGTTTCTGCCTATCTTCATACAACTCGCCGAGTACACTCATGTGACTCGCCGAGTACCACTAGCTCTTAACCCATACAGAGGCTTTCCAAGCCATGCAGGGTCTCAAATCCATAGATCTACTCTTCTACAAGCCATCCATCACGTAAAGTGGCAAACTTTACGTGAATCCAAAGAGATCTAAGCATAATATACTCCAGGGCTAGGGTTTGGGACAAAAGAACTTCACCAACAACTCTTGAGCATAGACTTTATGGCTTTCTGGATCATTAACAACCTAGATCTGAGGTAGCAACCTCAGATCTTACACCAAAGTTCAGATGAACCTCATTCATACGACAAAAACCCCACAATTGATAGATCTAGGTGCACAAAAGCTCAAACAACAGATTATTACCTCAAATGAAAGCTCCAACTGAAGAATAAGCTAAATCTCTGCAAAGTCCCTTGCTCCAACCCTCTTGTTCTTCACTTCCCCTCCAAGATTTCCTCCTCCAAGGCTCTATATGCTCTCCAACTCTCTCACAACCGAAAGCTAGGGTTTTTGGACTTCAAGGGAGAGTAAAGAGGCTAGGGAGAGGGTATTATGTTCTTTATATATGGCTCAACCCCCGGAATTAGGGTTTTCTCCACTCAGCACCAACTTGCCGAGTCCACCGATGCGACTCGCCGAGTTGGTCACTTATCACGCGACCTGAGACGCGACTCGACTCATCGAGTATAACCATAGACTCACCGAGTCAACCTTCTTATTTACACTTTTAGCCCTTCAACTCTACTTATGAATTTCCGGGATGTTATAATTCTCCCCCACTTAAATTAGGCTTCATCCTCGAAGCCTACGACAACACAACTCCAGAAACTGTTCTCGCAGTGCACCACCTGGCATTAACCAAACAAGGTTCCTCAAAACACTACCATCGAAACCCGAAACCCAACTCTTCCTGTGCGGTGTCCTGACCACCGCCTTAAGCCGGCCACTGGCTTCATCCTCTAATAACCACACTTATCAACCGAGTACCACTCCATGTGTCACACCCCAAAACCGATAACGGCGGAATACGTTTTGGGGTGGATGACGTAGTGTACAGTATCATCACAATTGTATAATAGTAAAAGCAAGAAACATACAACCATTTCATTTACATAGTAAGTGTATTTACAAGTGTGTTTTGTAATGTTTGACAAACACCAAAAGTAAACAAAAATAAGAGATGGGTCTTGCATACTCCATCCTCTCCAAAAATGCTGCAGGTGTACCTGTCTATCTTTGACCTGAAGATACAAGTTATTTTGAAAAGAATATCAGCATAAAGCTGGTGAGTTCATAAGAGTTTAGTGTGAGTACTTGTATAAAAAGCATTAGAATCATTAGTATGAAAACTAAAGTTTGTAATCATAAGTAGTGGTAAAACCTAGAAAATCCTGTATTTCCCAGAACTGTATAGTAAATGAAAATCTTTAAGAAATATGTTGTTTCTATCTTTGAAAGCCATTTATCATAGAAGTGTAATAGTGACTCACCATTAAGTAAGGCAATATAGTGAGTTATTCTTGGAGTACATAATAGTGGTGCAGCATCCATTAGTATTAGATACTTATTTGCTTCGGGATATTACTTCATCTTTCTTTTAGTATTTTAGTGCGGTTATAGTGTCTTTCTTGTATGTTACCAATAGTGTGAGTAATAGCGGACCCTCATGACCTTCCCAGTCATGCATAGTGTGGTAGAGTAAAGGCATCCCTGGGCCTGAGCAGCTCGGACTGAAGTTATCAGTCAGGATGTAATAGCGTCTGCCCCGTATAGATCTATACATATAGTGTCGTCTTCCTATCGGAAAACTTCGGGCGTAGTGTGTAGCGTATAGAGTATCTCGTAGTGGATTAATGAATTATTTCATGATTAGTACATTCTCATGTATTATAGTGTAGTAGTCTTTTGTATAACTTGTATGGTATTCTCTTATTAGTGTATTGCTTCATAATAGAGAGAATTATAGTAGTGTAGAATAGTAGTTGAAACAAGGGATAGAGTCCTTAACTATACCTATTATAGTTAAATTAGTGTGTGTGGTTCTAATCAGGTTAGTGATTTAGGCATCTAATGAGATAAGAAGTACTCGTAATCCGTACTAATATACGAGATATACAACTAAGAAATCAATGACAGTCGGACGGATAACTACTACCCTAAGCCCACAATCAAACAAGAAACAGGAAATAAGGCGAGCTATCGGTCCTAAGTCCTTCAAGTCTTACTTATATAAATATATTAATATGGTTACATTATTATAAGGAGTTTTATTAAACCAAAGTGTTGTACGAACAAAACATTTAAAACTTGTTTTTTTATCCAAGATAGTTTTGAAAACAATTGATTTATTTATAAAGCATAGTGATAAATCACATGTGATTTGAACTACAGGTTGTGAATCACATGTGATTAATTCTGTAATCTGAAAAATAGTCTTGTATAACTTTTCATAAACATGTATATTCAACTTGTATCTCCCCCCTAAAACATATAAAACATTTGAAAGGTTCATTTAAGGGGTATGAACTCACCTGAAATCGCGGAAATCGAGTGAATCGGGTAAATCGGGTAAAAGTGTCAATTGAGCGTTTGGTACCAAATAACCACTTGAGCACCTCCTAGGACCCTAGTGTCATATGAAATATGTATTTTACAAGAAGTTAATCATCTTATGCTTTTCATTATAGTATTTGGACATTCTAGCATCGTTTTCGGGGTTTTAAGGCCTAGAAAGGGTTCCCGGGAGTGGTACAAGGTCATGAATGATTTACGGGAGGGTCCATGAGCTCACTCCCTTGGAGTTTATGGCCCAAAGGCCATCCTTTGGGAGTTTACGGCCATAAGCCCCCTAGGCTTGGCCTTAAACTCTTGTGACACTCCAAAATGTATGATTAGGGCCTTATTTCACTTCCTTAAATTAATGGTATGTGTCTTGGACTAATAGGGAGGGATTAAACATCATAATTTGTGACATTTTTGGGGAGTTTACGGCCAAGACTTGTTCTTGGGCCGTAAACTCAAATAAATCCTTCAAGATGTATGTTTTAATGGTACAACATGGTCTTATACACCTTAGATAAATCCTAGAAGGCCCTATAGTGAGTTTTGGGGCAATTTGGCATGCACTTTTGGGGAGTTTACGGCCCAAGAACATCCTTGGCCGTAAACTCTTCATTTTGTATCCAAATCTGAAGTTAAATGGTACTACACACTTCCAAAGGCCTTAGCTAAATTCCTTACAAGCACTAGAGTAGTTTAGGGACTTGTTTGACACAAATTTTTGGGTGTTTACGGCCCAAGCTTAAGCTAGGCCGTAAACTCTTCATTTTGCCCTCAAATGGAGTTGTTTGATGCATTTAAGTGTTCCTTGGAGGCAAGTCCAATTTACCAAACATCTTAGAAGAGTTTTTGGGGCTTTAAACATAGATTTATGGGGTCTTTGAGGTGTTTACGGCCTAAGCACAAGCTTGGGCCGTAAACTCCTTTTTACATGTCAAATCCTTGTGTTTTAGTGTCCAAACTCTTCTAGATACATGCCTTAATTAGTATACTAGCTTAAAATAAGGAAAAACTTGATCTTTGGCATGATTTTGGGGGTTTACGGCCTAAGGAGCTTCTTAGGCCGTAAACTCCTTTATGGTCCTTGATTTCTATGATTTTGGCCCCTAAATTCAATGAAGCATGACTAGATTAAGATAGAGGATGAGTACTTACGTTTGGAAGTCGGAAATTAGCGGATTCGGGGCCGGTTTCGAGTCTAGAGAGAGAAAGTAGAGAGAGAAAGTGGGTGTGTGCTAAAAGAGTATTCAAATGTTGTGCACACCCATTTCATATGTCTCGGGTATCGTACCCGATACACGGCTACCCGATGTTTAAAGTTAACTGGGTTAAAACTTTTTACCCGGGTGAAGTGGTTGAAACAGTAATACAACTCTATTAGGTTAAACCGGGTTAACACGTACGAGTTATATTGCTTATGATGATATTAAGACATGCATATAATTAGATATTCGGATATTGACGATTCCAAATATTACATAAAATAACGTATGTTAACGCATCCCGTTAGTGAAAATAGGGTTTGTAACGGCAATATATTTGGGGTTGTCACATTATCCCCCCGTTAGGGGAATTTCGTCCCGAAATTTAGAATTCATATAGATAAGAATTACAATACTACTACGCGAAGAGATGGGAGTATTTGAGTTTCATTTGGTCTTCGCGTTCCCAAGTGAATTCCGGTCCTCGTTTGGCGTTCCACCGAACTTTCACAATTGGGATACGGCTTTGCTTCGTTCGTTTTACCTCTCGATCCATAATCTCCGCGGGCTCTTCCACAAAGTTGAGGCTCTCATTGACCTCAATCTCGTCAAGGGAAATTACGAGTGTCTCGTCTGACAGGCATTTCTTCAGGTTAGAGACGTGAAAGGTAGGGTGTATGTTGCTTAGTTCGTGAGGTAGGTTGAGTTTATAAGCTATGGGGCCGATTCTGGAGAGAATCTCAAAAGGCCCTATGTACCTTGGGTTCAGCTTTCCACGCTTTCCAAAGCGTATCGTGCCCTTCCAGGGTGAAACCTTCAACAGGACTCGGTCTCCTACCTGGAATTCCAAGGGTTTTCTTCGTTTGTCGGCTTAGCTCTTCTGTCGATCCCTAGCGGCTTTTAGTCGTTCGCGTATCAGTACAATCTTCTCGGTCGTTTCTCGAATGATCTCCAGACCAGTGAGAGAGCTATCAGGAACTCTTCCTTTAGATAGTTGAGTGTCACCCACCTCAGCCCAGCACAGAGGGGATCTACAATTACGGCCGTAGAGGGATTCGAATGGGGCTGCTTTGATACTCGTATGATAACTATTATTATAAGAAAATTCCACAAGAGGTAAGTGTGTGTCCCATGACTTACCAAAGTCAATCACACAAGCTCACAGCATATCCTCTAAGGTTTGAATTGTCCTCTCACTCTGTCCGTCGGTCTGCGGATGGTAGGCTGTACTCATGTCCAGCCTCGTCCCTAGTGCTTCTTGCAACGATTGCCAGAACCTAGAGGTGAATCTACTATCTCTGTCTGAGATAATAGATATAGGGATGCCATGTAGTCGTACTATTTCTTTAATGTATGTTCTAGTGAGTTTCTCCATCTTGTCCGTTTCTTTGATGGGTAGGAAGTGTGCGGACTTAGTCAACCTATCAACAATGACCCAAATAGTATCTAATCCACCCGCTGTCTTGGGAAGTTTGGTTATAAAGTCCATTGTGATCCGCTCCCACTTCCATTCTGGTATCTCAGGTTATTGAAGGAGTCCTGAAGGCTTTTGATATTCAACCTTGACCTTTGCGCAAGTAAGGCACTTACTCACAAAAGTGGTGATCTCCGCTTTCATGTTTGGCCACCAGTATAGCTTTTTGAGATCCAGATACATCTTATCTGAACCTGGGTGGATGGAGTAGCGAGTGTTATGCGCTTACCTCATAACCAAATCTCTAAAACCTCCATGGCGTGGAGTCCAGATTCGGTCCATGAAGTAGTAGGCTCCGTCACCCTTAACCTCCAGATTTTTATCCATTCCGCGCAGAGATTCTCCCAACACATTCTCGGGCTTTAAGGCTTCCAGCTGAGTCTCTTTGATCTGTGTGGAGAGGTGCGAATGGATAGTCATCGTCAACGATTTGGTCTTTCGACCAGTATACTCCTTCCTGCTCAGTGCATCTGCTACTACATTGGCTTTTCCCGGGTGATATCTAATTTCACAGTCGTAATCGTTAAGTAGCTCGACCCGTCGATGCTGCCTCATGTTGAGTTCTTTTTGGTTCATTATGTATTGAAGGCTTTTATGATCAGTGTACACCACACTCTTCGTCCCATATAAGTAGTGTCTCCAGATTTTTAGTGCAAAGACAACCGCTCCTAACTCGAGGCCGTGAGTAATGTAGTTCGCCTCATGGGTCTTTAGCTGTCTCGAGGCATATGCGATAACCTTACCCCGTTGCATCAAGACACAACCGAGCCCCTGATTGGATGCATCATAGTATACAACAAAATCTTCTGTCCCTTCGGGAAGGGATAATACTGGTGCGGTGCATAGGGCTCGCTTCAGGGTTTGGAACGCCTTTTCCTGTCTTTCTTCCCAGTCGAACGGTACCCCTTTCTGTGTCAGCATAGTGAGAGGCTTCGCAATCCGAGAAAAGTTTTGGATGAATCTACGGTAGTAGCCAGCGAGGCCTAGAAATTGATGAATTTTTGTAGGCGTCTTCGGCGCTGACCAGTTCTCAATAGCTTTAATCTTGGAGGGATCCACATGAATTCCTTCTTCACTAACCACGTGACCTAAGAATTCAACTCTTCGGATCCAAAACTCGCACTTAGAGAACTTCGCATATAACTTTTCGGATCGCAACGTTTCCAGGACTCGTCGTAAGTGATCCCTGTGTTCTTCCTCGTTCCGAGAGTAAACGAGGATATCGTCAATGAAGACGATGACGAACTGATCCAGGTATGGACGACACACTCTATTCATCAAGTCCATGAATACTGCGGGGGCGTTGGTCAGTCCAAAGGGCATCACTACGAACTCAAAGTGTCCGTAGCGGGTTCGGAAAGCTGTCTTCGGAACATCTTCCTCAAGTACCTGTAACTGATGATACCCAGATCTAAGGTCAATCTTGGAGAAGTAACTTGCTCCTTGTAGTTGATCAAACAGATCGTCGATACAAGGGAGAGGGTAGCGATTTTTAACCGTGAGTTTATTGAGTTCTCTATAATCGATGCACATCCGAAACGATCCATCTTTCTTCTTCACGAACAAAACTGGAGCTCCCCAAGGTGACGAACTCGGTCTTATAAAGCCCTTGCTGAGCAGTTCGTTGAGTTGACCAGATAGTTCTTGCATTTCGGTGGGCGCTAGACGGTAGGGCGACTTAGCTACGGGGGTAGCTCCTGGAATTAGGTCGATTCTGAACTCAATCTGACGTTTGGGAGGTAGGCCGGGAAGATCCTCCGGAAAGACATCAGGGAAATCGCATACTATGAAAATGTCTTTTGGATCTTTCGATTTCTGGTTAGTGTCGACGACGTGAGCAAGAAAGGCGCGATATTCCTTGCGTAAGTATTTCTGAGCCTGAACACTGGAGATGATACGAAGGCTCGTACTCGGCTTATCTCCATATATCAAGAGGGTTTCGTGATTCGGAAGGTTCAGACGAATGGATTTGTCGGAACATAGGATATCGGCGCGATGGAGACTCAACCAATCCATACCGACAATGACATCGAAATTTTTGATTGAGACTGGCATAAGATCGATTGGAAATGAGTGATCATCTAACATGAGAGTGCAACCTATGTAGATTTCGCTAGAGCTTTCTATTTTCCCATTAGCCATTTCTACGACGAATGTTTCTTTTAGTGGTTGAGGGGTTTGTTTGAGTAAGTATTTAAAGTTATGATTTACGAAGCTTCTTTCTGCACCACTATCAAATAAGACACAGGCATAGGAGTTGTTGAGAAGAAACGTACCCGTGATTACTGTGGGATCTGCTACCGCTTCATTGTGACCGATAGCGAGTAGCCTTCCGGTTCCTCCAGCATTTGCGGTCTTTGGACAGTTTCTCTTAAAATGACCCGCCTCTCCGCAGCCATAACAAGTTGGGGTCACTCCCGTACCAGGAACCTGCGTGATAGGTTTGGGAGGGGCCTTACAAAATCGGACAGTATGGCCCTTTCGACCGCAGTTGGAACACTGCAGTTCACGGCAGGGGCCGTTGTGGTGGAAAGGACACTTGGGCAAGTTTCCACTATAAGCTTTCGGCGGGGCTGGAGCAACTGGAGTAGTCGGGGTGGTGGCAGCATGGACCGCCACAATTTGCTGGTCCTTTGAGGAGTTTTGAGTTTTCTTGCCCTTCTTCTTATCCCATCGCTTCCTTTTTCTGTCAGATGAAGCGGGTGGTGCAGTGGTTGTTGTGGTTGCTGATGCTGGAGTGGAGGAGATTTCGTGGTTGATCAGACTCTGGGCCAATTCCTTGGCGCTGTCAAAAGTTGTAGGGCGTGAAGCTAGAACATTTCCTCGATACGGAGGCACTAAACCCCAGACGTACCGTTAAATCTTCTTACTTTCCGAGGGGATCATGTTGGGGCACATAGCCGCCAAGTCGCAAAACCTGGCCGTATAAGCCGTTATGTCAGTCCCCTTCATCTTGAGGTTCCGGAGTTCTTCCTCAAGTTTCTGAACTTCGCCCCTAGGGCAGTACTCTCCCCTCATAAGATCTTTCATAGTGTGCCAGCCCATAGCATTGGCTGTGACCAAGGAGAGTGAACTAACATGGCCGTTCCACCATGTCAAGGCCCTGTTAGTGAGGGTAGCAGTAGCGAACTTGATTTTGCTCTCTTCGGGACAAGAGCACATCTCGAACACCGCTTCGGTTCTTTCGAACCATTGGGATAATGCTAGAATTCCTCCGGTACCGTCGAAGAAGGTAGGTTTACAGTTAATGAAATCCTTATAAGTACATCCCTGCACCCGATGATGGACTTCACCGAACCTGGAGTTACCACCGCTCGCATCCCCAGAATTCATTTGGGCCATGGCTACTGTCACGGCCGCAGTCACCGCTGTTTGGAATAGCACCGGATCGATCTGTGGAGGAGGAGGTGGTGGAGTAGGGGTTTGAGTTGCAGGCCTTCCTCTGGCGGGACGCTTTCGTGGAGGCATCCTTTACTGGGAGAATTATAGAAATGATAGCAATAGTAAGAGCCTATTGCGAATATAAATAGAGTGTTTTGTGGACTAAATCAACATAATCCAAGATCAAGATGAGAGTTATAGCAATAGAGAAATCAACTGCCAATATATTGGTATTCATGATGCAACACAAGTTCATGAAAATTTGACCTAGCAATAGGTCTTACATCATACCATAGAGAAAATGTTGGCAGTTTAGAGGTTTAACTAGAGTGCTTTCAAGCTAGGAATGTTTACAGATAGTAGATCTACGAAACATAGAGTGAAAAGGTTAATCCATTAACAAAAGATTAAGGTAACTAGACGTCTTCTACTGGCGACGGTTGCTTGTTGGGCGAGTCCTCAGATCTGCTAGCTGACGCATAACTTCTTGAAGGTGTCGATCATGAATCCTTTGGCGTGCACGGAGTTCTCCAACTTCGGCTCGGGATGCATCCAGTTGGTGCTGCAGAGCCTCATTGGTTCTCCTTGTCCTGTCCATGGCTTCTTCGAGTTGGCGGATGCGAACTGTGTTGAGATTTGAGTTGGCATCCACTTCTACAACTCGACCTATTGCAGCTTGACCTTGCTCGACATTCCTGGCAATTCTTCGGATCATGATGGGCAGAACCTGATCTGTTGATCCTCCTTCGTTTATGTTGTAGAAACTTCGGTCTCCATTGTATGGCATGGGCTGACCCTGCTCTTCGCTCCATCTGTGCAAGGATATGGCCCACATAGGAGTGGAGCCCTGAAATGTCAGACGGGGGTTGGGGTTCGGAACTCCAGGTGGTAGGTTATTAACTTCTGGCTCGGAGTCGGAGTTATCCGGAAAGCCTTCTGCTCGGTGGTCATCCAAAGGGATTAGGTGATCATCGTCCGACTCTTCACTGAGCCATCCCCCATTACCTTGGTTTGGGTAGTACGGGTCGCCAGGAGGGTGGAAGCCAGCCATGGTATCTATGCGAGAAAAAGGGGAAAAGAAGAATTAATAGGCGTACTAACCTAAATTATTTATAAGATGGTCGTCACGAGTGGGACCAATACTTACATAATGCATACTAATTACATGTGATTGGGGCAGGATAGTCCGTCGAATAAGTGACCCTAACTCTAAATCCACAACCAAACAAGGAACAGGAAGTAAAGCAAAGATCACAGATTCTAAGTCTATAACGCCCTAGTCACATGTAACCGGAAATTATCCATTTAGCAACTATTGCTCCATCAGTAACGACCCTTTTTAGTTTTTCACAGATGTATTTTTTTAGAGGTACAGAATACTCCTATAGTATTCTAATGTTAACGTTATTGTGGTAGTGTTGGTAAGTTTTAGACTTGTTGTAACACCACAACCAAGCTTAGGCACATGCTAGTCACTCCCAGGAAAACGTAGTTGATCAGGCTACATCCCCCTAAATGTGACTATATGTTTCTAAACCCAATTGTGCTATCCAACAATCTTAATACTTTTGTTTTGTTCTAGGATGATACTGACTTCTGTGTTTTATAATGATGTGTGTATATATATACTTAGTTAAATCTTTTAGATACTTAACAGTATATATTCTTGGTCAGAGTGTTTTAGTCCCGAAGTGTTTATAGTTCGTATATCTTTTATAGGTTGATATACTTGATTCACTATAAACAATGCTCTGATACCAATTTGTCACACCCCAAAACCGATAACGGTGGAATACGTTTCGGGGTGGATGACGTAGTGTACAGTATCATCACAATTGTATAATAGTAAAAGCAAGAAACATACAACCATTTCATTTACATAGTAAGTGTATTTACAAGTGTGTTTTGTAATGTTTGAAAAACACCAAAAGTAAACAAAAATAAGAGATGGGTCTTGCATACTCCATCCTCTCCAAAAATGTTGCAGCTGTACCTGTCTATCTTTGACCTGAAGATACAAGTTATTTTGAAAAGAATATCAGCATAAAGCTGGTGAGTTCATAAGAGTTTAGTGTGAGTACTTGTATAAAAAGCATTAGAATCATTAGTATGAAAACTGAAGTTTGTAATCATAAGTAGTGGTAAAACCTAGAAAATCCTGTATTTCCCAGAACTGTATAGTAAATGAAAATCTTTAAGAAATATGTTGTTTCTATCTTTGAAAGCCATTTATCATAGAAGTGTAATAGTGACTCACCATTAAGTAAGGCAATATAGTGAGTTATTCTTGGAGTACATAATAGTGGTGCAGCATCCATTAGTATTAGATACTTATTTGCTTCGGGATATTACTTCATCTTTCTTTTAGTATTTTAGTGCGGTTATAGTGTCTTTCTTGTATGTTACCAATAGTGTGAGTAATAGCGGACCCTCATGACCTTCCCAGTCATGCATAGTGTGGTAGAGTAAAGGCATCCATGGGCCTAAGCGGCTCGGACTGAAGTTATCAGTCGGGATGTAATAGCATCTGCCCCGTATAGATCTATACATATAGTGTCGTCTTCCTATCGGAAAACTTCGGGCGTAGTGTGTAGCGTATAGAGTATCTCGTAGTGGATTAATGAATTATTTCATGATTAGTACATTCTCTTGTATTATAGTGTAGTAGTCTTTTGTATAACTTGTATGGTATTCTCTTATTAGTGTATTGCTTCATAATAGAGAGAATTATAGTAGTGTAGAATAGTAGTTGAAACAAGGGATAGAGTCCTTAACTATACCTATTATAGTTAAATTAGTGTGTGTGGTTCTAATCAGGTTAGTGATTTAGGCATCTAATGAGATAAGAAGTACTCGTAATCCATACTAATATACGAGATATACAACTAAGAAATCAATGACAGTCGGACGGATAACTACTACCCTAAGCCCACAATCAAACAAGAAACAGGAAATAAGGCGAGCTATCGGTCCTAAGTCCTTCAAGTCTTACTTATATAAATATATTAGTATGGTTACATTCTTATAAGGAGTTTTATTAAACCAAAGTGTTGTACGAACGAAACATTTAAAACTTGTTTGTTTATCCAAGATAGTTTTGAAAACAATTGATTTATTTATAAAGCATAGTGATAAATCACATGTGATTTGAACTACAGGTTGTGAATCACATGTGATTAATTCTGTAATCTGAAAAATAGTCTTGTATAACTTTTCATAAACATGTATATTCAACTTGTATCTCCCCCCTAAAACATATAAAACATTTGAAAGGTTCATTTAAGGGGTATGAACTCACCTGAAATCGCGGAAATCGGGTGAATCGGGTAAATCGGGTAAAAGTGTCGATTTACGGGAGGGTCCATGAGCTCACTCCCTTGGAGTTTATGGCCCAAAGGCCATCCTTTGGGAGTTTACGGCCGTAAGCCCCCTAGGCTTGGCCTTAAACTCTTGTGACACTCCAAAATGTATGATTAGGGCCTTATTTCACTTCCTTAAATTAATGGTATGTGTCTTGGACTAATAGGGAGGGATTAAACATCATAATTTGTGACATTTTTGGGGAGTTTACGGCCAAGACTTGTTCTTGGGCCGTAAACTCAAATAAATCCTTCAAGATGTATGTTTTAATGGTACAACATGGTCTCATACACCTTAGATAAATCCTAGAAGGCCCTATAGTGAGTTTTGGGACAATTTGGCATGCACTTTTGGGGAGTTTACGGCCCAAGAACATCCTTGGCCATAAACTCTTCATTTTGTATCCAAATGTGAAGTTAAATGGTACTACACACTTCCAAAGGCCTTAGCTAAATTCCTTACAAGCACTAGAGTAGTTTAGGGACTTGTTTGACACAAATTTTTGGGTGTTTACAGCCCAAGCTTAAGCTAGGCTGTAAACTCTTCATTTTGCCCTAAAATGGAGTTGTTTGATGCATTTAAGTGTTCCTTGGAGGCAAGTCCAATTTACCAAACATCTTAGAAGAGTTTTTGGGGCTTTAAACATAGATTTATGGGGTCTTTGAGGTGTTTACGGCCTAAGCACAAGCTTGGGCCGTAAACTCCTTTTTACATGTCAAATCCTTGTGTTTTAGTGTCCAAACTCTTCTAGATACATGCCTTAATTAGTATACTAGCTTAAAATAAGGAAAAACTTGATCTTTGGCATGATTTTGGGGGTTTACGGCCTAAGGAGCTTCTTAGGCCGTAAACTCCTTTATGGTCCTTGATTTCTATGATTTTGGCCCCTAAATTCAATGAAGCATGACTAGATTAAGATAGAGGATGAGTACTTACGTTTGGAAGTCGGAAATTAGCGTATTCGGGGCCGGTTTCGAGTCTAGAGAGAGAAAGTAGAGAGAGAAAGTGGGTGTGTGCTAAAAGAGTATTCAAATGTTGTGCACACCCATTTCATATGTCTCGGGTATCGTACCCGATACACGGCTACCCAATGTTTAAAGTTAACTGGGTTAAAACTTTTTACCCGGGTGAAGTGGTTGAAACAGTAATACAACTCTATTAGGTTAAACTGGGTTAACACGTACGAGTTATATTGCTTATGATGATATTAAGACATGCATATAATTAGATATTCGGATATTGACGATTCCAAATATTACATAAAATAACGTATGTTAACGCATTCCGTTAGTGAAAATAGGGTTTGTAACGGCAATATATTTGGGGTTGTCACACCATGGTACTTCACTCGTTCCAGATCACAACAATCACTTGACTCTTATGAGCTAGATATACCCTAGAACCACCGGGATCCCGCTCCGGTACCGCACTGCTATCGTTTTCCTCGTCAGACATATCCTTTACCGAATCCACTACTGAGACTTAACATGCTCCCTTTCTGAGTCCAACTCTATCCCTTCCATGCTGACAGGATGACACATCCTTCAGCTTTAGAGCAACTCCCATGAGTTCTTCTCCGCCATCACATACACATGCTGAACTAGCTCTAGTATTTCTGGGTTGGGAAAACCCGATGTACTGATAACACCTCCAAACATCCCCCAGTATGAATTACCGCTACATGCATAATTTCTTGTTCACATCAAATTGGGAATCCAAAGCTCCATCCTTGCATCCTTTCCGAGCCTCTTTGGCTCTACACCCTCGGAATTCCTTCCGGGTCCTCCACAGACATCCAACCCGGATGGGATTCCATACCACCGGTGCAAACACACTGCTCAATAACCATGCTTGGATCACCTCAATCATACCTCCGCGCTACTGCTTTCGCTTCCGTGAACTTACACTCCATCTTGGAGATACATACCTTTCCCTTTCCTTATCCAAGGAAATCTACTTGGCCGCTTTGTCACTACAACAAGTGCCACGGTGCTCGCCCAATGCTACACCATTCCCTTTTTGCAAAAACCGCTATTCCATGCACCATACATGATCTAAATCTGCTTGCAAGGACTCTCGAGTCCACGCACTACCTTCCACTAATCATGATCAATACCCGGGGCCAGACCTTCTGATGCTATCACATCGTAACAAACTCATTCCATCTCCTCATACAGATCTATCAACACATGCAGAGTCTTCAGCATGACTGGACCGCCTTACCAGGCCTTTAGCCAATCTGGACCACCCTCAGAACCTTCAGCATGTCTGGACCGCCCTCCAAGGCCTTTAGCCTAGCTGGACCGTCCCCGAGCCTTCAGCCTGATTGGTACGCCCATCGGCCTTCAGTCTATCTGGACCGCTTGACTAGCATTTATCATCCCAAATTATCCCTTTAGAAAAACTCTCCCTTGCATACTGTTCTAGCCCTCTAGGGGTTCCAAACTCTGACTCCATCCTACATACTCACTCCCAGCCTGATCCTAGGCCTTCCACAATCAATCTCCCTTTTTACAAAACCCTTGGTCTGTATCCCACCCCGCTTTCCTGTCACTTGCTCATACCAGCCTAAGCTCTTGGCTGATAGAACCGTTGCTGAATCCCAGACAGCTAATCAACCTCTCATGCTTGACGATCTTCCGGAGAATTTTCCAATTCTCCCCACTTAGAGCTCTGACTATCAACCACCAGTTGCCATAACCGACCTCCCTTGACATCCCTACACAACTTATTCCCTTACACGCGAACCGATTCCTACTAGAACGAACAACCTTCACAAAATCCGATATCAATACTGATCATCTCGGACTTGAAAGAAGTTCGACCTTCAGCTAACCACTCTTCAGACTACAGATGCTACCCAACATTCAGACCAAAAGCTTGATTTCCCACTAATAATCCCCATGATGATAACCAACGAAACTCCCAATACCAAAACCCTTAACCATACCATAACTCTCAAGGAACAACAAATAAAATACCAAAAATCACACAACGAGACTAACAGATATACAATACTCCAAAATAATCACAAGATAACAAAATATCAAAAAGGAAACATACCCGCAGCTGCATCCGGCACTGCCCTGACCTCCTCTGCTGTAAGGTGAAAAGCACGACCCTGAGCCCTCATGGGCTCTGCTCCACCCTGATCTCTACCCGTAATCCTCAACGTGGCCGGTGCTGGAGCTTGCACCGACCTCCCAACCAGCTGTTTACAGTTTTCCCTCATGTGACCAACCTGATGACACTGATAGCAAATCCTCATATCCTGGACTGGGGCTGACTGACGACAATCCCTCGCGTAGTGCCCCTCTCTCCCGCACTTGTGGCACGTTCCACTGTACCTACAAGCTCCGGCGTGACCCTTCCCGCACATCTCACAAGTGCGGCTGCTCTGACTGCTCAAACTGAAATCAACGGTCTTCGACCGTTTCGGCGCCGGCTGCGACTGTACCAGAGCCTGCCTCTATTCTCTCAATTGTAACTCGATCTCCAACTCCCGGCGCCTAGCAGATTCCTGCAACTCCAACAATGTCTCGCACCTCTGCATAGACACAAACTGCCTGATATCCCTCTTCAGCATACTAAGATATCGGGACATCTGGGCCTGCTCAGAAGCAAACTCAGGGTAAAACATCGCCCTCTCAGTGAACATCTTGGTGATCTCCGTCACCAACTCTGAATCCTGCTTCAGCTCCAGGAACTCCTGGGCTAATCTCTCCCTCTCAATTCGTGGAACATAGTGAGTACTGAACATCTCTCTGAATTGATCCCAAGAAATCGCAGCTCGCTGCGCATCAGAATACGATCCCGTGGTCAACCTCCACCAATACTTCGCCCCGAGCCTCAAAAGGTTCAGAGCACACCTCACCCTCTGATCAGCAGCGCATAAGCACGTGAAGAAACACCCCTCCATGTCTCACAATCATCTCATAGCAACAATCGGGTCCTGAACTCCATCGAACGTAGGGTGCTTCGTATTATCAAAGTCCCAATACTGAAAACCTCTACCGGCTCCTCCCCCTGCCGCTGCTACAGCCGCTGTAGTTGCCGTGGAAGCCGTCTCTGTAAGAGCTGCATAATGCTCATCAAAATACTCAACCATAGCGGTCTTGATCGACCCAAACAGTTCCGGCAACTCAGCCCGGAACATCGCAGCAACCACATAATGCAGGATCTCATGAATCCTAGCATCCAACTCGTCTATGCTCATCTCACTGATAACCTCAGGTGCTGCAGACCCACTTGACCGCCCTCTCCTGCTCCCGATCCTGATCCGGATCCGCTCCTAGCATGCCTCGTAATCACCATACTGAAAGAAAATATCGCAGACATCAGATACCTCCCACTACCCCGGGAACCGACTCTCAACACCACCCTAGGGGTTGTGACTTCCTTGATACGCGTATGGGTCCTGTGCTTTCAGTAGTACAGGCCCATACTACCTTCCACACCTACCTATATTTATCCCAAGTATCACCACAACACCCTAGTGAAGAACAAGCATACCAAGCACTCAATCCTTACTCCTAGAGGAACACTGGAAATCTCATACAGAAAGAAACCCTAGGCTAGCAGGCATCACAAATCAGGAAACACTATCATGCAATTTCTGAAGATCCATAGCCTAGTACTAGCATGTTGTTCTTGATGGGTTTTGAGCATTCTAACACTTCCTAAGTGTACATGCAACCCTAATAACCTTGGATCTATGTTTGTCTAATTATCATGCAAAGTTGAATTCCAAGGTTATATTCCTATCTAGCATACATGGGGGAACAATTTTAACTTAAAGTATAGATAGAATAACTTACCTTGTTGTTGTTTGTGTTCCTTGAAACCTTGTGAGCCTAGCACCCCAAGTGTGATGCCTCAAATGCTTCACACAACACCAAATGCTCTTGGAAGAACTTATGAGAGAACACACACTTCTCAAAAATCGGCCAAGCCCTCTTGTTTCTTTAGTGTAACCGATTTTGGTGGAGAATATGATTCTTATATAGTGTTGACACATCTAGGGTTAAACCCTAATGTGTCATGACTCTTCATTTCCATGACCCATGGGTTTGTAACTCCCATGGAGCACCCATGGAGCATCCTATGGGTGGAACCCAACTTGATAATCCATGGAGCCTCTTAGCCCACTATACAAGATATGGATGATTTACATAATCAACCCATATATTTAATTAGTTATCTTTTGATCACATAGTTAATTCTAACTTAATTCTTGATCAAACTAATCAAATAATATTATTAATATATTAGAACTTATAATATATTAATAATCTCCAAGTATTATTTCTCTCATTTAGTCTATCCAATTACATGGTGCCATGCAACCCAAATGGACCATGCCGGGTCGGGTCAAGTACATACCAGAAATAGTTATGGACTTAGACACCTTATCCAACAGTCTCCCACTTGGATAAGTCTAATGACTATTACTGCAAGTATGACTTCAGGAACCGATCGGCAATCGTAGCTCTTTTCAAGGTTTCTCGGAACTGAGAAGATGATGGTACGCCATTTAAGATAAGTGATCATATAATCCTCTGTTCTAGATATCAGTCGGACAAATACATGGAACAATGTCTTACTTATTGTCCAACAGTTTGTTTCCCGATTTCCGATTTGTTTGACAAAAAACTTCATTGAACACATCAATTTAGTTCTGACCGGGCCCGGTACATAGGTCAAAACAAAATTATCGAGGGGCCCAGATATCAGCTTCTAATCCAAGAAGGAACAGATAAACTTCGACTCATATGTTTGTTCTACCACTCATTGAATTACACACAAGAGCACGTTTTATAACATCGAGTTACCAATGCGTTTTCGTACAATCAATGCATAACCAACTTGTAAGTAACAAATCATATCTCTAGGTTTGAAGACTTATATGATATTACCGTCTCACGATCACTCGAGATAGAATTCCATGAAGTGATTCCAGTGAGCGTGGGTTGAGTCCAATGCTCAGAACTTATGAGCACTCATGATTGCTGTAGCCTTGTCTAAGACCTCTACAACCAACCATGACAATCTTGATTCATACCTACTTCCGACATATGACCGACTGTGGAGGTTTGAATAATATGTTATACCAAACAAAATTATCCTGGAAGTCAAAACATGCAAAAGAAATATAGTAAACGATCGACATGAGATAGCAACATTTTACTCATAAATAAAAACATTTTTATTCATCATCAGATGTCAATTACACTTTACAAATTTCGAGGTTATCTAACTACTAAATCTAATATCATCCTTTAACCCGATGCTTCGAGCATGTTGGAGATGCTTAACCCGAGTCAGTCCCTTCGTGAGGGGATCTGCCGGATTCTCATCTGATGATACCCTCTTTGCCACGAGGAGTCCTTTTTCGATCCGATGTCTGATGAAATGGTATTTTCTGTCGATGTGTCTAGATCTCCCGTGATCCCTTGGTTCCTTTGCTAAGGTAACAGCACTTTCACTATCACAGAAAATTTCCATTGGCTCTTTAATAGCTGGTACAACTCCAAGGTCTCCAATGAAGTTCCTCAGCCATAACGCCTCCTTTGCCACCTCGCTAGCTGCAATATACTCTGATTCACAAGTAGAATCTGCCACTGTCTCTTGCTTGGAACTCTTCCAAGAAATTGCTCCTCCATTTAGGGTAAAGAACCAGCCCGACTGAGAGCGGAAATTATCCCTATCAGTCTGGAAGCTAGCATCACTATACCCTACAACTCTCAAGTCATCACTCCCACCGAGGGTAAGGACCCAGTCCTTAGTCCTTCGTAGGTACTTGAGAATATTCTTTACCGCAGTCCAGTGTGCCTTGCCAGGGTTCCCCTGAAACCTGCTAACCATGCTCAGGGCAAAAGCTACATTAGGTCGAGTACACGTCATAGCATACATGATCGATCCTACAGCCGAAGCATAAGGTACTCGACTCATTTGTGCTATCTCAGCCTCAGTGCTAGGGCTTTGTGTCTTACTCAGTTTGGCGTTACTCTGGATGGGCAACTCTCCTTTCTTGGAGTCCTGCATGCTGAATCCCTAAAATATAGGCAGCTTCACCAAGGTCCTTCATAGCGAAACACTTTCCAAGCCAGGATTTTACTTCCTACAGGGTTGGAATGTCATTTCCTATGAGTAGTATGTCATCCACATACAATACCAAGAAGCTAACTATACTCCTACTAGCCTTGACATACACACAAGATTCATCTTCACTCCTAGAAAAGCCAAATTCCTTGACCTTTTCATCAAAGCAAAGATTCCATCTGCGAGGTACTTGCTTTAACCCATAAATGGATTTCTCAAGCTTACACACTCTATTGGGGTACTCGTTGTTGACAAAACCCTCTGGCTGACTCATGTAAACATCTTCAGCCAACTTTCCATTAAGGAAAGCGGTTTTGACATCCATTTGCCAAATTTCATAGTCATGAAATGCGGCTATGGCTAACAGAACCCGAATAGACTTAATCTTGGCTACCGGAGAAAAGGTCTCATCATAATCCACTCCAGGAATTTGAGAGAAGCCCTTTGCAACCAGTCTAGCCTTATAAGTGTGTACTTTACCATCCATGTCGGTCTTCTTCTTGAAGACCCATTTGCACCCCACTGTCTTACGACCTGGTACATTTTCAACCAAGTTCCAAACTTGATTGTCATACATGGATTGTATCTCGCTATCCATAGCCTCTTTCCATTTAGCAGACTTGGGGCCTGCCATGGCTTCCTCGTAGCTGTTAGGGTCATCTTGACTTACTAGTGTTCCATCACTAATAAGTGTCTCACCTTCTGCAGTAATATGGAATCCATAGTAATGCTCAGGTGCACTCCTAACTCTCGTAGAACGCCTCAGAGGTACAGATTCGTCAATTGGCTCAATAGGAGTTTCCTCCTCAAGTTGAGGGCTAGAGTTTGAAGTTCCTTCACCACTTGACTCTTGAATTTCTTCAAGATCAATTTGCCTCCCACTATCTCCTTGGCTTATAAACTCTCTTTCTCGAAAGACTCCTCTTCTTGCTACAAAGACCACATTGTCACTAGGTCTGTAGAAGAGGTAACCAAAGGATTGCTGTGGGTAGCCGATGAAAATACACCTCTCGCTTAGGGGTTCGAGCTTATCATGAGTCTCGCGTCTCACGAAAGCCTCGCAACCCCAAATCTTGATGTGGTCTAGTTTAGGTACTTTACCAGTCCACATCTCGTGAGGAGTTTTGGAAACTTTCTTTGTAGGTACTAGATTAAGGATATGGGCGGCAGTCTCTAAGGCATACCCCCAGAATGAGATTGGTAGCGAAGCTCGACTCATCATGGAACGAACCATGTCCAACAAGGTTCGATTACGCCTCTCAGCCACACCATTCAACTGCGGTGTCCTGGGAGGTGTCAATTGTGAGACAATCCCACATTCCCTTAGATAGTCGAGGAACTCTGAACTAAGATACTCACCACCTCGATCGGATCGAAGCATCTTAATGTTCTTGCCCAATTGATTCTCGACTTCCTGTTTAAATTCCTTAAACTTCTCGAAAGTCTCTGACTTATGCTTGATTAAGTAGACATATCCATATCTACTGTAATCATCAGTAAAAGTCAAATAGTAACGATTAGCATCCCTTGTGGCATGTTTAAATGGTCCACACACATCCGTGTGTATAAGGTCCAACAAACCTTCACCTCTTTCACACGAGCCTGTGAAGGGTGACTTTGTCATTTTTCCAAGTAAGCATGATTCGCAACTATCATCTGACTTTAGGTCAAACGACTCCAAGACTCCATCCTTTTGGAGTTGGCCTATGTGTTTCTTGCTTATATGTCCAAGACAACAATGCCATAATGATGCTTTATCCAAGTTATTATTATTAGTAGAATCAATACACAAAACATTATTTCCTGAGTTATCTACAACAGATACAGCTTCATACACACCATCACAAGGTAATGCTTTAAAATAAAGAACATTATTAAAGAAAGGATCAATAGAACCAACTTCATTATTAAACGAAAAGGTAAACCCTTGTTTGTACAAAGCATGAAAGGAAATAATATTTCTTGCCATTCCTGGCGAGTAACAACACTTATTCAAATCTAAACTAAACCCACTACTTAGCGATAAAGTATAAACTCCAATCTTGGTGACAGGTGAAGCTTTCCTGTTCCCCATGATCAAGTTTATTCTTCCTTGCTCCACATCCTCACTTCTTCTTAGTCCCTGCAAGTCACAACAAATATGAATACCACAACCGGTATCAAGGACCCAAGATTTCGAATGGGGTGAGTTATTAGAAATGATAGTGTAAATACCTGCATGGTTGGGTTTGACTTTCCCATCCTTCACATCCTGCTGGTACTTTGGGCAGTTCCGCTTCCAATGAGCTTTTTCATGGCAATAGAAGCATTCAGCCTCTTTTGGGTCAGAAGAAGGAGTAATGAAACCTTTCTTGGTTCCACTTGAAGAAGAGCCATCAAGGGTCTGAGCCTTGGTACCCTTCGAAGATATCTTTCTCTTCCTCCCTCGACTTTTCCCGATTGCCAAGACAGGAGTTGAGTTTGGAGTAGAAGTGATAGCAACCGACTTCCCTTTAAGACCTGTTTCTGCAGTCTTGAGAAGTCCCTGAAGTTTGCTGAGAGTGACCTCTTCCTTATTCATGTGATATGTCATGCAGAATTGATCATAGCACGATGGTAAGGAGCGCAAAATTATATCTATTGCAAGCTCCTCAGGGAAGTTCACATTAAGCTTCAGCAATCGATCCACATATCTTTGCATTTTCTGCATGTGGCTCGTGACGGAATCCCCGTCCTTCATCATGGTTGTTATCATGGAGCAGATGATTTCGTACCTCTCTTGTCGTGCACTTTGATGGTATCTTTCCATCAAATCTTGGTGCATTTCATAAGGGTAGAAATCCTCATAAGACTTTTGGAGTTCAGCTGTCATTGTGGCCATCATGATGCAAGCCACTTTGGTAGCATCTCTTTCATGAGTATGGAAGTCAGCGATCTCCTGGGGAGTTGCAGTGGACTCATCAATTTCCTTAAGCTCCTTGTCAAGGACATATTCTTTGTCCTCGTAGCGAGTAATCATCCTGATGTTTCTGATCCATTCATTGAAGTTGGATCCATCGAAGGTGACTTTCCCACACAAACTCATAAGAGTAAAGGAGCCATTAGGATTCGAGCCAGAAGCATTATTTGAAGACATCTGAAAGAGAAGAACAAGTTTAGTGTAGATATAAGAGAGTCCTTAATAAAACACCCAAATGTAATATTAAGTCTAGGATCCAATCACAATATAATATAACTTAGAAGAGGTATGCCGTAATCTAAGCTATACCATATTTGAAAGGTAGATGAATGACGATTCACCAATTTCCACCACGAAAACCGAAATATTAGATATTAGGTTTTATTGGTTTTTAGAAATTCCTAGATTCTTTGAGATTCAATGAACTTTTCAAAGGCATGTTTCAATCTCGAGAGTGCCCTCCAAGTTTTGTGACTGGGATACCGAGGATCACAAAACGAAGTGTGAAGTAACCATGCAAATCACTTGGTACCCTTAAAGTTTATCACTCAATCGATGTGCCGGTAAACCACACACGCTCCACCGATACTATAATAAACCTTAAGTCACCCTTTACCTACCTTGTTAAGTCCAAGTTAGTGGCCGGTTAACCACACACGCTCCACCAACGACTTAGACAAAGTGTAAAGTGTAATTTCATGGATTAGCACCTTATTCACATTTTCCTAAAGTAACTATGATTGGGAAATAAAACATTTAGTTACTTTATAATATTCATCATACTTTGAATGAGAATTTATAAGTCCTTGTCTTACCCGTTCGGCTAACGACCCTCCACCAGTCAAGCAAGCGGTGGGTGAGAGTAGACACCCATTAAGTCACCATTTTATACGCAACAACCTTATACCCACCTTATAGACCGGCTTCGTGAATGAGGCGTACTAGCGGTAAGACGACTTTATTCTTATACATATATATATATATATATATAATTATTAAATCATCATAATATAAGTATAAGGGTTGAATTTTAACTTTTAAAATTCTAGGGGTTGGAACTTAAAGTTTTAACTTAACTTTACTTGTTCCAAAACTTGAGGGCAAGTTTTGTAACTTTCAAAACTTTTCATTTCTTGTAACTTATGAGTTTAATAGAGTAATAAAATGAAGACTCTTCATTTTTCTAACTCTTGTGTTCTTTTAATGGTTTTAATTCAAGTGTGACTCTTGGTTTTCCATAACTTGAGGACAAGTTATGGACTCCATTAAAACACATTATGATCAAGAATTAATCTACCACATAGGTTACAAATAATTCCTATGATCATCTAAAACATCATAAGAACAAGAACATGAATATGAACACATTCATAAATTACACTTAAAACTTTGTAATTTTGATAACTAGTTGTTGTAAATGAATTAGCAAAGACATTACACCACCAAAAACAAGTTTTCAATTACCAAAACAGTTTAGGGTAATGTTTCTAATTCATTTCCAGCAACTAAATCGAAATTCTGCAATCAGTCGACCCTACTCGCCGAGTGCATGAACTCACTCGCCGAGTTGGTTGAAGATACACATGAACTCGACGAGTCCCCCTATAGACTCGACGAGTCCACTCGCAGACAGCAAGATTTTCGACTTTTTTTTTCAACTTTTCAGCACAAATAAAAAAACAAACAAGCCTAGTCTCTGGTACCACTGATGGGTTTTGAGCATTCTAACACATCCTAAGTGTACATGCAACCCTAATAACCTTGGATCTATGTTTGTGTAATTATCATGCAAAGTTGAATTCCAAGGTTATATTCCTATCTAGCATACATGGGGGAATAATTTTAACTTAAAGTATAGATAGAATAACTTACATTGTTGTTGTTTGTGTTCCTTGAAACCTTGTGAGCCAAGCACCCCAAGTGTGATGCCTCAAATGCTTCACACAACACCAAATGCTCTTGGAAGAACTTATGAGAGAACACACACTTCTCAAAAATTGGCCAAGCCCTCTTGTTTCTTTAGTGTAACTGATTTTGGTGGAGAATATGATTCTTATATAGTGTTGACACATCTAGGGTTAAACCCTAATGTGTCATGACTCTTCATTTCCATGACCCATGGGTTTGTAACTCCCATGGAGCATCCTATGGGTGGAACCCAACTTGATAATCCATGGAGCCTCTTAGCCCACTATACAAGATATGGATGATTTACATAATCAACCCATATATTTAATTAGTTATCTTTTGATCACATAGTTAATTCTAAATTAATTCTTGATCAAACTAATCAAATAATATTATTAATATATTAGAACTTATAATATATTAATAATCTCCAAGTGTTATTTCTCTCATTTAGTCTATCCAATTGCATGGTGCCATGCAACCCAAATGGACCATGCCGGGTCGGGTCAAGTACATACCAGAAATAGTTATGGACTTAGACACCTTATCCAACAGTTCTATCATAACACATAAACAAATAACTTGCATGGTAATTTGGGGCTACTTACTGGCTCCGGCTGATCGTACCTCCGCATCCTCTTTTACTCCTTTTGAAAACCATTTTAAATTCTCTTTTGAAAACTCCCCTTGATTTGAGACTGGATTCACACGAATGTTCCTCCAATTCACTCAAACCAAGGCTCTGATACCAACTTGTAACACTCTAAAAATTCAAGCCAATTTAAACTTTTAAAAAACAACCTAGTTTCGTTAAATCATTACAAAAAGGTTTTAATTACAATTATTATCAGATTCTTCCCAGAACCATATCGTAAGACATAAACATGAGGAGCGGTACGATCACGCCTTCGCCTTGACACGGTCTCCTAAAGTACCTGAAAAACATTAAACCACAACTGTAAGCCCGAAAGCTTAGTGAGATACCCCCAAAATACCAACTACATATACAACGCATAACATATCATAACCGAACAGAACAACCATGCACTTGGGGTCTACTGTGTGACTGGTCCGCCCTATCGGGCCTTCAGTCCACCTGGTCCACCCTCTAAGTCTAGTCATATCCATCGATTCTGCAGTGTGGTTGGTCCGCCCGCACCGAGCCTTTAACCCACCTGGTCCACTCTCTGAGTCTACAGTATGAATGGTCCGCCCGCACCGAGCCTTCAGTCGGCCTTGGTCCATTCTCCGAGCCTCGGCACGTTTGGTCCGCCCTCGCGGGGCCTACAGCCTATCCGGACCGCTCGCTGGGCCTTCGGGATAACCGGTCCGCCCTGGGTATATTGGCCTACAGCACAAAGTAGGACCCGCCTCAACCCAACCCCAGTCAAACAACCAAGTGCACATAAACATACAATCACATAACATGTCACATCTAATCAAACCGATCTTGCAGATTACACAACATAACATACTCTAAACAGGATACCGACCTAATTGGTCACTAGCATAGCATCATCCTATATACCAGGATACCGACCTTAACCAGGTCTCTAACATATACCACCCTAACTATCAGGATGCAAACATAGCAAAGCAACAACATAACAACGATACCCGGATTACAATCCGATAAAGGGCCGACCTTGGTGCCTTAGACCCTGTTGATATAGTGAGGATAACTCACCTTGCAACTGCTGACTGAAAAGATAAGATCACACTGCTCCAACCTCAGACACGAACTCCACCACTGATAATACCAAAAGACTGAACCCAATAAATACCAATAATTACCAAATTACCCTTGGAAGTCAAACTTCCTGACTGACCCTACTCGCCGAGTCAGCCCGCTGACTCGTCGAGTCCCTCACCTCTGAAAACTCCCATATCGCAACCCAACTCATCGAGTCGCCCCAAGACTCGCCGAGTCCCACATAATCTGAGTCACTTCCTGCTCAACTCACTGATTCATAGCTCAACCAGGAAAGGTTAGGACCTCACGACCAAACTCGCCGAGTCCAAGAACAGACTTGCCGAGTCCAAGGCTATCTTCAACCAACTCGCCGAGTTGTTCTTCCAACTCGTCGAGTTTCTGCCTATCTTCATACAACTCGCCGAGTACACTCATGTGACTCGCCGAGTACCACTAGCTCTTAACCCATACAGAGGCTTTCCAAGCCATGCAGGGTCTCAAATCCATAGATCTACTCTTCTACAAGCCATCCATCATGTAAAGTGGCAAACTTTACGTGAATCCAAAGAGATCTTAGCATAATATACTCTAGGGCTAGGTTTGGGACAAAAGAACTTCACCAACAACTCTTGAGCATAAACTTTATGGCTTTTTGGATCATTAACAACCTAGATATGAGGTAGCAACCTCAGATCTTACACCAAACTTCAGATGGACCTCATTCATACCACAAAAACCCCACAATTGATAGATCTAGATGCACAAAAGCTCAAACAGCAAATTATTACCTCAAATGAAAGCTCCAACTGAAGAATAAGCTAAATCTCTGCAAAGTTCCTTGCTCCAACCTTCTTGTTCTTCACTTCCCCTCCAAGATTTCCTCCTCCAAGGCTCTATATGCTCTCCAACTCTCTCACAACCGAAAGTTAGGGTTTCTGGACTTCAAGGGAGAGTAAAGAGGCTGGGGAGAGGGTATTATGCTCTTTATATAGGGCTCAACCCCCGAAATTAGGGTTTTCTCCACTCAGCACCAACTCGCCGAGTCCACCCATGCGACTCGTCGAGTTGGTCACTTATCATGCGACCTGAGATGCGACTCGACTCGCCGAGTCTAACCATAGACTCACCGAGTCGACCTTCTTATTTACACTTTTAGCCCTTCAACTCTACTTCTGAATTTCCGGGATGTTACATATTTAGCTCAAGAAGTGCTAAAAAATGGTTCACAAGTTGCATGGGACTCCCATGGTCATAAAGTTGGCACCTTTATGCGATGGAGTCCTTCAAAGGCTCTGGATCTGAAGCCATGACTCCAAAACATGCTTGCATCCATGAATGGTCCCAAAATAGACTCCTTAAAGCCCTAAACTACTCCATGAAGAGATATAGTAAATGACTAAACAAGGTATAGACTTTATACCTCAATAAGGCTCCTTTGACACTTTGGATCCAAGGCTCCTTTGACAACAAAATCTCTGGATCCAAGGCTCCTTCCTTCAACCAAGCACTTCTAGCTTCCACTCATTCAAGGAAATACCAAAGAATCACTCTCTTTTCACTCACACAGACTCAAA
Source organism: Lactuca saligna (assembly GCF_052625555.1). Lineage (NCBI taxonomy): Eukaryota > Viridiplantae > Streptophyta > Magnoliopsida > Asterales > Asteraceae > Lactuca > Lactuca saligna. The sequence continues at coordinate 181,646,766 of NC_136423.1, forward strand.
AGGCTCAAAATCACGAATTAGGGTTTACTGGACTGAAGGAGGCGATAAGGGAGGCCACAATGAAGTGTTAAAGTCCTTAAATAGTTTGTAAACCCTGAAAATTAGGGTTTCACTCTGGCAACCCTACTTATCGAGTTGAGGCTTCTCAACTCGTCGAGTAGACTTCAAGTCCCGTATCCCAAAAATACGTTTCTAATCCATGAGTTTAGGGCCTCCAACTTGTCAAGTCCCTTTACAAAAATGAGTAATTCTTATTAAAAATACATACCACAAACCAGACGTTACATACATGCTACACTAACTACATATAAAGCATAATGTGCAATTTTATGGATTAGCATACTTTTCGCATTTTCCTAAAGTAACTAAGAGTGATATTAAAAAAAATGGTATAGTTACTTTATACCATTATACTTATTAAAGAGATTGTGTCCTATCAAATCCGTTCAACTGACGACCCTCCACCATACAAGAGAGCGTTGGATAAAAGTGGATCATAATGAGAATCATTTTATTGGCCACTTCCTTAAACTCCCTTATAGTATGACTTTGTGAATGATGCGTAGTAACGATTTGACTAACTTTCTTAAACATATAATGTATTAGTCTTTTAATAGTATAAGGTGCATTTTAAAACTTTTCTAAAATAATAGGTTTCATTTTAGAATTTTTGAAAATTAATTTAATTTAAAAATAAACCAATTATAATTTAGTTTTTATCTTTGAATAAACTATTATTTAAATTAATTTAATTCATATAAGGATTAAATAAGTATTTACTCTTAAACTATTAATTAAATAATTTAAATTTAATCCTAATCCTTACCCTACCACATTTTCGAAAATTAAGGGGTATAAGGATTATCCAATTTCAATTATTCTATTTTAACCAATTAAAACAATAATTATCAACTAAGGAAATCCTAATATCCCTACCATGGGAATGAAGCAAGGGTTTTAAGAACCTTTGTATAGGTCAAAATTCATATCCCTTAGGATTTAATTTCAATAATCCCTAATTTGATCAATTCACCTATTACGCAAATTAATTGAAAGCATATGGCTCTGATACGACTGATATGTTTTATAGGTTACAATAAAAACTATGTGGCGGAAAAATAAGTTAATCCTTAAGTTCACATGCAACCTAATTGGATCTATGTTTTCGCTATTGAAAGCTATAAACTATGAACATCAAAACCCTATGGAAACCCTAGAAATTCGAAAATCATAAAAGGTTCGAGTTTACATACCTTTTATTTATTTTTGTATATAACTAATCAAAACTTTCTTCAAAAATTCTTGGAAGCAAGCACCAGAAATCTCGTGCCTCTGATGGTTCACACTTAAACCCTAGCAACTAGGAAACTTGAATAGATAGGAGAGGGGAAGTATAATTCCGGCTATGCTCTAGAGGGAAGTGATGGACAAAAATATGAAGAGGTAAGAGCCTATTTCTAGTTGTTAGGAAAACCTTATATAACCATAATTTGAATATAATACTATTATTTCAAATTGGGTAATTATACTCATTCTCTAATTATCTTCAAGTGATATTCTAGAAACCATAGAATGCTCCTCAAAACTATCCAACACTTGTGGAAGATTCTGGAATCCTTTTTTTTCAACTATTGAACAATTATAACTTAGGTCATTACACTCTTAATTAAACCAATTAATCCCCAAATTAATTCCGATTAATTTCTGATTAATTCTTAATTATATATTTCTATTTCTAATTAGTATATTATTCTCATAATATATCAATAAATCATTTATTTCTATTTATTAAGCATATAATAAATCAATAAGTTAGTCTCACACACACACATACACACACACACTCCCCCCCCCCCTCTCTCTCTCTCTCTATCTCTCTTTCTCTCTCCCTCTCTCTCTCTAAAAATCATCATATTTAATTACTAGGTGAAAGACCCTAACTTTTGTATATCTGAAAGACCCAAACTTTCATACTTCACAATATTATTACTCCAAAACATGCTACTTGCATATTCATAAAAGCAATATTTTACATTGATAAAGAGGTTACAAACTACTGGATACAAACCGACTATTTTAAAGTGTTATATATTACATAACTTCCCAGGATTCTATAGTTTTATACATATGGGAGTGCAAAATACAATAGTTTCAAACTATTCATAAGCTTCTATCAATACAATAATTTCAAACTATTCAAACGTCTTTTACCAATATATAACTATATTGGATGCTTATCTCCTGCAATTTGTTAAACATTGAGAGGATAAGCGCGATGCTTAGTGAGTTCAATAATAGATACAATATAACGTTACGCCATATAGATACTTCAATATAGCAGAAGCAAAGAGGAACAAGGAACAACAAGGGCATATGTGAATCATGTGCCAAACTTTCCATATCAATCATTGATTTGATTTAAAGTTATACAATCAATGAGACATAACAATTTCCATACTTGATATACATCAATAAAGCTTTGGCCCAAATGGCACAGAAGACATACAACTTTGGATTAACATTTTGGTAGATTTCAGGCTTATAGCCTTGTCTAACCTTCTACCAATACCATAGAATAGAGATCATTCTCTTACGGAGACATGTTCTACATAGCTAGAGGCTACATACCAGTACCAACGTGAATCTAAGTCCTTTCACTAATTACATGGTCAAAGGTATTTCTTTGCTATTAAAAATAGCGAATAAAAATAACCCGGGGAAATGACCCGGAATAATAACAATGAAAAGCACATAGCACATATAACACATAACATACAATTGCTCCTATATATTAAACTTACCGTGAAATAACCGGCGGCTAAAATATTAATTTGGGCAGCACTCCGGCTCTAAATATCACTTTCTTCGTTGAAAACCGGGCTCTGCGAAGGTAGAGCTTCAAAACCAAAAAGATAAATTTTTCGGGCTTCTCAGGAGTCTCGGGGCGTGTTTCGGGCTTTGGAATCAGTACCGGGGCTTCGGGGGATGTCGAGATAGTAAAAATATCAAAAAAGGGTGTGAAAGTGCCAAATTTCTCAAACTACCCGGGAAGGCTCGGATGGCTGCTATTTATAGGGGAGGAGGTGCTCGGATCCAAAGCCAAGAGGAACACGCGGCAACAATGAGGGGCTCCATATGGCACGCCTGCGAGGGAGGTTGGTGGAGGTGTGAGCTTCGAACGTGCAAGGAGGGCACGCGTGGAATGCCTACTGGACACGTTTCGAACTCCTCTCCGGCTCAGACACGAGGTGCACACGCGTTGGATCTCGGCTACAAAGTGCATCGTCGTCGGACACGGGTCGAACTCCGGACAAGGGTGACGTGGGACGTGGCCGTTACTATTCATGCGAATTTTCTCGGAAAATGTGACCCAAACTTCTAAAATCCATAACTTTTGTATACGAGCTCCGTTTTTGATGTTCTTTATATGCACGCATAGAGAAATTTATGCTCTACAACTTTTGTTTAGACTTCGTCGGCTGATTTTGAATTTAATTGTAATATTATTATTTTTAACAGGCCGGGACAGGAAAATCCGTTAAAAATTCATAACTTCTTCATCCGACGTCCGTTTTTGTCAGACTTTTTACCGTTGTACTACTAATGACGAGACCTTCCGTTCTCATTTAGGTTGTGTCGGCTAAAAAACACTCGATCTAAAATTCGAGTTTTTAGCTATCTACTGCTAAGTTGAAACTCCGAAAAATCATAACTTCCTCATACGAAGTCAGATTTTGATGTTCTTTTTATCGAACTTTTCGGTTTAACGAATACTACGACTTTCATTTAGATTAGTAAGGCTAAAAAGTAGTTTATTAAAAACTCACTTTTTACGTCATTAGGCGCCGTGCCGGTTTTGCCTCGGATCTTCGATTGGTCATAATTTCTTCGTTATAACTCGGATGTCGATGAAGTTTTCACCTAAATGTTTCTAACGAGATTATCAACAACTTTCAATAATAAAATTTTATTTATTTCAAATTTTATATTTTTGCTATATTTCACTATTTGACTTTTAATTGGAATCTCATAAGACTTCCAATATTTTATGAGTGATTCTAAACTTAGTTTTACTTCATTTCTAGTAAAAACTATCTATTAGAACTCAACATTCAAATTCACATAATATTTCATATTATTATTTACTTAAAACACAATTTCAAGACGTGTATGTTACACTAGGTTTGAGGGTAACCCAAAAGGAATTTGTCAATAGTTCAAGTATATACCAATTTAGTTATTGGCTTAAACACCTAACCCAACAAAAACCTCATTCATGGAACCAAAAGTCAACCATTATTCATATGTGGAACACTAAACCTCAAACAGACCTCAAGGATCAATAAAGCTGCCAACTTTATGGAGTCCATCCATCCAAAATTTTCCAAACTTGGAGAAATGAGTCATAAAACCCTAGATCTAGAAGAACAATACACAAATCTTAGAGTTTGAGGACTTACAATGGTCCAAAATATGTGTAATGAGGTGGTAAGGGAACTTGTTTGCTGGATCTATGTTCAAGGAACACCTTCTTCTCCTTCAAGACACCAAAAAATACCACTTAAGCTTCAGGTACTTAAACATGGAGACTAGGGTTTGTTTGGAATAAAAGAGATGTGATGGAGGCTGAGGGCGTGCAAACCCTATCCATCACATTCCTTACATAAGGGCACTAATCCTGAAAATTAAGGTTTTACATGCAGGCGGCCACCACATCGTGGCCAATACGCTGCCATGCCATGGTACTCAAAATGAATGCACATTCTTACGGATGAGGCCATGCCATGGTGCTTTCCCCCACCACGTTGTGACAAACCAAAACTCCAAAATTTAAATCTTTAAATGACAAAACACAAAGGAAAGTATACTTGGAACTGATGTTACATATAGAAAATATTGACCAAAAACAAAAGACCTGTATGATTCTAATGTGAAATCTCTTAAATGACTTGAAATTGAAAGAAATTTTGATTTAATGAACCATTTTAGTGTTGTAAAACTAAAACAATCTAAATTTTAATATTGAAAAATTCTTTTAAGTTTAAAAAATCAGTTTATTTAAATTTAAGTTTATTTTAGCAGTATGTAGTTATTAAAAAACAAACAGTTTTTTTTTTTTTTAATTTTTTTTATTTTTACTTTTACGGAATATAGGTATTTGATCTATCTCTTTAATCCAACGGTTTGTAGTAGATATAATGTGTTGTAGACTTTTTGTTTATGAAAAACCAAACACCTTATCATTTAATATAGGGCTAATATTATAAAAACCCTCAAGTTCTTAGGGTTTTGTCGGTTTTGCCCAAAGTTGAATTTTATGTCCGTTTTTACCGTAACATTTTCCAAAAAATGTTCGGTTTTACCCTTTTACCGGTGATAACAAATTACTATTATATTAACTTCGCAAAAAAACCCTTAAGTTTACAATTTTTTTTACGTTTTTACCCTTAAGTTTATAATTTTTTTTACACTTTTTCCCTATGTATATTTTTTTTTCATATTATACGTATTCAAGCAGAAAAATCATATGAATATGTATATTATGAAAAAATAAACTTAGGGTAAAAGTGTAAAAAAAATTATAAACGTAAGGGTAAAAACGCAAAAAAACGGTAAACTTAAGGGTTTTTTTGCGAATTTAATATAATGGTAACCTGGAAAACCTGTTATCACCGGTAAAAGGGTAAAACCGAACATTTTTCAAAAATGTTTGGGTAAAAACGGATATAAATTTCAACTTTGAGCAAAACCGATAAAACCCTGAAAACTTGATGGTTTTTATGACATTAACCCTTTAATATGAAACTAAAATACTTTGGGACTTTGGGTCATATGAAGTATCTTACGTCATCAACCCAATATGAAGCCCAAATATTAGCCCATTGTTAAGCTCAATGTGCTTATTTGATTATAGATTATTCATTATTGACCCTCTTAAAAATCTATATTCATTTTGATTTTTTTGACCATTTTCCGATTTCAATCTCTGTAAAAAAGCCTCCTATTAAAACTTCCGACCAGAACACATTTTCTTGATGGCTTCTTTCTCTCTCCGCCGTGTCAATGGCGATCGGAGCTTCACCCCTCGTTTTCACCACCGTCAAAGTTAGTTCATCACCTTTATAATTCATTAACGCCGCCGTAATCCACCGACGGGCCTCCACCGGACCCTCAATTAGGACCCACGTAGTAATAACTTCATAATAATTCCACCAGCAAAAATCGTTTCCCCTAAATTCATCCACCAGCACAGGTACGTCAATGAATACACTCCTACTGGTAATTTGTTTCCAAAGAAGTCAGCTTTATGTCTCTCAATCTATCACTCTATTTGGGTTAATTTCTCCAGACGATCCAAGATCCATGCCATTTTACTAATTTTGCTTTAGTAATTGAATTCGTTTATGTGTTTGTATACTTAATTAACTTGTATACGTACATGTTTATGTTGATTTTCTCGGCAGGGATTCAGTTGACTACAAATTGCCAAGCGTAGCCAATCTCGTTTTCCCCTTTTATAGGGCAACATAATCAGATAATTCAAATTAGTAGCTATGCAGAGGCATCGTAATCCTGCAAATGGATATAGGTCTAATCCTATGGGAATCGGCGGCAGTGCTGGTGGCGTAGCTGCCGGTGGTTCGGGTTACCGAAATTACAATCGGAGTGGTTTTGGCAGGGGTCAGCCTCCTCCACCTCGCAGGATTGATATCTTCTTAGAAGCTGGGAAATTAGCAACCGAGTATCTAGTTTCAAAAGGTTTACTTCCACAAAATTCGCTTAATGCCAAATGGCAAAATAGTAATCTGAAGAGTCAGATCGGTGGTGCCGACGGCGTTTCTGATGCCGTTTCCGGTACTACTACTAGTCGGAGAAGGCTTTCCGACGATTACAGCGGTGCAACCGGTTCACGAGATGGAATTAGGGCTAGGAAAACAACGGGATCTTTCAAAAACCCTGCGTTTGAATATAATCATGAAATTAACCGAAGTTCTTCATGGTCTGAAAAGGTTAAAGGTTCTTCAGATAAACAAGGAGAGGGTGATTCCTTTTCTGGATCCATGGAAGAACAAAGATCTGGAAAAGATGGTACCAGTGAGGACCAAAAATCAGTCTCTGGTGATTTAGAATCAAAAAATCACAATCCTGCTAACATAGAGACAACAATTGAGAACCAACAACAAAACCAATCCCCTGATGATAATCCAAGCATCAAGACTCCAAATTCAGATCAGGTGATTGTTGATGACTCGAAGAACCCTAACATGAGTACAGAAGAGGTGATTACAGATGATAGTAACCAAGATTCAGAGAAACCTATCGTTAAAGAAGAGAATAACAACAATACTGCAAACAATAACAATAGCAGCACTAGTGATCTGCTAACACTCATCAGGTTTAACAAAGTACCCACAAGAACACGTTCTTCCATTAAGGGCTCAAAAAGTGACCCGGTTGACAAAACCCAGAATTCTGGAGAACCCGAGAACAAAAATCAAGAATTAAACGATGAAATGAAGATTGAAGAAGATGAAAAGTACAAATTTGGACATGGGGTATGCACAAGATCACAATCTTTCCCTCAAAGATCCTCCATTTCTGAACAAGAATCAAGTGAAGAACACCATGGATATGCTAGATGCAGCTCTGATTTATTGGGTAGAGGTGAGAAACGATCACTCCAAATCAATGATAACACAGAAGGATCCAAGAAGCTTAAAGATTGGGTTTCTCCAAACACTCAAACAGATGATTATGCAGAAGAGAAGCAACTTTTTCCTAGTTCTTTGTCTTCTTTCAAGATTTGTGACCTCAATTTAATGGGAGGCTCTGAAGTAAACGAGAATAATCATGATACCAATAAAGTCATCTCCTTTCCAACAATCAGTCAAACAAAACAAGAGCCAGTGACTGTTGACTTTGACTTGTCGATGACTAATACAAGGCGGGGAGCTGATGGGAAAGAAGTTGAAATCATTGATTTGGATTGTGATTCTGTACAAGACGATAAAGATTTCAATAACTCAGAACGGAGGTAAGTCGATTTTTTATGTTAAATATTTTTACAAAATGGAATTTAATTTAATCATATAACTAAACATAAGATCTTTTCAATTACACAGGGAGGAAGCTATATTTACAGATCTTGAAAGCTTTCCAGATAGCATGCAGAGAGTTAGTGACATGCCACAAGATGGTTATGGGCTTATGATATCAGAGTTGCTTGAGGCTGATATTCCTAATTCTAATGTTTCATCTGGTGTTAATTCTATGCATAATGAGATTAGTCTCCAAAATGAAGAGGTATGTTATATGACTCATTTTTTAGCAATTTTACTTTACCCTATCTACCAATATTTTCAATGTACTTTTTTTTTTTTTTTTTTTTTTATTACCTATAATAGCAATGTACTTATGTGTAAAGTATGTTGCTTTTATGAGTAGAGTTGTAAGTACATTGTTATTATTGGTAAAATAATCTAAGCAAGTTGTTTGTATGGGGTAAATATATGTATGGTTATTTCAGGGGATTCTTGGTGACGATGAGTCCATATATATGTCATTGGGAGAAATACCGATAAGTATGCCACAACTTTAATTTATTGGTAATTTTATTTTATTTATCTACTTGAAAAAACCGTTGCTATGTGTTCATAACGAGGAGGGCATTCACGTCTTTTCGCACAGACGAAAGATCGGTAGCCAGTTTTTGGGTGGGACAGAAAATTGCAATCTTTGTCCAAGTCCAAGGCATGTCAGATGCAGTACAGTTTGTTCTGTCGTGTCATATCAGAAGACTTGATTTGTTTTTGTTTTCTTTTTCGTTTTGAATTGTGGGCCCGGGTACTTACTTACAGGTGTTTTTTTTTTGGTGTGTCCTAGGTTTTGTGCCGGTCTGGGATCAGCAGCCGTCGCAGGGATATGATAAGCGGTATTAGAAAATGATGCATATAGCATAAGTGTGTGTGTGTGTAATGTGGTATGTTCATTTGTAATAAAAGATGCCATTTTAGGTTATTTAATACTTTAGAGTTTGTGTATTTTGGCTTTTCTTTTATTTAGATGAATTGAACACATGGTTGATTATTATAATTGGAATGGTTAATATTTCTTTTTGTTATATATAATATGAAATATGATGAAAAGAAAATAGAAAATTATATTTGAAAATAAGACGTGGGTTGTTGTGTTGTTTTTGGTTAAAATATGAAGATAAAATAATCTTGTCGGGAACATGTTTATTGTTTGTAGATTAAGTTTATTTCTTTGTTAATGTTTTTATTTATTTTTTAAATTAGAGTAGGTTATAAGTTAAAAAATGATGTTCATCGGTTTTGATTTTGTGGTTTGAATGTTTTCGTTACCTAATTTAGTATCCACGTGGTTGATTTATCGCTTGTGATTATTTGGAGAGCCACCCATTTTGACGCAATTTGGTGGCAACAAATCCGGGGTACGATAATGATAACGTTATGTAATCGATCGTACAAAGTACAAACACTAGTCAATCGGTAGGGTTCATGATATTAGGGTTTTAAATATTATTAATTAATTAACAATCGCAAATCTATAATTTAACGTGAAACGTATAAACTTTCATTGACGGGAGGGATTACGGGCTTTAAGTGTAAAATTGTGTAAGTCGAGAGGGCAAGTGTAAAATTTCACAAGTCCAGAGGGTTATTTGTTAAGTACAAATCTTATGGTCCTTAGTTTTTTCACAATATCAAGTTTATTCCTTAATATTTTTGTTCTCAAGAAAAATATATATGGTTTCAATTCGTGGTTGGTCTCTTTCTAAAGGTCCATCTAAAAACACTTTTATACCCTTCTTTATTTTATTTTATATTTCTTTAACTAATATTAGCATAAAAATATATAAATAAAAAACCCTATTAATCCCAACCCCCCATACGTGAGTTATCTTTCCCAGCTTAACTAACGTTATACCCGACCAGTAGCTGGTTGATCGATGTAAAAAATATATAAATTTTACTTTCTTTTTAATAACATCTTACTTTTATTTGTTCTCGATATAACATCTATCATCTGTACCAATAATGGTTTGATCATGCAAACACCTGTTAGTTGTTAAAAGAAAAAGATACATGCATTCCCTAAAGTTGGTGAATTGTTGGTTTCTTTTATATCATACCAAGTTGTGATCAAGCATTGCAACATGACATCATTAGCTAAGTAAGAAAATGCATTTCTTACGCAAAGATGCATACGTTGTAAAAAGAATATGTATAGGAAAGTGTTAAACAACAATACAACATAATATGCTCTCTTGCAATTATGGTCTATATCTACGTTTTTTATAACATTGCGGCTCTTGTTGCAAATTAATGACTATATTACCCTTCTAATAAAAAAAACATAAACTTTCAAGTAAAAAACAATGTATCTTCATTTATTTGTTTATATGGCACCTCATTTTTACTTTTCATATTACAGTACTTCAATTACAACATGATGTTTTTGAAAAAATGGATTCGGTAAAAGAAATGTAATAAAGATGATAAAAAAAAATTTACATTGCTAAGAGATGAACTGTTTTTATTTTCTTTTATGGCATCCTACTTTCATTTGTTCCACTTATAACATTGTCTATGACAAATCTACACAATTATAGCTATATCATAAATCATTCATATAAAGTTGAGTATTTCATGTAATTTACTAAAAAATGTTAATAATCAAACAATGTACACATATAAAGTAAAGCTTGATATTTGTAGCTCAATAAAAAACATGAACAAATCATATATTATAAACTAAAAGTGTATACAATGTGCATGTGTGATATACATACAAGATAAGAATATACATGGACATCAGATCCAATGTGCTTTCTGCAATACATTTGTATATAATACAAACATAATATTAATAAAAAATGGAAAACCTTTGCAACATAGTGAAATGTACTACAATGAATGGTATTATTTTCATAAAACTCAGAATAGAAATTTTATAATACCCAAGAATGAAAATAATACAAACATAACAATAAGAAAAAAAATGCAAACTTTTGCAACAGAGTGAAATGTACTAAAATGAATGATATTATTTTCATAAAACTCAGAAAATAAATTTCATAATACCCAAGAATGAAAATAATACAAACATAACAATAAGAAAAAATGGAAAACCTTTGCAAGATAGTGAAATGTACTACAATGAATGGTATTATTTTTATAAAACTCAGAAAAGAAATTTCATAATACCCAAGAATGAAAATAACAGAAACTGTATGTTTAACCAAAATTAGCAAAATACAATACATAAAATGAATAAATCCCCCTTTCAAAATAAGCCATATTTTACGAAATGAAACCTTACTTAAATCCAAATGACCTTCTTGCTCTTTCTTTATTTCTTGCAATCAAAAACATTTATCAGGCCTTTATATGATACATCAACTTCACTTTTGGAAATGAGAATGTAGGAAAAACTCTAGATCATTGATCGTAATTAATCACGTGATTATAATTTAATGAGAAGTTATTTACTAAAATGACTAAAAAGTAATCTAATATTTAGATTAATTATTTTTAGTTATTAAAATCTCAATTAATTGGTCTGTAATGGTCAAGAAACAAATATGCAATTTACCATATCAACCTCCAATTACATAATGAGATAAAATAAAGTCCGTTTTGCCATTTTACCCTTTGCTTCCATTTCATTGTTTCAAAGCATTACCTTTAAAAAGAGGGAAATAGAAAAACCCACATTTCACTACCAACCAGGTGATTTTTCTAATGATCGAAGGAGGGCCTTGTACTACATGAAGAGTTGTAAGAATTGTTTTCTCATAATGTTTTTCTCCTCTCTCAAATCTGAATATACGAGTTTTAGATATAAATTCCTTTAAACGGATATTAGTTCAAGCATAAAGGATAAAAGAGTACCTAATAGATGAGAAAAGCAGTAAAACCAACATGACCATGAGAGGAGGTGTAAATGGATATAAGTTATGATTAAAAAATCTGTCCACCTACATACAAACACCAAGTCAAATATCATTGTATTATGAAAAATCTAATCCGACTATTAGAACCCAAAATGAAGGAAAAATTAAATGAAGCTAAGTTAATCTAATGGAAAAATAGCTTCAGATAGGTTTTTTGCTTGTCTGACTCTTTTACATTTTTCTTTCTAGATAGTACTTTTGATATTTGATGGTAGAATCCTTAAGTAGCTTCATAACATTTTACCAGAATCTTAAATACATTATTTCCTTTCTTTCCCTTGACCACCACCATTTGAACCCTGAAAATAAAAAATATGATTTCAAAAAGAAAACTAAAAAAACTCAGAAGTTAGAAGTCAGAATAGTAAGAAAACTAAGAAGTTAGAATAAACAATAGCTAGAGTACCTTGTCTGTGTTCGAAGAAGAAAGAATCGTTTGAGTACTTTGTGTAATCGAGTCTAAAAGTAGAAACCAAAAGAAGAAACAAAATCATAAAAATAATGATTACAAGTAAGAAACAAAAAGATAATAATTGAGAGTATGAGTATTAGTTGAATCCAAGTAAAAAAAATTACCCTAAACATCATCTTCTCCCTTAAAAAAAAAATCAACCATACCTCAAGAAGGGTATCCATTTGATTGGCAAGAGTGCTCCAAAATGCAGAGATCTCTCAGATAATTGACCTTAAGCAGATATCTAGTATTTTGCCTGATGAGTTTCCATGAAAATCCAATATAATTCACTTTATCGTTTGTTTTCTTGAGCCCCATTAAAATTCACAACTTGCACAACCTAGCAACTTCTAATTTGGTACTTCAAACGAAAATTTAAAATGCTATCCGAATAGTAAAAAGGGTTAAGAATTATAAAATTTTCAAGCAAAAAAATAGAATAAATAATAATAATTCTCATTACTAATAACATTTAAAAAAATAATATTAAACTACATGAGGAAATAAAAGCCAATAAGAAAATAATAAAGAAATATAACATGATAAATAGTTTCTCTAACAGTCATGACATCAAATCACAAAATGCCCTTGTTAATTGTTAGTAAGTGTATTTTACAAAAACACCATTTGTCATTGGACAAAAATATGATATTTTTGTCCCACTCAATAAAGGTATTTGTAAATAAACAAAAATACCATTGTTATAATATGTACTTAATGGATAACCTAATTGTCAATGAAAGAAAATTTGGATTTTTTGTCCAAAGGTCAAAACTATAAGTTATTTGTTGTCATATTAGCATTGCACAAAGGTAAATCTACATATGTGAACAACATCTAAGCAACTCCTTAATTCTCGTGCCAACCATACTCTCATAACATCATGCATGCTTAGGAAATCCTAGAATAGTTGACAATAACAAAAAAAAAACATCATAAATGGTCCTTCTGGTTACCCAAAATATGAAGTTTAGTCCCTGTGGTTTAAAAACCTCATAGATGGTCCCTGTGTTTTCAAAACTTTTGATGTTTGGTCCTTTTTGCTAACTCCGTTAAGTTTGTCTGTTAACTGAAAGGTATTTTTGTTATTTCACAACCACAGGGACCATTTATGATGTTTCCTCGTATTTAAAAAAAAACATAATTAAATATATATAAAAGCTATCTCTCTCTCTCTCTCTCTCCTCTCTCTCTCTCTCTCGTATAAACACAAGCACCAAAATCTGTAACACCATAAATCTCCCCACTTTTGATGTATGGTTCAAGAATGAGTATATGCTCCTTATTTCCAGATTTTTTACTCTTACAAAAATGGATTAGTGTTGATTTACCCTAGAAAACAAAGACATTCGGCCATTTATTACACAAGAAATACAATCTCTGTTTTAATTTTCAACGTCTCTTTTTTCAGCTTATTGAAATCAATTACTTAGGGTTCTAGAAACATAATGAATATCCCAAAAATAAAACCTGATGATAATCCCAAAAACAAACCATAAAAATCCCAAAAAATCAAATTGACGCCCTGTAAAGTAGGAAGAACGGAGATCATCATCATTTTGTCCATCTAAATCAATGTCACCATGATGCCAATGAATAAGAGCGAAAGAAGATGGAGGAATCAATTACACCTCTTTAATATGCCTCTCTCTGAAAACGAAATCGAAGCTGACACCCATATCCCATACCTTATATCCACTTCTCCCCTTTCACCATGATGTCATCGATTTCCTTTTTATAGGCTTGATCTATAGTTTCTTCGTGTTTGTTTCTATTGTTTGAGGGTTTTAGATCGGAGGATTTTCCAAATTCGATGAATGGTGGGTTTTCCAATCTAGTTGCAGGTGTAACATCCAGAGTTTTGGGTATGATTTAATTGTATTTATTTATTCAAGGAAAAGGAAGGACTCGACGAGTTGGTGCCACAACTCGTCGAGTAGGTGAGGAAGTTTCTGCGAATCTTCGCGACCAGACTCGACGAGTCGGGCATATGACTCGCCGAGTCTGCGCTGGCAATTGAAACCCTAAATCCCGGGTTTTGGAGCCTATTTAAGGGCACTCATAGCCTCCCATTGCGGCTACCAGTCCCTTGAGAGAAACCCTAAGTGAGCTAAATTGTTTGTGAGGAGGAGATGCCATATTTGATCTTTCTATCAATGGTTTAGCAAGAAGAAGGTGATCAAGATCAAGAGGAGGCTGAAGGAGGTGCTATTTAGAGGAATTCTGAGCTCAGGAGTGCTTATTTGAGGTATAATCTCGATCCATCTTCTGTTTTGGTGATTGTTCATAAAGTTAGGGTTTTCTAGACCCTTTGGCAGATGGTTTTGATCAAGTATATGGTTCCTTTTCATCTTATAGTCTTGGATCTGGATCCATAGAGGTCCAGAGACCTTACTCCTTTTAGCTTTATGTGGATTGATGGTGAATATGAACGTAGGATGCCATATTAGAGGTCATTTCTTCAAATAGAACCTTGGAGCCTTTGCATGGGCATCAAGCTTCAAATTTTACGTGTTTATTAGGACTAGAAAGGATAGATCTATTGAGTAGAGCATTAGATCTGACCTGAGGAAGCCATTGGAAGTGAGCATGGTTTGGACTCGCCGAGTCCATGAACAGACTCGACGAGTCGAGTCGAGTTGTCCCGAGACTGTGAATCTAGAGAGTGACCCGCCGAGTTAAGTGAGTGACTCGGTGAGTCAAAAGAGAATCAAAGGAGTAGAGTTCATGTGTAGACTCGCCGAGTCGCCCAAGTGCACTCGACGAGTCAGGTCAAAGTTTGACCGTTGACTTTGTTGACTTTTAGGGATTGGTCAATAATGGGGTCTTTGAGTCAAAAGAGGGGTAAAATGGTCTTTTACCCATATGAGGATGCTAAGAGAGGGTTGGGTCTAGTCTTGAGAGTTATAATTATGAGAGTATCTTACTTTATGTGATTAGGTAGAGGCTAGACTATACTGCTACCGAGTCAGGGATTTACCGAGACATCTGAGGTGAGTCTTCTCACTATACTTTACCTTGAGTGGTAATTAGAGTTATGTGACAAAGTTATTGTATGCTATTTATGTGATGTGTTGCACTACATTATTTCTATGTGATTTATGCCATGTGTATATTAGAGTGTATATGAGTTAGAACCGGAAGGTTCACAAAGCTAGGACCAGAGGGTCCACAGAGTTAGGGCCCAAGGGCCCACAGAGTTATAGCCTCGAGTGGCTAGTATGTGTTATGTGTGGTATTTTGGGGAACTCACTAAGCTTTATGCTTATAGTGTTTTGTGATATGTGTTTCAGGTACCAGTGATGATCGCGGGAAGGTGTCGGCATGATCTGTACACACATCCGTGGAGTTTATTATGATTTGATCTTGGGAAATGTTTTGTGAACAATGATATGATACAATGAGATTTTATTAATGAATGTGTTTG
The DNA here is from genome assembly GCF_052625555.1 of Lactuca saligna. Taxonomy (NCBI): domain Eukaryota; kingdom Viridiplantae; phylum Streptophyta; class Magnoliopsida; order Asterales; family Asteraceae; genus Lactuca; species Lactuca saligna. The sequence goes on from NC_136423.1 coordinate 181,662,627, forward strand.
GAAATGTGTTTTAAAATGTGAAAATTTGTCTTAAATTTTACGTTGTTACAGCAGGTTTGAGGCAACAGTCTCCTATGGTGATGGCGGTTTGAGTTGCTTGTTTCAGAACAAGAACAAAGGAAGGAAAGGTGGAGTATATTGTGTTTTTGCGCTTCAGAACATTTTAGATGAATGATGGGTTTTTCGATATGGTGTTGGTGATTAGAAGGCATCATGGGGATGAAGAGTTATAAAGATCTCGCTGGTTCTTGAGGTCAACGAGAGAGAGAGAGAGAGAGAGAGAGAGAGAGAGAGAGAAAGAGAGGGAGCGAGAGAGAGAGAGAGCGAGAGAGAGAGAGAGAGACACTTTATATATTTAATTATGTTTAATTTTTCTTTTTAAAAAAAAAAATACGAGAAAACATCATAAATGGTCCCTGTGGTTGTGAAATGATGAAAATACCCTTTAGTTAATGGACAAACTTAACAGAGTTAGCAAAAAGGACCAAACATCAAAAGTTTTGAAAACACAGGGACCATCTATGAGGTTTTTAAACCATGGGGACTAAACTTCAGATTTTGGGTAACCATAGGTACCATCGATCGGCCCCTTATTGAAGTGAGTGGTGTAGTAAAACTCGGCTAACTCGATGATTAATATGTATAATATACTTAATGATTTATTATTTAACACACATACATGTGATTATTACTACATTTATATCTTAAAATTTCAGTAATTATTCACAAAGTGAGACCATTATGTGTTTTTTAGTTTTTGTGTATTCACATGTATCTAATTTTATTATGTATTTCAATAAAATTATGATTTTGACATATATAATTTCTCTAAAAAATTGAACATGAATTACCACATCCGAGGACTCCCTAAGTGCTCTCGAGTCCCGAGTACTCACTATTTGACAGTTAACCAAACAGGTACCGAGTAGTGATTTCTACAACCTTTCTTATGAGTCTAGAAAGATTTGAAAACATGTAAGCCTTATTAACATCTAGACACCAAGTAGGAACATCTGTATGTACGCATGTTCATTAGATGAAATCATACAATGACAAGTTGGGTAACATGATTGTTGATTTTCCAAAGGAGCAAACCATTGATTTGGTTCTTTACTCGCTTCAAATTCATATCGTGAGTTCATAACGAGCTTCCATATAAGAAATCTCGACATGAATTTAATGGAACTTTATGACATGTTGGAAGTTTTCAAAACTGAAAAAATTAAAAGTTTTGCCCATATTCGTTCCTTGGATGTTAGAAGTGATGATTGTGAGTATGACATTTGTTCTCTTTCCAAAGATAAGAAAAAAATTCAAGATTGAATCGTTTAATCGTGGGCTCAAGAGAAAAGACTGGAGCAACATCGCAAAGGCGTGATGTGCCTTGAAATTTTTGAGCCTATAAATACGTAGTCGATCCCTAGCCACTTTCACACAACATTCCCCCTATCTTTCTCTTGATTTCTAAGAGGAATTTCCCTCTTTTGAGCCTAGTAAGCCTCGGGTGTTTAAGTGGAAGCAATCAAGGTATAAAGCACACTTCAAGGGTGAGTTGCACGACCCCCTTTTCAAAGCTTTTCTCATATTTAGAGAAGGGGGGGGGGGGTGATACATGCTACATAACAAATTATTGATTTCTATAAATTATCGCTAATTATTACATCTTAATTTGTTATAAAATCAAATCATCAGGATAAAATTTTGCCTACTAGTTACTCTGCCTAAATGTTGTGAATAATATTCTGCCTAGTTGTAATGTGGGTTATCTACAAAAAAGTCTCAAACTTTTTCAAAAGTTTCAATAAAGTCCTAAAAGTTTTTTTTTTTGAACAGAAAAATCCAAATATTTTGAAAAATCATATAATCTATCATTTGCTATTCAAATATAAAAAATGACTTTTTCGTTAATTTAGGCAAAACATCCAAATTTGAGACTTTTCTATTAAAAAAAACTTTTAGGACTTTATTGAAACTTTTGAAAAAAGTTTGGGACTTTTCGAGTAGACAACCCTTGTAATGCTACACAAAATCGTAGGGAAATATTATGCCTGGTAGTTACTCTGCCCAAATTTTAAAGATAATATTTTATCTAGCCGCTATTATGGCCAAATCTCTCGAATAATGTTATACCTAGCCGTTATTATGGTCAAATCTCTCGAATAATATTATACCTAGCCGTTACTATGGCTAAATCTCTCAGATTGTATTGTACCTAGTCATTACCCTGCCTGAATTTCCATTTAAAACAACTAAACTTTTATAATTATATAAGATAAATATTACTATGTAAGAAAAGTAATGGAAAAAAGGTAATAGAAACAAAGTATACTATAAAGATTAACAAAACAAATGTTAACGAGACAACTATTCATCAATTAACTAATTAATTCTAGCTGAGAAGCCGACGTATAATCGTTAAATCTTAAGTTAGCGGGAAAGATATGTATTGATCTATACATGGCTGACACCCCCACATGTGGTTGATAGCTACAATCCCAACATGAATAAATTTCTAATCTACTACGACGTCTGATAAAGCATTATACGGGGAAAATATCAAGTCAAGATCTCGATTATGGGAACTCACTGTAACATTATTCGACCAACCTTAATTAATGAAACTATCAATAGGGGAACGCCTTGAAAGCAGTAAGAGTATACATACATACAATTAAAAAAGGAATAAGTAGTATACATATACACACACACACACACACACATATATATATATATATATATATGATACTTATACTATGAACATTTGATAGGGGAACATTTATTGTACAAATTGTACCATGAACAACAGATAAAGGATGAAAACTATAGTAACTATAAATGACTAGAATACTACTTATGAGTTAAAAGTACCCCGATAATGTAAATTAAAATACTAAAATGACTGAATAGGTTCAATGGGACAATATCCTATTACCCTACCCTAAGTAAACAATTACATAGGTTGAATAGGACGATATCCTGTTAACCTAAAATGAACACTAAAAGAGATTATAAAGACATAATTACCTAAATTGTAGAATGCTATTTTATAATAAAAGGTACTCCAACATTGAAAGTTAAAGATACTTATACAACTTAACAAAGTTATGTATAAAAAGTATTTTCAAGTTCTAAAAAATCAAAACCTATGAACTCACCAACGTTATATTGATGTTTTCAAAATCGCATGTATTCCTATGAAATCGAAGGATGGAAGCTTGCATCAAACGAGATCAAGATGCGTGGATATAGACTTGTAATATGTTTTATTATGTAAGGCTAATGTTCAATTCATTCGATCTAATGTAACCCTTGTTTTCGGTAATGAAATATTTGATATGTATGTCATATTATTGTATTGATCAATGTATACTTAATAACTGTGATCGAACATTCTAACATCACACGACCCGACATTTCCCCGTCGTCCGGGGGTGTGACACGTTGAAGTATTTATCACCATCTTTAGTTCTTCCATTGTAAGTCGTGACTGCTTTAATCTGTCCATATTACAACTCATGGAGTCCTCTTGGTTCTTGGTTGTTTATGATAACGCCATCGGTCTATTATCTCATGAAATGTACTAATATTGTTTTCTCTTTAAGAAGTTACCGATGTTAACTATCGTATGTCCTTTTATCATCCCTAAAAAGTTACATGCAAATTCTAATACACTAATTTTATGTTTAGAATCTTGTACACATAAAAAATCTTTTTTCCAAATAAAGGTTGGCAACATACCTTAAATCTTTTCAAGTAATAACAATCTAGGTAGGATACCTAAGGAAAAAAACTAAGACATGTTATACTACATATCATTTAGCATATATCAACATATAATGAATCTCTCATAAGGTATACTATAAAATAAATCTATCAACACATAATAGAAAATAAGTTATATACTCTAAATTATTCTAGTGCTTGTGTCTATAATATCAATTTAGGAATACAACCTAAAATATATTGGATACACACCTCACCATCTGCTCTTAGCACTTTAAGTTTAAGTCTAAAATATCTGAAAATTCCCAGTTTACTTAAACTAATACTCTGATACCAACTGTGACATCCCCTATTTTCCAGAATACTATTACAGATCTTATCTTAAATCACTCAAAATCCTATTCAAATTCCAACAACCTTAACACTGATATCTTTGATGCATACATATTTAGTGGGTAAGGCTGGAAAACCTGGTGAAATATATAGGATTTTCAATCCCACGAAATTATTATGATAATAATCCATAATAAAATAAACTTGCAAAACTAAATATTACCAAACACTATGGATTCATAAACCAACTAAGATATCTAATACAAGTACCCAAGCATATCCCACACAGTCAATTCTCACGAATCCTAATCAACGATCATCTCAAAGAATCAACTTACCTGATGAATCATTTAAAGCAACTGTTTGACTACACAATTAAGGGATTCCTTGGTGAGCATAAGTCCAAAAACGACAACCATGAGGAGGATGGAGTACCCGAATGAAAACACAATCCTTTCTCATGGATTTTATGATTCATTTATACCTATAGGTAACGAGTCTGCTATTGTTCCATGAGAGTGTCTAGAATAGTCAGTGGTCCCGATCTTACTGTGGTAGATGACTTGTCGTAGCCCACACCTAGGCATGTAGTAGTGGAAAAAACCAAATCTTCTCTCTATTCCAAACTGACATACATTCCTTGTATGATTATTACACATTTATTTAACTTACTTTGAATTGATTAAGGCGGAAGATCCATAGGAAAGTTAGCTCCTCAACTAACACTTAAACTTTTCCATTTTAAACAACCTAAATATGAATATTACTAGGCTTCAATATTTGTTCATATTTATAAGGTTATATTAATCATTTATTGGGTTTTCAATAATCCCAAAGCATACCGAGCTCTATCAAATAAGGAATGACCAGATAAGATCACTTTGGAGGTAGCGTAGACATCACTCCTGTAAGTAGATCGATCAATATTATGACTAAAATTACTGGAAAATATTATCTAAAGGTCCATAATAACGACTACGAACATAAATATAAGTTAAACTTAAATCATATTAAGTATAACTCAAATTACATGTTATCTAGCGAAAGTTCGAAAAGCCACGGGCAGAACTTTGACTCCGAATACTTCATTTTATCGGATCCCAGAGGTTCAAGAGTGATTTGAGAGAAAATTGAGAGAAGATGAGCAAAGAATGAGGAAGTGTTCGAGCTCTATTTATAGGAGGTCTATTGGGAGGGCGTACCATGCCCTTGTCTTAGGCATGTTGCACCTTGGAATTAGCGGAAAGGGTTCTCTCCTGGTGTGACATGCTGCACGATGTGGTTGGTGTCGCATTGTCATAAACAGGTAAACCATGTAAAATTCGAAAAATCAAATCTTTCGCATACGATCTTCATTTTCAGTGTTCTTTATATCCCCGATTTCATACCGACCGGTACTAAAACTTTACTTTGGACTTCCTCAGCTAATTCATATTCTATTTTTATGTTACTGTCTATAAGGAATATATTTGTAAAAGACTTTGCGAAATTCATATCACCTTCATATGAACTCTGTTCTCGATGTTCTTTATATCGATAGATTCCTATTGGCAAGAACATCAACTTTCGTTTAGATTGTTTTGGCTAACAAGAAAATGATATACGTTTCATATTTTATGACACACATTGTTGTATTGGGTTGAACATGAAACTTTGAAAAATCATAACTTCTTCATATGTAATTAGATTTGGGCATACTTTATACTCATAGGTTTGTAATCATGACTATTAAAACTTTCGTTAAGATGATAAATCCTAAAGAATTCTTTAATTATAAAAGTTATTTTATCGCTCTTTGATAAGTTTGTAAAAAGATTTATACAAATACTATATACCAATAATATTTGTCCATATAACGAGTATACAATAAAGAAATATTTATATATTTTATAACACATAAGAAGAAAAATTATAATATTCAAGGATTTTAGTTAAAATGTATTATTATAACAATTATCCCTAAAACGTCTATCCCCAACTCAAGGGCGTTACATTAATGGTGTTACTGAAAAGAGAAATAAAACTTTGTTAAACATGGTTCGGTCTATGATGAGTCAGACTTCATTAACAATCATGTTTTGGGGTTATGAACTTGAAACAACTACCCATATCTTAAACCTTGTTCCAACTAAGAAGGTTTCAAAGGCACCATGAGATTTGTTTCCTACACTTAACCATATTAAGGTATAGGGTATGAGGCTTTTTTTGACACAAATCCCAAGATAAACTTGAAGCCAGATCTGAGAAGTGTCGTTTTGTTGGTTATCCACAAAAGGCTTTTGGACTTATCGGGACCCACATTTTGGGCCATTGGAATTGAATTACGAATTACACTTGATCACACCATATGATTTACCTAGTAAGATGATGGAGTTAATGCATTAAGTCCTTAATGGGTTAAGTAAGAACACTTAACCCTAATCGTCATTTTATGTGAAAACCCTAATTTAAGTTGGACCTTTTGTTGGGCTGTGGTGATTGGGCAATTGATGGGCCATCCAAGAACAATTATATGGACTAGAATATTTGAATTGGGATTTAGGATAAAGCCCATTGGAAAGTCTTGGCCCCAATTTGGATAATTAGGCCATAGGTGGGCCATAATTGGGCCTTGATGTTTATGAGATATTGGACCATTAGAATGCCAAGTGTTTGGACTATCATAAATGGTTGCGCCTTTAGGTAAGACCATGTGAGGGGTTTGGGCCCAATTTGGAAAATTGGGCCATATGTTGGGATTTGGACCATTGTTTGACTTTTTGGGCCTTTGGAGTGTGAGCTTGAGCCTTGGGATTGAATCAAGCTAGGTTGGGGGTAAAGTAGTCTTTTACCCCAAGCATGGACTTATGGTTATGGGTTGGAACCCAATTATTAATTGGGTGTTGTTTTGATGTTGACAGTTTGAGAATCTGTCATCTAGCAGCTAGAGTTTATCCGCAGGACTTCAGCAGTGTGAGGTGAGTTGTCCACACTATACTAACAGGGTCGAAGGCACCAGTGCTGGCCCTTTTCATATTTGTATCCGGGTTTATTGCATGTTGATATGTGTAGTGACCTGTTAGGTCGGTATCCTGGTATATAGGATGATGCTATGTTAATGACCTATAAGGTCGGTATCCCGGTACGTAGGATGATGCTATGTTAGTGGCATGTTAGCTCGATATCATGGTATATAGGATGATGGTATGATTAGTGATCTGTTAGATCGGTCTGACTATTGTATATGCTAGCATTTGATATTTATTTTTTGATTGTGATTGGGGATGGGTAGAGGCGGTCTCTACTTTATGCTTTAGGCCAACATACCCAAGGCGGCCTGGATAGACTGTAGAACCGGTAAGGGCGTACTAGTCAGCCCAAAGGCCCGAGAGCGGTCCGGATAGGCTGAAGGCCCGCGAGGCGGTCCAGACTTGTTGATGGCTCGAAGAGCGGTCCATATAGGATGATTGCCTTGTGAGGCGGTCCAGTCAGTTTGATGGCTCATTATGTATGATGTTTGTTTACTTGTTATGATTGTATGGTGTTGGTATTTTAGGGGAACTCACTAAGCTTCAGGCTTATAGTTTGGATTTTGTTTCAAGTGCTTCAGATGATCATGGGAAGACGAAGGCATGATCATGCACCTCCTCATATTTTATCATTTTGATTTCTAGGATAGTCTGATATGAAACTATTTTCAAAACATTTTGTAATAAATAATGGTTTTTGAATGCTTGAAAAAGTTTTAAATTTTCATGAATTTTATGGATGTTACATACGCCTAGCGTACTCAAGGATAACCATGTCATATTTAATGATGTCCGCCCAACATACATGACATGTACACCCAATATACACACCAATTCCCATTCACATCCTAACTTCAAACGATCAAAAATTCTTTGCCCCAACTCTGTTTTCAATGTTCTTTTGATGTACAAAAAGATATTGAACATCCCACAATCCTATCTAATTATATTTTACTTAAAGTACATCGAACTAAGATCCTTAATTCAAGAAAAGGGGTTCGAACCGTCACTTTTCCCGCTTTACCCCTTTTGATTCTAAAACACGAACTGTAAGCTTGGATCACCTAACGCAAAATACCCATATCCAAATGGGTCTACTCTATTCCTTTGAACGCCAAAAGTCTCTACTTGACCCATTTATTGACCATATTCCTGAAACAAGAAACTTCTCGAAACCGGATGTTACACACACGGTGGTGCACGTGAGCTTGTTTTGGGGAACTTGGATCCCATGCAAGATTTTTGTCACACCCCAAAGCCAGGAACGGCGGAAATGTTCTGGGGCGGAGGACGTCATGTAATGTATCACAATAATGTGAAGTAGTAAACAAGCAACAACATCATCCATTGCATTAATACTATAATTTTAATTACGAGTGTGTTCTTTCATAGTATAAGACAACAAAATGAATAATCAAAATAAAAGAGGAGTCTTGATTTCTCCGTCTTCACAAAACCTGGTCGTCTTACCTGTCTATTTGTGACCTAAGAAAACAAGTTATTTTGAAAGCGAGTATCAGCAATAAAGCTGGTGAACTCATAAGTATTAACGTGTCTTTGATTTGTAAAACTAAAAAGTAAAGACTTGTAATCATTTGGAAAAGTCTGTATAAGTATGAACTGTTTGAAAGTAGTTGAAAGCGTTTGAACACCCTAGCAAATCCCTATGATTCTTATTTGTATAAAAAGTAGTCTTCTACCAAGACCTAACTGTTTTGAAAGTAGCCTTCTACCAAGACTATACTGTTTTCAAAGTAGCTTTCTACCAAGACTAGACTGGTTTAAAAGTAGTCTTCTACCAAGACTAGATTGTACGCCTATTGATATTATTTTCTACCTCATTGATTATGTGAATGTGGCACATGGTAAAGGTATTAATAATATATTACCCAGATTATTAATCCGTTTGCAATTATCGTATGCAAAGTGTAAGTACTGTAGTATTTGTAATAAGTGACTACTTTGTACTAATTTTCCTTAATTGAGGGTTAAGGTATAATGTGATGGCTAGAACCCGTACTATATGCTCTCTATCAGGAGATTCTGGGAACCAAACATGAACCTGCATTTCTACAAGCCGTGAACATCCACATTACTATGATCATGTATACCCAATATAATAATCACAATGCAAAGTGATTCATTGGTATAGTTAGATCCTGTACTTGTTCCATGTTATAGCACCTTGTTATGTTAGCTCTGTTATCGTGTATTGTAAGTGTAATCATGTAAGCGTATCTATGTAATCATATTCATGTAAGCGTATCTTTGTAAACGTATTCATGTAAGCGTATCTATGTAAACATATTCATGTAAGCGTATCTATGTAAACGTATTCATGTAAGCGTATCTATGTAAACGTATTCATGTCACATGTAATGTATTAATATAGACTCATGAATGAACTGACTCTTGTGTGATTCCTTGTACTTGGAATGTTAAATAGTATCTCCTAACTACACCTATTATAGTTACTAATACTGTACGAGTATATCCGGAAGTATACCTTTGCTGCCCAAAGGTACTGAACTGACTAATGGAACCTTTATACATATATATGTATACATGATATATAATTAATATTTAGACGACATTCGGACGAGCAACCGATCCCCCAAGGCCACATCCCAACGAGGAAAAGGAAATAAAGTGATCTGACCGTCCTAAGTCCTTTAAACATTATTTATATAATTATACATAATAAGGCAAACATTTTACAATATAAAAGCATAAAAGAAGTTTTATAAAAACCTTTGAAAAGTTTAATACTAAGAAACGATGACCTGATGTCAGTTTATAAAACGATTTGAAAGAATGATGTTTGATAAGACAGATTAAGTATAAGGAAAACCTTTGTTTGAAAACACATTTGTAACAGAGTTTGAAAGGAAACTTACAGTATGTAAGACAGTTTGATAAAGATTTTTAAACATGTAAAAACATTTAAGAAATTCATTTGAAGAAATCAGTTTGGTAAAACAGTTAACGTATAGTAAATCCATTTGCATGCTAGTTATTAATCACATGTGATTGATATAATAACTAAACATGATTCAACTTGCGTTTCCCCCCCCCCCCCCCCCCCCCAAAAAAAAAAGCATTTATAAACATTTAAAAACATGTAAAAGCGTTAATTAAGGGGTATGAACTCACCTGTAGTGAACGGATTGGATGGAAGTGTCGGATAAGGGCTTGGTGTCAAGTGAAGACTTAGATACACACAATGATCCTAATAACATATGAAGACATATGTGTGTGTGTGTCTATATATATATATATATATATATATATATATATATATATATATATATATATATATATATATATATAACCAGTGATTATAACACTAATTAAACATGTATAAACATCCTAATGTGAGGAAAACACTTTGGTAAAAGTGTTAGAAGGCTATTGGGTTGCATCTAAGGAGAGTATGACCTCACTTTGGAGTTTACTCTTCAAATTGTAGTACCTAGGTGTATTTACAATTTTTTAACCATATCCCCCATGATTTTACGGCCATAAACTCATGGGAATGGTGTATATGTGTGCTTTAAGGCTTCATACTTCACAAAGAAAGGTTCTAGGGCTGATTCAAGGGCTTAGGAAGTGGTTAGGGCTCGAAATGGTACTATTTTTGGAGTTTACAGTTTTTGAACATTCCTTGGGAGTTTACGGCAGTAAACTCGTGTTTACTCCCTCCATTTCGTGATTTGGGGTCCTTAGATCATTCTTGCAAGTCCCTAGTCCATAAGTCATGCTAGAAAGGGAGTTTCGGGCATCAAAACACCCTTTAGGGGTGTTTATGGTTTTAGGAGATTCCCAAACCGTATACACTTGTTCTTGGATGATTTTGGTGTTTTTCAAGTGCTAAGCTCATCAAGGGAAGGATCTATGCTAGTTTCCAAGGCTTAGAAAGGACTAGGGCACACTTTGGCACCCATTTTAGGGTTTACGGTCCAAGAACATCATGGACCGTAAACACCTTGTTCTTGGTGTTTCTTGGATGATTTCTTGATATATGGAAGTATAACAAGCTTTAGCATACTCTAGGATAGAAGTACTTACAATCCGAACGAAAGCTTGAAGATCCGTGGGAGAGAAATTTGGGTTTCTCTAGTTGAAATGGGAAAAATGAAGGAAAAATGGCTAAGTGCCATATATATAGTCCATGGAGTTTGCGGTCCAAATTCCATTTGGGCCGTAAACTCCAAACTCTTGGAGTTTTTGGAACATTATTGATGCACAACAACTTTAGAGTATACACCCTATGTTTACCTCTTGAAGGGTTAAAGCTCATAATTGCTCAAACGGACACCAAATGTGCTAAAAGATAGCAAAAATGAGTTTGACTTTGTTTGAAATGTTTGCTGAACTGGATGGAAAATTTTGGGTTGTCACATCATCCCCCCATTAGAGGGAATTTCATCCCGAAGTTAGAATTTAGGTAAAGGAGTAGGTATAAAAATCAAGCAAGGAGGTGGGAAAACTTCCTAATCGATTGGTTCTCGCGCTCATAAGTGAATTTGGGTCCTCGGTTGGTATCCCAATGAACTTTCACTAATGGGAGGCGGCGTTGCTTCGTCCGCTTGACCTCTAGATCGATGGTCACTACGGTTCTTCCACGAAGGCGAGGATCTCGTTGCTCTCGATCTCGTCGAGTGGGATTACGAGAGTCCTAATGGAAAGGTACGTTTTCAAGTTTGGGATGTGAAGGGTAAGATGTACGTTACTGAGTTTGCGGTGTAGGTTGGCTTTGCGAGTTACAGGGCCGATTCTTGCAAGAATCTCGGAGGCCCTAACTATCTTGGATTTAGCTTTCCACGCTTTCCGAAGCGTATCAAGCCTTCCCAGAGTGAGACTTCCAAAAGGATTTGGTCTCTCACTTGGAATTCCAAGGTTTCTTTTTCTTGCTTCTCTTCCCAGTCAAGGGCCACTCCCTTCTGGGTCAAAGTCGTAAGAGTTTCTGTAATTCGCGAGGAGTTCTGAATGAACTACAATAATAGGTCAGCGAGACCTAGAATTTGGCGAATTCCGTAAGCGTCTTCAGTGCTGACAAATTCTCAATGGTTTTGATCTTTGGAAGGGTCCTCAAGAATTCGCACATCACTGGTAATGTGTCTTAGGAATTCGACTCTTCAAATCTAAAACTCATATTTAGAGAACTTTTCGCGTAAAGTGTCTCTGATCGTAATGTTTCCATGGTTTGTTGTAGATGCTCTTTATGATTTCCTTCTTACTACGAGAGTAGATAAGTAAGTCATTTACAAGGAAACTGACGAACTGATCCAAGTAAGAATGGCGTACCCTATTCATTAAGTTCATGAATACTACGGGCGTATTGATCCTATCCGAAGGATACCACTACGGACTCGTAGCATCCGCATCGAGTTTGGAAGATCGTCCTCAGAACATCCTTCACTACCACTCGCAACCGGTGATATTCGGATTTTGGGTCCACTTTTGAAATGCACTTCGTTCCTTGCGGTTGATCAACCAACTCATCTATGCGAGGCGGAAGGTAATGATTTCTAATGGAAGTCCTATTTAAGTCTGCACTATGAGGACTTCCCAAGGTGTTACCCATCATAGTACTTCTCTCGCCTAAGCACGTTTACCTGTGGAGTTCTGATGGGATCCAGTTCATTAGCGTTGGTATGGTCGCATCCGCTAAAGTCTGTCTTCTTGAAGAATAAGACTGGAGCCCTCAAAGGTGAGGAGCTTGGTCTTTTTATTCTATTTCTGAGAAGTTCGCTAGGTTAGACCTGACAGTTCTTGCAGCACGGGGGGTGTTAGATCGTAGGGCGATCTAGTTACCAGAATTGTATTGGGTTCTAAGTTTGTTCGCATGATGATGCAATTTCTCGTAGTCTTGAGCAGTCTCCATCTGTACGAGTGGTACTTCGGGGAGGTTTGTTGTGGTTTCTTCGAGTATGCTATGAAACATGAGGTACTCTATATATGAGTACTTCGGAGTTCTGGAATGACGGCTTCGTTAGAAAGGCGATTTCAGAGAAAGAGATGTGCATACGAAACTGGTATTGCGAGGATCAAATGAACTCAAGTCGTATGATAATATCGGACGTACTTGAAAGTAAAGACACTAGATTTGAACATAAAAGTGTTACAGACAAAACAAAACAGTGCAACTTTTAACAGAGTTCTAGTACTTTATAATACTATAGGAATGCTGCTGCGAATAAGGTATACTACAAAAGGCAAGTATACGCAGCACGAGGGTCCCTTAACTGATGGGATCTCGCAAAAGATAAGGCTCCAGTTGCATTACTTTTAAACAGTTTATGAGTCTGTTACAATGAACGCCTTTGATACTTTAACGGAGGTCCATAGTAGATTCTCCTGCGGCAGTGATCCTTAGTGTAACGCCTGTGTTTCTGGGCCTATCATTAATGATGATATAATAGTCTAGGTTAACCTTTGTAACCCGTTTGTGCTTAATTGCTTAATTATGTGGTTTGATTAATTAAGAATAAAAATAAGCGTCAAAATTTAACTGTAAAATAAACTTGATATCTTTGGATAATGTTGTAGTAGTTGAAACGAGGTTTCCAAAGATATAAAGAATGCCGAAATCCGAGTTATAACAAAGAAGTTATGACCTGTCGAAGTTTCGCGACAGAACCGGCAACGCTGAATGACGTAAAAAGTGAAATTTATGTTAGAGAGATATTTAGCCTTAGTGATCTAATCGAAAGTCGTAGAGTTCGTTAAATCGAGAGCGTGCATAAAAAGAACGCCAAAATCTGACTTCGTATGAGGAAGTTATGATTTATTGAAGTTTCGACTTAGCGGTATGCAGCCCGAAATACTCGATTTGAGATCGAGCGGTTTTTAGCCAAAGCAATCTAAACGAGAATCGAAGATCTCGTTGTTAGTATCAAAGCGATGAAAAGTTAGGCGAGAACGGACGTCGGATGAAGAAGTTATGAATTTATAACGGAAATTTTATGTCCCGGCCTATTAAAAATAATTAACAAAAATAAAGTCAAAATTAGCCGACGGAGTCTAAACGAAAGTTGTAGACCGTAGTCTCACCTACACGTGGATATAAAGAACGTTGAAAACAGAGTTCATATGAAGAATATATGAATTTTCAAAGTTTACTAAATAATTAATATTTAAATTTAATTATAAAATTCGGCCTTATCCGAAGGGGAGTCCCCGAGCTAATCCGAGGTATGCCCAGCGTACTGCTGTACGCCCAGCGTACAGCGAAGCATGACATCCCTCGCACTCGAGTTCTTCGGATGACGAATGCCATGACGTTTTCGGACGCGTACGGCCAGGCTCTAGCCTCCTATAAATAAGATGCGGGGCTGCCGAGTTCTTTTGCTCTTTTTCTCTCTTCTCTCTCCTGTTTTACCTCGTTTTGGGTGCCAGAAGTACCCCAAAGCCCCGATAATATTCCCGAGCCCCGAAGCAAGTTTCGAAGCCCCGAAGATCCCGAGAAGTGCGATTCCCGAGCCGAAGCTCTGTCCGCGAGAAGTTCGATTCTTGTGGAGATCTTCCAGATCTACTGAGGATTACTTCTTCTGCAAGCCGTAGTGCTGTCCGATCATCTTGTGATCAAGTGAGTGTGTAGTTACTTTCTTCTAATGCATAACTATGAAGTATTTTATACGAAATGCGTGTTATGTGTATAATTTTGTTGTTATATGTGTGAATGTATATTCATTCTCTTCTATCTCATAGATCTGGTTTATTTTCTATGAAATACGTGTTATGTGGGTGTGCCTCATCTGTTATGTGGAATATATATTGAATGAAAATGCTATATAGGTTTTAAACTATGTATAAAAATATATATTTTTATCTATTAATATGTTGGGTAGAACATGTGTAGATAGTTGGTGTGTAATAAACAAATGAGAGGCCTCAATGTTGTTGTTGTTGACCTAGTTATTCAACGGAGTATGGATAACGACCACATACTCCTTCTAGACAGTCTCGTGGAATGCTAGCAGGTTCATAACATGTAGGTGTTGTGAACGATGTGTTCACCGGTGTACTCTATCCCCCTCATGGTTGCCTTTAGGATATCTATTGTTGAGGAAACCCCTTAACAGTAATGTTCGTCCCGATGAAAATCCTAGATTAGGTCCCTTGAGATAGCTGTTGTTTTAGGGACGTAAAGTGAGGATAACGGGAATGGGTAATTGGGATAGTGATTGGTTGGTGAAATTAAATAAAATTTATTTATTGTGGGTTGAAAACCCTATATGCTCACCAGGCTCCCAAGCCTGACCCACTCAGTTTTATTTGTATTACAGGAAGTGGCGCAAGGGCGTAAGATGGATGAATCATCGAGTTGTTTTGTTTACAAGTTTGTATATGTATATATTTGTTGAATGACTTGTAATGTTATCGTTTATGCTTTATGGTCTGTATCGGAACATGACACCCTGAGTTTTGATTATATAATGAAAATGCATCTCTTGATGAAATGCTTTGATAAATATTATTTTATCATGTTTTGTTTTGGGAACAAATTCCGCAACACTTTTAAATCAAAAGGATTTACTCTGAAATTATTTTAAAAAGCATAAATGAAATCGGTCTTTTCTGGCCGTGATTTTGGGGATGTCACAGTTGGTATCAGAGCATTAGTTTAAGCAAACTAGGAATTTGTAGGATTTCTAGACTTAAACTTAGAATGCTAAGTGGAATTTTGAGATGTGTGTCTGTTGGATTTTAGAATCGAGCACTTGTTTATTTTTAGGAAAGTTGCCTAAAATGCTTTTATGTGCTAAATGTTATATGTTGCCATATATGATATTATTTGTTCGGATCTACAGTTTGTTGCCAACCGGATCTGAAGGTTTATGTGTTTAGGATTCTAAGCGTATGTATACGATATTAGAACTAGCATGTAATCATTTTGGAGTGATAAGGATGATTTGAAATCTATCGTAAATGAAGATCTAAATTTCACCTTATTCGGTGTGTAGATCAAAAATGGTGAGAACAAGGAGTGGCGTTGGAAACGCGGATGAAAACAGGAATCAACCACCAGTGATTGAGCAAATACCTGTTGTAGCAGCAGCACCAGAACCAATAACAATGGCTAGGGTGCAAGCAATGATTCGGGCTACGTTAGCCGAACAAAGGGAGGAGATGCGACAGATGTTGCATAATAATAGGGACGAACCTATCATACCTATTGAGGAACCTGAATTGATTCCCGAGCAATCGGAGGAAGGGAACAATAATCGCATTATGAGTCAAGTTGGGACTCAAGAAGAACGAAGGAACAATCCGGAAAGGAGAAACAACAAGGTGGGCGAATGTACAAGAACTTCTTGGGGGCCAAGCCGCCAAGTCTTTCTGGGAGCCCAAAGCCTGTTGAGATAATGGATTGGATCTCCGAAATGGAGATGGTATTTGAAAGTTGCGATTGTAGCAACAAACAAAAGACTGTCTTTGCAGTTAGACAACTGAAGACTGGAGTATTGAGTTGGTGGAAGTTGTTGGCAAATACTATGCCACGAGGGGAAGCCCTGAAAATGTCATGGGAGGAGTTCTTGGAAAAAATAAGAGTGCAGTATTGTTCAGAGATAGATCTGATTGATCTGAACAATGAGTTCCAAAACTTGAAGAAGGGGAGGATGAGCATAGACGACTATGCTACTGCATTCACTGAGAAAATGAAGTTATTTCCGTACCTAGTGCCAACAGAACTCTCCAAGATTAAGAGGTTTGCTAATGGACTGCCTGCCGACTTTGGTCCGACAGTCAAGATGGCAATTACTCTGAAAACGGTTGTTCGTGCAACTAAGAATATGGAGGCCCAGCAGAAGGAAAAGGTTCTGGAAAGGATAGAAGTTGGTGAAAAGAGGAAGTTCGATGGAACTTCAGGGTCCAATAAGAAAAACAAGTTCTCGAAGTCTGGTTCGAGGAGAAGTGGAGGCGAAGCGAAATGGTGCGACAAATGTAAGAAGAAGCATCATGGAAAATGCGAGGTAGCGACCACATGCTACAAGTGTGGAAAGTCAGGGCACTATGTCAATGAATTCACCCTCTCTAAGAAGGTTTGCTATGGTTGTGGTGAGGAGGGACACATGTCGAGGGACTGCCCGAAGAAGAAGGAGGCAGCTAGACCCAACATTCCGCCAAAGCCAAAGGCGAGAGCATTCCAGATGACACTGGAAACCACTAAAGATGAAACTGATGTCGCTTCAGGTACCTTTCTCGTAAACACATTGCGTGCCCAAATTTTATTTGATTCTGGAGCTAACTACTCCTTTATATCGCATGAATTTGGTAGAAAACTAGCTTTGCCTATTGTTAGACTAGATAATGCTTTATTAGTCGAAGTTGCTAGTGGCAAGTTTGTACCTGTTAGCCGTCGTATGAAAAACATCTTAATTGATCTGAATGGGAATAAGTTCCATGAGGAATTATTTCCTATCGAACTTAACGGTTTCGACATCGTGTTGGGAATGGATTGGCTTAGCGCCAATGATGCCGAATTTTTTTGCAAGAAGAAGATAGTAAAGGTAAACCCGCCAGGGAAGAAATCGTTTATGGTGTATGGAGATAAACAAAGAGTAAATTCTGGAATCATTTCTCTAATGAAAGCCAGGAAATGTTTGACCAAGGGGTGTACATCATACTTAGCATTCGTGATCGATGCTAAGAAGGAAAAGAAGGTGATGTAGAGTATTCCAGTTGTGTGTGATTATCCGGAAGTATTTCCTGAAGATCTTCCTGGATTACCGCCTGATCGACAAGTGGAATTCCGTATTGACTTGTTGCCCGGAACAATGCCAATTGCAAAAGCACCTTATCGACTAGCACCGACGGAGATGAAGGAGTTGATGATGCTACTTTAGGAGTTATTGGACAAAGGTTTCATTAGACCTAGTTCATCACCCTGGGGAGCTCCAGTGTTATTTGTAAAGAAGAAAGATGGAAGTATGAGAATGTGCATCGATTACCGAGAGCTGAATAAGGCAACAATAAAGAATAGATATATGTTGACGAGGATTGATGACCTATTCGATCAACTACAAGGTTCGAGCTATTTCTCGAAGATCGACCTAAGGTCAGGATATCATCAGCTGAAAGTAAGAGAGTAGGATATAGAGAAGACTGCATTCAGAACCTGATATGGACACTACGAGTTTTTGGTTATGTCGTTTGGACTAACCAATGCTCCAGCAACATTCATGGATTTAATGAACAGAGTTTGTAATCCGTTCCTCGATAAATCTGTGATAGTGTTCATAGATGACATTCTGATTTATTCGAAAAGCCAAGAGGAGCATGACAGACACTTGCGAGAAGTGTTAGAAGTCTTAAAGAAGGAGAAGTTGTATGCTAAGTTCTCCAAATGTGATTTTTGGATTCGTAAAGTCCAATTCTTGGGTCACGTGGTCAACCAAGAAGGGATAATGGTTGATCCAACGAAGATCGAAGCTGTGATGAAGTGCGAACAACCGAAAAGTCCCACGGAGATCCGAAGCTTTTTGGGATTAGCCAGATATTACCGAAGGTTTATCCAAGGCTTTTCTTCGATCTCTACTCCATTGACAGCTTTGACCCACAAAGGACCTACTTATGCTTGGAATGATAAGCATAAAGAAGCATTCGAGAAGCTAAAGAAGAAACTATGCGAGACACCGATACTTTCTCTACCCGATGGAGTTGAAGACTTCGCTGTTTATAGCGATGCGTCTGGGGTTGGATTGGGTTGTGTTTTGACCCAAAGAGAAAATGTGATAGCATATGTGTCTCGACAGCTGAAAGAGCATGAAAAGAACTACCCGACTCATGATTTGGAGTTGGCAGCGGTAGTTTTCGCTCTGAAGATATGGAGGAATTACCTCTATGGCACGAAGTGCAAACTTTTTATTGATCATAAGAGTCTCCAATATCTCTTTAATCAGAAGGAATTGAATATGAGGCAACAACGCTGGCTAGAATTACTTAAAGACTACGACCGCGAGATACTTTACCACCCTGGTAAGGCTAATGTTGTTGCTGATGCTCTCAGTCGGAAAGTCAATCTTGAAAGGAAAAGGCTAAGAGCGTTGAGAATTGAAGTTGTCTCGACCATTGTGGAAAGTATAAAGAAAGCTCAAGAGGAAGCTTCTGAAAAGAATCACCGAAAGGAGGAACATCTGGGCAAAACGTTGGTGTTTGGTGTAAACAGTCATGGACTGAAGGTGTTCCAAGATCGGATTTGGATACCTAAGACAGGAGGAGTTAGAGATCTTTTGATGGAAGAAGCTCACAAAATCATGTACTCGATTCATCCCGGTAGCACTATAATGTATAGGGACCTAAAACCCTACTACTGGTGGCCGACGATGAAGCTTGATGTTGCAAAGTATGTGGCTGAGTGTGTGACTTGTGCAAGAGTAAAGACACAACATCAGAAACCATACGGGAGTTTAGAACCATTGCTTGTGCCTATGGGTAAGTGGGAAGACATTGCTATGGATTTTGTCACTAAACTGCCCAGAACAAAGAATGGTCACGACATGATATGGGTGATTGTTGATCGATTCACTAAGAGTGCGCATTTCATAGCAGCCAAGGAGAAATGGTCTATGAAGAAGCTTGCAAATTCTTACGTGAAGGAAATTGTGAGGCTTCACGGTGTTCCGTTAACGATTGTATCGGATCATGATAGCCGTTTCACCTCTTGGTTTTGGAAAAGTCTACAAGAGGAAATGGGTACCAAGTTGTGTTTAAGTACAGCTTACCATCCGCAGACTGATGGCCAGAGCGAACGAACGATACAAACGCTTGAAGATATGCTAAGAGTATGTACCTTGGAATTCCTAGGTAACTGGGATGAACATTTACCGTTGGTAGAATTTTCCTACAATAATAGTTTCCACTCGAGCATTAAGATGGCACCTTACCAAGCTTTGTATGGACAAAAGTGTCGTACGCCGTCTTGTTGGCTTGAGGCTGGGGAAAAGCAGTTTATGGGACCGGAGATGTTTCATCAAACTGCTGAAAAGTTGAAAATAATTAGGGAAAGAATGTTAGCAGCTCAGGATCGACAAAAGATCTATGCTGACAAAAAGCGAAGACTGATGACTTTTGAAATTGGAGATTCGGTTTTGCTTAAAGTCTCGCCGTGGAAGGGACTTATAAGATTTGGTAAAAGGGGAAAATTAAGTCCAAGGTTTATTGGACCGTTCAAAGTTCTTCAGAGGATTGGGAACCAAGATTACAAGCTCGAACTACCAGAAGAACCGAATGGAATTCATAGCACTTTTCATGTGTGTTATTTGAGGAAGTTCACGGGGGAAGTTCCCGATATGATTCCACTTTCGGAGTTGAGAATCGATGAGAACAAAAGGTTGATTAAAGAACCAGAGGCAATTGTTGACCAAAAGACTAAGAAGTTGCGACGCAAGATGGTCGAGTTAGTGCTTGTCCGATGGAAACACACAAATGGGCCGAATCTCACCTGGGAGACGGAGAGTGACATGATGGGTCGCTATCCGCATTTGTTCGTTGATGTGTGATTCCGGGGACGAAATCATTCTAAGGTGGAGAGAATTGTAACATCTGTGTTTCTGGGCCTGTCATTAATGATGATATAATAGTCTAGGTTAACCTTTGTAACCCGTTTTGAAATAATAGAAGTGTATTATTTGAGTATTATGTGTTTTGTGCTTAATTGCTTAATTATGTGGTTTGATTAATTAAGAATAAAAATAAGCATCAAAATTTAAGTGTAAAATAAACTTGATATCTTTGTATAATGTTGTAGTAGTTGAAACGAGGTTTACGAAGATATAAAGAATGCCAAAATCCGAGTTATAACGAAGAAGTTATGACCTGTCGAAGTTTCGCGACAGAACCGGCAACGCTGAATGACGTAAAAAGTGAAATTTAAGTTAGAGCGATATTTAGCCTTAGTGATCTAAGCGAAAGTCGTAGAGTTCGTTAAATCGAGAGCGTGCATAAAAAGAACGCCAAAATCTGACTTCGTATGAGGAAGTTATGATTTATTGAAGTTTCGACTTAGCGGTATGTAGCCTGAAATACTCAATTTGTGATCGAGCGGTTTTTAGCTGAAGCAATCTAAACGAGAATCGAAGATCTCGTTGTTAGTATCAAAGCGATGAAAAGTTAGGCGAGAACGGACGTCGGATGAATAAGTTATGAATTTATAACGGAAATTTTCTGTCCCGGCCTATTAAAAATAATTAATAAAAATAAATTCAAAATTAGCCGACGAAGTCTAAACGAAAGTTGTAGAGCGTAGTCTCACCTACGCGTGGATATAAAGAACATCGAAAACGGAGTTCGTATGAAGAAGATATGAATTTTCAAAGTTTACTAAATAATTAATATTTAAATTTAATTATAAAATTCGGCCTTATCCAAAGGGGAGTCACCGAGCTTATCCGAGGTATGCCCAGCGTACAACGAAGCGTGATGTCCCTCGCACTCGAGTTCTTCGGATGACGAACACCATGACGTTTTCGGACGCGTACGCCCAGCGTACGGCGAGGCTCCGGCCTCCTATAAATAGGATGCGAGGCTGCCGAGTTCTTTTGCTCTTTTTCTCTCTTCTCTCTCCCATTTTACCTCGATTTGCGTGCCAGAAGTACCCCAAAGCCCCGGTAATATTCCCGAGCCCCGAAGAAAGTTTCGAAGCCCCAAAGATCCCGAGAAGTGCGATTCCCGAGCCGAAGCTCTATCCGCGAGAAGTTCGATTTTTGTGGAGATCTTCTAGATCTGCTGAGGATTACTACTTCTGCAAGCCGTAGTGTTGTCTGATCATCTTTTGATCAAGTGAGTGTGTAGTTACTTTCTTCTAACGCATAATTATGAAGTATTTTATACGAAATACGTGTTATGTGTATAATTTTGTTGTTATATGTGTGAATGTATATTCATTCTCTTCTATCTCATAGATCTGGTTTATTTTCTATGAAATACGTGTTATGTGGGTGTGCCTCATCTGTTATGTGGAATATATATTGAATTAAAATGCTATATAGGTTTTAAACTATGTATAAAAATATATATTTTTATCTATTAATATGTTGGGTAGAACATGAGTAGATAGTTGGTGTGTAATAAATAGATGAGAGGCATCGATGTTGTTGTTGTTGACCTAGTTATTCAGCGGAGTATGGATAACGACCACAGACTCCTTCTAGACAGTCTCGTGGAACGCTAGCAGGTTCATAACATGTAGGTGTTGTGAACGATGTGTTCACCAGTGTACTCTATCCCCCTCATGGTTGCCTTTAGGATATCTATTGTTGAGGAAACCCCTTAGCAGTAATGTCCGTCCCGATGAAAATCCTACATTAGGTCCCTTGAGATAGATGTTGTTTTAGGGACGTAAAGTGAGGATAACGGGAATGGGTAATCGGGATAGTGATTGGTTGGTGAAATTAAATAAAATTTATTTATTGTGGGTTGAAAACCCTATATGCTCACCAGGCTCTCAAACCTGACCCTCTCAGTTTTATTTGTATTACAGGAAGTGGCGCAAGGGCGTAAGATAGATGAATCATGGAGTTATTTTGTTTACAAGTCTGTATATGTATATATTTGTTGAATGACTTGTAATGTTATCGTTTACGCTTTATGGTCTGTATCGGAACATGACACCCCGAGTTTTGATTATGTAATGAAAATGCATCTCTTGATGAAATGCTTTGATAAATATTATTTTATCATGTTTTGTTTTGGGAACAAATTCCGCAACACTTTTAAATCAAAAGGATTTACTCTGACATTATTTTAAAAAGCATAAATGAAATCGGTCTTCTTTGGCCGTGCTTTCGGGGATGTCACACTTAGTATCCTTCCGTCTAAGCTGGAGTTCTTTGTTATTGGACAATCCTTCTTGAAGTTCTCAATCTCACCGTATTGGTGACAAATCGGGCTGGTACTAGCATCGGTGGTGGAAACTGTTGGATAATGTGTCTAAGTCCATAACTATTTCTGGTATGTACTTGACCCGACCCGGCATGGTCCATTTGGGTTGCATGGCACCATGCAATTGGATAGACTAAATGAGAGAAATAACACTTGGAGATTATTAATATATTATAAGTTCTAATATATTAATAATATTATTTGATTAGTTTGATCAAGAATTAATTTAGAATTAATTATGTGCTCAAAAGATAACTAATTAAATATATGGGTTGATTATGTAAATCATCCATATCTTGTATAGTGGGCTAAAAGGCTCCATGGACTATCAAGTTGGGTTCCACCCATAGGATGCTCCATGGATGCTCCATGAGAGTTACAAACCCATGGGTCATGGAAATGAAGAGTCATGACACATTAGGGTTTAACCCTAGATGTGTCAACACTATATAAGAAACATGTTCTCCACCTAAAATCGGCTACACTAAGAAATTAGAGGGCTTGGCCGATTTTGAAGAAGTGTGTGTTCTCTCATAAGTTCTTCCAAGAGCATTTGGTGTTGTGTGAAGCATTTGAGGCATCACACTTGGGGTGCTAGGCTCACAAGGTTTCAAGGAACACAAACAACAACAAGGTAAGTTATTCTATCTATACTTTATGATAAAATTGTTCCCCATGTATGCTAGATAGGAATATAACCTTGGAATTCAACTTTGCATGATAATTAGACAAACATAGATCCAAGGTTATTAGGGTTGCATGTACACTTAGGAAGTGTTAGAATGCTCAAAACCCATCAGTGGTATCAGAGCCTAGGCTTGTTTGCTCTTATTTGTGCTTAAAAGTTGAAAACAGAATCGGAAATCTTGCTGTCTGCGAATGGACTCGTCGAGTCTATAGGGGGGACTCGTCGAGTTCATGAGTATCTTCAACCAACTCGGCGAGTCAGTTCATGCACTCGGCGAGTAGGGTCGACTGATTGCAGAATTTCGATTCAGTTGCTGGAAATGAATTAGAAACATTACCCTAAACTGTTTTGGTAATTGAAAACTTGTTTTTGGTGGTGTAATGTCTTTGCTAATTCATTTACAACAACTAGTTATCAAAATTACAAAGTTTTAAATGTAATTTTTGATTGTGTTCATATTCATGTTCTTGTTCTTATGATGTTTTAGATGATCATAGGAATTATTTGTAACCTATGTGGTAGATTAATTCTTGATCATAATGTGTTTTAATGGAGTCCATAACTTATCCTTAAGTTATGGAAAACCAAGAGTCACACTTGAATTAAAACCATTAAAAACACAAGAGTTAGAAAAATGAAGAGTCTTCATTTTATTACTCTATTAAACTCATAAGTTACAAGAAATGAAAAGTTTTGAAAGTTACAAAACTTGCCCTCAAGTTTTGGAACAAGTAAAGTTAAGTTAAAACTTTAAGTTCCAACCCCTAGAATTTTAAAAGTTAAAATTCAACCCTTATACTTATATTATGATGATTTAATAATTATATATATATGTATAAGAATAAAGTCGTCTTACCGCTAGTACGCCTCATTCACGAAGCCGGTCTATAAGGTGGGTATAAGGTTGTTGCCTATAAAATGGTGACTTAATGGGTGTATATTCTCACCCACCGCTTGCTTGACTGGTGGAGGGTCGTTAGCCGAACGGGTAAGACAAGGACTTATAAATTCTCATTCAAAGTATGATGAATATAATAAAGTAACTAAATGTTTATTAAATTCCCAATCTTAGTTACTTTAGGAAAATGTGAATAAGGTGCTAATCCATGAAATTACACTTTACACTTTGTCTAAGTCGTTGGTGGAGCGTGTGTGGTTAACCGGCACACTAACTTGGACTTAACAAG
Organism: Lactuca saligna; assembly: GCF_052625555.1. Classification (NCBI taxonomy): domain Eukaryota; kingdom Viridiplantae; phylum Streptophyta; class Magnoliopsida; order Asterales; family Asteraceae; genus Lactuca; species Lactuca saligna. The sequence continues at coordinate 181,687,454 of NC_136423.1, forward strand.
GTAGGTAAAGGGTGACTTAAGGTTTATTATAGTATCGGTGGAGCGTGTGTGGTTTACCGGCACATCGATTGAGTGATAAACTTTAAGGGTACCAAGTGATTTGCATGGTTACTTCACACCTCGTTTTGTGATCCTCGGCATCCCAGTCACAAAACTTGGAGGGCACTCTCGAGATTGAAACATGCCTTTGAAAAGTTCATTGGATCTCAAAGAATCTAGGAATTTCTAAAACCAATAAAAACTAAATATCTAATATTTCGGTTTTCGTGGTGGAAATTGGTGAATCGTCATTCACCTACCTTTCAAATATGGAATAGATTAGATTACGGCATACCGCTTCTAAGTTATATTATATTGTGATTGGATCCTAGCCTTAATATTACATTTGGGTGTTTTATTAAGGACTCTCTTAAATCTAAACTAAACTTGTTCTTCTCTTTCAGATGTCTTCAAATAATGCTTCTGGCTCGAATCCTAATGGCTCCTTTACTCTTATGAGTTTGTGTGGGAAAGTCACCTTTGATGGATCCAACTTCAATAAATGGATCAGAAACATCAGGATGATTACCCGCTACGAGGACAAAGAATATGTCCTTGACAAGGAGCTTAAGGAAATTGATGAGTCCACTGCAACTCCACAGGAGATCGCTGACTTTCATACTCATGAAAGAGATGCAACCAAGGTGGCTTGCATTATGTTGGCCACCATGACAGCTGAACTCCAAAAGTCTTATGAAGATTTCTACCCTTATGAAATGCACCAAGATTTGATGGAAAGATACCATCAAAGTGCACGACAAGAGAGGTACGAAGTCATCTGCTCCATGATAACAACCATGATGAAGGACGGAGAGTCTGTCACGAGCCACATGCAGAAAATGCAAAGGTATGTGGATCGTTTGCTGAAGCTCAATGTGAACTTCCCTGAGGAGCTTGCAATAGATATCATTTTGCACTCCTTACCATCGTGCTATGATCAATTCCGCATGACATATCACATGAACAAGGAAGAGGTCACCCTCAGCAAACTTCAGGGACTTCTCAAGACCGCAGAAACAGGTCTTAAGGGGAAGTCGGTTGCTATCACTCCTACTCCAGACTCAACTCCGGTCTTGGCAATCGGGCAAAGTCGAGGGAGGAAGAGAAAGAGATCTTCGAAGGGTACCAAGGCTCGGACCCTTTATGGCTCTTCTTCAAGTGGAACCAAGAAAGGTTTCATTACTCCTTCTTCTGACCCAAAAGAGGCTGAATGCTTCTATTGCCATGAAAAAGCTCATTGGAAGCGGAACTGCCCAAAGTACCAGCAGGATGTGAAGGATGGGAAAGTCAAACCCAACCATGCAAGTATTTACACTATCATTTCTAATAACTCACCCCATTCGAAATCTTGGTTCCTTGATACCGGTTGTGGTATTCATATTTGTTGTGACTTGCAGGGACTAGGAAGAAGTGAGAATGTGGAGCAAGGAAGAATAAACTTAATCATGGGGAATAGGAAAGTTACACCTGTCACCAAGATTGGAGTTTATACTTTATCGCTAAGTAGTGGGTTAAATTTAGATTTGAATAAATGTTGTTATTTGCCAGAAATGGCAAGAAATATTATTTCCTTTCATGCATTGTACAAACAAGGTTTCACCTTTTCGTTTGATAATGAAGTTGGTTCGATTAATGCTTTCTTTAATAATGTTCTTTATTTTAAAGCATTACCTTGTGATGGTGTGTATGAAGCTGTATCTATTGTAGATAACTTAGGAAATAATGTTTTGTGTATTGATTCTACTACTAATAATAACTTGGATAAAGCATCATTATGGCATTGTCGTCTTGGACATATAAGCAAGAAACGCATAGGCCAACTCCAAAAGGATGGAGTCTTGGAGTCGTTTGACCTAAAGTCAAATGATAGTTGCGAATCATGCTTACTTGGAAAAATGACAAAGTCACCCTTCACAGGCTCGTGTGAAAGGGGTGAAGGTTTGTTGGACCTTATACACACGGATGTGTGTGGACCATTCAAACATGCCACAAGGGATGCTAATCGTTATTATTTGACTTTTACTGATGATTACAGTAGATATGGATATGTCTACTTAATCAAGCATAAGTCAGAGACTTTCGAGAAGTTTAAGGAATTTAAACAGGAAGTCGAGAATCAATTGGGCAGAAACATTAAGATGCTTCTATCCGATCGGGGTGGTGAGTATCTTAGTTCAGAGTTCCTTGACTATCTAAGGGAATGTGGGATTGTCTCACAATTGACACCTCCCAGGACACCGCAGTTGAATGGTGTGGCTGAGAGGCGTAATCAAACCTTGTTGGACATGGTTCGTTCCATGATGAGTCGAGCTTCGCTACCAATCTCATTCTGGGGGTATGCCTTAGAGACTGCCGCCCATATCCTTAATCTAGTCCCTACAAAGAAAGTTGCCAAAACTCCTCACGAGATGTGGACTGGTAAAGTACCTAAACTAGACCACATCAAGATTTGGGGTTGCGAGGCTTTCGTGAGACGCGAGACTCATGATAAGCTCGAACCCCAAAGCGAGAGGTGTATTTTCATCGGCTACCCACAGCAATCCTTTGGTTACCTCTTCTACAGACCTAGTGACAAGTTGATCTTGAAGAAATTCAAGAGTCAAGTGGTGAAGGAACTTCAAACTCTAGCCCTCAACTTGAGGAGGAAACTCCTATTGAGCCAATTGACGAATCTGTACCTCTGAGGCGTTCCACGAGAGTTAGGAGTGCACCTGAGCATTACTATGGATTCCATATTACTGCAGAAGGTGAGACACTTATTAGTGATGAGACACTAGTAAGTCAAGATGACCCTAACAGCTACGAGGAAGCCATGGCAGGCCCCGAGTCTGCTAAATGGAAAGAGGCTATGGATAGTGAGATACAATCCATGTATGACAATCAAGTTTGGAACTTGGTTGAGAATGTACCAGGTCGAAAGACTGTAGGGTGCAAATGGGTCTTCAAGAAGAAGACCGACATGGATGGTAAAGTACACACTTATAAGGCTAGACTGGTTGCAAAGGGCTTCTCTCAAATTCCTGGAGTGGATTATGATGAGACCTTTTCTCCGGTAGCCAAGATTAAGTCTATTCGGGTTCTGTTAGCCATAGCCGCATTTCATGACTATGAAATTTGGCAAATGGATGTCAAAACCGCTTTCCTTAATGGAAAGTTGGCTGAAGATGTTTACATGAGTCAGCCAGAGGGTTTTGTCAGCAACGAGTACCCTAATAGAGTGTGTAAGCTTGAGAATTCCATTTATGGATTAAAGCAAGCACCTCGCAGATGGAATCTTTGCTTTGATGAAAAGGTCAAGGAATTTGGCTTTTCTAGGAGTGAAGATGAATCTTGTGTATATGTCAAGGCTAGTGGGAGTATAGTTAGCTTTTTGGTATTGTATGTGGATGACATACTACTCATAGGAAACGACATTCCAACCCTGCAGGAAGTAAAGTCCTGGCTTGGAAAGTGTTTCGCTATGAAGGACCTTGGTGAAGCTGCCTATATTTTGGGGATAAGGATCTTGAGAGATCGGAGTAAAAGACTAATTGGACTTAGTCAAAGCACCTACTTGGAGAAGGTTCTGAAGAGATTCAGAATGCAAGACTCCAAGAAAAGAGAGTTGCCCATCCAGAGTAACGCCAAACTGAGTAAGACACAAAGCCCTAACACTGAGGCTGAGATAGCACAAATGAGTCGAGTACCTTATGCTTCGGCTGTAGGATCGATCATGTATGCTATGACGTGTACTCGACCTGATGTAGCTTTTGCCTTGAGCATGGTTAGCAGGTTTCAGGGGAACCCTGGCAAGGCACACTGGACTACGGTAAAGAATATTCTCAAGTACCTACGAAGGACTAAGGACTGGTTCCTTACCCTCGGTGGGAGTGATGACTTGAGAGTTGTAGGGTATAGTGATGCTAGCTTCCAGACTGATAGGGATAACTTCCGCTCTCAGTCGGGCTTGGTCTTTACCCTAAATGGAGGAGCAATTTCTTGGAAGAGTTCCAAGCAAGAGACAGTGGCAGATTCTACTTGTGAATCAGAGTATATTGCAGCTAGCGAGGCGGCAAAGGAGGCGTTATGGCTGAGAAACTTCATTGGAGACCTTGGAGTTGTACCAGCTATTAAAGAGCCAATGGAAATTTTCTGTGATAGTGAAAGTGCTGTTGCCTTAGCCAAGGAACCAAGGGATCACGGGAGATCCAGACACATCGACAGAAAATACCATTTTATCAGACATCGGATCGAAGAAGGACTCCTCGTGGCAAAGAGGGTATCATCAGATGAGAATCCGGCAGATCCCCTCACGAAGGGACTGACTCGGGTTAAGCATCTCCAGCATGCTCGGAGCATAGGGCTGAAGGATGATATTAGATTTAGTAGTTAGATAACCTCGAAATTTGTAAAGTGTAATTGACATTTGATGATGAATAAAAGTGTTTTATTTATGAGTAAAGTGTTGCTATCTCTTGTCAATCGTTTACTATATTTCTTTTGCATGTTTTGACTTCCAGAATAATTTTGTTTGGTATAACATATTATTCAAACCTCCACAGTCGGTCATATGTCGGAAGTAGGTATGAATCAAGACTGTCATGTTTGGTTGTAGAGGTCTTGGACAAGGCTACAGCAATCATGAGTGCTCATAAGTTCTGAGCATTGGACTCAACCCACGCTCACTGGAATCACTTCATGGAATTCTATCTCGAGTGATCGTGAGACGGTAATATCATATAAGTCTTTAAACCTAGAGATATGATTTGTTACTTACAAGTTGGTTATGCATTGATTGTACGAAAAATGCATTGGTAACTCGATGTTATAAATCGCGCTCTTGTGTGTAATTCAATGAGTAGTAGAACAAACATATGATTCGAAGTTTATCTGTTCCTTGTTGGATTAGAAACTGATATCTGGGCCCCTCGATGATTTTGTTTTGACCTATGTACCGGGCCCGATCAGAACTAAAATTGATGTGTTCAATGAAGTTCTTTGTCAAACAAATCGGAAATCGGGAAACAAATTGTTGGACAATAAGTAAGACATTGTTCCATGTATTTGTCCGACTGATATCTAGAACAGAGGATTATATGATCACTTATCTTAAATGGCGTACCATCATCTTCTCAGTTTCGAGAAATCTTGTAAAGAGCTACGATTGCCGATCGGTTCCTGAAGTCATACTTGCAGTAATAGTTATTAGACTTATCCAAGTGGGAGACTGTTGGATAAGGTGTCTAAGTCCATAACTATTTCTGGTATGTACTTGACCCGACCCGGCATGGTCCATTTGGGTTGCATGGCACCATGCAATTGGATAGACTAAATGAGAGAAATAACACTTGGAGATTATTAATATATTATAAGTTCTAATATATTAATAATATTATTTGATTAGTTTGATCAAGAATTAATTTAGAATTAATTATGTGATCAAAAGATAACTAATTAAATATAAGGGTTGATTATGTAAATCATCCATATCTTGTATAGTGGGCTAAAAGGCTCCATGGACTATCAAGTTGGGTTCCACCCATAGGATGCTCCATGGATGCTCCATGGGAGTTACAAACCCATGGGTCATGGAAATGAAGAGTCATGACACATTAGGGTTTAACCCTAGATGTGTCAACACTATATAAGAAACATGTTCTCCACCTAAAATCGGCTACACTAAGAAATTAGAGGGCTTGGCCGATTTTGAAGAAGTGTGTGTTCTCTCATAAGTTCTTCCAAGAGCATTTGGTGTTGTGTGAAGCATTTGAGGCATCACACTTGGGGTGCTAGGCTCACAAGGTTTCAAGGAACACAAACAACAACAAGGTAAGTTATTCTATCTATACTTTATGATAAAATTGTTCCCCATGTATGCTAGATAGGAATATAACCTTGGAATTCAACTTTGCATGATAATTAGACAAACATAGATCCAACGTTATTAGGGTTGCATGTACACTTAGGAAGTGTTAGAATGCTCAAAACCCATCAGAAACGAGGTGTCGAATCGAAGTTATGTGGATGTGGGTGTTTTCGTTGTTCTTTCCTTTTGAACAATTCCTGTGATAGTGTCCTGTCTCACCACAGCTATAGCAAGCCTGGCTGGCTCCGGTGGTGGAGATGGTTCTACAGAAATGGGCAATGTGACCAATCCTATTGCAATTGGTACATTGCAATACTCAGCAGGCTCCGTTATGATGATAGCTACACTTGTTACACTTCGGGAGTATTCCTTCGTAACGCTTGGCCGGTACGGAGATGGCAGGAGTCGCCACTTGTTGTTGTCGCATGGAAAGCCTTTGAAATCGCTTGCGTTCTACTTGGACTTAACTTTTCCGTTTCTTGAACTCTGGGTTGTTGTTTTGGGTGTTGGCGATTGTTACTATTTGTTGGCTTCCCGGATCGGTACAACGATCGAAATTTTCGACTCCTTTGTCAGCCTTGCTTGCGTTGATAGCGCTGCGGTTTGCAAGGACAGATGCCATGGCAGCCATCACGACAAGTGTAAATGCGGCTTGGAAAGTAGCGGCGTCCATAGGAAAAGTAGGGGTTTCATTGTTCGGCTGACTATTTCCGGATGACGACATGATTCTGTAACATGAAAGAAAAGGAGTTCGTGAGCTATTATGGTTGAACTTAGATGTAGTCCGATCGTTCATGAAAAGAGGAAGAGTATGTTCTCGAAGGTTTGACCTACATCCCTATGATGCAGTCCTAGTACGGAATAGAAGTATGTTCATAGAATGGTCTCAAGACGTTTTGTCGTTAAAGCCGAGATGTTATTGGTTGGTGGATAATATGATCCAACCTTTGAAAGACGCTTGAAAATGATCCCGGAGTTAAATTACTATAGTCCAAAGACTTGACTAAAGCAAGTTTCAGATAGACTCCAATGAAGGTATGATGAAAGTATTTAAACAGAGGATGACTCAAAAGTTAGCCGATTTTCAATATCATCGATGTTTAATATGTAATAAGTTTGGGAAAATTGACCTTGTAGTAGGTCTTACATCACATCTGGAGTAGAAAAGTCTTTGACACCATAAAGACCTAACTAAAGTACTTACAGTACAAGGTAGTCACATAGAAACGTGCTACGCAGAAGATGGACAGGAACACGGTTCTTTAAAACAAAGAAGGAAAGTAAAGCATCTCCTACTGGCGACAGTCACCCCTATGGTGAACCCTTAGTTCAGCTAGTTGACGTTCCATATCAAGCAGGTGTCTTGCGTACACCCTCTGGCGTACTCGGAGCTCTATGACTTCAGCTCGAGTTTTAGCTAGTGCTTGCAGCAGGGTTTCGTGGTCTCTCTCAGATCTCTCACGACCATGCTCAAGGCGATTGGTGCGAAGAATATGCATTCCTCCATTGGTATCAACTTCTGTGATACGATGTAGAGCTGTCCTGCCCTGAATTTCGTTTCGGGCAACTCTACGGATCAGGGTTTGTAGAACTCTGTCTGCTGAGCTCCCTTCGTTTACGTTGTAGAAGCTTCGATCTCCATTAAACTGCATAGGTTGATCTTGCTCTTCGCTCCATGTTTCCAAGCATTCTACCCAAAGAGGCGTCGGGCCATGAAAAGCCGAACGAGGGTTAGGATTTGGAATGGGAGCTACCGGGGGTAGGTTCTCAACCTCGGGTTCAGAGTTATCATTATCCGAAAGGTCTTCAGCATGGTGATCATTTAAAGGGATTGTATGATCATTCTCGGGTTCTTGTCCAAACCATCCAGCATTGCGTTCATTCGGAAGATACGGGTTGTCGTGAGGATGGAGTCCATCCATGTTATTTACGCAAGAATTAGGGTAAAGAAATAATTATTAGACGAACTATCTAGATAATTATTAGAAAATATTCATAAGTTACATCACTATTTGTAAAGTGCATACCAGTCATATGTAATCAAAACAGGATAGGCCTTCGAATAAGTGACCTTAACTCCAAATTCACAAGGAACCGGGGGTAAAGCAAAATTTCACAGATTCTAAGTCTATGACATCCTAGTTACATATAACCTTAGTGTACCCACTTAGCAACTATCAACTTAGTAATGAAGATCCTTTTTAGTTCTCAAGTAAGTAATTATAGTAGCACAAAACACCTCTATGGTATTTTAGACCTAGGTTCTGTTATAATGTTCTCATTGTAGTAGTGTTGGTAAGTTTTTAGACCTGTTGACACATCACAACCATTCTTGGGCATGTGCTAATCACTCCTCGGACCAGCATAGTTGATCAGGCTATGCCACTCCCAAGACTGACCATACATCCCCGAGCTTACTTGTGATATTCAACAATCGTAATACTTTTGTTCTTGTCATTGTGACACGGATTTTAGTATGAATGCAGGCACGTATACATAGTTAAATATTTTATTATAAAAGTATAAAAACTCTTGGTCATAGTATTTTTAATCCCATTGTATTTATAGTTAGTATATCTTTTATGGGTTGATATACTCAATTCACTATAAACAATGCTCTGATACCAATCTGTCACACCCCAAAACCAGGAACGGCGGAAATGTTCTGGGGCGGAGGACGTCATGTAATGTATCACAAAAATGTAAAGTAGTAAACAAGCAACAACATCATCCATTTCATTAATAGTATAATTTTAATTACAAGTGTGTTCTTTCATAGTATAAGACAACAAAATGAATAATCAAAATAAAAGAGAAGTCTTGATTTCTCCGTCTTCACAAAACCTGGTCGTCGTACTTGTCTATTTGTGACCTGAGAATACAAGTTATTTTGAAAGCGAGTATCAGCAATAAAGCTGGTGAATTCATAAGTATTAATGTGTCTTTTATTTGTAAAACTGAAAAGTAAAGACTTGTAATCATTTGGAAAAAGTTTGTATAAGTATGAACTGTTTGAAAGTAGTTGAAAGCATTTGAACACCCTAGAAAATCCCTATGATTCCTATGAGTATAAAAAGTAGTCTTCTACCAAGACCCAACTGTTTTGAAAGTAGCCTTCTACCAAGACTAGACTGTTTTGAAAGTAGTCTTCTACCAAGACTAGACTGTACGCCTATTGATGTTATTTTCTACCTTATCGATTATGTGAATGTGGCACATGGTAAAGGTATTAATAATATATTATCCAGATTGTTAATCCGTTTGGAATTGTCGTATGCAAAGTGTAATTACTGTAGTATTTGTAATAAGGGACTACTTTGTACTAATTTACCTTAATTGAGGGTTAAGGTATAATGTGATGGCTAGAACACGTACTATACGCTCTCTATCAGGAGATTCTGGGAACCAAACACGAACTTGCATTTCTACAAGCCGTGAACATCCACATTACTATGATCATGTATACCCAATATAATAATCACAATGCAAAGTGATTCATTGGTATAGTTAGATCTTGTACTTGTTCCATGCTATAGCACCATGTTATGTTAGCTCTGTTATCGTGTATTGTAAGTGTAATCGTGTAAGCGTATCTATGTAAGCGTATCTATGTAAACATATTCATGTAAGCGTATCTATGTAAACGTATTCATGTAAGCGTATCTATGTAAACATATTCATGTAAGCGTATCTATGTAAACGTATTCATGTAATCGTATCTATGTAAACGTATTCGTGTAACATGTAATGTATTAGTATAGAATCATGAATGAACTGACTCTTGTGTGATTCCTTGTACTTGGAATGGTAAACAGTATCTCCTAACTACACCTATTATAGTTAATAGTACTGTACGAGTATATCCGGAAGTATGCCTTTGCTACCCAAAGGTACTGAACTGACTAAGGGATCCTTTATACCTATATATGTATACATGATATATAATTAATATTTAGACGACATTCAGATGAGCAACCTATGCCCTAAGGCCACATCCCAACGAGGAAAAGGAAATAAAGCGAGCTGACTATCCTAAGTCGTTTAAACATTATTTATATAACTATACATAATAAGGCATGCATTTTACAATATAAAAGCATAAAAGAATTTTTATAAAAGCTTTGAAAAGTTTAATACTAAGAAACGATGGCTTGATGTCAGTTTATAAAACGATTTGAAAGAATGATGTTTGATAAGACAGTTTAAGTATAAGGAAAACCTTTCTTTGAAAACACATTTGTAACAGAGTTTGAAAGGAAACTTACAGTATATAAGACAGTTTGATAAAGAGTTTTAAACATGTAAAAACATTTAAGAAAGTCATATGAAGAAATCTGTTTGGTAAAACAGTTAACGTATAGTAAATCCATTTGCATGTTAGTTATTAATCACATGTGATTTATATGAAAACTAAACATGATTCAACTTGTATCCCCCCTCCCCCATAAAGCATTTATAAACATTTAAAAACATTTAAATGGTTAATTAACGGGTATGAACTCACCTCCAGTGAACAGATCGGATGGAAGTGTCGGATAAGTGCTTGGTGTCAAGTGAAGACTTAGACACACACATTGTTCCTAATAACAAATGAAGACATATGCATATATATAATCAGTGATTATAACAGTAATTAAACATGTATAAACTTCCTAATGTGAGGAAAGCACTTTGGTCAAAGTGTTAAAAGGCTATTGGGTTGCATCTAAGGGGAGTATGGCCTCACTCTGGAGTTTACTCTTCAAATGGTAGTACCTAGGTGTGTTTACGGTTTTTTAACCATATCCCCCATGCGTTTACGACCGTAAACTCTTGGGAATGGTGTATTTGTGTGCTTTAAGGCTTCATACTTCACAAAGAAAGGTTCTAGGGCTGATTCAAGGGCTTAGGAAGTGGTTAGGGCTCGAAATGGTACTATTTTTGGAGTTTACAGTTTTTGAACATTCCTTGGGAGTTTACTGCCGTAAAATCATGAGTTTACGGCAGTAAACTCATGGTTACTCCATCCATTTCGTGATTTGGGGTCCTTAGATCATTCTTGCAAGTCCTTAGTCCATAAGTCATGCTAGAAAGGGAGTTTGGGGCATGAAAACACCCTTTAGGGGTGTTTATGGTTTTGGGAGATTCCCAAACCATAAACACTTGTTATTGGATGATTTTGGTGTTTTTCAAGTGCTAAGCTCATCAAGGGAAGGATCTATGCTAGTTTACAAGGCTTAGAAGGGACTAGGGTACACTTTGGCACCTATTTTAGGGTTTACGGTCCAAGAACATCATGGACCGTAAACACCTTGTTCTTGGTGTTTCTTGGATGATTTCTTGATATATGGAAGTATAAAAAGCTTTAACATACTCTAGGATAGAAGTACTTAGAATCTGGACGAAAGCTTGAAGATCCTTGGGATAGAAATCGGGTTTTCTCTACTTGAAATGGGAGAAATGAAGGAAAAATGGCTAAGTGCCATATATATAGTCCATGGAGTTTACGGTCCAAATTCCATTTGGGCCGTAAACTCCAAAATCTTGGAGTTTTTGGAACATTATTGATGCACAACATCTAGAGTATACGCCCAATGTTTACATCTTGAAGGGTTAAAGCTCATAATTGCTCAAACGGACACCAAACGTGCTAAAAGATAACAGAAATGAGTTTTACTTTCTTTGAAGTGTTAGAATGAACTAGATGGAAATTTTTTGGTTGTCACATTTTTGTATTGACCATGGTTATGTTCGTAGGAGTAGTTGTTTAGTCACGAATTATCAGGAAGTCAGGTGTGTAATTGAGGACCTTAGTCATGATATCTAAATTTAGGATAGGTCGATCAGACCCACTAATATTTCGTTTATTTATTTCTATGTCTAGATGTAGGGATTTTGAGGCAAGAGGATGTTTAGACTAGTTTAGCCTTTGTTGGTTTATATTTCTCTCTTAAAGTCTGTATGCGAGGTTATCCGCGTCAATGGCTGGTTGTGGATTATATACGCAGTTATCAATGGGAAAAAGTGAGGCTGGAGAAAACCTTGGATGGACCGATTTTGTGAACTTTTGGTCAACATATTTGATTTGTGGGGTGTCCTTGTCTTCACCGAAGTCATGTAAGATCTAGAAGTCTTCAAATTATGATTAATGGTTGACTATTGCTTGAGGTTGGTTAGTTGCAATGTGATGGTGCTCGTTTCTTCTTCGAGTCACATGCTTATTGCTGAGGATTGATTCCACTTTTGTGCCAATAAGAGGACGTATGTTTAGGGTATTTTTCTAGGGCTAAAATGGACAAGACGTCAACTATCCATAAGTTCCACTCAGGAATCACTAATGCACCTGGTTTTGAAATCCTTGTAATGATTGTTGCTAATTCTGGTACGCTAAGTTATGTCGACTCGTACAGAAAGGAATGGGGTTGGAAAACCCATAAGTGGTTCGGTGAATGTTTACGTAAGGGTAAATTTTGAGGACAAAATTTAATTAGGGGGGGGGGGGGGGAGATTTGTACCATCCGCTTTTTAGATATGCTTCTTTTAAGTTAAAATCTCTTAAATCCATGTTTTAAGTTTTTTTGGCTTGGCCACATCATGGTGTTGGAGGAATCACAACTTAGCATCTTCGGTTTAGGAATGCGCATTTTTTATGGACCACGACAGGGCAAGGTGTTGGCCATGGCTTGGCAGTGGCTGGGGTTCAAAACCCTAGATTTCGGGTTTGGTGACTGATATAAAGACACTAACTCCTAGGGTTGCCTCATTTGGCAGGTTCCACCCTTTGAGATCAAATCCCTTCAAAATCATAGCATCCATATGCATGTTTTGAGTGTGTGAATCCGCTTTTGTAAAGGGTGAATGGAGAAGGAGTCCATTTTGGTGCTTATGTGCTTGGTTCCAGCTTAGATTTTTCATCTTCATCACATTCCTGGTCTTTTAGAGGTGCAAAGTCTTCACCTTGCTCATTTTCTCTCTAGAACTTGTTCTAGGTCATTTTATGGACATTTTGGTCAAAATATTATTGCTCTTGGAATTTGAGTGATCTCCAAAACCCTTTAGCGCATTTTGTTTCTGGACCACGGTGGTGATTAGAAAGAGGGCTTGTATAACTTAGTTGGTTGTCCATGCTTTTGGTGAAAGCATTAAGAGCTTAGGATTTGAGATATTCGCTTATTAGGATGTCTTAATGGATAAAAATGGAAAGTTTATCCATCAAGACCCTAGGAATGTTCAGATTTGAGATTTTTGGTTCATGAGGTTAAGGGTTAAGAGCTTAATCCATTAACTTGTAAGAGCCTAGTTCCCAGGGCGTGGCGGTTTAGTTGCCACAATATGGAGACTAGTGTCACCACGACTGTTTTGTAGTGTAGTTTCCACAACGTGGCCTATGGGTAGCCACGATGTGGAGGTTAGATGGGGTTAACTTGGACCACTGACCGTTGACTTTCTGACTAATTTGACTTTTAGTCAAACTTGGAGAGGTGTTAAGCTATAGTTTGAGATTTAGATATTGATTGGTTAGGATTTTCATGTAGTTGATTCTATGGGACGTTAAGTAGTGGATTAGCATACTGAGATTTCTTATAAATCCCAACGTTGTTGATAAGCCACAAAGTGTGTTGTTAGCCCATTAGGATTGCTAATAGTCCTAAGGGTTGCTGATAACCCATAATTGTTTATATTGTTGTGTTGTATGTGATATTCAGGAATGCTAATAGTCCTCAGGACTATTGGTAGTTTGAGGGTTGCTGATAACCCATAGTTGATTATTATGTTGTGATATATATGATATTTTTGGGAATTCGTTAAGCTTTGTGTTTACGGTTGTGAATTAAATATTTTTCAAGGACTCATCAGATTACGAAGGTGGGAGTGTACACACACATCAATAGTTTTATGATTCGAGATTTCACATTTTCTTCTTTATAACTCTGATTTTTTGAATAACAGTTTATGAACAAATGGTTTAACCTCAATGTAACTTTATTATAAACTAGTGTTTATTCTATTTTAAACATAAAAAATTTATACTGAAATTTAGGATGTTATAAAATTGTTTTAGTATGAGAATAAGGAAACGTTGATGGTGATGGAACGATGGTGATGAACATGTAGTTTCATAGGGTGGGTAATTTGGGGAGAAGGTGGTGTCTATGGTTGAATCTTGTTGTAGGTTTGAATGCTTGGAGATGATAGTGATTATCGGGGTGTTAGTGACGGAGTGAGTGAGAAATACAGGACAAGGTAGATAGAGCTTGGAAAATGAAATGGAGTATTTATTAATTATTTCATTTAATCTAAAAATGAAAAGGTAATAAAAAAAGAAAAAATAAATTAATAAAGACAAATTAGTAATTTCATGTTAATAAGAACCAAGGGTGCGAATTTAAAACAAATAAGATAAAATCCAAATTAATTTTTAAAACTAAAAAACATCCATGTTTTCCAGATATGGACGAGGTGCTAAACAAGCCACATCCTATTACAAAATCATATTTATAAGTACACGTATTTTTATCAAAACATAATTAAATGTACCTATAAATGATTATCAATCTTATTACAATCTCCAAATACGATTAAATATAAGAAAATTTACTTTGATTTTTTTTTGAAAACATAATATTTTAATGGGAAAAGTATTAATTATTTTGAATACAAAATGGTATAAAAGTACGATTGTGTAGGCCACACGTGTACACGCACATTTTGACCATTAAGTATTATAGTATGAAGAGAAATCAAAAACCAACAAACGCGGTGGAAGCAGGCAACGTGGCCAACCCTCTGACGTCAGCAGACACCCCACCTTCTATTTAACTTTTTTAATGAGACCAAATTGTCACATCCCTTTCCTCTCTTTTACTCCAACTCAATTGGTATTTCCAAAATTAATATCTAGAAATTTTGGATAAAATTTATGTAAATGTTGCTGTTGTTTATCCAACAGTCAAAAATTTAGTTTTTGTTTTTCATTTTTTCATTTTTTTTTCTTGGTGAATATAGACTTTCAAAACTTATTATAAATTAATCATTTTTATTCTCATTAACCCTTATCAAATGCCTAACATATGATATGAGATTACGAGGGGTAATTTGGTTTTTTAAGTTTAACAAAGAGTGAATTGTGCCGCGTGTATATATATATATATATATATATATATATATATATATATATATATATATATATATATATATATATATATATATATATATATATATATATATATATATATATATTTATTAAATGTTACTTTGACTATCTACTTTAAACTTTATATATTATTATGATTTATCATTCCATTGTTTAAAACTTTTGTGTTTACCCTGCCTAATATATATAAAATTTAATTTTTTTTTAAAGACTTCGTTAGTTATTTTTACTTTTTGTTTTTACGTCTGTGTGTTTTATTTTATTTAAATTTCATACGTATGCAATTCATATATAATACG
This sequence comes from Lactuca saligna, assembly GCF_052625555.1. NCBI lineage: Eukaryota > Viridiplantae > Streptophyta > Magnoliopsida > Asterales > Asteraceae > Lactuca > Lactuca saligna. The sequence goes on from NC_136423.1 coordinate 181,702,770, forward strand.
TTTTTTATTATTTGATCTTTAATTTGTTAACTTAAAATAAGTTTATTTATTTATTTTTACATAATTTTTTTTGTATAAATTCAAGTTTTTTCTACGTTTGGGTGTAAACTTTGTGTATGTTTTTGTGTTCTTTTATGTGTATTTCCTATGCATAAGTTTGGTTACATATAATACGTTTTCATTCGATGGTATAAGTTTGTGTTAGTCAGAGTACTAACCTTGTATTCATCTACCAACAAATTCAAAGGTATATAACTTTTATAATTACAATCGTCAAAATCCAAATTTTATCAATATAACCGGTAAAACCTTAATTATAACTATTGAATTTTGTAAGATGAATTTGATGATTGTATTAATAAAAGTTAAATCGAAATATAAAAAAAGCATGCACGAAAAAGCATGTGCATAATAATAAGCATGAAAATGTAAAAACAGATTACGTCTAACGTAGAAAACTCGAATTTATACGTACATAAAAAAACAAGTTTGTTTTAAATGGACAAACGAAAGTTTTAAATTTACGTCGAAACTTTGATCTCCTTGAATTCATACAGACATTTCGATATAAATTCGAGTTTGTCTACGTTTCGATGTAATTTATTTTTATGTTTGCATGATTACATTTATGTACTTGTTTTTTTTTCATTTGTGCTTATTTTTTTCGTTTTGACATAACTTTTATGAACACAATCGTCAAAAATTATATTACAAAATTCAATACTTAATTACGCTTTTATGATTGTATCAATAAAAGTTGAATTTTGACGATTCTATTGATAAAAGTTAGGGACTATTGCATTTGTTGGTACATAAATATAGAAAGTCGGTACTACTAACTAACACCAATTCATAGTGTCAAATGAAATGTATAATATGTGACCAAACTAATATATAAGAAATGTATAAAAATAATCATCAAAATGTATATAAAATTTACGTCCAAACCTAAAGAAAACTCGAATTTATACTAACATGTACATATAAATAAGTAATATTGCTTTTTTATGTTAACGAACGGAAGTTCAAATAATAAAATGTATTACGTGTGACTCCACCCATATGGATGAAACATATATATCAAATTAACCACGAAAACCTAAATATATAACAAATAAAAGTTTTATATTTACATCGAAACGTTGTCCACCTTTAGTTTATATTGACACATACATAAAAATAAATATACAAAAAATATTTGTTTAAGTTAACGAATTGAAATTATAAAGGAAAATCAAATTATATATACTACTTGGGATAAACACGAAAGTTTAGAAAATGAATGGTGGACCCGTAACATTCTAAAATTTTACAATAACTTCAACTTTTTTTAAACATTATAAATCCCAATTTCAAGAAAAGATTAACAAATGTAATATCAAAAACTCCAATAATTACTTGTCACGCCTTGTCATCTTGAGTACCCGCTAATCCTGAAATAGTATTTTAAGGGAAAAGGGATAAGCACAAAACTTAATGAATTTCGCACATACATAGTACCATATCATACAAGCTCTATCCCTAATATAGATATAACAACAATATCAAACACACAACCACATATGCATGTCAAAGAATGAATCAGTAACAATATACACCTACTTGGACATATTGGTTATGCCCCATCCCACTTGCTTAGTACATCAAGCCCTTGGGACACATTAACTAAGTCTGAGCCCCCGAACCTGAACCCATTGGGACATATTGGCTACGCTCCATCCCAACTCAATTTATCTAGCCTTTAGGACACATTAGCTAGCCTGATTCCCGACTCGGATACGCAAGGCCATCCTATACGTATTCCTCAGTACGTGAACGAATACCATACTCCCACAAGTCACTAACCCAGCCTAGTGCTAGTCGCATAAACATCCTATAGCACATACGAGCTAAAGTAAAGAATGCACAACATCATACAGTGTAGTGAGAAACTCACCTCAAGTAGTAAGGTAGACCTCTAACTGCATCCCGGAACCTACCCACATCAAGTCACCCTTCAATACCCATTAGAATAACAATCAATATTATAAATTGCTACCACTCACCCTAAACACATAATTAAAATACTATGTTAAATTTCTCGATTTTAACTCGAAACAACATTAAGTTCAAGACCTATTTTCCCCTCTTAATCCGACAATTGGTAAAAATAGGAACAATTATAGGATATCATATATTGATTCTAATCAATATGAGTAGTTTATCAAAAATAGTTTAAGGAATTCAACACTTTTTATTTACAAATAATACAATTAAATACAAACGTTTAAATATCAATACATATAGATTTTTTTATTTATATGTATCATGAGATAATAAGATGGAAAACTAAAGATTCATAACTTTAAATGACATAATATAAGGAATATTATGTGAAAAACATTGGATAAGGTAAAATATTTGAGCTAAGACCATTTAACAAATGCACTTAATACATTAAGTCATTTGTAAGCTTGTTTCCATTCTTATTTTCATGAATTGCTCCATATTCTTCCTTAAAATAACAATTTAACTAACAACTATCAAAGTTAGTTACCGTTATTATATATAACTAACTAGTAACTAACTAAATACCTTCATATCTCCAAGTAACTAACTCTTATCTCTAACAAACTAAACTTGCAAGTGGGGATGCAACTTGCAAGGTCGACAACTTCCTCCTCCTTTCTTGGATAAGATTTGCTAGATATTTTTACCTCTCTCCTTCCCCTATAACTATCGACACCCTCCTCCTCATTTCTCCTTCATATTTCAGCTAAATGCTCTCTAGGATTCACACAAATATCACTTAAAACTCAGCCCATTTTCTGCACTATTTTCTTCTTTGTGATCTACCAAAGCCGAATGACAAAAAAAGGTTGCTGTAGAGAGTTCTGCTTTGTGTCAATCATCTTTGTGACAACCCGTCTTCTTGGTGAAGACAAAACCGTTTCTTTGTGAAAAAACAATTTGGAGAACTCTCTGTGTTATTTACTTTCTGTTCTTTGTTTTTCTTAGATTAGTTTACTTTCTTTATTTATACTTGAAGTGTATCTGATCGATACAAACCTTCAGTTCACTCACTCTGCCCATTAGTTTACAGATGAATAGTCATCCTGAAAAGTAGACGAGAACCCAACTCCTCATGGAATCTCTTCCAGAAACTAGAAGTGAACTGAACCTCCTGATCTGAATCCATTGAGACTGGAACCCTATGTTGTGCCACAACCTCTCTGATATAGACATACGCCAAAATCCAACTCCATCACCAAATATAATCTAATCGTGATAATATCCATCATTATATGTTCCCATTTCCGAACGGGAACACCCAACAAATCCATCTTTCTGTGAGATCGATGATGCTCAGCCTAGAATTTCCTGCTTGTTAAGCACGTCTCCTCATACCATGTCACATCCCGCTTCATGAAGGGTCACCAATAATCAAGCCAAAAGTCTTTATACATCTTTATCGCTCCCAGATGAATAGAAAATCTCGACTTATGTGCCCCTTCCATCAAAATCTGCAACGTACCCCCAAAATATGGAACCCAAACCCTCCTATGAAGTGTCAATGTAAAGACCCAAAAATAGTGATAAAAGTTTTCATTTTTTAAAACTAATAGTTTCATTCACCAAATATTTCCAAGTGAATCACCATATACAATATCAAAATATCATAATACAAATATCTAAAAAGTGCAGAAATCATGAGGGGAGGATGTTATTGTTGGATTAATGTCTAAGTCCATAACTATAATTGGTAAGACTTGACCCGACCCAGCATGGTCCATTTGGGTTGCATGGCATCATGCACTTGGATAGACTATAATGAGAGAAATAAGACACTTATGGTTATTAATATATTATAAGTTCTAATATATTAATAATAAGAATAATAAGATTATTTAATTAGTATTGATCAAGAATTAATCTAGGATTAATTAAGTGATCAAAAGAAGACTAATTAAATATATGGATTGATTGTGCAAATCATCCATACTTATATAGTGGGCTAATGCTCCATGGATTATCTAGTTGGGCCAAAACCCATATGATGCTCCATGGATGCTCCATGGTGTATTTGAACCCATGGATCCAAGGAAATGGAAAGTCATGACAATTAGGATTTGCCCTAATTGTAACACTATATAAAGATATTATTCTTGACAAAATCGGCCACTAGATTATTCTAGAGAGGGCTAGCCGGTTTTATGAAGTGTAGAATTCTCTCAAGTTATTCCAAGTGTATTTGGTGTTGTGTGAACCATTTGAGGTGTCACACTTGGGGCACTAGGCACTCAAGCTTCATGAAGACAAGCACTATCAAAGAGGTATGTATTCTATCTTGTTATATTAATAGTTTTGTATGCTAGATTAGGATAATACCTTGGATGTTCATATTTGTATGTATAATAGAGAAAACATAGATCCAAGGTATTTAGGGTTGCATGTACACTTAGGAGTGTTAGAATGCTCATAACCCAACAGTGGTATCAGAGCCTAGGCTTGTTTTCTTGTTATACCTGCAATAGAAGCTGAAAAAAACGAAATTGGTGCTGTCAGCCCAGCAGACTCGCCGAGTCCATGAAGGGACTCGACGAGTCCAAGGCAAAATGCATCCAACTCGCCGAGTTGTGTTCATGCACTCGACGAGTTGGACCCCAGACAGCATATTTTCGAGTTTTTTGGCTAGAAATGGACTAGGAACATTACCCTAAGTTGTCTTTGAACTTATAAACTTGTTTTTTGATGTGGTAATGTTCATGCTAATCCATTTACAAAGATAATTGTCAATAGATTCATGTTTTGTATTAGTTTAAAGGTTAGACTAATTACATGAAAAAGTTTGATTTGAATTATCTTGTTCTTATGAGTTTCTTAGATTAATAGAAAAGTTGAATGAAATAGTTGTTTTCAATCCATTTTAATCTAAGAGTTGAGTATAAAATGTGTTTGTGTAACTTATCCTCAAGTTACATGAAGAGTCACATTAAAGACTCATAAAACTCATAAAGTTGGCAAAGGTTACAAAAATGAAGAGTCTAGTTCTAATTAATTGGAGTTATGACTCCATAATTTGTCCTCAAGTTATGGAGGACCAAGAGTCTCTTCATTAAATAAATAAAAAAAAATAATGTAACCTTAATTAATTTCATAAGTTATAAAATAAAGAAAAAGTTAATTCTTTATTAGTTTAAAGTCTTCCATAATTTGTCCTCAAGTTATGGAACTTGAAGAGTTTTTGGATTAAAACTACTTTAAACATATAAGTTATGGAATTAATTAGTTTTGAATAGTTTCAAAACTTGCCCTCAAGTTTTGGAATTTGTAAAGTTTTCTCTTATGAATACTTTAATTCCAAGTTAGCCCTTAGAATTTTAAAAGTTAAAATTCAACCCTTATACTTTATAATATTATAAGTTAATAATATATATGTATAAGAGTAAAGTCGGTCTTACCGCTAGTACGCCTCATTCACGAAGCCGGTCTATAAGGTGGGTATAAGGTTGTTGCCTATAAAATGGCAACTTAATGGGTGTCCACTCTCACCCACTGCTTGCTTGACTGGTGGAGGGTCGTTAGCCGAACGGGTTTGACATGACTATAATTCTCCCTTCATTAAAAGTATTAATGATAAATACTAAGTAACTAAACTCTAAATAATACCCAATCTTAGTTACTTAGAAAAATGTGAATAAGGTGCTAATCCATGAAATTACACTTTGCACTTTGTTTAAGTCGGCTAGTGGAGCGTGTGTGGTTAACCGGCACACTAACTCGTATTTAACAAGGTAGGCAAAGGGTAACTTAATGTTTATCATAGTATCGATGGAGCGTGTGTGGTTAACCGGCACATCGATTGAGGGATAAACACTTAAGGGTACCAAGTAATTTGCATGGTTACTTCACACCTTGTTTTGTGATCCTCGGCATCCCAGTCACAAAACCTGAAGGGCACACTCGAGATTGAAACATGCCATTGAACAGTTCAATGAATCTCAAAAGATCTAGGAGTTTCAAAACCAATTAAAACCTAATAATACATTTCGTTTATCTTGGTGGAAATTGGTGAATCATCATTCACCTACCTTCAAATTGTTTTATAGCTTGGATTACGGCATACCTCTTCTAAGTTATAAAATAGTATGTTGGGTCCTAGCCTTAATATTTCGTATTGGGTGTCATATTAAGGACTTTAAAATCAACTATCTTGAATATCTCTCAAAAAGATGTCTGGTTTAGACATTTATGATCTTCCCAAATATCTTGAAACAAGCTTTCCTAATGAAGATGATGTCCCATGGATATCATACTTCTTTCTCCTCCTCCAATTATTCTCCCTAACCCACAAGTTCTTGAAAAGTTTAAGGTCACTCAAGCCCTATTGGCAAGGCAAGGTCTAGGTGTGATCACATCTTGGAGATGTAGTCACATATTGACAAGCAGGGAGAGTTGGGTGTCAAAGTCTTAAGAAAGTTAGTGGCTCAACTACTTTCTAAGTCACATAGTGAGTTCTTTTGGAACACCTATGAAACAGACTATGACAAGACCCTTAATGATCTTATCTATTTGCTAAGATCAACTTCCTGAAACTTTATGGACATTGACAATAGTGACACAGGAAATCCAGGAAAGCATTCTCTTCCCAATGGAAAGGGATCGGCCATAGTCAACTCGGTTGAACAAATGGTAAAGAGAAAAGCTAAGTCTGTGATAGTCCCGTGTACCATTATCAAAGGGTCCATATGTTTATATTGCCAAAGTAAGGGTTATTAGTTGCGAAGCTACCAAATTTACCTAAGGATGTTAAAGTCAATAAGTTTGACTCTACTTCAGGTAAAGTCCACTATCTAACTCTGTTAAGTTTCTATTCTGAGATTCCTGATACATGATGTGACTGGGTCACATGGTAATGTTTTAAGAATCAAAGAAAAGTAAAGGAACTTAAAGAAAGAATATGTTGAATCTGATCGCATAGATGGATTTCTATCGCGAAGTTTGAAAAATCGGATTCTTGAGCTAATTCTTAGGAGTTATGAGATATTGCTTAGGAATAGATAACAACAAGTTTTCATATGGGTTGTAAGGATAAGTTTTTCCGCATAGTTTTAAAATAAAAGAAATTTTTTATTTTATTTTAAATATCCTTACAATGGCGTTTGAGGAAAAATTGTTGCTTATATGATTCCATTAATAGCAAGAGTGGAAATATGAAATTGATTCTTTCATTTGTGGTAATGTCTAAATTTACCAAATAAGGAAAGATTCTCATCACCCAAGTCTCAATTGGACCGGAACTTGGAATCATGCAAGTTGTATAGCATGATGAATGAGAACTTTCAAGTATTGGAAAATTAAGACTAATTACTTATTCACATGGATGTGTGAGTCAAGTAATGGACTAAGGGATCGAGTACATAGTCATGTGCACTGATTAAGTCCACCACAAAAGATTAATAAGACTATTCGTCATAGTTTACTAAAGCTCAGTAAATATGATTATACTTACAAGCTTAAGTGTAACTCTGAGACATTGGAAAAGGTTCCAATGTAAGGCAGAGCGAATAAGAAGAATCAAATTAGGCAGAAGGATAAAAGTTTCTCAAATCTGAAAAGATGGGAGAGTACTTTAGTATCAGTTTTGTGATCATCTTAATGATTAAGAAACCATATCAAAATTAGTTCTCTAAGGAAGTCTTAGTTCATTCTTATGACTAAGAGAAGGGATCTTGAATTGTTGAAATGGTTAAATCAAGAAGATGAGTCATACTTCGTTCCAATACAAGTCTTAGAGTCATACTCCAAGATTGTAATATGAGTGACATGTCTTAAAGAAGGTTTAAAACACTTGACAAAGGTAAGAGTAAAAGTTTTCTACTCTTGTACATTTGAAATTGGTAAGTTGTGATGTTTTGGATAAAACAAAGACCAACTTAGGCCAATTATGTGAAGTGTTTGTCTTGGTTAGAATCCACACTATCTCTTGGATGTTTGACAAGGGAGTCTTATAGGTCAAGAGGACAGTGGGAGTCTTAAAGGTCTTGAAAGTCTCAAGAACTAATCAAGAAGGAAACCTAAAGTTCTTCACTAGCACATGACTTAAGGTTTATAACCTATCGTGTTGACATATTCTGTGCCCATTCCAGTTAAAGTTGGCTTTGCATATGAGTTCTTAGAGTTCTCAATGTGTTGCACAACAACTTGGAAGCAACGGTAGGCCCTAGAGCTACCAGGTGGCAAGAAATTAAGATTGAGTTCAGTCCATATGAGTTTGGATTTGTCATTATCCTTGTCTTGTGACTATGGTTTTGAAAATTCACATGGATAAGAACACATACACCATTAAATCTAAGTGTCATAAAGTTTCTCTCCGATTCATGAAAATGATGGTGAGGAAACACTTTCACTAAGTAGAATTTAGCTAGATAGCAAATGTGATATTTTGCATTCTCAAAGTCGTTAGTGGAGCGTGTGTGGTTTACCGGCACACTAACCTGGACTTGTGAGAAGTAGCAAAAAGGTCTAACCATTATGATTACGGCATCCCTCTTCATAATTGTTTAGACACACAAGTGTGCTATCTAAGGGAAGGTGTATGTTTTTGATAAAGTCTTATCAAAACAATCTAGTATCAGAAATCTGAACTTTGGTAAGAAAGTCAATAAAGTATTGATTTCTAGAAGTCCAGTGATTTCTGAGTACATGTCAAAGCTAGTGGGAGCATAAGTGTTATGCTAATAATCATCATGTTAGTGGGAGCATGATAATTACGATAAGTATTGCAAGCTAGCAATGTTAATTATAGAAAACAAAATGTTTCAATTGGGAAAAGCTGTTTTGCTATAATTAAGGGAGAGGAAATTATACTTCATCTCAAATCTATAAGCTTAGATCGTGAGGTTTTAATCATTTAGTCAAGGATATATATATGAATTTCATGTTGGAATGGCTCAACATAAGGAAATTCTGTATATGGGTCCATTATTTGCGTTCTTAAATTCGATTATGATTACGGCATCCCTTTTCATAATCTGAATTATGAGAACTTGGCAAATAGAAATGGAAATGTTATAGCAAAAGACTGGTTTAGTCTTTATGTGAGACATCATGAATCGTGTCCCATATGCTTCGAATATAGGACCGATTACATGTGCTATATTCATCCTTTCTAAAATTTTCCAAATGTCTAGGGCATTAAGAAGGGAAAAGGTTTAGAACTGGATATGACTAAAAGGATTAAACAATTGTCGAGGACAATCTAAGGTTTACCAAAGACTGGTTTCTCAAGGACAATTGGAAGTATAGTAATAATTCTGGAAGGACCATATTGACATAATCTGTAAGGAGGCAACTCTTGTTCAGAAGTGATAGTCAAAATGGAATCTGGAAATGTTTCAAAGTTAGAATTTTCAATCTGTGTAAGATTAAGGAAATTTAATGCAAGAAGGATGTTTCCAAGGAGTTGATCTCCTTTGGAATACTCTGTAATGATTGTTGCCAAGTCTTTGTGAATTTGTGCATAATCGTAAAAGGATCAATGCATATAAGTTTAGAATCTAACAGATTTCAGTAAATGACATGAATTTGGAATTCTTGCATTTGCAGTAAGGATTTGGGAGTGTGAAAAGAGAATCATTGAAGTTATGTTCAATTGATCTAGTTCACAAAATAAAGATCATAGACAAACATATTATGCATACTTGGTGTATGGCATGACTAGTGTTTAGAAAACATAGTGTACATGCTTGGAGCATGGGATAACTATTGTTTTAAATTCAAGAATAAAAGTTGATAGCTGAAACAGTATACAATGAATAATGTGTAATCATATGGTGATAAATAAAAGGTGTTTTATTTATGTTCATAGGTTTTGATACCATATTGGATTCAATTATTATTGTGTTTCACTTTGCATGTTTTGACTTCCCGAATAAACTAGGTTATTCTTCCGGAATGACTAAGTTATTCAAACCATCCACAGTCGGCCATATGTTGGAAGTAGATATGAATTAAGACTGTCATGGGTTGGCTTGTAGAGGTCTAAGATGTTGGACAAAGGGCTACAACACTCATGAGTGCTCATAAGTTCTGAGTATTGGATTCAACCCGCGCTCATTGGAATCACTTCATGGATTTTATCACGAGTGATCATGAGACGATAATATCTTATATTCTTCAAACCTAGAGATATGAGTTGTTACTATGAGTTGATAGTACATTGATTACACGAAACGCATTGGTAACTCGATGTTATAAAACGTGTCTTTGTGTATGATTCAACAAGTAGTAGAACAAACCATATGAGTCGAAGTTTATCCATTCCTTTTACCTTCGGGATAAAAGCGATATCTGTGGGCCCCTCGATGATTTGATGATGAAAAATGGAAGTGCTCGGCCGGGCCAGGACTGATTTGATTTGTTCAATTAGTCAGTCGTCATAAATCGGAAATCGGGAAACAACAAATGGACAGAGAGAATGATTATAATCCATGTCTCAGTCCATATGATATCTAGAAGGGAGGAATATATGATCCCTTATCTAATGGACAAGTCATTGACAAGATCAGAGTTCATCTACAAGGTTAGAGTTCGACAGAAGCTTTTGAGAGCTACGATTGCCAGTTGGTTCCTGAAGTCATACGCAAAAATAGTTTTAGACTTATCCAAGTGGGAGACTGTTGGATTAATGTCTAAGTCCATAACTATAATTGGTAAGACTTGACCCGACCCTGCATGGTCCATTTGGGTTGCATGGCATCATGCACTTGGATAGACTATAATGAGAGAAATAAGACACTTATGGTTATTAATATATTATAAGTTCTAATATATTAATAATAAGAATAATAAGATTATTTAATTAGTATTGATCAAGAATTAATCTAGGATTAATTAAGTGATCAAAAGAAGACTAATTAAATATATGGATTGATTGTGCAAATCATCCATACTTATATAGTGGGCTAATGCTCCATGGATTATCTAGTTGGGCCAAAACCCATATGATGCTCTATGGATGCTCCATGGTGTATTTGAACCCATGGATCCAAGGAAACGGAAAGTCATGACAATTAGGGTTTGCCCTAATTGTAACACTATATAAAGATATTATTCTTGACAAAATCGGCCACTAGATTATTCTAGAGAGGGCTAGCCGGTTTTATGAAGTGTAGAATTCTCTCAAGTTATTCCAAGTGTATTTGGTGTTGTGTGAACCATTTGAGGTGTCACACTTGGGGCACTAGGCACTCAAGCTTCATGAAGACAAGCACTATCAAAGAGGTATGTATTCTATCTTGTTATATTAATAGTTTTGTATGCTAGATTAGGATAATACCTTGGATGTTCATATTTGTATGTATAATAGAGAAAACATAGATCCAAGGTATTTAGGGTTGCATGTACACTTAGGAGTGTTAGAATGCTCATAACCCAACAGTTATGTCATCAAGCCAGACCCTTCTCTTTCGTACCAGATATACCTGAAACCATAAACATAAACTATAAGCACAAGGCTTAGTGAGTTTCCCAAAGTATCACATACCAAACATGAAACTGGGCATATCCATAGGTAGTTTTCAAACCAAATACACAAATATGGTCCTAGCCTTAGGACCCAACCCTGGGGGTCTTCCAACCCATCATATACTCATGGCCCAAACCAGGGGCCTAACTACAGGGTTTATTTAAACCTAATAATACAAATATGGGTCCAACCTTGGCACCTATTTCAACCCAATCATTCAAACATGCAATAGTCACAAAACAAATAGCGTTCTACATAAACAATTCAGTGGACCGAAATTGATGCTTTCAAACCATAAGCACAGTGCGGAGACTCACCTCACAGAAAATGCACTACTACTACTATTCTCATTGATAGAGTACCGCTGCTACGCACCACCTAATTAGTCAAACCAAATAAACCTTGAGATCTTTCTCCAAAATAAATGCTTGGCCAAAACTCAACTCAAGTGAAAAACAATGGTCAAAGTTAAAGGTTAATGTTGACTTTGGGCAACCGTCAAGTCGTGGCCACCTATGGTCATGCGGTAGCCCTCCAATAACAGCAAATCGTGATTTTCCCCACCACCAATCCATGGAAACCTGAGACACGCTGTGACCACTAGGTTTTCATAACCTTAATAAATTAAGCTATTTTCTTCGATCCCAAATGATCCAAATTCCAAATTTGATTTGAAACAAGGTTTAGAAGGATAAAGTTTCCAACTTTACCTAATACGAGAATCCACAAGGTCAAAGTCCTAAACCCTAGATTCAAAGGAGCTAGAAATGACACAACTTTCCTCATTAAGAACTTATTCCAAAGAGTCCATAGCTCATTTACTCCTGAACATATTTGAATACCTAATCCAACATAAAAGTTAGTGCTTTTTTAGAGATGCATGTCCAATGCATTTCTTGAAGACATAATGAGCCAAAAGAGGGTTTTCTATGGAAAAATCATGCATGGCTAAAAATCCATCAAGAAACCATATCCAAATCAATAATTATACTGAAAGACACAGAAATCCATAATATATGAGATCCATCATTCCAACTCACAAGACATGAAGGTTAAGGGACAAAACATAAGATCTTGCAATCTAACGAGTCTTAGACACTTACAAGGGTCCATAAGATTGCTAACTCAAAGGATGAGGACTAGTTTGCCAAATCTAAACTCAAATTTTCTTCTTTCTTGTTTCCAAAGCTTCAAAAACACCAACAAAGGCACAAAATAAGAGATAGATAGATAGATAGATAGATAGAGAGAGAGAGAGAGAGAAAGAGATTTAGGTTTTCACAAGTCCGATGGAGGACGAGTGTGAGTAAACCCTAGCCTCCTTATTCCTTTAGCTAGAAATCAAAACCCAAAAAACACGGTTTCCTATCAGCCAGCTGCCATGTCGTGGCCTATACTACCATGCTGTTGCGGCTTAAATGAACAACACGGGTTGACCCTGACTTTCCACTTCGTGGTGCCTACCCACCACAGCGTGGCGATCCAATAAATATCTAAATTTTAAAAAATGCAAAGTACCTCAAGATTCAGATGTTAACTCTCCCCCACTAGAATCAAAATTCATCCTTGAAGTCCGCCTCGAAAAATATGTCATGGTAATGTCTCTCATCTTGTCCTCTGGCTCTGATGTCCACTCAGAACCCCTTCGGTGCTACCATTGCACCTTCACCAGTTTCAAAACTTTGTTTAGTAGAGCCTTGGTCTTCCTGTCGAGTATCACAATCTGCCTCTCTACATATATCAGTCACTCATTGACCTGAATATTATCTAAGGGAATCACCGCAAAATCATTAGCTATACACTTCCATAACTGGGGAGGCATAGAAAGTGTTGTGAATCTGACTGAGCTCATCATGAAAATCCAGTCGATATGCAACCTTACCCACCTAGGCAATAATCCTGAAGGGACTAAAAAATCGAAGGGCCCAGATTTCCCTACTTTTGAAACTGAATGACACCCTTCCAATGTGACACCTTCAGAAGCTCAAAGTCCCCCACCTGAAACTCAAGGTCTAAATGACAATGGTCTGTGGCAATCTTCCACAAGCTTTGCACGAGTGACAACCTGTCTTGCACTTTCTGTATTAACCTAGTTGTCCTGACCATCACTTCAGTACTCCTAATGACCCGATGTCCAACCTTGCCCCAACAAAATAGGGTCCTACACCTTTCATACAACATATTGAAGGGTAATTGATCAATATCGTTGTTGTAGGAAAACTCAGTCAATGAAAGGTAAGTATCCCAACTCCCACCAAAATGAAGCACACATGCATGGAGCATGTCTTCGAGCATCTAAATCATCTACTCACTCTGACCATCAGCCTAAGCATGGTATGTTGTATTGAAATGCAATTGAGTACCCAAATGCTCATGAAACTTCCTCCAAAACCTTGAGGTAAAACAAACATCTTTGTCTGAAACTGGCACCCTGTGTCGAACCACCAACTCTCCAATGTAAATGTCAGCCAACTTCTCAATAGATAGACTCTCGGAAATAGGTATGAAGTATGCACTCTTGGTCAATCAATCAACAATGACCTAGATGGAATCAACTCCACGAGCCGTCATTAGAAAATTTGTGACAAAATCCATGGTGATCTCTTCCTATTTCGACATGGGACTGGGTAATGGCTGCATCTTGTCGTGGGGTCTCTGGTGTTTAACCTTGACTTTCCGACAAGTCAGGCACCACTCTACAAACCATGCTATCTACCTTTTCATACACGGTCACCAATAACTTAACTCCAGATCCCTATAAATCTTAGTGGCCCCTGGGTGGATTGAAAACTTTGACTTTTGAGCTTCTTCTAACACTAAGTGCCTCACCCCACTAGTAGTTGTAAACCAAACTCTGCCACACTAAGTCAAAAAGCCCAGTCCATCTCTGAAAAATAAAGGAATATTATACCCCTTGATCTGCTCTACCTTCCAATTTTCCTTTTTTTCAATCCTTCAAACTGAGACATCTTGATCACATCTAACAGAGGAGAAATAATAACCATCCTCAAAAATAAATCTCTAATAGGAGCACTCACTGCCTTAAGCCTCAGGGCATCTGCCACAACATTCACCTTTCTAGGGTTGTACATGATTTCATAATCATAATCTTTTACTACATCCTACCACCTCTGATGCCTCATATTCAAGTTCGGCTTATCCATTAGATACCTCAAGCTCTTGTGTTCAGTATATATATTACACCTGACACCATATAGATAATGCCTCCATATCTTGAGGACAAAAACCATGACCCCTAACTCCAAATCATGCATTGGAAAATTTGCCTCATGAGGCTTCAGTTGCCTCAAAGTGTAAACAATCACATGTCCTCTCTGCATGAGGATAACTCCAAAACCTACTATAGATACATCACAATAAACCACAAAATCATCCATGCCCTCTGGAAGCATGAGAATTAGGGCCTTGCGTAATCTCTGCCGTAGTGTCTCAAAAGCCAACTACTAATCAGGTCCCCTCCAAAAAGTAACATTCTTCTTCGTCAATCGGGTCAATGGAACAGCAAGATATAATACCCTACGAGACCTAGGAAGCTTCGAATATCAGATAAGGTTAGCAGAACCTCCCATCACATCACAACCTCGATCTTTTCCAAATCGACCAATATACCCTTTGGTTGACAATGGGCGCCAACAACAACACCTTATGTAACCAAAACTCACATTTATAGAATTTGACATCCAATCTATCTATTTTCATGGTCTCCAACACCTCTCATAATGTTCCTTGTGCTCCTCCTTGGTCATGGAGTAGACAAGAATATCATCTATAAACACTATCACATACCGATCCAGCATCATTCTGCAAACTCGATTCATGAGATCCATGAATGTTTTTGGTGCATTGGTGAGCTCGAATGGCATCGCTACAAATTCGTAATTACCATAACGAGTAATGGAGGACATTTTTTATATCATCGTTCCTGAACCTCATCTAATGGTAACCCAATAACAATTCAATCTTGGAAAACGAATATGCACCCTGAAGCTAATCAAATAAGTCATCAATCCTTGACAGTGGGTAACAGTTCTTCACTGTTATCTTATTGAATTCTCGGTAGTCAACGGACATCATGTGTAATCCATCATTCTTCATCATGAACAACATCGGTTCTCCGCAAGGTAAGCTACTTAGCCGAATAAATACCTTGTCTAGTAGCTCCCAAAGTTAGATAGACAACTCTGGTGGTGCCAAGAAATATGGTGCCTTGGCTATTGGGGCTGCACGAGTAACCAAATCAATCCAGAACACAAGTTGCCTCTTGGGAGGAACTGTTGGAAAGTCCTTAGGAAACACATTGGGAAAATCCCGAACAATGGGCACCTCACTCAATGTTGTTGGCCCGCCAACCCGAGTATTTTCCGCATAAGATAGAAACCTAGAACCAAAATGTTAAAGATATCTCCAGACCCTCGCAGTTAAACAGAGAATCGAACCATGTGAAGTACCATCACCAGGAATAACTAGTTTACTAACACTTGGAGTTCGAACTCTCACAAGCTGGTGCTTACAGTCAATCATGGCCCTATTAGGACCCAACTAATCCATCCTGATGATAACCTTTGACCCTTGTAGACGAATCAATACCAATTCAATAGAATATCTCTGGCTAAAATAATTCAGGATGCATCCACAATGAATCCTCGGAGCACTCACGAAATGATCATCAGCAATCTCAACCTCTAATTGATAATACAAAGTCCAGTGGAGCATCACTCAACTTTTTGCTAAGCGCAAGAGATACAAAGGATCAGGTAGCACCCGAATCAAAACAAATATGAGCAGTGATACCATTGACTAAGAAAGTTCGTATAAAAAATCAAATATAACATAACAAAAGGTATGATAAATTCAGGTAATGGTAACCACATCTAGTGCCACATGAGCCTCATTGGTAGTCAGGCGGAATGACCTGATCTTCAACACAGGTGTCTCCGCCTTGTCCTGGCAACCAACGGTAATCCTCAAAGTTGTTGGAGCAGGCACCGTTAATTCTCCTCCAATTAATCTCGTAAAATTGTCCTTTTATTGTCGGTTTGATTGCAATGAAAGCAAATCAGTACACCTCCGGGGCATTCCCGACTCATATGAATCATTTGACCACATCTGAAACAATATGAACCCATAGCATAACATGCCCCAGCATCCAGCTTGCCGAACTTGTTGCAATGGCTCCAGCCCTACTGGCCTCTTGTGTCGGAATTAGAAGTCCTAAGCTCTAACTCGGACTCCCGTTCTCGGGCCCTCGCAACCATATATTTCATAATCTTGCACCCTAAATGTGACATCCCCAATTTTACGGCCAGAAAAAGACCGATTTGTTTATGCTTTGTTTTATAAAATTAGAGTAATCCTTTGATT
This sequence comes from Lactuca saligna, assembly GCF_052625555.1. Taxonomy (NCBI): domain Eukaryota; kingdom Viridiplantae; phylum Streptophyta; class Magnoliopsida; order Asterales; family Asteraceae; genus Lactuca; species Lactuca saligna. The sequence continues at coordinate 181,719,661 of NC_136423.1, forward strand.
AAAAGAGTTGCGGAATTTGTTCCCAAAATAAAATATGATAAAATAAAATTTATCAAAGCAATTTCATAAAGAAATGTATTTTCATTAAATAACAAAATCTCGGGATGTCATGTTCCAATACAGACCAAAAGTATAAACAATATAAAATAGACCTTACAACAGTTATTTATAACTACTGATCTATAATCCCAAATCTCTCGTCAAGTCCACCAACTTATACCCGTGTGCCATTACCTATAATGCAAAGCAAACTGAGTGGGTCAGGCTTGGGAGCCTGGTGAGCATATAGGGTTTGCAACCCACAATAATATAATTATTATATTTAATCATCAAACAATCAACCCAATTACACATCCCTATTATCTTCGTTTAATCTTCCCTAAAGATATTATCCTAAGGGTCATCTCATATATCATATTTACCTCTCATCTCCTTACATCTTATTTCCTTATATGTGTGTTCCTAAGAACTTTTCCTAAGGATCATCACCTACATCGCATAGACAATCCTAATTCGGGGATCACTCCCTCAAGATGTGTCTAGTAAGGGTTAGAGTATCATCGCATGATTACACAGCCACAACATCACCTGGACTCATAAATCATAATAAGGGTTAGACTATCATCGCATGAATACGCATCCGCAACATCGCCTGGACTCGTAATTCATAATAAGGGTTAGACTATCATCGCATGAATACGCAGCCACAACATCGCCTGGACTTGTAAATCATAATAAGGGTTAGACTATCATCGCATGAATACACAGTCACAACATCGCCTGGACTCGTAATTCATCACCTATCTATCATCACCTAATTATCATCACCATTATATCCTCACCTATCTCTTATCACATTATTTCATCACACACCAACTATTTCATCTACCCATGTTCTACCCAACATATTTGTATATATAAAATACATATACAGTTTAAAATTATTTAAAAACTCGTATAAAACATTCATTCAACATCCATATCAAGTAAATAAACAATGTATAAACACATAGCACGTATTTCATAGCAAATACTTCATATCTATGTGTTAGAAGAAAGTAACTACACATTCACCCTTATCATATATCTAATACATTCATAAATACTTGTATTAAGATTGTGTATATGAAAGGGACTATACACTCTCTTGATCAGAAGATGATCAGGCAGCACTACAACTTTAACAGTAGTACTCTTCGGTGAAACTAGAAGACCTTCACACACCGGGCTTCTCGCAGGCAGAGCTTTGGCACGGAAACTCTTTTCTTCTCAGGATCTTCGGTACTTGATTCGTGTCTTGGGATGATACCGGGGCTTTCGGGGGTTAAAATAGGGCTTAGAGAGAGTATCGGGAGTGGGAGAGTAAGAAAGGAGCAACCTAAATCGGCTAACCCTTGATTTCTATTTATAAGGTGAATTTTCTGGGTTCATGTCGTGAGTTTCTAATGCTCACGTCGTGGGGCTTTATCGTCACTACATATGTCACTCGTCCACTTGGGTCTGCCAGCTCAGGAAGGGTCAAATCTCTGAATTCACGTCGTGAACACAGTGTTCACGTCGTGAACTCTGACACAATACCGGGTTTCGTGCCCCGAACTTCAGAAATTCATATCTTTCGCATACGAGCTCCGTTTTCGACGTTTATATGCACGTGTAGGTAAAAACAAGATCTACAACTTTCTTTTAGACTGTCGGTTAATTTTTACTTTATTTTTATTATATATTTATTATATTATTTTTAGTAGGCCGAAATAGGAAAACTCCATTAGAAAATCATAACTCCTTCGTCTGACGTCCGTTTTCGTCTGTCTTTCCGTCGTTGCATTATTATTGATGAGATCTTCAATTCTCATTTAGAAAGCTTTGGCTAAATATCACTCGACCTCAATCTCGAGTTTCGGGCTGCATACTGCTAATGCTAAAACTTTGAAAAATCATAACTTCCTCATACGAAGTCAGATTTAGACGTTCTCTTTATACACGCTCTCGGTTTAATGTATTCTACGACTTTCATTTAGATGGCTAAGGAAAAATATCGCTCTAACGTAAATTCACTATTTACGACGTACTGTGTCGTTCCGATTCTGTCGCGAAGCTTCGACAGGTCATAACTTCTTCATTATAACTCGGATTTCGGTGTTCTTTATATGTACGGAATCCTTGTAACATATACTAAAACTTAGTTAACATTACCCCTTCTAAATAATTTTCCATCAAAAATTCATTTTTGATGCTTATCGTCTCTAAATTGAATAGCCCGAATCTTCGGGCGTTACACTAAATATCTCACAAACCCTCTTATCTTATCCTTTAGCATGTCATTATATCTAGTCTTCTTCATCTCTTCATTCACAACATACTGCGGAATCAACAGAGACCTCTCACGGAATTTGGCAGTGATCTCCGCTACATACTCAGTCGTCTGATAAAGGTCCTAAAAATCCCTCACCAGATGTACCTCAATCACTTATACAGACTCCTCGTTAAATCTCAAAACAAACTCCTTCCAAGACATTACACCATCGCCTCAGTCCCCACAGTACAAATGACCTCCTGCCATCAGTCATGTGATCGGTCTCTCAGAAAGCAGGAGGAAAATCCTACCTTTTCCCATTCAGGGCAGAAGCTCGTTTGTTGAGCATTTTCTATGTCAATGATCCATAAGTGGCTAGAAATGTGATCCTTGGCTCCAAATAACTCTAGATCTCAACATGCCTTGAACTCTCGAAGCGAGGGAGTTCGGGCACCTAACTGCCCTGAAGCGATCTCAGCCCGAAGGGCCCCTAAGTCGCTCATCCAGGAGATCCGTAACCCCCTCCTTGATGGTACTGAAAATCACAAGCGTGGCCTCCATGATACAATGAGTGATCCTAGAAGTGATAAAATCACACAGCCACTCATCTTCTCGTGGAGCCTTTTTTGGAATGTACTGTAAGAAGTCATCCCACAAAATTTGACCATAATTGACAACATTGCCTATGTAGATGCTCGACACAATCTCCAGTAGTTTGATCCACATGTTGTCATTTCCACCTGTTCTTACAGATAAACATCGAATGATGAAGGGACAAACAAACTACCACACAGTTGGAAGTTGATTCTTCTTAAATTCACCCACCGCTTTAAATTTCTTCTAATAACCCATTTGATAAAGTGATGTGAATACATCATTGACACTTGGTGAGTAGATTTTTCTTGTTGGAAGAACTATGAGATTAATGGAATTAAAGAATGTTTCTTTAGTCAAGACTACCAGAGAGTCATTGACAAGGTTCAGATGAACCTCTTGCAGATTGTTGGTTGGTCGGAAAGCAAAAAAGGCGCACTTGAAAAGAACCGCCTTCGGAACAACTTTAGTGAATGCATCAAAAGCACCAAAGAGAAGATGCTTAGGAAGATACTTGATAATTAGCTTCACTGCGTCATTTTATGAAGGATGATCTTCAAACACACCTGGAAATTGCTCAAAACAGTAGATGGAGAGTTGTCTTTGATGGTGGTTTCAGAACCAGGGGGAAGGCCGAACCCAGAAGCCTTTGATTGTTTCTTGGAAACTCCAGATTTCACCATGATTACAAAAGAAAGTTTAGAACTTGCAGAAAAAGGTTTGAGAAAGAAGGGAAAAAGATGAAGATCGTCTTTAGAGATTCAGAAAGCATAAAGCAATCTTTGGAAGGATTTGGGGATTTTATATGGCTGGATTTCAAAAGATATTGAAATTATTTTATTTACAGTTGTAAAAAGACTTTTCGGTTTTCACCATTTACAGTCACAGCTAAAAATAAATCAAAAGTAAATTATTTCCGGGATAAATGGAGCATTTAATGCAAAACATTATCATCATCACACGCCGCCTGAACATGTGGTGTAGGGTTTTATCCATTATGAGATGTGGTAAGTTGAAACGGATAAACGTTTGTGTGACATGACCAGTTAAGAAAAAGATTTATGAAAAGATTGCGTTTTATGGAAAAACGATATTTTGAATTTTAGCCTAAAATAGGCTTGATGAAGAAAAGAATTTTGAAAGCACTGAAACATTGTATGCTACAAACCGAATGTTATGATGAATTTTTTTTCTTATTAAATGAGGATCATTAAATAGCACAAAAATTCTCAGTTTTTTTTTTATTTTTGATTTATTAAGTGGTTGTGGGATTATTTATTGCACTTGCAGATAAATGTTGATGACTGCGGTGATGCACGGAATGACTGCGGTAGCACATGCTGAAAGAACACTTGATCATGAAGTTAGAAACATAAGGATTTAAGGACCTGAAGAATATATAGATCATATATGACTACGGTATACTAGGTATACTGAAGAGATACATGATGAATATATTATTTTACAACCGCAGTGAAGAGAATGCTTCAAAAAAATTAATTTTTTTTAAAAGAAAAGAAGCCATTTCCTTCACATTTGGAGACCAAATGTGTTAGATTAGTGTATAAGCTCGTAACTATATTTGGTATGTACTTGACCCGGTTGTTCATGGTCCTTTTGGGTTGCCTTCACCAAAACAACTTGACAAGGTAATTTAAGGAGAGAGAGAGAGAATATTATGGTTTATTAATATATTATAAGAATACTATATTAAAGGATAAATCATATTTATTTAATTAGTATTGGTCATAATTTAATTAGGAATTAATTGGGTGACTAAAAGAAATTAATTAAATAAAGGGGTATAAACTGTCAAATGTATGATAGTTAAGTTTTGGGCTAAGGAAACCTAATGGACTTAAGGGGGAACGAAATTATGATGGGGATCCATCATATTTTCGTCCAAGGCCTTATTCCAGAAGGTTCCTTGGATTGCTTGGTGGCTAAGCTGTCCATTAGGGTTTAAACTGAAACCCTAGTAGCCTTTAAGTATAAATAAGACCCTTAGGCTATGGAAATCGGCGACACTTGATTCCAAGAGAACCCTAAGGCCAATTTTAGAATCTCTCATCCTCTCTCATATTGCCTTCTTGCTTGTGGGGTTTGTTAACCATTAGAGGAGTTACAATTGTGACTCTAAGCTCAATATCAAGAAAACTACAAGGATTTCAAGCTATTTGATAGAGGTAAACACTTAGATCTGTTTTCATGATGTTAATTTCAAATTTTGTATGATAGATCTAGGGTTGTAAGTCTTGGATTCAAATCATTTACAATAGAGAAACCTAGATCCAAGCATTAGGGTTTGTATGAGCACATAGGATTGTTCTTATGTATAAAACCCATCAGTGGTATCAGAGCTATGATTGGTTTCAATTGTATGTGATGCTTTAACTGTTTGCTTGCTGAAAATCATTTTTCTTGCATCTGCCTGACTCAACTCCGCGATTCAGTATCTGGACTCAGCGAGTTGACCCTACTCAACGAGTTTGTGCGTCAGACAGAGGATATTTTGGGATTTAGTTGCTGTTTTGTCATGGGATTAATGCCTCAGTCGTTTTTTGAAGATAAAATCCGCATTTTATTATATTTTTATGATTATCCCTGCCAAAAAAATAAATAATTTCAAATCTTTTGAATATTAGTTGTTTATATGATAAATATGGATTATTTAAAGTTATTTGGTAATTATCTTATAACTAAAATAAGATTAGGTGAAATATAGATAATTATGAAATTAATTGTTTAATTTAAATTATTTGTTATTTGATCCCTTGTGTTTTGAAATATTCAAAACTTGCCCTCAAGTTTTGAAATTTAAATTTTGTGATTAAAAGTTTAATTTTGAATAATTTAAATTTCAAACCCTTAGAATTTTACAAGTTTAAAATTCAACCCTATACTATTATATTATTACAAGCTTAATATACATACATACATACATATATATATATATATATATATATATATATATATATATATATATATATATATATATATATATATATAATTTAGAATGCTAGTCTTACCGCTAGTAGGCCTCATTCACAAACTCGGTCTATAAGGTGGGTATAAGGTTGCTGCCTATAAAATGACGCTTAATGGGTGTACACTCACACCCACCACTTGCTAGACTGGTGGAAGGTTGTTAGCCGAACGGGTAGGATAGGGAAATCCTTTCCTCATTAAAAGTATAATGTAAGATACAAAGTAACTACAATGCTTTTACAAATTCCCAATTTTAGTTACTTTAGGGCAAAATGTGAAAATGATGTTATTCCATGGAATTACACTTTGTACCCTTGTTAAAAGTTAGTGGAGCGTGCGTGGTTAACCGACACACTAATTTGGGACTGACATTGGTGGCGAAGGGTGACTCGATGTTTGTCATAGATCAATGGAGCGTGTGTGGTATACCAGCACATTGATTAGGTGATAAAGACATTGAGTTCACCATGTTGGTTCACATGGTTATTCACAACTTATTGGTGATCCTTGGTATCCCAGTTGCAAATTTGAAGTGTATATCGAGACTTAAACATGCCATTGAAAAGTTCAATGAATCTCAAAGATCTAGGAGTTTTCAAATACATTTAAAACTTAATCTCTTTTTCGTTTTTCATGGTGAGAATTAGTGAATCGTCATTCACTTACCTTCAAATTATTTACTTTTAGAGTACGACATCCCTTTCTAAGTTGTAAATAGAATTGTTGGGTCCTTGCCCTAATTTCTCATTTGGGTGTTTAATTAGGGACTCATTTCTAATCAAACTTTGTTCCTTTTCTTTTTCAGATGTCTGCAAACAACAACAACAACAACGCTTCTAGGTCATTCTTGTTGATGATCCTATGTCAAAAGGTGACATTTGATGGCTCAAACTTCAACGAGTGGATGAGGTATATTCGCATAATCACTCGCTACGAGGACAAATAATATGTCCTCGATGAAAAGCTTGAGAAGATCATCCCAGATGTTGCTACTCCTGAAGAGTTGGCTGCCTTTAAGGCCCACGAGCATGATGCTATGAAAGTTCATTGCATCATGCTGGCTACCATGAACCTCGAACTCCAAAATTCCTATGAGGACATGTATCCATATGAAATGCATCAGGATTTGTTGGACCGGTACCACCAAAGCGCGAGGCAAGAGCGCTATGAGATCATAACTAAAATGATCACCGCTAAGATGGGGAGTGGAGAATCCCTAACCTCTCATTTGCAGAAAATGCAGAGGTATGTTGATCGTCTTCTCAAACTTAATGTTAAGTTTGATGAGGATTTGGCTATCGACATAATCCTCCACTCGTTGCCTTCGTTCTACAACTAGTTCAGAATGACCTACCACATGAATAAGGAAGAGGACTCCTTGAGCAAGCTCCAAGGACTGCGAGAGCAACCTCAAAGACAAATCTGTTGCACCATCCCCTACTGTGGCTGCTCCCGTGTTGGCAATTAGCCAAGGAAAGGGAAAGAAGAGAAAGGCTCCATGTAAGGGCCACCATAAGGGTAAGATCGAAGATGGTTCCTCTTATAGTGGAACCAAAGTTGGTTCGGTCAAACCCTCTTCCGACCCCAAAGAAGCAGAGTGCTATTACTGCCACAAGAAGGGCCACTGGAAACGAAGCTGCCCTCAGTATCTGCAAGACATAAAGGATGGGAAGATTAAGCCAACCTTCGCAGGTATGTATTCTATTAAATCTAATAACTCATCATTTTCTACTTCATGGGTTCTTAATACAGGGTGTGGTTACCACATTTGTTCTGATTTGCAGGGCCTAAGAAGAAGTAGGGAGATGGAACATGGGAATATAAACTTGATTATGGGAAACAGAAGATCGTCGCCTGTGACCAGAGTCGGAGTTTATTCTTTAGTGCTGAGTAATGGGTTAGGGTTAGATTTAGAAAATTCCTGTTATTCGCCAGATATGGCAAGAAACATTATTTTATTTCATGGATTGTTTAGACAATGTTTCAAATATTCTTTTGATAATAGTAATGGTTCTATTAATGTTTATTTGAATGGTGTCTTTTATTTCAATGCATTACCTTGTAATGGGATTTATGAATTTGTGATGGTTGTTGATAATTTAGGAAATGATGTATTGAATATTGATTCTTCTACTAGCCTAGACAAAGCATGCTTGTGGCATTGTCACCTTGACCATGTCAACAAGAAACGCACAACTCAACTCCAAAAGGATGGAGTGTTGGAGTCATTCGACCTTAGGGATGATGACACGTGTGAATCTTGTTTACTTGGGAAGATAACCAAGTCACCCTTTACTGGCACTTGTGAAAGGTGTGAGGGTCCATTGGATCTTATACACACCGATGTGTGTGGGCCCTTTAGATCCACCACAAGGGATGCTTGCCGCTTCTACGTGACTTTTATGGATGATTATAGCAGATATGGATATATCTACTTAATCAAGCAAAAGTCAGAAACCTTTGAAAAGTTCAAAGAGTTTAAGAATGAAGTGGAGAATCAGCTGGGCAGGAAAATCAAGATGCTTCGGTCAGATCGAGGAGGAGAGTACATAAGTCTTGAGTTTCACGACTATCTAAAAGAATGCGGAATTGTTTTGCAATTAACGCCTCCGAGGACGCCAAAATTGAATGGTGTGGCTGAGAGATGTAATCGAACCTTGTTGGACATGGTTCATTCTATGATGAGTCAAACTTCGTTACCAATATCTTTCTAGGGGTATGATTTAGCGACTGCCGCTCACATCCTTAACTTAGTTCCCACCAAGAAGGTTACCAAGACTCCTCATGAGATGTGGACAGGGAAAGCTCCCTCGTTAGCACATATTAAGGTTTGGGGTTGCGAGGCATTCATAAGACGAGAGACTCACGACAAGCTAGAACCTCGTAGTGAGAAGTGTTATTTCATCGGCTACCCACAGAAGTCTTTTGGCTATCTTTTCTATTGACCGAATGACAGTGTTGTCTTCGTTACTAGAAGAGGAGTTTTCCGAGAAAGGGAATTGATAAGCCAAGGAGACAGTGGGAGGCAAATTGATCTTGAAGAGGTTCAAGAACAAAGCGATGAAGGAACTTCTAACACTGGCACTCAACCCGAGGAGGAAACTCCTATTGAACCCGTTGACGAGTCCTTACCTCTTAGACGTTCTAATAGGGTTAGTGTTCAACCCCAGTTTTATGATTTTCATATTACTAATAAAGGGGATACACTTATTAGTGATGAAACACTAATGAATTTGGACGAACCTAGCAGCTACAAACAAGCCATGGAATGCCCAGAGTCTGCTAAATGGAAAGAGGGGATGGACAGCGAGATTCAGTCCATGTACGATAAGCAAGTTTGGAACTTGGTTGATAGTGTACTGGGTCGTAAGACAGTCGGGTGCAAGTGGATCTTCAAGAAGAAGACGGGCATGGATGAGAATGTGCACACTTATCAAGCGCGATTGGTTGCGAAGGGCTTTACTCAAACTCCCAGATTTGACTATGATAAGACCTTCTCACCAGTTGTGAAGATAAAGTCTATTAGGGTAATGTTTGCAATAGCTGTGTTTCATGATTATGAAATCTGGCAGATAGACGTGAAAACCGTTTTCCTTAATGGGAAGTTGGCTGAGGATGTGCATATGAATCAACCAGAGGGTTTTGTCGATGCGAAGCATCCAAATAGAGTGTGTAAGCTTGAGAAATCCATTTATGGGTTGAAACAAGCATCTCACAGATGAAATCTTTGTTTTGACGAGAATGTTAAAGAGTTTGGCTTTCTACGAAGTGAAAATGAATCTTGTGTATATGTCAAAGCCAGTGGGAGTATAGTGCGCTTCCTCGTATTGTATGTTGATGACATACTACTCATAGGAAATGATGTCCAAATCTTGCAGGAGGTCAAGTCCTGTCTTGGGAAATGTTTCGCTATGAAGGACCTCGGAGAGGCTGCATATATTATGGGAATAAGGATAGTAAGAAACAGGGACAAGAGACTGATAGGACTCAGTAAGGATACATACTTGGATAAGGTACTAAAGCATTTTAGTATAGAAAATTCCAAGAAAGGGGAGTTGCCAATCCAAAGCAATACCAAGTAGAGTAAGACTCAAAGCCCGAGTACAGAGGAAAAGATAGTTGATATGAGCTGAGTACCTTACGCTTCCATAGTAGGCTCTATCATGTACGCTATGACTTAGGTACTCTCCTCCTCGATCGGATCGAAGCATCTTGATTTTCCTACCCAATTGATTCTCCACTTCACGTTTGAACTCTTTGAACTTTTCAAATGTTTCTGACTTGTGCTTGATTAAGTAAATATACCCATATCTACTATAATCATCGGTGAAAGTCACGTAGAAGCGGTTCCCATCCTTTGTGGTGGATCTAAAGGGCCTACACACGTCGGTGTGTATGAGATCCATTAAACCCTCACCCCTCTCACAAGTGCCAATGAAGGGTGACTTGGTCATCTTTCCAAGTAAACAAGATTCGCACGTGTCATCTTCCCTAAGGTTGAATGACTCCAACACTCCATCCTTTTGGAGTTGGGCGATGCACTTCTTGTTGACATATCCAAGACGACAATGCCACAAGGATTCTTTATCCATACTATTGGAAGAATCCATACACAACACATCATTTCCTAGGTTATCTATAACCACACCAGTTTCATAAATTCCATTACAAGGCATAGCTTCAAAATATAAAACACCATTTAGATAAGCATAAATCGAACCATTCTCGTTATTAAACGAATATCTAAATCCTTGTCTAAATAAACCATGAAAATAAATGATGTTTCTTACCATATCTGGCGAGTAGCAACAGTTATTTAAATCTAAATTCAATCCATTACTAAGCACTAAAGAATACACTCCAATCTTGGTGACAGGCGACGATCTTCTGTTTCCCATGATTAGATTTACTCTTCCAAGCTCCACATCCCTATTTCTTCCTAGTCCCTGCAAATTAGAACATATGTGATAACCACATCCAGTATCAATAACCCAATAAATAGCATGAGATGAATCATTAGATTTAATTGTGTAAATACCTGCGAAAGATGGCTTGATCTTCCCATCCTTGATGGCTTGCAGATATTCCGGGCAGCTTCTCTTCCAATGCCCTATTTTGTGGCAATGGTGGCACTCTGCCTCCTTTGGGTTTGGGTTGGGCTTAGCAGGATCAACCTTGGTCCCAATAGAAGAGGAACCATCTTGGGACTTTACCTTGTGGTGTCTCTTTGAAGAAGCCTTCCTCTTCTTTCCCCTCCCTTGCCCAATAGCCAAAACAGGAGCAACGGGTGGATTGGGAGTTGGTGCAACAGACTTGTCCTTGAGGTTGCTCTCAGTAGTCCTTAGGAGCCCATGGAGTTTGCTTACGGTGTCCTCTTCCTTGTTCATGTGGTAGGTCATCCTAAATTAGTTGTAGCATGAGGGAAAGGAGTGAAGAACAATGTCGATAGCCAAATCTTCCCCAAAGTTGACATTCAACTTGCGAAGACGATCAACATACCTTTGCATCTTTTGTAAGTGCACGGTTAGAGACTCTCCACTTCCCATTTTAGCAGTGATCATATTCGTTATGATTTCATATCGCTCTTGCCTCGCGCTTTGGTGGTATCTCTCCATCAAGTCTAGATGCATCTCATAAGGATACATGTCCTCATAGGACTTTTGGAATTCGGAGTTCGTCGTGGCTATCATGATGCAATGGACTTTCGTTGCATCACGTTCATGGGTATCAAAGACAACCATTTCTTCGAGAGTAGCAGTTTCAGGATTGATCTTCTCGAGCTTCTCATCAAGAACATACTCTTTGTCCTCATAATACGCGATCCTGCGAATGTATCTTATCCATTCGCTAAAGTTCGATCCATCAAAAGTCACTTTTTGACAAAGGCTCATTAGAGTGAATGAGCTAGCAACAACGTTGTTCGCGTTAGACATCTACAAATAGAAAGGAAACAAAGTTTGATTAGAGTTAAGTCCCTAATCAACACCCAAAATAAAAATTAGGGCTAGGACCCAACAACATTATTTACACATTAGAAAAGGGATGTCGTAATCCAATATGCAAATAATTTGGAGGTAAGTGAATGACGATTCACTAATTCTTCACCATGAAAAACATAAGCTTAAGTTTTAAATGTATTGAGAATTCCTAGATTTCTTTGAGATTCATTGAACCTTTCAATGACATGTTTAAATCTCAATATGCCCCTCTAGTTTGTGACTGGGATACCGAGGATCACAAAGCGGGTGTGAATAACCATGCAAATCTACATGGTGCCTTCATTGTTACAGTCACCTATTCGATGTGCCAGTAAACCACACACGCTCCATCGAACTATGACAAACGATGAATCAATCTTTGCCACCTTTGTTTAGAATCAACTAATGTGCCGGTTAACCACCCACGCTTCACTAACATCTTAACAAGAGTGCAAAGTGTAATTTCATGGGATTGCATCAATTCACTTTCCTAAAGTAACTAAGATTGGGAATTTTATGAAACACGTTTAGTTACTTTATAAAGATTCATTATACTTATTAATGAGGAGAGAGTTGCCCTATCCTACCCGTTCGGCTAACGACCCTCTACCAGTCAAGCAAGCGGTGGGTGTGAGTGTACACCCATTAAGCGCCATTTTATAGGCAGCAACCTTATACCCACCTTATAGACCGGCTTTGTGAATGAGGCCTACTAACGGTAAGACTAGCATTTTAAATTATATATATATATATATATATATATATATATATATATATATATATATATATATATATATATATATATTAAGCTTGTAATAATATAATAGTATAGAGTTGAATTTTAAACTTGTAAAATTCTAGGGTTTGAAATTTAAATTATTCAAATTAAAATTTTAATCACAAAACTTAAATTTTAAAAACTTGAGGATAGGTTTTAAACTTTTCAAAACATAAGGATCAAATAGCAAATGATACAAGTCAAATAATTAGATTATCTCAATTTGATTTTATTCAATATTACTTGCAAGATAATTCACCAATTCAATTCAAATAATCAATTATTATCATATAAGGAAATTATTATTCAACTAATTGGTAATTATCTTTTGTTCGGTCAAGAATATACTCATATATATGATTAAAATCAGGTTTTGATGACCCAAAACAGTTAAGGCAAGTATCCTCAAGAAAAACAGCAAGAAATCCCGAAACTACATCCAACTGACGCTCGAACTCGCCGAGTTTCTCTATGGACTCGCCGAGTCCACAATGGAACTCGCCGAGTTCATTGAACAGAATTACAAAAATTGATTTTTTCAAGCAACAAGCAATCAACCAGTGCATCAATTCAATAGAAATCAATCAAAGCTCTGATACCACTGATGGGTTTTAGCCATTAGAACTTTCCTATGTGTGCATACAAACCCTAATGCTTGGATCTAGGTTTCTCTAATTGAACATGCAATGTATCCAAGGCTTACAATTCTAGATCTAGTGTAAACAATTGAATCATATCATATATAATCGAACTAGAAGAATACCTTAAGTAGCTTGCTTGAAACTTCTTGTTCTTGGAGCTTAGAGTCACAATTGTCACTCCTTTAATGGCTTACAAACACCAACTAGCAAGAGGATGATATTGAGAGAGAGTGGGTAGGGTGAGAAATTGGCCCTAGGGTTTCTTGCCTTGCATGAATGCCGATCTCCCTCACCCAAGGGATCTATTTATACTATAAGCTATTAGGGATTCACCCTTAACCCTAATTGAATAACTTAGGCCCTAAGCAATCCAAAGATCCTCCTAGATATTAGGCTTGGACGATTTTAAGATATCCAGACCCTAAAAATCGTCCACCCTTATATCCATAAGGATTCATAGCCCAAAACACAACTATCACACATTTGACAGTTTATGCCCATTTATTCAATTAATCTCTTTAAGTCACCAACTTAATTCTTAATTAATATATGACTTATATTAATCAAATAATATTATTATTCCATTAAAATTTTATTCTCATAATATATTAACAGTAATATCTCTCCTCTCTTTACAAATCATCCTGTCAAGTTGCTATGGTGAAGGCAACCCAAAAGGACCATGCACAACCGAGTCGAGTACTTACCAAATATAGTTACATACCTAGACACTAATCCAACACATCGATGCTTCTAGTATGGGCATTGGAGTGGTAGTTTCTCAATTTGATAAACCTATTACGTTTTTTAGCAAGAAACTATGTCCACATATACATGTAGCTTCTACATATGTCAGGGAAATCTATTTTATAATGGAAGCAATAAAAAATTAGCATCAATACCTTCTAGGTGTTCGTTTTTGGGTCTTCAAAGATCAACATGACCTTAAACACCTTCTCACACAAGTCATTCACACCCCTGAACAACATAAATGGACCCTAAGCTATTGGGGTACGACTTTGAAGTGTTCTGTAAATCGGGTAAAGACAACCGTTCAATCGACGCGTTAAGCCTCCATGAAGACAATCACCTACTAGTTCTCTCCTTCCCTATCTACCCATGGTTACAAGAACTTCGCGATTATTAAGCTATCACTACTGACGGGTAAAATTGGTTGCAATGAATTTCATCCACTCCCAACAACTATCCAGGCTACCAAAACCATTATGGGTTGATATACTTTAAAGAGCACCTCTTCATTCTACCAATTGAATTGCTAAGGTCCAAACTTCTACAAGAATTCCACTTATCAACAAGGGGAGGTCACTCGGGAATCACCGCAACCATACGATGGATCAATGCATCATTTTTTGGCCCAACCTAAAAAAAGAAGTCACATGTTTTATTAAAGAATGTTTGGTTTGTCAACAAACAAAGTACTTTACATAGCAACCCTATGGGCTCCTCCAAACATTCCTTATTCCCAGACAAGTTTGGGAATAAGTCTTTGTAGATTGCATTACCCATTTACCAACCTCCAACAAGAAAATAACCATATGAGTAGTAGTAGACCAATTATCCAAATTCACACACTTATCTCCTTACCATCCACTTATACAACCGCCTCACTAACCACACTTTTCATGTATCACATTTACTGATTACACGAGCTACCAAAGACCATCTTATCTAATCGTGACACGTTATTCCTCAATTACTTCTGGAAAGAACTATTCATAACGGTGGGCACCGAACTGCTTCACTCGAGTGCATACAACCCCCAAATTGACAAGCAAACAAAGGTGTTCAACCTTTTCTTGGAGTCCCACCTTCGTTGCTTTGCCAGTGATAAACCGAACCATTAGAATAAGTATCTTTACCTCGCATAGTACTGGTACAACACAAGTTATCATAATGACATGTAAATGACACCATTCCCAGCTTTATATGGCAGGTTACCACCGATTTTCCCTCATTATATAATGGGTAGTTTGAAAGTGGCATCAATTGATACAACATTAGGAGGCCACCAATAACTGATTTCACACCTCAAAATCACCTTGGAATGCACTCGACAACGCATGATAGATCAAGCTAATAAACACCGATAAGAAAAAGTGTTCCAATGAGGTAATCTAGTTCATCTCAAACTTAGAATCTACTGCCAGTCATTAGTGTAGAAAATTGAGTTCTCACAAGCTATGCAAAAGATATTTCGGACCATTCAAAATTTTAGAGCGCATCAGTCAGGTTGCATATCATCTTTGAACTACCCCCGGTTTTATGAATTCACACAGCTTTTCATGTTTCGCTACTTCTCCCCTGTCATGGTCCTATGAATCCCTCAAATCTATCCTTACCCACAAACTTCATTAAATACATTCATGTCATTGAACCAGAGGTTATTCTTGATCATAGGGTCATTCACGAAAACAACCGAATCGAACCAATTCTCATTAAGTGGAAAGACAGGGACATTTCAAAATCTACATGGGAAAACAAAGAGGACTTTGACCTTGATGGGTTTTAAGCAAAATATACAATCTATGTGTGCATGCAACCCTAATTGAATATCCACATTTTCTCTAATTGAACATACAATAATGAACAACAAAATATAAACCCTAGATCTTTGGATAATAATAAAAACCCATATAATAGGGTTATAATACATACCTTTAATATTATTATTGTAAAAAGTCTTAAATCCTTGCTTGAAAGACCTTTGGTAGCAAGCGCCACAAGTGTCGCGCCTCTAATGGTTCACAAACAAACTCAAGCAACCAAGGAAAACTATATATATATATATATATATATATATATATATATATATATATATATATATATAGAGAGAGAGAGAGAGAGAGAGGGAGAGAGAGAGAGAGAGAGAGTAATGGAAGAGAAATTTCAGCCATTAGGCTCTTGGAGGAGTCATAACCGAAATTTAACCCTAATGAGGGTTTATATAGGTGTTAGGAAGATATTGGATAAAGTAGATATAGTCAAGATAAACCTAATCCCTTAACTTCTTCCCTATGGCATCCAAGGCACCCTTAGAGCCCAATGAAACCCTAGGAGCATCTAGATTTCGTTCCTTCTACTATAGGGAGGTTCTAGAGTTGCCCAATGCTCAACTATTGAATATTGTCACATTTAGTCCTTGCAGTTTAATTAATTTCTTTAATTCCAAATTAATTTATGATTAAATATTAATTAAACAATATGATTTCTAATTAATATATTATTTCCATAATACATTAATAAATAATTTATTTTGATTTCTAATTAATATATTAACCAAATAATAAATTAATAAATCATTCTTCTCTCTCTAAGAGTCATTCTATTCAATTGTTAGGTTTGAAGACAACCCAAAATGATCGTGCTACCATCCATTCAAGTTTATACCAATTATTGTTAGTCTTAGACACCTTAGACACTTAATCCAATAGACCTAACTAACGTACCCACAGACCTTGAGGACAAGGTCAAGAGAGAGAGAGAGAGAGAGAGGGATTCATACGTGTCTAATCCACAATCGGCCCAAGAGGAACACTCGTAAACCCGCCCATTAAGAAGACTAGAAGACATTGGAAGACTATGTGAAGAAACATAGTTGAACGTTTCTTTTAGTTGCATGCTTTTCTTTAGCTCATTGAATAAGTCTAGCATGATAGTTGCACTTCCTATAATTGTGGAGATCATAAAGACCACTACTAGTATTTTATTTGTACTTTGCTTTAGGAATAGATCATCGAAAATTGCTTCAGCTTTCTTCTGTTCTCGCAATCTAATTTATGTGGAGTCTAACCATCTCAAACAGATTTTAAGGTATTAACAAAAGCACTCTGCAGATACCATATGTAGTGGTGCTCTTTGCTTGCTATGGTGGAAGGAAACCACAGCCAAGGCCGAGGTTACCACACCAGATGAACTTATTTAAATTAACTTTTAACCCCGATGCAATGCGAAAACATCTAAGAAGTCACCTCAAGTTTTTGAAGATCACCGACCTCATGCTTAACTGACAAAAACGATTACCGTTAATTCTTCGAAAAATAAATAAACAAATAGACATATATATTATTATTAAGCATACAATAAATATATAGATGAAGTGTATTTGGACAATGGTGTCTTTTAAGAGGTAGGGGGTCTTGTCCTGTAGCCATGAGTGGAGAATTTTCATGCGTAAATCCCTGTGAAAAGGGGGGCACAACTGACAATTCACTCACCATGATAAATAATATCGGCAATAAAGAAATGAAGAAAATTATGAGAGATGTAGGGTAGGTTTAAGATAGGACAGCTTTGTAGAGTACCCAAAACATCTCTCTCTTCTCTTCTCTTTCCCTTTTTTTTTTCTCTCTCTCATACACACAAACACGCATATTCATAGATGGAAGGTGAATCAGTGGTGTCAATGGTTCAAATTTTGCTTTTTGGTGGAGAGAAGAACCTGATGCCTCTTTTTGATGTGTGAGTGGGTGGTGCTGCTGCTGTTCTAATCTTCTCCAATTTGATTTTCAGTCTTGTTCTTCTTGTTCTTCTCTCTTTTTTCCCTTTGTATTCTCTCTCGTTTTCCCAACTCACCCATTAACAAAAAGCTCATAAAGATAAGGTTTGCTTCATACTTTTTTTGATATGATGATTTCTTCAAGTTCCTTTGTTTCGTTTTTCATCTGGGTTTTGGGGTTTTCTTGAAAATTCTTCCCTTTCAATCTCTTTGCGATGGATGCTTTTATCCTTGATTTTGTTTCTGTATTTGTGAATTGAATCTAAATGTATGTTTTATAGATTCCAAGTTTTAAAAGACAAATCTTTTGTGTTTGTGATTTTATGATCTCTTTCAACATGAACAGTATTTCAATCATCGACCTTAACCAAATTGGTCTAATTTCTTTATCCATATTTTTGTGGTCATGTTCCACTGTCCACTAAACAAGAACCGAAGACTTGAAATCTTGCCATTCTTATATCTTTTTGGTGTGGGGATCTTGACTCTTGCGTTTGTTTTAAACCAGTGGTCAAATTATCTTGAAGAAAAGTTTTTATTTTTTTATTTTTAACTGCTTGAAGAAAAGTTCAAATCTTATAAAACCCATTTGGGTTAAGGTCTGGAATTGTGTTTATCTTGTTTTGGGACGTTGTTAAGCTTCGTGGATACTGGTTATGAAGCTTTCTTTTCTTGCCTTTCTCACATAAAATAACAGTTGTTGAACTTCGTCTAGTCTCTATAACTTCAATCTTTGCTTGTGGGTTTTGTACTAGGCCAACTAATTTGGTTCTTTTCTTGTTCGATTGGATTCTTTAAAAAGAAAGTTGTTAATTTGATGCTTCAAGATCACATAAAATATGGTTTTAATTTACAGGGTTTGCTCTAAGCTTGGAGTTATCTGATGACCATCTCTCACCACGCATGTTTTTAGTCAGATAAGTGGGGTTGTGTATTTGAAATTCTAGTGAGAGAAAATTAGCTAGCTAGAGAGAGAGAGGGGGAAGGGGTACTAGTGTCTTGTTATATATGCTGAAGGCCAAGTGTAAAGTTGCAGTTGTTGAGAAGGAGAGTTCTTGTGACTGTTTAGACAGCACAAGAAGACATAAGATTATTAGCAGCAGATGATATCCATTGATGATCATCCACCACCAGATCCCTCATCATCGCATCATCATCATCATCAACAAAACCAAATCTCTCATGATCTCAAGCCTTCTGATATAGATCTGAAGTTTCTAGATGCTGATCTTGATGACACCAACGACAACCATCTCCCAAATTTCTCTATAAGGTAGAGAAAATCAGAATACTTTTATTTACTCGACTCTGATAAACTGTAATTTCTTCCAAGATTTCTTCTTTTTTTACTGGGTCAGATCCAAGATAACCCAATTCAGTGTTAACAGGTGTTCTTGACCAGTAGAAGTAAGTGCGTGGCTC
Organism: Lactuca saligna; assembly: GCF_052625555.1. Classification (NCBI taxonomy): domain Eukaryota; kingdom Viridiplantae; phylum Streptophyta; class Magnoliopsida; order Asterales; family Asteraceae; genus Lactuca; species Lactuca saligna. The sequence continues at coordinate 181,738,871 of NC_136423.1, forward strand.
GGATTTCATGAAAAGATCATCTTGTCCCCAGCCTTCGATTTTATTACTTATTCAAGATTATCGCTTTTTAATGTTTTATGTTTCGCCCAATCACTGCTCTTAAATTTCCTTTCTTACCCATTTCTAGTCAAGACTTAAGGGGGTGAATTTATTGTTTGCTTTCGTTTTTCTTGACTATATATATCTTCTTATGTGATGTGATTTCATGTTTAGCTTTTAATTCTTGATTTCTGTTCTTAGTTCATGGACTTTCCTTCTTGTTCGCATGTGATATTACTGTTTCTATTAGTTTTTGATGGTCAGATCTTGAATCTTTTTGACACAATTTTTGGTTGATTCTCTTGTAGGGATTATGTCTTCGGTTTAAGGAGCAAAGATGTCGCCTGTAATTGGCCTTTCTCCACCACAAGCTTGCAACTTTGCTTGAAACATGGAGTCAAGAATTTGTTGCCACCTTTCCAGTCCCTTGATTTACTGAGAGATAACTCATCTGTTAGCCGATGCAATCTTGAAGATCCTTTACACGATGAAGAAACCATAATCAGTTTTATTGAGAAGCCCAGAAATGACGATCAATTCATATCCAAAGGCGAACAACCATCTGGGTTTGTAACTGTAAGTACAAATTCAAGCTGTTCCAAACGACACAACAACCAAGAACACTTGATTCGCACAAAGTCAAAGGAGAAACCACCTGCTTCTTCGCATCACACCGAAAACACCAAAAAAAGTAGATTGGTAATGAAATTGAATCCTGGTGTTGAACCAGTTGAAGAGATTTCCATGGCTTCCAAAATTTGCCCGGTTTGCAAGATTTTCTCATCGTCTTCAAACACCACCTTAAATGCTCATATCGATCAGTGTCTAACTGGTGAAGGGACTATGAAGTGGACCGATAACGCCAAGGTTATAGTCAAACATAGGGTCAAACCTAGGAAGACGAGGTTGATGCTGGAAATATATAAAACAGCTCCTCACTGTACAATCGAAGAACTCGATAAAAGAAACGGAACAAGCTGGGCTACAAATTCGAGTTTTCCTGCTCAAGAATTTCAGTTTCAAGAGGAAGAAGAAGAAGCAGAAGAAGAGAAACAAGAGCAAATCCCAAGAACAACTACCGTCAATCATGAAGTTGTTGATAATGAAGGTGATGTTTATATTGATACCGATGGCACAAAAGTTCGGATCTTATCGGTTCCAAAATCCGGTTCTTTGGAGAATAATCATGGAAATCGGAAGTTATTGAAAGGAGCAAAAGGGAATAAACTTGTCACAGGTACTAAGAAGAAATTCAAAAGCAATCTTCATAAGCAGAAGCATCACAAGAAGTATCTGAAACTTATCCCTAATGCCAGAAAAGTTTGCTCAACAAAGCCTCAGGTAAATTCTTTCACTTTGTACTTTAGATCGCTGTTGATATTTGAATTTTTTTTTTTGAGCTGATTGTTGATGAACAGGCGAGAAATGATGAAGAAGAAGATGCTGCCATAGCTGAAAATTGCAGAAAAGATGAACCACCCAGAAAGCCTGTGAATGATCCGGTGGATGATTTGGCTATTGTAAGGCCACCATGGGCGTGCTCTAAGAGAACTAATCTTGTAAAGAAGCTCACTGGGAAACGGAAGCATAGGAAGAACTTGCGCATTGAAAGTGATAAGCCTTCTTCACGATGTGACTTCGGAAATCCTCCACTTTCATCTGATGACGTGGCACTGTCACAAATTAGGAAGAAAACGAGAACTTCCTCACCATTAATGGCGGAGTTCAGAAAAGAAAGCACCCGTATGCATGAAGACAACGAGGGTTCTCCAGATCCTTCAAGTCCATCTCAAAATCCTGATAGAGCCGATAATACAAGATCAAAGGGTAGAAAGTTTTTGAGGAAGAATCTATCGTTCCCAGTCGCTAAACTTAATTTAAAAAGGAAATCTTCTTCTTTTAATGAAACATTTCAAGATACATCGAAAGAGAAATCACTTTCTAGAAATGAAGAACACGTGGCTGCTGTAAGAAACAACCAAGAGACAAGATCAAGATCCGTTACTTCGAAGACTTCAAACGAAAAATCTTCTGATGGAGTTGAAACTGCTGACGTGGATGCATTACATGATATTCAATCTGTTAGAAACGAGACGTTGCTATCGAATCTTGAACAAGTTTGTGTTGTTCCACCTCCAAATTTCACGGGTTTGAGCAACTCGTTCGATCCAGAGTTTTCAAAATGCGTTGAGATGTATCAAGAACAGCTATTATGTTCAACTAATCGTGCTCCAGATGTTGAAAAACACGATTTTTTCTTTCATGAAGATGACCCGATACCGATTCCTGGACCACCCGGATCGTTCTTGCCGCCAAGCCCTGGCGGAGATGTGGTTTCTGAAGAACAACTTCAAGCAAATTCATCATCCACCACCACCACAAGAGTTCCATCAAGTGATCAAAACCATCATCATGATACAATGGATCGAGATTCGATGTCTAATTCTCCGGTTTCAACTGTTTCTAATCCCAGTTTAGCAAGATCAGATTCAAGATCTACTTCTGTCGCACCAGATGATACAAAATATTTTCCGACCAGTTTCAAAAACGATCATCAGCCTTGCTGTTGCTCTAGAAAAGACGGTGCTTTTTCATATAATCATGAATCATCGATTGTAAGGAGACAAACGATGGAATCAAACAAGAGTAGTAGTGCTCCAGGTGTTAATTTCAACTTCAGATCTGACACGTTTCCACTAAGCAACTACTCGACTTCCCAAGCACCTGAAACTGCAATCTTTCCTTTCCCTACCATGAAAAAATTACCAATTTACAGTGATAATGATTCTGTTGCTAGCCCTTCGAAACCTGTTCTTAGGTTAATGGGAAAAAACTTAACCGTGGTTAAAACAGACGAAGATGTATTACCATCACCATCTTCACAGCCATTTAGACCACCGCAGGGAAGTCAACAACACCATCCTCAGCCGCCGGTTATCTTTACCCAGTTCCAAAATGGCTCTGAATCTCAACCTTTCAATGTGTATCCACATCCAAAGGTGAACATGAGAAGTACTACTCATGGTGGTTTCATGGCACCTGTGGATCGTTATGACCATGGTGGTCATTACGCAGTGCCTCATGCAAGGTCCCACCATGGTCATAACAGTAGGGAGATCATCATAATTGATGATCTCCCTGAAAATGAATTGGATGATTCTATGCGAAATGAAATCCTGAGAAGAAACCACGGGCAGATGAATCCGTTATACTCGATGTACCAGGCACAAATTTCCGGTCATCTGTACAGTGGTGGTGGTGGTGGTTCAACGGTGTTTCATGGTGGCGGTTTCAATGGAGATCTTGGCAAGTGGAATGTAGGATCATCATCATCACCATCGCGTTCAACATCTCATATGCGATCTTCAACATCATACTATCCTCCTAGTTATCCATAATGGAACAATGCTTACAAGATGAGTTTTTTTTTTATCAATATCTTTTTAACTGAATAGTTATATTTCTCTTTAATCGGCTTTTTAGAGTTTATAAGAACTTTTTGAGGCTTCTATGCACGGGTAGCCTTATAGTTATCCGAATAATAATAAGTCTCTCTTTAACTATAAACACTATTTCATGTGTTGTTTTCTTGAAGTCGAGAACCTGAAAAAGATACGAGTTCCATGCATGTATGAATGTGTATGTATGTTAATTATTTCGTATGGCGTGCATGAAATATAGCCGTTACGACATTATTAGGTGAGATCGGTGAACATGGACCACCATGAAATATCTTCTCTATAGCACTCATAATAAGTCGAGAAGTGTGGGGTATGTTATGTACATACGTAGGATTTTGAATTTTTGATAATATGAAAGACCTAAAAAACTATATTTAAAGATATTAGTTGTGAATTATCTTAAAGAAATGGTGTCTCGCATGATGACGAATATTAGAAAATTTAGATATGTTATGTCATTGTAAACTTTTACGTTATGTGAGGATAGTATATTAACATCATGATATCATATAATAAATGAATGTATATGTGATATTAACGTTACAAAAGAGTGGGACCCTACATGAAATAACAACTACACAGCATTTATGTAGCGTATGGAGTTTGATGTGAACGTGTATGGTGTTCTTTGCATGGTGAAAGTGGGACACTTTATTTATGAAATGACTACAAAGGGTTTGATACTTGTGGGCCCATCCTCCACTATATTCCGTGGACACCAAATATTTAGTATTAAATATTAATTCTTCCCAAATAAAAGGATTTTAGACAAAACTACAGTATTAGTCCCTGTAGTTTGACAAAACTTGTATGGTAAGTGCCACTGTCATAATATCTATATACTTGGTCCTTGTAGTTTGTAAACATTCCCCTTTTGCTTATTATCGTTTCGTTTTCTTTCGTAATTTCTAAAATTAACATTTTATCGATGTTTAATTCTTATTTCCTTTTTGAGTTTTAATTAGAATCTACCCAACCTCATCTTAGCCTTAAAACCTACGATCTTCTTCCTCTCATTTTGGTATCGCCATCGTCCACGTGTGTCTATACCGGCTAAAAAAATCTCTAAAAAAAAATCTTAAAATTTTAATCTAATTTATTAAAAAGTCTCAAACTACTTTTTATTTACAGAATACCGGCTAAAACTTCAAAAAACCCATTTTTAGTTTGCTCAAAATATTAGGATTTTTTTGAAAATTATCCGATAATCAAAATACTGAGAATTGTTTTGAAAATTACTATGAAATTAATAGATATTATTATTTATAAACATAAAAAATATTTTTTTACTATAAACAAAGGAAATACATTTGTTGTTAATTTATAGGAATAAAATGATCGATTATGTACTTCTCTATTGTTTGTTGACCACTTCAAACTCTCTATGTTCTTCGTATGTATGGTTGTTAGTGTTATAATGAGAAGTACTCTGTAATGCGTGACCAATACAAGAATTAATAATATTTACTAATACACAATCAATAAGTGTCTACTTGCAATGAGGAATGATGTTATATGATCATATGTTATTAGAAAATATCATTACCCGAACATATAGATCTTTCATTATGTTCTTTAACCTAACTACCACCTAATCTCCAAACATTACCCGATAACAACCATAAAATTACACACATCTATAGAGAGCGAAAATAAATTTTTGAATGACAAATTAAATAGATAATCTCCATTCACTTGTCTCCATATAAATTATCATTCACGGTTCACTTTTCACATTTTATAGATGTGTGTTAACCGATGGTTGTTAACATGTGAGGGATGAATGAATGTTGAGTGATAGTTAGGTTAAACAACACAAAATGAACACCAACATTAGATGAACGCTAACTAAGTACATCTCACCATCATACCCACAACAATGCATAAGAAGAACGTAAAGAGTTTGAGTGGTCAGGAAACAATAGAGGAGTACTTAGACCACCAATTTATTTCTAGAAATTAGCAACAAATGTATTTTCTTTTTTATAATAAAATTATTTTTTATGTTTATAAATGATTTGTTAATAATAATATCCATTAATTTCATGGTAATTTTCAAAAAAGTCAAAATATTTTGGTTATCAGGTAATTTTTGAAAAAATCCCAAAATTTTGAGCAAACTAACGAAAAATGATAGAATACCGACAAAATTTGTGAAACCGGCCGAAAAGGGCTTTTTCGAAGTTTTAACTGATATTTTGTGCTTTTCAATAAACAAAATTTAGTTTTAGATTTTTTCATAAACTAGACTAAAATTTTAGGATTTTTCTGGAGATTTTGATATATAAATTTTAGGACTTTTCTGGATATATATATATATATATATATATATATATATATATATATATATATATATATATATATATATATATAACAAGTGAGATAGCTAAATATATAAAATTGGTCCATAAACTTTCATACATACAAAAACAATTATATTTTTCAAAGGAGAGCTATTGTTATGTTTTTTATATTTTTAGTTATGTCATTTCACCTGTTTGCTTTTCTTTTATAAACATAAGGTGCTTATATAGGAAAAAAATAAAGTAATACTTAACATTGACTTTTATTTTTATCCGTTTTTCTTTGACTTTGTTGTGTTTGATTTCTAACATTCCCTTCAAACCCAACTAAACATGCCAAGCATCTTCACCGTTTCTGAAATCTAACTGTCTTCAAAGGCTTCTTGAAAATGTATACCGATTGTTCTCCAGTTCTACAATGCACCAATTCGACCATTCTATCTTTCACTTATTTTTTCGGATGAAATGGAAGTTTATGTTGATATGCTTGCTTCAAATATGGGAAATGAGATTCTTCATGAGTAAAATAACAGATTTATTATCAACATATATTATAATTGATCTTCATCTATAAGATATAATTCATTTAAACTATTCTTTAACCATATATAGCTTGACATGTGCATGTTGCGGTTACCATGTATTATGTTTAATTCACATATTGAGAGAAACAGTTTGTTGCTTCTTTGAAAACCATGAAAATACCGTTGAACTAATATTAAATAGATATAAGTACTTTTACTATAATTCTTATCTCCACCATAATCACTATTTGAATAGCCAAGTAATATTTGCCTCTCGAGAGTAAGTGTATCACAAACCATGGTGCTTATTTGAAGACCAAACAAACATTGTTCAAAAAATATGAAATACATATCCATAAGTACTTTTATCTTCATCCATATCTCCACCATAATCGCTATCTAAATAACTAATCAATTTTGTGTCTTAAGAGTAGTCACCATTTTCTTAAAATCGTGAAACATACATTGATTGTTTCTAGTGAAGGTCATGTTATCACATACAAGCATACAATCATAATATCTCCATCTTGATTTCTTTTTGTATATAGCGCATGTTCATATGAAATTTTTACAAAGCCATCTTTAATATCTCCATCTTGATTTCTTTTTGTATATAGTGCATGTTCATATGAAATTTTTACAAAGCCATCTTTCTAGAAGCGCTCGTCTATTCTTGTTTTATAGGATCTTAGAGCTTCTTCAATCTATATAGGCTTTATTTAATAGATACAATTTATCTTCTTGGAATGTATGAACATAACTTTTAGGTTTCCAAATATAGGCTTCCTCTTCAAGATATCCATTTAAGAATGCCGACTTCACAACCGTCTAATAAATCTTGTACTGATTTTGTGTTGCAATTGCTGTCAGAAGCCATATGATGGTATCGGCTATTGATATTAGAGAAAAAAACGTCATCATAATCAATTCTATGTATTTGCTTGTAGCCTTTTTGAAACTAATATCTTCTTTTACTTTTCCATTTTCCCTCCCTGGCCGGTCTTTGTATTATATAACCATTTGACACCGATTACTTTGTGTCCCTTTGGAAGAGTTATAAGTTACCATGTATCATTCTTCTTGATCGAACTGATTTCTCCATCCACCGCCTTACTCTACTTGGTTTCATCTTTAGATTCTTTATTATGTGTCGAAATATTACTACACCTAATTTTACCTCCTATCCAACTAGCTGTGACAACCCGGATTTTTTTTGCTTTGAAAGCTCAGTCATTTAACTCAACTTAGTGTCAGACTCATTCCTACTATCATTTAACACAATTTAGAGTATGTTTGAGCATTTTGAGCATAGTACACTTAAGGGATAAGTGTTGGGATTTATCTGCTAAAGCCACAGTACAAGATTCAAGCCTTAAACTCCAACATGTGGAGTTTACGACCGTAAACATGGAGTTTACGGCCATAAACTCAACCCTGGGCGTGAACTCCCCTATATAAGCTCATACCCTTCATTTTTTTGCTTTTATTTTTGATTTTGTCAACGGGAAAACACTATCTACAAATTTTACATCACTTCGTGCCCCCAAGGGTAACCTAAGAAGACCCTTGGTCTCCCCTTTGGCTTAAATTTATCTCATTTGGTTTTGGTGTTTCGAAAGTATGCAAGACACCCAAACACCATTAGGTGTTCATACTCCGGCTTCCGGTTACTCACTACTTCATAGGGCATCTTTCCATCTATCACATCTGAAGGAAGACGATTTATGATGTGAGTAGGTGATAGTATCCACTCCCCCAACACATTGTTGGAAGACCCGCTTCAAATTTTAGACCCTCTCTGTTTCTAAAAGACGATAATGCTTTCTTTCCACCACACCATTTTGTTGAGTTGTGTGGGGACATGTTGTTTCAAGAATGATCCCTTCTCTGGCATAAAAATCAAGAATGTCATTTGATGTAAATTCACCTCAGTTATCGCACCGTATTCTTTTTTATGTTTTTCACGAATTAGACTTGAATCATCATATGTAAGTTAACGAATTTAATGCTAGCTTCGTGTTTGTGCTTTGGGAGGAAATCCAGAACGACACGACTAAAATCATCAGTTATTGTAAGAAAGTAATTTTCTCGTGTAAAAGAGGGTGTTCGATATTTGCCCCAAACATCACAATGAATAAGATCAAAAGAAGCCTTTGTTTTTACTTTACTAGCTGGAAATGGAAGTCTAGCAAATTTTGCTTTATTACAAGAATCACAAAAACCCTTCAAAGAGACATCTTTAACAAGACCAACACTATTAAGTTTGGAGATAGACATGTGACCTAGTCGCTTATGCTATGTACTAGGAGTTTCCATCACTTGTCTTTCTTTTTTCATCATCCCGATCCTATGTAAACCTTTTACATATCACTCGCTCCAATCAATTCCGTTGAATACAGGTTCTACATGACACAAACTTTTGAAAAAAAAATGTTACAACACATTCTAAATCATTTGATAATTTACTCATCGATAATAAGTTGCAAGTGAAATCTGGTATATGAAGGACGTCTTTGATTGTCTTCCTATTGGGTATGGTGCAATCCCTACGACCATTAACCTATTTGGTGGCACCATTTGGTATGATAACCATTGTAGTCCCATATAGGTATCCAAAAAGCAGATTGGATTTTATGCCATAGCCCACACAATTTTATATAATAAGCAGAGATCAATAACCCTTGTTGTTTGATGGTGCTAACACCTCGTTCTCGAGTTGAAGCAAATAAAAGAAGAGAAGAGAAAGGAGAGAAAAGAAGAAAAAAGAAAGGAAAACAAATCGGTCTTTTGTGCTCCCGAGTTGGAGAGAAATGGAAGGAAAGTTAAACATTTTATTCTTTCTTTTCAAATCCTCCCAAATCGGAAGGAAAGTTAGGAGGGAAAGTGATCCTTCCATTTTCTTCCACTTCCTTCCTTTAATTAAACTTGGGAGCATTAATTTTTCTTACTTTCCTCTCATTTCCACCCATTTCCTTTCTTTTCTCTCCTTAAGTTGAACTCGAGAGCAGGGTGTAAGAGATTGCTTCAGATCATATGCTCTAGAGGCATTCCCTTTTCCAAATCATTCTTTCAAATATTCCCAGATCTGTTGAGCCACCGTTGCATATTTCACACTAGTTCTGATTTATTTCTCCATGATAGTGTTTAATCACCTTTTGATTGTTGCATCACACCTCATCCGGGCTATGTAATCTTTTGAATTAGAGGTAGGTTTCTTGATTGACCTATCAATAATGACAATCTTTTTATTGGCGAACAAATTCAACATTTCCTGTGAGCAATCAAACTGGTTTGCATCTGTAAGCATGTCATTAACATGCATCTTCCTTGGATAATCAGAGGCATGGAGGTAATAAGGTGTGTTGTGGTCAGAGGCATCACCACTACTCCCTCATATTTTTTTTCTTTTTTTTTCCATGCATGGTTATCTCCTTTGAGTTTTGTTTTAATGCCGCTCTGATACCATAATAAAACTGATCAAAAGGTTACTTTCATTCATATTTTAGGGTTACAGAGAAAGGAAATATAAATATAGGATAAACAAAGTAACTAAGGAAATAAAGAGAAGATTAGCCTATGATTAAGGGGTAAAATATGAAAAGATATTAAGGGAGTAAATCAAGGTCAATACTCTTAAGGTAGTTATACAACATGATTTTTTTTTTAAAAATAATTTCAATCTTTTATTACCCATAATGTATACAACTATATCATAAACTTGCACCTGAGAGGAATCATGGAAAGCCATGTTTTTTTTTTTAATTTTGCTTATCGTTGAATAAAGAAGACCAGTAAGGTCCTATAACAAACAAACACACAAATGTTAGAAAATATGATCTTTATTGAAGTTTATGTAATCATTATGCTAAATCCTACAACTTCAAAAACGCAAGAAGATAATATACCTCCAAATCATCCTATAGTATACCTTTACGATGAGATTACATGCGTTTTTGTTGAAATAGCAGCATGCATATTTTCCACTTGATCACCATCCGAATTGGTAGCTTTTACATGCAACAAAGCTGTGAAATGCTCGATTTTAGATCTGAAATGGTATATTACATCAATAATGGTAAAAGTGTTCACCAAAAAAAAATGGTTTATGTTTATAAAAAAATAACTAACCTAATAAAAGTATTATATTTTCATATATTCTAGAATTCTGGTTTCTCAGTGGTATCAAAGAGGCTAGACAAATTGATGATCAAATATCTCTATATATGTTCAACTGATACTTACAACATAATGATACACATACATGGATTTATAGATAGCTCAAACCATATAATGTTAGAAACATTTTTCTTAAAATATAACAACTGGTTTGGTTGTTATAAAATAATGGGTAAATTACACGAATAGTCCCTATGGTTTAGGTTAATATACTTGTTTGGTCCCTAACTTTTTTTTTTTAACTCGAAAGATCCTTACTATTTGTTTTTGTTACGCGTTTGGTCCATGACCAATCTAAAAAGACTATTTTGCCCTTGATTTTTTGATTTATTTAAATAAACACCCCCCCAATCTCATCCTTCTCACCTTACCTTACATACCTTATCATTTTTTTCTATTTAAAAAATAGTCTTTTTAGGTAAGCTAGAGACCAAACATGTAACAAAAACAAACAATAGGGACCAAGCGCATAACAAAAACAAATAGTAAGGACCTTACGAGTTAAAAAAAATAAGTTAGGGACCAAGCATGCAAATTACCCCAAACCATAGGGACCATTCGTGTAATTTACGCTAAAATAATTCATATATCAAAGGGTACACCCTCATAGTATGGATGCATTTAGTATGAAGTGCATCAAGCTCATTGAACTTCTTAATCTCCTTTTTCTAACATACCTTGTTCCACCTCCTTTGATTCCCTCAGCGATGGATATAGGGCTATAAACGAACTGAATGAACAAGAGTGACAGCTAGTTCATGTTCATTCGTTTAACAAATTACATTGTATATATTCGTTCGTTTATGTTCGTGAATATGCTAAACGAACATAAATGAATGAACATAAATTAACGGGGATAAACAAAAATAATTAAACAAATATGGACATAAAGGAACATATAATATAGTAGTGTAATCAAACACAGTTGAACATATATAAACATAAAAGGAACTTAAATGAACGAACATAAAGGAACAACATAAACAAATGTAAAAAAACAACATAAACAACCGTTCATGAACATAATTGAATGAACGAGACCATTTTTCATGTTTGTTTGTTTATTATATAAACGAACATAAATGAATTTCCTGTAAAATGGTTTTTGAATAGTTTGTTGAACGTTTGGTTTGTTTACATGCCTAATGGTCTGCCTGGACTTTATTGCCTCTAGTTTTGTCTAGGGTACATTAACATTACAAAAAGAATTAGATAAAACTTATCATCAAATTAATTAGAAACATAAAGCTTATCGACCGAAATAAGAGCTTAATTAACCCAAATTACAGATAAAGATGAATTCAAGCAACACCTATACTATTACAGAGGGTAATTTCCCCTTGATTCCAATCACATTAACATGCCAAATATATACACGTACAAAAGGATGTAAATACAAAAAGGCCTTGGGCCAATATAGGGCTAATACAATTAACAATAATACAACACATAAATATATACTAACATCCCCCCTCAGACGTAGTGGGAGATGAAGGCCTTTGGTGAATATATCGGCATACTGAGATGTGGTAGGGATGTGTAAAACCTGAATATCTCGGTAGGGATGTGTAAAACCTGAATATCTCTAATGGCAACTTTGTCGCAGACAAAGTGAATATCGATCTCGATGTATTTGGTGCGCTGATGTTGAACATGATTAATAGACATGTAAACTGCACTCACATTATCACAATAGACAATCGTGGCTTTAGATGGTGAAAAATGGAGTTCTCGAAGCAAAATTCGAAGCCACGATGTTTCAGCAACCGCGCTGGCCACACCCCTATATTCGGCTTCAGCGCTAGAGTGAGAGATGGTGCCCTAGCGCTTGGATGACCAGGAAATAATGTTACTGCCAAGGAAAACACAGTAACTAGAGGTGGATCAACGTGTAGCAGGACAACCCCCCCAAATCTGCATCAGAGTAAGCAATGAGATCACGAGATGGGGAGACTTGTAGTTGACTACCATGGTCAATAATGCCCCGGAGGTAACGTAAAATGCGTTTGAGTGCATGAAGGTGTGGTTCTCGGGGATCATGCATGTATAGATATATCTGCTGAACTGCAAAGGAAATGTCGGGGCGAGTGAATGTGAGATATTGAAGAGCCCCGACAAGACTTTTGAAAAGCGTGGGATCAGCAACCGGAGTACCAAACAAGTCCAACTTAGCATGAGTATCAGCAGGAGTGCAACACGGATTACAAGATTGCATCTGAGAACGATGAAGAATATCCAAAGTATATTTCTTCTGGCTGAGGAATATTCCTTTGGAGTTGCGCTGAACTGAGATACCCAAGAAGTAGTTAAGGTCTCCAAGGTTGGTCATGGAGAACTCGTGACTGAGAGAAGTAATGAGTCATCGTAGGAGATCCGTGGAGGAAGCAGTAAGAACAATATCATCCACATACAGGAGAAGATATGCAAGAGAATGATCATCGCTATATATGAACAAAGATGAATCACAACGACTCTGAGTGAATCTGATATGGGTACAAAAATTGAGCAAACCGATGATACGATGCACGAGGTGCCTGTTTGAGACCATATAGAAACTTCTATAGACAACAGACATAATCGTGGTGAACCGAATCACGAAAACCGGGAGGTTGGTGCATGTAAACTGTCTCCTGAAGATGACCGTGAAGAAAGGCATTCTTCACATCAAGTTGATAAATAGGCCAATGCTGAGAAACAGCTAGACTAAGAACGGTTTAGATGGTAGCCGGTTTAAACATCGGACTAAATGTCTCATCACAATCAATTCCAGGACGTTGACTTTTGCCATTGGCCACCAATCGGGCTGTGTACCAGCTTAAAGAGCCATCTGCATTTTGTTTTTCTTCTTAAATAACCAAATGGATCAGACAATATTAACCCCATGTGGTCGTTGAACGAGAGTCCGCGTGTTGTTTTTCATTAACGCATCATATTCTTCTTGCATTACTGAATGCCATTGAGGATCATCAAGAGCATGTAGATAAGGCCGGGGGAGGGATGATTTAGTTTCGGTAAGAAGATTGAGTCGAGTAATAGGTTTGTGTAGGCCATGTTTTGCTCTTGTAGACATGGGATGAGAAGAAGTGGGGATGGGTATGGGGTTGGTTGTGACAGGGGTTGCCGGGATGGAGGGAGGAACAGTCGTAGAGGACCCGCCAAAGGCAACACTCGACGATGAAGAGGAGGTGGAATCAGTAGCGGTGGAAGGATGAGAGATGCGAAAGTGCTGAGCCAAAGGAGATGACGACTCGATATCATCGAGAAAGTCATAAGAAGGTGTTTCATTCGGAGTGAATGAGCCAAAAGGGAAAACAGTCTCATCAAATACGACATGCCGAGAGATGATAATCTTTTTAGACTCGAGATCATAGCATCGATAACCTCGTTGATGAGATGGGTAGCCTAAAAAGATGCAAGGAGAAGTGTACGGGGAAAGTTTGTGAGTGAGGTTATGATGAGGGTAACATAAGCAACCAAAGACTCTAAGGTGAGGATATGTTGGGTGTTTGTGAAACAACTTGAAATGTGGTGTGACATTATTAATGGACGTGGATGGAAGAATATTTAATAAATGACATGGCATGTGAAGATCTTCCGCCCAAAATGTAGGTGGAAGATGAGAGTGAAAAAGCAAGGTACGAACGGTGTTGTTAATAGTTCGTAACATGCGTTTAGACTTACCATTTTGTTGGGACGTGTAAGGGCATGAAAAACGCATATGAATACCATTAGAGTCACAAAGATCACGAAAGGCATGATTAGTATACTCTCCCCCATTATCACATTAAAGAGCTTTAATGTCACGATTAAATTGATTACGAACAAAAGCACGAAAGTGAACAAACTTAGCAAACACATCAGATTTACGTTGTAAAGGATACATCCAAACATAATGAGAGAAATGATCTAGAAAAATAACATAATATTTCAAACCACTATGACTCACCAAGGGAGAAGTCCAAACATCAGAATGTACCAAATCAAAAGGAAAAGAAACATTAGAATCAAAAAGAATAAAAGAAAGTCGGAACATGTTTGCCTGCTTGACAGGCATAGCAATGATGGTTGGACTTAGCTTTAATACATTGTATAAATTTACTAGAAATTAATTGCTTAAAAACATTATCGCCAGGATGACCAAGACGTTGATGTCAGACAGAAGGACCAATAGCAGCAAGGGTTTGATGAGATGGAGCGGTAATGGGGTAGAGATCACTAGAGCTATTACAGCGGAGAAGAACTTGCTTGGTGAGGAATTCCTTCATAGAAAAACCAAAGGCATCAAATTTGATAGAGCATAAATTATCTCTAGTAAGTTTTCGAACGGAAACTAAATATTTGATTATTTAAAGAGTAATTAAGATGTTGTGAAGGTGGAGGGTGCGGATTATGAGTAGAGAGAGTAGAGGATCCGGTCTTAGTTACATTAATAAATGATCCATCACCAACCATAACAGAACGAATATTGCAATTAGAATAAGATGAATTAAGTATACCTTCATTGGAGTGTATGTGAGATGTAGCACCAGAATCCATATACGAACCACCGTTAGCCGGGTCATTGAGGCTCCTAGCACTAAAAAAACTGAGGCAATTGGGTGGCCTGATTGGAATTTGCATTGGAGGCTGTATCGGACCAAAGAGGAGCCTACTGAGTTGGGCCTAAAGAAGATGCAGCGAAATGGGCCTGCTGGTTGTAGGCCGGCAGATTGCTAGTGCGCCAGTGAGTTTCTGAAGAGGGTTGGGCCTGAAGTGGCGTAGGGAGAAGCCCAGCTTGCTGGGAAGTGGACCCAGATGGAAGAAGAGCCCATGCATAACCTGGTGGGGGAGCCCATAGTGCCACGCAGGCTTATTACGCTGATCAGAAGGTCGGCGCTGAGATTGCCGATTTCCTCCACCACGACCATTGCCACGGCGGCTGAAGCCGCCTCTGTTGTGATGGCCGGAGTTATTGCGAGACGCATCAGAGAGGAGCAAAGTGGGAGAAGAAGAGTGTTCCGCATGAGTAGGTTGTACCTTACAGGGAAGATTGATACGTTGTTCTTCAACTTCAAGCATGGATCGAACAGTAGAAAAAGATGGAGTAGGAGAGGTGTGGCGGATTAGCATGGCTAGGGAATCATATTGTGAAGACAATCGTAGGGAGGAATTAGAGGCCTGATACCATTTTACAGAGGGTAATTTCCCCTTGATTCCAATCACATTAACATGCCAAATATATACACGTACAAAAGGATGTAAATACAAAAAGGCCTTGGGCCAATATAGGGCTAATACAATTAACAATAATACAACACATAAATATATACTAACATATACGAAAGACATTAGTTGACCCACTAACAGCACATACAACACCTTTTGCGTTTTAGACTGCTCATGCATAGTTCCTATGATTCTCGCTCAATTATTGGAATCATATAGTGCAGCTGACATGAAACATGAAACATGAACCCTGGACACAGATGACTTATGAAATCAAAAGAAATTTTGTTTTAAAATATAATTTCAATAAAAATCTTACGTGTAACTGATTTCATCCTCCCAAACTTCTTGTAACTGATTTCATAAACAAAAAAATGTCGCTCGTAATTTAAATAAATCTCGACATTGCTATTATCTTTTTGTTTCTTTGCACAAACTTGAGCAATTAGCTATCTAAACCTCCATTATACATATCGTGTTAGACCTCCTATATACACCTTAGCAGATTACCAAGTCAAATAGTACAAAACTCAAAGTCAACTATTAAGTTAAATGAGTTTAAGTTAGGAAGGCGGGCTGAATCTGGTACAAAGTGAAAACAGTCCTTATTAGGGTGTTATACGATTGAAAAAATCAACATATTATACTCCACAACCGATTTCGGTCATTCAACAAAACATTCACCACATTATGATAACTTGATTATGATCACAATCTCAACTCTAAACAAAAGTAAGAGGTTGTTTGTTGCACGACGCAAAACATACACAACATTTTCTCTCTTGCAGCAGTATGTTTTATTGAAGCCTCCAGACTACAAAACCTATACGTGTGTTCTGTACGGCGCAACACTTGACTTATCTCTTCAAACCTCTTAAACTTTTATTTTTTTCCAAGTGATTTTTTTCGAAATTTGCTATAACTTGATTTTTTTAACCTTTCATCTTTTTTTTTTTTTTTTTTTTTTAAATTTGATTTTTTAAAAACTTGGATTTATGGATTTGATACAATTTCTTTTTATAGTTTTCACAATTTTTCATAACTTGATTTAAAAAAAAAACTTTGATTTTTCGAACATAGGTTACTTATTAGCCTAAGTAATCTAAAAGAAAGTCGTAGTAATCATAAAAACGAACTCATGCATATAAAGGATGTCCAAATTTGACTTCATATGAGAAAATTATGATTTTTTGAAGTTTCAGTATAGGAGTGTGTGACACAAAAACCGAATTTTTGAATGATCGATTGTTAGGAAAAACAATCTAGATGAGAATCAAAGATCTCGTGAATAGGAATCCGTCGGTATAAAAACAGTCGAGAATGGATGTCGTAAAGAATTTTGATTTTTATACGAATTTTAACAGTCTAACCATGTTAAAAATATAACTTTAAAAATAAAAAGAGAATTAGCTGACGGGGGCTAAATGAAAATTATAGTACTTGTCAATAGCTATGAGTGGATATAAAAAACTTTGAAAACGGAGTTTGTATGAGAAATATATGATTTAAAAAATAATAATTAAATCTCGAAGCACATGGTGCGCGGCGTTTCTAGAAGGTGGGACGTGAACCATTGGAATTGCGACACGTGGCACAATTTGGTAGGATTTGCATACCCGAAAAGCGCACGACACCTCATTTGCTCGCACCACAATTCCCATTCTCTCTGGATTTTAAGTTCTGAAATTTCTTAGTAATTAGTGTATTTTGGCTTGGCTTTGAGGTCTGTGAGAGCCAGACAGATAGAAGTTATCGGTCTGTAGTTCTGCTAGTGTAATTTCCGACTTTTCGCTAGAAAATCTCTATAAGTTAAGTTGCACTTATCTTAATTCAAGTGTAACTTATATTTATATTAATAGTCATTATTATGAATCTATAGATAAGGTTTATCGGTGATTCCAAGTCAAAATACTGATTGATCTACTTACAGGGATGATATCTAGGCTAGATTTTATGAGGTGTCTAAAGTAGGATTTCCAAACAGTATATTTTGTATACGAAATGTACCCTACTTATGATATGATCTTACCTAGTTGTTCCTTATCAGCTATAGATCAGTAGACATTGTAATCATTCAGGAATCTAGAACATCATTAGTCATAAGAATATAAGACTAAGACTTAGTGATATTCTTACCTAGGTCATATCAAAGGAAAAACTAAAGTGCTAGGTGAAGCGCTGCCCAAATTTTGAGTCATCCACTTTTAGCAAGTGAGTACGTAGTTATTTTAAGCTTACACATAAATATCAAGTATTTAATATGGTTAGATGTCCTATGTGCTTATTATATATGCTCTTGATATATGTGCTAAATGAGATAATGATTTTTACATGCAATAAATAATATATGTATTCTTATCATACTTATACTGTATTGGGTAAAAAGGGTAGAGAGAGATGAGAAAATAATGAGAGACCATGTCAGAGATAAAATAGTGGTGAGAGATCATACAAGAGATAATATAATGGTGAGAGACCATGCAAGAGATAAAATAAAAGGGAGAGACCATGCCCAACTTAGTGTAGTCATCTAACAGAATATTGATGATGACCACAGACTCTTCTTGACAACCTTGTGGAATACTAGCAAACTCATAATTTGTAGCATTATGGACATGTATTGCTAAGGAATCCCCGGAAGTATTGTATACCCATTGTTATAGAGATCATTTAGGATATGTCTCTTGAGATTATCATTTTAGGATCGAAGAGTGAGAATAACAGGAGTAGGTAATCAAGATTAGTCTGTTGGTGTGATATATATATATATATATATATATACACACACACACACACACACACACACACTTAAAACAATATAATAATAATAATATTGTGGGTTGAAAACCCTATTTGCTCATCAGGCTCCTAAGCCTGACCTACTTAGTTTATTTATATCACAGGTAGTGGTACAAAGGTACATAGATAGTGATGTGTGGATATGATGAGAGATTCGAGGATGTGTAGGCCTTAGTATAATAATATGTTGTAAGGCCTGTAATGACTATATTTATGCTTATGTTACTTGTATCAGTTATAACATCCCATGTTTTTAATAATCAATGAAAAACATTTATTGAGAAATACTTTTATGAGGAAAATATTGAAATATAAAAAATACTCTGTTTTAAAATAAGCATAAAGAAAATGACTTTTCAGACAATAAAAATGGGGACGTTACAGTGTGAGACACTAGCTCTGATACCATAGCTTTGATACCATGTACGATATATGTGAACTCCAAGATTGTCTCTCTAAAAGAGTCGTTACATAGAGGGGAGGCTCCAAGTTATATACACTAGCATTTTGTGGTGTGGTGGTCGTTGGTGGCATAACGTCATGATGTAGTGGTCACTGGTGGTTGTGTTGGAGTAGATGTGAATCGGAGAAGACAAAGTTAAGATTGTGAGAGAATGTAATCGGTAAGGTAAAGGTTAAGAAGAAGTGGGATGGGTGAGGAAGTGGGTGTAAGGTTGTTTGTTTGGATGAATCAATTCGATTCGTCAAGTGACTCCAAATTGATATCGATTATCTAAATAGTGATCTTCATAGTCTCTGAATTAAATTAAAATCTGATCCGAACCAACCAAATTACAATTATGTTGGATTAGTGTTCACAATTCGGTTTTCAAGAGATACGACATAGAAGCGGAAATGGTTACTCGTTTGTGAATTATAATTTATATTAATTATGAATTTTGATGGGCATGTCTTCTGACAGAAATAATAGAAAAATGTTAATAATTTAATATAAAGTTAAAGAAACACATTAAAACTATATAAGTATATAAATTAATAATTTTTATTTTGTTTGTTTAGACTCTTCACAATTTAATAATCAAAGAATCCAAAATGCAAAATAATAGTTCGGTGCTTGTTAAAACCAATAAAAAATCTGAACTATATAGTCCAATCCAAATTTAGACAATTGGACAATACGATTTTACTTAAAATAGTGAACATCCCTAAGTAGGGATAGGGTATTTATCAATTTATAAATTAACAAATACTATGAGAGGTATAATAGTTTTTTCAAATTTGACGGGCAAAAGATCCGATCTACAATTTTAAATTTTTTTCAAATTTATCAGGCAAAAGACCCAATCTACAATTTTAATTTTTTTTTCAAATTTGACTGGCAAAAGGACCGAATCTACTATTTTAAAATTTTAAAAGTCACTATACCGACAGAAATTAGCAAACCACCGGAACAAAATTTGCAATTTACTCTAAACTTTTTAAATAAAACTTGTTTCATATGATATCCAAGAGTTTAGTCATTGTAATCATTGGTATCCAAGTGAGCTTCATAAACCAAAAGATTTCTAGTTCAGCGGTATCAGATATTGTCATTCCTTAGGAGTAATTAGAATTTTTCGAAAAAAAAAAGTAAGCTTCATAAATAAAAATTTCTTTTGCTTTTTCTAAAATAATTACTATATTGTTATTTCGTTGAGATTTTGATCTATTTTTTGTTGATTAATAGCTAATATAAAACATTTGATATCATCAATTTGGGTTAAAAAAACCTTTCATTATTTTGTCACAATGAAGTGATTTATAGATATTTAATCAAACAGTTCAAAATGTAAAGTATCTGAGAAGTCCCTGTTGCTAGTTATTTTGAAAATCTTGTCACCTGGATACATGTTTAACTTGTTTGATGTTGTATACAACAACTGCTGCTAAATTTGAAGATATTGGAACTTCGCTATTTGAGTAAACTAATCACGACACCAGATTTTGATGGACTTCCAAATGTTGAAAGATTCACTGTTTATGAATGTGAGTGTTTAGAAGAGATTCATCCATCGATTGGACGGTTGGAAAGGCTTGTTTTCTTATCTATAAAGTTTTGTTCCAAATTTAAGAGATTTCCACCCATTAGTCGAGTAAAGAAACTTGAGACCCTTCATTCTCATGTTACCCCAAACTTTTTAGTGTCGTAGACAACATACCACATGCTCATTTGGATAATAGTGGGAAAGAAGTTGCATCCTATCAATCTTGTACAGGATTTTTTATTACTTGTTGGACGTGTGGTTGCAGTAATCTTCTTGGTGTAGAATGTTGTTTACCTCACAACAACAAGAACCGCATAGGCATAGGATTACGGTTCTTTCACGGTTTGCAAGAACTCAGCTTAAGAAAGTTGAATCTCAGCAACTGCCAGTTGGGAGATAAAGACAGACTCTGGTGTTTGGGAGCTACCCAATTTGCAAGAACTCAATCTAGCATCAAATAAATTTTCACGATTAAGCTTTAGTCGGGTGCGACTTCCTCACCTAAAATGGATCAATTAATGTGACAAACTGCTATTTTCTAGTAGAGTTGTCAGAGCTACCATCAAGTATAGCTGTCATTAATGCCGATGGTTGTATCTCACTTGAAAGCTTTGGAGATGTTTCAAACTGTAAATGGTTGTGGAAGGTCTCGCTTCATGGGAGTTACAAAGTACATCCACTCTATGGTTACAAATTATTAGACTCCATGCTCCAGGTTTGGCTATAGGTACCTTTTAATTTTTTATCTTTATCTTATAAACCAAAACATATGAAGAATAACCGCAAGTCTTCTCCATGCATGGTAGGGAAATGCTATCGAATATCATTTTATCAGTGTCGGTCTTCAACCTCAGATTCGAAAGAATTTTGTAGGTAGGTTCTTTAGGGGGAACACGTTTACAATACGTTGTCCACATCTCAAGGTGGACTCAAATTCAGTGCGTATTCGACATGATAGAGATTACACTTTTACACTGCGTCTTCCAGAAGATTGGTACAATGACTTTTCTGGGTTCTTAATACGCGTTGTTACCAACGACATAAGTCTGGATATTGATATAGTCATCAAGCATGAGCCACATGAAGAAGATTCTCGATTTGAGCTTTGGCAGGAGTCTCATCAAGCACCAAAGCCCGAATATAATGGGAAAGGAAAGACACATATGGGATATAATCCTTTTGGTTCATTGAGGCACACCACATCAATGAATTAATCACACAACATTAATGCATTTTCCATAAAGAGCAATTGGACTTCTTTTGCAGCTCAGCTTGTTCTTCGGAAAAGTAAAGATGATACGCATCAAACAACAAAAGGCACAACAAATTCCTCACAGGTTTGGGATAAGGAAGATCATAATAGAAAGACATTTGAGATCCAACAAGATTCAAAGTCTTCTATCAAGATTCTATGGCAAGCTTAGGAAAACAAAATCTAAGAAACCCATACCCGTAGATCTCTTGATTCTTTGCTAGTTTGTATAGTCCATGCTCTGACCTTGTGATTGTGATTACAGTGCATCACACATTCGAGAAACAAATTGCCAAGGGAGGTGAACAGATGACCTGAAGATGATTGCATATGGATCAAATAATAAGATATGAACCTGATTTCGCCCGTTTTTGGATGTAAGCGGGTGTTGTATGCTCTAAAAGCATCTCCACTGGTAGTCTTTTTAAAAGTTTTTTATTATTTTAAAAGCTTAACTTTTACTGTTAGAGTTGTAAACTTTGTTAATAGGTTACTCTAAACACTTAGTATTCTATAGCATTTTAATCATTTTATTTCTTTTGTCTGGTTTGGTCCTCAAATGTAACAAATTTTTATTTTATATTTTAGTTATATTTAGATATTAAATCTTTATTAAGTTTTTAGAAATAGAATCAGGTAAGGATTTTTTTTTTCAGTGAAAGCTCGTGACGACACCTTAAAAAAGCTGAAAAAAAAAATAAAAATAAAATACAAATCATAAATCGAGCATAATACTATATCGGAGAGAAAAAAAAAAGTTGGAAATTTTTTTGGGCCAATAAAATTGAAGCATGGATCATTTTTATAATTCATGATTCAATTTTAATGATCCAGATTTTTTTTTGTTCAATTTTTTTCTCTCCGATATAGTACTATGCTCGATTTTATAATTAATATTTTTTAAGGTGTCCTCACGAGTACTCACTGAAAAAAGAATCATCACCGGAACCGGACCCTAAGTATTTAATTAGTTAATCTATATATATATATATATATATATATATATATATATATATATATATATATATATATATATATATATATATATATATATATATAATATGAAATGAAAGTATTTTACAATAAATATATAATTTAAATGTAGTTGTCAAAACTTCAATATTAACAAAGAAAAAACTACAGAACCAGACTCTGTGGTTTGCCGATTACTTTAGGTAAGGTTAAAAAAAGTTTATTAACAAAAAATGTTTATATTTTGTGGTTTTGTTGTGGTTTTGATCACTATCTCATCTGAATAACTTGGTTGCTAACTTTTTGAAAATAACAGTTTTACTCTTATGGATCATTTCTGCAGTTGTATCTTTTTACCAAACTATAAAGACCATTTATGTAACATCCCGACTCGACAAGTAGAGATGGATTGGTCACGTGGGTTTAATGACCGACTCGACAAGTTAGAGAACCGACTCGCCGAGTTGGCGTTGTGTGAGGAGCTAATCTTATGGTTATTAGTGCATTTTTGAAGGAGAAGAGGAGAGTACCAAAGCTTGGATCAAGAGGAGGCTTTGGATCTAGAGGCTCAACGGAGTTTTGCTTCAGTTAGAGGTAAAAAGATGCTAACATGATCATTTCCTTATGAGATCTTGGTTTAGGGAGTTTCTAGGGTTTCTCCCATCCCTTTGGTTTCATTTGAGTCCTTTGAGCATGATTCGAGATTGAAACCTCAAATTTGGAGTGTAGGAGGTCTTGTAAGTCCAAAGACCCGAACTTTATTGAGCTAGAAATAAGATCTTGTGAATCTAACCCTTGTTGTAACACCCGTAAATTCATGCCAAATTTAAACTTTTAAAATTGTTTCAAATTCATTAGTTCATTACAAAAGTGTTTTCAAAATGTATCATATCAGAGTTTTCCCAGAACCATAAACCAAATAGGAGGAGTTGTACGATCATGCCTTCGCCTTGCCACGATCCCATGATGTACCTGAAACAACAAATTGAAACTATAAGCCTGAAAGCTTAGTGAGTTCCCCAAAATACCGATACACATACAGTCCGCATAACTATAACAACAATCTGGTATCATAACAAAACAAAATAGAACAACATGAACCGGGTCCACATCTTTATAAACCGGATTACCCCTGGGCCCATAGTGTGAGTCTGGATTGCCTTCCTGGCCCACAGCTCACATCTGGCTTGCCACCGAGCCCACAGTACGAGTCTCCCTCAGCTTGTATCTGGAATGCTCCACTGATTGGATTACCCCTGGGCCCACAGTGTGAGTCTGGATTGCCTTACAGGCCCACAGCTCACATCTGAATTACCATCGAGCCCACAGTACGAGTCTCCCTTAGCCCGTATCTAGAATGCTCCCTGGTTTGTTGGCTACTGCACGGAGCAACATCACCTCAACCCATCCCACATAAAATATCAATATATAACACAACTACTGAGCATGCAGATAATCATATAACAATATATGCAGTCCTACAAATCTACCTAATTAGCATAACCACTAGCATGCAACACTAACTTATACTCAACATCCAACATTGCTAGGATAATATATACAATGGGATGGCCTTGGTGCCTTAGACCCCTTAGTATAGTGAGGTAAATCACCTTGCAAGTAGTGCTGAAGTACTGAAAATCTCTGACTACTAACTCACCGGGAATCCCAAACTATTACAAAATAAATACTAGGTTAATACTCAAGATAACCTTCTTGACTAAGTTTCCACCTAGCTTATTAAGTCCATTCCCTTTGTTGGGCCATATCCCAACACCAAGTCCTTGACTTGAAAGTCCATACACATAAGTCCACTATTGGCCAAATTTACTCAATTGGGCCCAACCTCCTTAATGGGCCTAACCTATGATCCACTAACACAACTTGGCCCAAATATTTCATTTATAGAGTCCAAAAAAAGGCCGAAGTCCATTTAGTCCATAATCAGCCCAAAACCCATTTGTCAAAAGCCCAACAAAGGACGTACGCGGGGCGTACTCCTCTGGGTGCGCGGGGTGTACTCATCCAAATCGTTGACCACCATCGGGGTGGTTGACCCAGTACGCTGGGAATACTGGATTTATGTTGGGCGTATTGGATAGTTTTGGCAAATCCATATTAAGTGCTTAATAGCTTAAGCACTTAAGCATTAATAGCTTAAGCACTTAAGCCCATACTTCAGATCCAGAGGCCTAACATGCCTAGAATCCATATAGTCGTGAACTTTATCCCTTTAGACGTCCATAAAGCCCTAAATGCTTGGTCTTAATCCATTAAGACCTTATCCTTGCATGCATAGGACACATTCAGCTAATGGGACCTCATTTTTATCACTCAAGGTCCTTTCAAGAGTCCAAAAGGACATTCTTTTACGTCCAAAACACAACATGCACCACCTAGTGGATTTTTGGATAAGAAATGGGTCTTGTAAAGTAAATGGAGAGATCTAAACATATAAACATAAAGTTTGGAACTTTATACCTTCTAGAGTTTCTTGTGCACGAAATAACCTCATATCTACAAGCTTTGTCACTTCCTTCAACTCTTTGATGCAGTGGTTTCCTCTTAAACACTCAAGAACACACCAAATGAGCTAAAACACACAAAGGGGAGGCTAAGGTTTTAGAGATACGGGTTTGATTTGTGGAGGTTGAGGTAAAAGGGGTGTGGGTGCACATTATGCTGCTTATATACGACCCAAACCCTAATTATTAAGGTTTTCACTCCTAATGCTAGTACACCCAGCATACACAAGTGCTTGCCAAGCGTACTAAGGCGGATCCTTATACGCTTAGCGTACTCCAATGCACGTGCAACGTATACCCCCTTTTGGTCAAATTTCCAAATTTGGCCCTTATACTTGTCTTGGCTCTACATTCTAAGTCCCCAAGGGCTATAATTGACAAAGTAAAGATAGAAGAGGCTTCGGAAATACATGAAAAATCTCGGGGTGTGTTACACTTGTTGGGGCTTGAATTGGCATTATGGAGAAAATATGTCATGCATGAACGTAAAGATCGAAGCTTTACGTTATAATCGAGCCTTAGGAAGTCATATTTGGAGTATGGGGCATGGTTTCTGCCTTAAAACGTCTGAATGAGAATTTGACTTAAGGGACTCGATGAGTCAATTAGGGTTTTCCCCGATGAGTCTGGACATGGGTAACTGGGCAAGTTGACGAGACAACTCGATGAGTTAAGTTGGGTTTTCGTGATGTTTTGAAGGAACAAGGGGGACTCAGTGAGTCACATAGATGCACTCGGCGAGTCAGGTCAACACGGACAGTTGACTCGAGTGTTGACTTATGTGGGCTTTAGGGTTTGGTCAAGGTAGGGGTTATGGGGACTATGGAGGGGTAAAATGGTCTTTTACCCATTCCAAGAGTTTGAGAGAGAGAGAGAGAGAATAACTTAGTTATTTAGATTCGTGACTTAAATGTTAATTAGACATAATTATTGTATGTGATTAAGCGGAGGCTAGTTTAAGATTCGTGTATGAGATTATTTACTTGCTTGCTTACGAGGTGAGTCTTATCACTATACTTTACCTAGAGTGGTAATCTTTGTGTGATCGGAGGGTTTTACGTGTTATATTGAGCATTGTGATATCCTACATTATGTCTTCATAATTTGTGTTGTGTGTTATTCTAAGCTTACCGAGTTAGGACTGAAGGGTTTACCCGAGTTGTGGGACCGGAGGGTACAACTGAGAAACATTGACCAAATGGTCTTATTTGAGTATAGCCATGAGAGGCTAATGAGATATGTGTGGTATTTTGGGGCACTCATTAAGCTTCATGCTTATTGTGTTATGTGTTATGTGTTTCAGGTACCTCTCAGGATCATAGGAAGGCACCAGCTTGATTGTACACACCAATTCAAGATTTTGTGGATGATTATGGGATAGTAACATTTTATGTGGTTTTGTGTTGACAGTAGAGACAATTATGTTTTTGAGATATATTATGAGTTTTTATGTGTTTTAAAAACGAAAAATTTGATCTGAAAATTTACGTTGTTACAAGTTGGTATCAGAGCCTTGGTTTAAGGGATTCGGGTGTACCATCGGGTATGTCTGAAGTCAAACTGAGCATTTGAGAAAAAATTTCAAAAGAAATTATTTTTCTAAAATGAGAAAGAGTTTTAAGAGAAAATGAGTTGGAGCAGTGTGTACAAACAGCCAGAGCCCGAACGCTGATTTCCCAAAATACCCTTACTTATTTATGTTATGAGATATTTATGAGATATTGGTGATGCATGCTAAAGGATAGCCTAAGTAATTCATATTTAGGCCAAGAGTTGCATGATTTGTGATGCCTTAGCCTAGGAATTGTTGCTATATGTTATGTGCTTTGAGTATGTGCTGAGTAAGAGTATCTAGCAGAATCACTTAGAGAGAGAGTTCTGAGTCGAGAGATAATCTAGGAGAGATACCTAAATGAGCATATGAGAGGTCTAGTGAGAGGGTAGTCTAATATTTGTGATAGTTAGAGAACTTGTGAACTGAGATCCTAGGAGGAGGACTTGGGGTGACTACAGGTTGGTGTGGAAGGTAGTATTGGGCTCGCACTACTAAAAGCACCAGATTTGTATGCAACCCAAGTAAGAATCCGTAGGACACTAAGGAACAAGTAGGGACGGGTGATCGAGTGTGAGTATGATCAACCGAGTCTCTGATGATTTTTGTGTTGTGTTTCAGAGACATCATGGTGGGTACACGCCACAACCTCGCGAGCAGTGTGATTAGTGATGATGAGATTCGCAGGATGATTCACGAGGAGGTGGCCACAACCATTCGAGAGGCGATTCCTAAGATGTTTGGGTGTATTAAGTTCACACCGAATGAGACATTTGATGAGTGATATGATGTTGTTACTGAGGCGGCTGTTGTTGCAGCCACCACAGCTGTCGCCGCTGCCAGCCACAGCGAGGTGACTCGTTGTTTCAGGAGTTTAGCAACATGACGCCACCTGAGTTTGATGGGAAACAGTATCCGATTACTGCTATGAGATGGATCTCTGATATCGAGGGGTGTTTTTACACGTGTTCATGTCCTGATCATTTGAGGGTTCAATTTGCGCTGAAGCAGCTTCGCGCGGGGGCGAAGGACTGGTGGAAGTTTGTAACTACCAGTTTTACTCCTACAGACCATGTTGCAGTGACGTGGGAGAGGTTCACCCAGTTGTTTGGAGATAAGTATGTTCCCCCGGTGGAAAGGGAACGTTTGGCCCAGGAGTTTCTATCTCTCAAGCAGAAGACATAGTTGGTGATTGAGATGACGAGGATGTTTCACGAGAGGGCATTGTTTTGCCCTGAATATGTGTCCACTGAGCAGGCATGTGTGAGCCAGTATCTGAGCATATTAAGGAGGGATATACGAGAGTTCATGGTGAACTCATCATACAGGACATTAGCTGAGCTTCAGAACAATGCCAGACGGAGGGAGATCGAGCTAGAGTTACAAACCAGTAGGAGGAGGAGTCTCGGGGTAGGGATTGGAGACTAGTGCAGTCACCGCCGGCGACGAAGTGTGCTAAGCCCACTGATATGAAGACTAGGGGCAGAAGGGCCGCACGTTTGGCAAGTGTGGCAAGAGTCATGATGGATCGTGCCAAGCGGGGATTTGCTACAAATGTGGCAAATAGTGGTACATCACGAAGGATTTTTCCAAGGGGTTTACAGTCTGCTTTCACTACAACCAGACCGGCCATCAGAAGGCTAAGTTCCCCCAGCTTCTTCAGGGATCAGCACAAGGATCTGCACCTGCTGCTTTACGTGCTACAGAGAGTCGTCCGGTGAAGGTCGAGACACCGAGGGTTCTTGAGAGAGCCTTTTAGCTGACAGAAGAGGAGGTCCGCGCAGCACCTAACGTCATGGCTAGTACGTATTCTTTATTTATATTCTTTTAAGATATGTTGTGCTTATATTATGTTGTATTTAGGTACTTCTCTTATGAGTTATGTACCTGCTTTGTAGTTATTTGACTCGGGTGCAAGTCGATCTTTCGTGTCTCTAGCTTTTAGTTGTCACATCAGTTTCCGACGTGAGGCGTTGAGTCGACCTATGAGGGTTTCTATAGCTGACGAGCATGTCGTTTTTGCTACTAATGTGATATGGGGGTGTGTACTATAGATTTTTGATGTTGAGTTCCCGATAGACCTAGTACCGATCACGATGGGTGATGTATGTGTCATAGTGGGCATGAACTGGTTGAGTTGGTTTAGAGTTGTGATCAACTGCGAGAGTTAGATGCTAACCATACGAGAACCTAGTGGGGGAGTGATCATGGTGTATGGCAAGGGTACCAGATCTAGATCGACTTTCTACTCTGCTGCCAGAGCGAGACAGAGTCTACAGCAGGATTGTATGGGATTTTTGGTGTACGTGATGGATACATGGGTTGCTACAGAGAGGATGAGTTCTATTATTGAGGTTCCGATAGTGTGAGAGTTTTTGGATGTTTTTCCCGAGGAGTTGCCGAGTGTGCCTCCAGAGAGTTAGGTTGAGTTCTGGATTAATTATGTACCAGGGGCAGCACTTATTGCCAAGGTACCTTATCTTCTTGCGCTACCAGAGATGCAGGAGTTATCCTGACAGCTCCAGGAGCTGTTGTGGAAGGGTTTTACCAGACCGAGTAGCTCACCATAGGGAGCGTCGATCCTTTTTGTGAAGAAAAAGGATGGTTCACACCGAATGTGTATTGATTACCCGAAGTTGAACAAGCTGACGGTCAAGAACCATTATCTACTATCGAGGATCGACTATTTGTTCGATCAGTTGTAGGGAGCGTCTTGGTTTTCCAAGATTGATTTACGATCTGGAAATCATCAGATGAGATTCTGCGAGGAGGATATCCAGAAGACGGCCTTTAGGACTCGTTATAGGCACTACGAGTTTGTGGCAATGCCTTTCGGGCTCACCAACGCACCGGCAGCTTTCATGGACCTCATGAACCGGGTGTGCAGGCCTATGTTAGATCAATTAGTGATTGTGTTCATCGAAGATATCCTGGTGTATTCAAGATCCATAGAGCAGCATGAGGAGAATCTTAGAGAGATTCTTGAAGTTTTGAAGACGGAGAGGCTTTATGCCAAATTCTCCAAGTGTGATTTCTGGTTACGAGAGGTCCAGTTCCTAGGACACCTCGTGAATCATAATGGGATATTGGTCGACCCGGCCAAGATTGAGGCAATTATGAGGTGGGAGGTGCCAAGATCCCCATCCGAGATCAGGAGTTTTCTGGGTTTGGTTGGCTACTATCAGAGATTTCTCTAAGATTTCCGTTCCTCTCACCAGGTTAACCCAAAAGGGTGTTAATTTTACTTGGGGTCCCAAGAAGCAGGCCTCATTTGAGACCTTCTCCAGAGATTATGCGAAGCCCTGATGTTAGCCCTTCCCGAGGGAGTGGAAGACTTTGTGATTTATTGTGATGCTTCTATATCTGGGATGGGTGCGGTGTTGATGCAGAGGCGTCACGTGATAGCATATGCATTAAGGCAATTGAAGCCTCATGAGACGAGGTATATCACTCACAACCTGGAGCTGGGGGCAGTGGTGTTCACCCTTAAGATCTGGCGCCACTACCTGTATGGAGTCCAGTGTACCATATATATGGACCACAAGAGCTTGGAGTACCTCATGGATCAGTCCAACCTGAATATGAGGCATAGGAGGTGGTTGGATGTAGTAAAGTACTATGACTGCGAGATCTTATATCATTCGCGAAAGGCTAATGTGGTAGGGATGAGATTTAGAATCGGAAAACCAGACCGAAACTGGAATCAGATCGGAATCGGAACTGTTCGAACTGGAATATATAGAACCGGTTCCGGTTCTGGGTTTAAAAATTGGCTTTATCCGGGTTTGGGTCCATCGGATCTAAAAACCGAAACCATTGTTAGGAACCGGAACCACTTTTAGGGCCGGAACCGGTTTTTGTGAAACTTTTAAAAGATGCATATCTCATTCGTTTTAACTCCGATTGACATGCGATTTTTTCCAACATGTATTTTAGAGTTTGTACATGATTTTAGACTATAAATTTTCCATTTTTAGTTTTATATTCATTGAATTAGAGTCTCCCAAAGTCGAGATATCAAAGCTGTATGTTTTTAGTTTTTCAGTTTTTTTGTATTCGGTGAAAGTTTTAAAACATGCATATCTAATTCGTTTGAAGTCGAATTGACATGTGGTTTTTTCCAATTTGTATTTTATAGTTTTTACATGAGTTTAGACTATAAGTTTTTCATTTTTGGTTATCAATACTGAAAAATTTTCAACTTTTCAGCTATTTGTTTTTGTACTTTGTATTCTGTGAAAATATTAAATCGTGCATATCTCATTCGTTTAAAGTCTGATTGACATACGGTTTTTTCTAGAGTGTATTTTAGAGTTTGGACATGATTTTAGACTATAATCTTGTTAATTTTGGTTTCATATTCAATGAGTTACAGTCCCCCAAAGTCGGGATATCAATATGAAAATTTTCAAAGTTCAACCCATTATGTAGTAAGTAATTACCAAAAAATTCCATTTTTTCTGGGTTTTCCGGCTCTAAACCCACTTTATACAGTTCCAACCTACCCACTTTGATGTTTTTTGGTTTTTCGGTTCTAGAGCCACTTTACCCGGTACCGTATCCAGAACCGAACCGTAACTAGTTCCTATATACCGGTCCGGTTTCCGGTTCTAAAAAATCTCGTTAACCGGTTCCGGGTTTTCCGGGTCCGGGTCTATCCGGTCCAGGTTTGGACCCACCTTCATCCCTAGCAGTGAGTGCTCTGATTCGAGATATGTGCATGAGGATGATAGTGATGACTCCAATCATAGACACCATCCGATAGGCCCAGGTGGAGGCCATGAGATCGGAGAACCGCAAGAGCGAGCGGGTGATTGGGAAAGTTTCCGAGTTTGTGACGGACAATAATGGGCTTATGACTTTCTGAGGGTGGATTTGGGTGCCCTATACAGGTGAATCATGACTCATACTGATGGAGGAGGCACATAGATCGAGATTCTCGATCCATCCGGGGGCCACTAATATGTATTTGGACCTGAAGAGAGATTATTGGTGGCCCTGTATGAGGAGGTACGTGGCATGGGTAGTTGAGAGGTTCTTGACTTGTCGTCGGGTTAAGGTAAAGTACCAGCATCCACATAGTCTACTACAACCTCTAGAGATTCCTCAGTGGAAGTAGGAACAAATTTCGATGGATTTTATCACCAAGCTACCGAGGACCAAGCATGGGGTTGATGCGATATGGGTGATTGTAGACTGGTTGATGAAGAGAGCTCACTTCCTCACCATCAGTGAGAGTTGTTCTCAGAGAGACTGGCCGAGATTTATGTGAGAGAGGTGGTAGCACGGCATGGAGTGCCAACCTTGATAGTGCCAGATCGAGATGCGAGTTTTACTTTCAGGTTCAGGAAGAAATTTCATGAGGAGTTGGGTACCCGGTTCTATTCCAGTACCGCATACCACCTGTAGACAGACGGTCAGAGTGAGTGGATGATTCAAACGCTCGAAGACATGCTATGTGCATGTGTTATGGACTTTGAACGAAGTTGGGACACCTATTTTCCCTTGGCTGAGTTTTCTTACAACAACAGCCACCATTCCAGTATTGGCATGCCTCCCTTCGAGCTCTTATATGGGAGGAGGTGTCTGTAACGCCCTGATCCTCAGGTATTAATATCATTGCACTGAACCTTCATGTTTTAAGGTCTAATCGACAAGTTGGATGCCCTGACTTGTCGAGTATCAACGGGTTTGGGCCATGTGTTAAGTGACCGACTCGCCGAGTCGGAAGAGTGACTCGACGAGTAGGAGCTGGCAAATGAAGCCCTTATTTTTGGGGTTTTTCACCCTATTTAAGGGATCATTAGCGCCCCCTCAGTCCCTTACAACCCCTAGAGAGTCCAGAAAACCCTATTTTGTGTGTGAGCTCCGTTTGAGTGTGTTTGAGCTTTGAAAGGTGTAATTTTTGAAGGAATCTTGAAGGTCAAGTAGCTAGCAGCAAGAAACTCGTGTGGATCTACAAAACCAATCTCAGTTAGCTTCATTTTGAGGTATCAATTCGTGATCTTGTCCTTATTTCCTTTTAGATCTCATATGGGTGAAGTTTAGGGCTTGTTGCCTTGATTATGGAGTTATTATGGTGTATGAGCTAGATCTGGAGTTGGAACTTCATATTTGAACCCTCCTTGGGTTCTAAGTTCATAAAGTTCAGAATCTTGCAATGTATAAACCCTTCCTTATGAGTTAAACCCCATTTCAAGCTTGGATATTGGTTTTTGAGTGTTTAAAGCCATGCAAGTTCGTAAAGGTGGGAACTTTACATTGATAGCACACCCTAGGAACTCAGATCGACTGTTTTGTCACACCCCCGAACCAGACGGCGGAAACATTCGGGGGCTGTTGTGACTCAATTGAATACCATCACAATGAATATACATGAAACATAACATTATACATCACCAAGCATTGGAATGATACAACTGGTAGCGTTCACATCCATTACATCGTTTCAAAATATTACATTCCAAAATACATGGTTCATTGTTACTTAAACAACCGCAAAACAATCATAGAATACCGTCCTTTCTTCACTTATCTGTTAACTGAGAATACAAGTATTTTAAAAAACGTCAACATGTGAAATGTTGGTGAGTTCATAAGTAACGTTTGAAATCCGATGTTTGTAATGTTATAAAAAAAACCACCAGAAAATCCGATATTTTCTGAAAATAGAATAGCGTAAAAATATGTTAAGATCCGTGAGTATGCTTGTTTGAATTCTATAGATGTAAGCGTAAGAGTTGTGAAATTCGACATGTAGTTCATAAGTGTACTTGTTGAAAACCCTAGGAAAACCCGACGTTTTCCTATCACTTTGCTTTACTTAGTTTGTGTACTGTTATTTCATTACGTTAGAGGTATTCGTTGAACTCCGGAGGCATTGAGTATACAGTGGGTGGTGAATTGTTGTAATGTCCGTTAATGAAAACGTACAGTCGACAACCGTACCAGCGATCCCTTGGGCGTCGCTTGCACTTATTCACACAACTCAATCCTCCCGGACTTGTGTAGTCCCACGACCGGAGGGAAAAAGAGAAGGTGCGAAACCCTCGGTATTTCCCTGCGTCGTTCAAGACCATTGCAATTGCGAAGGGCCCGAAGCCCAACCCGCAATCGTGAGTTCCCGACTTTACTAGCAGCACTGAAGGACCCTTGGGGACCAGCAACATGTTTGCCATTGAAAGTCCTTTTACACGCGGTCGAGTCGTATTAGACCCAACTACATGTAAGCAAGTGTCCTTTGGGCCTAAAGATCATGTCATCGGGCTAGCTAGGCTCGACAAGCATGATTTGCAACTTTTGGGCCTAAGGAGTGTACGTCGACGTATTGAGTAATTCCACGAGAGTAAAGAGTTCCAAGAGTTCCATATGTGTATTGAGCGTTGTAGTGTTAGTAGTTTTGGATTTGTTATTGATTCAAGACCGAATCAATTCGTTTGGTAACGATTGTTGGTGATATTGTGTATTGTAATTTATCGAGAGTCGTAGTGTCAGTCTTTGTTCACAACGAGTGTATTGAATTATCATTGAAAATTTTTTGTTTACAACCCCTCTTCATTTTGTAAATTTAATTTTTCACCCCTTTAGGTAAAATAATTTCCGGTTTAGTCCTTAAACCATTTTTCTTGACATTTTAACACCAAAAATTATTGAAATTAATATTTTTCAGCATATTTTTCATTGAAAACAGTTTAAGTCCCTGCATTTGCAGTTTTCCCGGTTGTAACCCCTCCTTTTCGCAATTTTTACATTTTTGACCCAAATTGGAAAAAATTTGCATCTTTGGTCCTTTATAAATTTGAAAAGCACTTTAAACCTTTGAAAAGTACTTGTGACACTAGTGGTCCATTGTTTTATAGAAAAACACAGTTTTGGCCCTCCAAAACAGAAAATTTCGCATAATGGGCTCTATTGGGCCAAAATTGTCATTTTTAGCCCATTAAGCTTGAAATTTATGCTTTTAACCTTCCAAATAGTATATTTTCAGAAAATACATTATGGAAACTGTTTTGACTCATCTCACCCATCAGATTTCGTAATATTTCATTTTAGGCCCTTCAACTTTGTATTTTTAGCATTTTGTGTCAAAAAAATGAGTTTTTAGCCCAAAATGAGTGTTGTCAAGCCATTTGGCTATCTTTCTTGGTATACTTTGCATGTAGTAGTATATTTTATGCTAGTATAAGATATATCTCGGTTTTTAGCAATTCATAACTAGATCAAGCATCAAGATCATACAAAACATACATATAAGCATAGAAATCAACCAAAACATACACATAATGATGGATCTACACCTTTGCTTGTATTCTCCCCCACAAAAACTTATAAAAACCGAAAATAAGGGGGTATAAAGCTCACCCTGGGTGTTGATTCGGTTTTTGAAGAAAGAATGGAAGAAGTGAAGTGATGTTTCACTCTAGCACCCTTTGATGATGAATTCGAGTTTATGGAGTTCTAAGACACAAGTTTATGATTTCATGAGAGTTAAGAGGAGATTTTTGAAGACAAGAAAGAGTCCAAAGCATGGATCCAAGCATTAACTTACCTAGATAATGATTTTGGTGATGGATTCTCCTTGTGAAGCTCTTGATTCACGAAAATTTTGAAGGAGGAGGGAGGAATGCTCTTCAAGACTTAGAGAGATTGGAATTGAATTTTTGTGATGTGTGTGTGTGTATCCTCGGCCGAGAGTGAGAGGGAGGAAGAAGAAGAGTGACTTTGAGATGACATGTGCATGGAGAAATGGGATTGCATGGAGGTTTGGAGTGTAATGCATGGATATCCATGAGGTATTATTGATGTGGCATGATGAAGTCAATTCTTCATCTTTGTTATGGGCTTTTGGGCCGAAAATAAAAAAAAGAGAAGGGTTTTGGGCTTTAATGCCCTTAAGCCCATTATTAGAGTTAAGTTGGATGAGTTTTAACCTAAAAGGAAATATAATATGATTTTTATACTTTGTTGAGCTAGTTTAGGTTAATCATGGATCAAAGCTTTTAATTCATTTCATTCTAGGCCCAACATGGCCCAAAATATTGAAATAAATAAATGTGGGTCCAATTAGAGCCCATTTAAGGGTTCTAAGCCCATGATAGTCAAATTGGAAGCTTATTGGTCCATTTAGGTCCAATAAGGAAGTTCTAGTCCCAAAATGGACCTAATCAAGAACTTCTAGGGTTTCCAATTGCTTGATGTAGTGAATTGGGGTTTAGTTTTCCATTGAGTAAGCATCATACATGCTCTTGAGTTTTTGAATTCACATTTACTTGAGTATAGTGATTACAAGACACAAAATTTCTAGTTGTGACATCATCCCCCCGTTAGAGGGAATTTCGTCCCGAAATTCTGTTTGAAAGCTAGATTTGAGAATGCTAGAATAGGTGAGGGTACTTTTGCTTCATTTGGTCTTCGCGTTCCCACGTGAATTCTGACCCACGCTTTGCGTTCCACCGTACTTTCACGATCGGGATGCGACTTTGCTTAGTACGCTTCACCTCCCTGCCCATGATTTCAATTGGTTCCTCAACAAACAGGAGATTCTCATTGATTTCGATTTCGTCAAGAGGAATGACGAGTGTTTCATCTGACAAACACTTCTTCAGATTAGAGACATGAAACACGGGGTGTACACCGTTTAGCTCTGCGGGTATTTGTAGTCTGTATGCTACTGGACCAATTCGGGCGACAATTTCGAAAGGTCCAATGTATCGTGGATTTAGTTTTCCCCGCTTCCCAAAACGAATGACTCCTTTCCAGGGCGAGACTTTTAACAGTACTCGATCACCGACCTGAAATTCTAAGGGCTTTCGCCGTTTGTCAGCGTAGCTCTTTTGTCGGTCACGCGATGCTTGCAATCGAGATCTGATTTGGACGATCTTAGAGACGTTTTGAATGAATCTCCTATAGTAGCCTGCTAAAACCAAGAATTGACGAATTTCTGTGGGCATTGTTGGGATTGCCCATCCTTCTATAGCTTTGACCTTAGAGGGATCCACATAGATTCCATCTTGGCTGACTACATGACCTAGGAAGTTCACACTTCGCAGCCAGAACTCACACTTAGAGAGTTTGGCGTTAAGTTTTTCTGATCGCAGAGTTTCTAAGACTTGTCGAAGATGTTGGCCATGCTCTTCCTTGCTTCGAGAATAGACGAGGATGTCATCGATAAAAACAATGACAAAGTTGTCGAGGAACGGTCGGCAGATTCGATTCATTAGGTCCATAAATGCGGCAGGGGCATTCGTTAGATCGAAGGGCATAACGACAAATTCATAATGTCCGTAGCGAGTTCGAAAAGCGGTTTTTGGAATATCCTCTTCCCTGAATTTGAGTTGGTGGTATCCGGCCCGTAGATCTATTTTAGAAAAATAACTAGCTCCTTGAAGCTGGTCAAATAGGTCATCGATTTGTGGGAGTGGGTAGCGGTTCTTGATTGTGAGTTTATTTAACTCTCTATAATCGATGCACATTCTAAAAGATCCATCCTTCTTTTTGACAAAGAGCACCGGAGCTCCCCATGGCGAGTAACTAGGTCGAATAAATCCCTTATCCAAAAGTTCGCTGAGTTGGCTGGATAATTCCTGCATCTCGGCAGGAGCTAGCCGGTAGGGTGATTTAGCGAGAGGAGTTGCTCCTGGAATGAGGTCGATTCGAAACTCAACCTGTCTCTCTGGGGGTACTCCCGGAAGATCTTCAGGAAACACGTCCGGAAATTCACACGCTACGGGAATGTCTCGAACGTTAATCTCCTCCTTGGTTTTATCCACCACGTGAGCCAGGAACGCTAGATTGTTCCTTCGTAGATATTTTTGTGCCTTGATGCACGAAACGAGGCGAAGGTTCATGTTAGATTTGTCTCCGTAAATTACTAGGGTTTCGTGATTTGGAAGACGAAGACGAACGGCCTTCTCATGGCACATAATTTCGGCATGGTGGGGGCTTAACCAGTCCATGTCGATGATCACATCGAAACTCCTAATTGACACTGGCATTAGATCTATTCGAAAGACGTGTTGATTAAGAGTTAGGGTACATCCGGTGTAGATTTCCCCAGTGGATTCGGTTTTCCCATTGGCCATTTCCACCGTATAGGTTTCATTTAGCTTTTGGGGCAGTTGTTTTAATAAATGCTTAAACTTATTGCTTACGAAACTTCGCTCCGCTCCGGTGTCAAATAAGATGCATGCATAAGTGTGGTTTAAGGGAAACGTACCGGTAACAACAGAGGGGTCTTGAATAGCCTCACCATGACCCATGGTCAACATCCTTCCTGTTCCTCCATTTCTTAAATTGTTGTTGTTAGGACAGTCTCGGCGGATGTGTCCAGTCCTCCCACATCCGAAGCAGGTGTGGCTAGGCCCTGCGTTATTGCCGCCGGCATTGATGTTGTTGTTTCTGCGATGGTTGTTGTTGTTGGTTCCCTGATTTTGGTTCTAGGGTGGGTAAGTCTTGCAGTACTTTGCAGTGTGTCCCCTTCGGTTGCAACTGGTGCACTGAATATCCTTGCATTCTCCATTGTGATGGAAACCGCACTTGTTGCATTTGGGAAGATTACTAGAATAAGGTCTGGAAGCATTTGAAGTGGCTGAGGTTGGAGCATGTGGTGCGGATGAGACCGGTGCGGTAACAGCATTAACCGCCACTATCTGCTGCTTCTTGGATGTGTCGGGGCCCTGGCGCCCCTTCCTCTTATTGTTCTTTCCCCTCTTTCCATCACCTTCCTTCGTCTTCTCAGCCTCCACTAGCTTCTCTCCCTTCTTGTGTTATGGTCATACAACCTTTTTGCCAATCTTTTCACACTGTCAAATGTTTCGGGGTTTGCAGCTATCACATTCCCTTGAATTAGTGATGTGAGTCCCCAGATGAATCGCTCAATCTTCTTTCCTTCCGAGGTGATCATACCCGGGCACAACAGAGATAGTTCGCTAAATCTCGATATGTAGGCATCGGTATTCGCGTTCTGCATAGTGAGGTTCCATAGCTCTTGCTCCATCTTCTGTATTTCGCCTCATGGGTAGTACTCAGCCATTAACATTTCTTTCATCTCTGTCCACGGCATAGAGTTGGCTACAGGGAGCGTCATGGATTCTACATGTCCGTTCCACCAGGTGAGCGCTTGATCCACAAAAGTGCGGGCCGCGAACTTCACCTTCATGTGCTCAGGGCAGTCGCATATCTCGAATACCGACTCCACCTTTTCGATCCATCGCTTCAGAGTGATCACCCCTCCAGTGCCATTAAAAGTTCGTGGTTTGGCGTTTGTGAAGTCCTTATAGGTACATGTCTTGGTGGGTCCTTGATTCATTCCGTTGTTCGAACTTCCGGCTCCTTGCCCGTTGACTCCTCCATTGTTCCCTTGATGAATTTGCGCAATCGCTGCAGTGACTGCTGCGGATACAGCTGCCTGGAATGCGGCTGAGTCAACTTCAGGTGGGGTTGGTCCTAGGTTTCCGCGAGTAGGTCGGGGGGGGGGGCATCTTTCTGTCACCAAAACGGAAAGATGTTGAGGGTATATGGTTTCTGTGAGGTCGTGATCCTACTGACTAGGTGCATGGTACGAACTCAAACACTACTATCATTGACCAATCAATCATAACTTCTTTACACATAGCAATTTGTAATATCGTAACAAAACACGTAAAAATTTATTAATATTATCCGCATTTGATACATGAAAATTTTGCTCGTAAGAGCATACATGAGTGATACTAGTTCGACAGCATAACGACTCTATGAGTAGTGTAGTCACTTAAACATAGAGTCGGAGTACATACCATATTTCCTAACGACCTACTAAGATATGTCTATCCCTAACCGCGATGAGCTGCGTCCTACGATAACGGTGAAGTCATATGCCGAAGTGCTGAGCCAACAGCTGAGCCATCTCAATCATGTCTACAATGACCTCATCCCTCTCATGCTCCGCTTGCACGGCACGTGCTTCCATGGCGAACAGTTGTTGTCGCAAGTCGGCAATCTCGGCTTCTGGGGAGC
Source organism: Lactuca saligna (assembly GCF_052625555.1). NCBI lineage: Eukaryota > Viridiplantae > Streptophyta > Magnoliopsida > Asterales > Asteraceae > Lactuca > Lactuca saligna. The sequence goes on from NC_136423.1 coordinate 181,778,660, forward strand.
GATTCTCCCTCACGGGATTCACTGGTGGGACGTGGGGATCCTGTTGCACTTCGCTAGCAGGAGATGCGACGTGACCCATGTCCGGGGCATGATCCTCCTCCATGTCATCGTCGGTCTCCTCGAACTCGTAGTCGGTGTCCATGTACTCGTCAGGTTCAACGCCGTGGACTCCCTCTTGATTCCCCTCTGGTTCGTCTTCGAGTACCCCGTGTGCCCCTAGGGCTTGGTGAAACTGAATGCCCTGATGTTCTCCCTCCATGAAGACTGGGAGAAAGTATACGAATAAGCTATCACTTTCCTATGACTCTACCGCTATGGCACAAGCTAAACAGACGTTCTCTTTTCGGTAGTAGGGGTATAGTTTTAGATTCCCTAGTTATCTTGATCTCATCAGGACGTGTGTTAGTTATACTTTAGAGAGAGTGTAGTTGATCAGGCTACATCCACTCCTTGGTACCACTAAGAACAACCCTGAATTTAACCGAGACACTAGTATTATTTTTGTTTGGTTCGGCGTTATGTTCCTATTCCTAATGCAAGCAAGGGTGTTTTATTTACGTGTTTTGTTCAGAGTTATGTTAGTCCCTCTTTTTGGTTTATAGTTGCATATCAATGTGTGGCTAGATATGCTAGTTCACTATAAACAAAGCTCTGATACCAACCTGTCACACCCCCGAACCAGATGGCGGAAACGTCCGGGGGCTGTTGTGACTCAATTGAATACCATCACAATGAATATACATGAAACATAACATTATACATCACCAAGCATTGGAATGATACAACTGGTAGCATTCACATCCATTACATCGTTTCAAAATATTACATTCCAAAATACATGGTTCATTGTTACTTAAACAACTGCAAAACAATCATAGAATACCGTCCTTTCTTCACTTATCTGTTACCTCAGAATACAAGTATTTTGAAAAACGTCAACATGTGAAATGTTGGTGAGTTCATAAGTAACATTTGAAATCCGATGTTTGTAATGTTATAAAAAAAACCACCAGAAAATCCGATATTTTCTGAAAATAGAATAGCGTAAAAATATGTTAAGATCCGTGAGTATGCTTGTTTGAATTCTATAGATGTAAGCGTAAGAGTTGTGAAATTCGACATGTAGTTCATAAGTGTAGTTGTTGAAAACCCTAGGAAAACCCGACATTTTCCTACCACTTTGCTTTACTTAGTTTGTGAACTGTTATTTCGTTACGTTAGAGGTATTCGTTGAGCTCCGGAGGCATTGAGTATACAGTGGGTGGTGAATTGTTGTAATGTCCGTTAATAAAAACGTACAGTCGACAACCGTACCAGCGATCCCTTGGGCGTCACTTGCACTTATTCACACAACTCAATCCTCCAGGACTTGTGTAGTCCCACGACCGGAGGGAAAAAGAGAAGGTGCGAAACCCTCGTTATTTCCCTGCGTCGTTCAAGACCATTGCAATTGCGAAGGGCCCGAAGCCCAACCCGCAATCGTGAGTTCCCGACTTTACTAGCAGCACTGAAGGACCCTTGGGGACCAGCAGCATGTTTGCCATTGAAAGTCCTTTTACACGCGGTCGAGTCGTATTAGACCCAACTACATGTAAGCAAGTGTCCTTTGGGCCTAAAGATCATGTCATCGGGCTAGCTAGGCTCGACAAGCATGATTTGCAACTTTTGGGCCTAAGGAGTGTATGTCGACGTATTGAGTAATTCCACGAGAGTAAAGAGTTCCAAGAGTTCCATATGTGTATTGATCGTTGTAGTGTTAGTAGTTTTGGATTTGTTATTGATTCGAGACCGAATCAATTCGTTTGGTAACGATTGTTGGTGATATTGTGTATTGTAATTTATCGACAGTCGTAGTGTCAATCTTTGTTCACAACGAGTGTATTGAATTATCATTGAAAATTTTCTGTTTACAACCCCTCTTCATTTTGTAAATTTAATTTTTCACCCCTTTAGGTAAAATAATTTCCGGTTTAGTCCTTAAACCATTTTTCTTGACATTTTAACACCAAAAATTATTGAAATTAATATTTTTCAGCATATTTTTCATTGAAAACAGTTTAAGTCCCTGAATTTGCAGTTTTCCCGGTTGTAACCCCTCCTTTTCGCAATTTTTACATTTTTGACCCAAATTGGAAAAATTTTGCAACTTTGGTCCTTTATAAATTTGAAAAGCACTTTAAACCTTTGAAAAGTACTTGTGACACTAGTGGTCCATTGTTTTACAGAAAAACACAGTTTTGGCCCTCCAAAACAGAAAATTTCGCATAATGGGCTCTATTGGGCTGAAATTGTCATTTTTAGCCCGTTAAGCTTGAAATTTATGCTTTTAACCTTCCAAATAGTATATTTTCAGAAAATACATTATGGAAACTGTTTTGACTCATCTCACCCATCAGATTTCGTAATATTTCATTTTAGGCTCTTCAACTTTGTATTTTTAGCTTTTTGTGTAAAAAAAATGAGTTTTTAGCCCAAAATGAGTGTTGTCAAGCCATTTGGCTATCTTTCTTGGTATACTTTGCATGTAGTAGTATATTTTATGCTATTATAAGATATATCTCGGTTTTTAGCAATTCATAACTAGATCAAGCATCAAGATCATACAAAACATACATATAAGCATAGAAATCAACCAAAACATACACATAATGATGGATCTACACCTTTGCTTGTATTCTCCCCCACAAAAACTTATAAAAACCGAAAATAAGGGGGTATGAAGCTCACCTTGGGTGTTGATTCGGTTTTTGAAGAAAGAATGGAAGAAGTGAAGTGATGTTTCACTCTAGCACCCTTTGATGATGAATTCGAGTTTATGGAGTTCTAAGACACAAGTTTATGATTTCATGAGAGTTAAGAGGAGATTTTTGAAGACAAGAAAGAGTCCAAAGCATGGATCCAAGCATTAACTTACCTAGATAATGATTTTGGTGATGGATTCTCCTTGTGAAGCTCTTGATTCACGAAAATTTTGAAGGAGGAGGGAGGAATGCTCTTCAAGACTTAGAGAGATTGGAATTGAATTTTTGTGATGTGTGTGTGTGTATCCTCGGCCGAGAGTGAGAGGGAGGAAGAAGAAGAGTGACTTTGAGATGACATGTGCATGGAGAAATGGGATTGCATGGAGGTTTGGAGTGTAATGCATGGATATCCATGAGGTATTATTGATGTGGCATGATGAAGTCAACTCTTCATCTTTGTTATGGGCTTTTGGGCCGAAAATAAAAAAAAAAAAGAAGAGTTTTGGGCTTTAATGCCCTTAAGCCCATTATTAGAGTTAAGTTGGATGAGTTTTAACCTAAAAGGAAATATAATATGATTTTTATACTTTGTTGAGCTAGTTTAGGTTAATCATGGATCAAAGCTTTTAATTCATTTTATTCTAGGCCCAACATGGCCCAAAATATTGAAATAAATAAACGTGGGTCCAATTAGAGCCCATTTAAGGGTTCTAAGCCCATGATAGTCAAATTGGAAGCTTATTGGTCCATTTAGGTCCAATAAGGAAGTCCTAGTCCCAAAATGGACCTAATCAAGAACTTCTAGGGTTTCCAATTGCTTGATGTAGTGAATTGGGGTTTAGTTTTCCATTGAGTAAGCATCATACATGCTCTTGAGTTTTTGAATTCACATTTACTTGAGTATAGTGATTACAAGACACAAAATTTCTAGTTGTGACATCATCCCCCCGTTAGAGGGAATTTTGTCCCGAAATTCTATTTGAAAGCTAGATTTGAGAATGCTAGAATAGGTGAGGGTACTTTTGCTTCATTTGGTCTTCGCGTTCCCACGTGAATTCTGACCCACGCTTTGCGTTCCACCGTACTTTCACGATCGGGATGCGACTTTGCTTAGTACGCTTCACCTCCCTGCCCATGATTTCAATTGGTTCCTCAACAAACAGGAGATTCTCATTGATTTCGATTTCGTCAAGAGGAATGACGAGTGTTTCATCTGACAAACACTTCTTCAGATTAGAGACATGAAACACGGGGTGTACACCGTTTAGCTCTGCGGGTATTTGTAGTCTGTATGCTACTGGACCAATTCGGGCGACAATTTCGAAAGGTCCAATGTATCGTGGATTTAGTTTTCCCCGCTTCCCAAAACGAATGACTCCTTTCCAGGGCGAGACTTTTAACAGTACTCGATCACCGACCTGAAATTCTAAGGGCTTTCGCCGTTTGTCAGCGTAGCTCTTTTGTCGGTCACGCGATGCTTGCAATCGAGATCTGATTTGGACGATCTTAGAGACGTTTTGAATGAATCTCCTATAGTAGCCTGCTAAAACCAAGAATTGACGAATTTCTGTGGGCATTGTTGGGATTGCCCATCCTTCTATAGCTTTGACCTTAGAGGGATCCACATAGATTCCATCTTGGCTGACTACATGACCTAGGAAGTTCACACTTCGCAGCCAGAACTCACACTTAGAGAGTTTGGCGTTAAGTTTTTCTGATCGCAGAGTTTCTAAGACTTGTCGAAGATGTTGGCCATGCTCTTCCTTGCTTCGAGAATAGACGAGGATGTCATCGATAAAAACAATGACAAAGTTGTCGAGGAACGGTCGGCAGATTCGATTCATTAGGTCCATAAATGCGGCAGGGGCATTCGTTAGACCGAAGGGCATAACGACAAATTCATAATGTCCGTAGCGAGTTCGGAAAGCGGTTTTTGGAATTTCCTCTTCCCTGACTTTGAGTTGGTGGTATCCGAACCGTAGATCTATTTTAGAAAAATAACTAGCTCCTTGGAGCTGGTCAAATAGGTCATCGATTTGTAGGAGTGGGTAGCGGTTCTTGATTGTGAGTTTATTTAACTCTCTGTAATCGATGCACATTCTAAAAGATCCGTCCTTCTTTTTGACAAAGAGCACCGGAGCTCCCCATGGCGAGTAACTAGGTCGAATAAATCCCTTATCCAAAAGTTCGCTGAGTTGGCTGGATAATTCCTGCATCTCGGCAGGAGCTAGCCGGTAGGGTGATTTAGTGAGAGGAGTTGCTCCTGGAATGAGGTCGATTCGAAACTCAACCTGTCTCTCTGGGGGTACTCCCGGAAGATCTTCAGGAAACACGTCCGGAAATTCACACGCTACGGGAATGTCTCGAACATTAATCTCCTCCTTGGTTTTATCCACCACGTGAGCCAGGAACGCCAGATTGTTCCTTCGTAGATATTTTTGTGCCTTGATGCACGAAACGAGGTGAAGGTTCATGTTAGATTTGTCTCCGTAAATTACTAGGGTTTCGTGATTTGGAAGATGAAGACGAACGGCCTTCTCATGGCACATAATTTCGGCATGGTGGGGGCTTAACCAGTCCATGCCGATGATCACATCGAAACTCCTAATTGACACTGGCATTAGATCTATTCGAAAGACGTGTTGATTAAGAGTTAGGGTACATCCGGTGTAGATTTCCCCAGTGGATTCGTTTTTCCCATTGGTCATTTCCACCGTATAGGTTTCATTTAGCTTTTGGGGCAGTTGTTTTAATAAATGCTTAAACTTATTGCTTACGAAACTTCGCTCCGCTCCGGTGTCAAATAAGATGCATGCATAAGTGTGGTTTAAGGGAAACGTACCGGTAACACCGTATAGGTTTCCATGATTAGTGATCTATTAGATCTCTATTCTGAATTGTTTTTATGTATGTGCATATGTTTATTGGTATGAGGGAAAGGGTTGAAGCAGTTCCTAATGTGTGCAGTAGGCCAAGACACCATGGGCGAACCAGGTAGACTGCAGGCCCGAGCCAGGAAAAAATCTAGTCAGACTGAAGGCCCAGCGAGTGGTACGGATAGGCTGAAGGCCCCAAAGAGGGCGATCCAGACGTGCCGATGGCTCGAAGAGCGGTCCAGATAGACTGAGGACCGGGATTTGGTCCAGTTAGACTGTTAGCTTATTATACATGTTGTAGTTGTATTTGATATGGTTATATTTGAATGGTGTTGGTATTTTGGGGGAAACTCACTAAGCTTCCGGGCTTACAGTTTCAGTTTATTGTTTCAGGTACTTTTGGTGATCGCGAGAAGGCGAAGGCATGATCGTACCACTCCTCCTGTTGTTATGATTTTATCATCTGATGATGGGATACTTTGATAATTATTATTTTGAAAACGAACTTTGTAATGTTAAATGATTTTAAATAGCTTGGAAAAGTTTAAAATTGGCATGAATTTTGTGGGTGTTACAAGTTGGTATCAGACCCTTGGTTTGAGTGAAATGGAGGAACATTCCTGTGAATCTAGTCTCAAATCAAGGAAAGGTTTTCAAAATAAACTCTAAATGGTTTTCAAAATAAGTAAAGGAGGATGCAGGGTGTACGATCAGCTGGAGCCAGTAAGTAGACCCCAAAATACCATACAATTATGTAATTATGTGATATGTTAGGACAACATGCTAGTACTAGGCTAGGGATCTTCAGGAATTGTATAATAGAATTACATGATTACATGATGCCTACTAGCCTAGGGTTTCCTTTTCATGAGATTAACATCATTAATTTAGTTGATTAGTGTATGCTTCACAGTTATACATAATTAAGATCTTATAGTTTGAGAATGTGTGACAGCCCGCAATTTCTATCTTGTACAACCATTCAACTCAATCAAAGGTCAGACTTGTTCTGCTATCTGTTTAGCACTGTTTAGAGTCTGTTTGATTGTTCTATGCCTATTACATCTAAGGAATGTGTGTTAGGAAGTGTTTCCTAAAGTTCTCAACCACCTATCATGCCTTAAACTTCACCAAGTGGAGTTTACAGCCACACCATGTGAGTTTATGGCCATAAACTCATGGTAGCCGTAAACTCATGCCTTATACATGTTGATTCTTTCATTTCTTCCTCATTCTTCACCATTTCAAGTCAAGAACTCGATTTTCCTCTTAAGTATCATAAGGATCTTCACTTTGTTCTTCAAAAATGTAAGTGTTTCATCCCTTGTTTAGTTGATACACCTTCTTAACTAGCATCACCCTTTGATTTCATCCATTAACTTCATCTTTTTGGGGTTAGATCTTCAAGAACACCAAGAACACTCTAGTGTTTTGGGCCGAAATCAACCCTTTTAGCTTGTATATCGTAAGTATCACTTCCCTATACTTGTTATCTAGTTGAAACACTTGATTAGTACCTTGAAAACAACCTGGAATTCCAAAGGTTTCCATCTTTTGAGAAATCAATATCCAATATTATTGACAGTTATCTAATCTTTTGAGAAATCAATATCCAAGTAATTTCAGACTTCTACTGCTAGATCTCTATATCAATCATACTCTCATTTGTTTGTTGGACTATGGAGAGTTATTCCATGGATCACACTCATTATACTTCCAATTTATTCTTACTATCATCTTCAATCCTTGTAAACTTTTAGTTAAAAGATGCCTCCTCGAAGAGTGACAATGTGTAACCCTCCGATAACTCCTACGCAACCTCCACCTCCTCCACAATATAATCCGACGGCTATCCAAGCTGCGGTAAATGTGGCTGTTACGGCAGTCCTAGCTCAATTCAATGCTAGTGGAACTAGAGGGAATGGAAGGACTATGCATTCCACTAAAGGTGATGCTCTAGCGCGCTCTAGGGAGTGCTCGTATAAGGTCTTCACCAGCTGCAAGCCCAGGTCCTTCAATGGAACTGGCGGAATTATTGCCCTCTTGCAATGGTTCGAGAAGACGGAATCAATCTTTGAGATCTGCTCCTGTCTGGAAGGAAGCAAAGTTAAATTTGTTGCCTGCACCTTTGCGGACAGAGCCCTAACGTGGTGGAATAGTCATGTCAAGTCACTATCTCTTATAGTGGCAAATGCTATCGGCTGGGAAGCTCTGAAGGAGCTCATGATTGAAGAATACCGCCCGAGGGGCAAAGTACAAAAACTTGAACAAGAGCTCTGGAGCCTAACCATGAAGGGCTCCGACATAGTCTCCTACACTGCTAGATTCAACGATCTGGTAGCACTATGTCCGGGAATGATCCCTTCTGAGGCGAAGAAGGTGGAGAGGTATATCTGGGAACTGGTGCCTCCATTTCAGGGGAATGTCCTAGCTTCAAACCCTGCTACCTTCGATAGTGCTAAGTGATTGGCACAACAACTCATTGACCATGGGGTCCGTACCCCATTAACAACAACCACCCTAGCCATCTCAGAACCCTCCAAAGCCGTTAATAACAAGCAGAAGTTATGGGATAACAAAAAGAAGAACGCGATGCAGAGTTCTACCAAAAAGCAGCAAGTCGTGGCCATTCATGCTGCGATAGCACCTACAACTACTGTACCGATGAAGTAGTATGTTGGGAACTTCCCAAAGTGCAACAAGTGCAGTTTCCAACACACGGGACCCTGCCGGTAAATGCAGCACTCTAACTGCAATAGGAAGGGGCACACTGCCCATTTCTGCAAAGCTCCGGCAAGGACAATCACCCAAGTCCCCAACACTGGTGTGGACCAGTCTTGCTACGGTTGTGGCGAGGTGGGCCACTATAAAAGGAACTGCTTGAAGGCAGGGAATGCTGATGGAGTGAGAAGAGTTTTGGCTATAGGCCACGAGGAAGCAGCTGCCGACCCTACAGTGGTCACTGGTACGTTTCTCCTTGATAACTCTTATGCATGCATTCTGTTCGATAGTAGAGCGGAGAGGAGTTTCGTGAACCAGAAATTTGCTCACTTGCTTAAACATAAGTCTCATGCACTTAAAGAACTATTCACCGTAGAAATGGCTAACGGGAAAACTAAGAGCATTAACAGTATATACATAGGATGTACTCTAACTCTAGGTAGCCAATCCTTTCCAATCGACCTCATGCCGGTCTCGATTAAAAGGTTCGACGTCATTATCGGCATGGATTGGTTGAGTCTTCATCGTGCCGACATCATGTGTTTTGAAAAAACCGTTCGCCTTAATCTTCCACTTGGCGAAACCCTTATTATCTATGGCAACAAACCCGATACGAACTTCTGTATCATCTCGAGTATTCAAGCCCAAAAGTTCCGCGAAAGGAATGTCGCGCATTCCTTTCTCATGTTGTCGATACAAGCCAAGAGACCAAGGACCTAAAGAGTATCCTAGAAGTATGAGACTTTCCTGACATCTTTCCATAGGAACTACCGGGATTGCCCCCACAAGGACAAGTCGAGTTCAGAATCGAATTAGTTCCAGGGGCTACCCCAGTAGCCAAATCGCCCTATCGTCTAGCACTAGCTGGGATGCAGGAACTATCCGGTCAAGTTAACGAACTGCTCAACAAGGGCTTTATAAGACCAAGCTTCTCACCGTGGGCAGTGCCGGTCTTATTCGTGAAGAAGAACGACAGATCATTCCGTATGTGCATCAATTACAGAGAACTCAACAAGCTAACAGTCAAGAATCGTTACCCACTACCTCGCATAGACGATTTGTTCGACCAACTGCAAGGGGTGGGCTATTTTTCAAAGATTGATCTGAGATCCGGGTATCACCAGTTACCAGTGCTAGAGGAGGATGTTCCGAAGATAGCCTTTTGAACCCGTTACGGACACTACGAGTTTGTAGTGATGCCGTTTGGATTGACTAATGTGGCCGCAGTATTCATGGATTTAATGAATAGGGTGTGTCATCCTTACTTGGATCAGTTTGTCATTGTATTCTTTGATGACATACTTATCTACTCTCGTAGTAAGGAGGAGCACAGTTAACATCTGTGGCTGATCTTAGAAACACTACGGTCAGAGAAGCTCTACGCGAAGTTCTCTAAATGTGAATTCTGGATCCGAAGAATTGAATTCTTAGGTCACGTGGTTATTGAAGAGGGAATTTACGTGGACCCTTCCAAAATCAAAGCCATTGGGAACTGGTCAGCACCGAAGACGCCTACGAAAATTCGTCAATTTCTAGGCCTCGCTGGCTACTATCGCAGATTCATTCAGAACTTCTCACGGATTGCGCAACCTCTTACAACATTGACCCAGAAGGGCTTAGCCTTTGACTGGGTAGAGAAGCAAGAGAAAGCGTTCCAAACGATGAAGCAAGCCTTATGCACCGCACCGATACTATCCCTCCCAGAATGGATAGAATTCTTCGTGGTTTATTGCGATGCATCCAACCAGTGGCTCAGTTGTGTTCTGATACAACGAGGTAAGGTCATCGCCTATGCCTCAATACAGCTGAAGACATACGAGGTCAACTACACCACTCATGATCTTGAGTTAGGAGCAGTTGTATTCACCCTAAAGATTTGGAGACACTACCTATATGGTACAAAAAGCACTATCTTTACAGACCACAAAAGCATACAACACATATTCGACCAGAAGGAGCTTAACATGAGATAACGCCGGTGGGTCAAGATACTCAATGATTACGAATGCGAAATTCGTTATCATCCCGGCAAGGCCAACTTAGTAGCTAATGCCCTGATCTGGAAAGAATACTCTGGTCGTAGAGTTATATCATTGACTATGACTATCCATTCACACTTGTCCACACAAATTAAGGAGGCCCAACTCAAAGCTTTGAAACCTGAAAATGTGGTGGGTGAATCCCTAATAGGGATGGATAAAAACTTGGAAGTCAAAGGTTGCGGAGCCTTATATCTCATGGGCCGGATCTGGACACCGAAACGCGGTGGTTTTAGAGACTTGGTCATGAAAGAAGCGCACAACACTCGATATTCCGTCCACCCAGGTTCAAATAAGATGTATCTGGATCTTAAAAAGTTATACTGGTGGCCTAGCATGAAAGCAGAGATTGCTAACTTCGTGAGTAAAGGTTGAATACCAGAAACCATCAGGTTTACTCCATCAACCGGAGATACATGAATGGAAGTGGGAGCGGATCACGATGGAATTCATAACCAAGTTTCCCAAGACAACAGGTGGTCTCGATAATAATTATTATACATTTTATCGAACATATAAAATATCTTTGATTAAAGTAATTGTTCTTTATATGTGTTTCGATATAATAAATAATTATACACATGTAGTGGAAAAATATTAGGAGTACATAATATTTGTAGAAAATATTAATTATGACTAAATGATAAAATAAAGACCAAAATAAAAGTTTATTTGGATAAATAATCTTATTGAAAGTTGTAGTAGTCATGATGATGATTATATGGATAAAAAGAATGCTTAAAACTAACTTCATATGAGAAAGTTATGATTTATTTAAGTTTCGTGTTCAAACCGATACGGCAAGGTGCGTCATAAAAAGTGAACCAGAGATATGTTGCATTTTAGCCGGAGTGATGTAAATGAAAGTTAAAGTTCTCTTCAATAGGAACGTGCCGATATAAAGAATGCCAAAATCTGACTTTGTATGATAAAGTTATGATTTTTCAAAGTTTCAAGTGTGACAGAGTACAACAGTGTGCGACACATAAATCGAACTTAAAATCGATTGATTGTTAGCCAAAATAATGTAACCAAGAGTTGAAGATCTCGTAGATACGAATCCTTTGATATAAAGATAATCGAGAATGGATCTCGTGTGTGAAGGATATAAGCGAAACATGGTCCCGACTCTTCGAGTGCGGTGGATCTGATATAAATTTATAAATTTAAGATATCATGAGAATTTGCTAATGGAGTCTAAATGTAAGTCTTAGTACTCATAAATACCAACGTGTGCATATAAAGTGTTGGATTAGGTGTGTAAGCCCATAACTACTTTGGTATGTACTTGACCTGATTATGAGCATGGTCCTTTTAGGTTGCCTTCACCATAGCAACTTATAGGATGAATTATGGAGAAAGAGGATTAATTGTGATTTATTATTATATTATGTGAATAATATATTAAAAGATAAATCATATTGTTTAAATAATATTGATCAAGAATTAATTTAGACTTAATTTTGTGATCAAAAGAGAAAAATTAAATCAAAGGGACTGATACTGTAATTATAAGATAATTGTAATTAGGGTGATGGATCACCTTGGAATAAAGGTTGGACGAATTTTATGGGAAGCCCATAAGGAATTCGTCCAAGGGATATTCTAGAAGGAGTCCATGGGCTGCTTAAGGCTTAAGCAGTCATATTAGGATTTCCACCTAAAAACCCTAGCAACCACAAATATAAATAGACCCCCCTAACATAAGGATTTTGGCCATATGCTTCTTGATGTTGCCCTAGCCGATTTCCTCCCCTCTCCTAAGTCATCTTGTTGCTAGTGGGGTTTGTAACTCCCTTAGAGGTGAAACACTTGGGGAACTAAGCTTTCAAGAGTCAAGGACTTTTTGGATTATTCTTGTTATTGCTACATAACAAGTAAGGTAAGATTCCAAACCCTTATTTACATATGAATTTCGTTCTTAGACATGTTAGATTAGGGTTTATGCTTTGGAAGATTGTTTGCATGTATAACTTGAGGAAAACCTAGATCCAAAGCATTAGGGTTGCATGTACACCATAGGAATGACGTTCTGCTCAAAACCCATCATAAAGAACATAGAGAACAAAGCTAGTATGCGAAAGATATTGACAAGACTGGGTTCCTACTCTTTGAACGTGGCAAATTCGATACAACTTTGTAAATTTGAGATAGGATGAGAATTAGTCGATGGAGAGTAAAATGAAAGTTGTAGTACTTTGAAATACCTGAGCATAAATATAAAGAACATTGAAAAAGAAACTCATACATGGAAGATATGGATGAAACTTCAGGCCTACTCCTGATTAGACCCCTATATAATCGTTATTATGAGCTTATTAATAAGATTTATTAGTAATACTGACCAATCTACTCACAAGAATGATGACAAGGCAAGATTAATGAGGTTTTTAAAGTGGATTTTCCAAACTGTATATCTTTATATGCTAAATGTATCCTATCCCTGATACGATCTTAACTAGATGTTTCTTATCAGCTATGCATCATTGGTAAGTTTAGGATTATTGATAAAACCGAATAATAAGGCTGGATATTACTCATGTTTAGGTCGTTTTAAAAGGGAATATGAAGTGTCGGTTAAATATCTGACTTTCCCGCGAGTCTCTCACCTATATCATGTGAGTGCATAGTTACTTTCATAAATATAGTTTAATACAAGCATTTATTAAAAAGTATTAATATCTGTTCAAAGTTTATATGTGGGGAGTTAAATGTTATTATTTGAGATATTTGTTAAATGTGTATTTGATAACATGCATTGTGTGAACCAGTTATGGATAATTATTTGTTAAAATATTTATATGATATTATTAGGTGATAACCTTAAAAATAAGTATTTGTACTTAAAATGATTACTGCATGTTAAAATATTTAATGTTGTGTTACGACAAGTGTCATTTAAACAATAATTATTTTTAAAATGCAGTTATAAGGATTATAATCGCATCTAAGTTCTAAACTGAGACGTATAAATGATTTTTAGATCCTGTTAAGTTGAATAAGGAGTAGTCCTATACTGTACTGCGACAATATGGTATAAATAAAAATTTGGTTTGGAAATCCATTATAAGCCTATAGCCATACCTAATAATAAAATAAGATTTATAAAAGATGCTTAGTTCAAATTAAATTAAAAGAGTGTTTAGTTGCACAATGTATTATAAAAATATTACATAAATGATAAATTGCACTATTTACAGGTTTTGTAATCTTGTCTAGTTACACATTAGGACTGAAATGGAATGTCTAGTTCAATTAAGTTTTGATATTAGGTAGTTTTATATTGGGATGTGCATAAGATTGAAATAGAGAGTAGAGATCTGTTTCTCAGGTACTACTTGCATCGGGGTACTATTATGTGTCAGAAGTACTATTATGTACAAAGTCATTTTTCGACACTATCACGTGTTGGTGTACGGGAACATACCAAAGTACTATATTAGTATTCCCCCTCATTTTATTTTGATGAGCTTCATGTGTTAGCGTTTCCCTTTTCATGATGATTGGATGAGCTTCGTGACTCAGACCACTACTATGTATGTTCGAATCATCTAATCGAATGTTGGATATAGGGAGTCAGAGGACCACTGGTAAGTAAGTCTAAGCCATCAAACAGGTGTTGATTAATCATGTTATCTGGGGTGTTTGGATTGTGTGTTCGTTGGTGTACTTCATCCCTCTCATTTGTTGTCTTTTTGATCCCCGTTTACTCCCAAGGAATCCTCGAAGCAGCTTGTTGTTCATAATGATCCTTTTGATAAATCTCATGAGGTCATTGTATAGGGATAGTATGTGAGTATCAATGGGATGGATAACTACGTATAGATTGTCTTATAATATATTTAGGTTCTATGATATTTTTTTAGTAACAGTTAGTTCTGAAGGTTTGATAATTATAAATTATTATCATAATAATAATTTGGGGTTGAAAACCGTATGTGTCTCATTAGATTTCCCAACTTGACCCACTCAATTTACATGCATCACATGTAGCGGTGTTAAGACGGTTGGAAGTTTGAATAGGATAATGAGTGATTAAAGAGAAGACATGCAATAGAGTTCAAGACCGCAGGTCTTTATGCTGTAATTATGTTGTTTATTGATTATGACATCCTTAAAATTTTGTATGTTGAAACATCTTCATTCACAAATATTTTTAATAAAACAAAATAGTTTACGCAAAATGTTTTATTATACTTGGATTTTTCATCAAACAAAGATGTTATGGTTTTTTAAAGTGTAAAGAAAAAAGTTATTTTCGGTTCTTGAAAATAGGGGATGTCATGGGTCAAACTTTGATGGATTTGAGTATTAGACTGAGGATGGACCTTTGATTTGTATTAGGTGGTGCGTGCTAACCGTTTCGTTTACGAAGAGTATTTTAAGATTTCGGTTGGTAGACAAGTGTAAGTTTTCTCACTACATTATGTATGACATTAGATATCCTTCCTTGATAGGTTGTCTTCATGAATTATGTGGATCTATGGTTACGGCATAACATTGTATGTGATAATATAGTTAGATTATAACAACCATATATGAGACTATAGTTAGACTATAGCAATTGTATGTTTGATGGAATGTATGATATACTGGGGGAACTCACTTGTGATTATGTTTTAAAGTTGAATGTTTTTTAGGTGTGAAAGGGAAGGGCGCGACATGACTATACACTTACGTCGATGTTATGATATTATTTGAGACTTTTGTTGGTTTTTTTATAACTCTGATTAACAATGGTTTTCTTCTGATATGTATTTAAAGGATGAGGTTTGGATATTTAAACTCTTTTTAAAAATGAAAATTTTGGTTTGAAAATGAGGATGTTACATATGTTGTTTTTCTTTATCATTATGCTAACTTCCTTTTGGTTTATCCATGCAATTAAAATCATATAGTTTTTTTTTCAAATTTGTTCTACTTTGAGCCCATATTTAAAAGCAATTTTTATGTAGCCTTTTTATGTCACAATGACGAGGAATTTGACGATGCTAATTATCGTTAATTTTGTGACACTAATGACACTCAAATCCACTTATCTTGCCACCACACTTCCCAACAAAAATGGCAAGTCTAAATGCATATTAGGAATTGTTAGTAACTGATGGGTTTTCTAGGTTACTTCTAATTAAATAATTATTTAGCTAAATAAAACCCAAAACTTTTATGGGCACATGCAACTTAGAACTTCTATGACTAAATACACAATATAATAACATACTAATGAAAACTTAATCTAACCTAATTGTAAACATACAAAAGGAAATAATGTATGTACCTTATTAAAAATCATTTATTGTTGTTTGAATCTTCTTCTTGGTTGACTTGGAAAGAAAGGGTCATAAGTGTTACCAATTTAATGTGTTACACCTAATACCCTATAAACCCTATAATAAGAGAGAGAGAGAGAGAGAGAGAGAGAGATAGAGAGAGAGAGAGTAGAGATAGAGAGAGAGAGAGAGAGAGGAATGAAGGAGAAATTCGGCCACAGCCTCTTGGGAAGAGCATGAACGAAAATTTGACTCCATGGGGTCCTATTTATAGTTATGGTGGTACAAGGATAACCCTATATTTGTATAAAAAAATAATACTGTTTTATCTATTCAAATATGGTAATCCTTATCAGCTTAACAAGCCTTCCAAAAGCCTTGTAAAACCATCCACTACCCTAAGAGGGTTTTATAATTATTTTCTTACTTAATTATGAACAATTACAATACCCTTAGACCTTTAATTAATTCTAATTAATCCATAAATTAATTCTAATTAATTCTAACTAATTATAAATTAATTCTTATTGAATTAATATTAATTTATTAATAATATGATAAATTAACAATTCAATTATCCTCTCTCTTAAAGTCATTTCTACTTATTTCTAGATATTAAGGACAACCCAAAAATAATTTTCCTTTTATTTAGATAGTTACACCAATTTAGTTATGACCTTAGATACTTAATACAACAGTCTCTCACTTGGATATGTAACATCCCAAAATTCAAGACCAAAACTTTCATTTTTAATTTAATAATTCATAAAATAGATTATTGAAAACATCGTGAAGTTATATCATATCATAAAAACCTATATGTCATATGTCTCAAAACATGTTATAATATAATAATGTAAGAGTACAAAATCCCAAGAACATCATAGTGCGGAAAATCGTGGTATGATGTGCTGCTATCATGTCGGATCCTTTCCATTCGAAGAAGAAGGATCTGAAACAAAAACTGAAAACCGTCAGCACAAAGCTTAGTGATTTACCCCATCACACCACATACCATATAATAAACATATTGTCTAACATGTCCGGGTACTGGCCTACCCCTTTGATCTCTTTCATTCGGTAACTTTCATAGTCTATCAGGGTGTTGGCCTACCCTTTCGGTCTCTTTCAACCGGTAACTTGCCTAGCATATCATGGTGATGGCCTACCCCTTCATCCCTTTCGACCAGTACCTTTCCTAGCATATCAGGGTACTCGCCTACCCCTTCGGTCCTTTCGATCGGTACCGCGTACTATTTCACCCCTACTTCTACCATGTAATCTCCTAGTATATAAACACATAAGTCACATACTGTCTAGCATATCAGGGTGTTGGCCTACCCCTTCAGTCCTCTCGACGGTACTATGGCCTATCCTACCCCTCCTACTACTTTCACGTAATAGCATAACATACTAGCACATAAAACATAACAGATAGTGGCATACCAGATAATTATCACACAGACAATCATCTCTACTTATCACTTACTAGTGAGTCGACATTGGTGCCTTCGACCCACTTCTTCTGGAAGGTAACTCACCTCGTAAAGTTGAGTATCGAATATCACGGAAATGAATCTCTAATAGTTGCTCCGATGACTCCATGACTATCATTATCATAACAACACTTAGTCAAAATCCATAATACTTCTTAGGGTAAAATGACCATTTTACCCCTTGGTCTAATTTGGACCATACCTAAGGCCCGATTCCACCTTATCTTTCCCAGACCACTAATGGCCCACTAATCGCCTAATTTTCTAAATTGGACCCAACTCCTCAAATGGGCCTTATCACAAGCCTAATAAATCCTTAGCCCAAAATAAATAATTTCGAGTGGCCCATTATGGCCCAAAAGGCCTAATACATTAAATCTCAGTTATAGGTAACTCTACTCCACATATAACTATAGGACCCAACTATCCAGACCCAAACTTCTACGGACCAAAAGCCCATGTTCGCCACTTTGCATGTGTATTCACGGCATACCTGGCACGTATGAACACTGTACGATGGCCTTAACCAAAAACGGGAAGTTGACCTAGTACGCACAGCGTACCAGGGTGTACGCCCTACGTACCGGCTAGCTTCCTTGGGGCTCCATTTGTGACTTAATCCATTAAGTCTTCATGTCTAGAATGTTGATCCAGGTCCTCTAAGACATCCTATTCCATAAACTCACAAAATTTATGTGCTTGCTTGCATGGTTGGGGTCAAAACATGATTTTGGTCCTTAAAAAAACTTTGTGACCATCAAACACTTGAATGGTTGTGGCTTAACCATCAAGGTCCGATTTTATGACTCTAAGTGCTTCTAAGAGCTCAAAAGGACAACTCTTATGGTCTAAAACTATCAAGATTCAAGCAACCTTAACAATGGAGTCCAAAAGTAACATAAAACACCCCAAAATCAAATCTAAGCATGCAATGATCATGTTTGAAACTTGATACCTCAAATAAGTCGGAAATGGTGCTAATCTCCTGGATCTACAAGCTCCCTTTGAACCCTTGATCCTTCTTCTAAAACACCAAAAAGAACACTAAAATGCTCTCAAGTGGCTACCAAATCACAAGAACACACAAATATGGGTTAGGGTTTTCATGGTGGTTGTCTAAGGGTGAGAGGGAGGTTGGACTAAGGGCATAAGGTCCTTTATATAGGGATAAAACCCTAAAATTTAGGGTTTTAGAATCAGCATACGTACGTTGGGTGTATGTGCATGGCTTCCGCATTCTAATCTCTTGAGTACGTTGAGTGTACTTGGCATAGTACGCCTCGCGTAAGACACTTCTCAGCCCAATCATAAGGATCCAATGATCCAAGCCAAAACCAAATCCATTCATTATTCTAATAATAATATAATTAGTACCTTATTAATCCCGGATGTTACAGGATAAGTCATCAACTACAATTTCAAGTATACACTTTTGATTAACAACAAAGAATGCTTTCCAAGCCACTGTCGAACTTCGATTCAAATATGACAATGGTCCTTAGATAAGTGATCAACTATTTCTTCATTCTACAAAGTATCATATGAACAGATTCATGGATTAAAGATCAACCTCAAGTTCTTTTGTTTGTTTCTCGGCCTATGATTTTTATGATCGAAGTTAGACTACAAAATTGAACACAATAATTTAGTCTCGCCTAGGCACCTGGTTTTACAGATCAACTTAAATCAACCGGGGGGTGGGTGATGAAGTATTGAATCGAGGAATGAAATGTAAATCAAAGTAATGTGAATTAAGAACACATAATGTAAATAAGATCTGGTTTTAGCTCATATTATGCTTCAACGATTACAAAGAGAAAAATAGACAAGATAGAATCCTTGTTCTTATCTAACTCTAAGTAACACTCCTATGTATAGGAGAACAAAAAATCATAAAAAAAATTACAACTTCGACATCTTACAACATAACTTCGACCTTAACAATCTCCCCCTTTGTAAGTAATGTCGAAATCAGTTGATCAAAAGTTGACCTGCCATGTGTAATGTTCGACGAATCTCAGCATACCAATTCATCACCTTCTTCAGCTCGGCTTTATCACCATCATTGTTCTTTTTTCAATTATTCATACGAACAATTAAGTTCGTATAATGAGCAATTGTATATATTTCAACTTCACATGTTTGGAAAAAAAAATACTTCGATGACTTTCTCTTCTTACTTTTTCCAGCAAAAACTACCCTGAATGGATTCAAACAAATTTCACCATCTACATATTTCTTCAATTGAGCTTTACTAAACACTTTTTCCAGAGGAACTGTTATTTCTTCTCCAATTGAAGCAACCAACTCAACATCGGTCAGTGCTAGATAATCATAGTAATTATCTATAAACAGTTTGATATGACCGAATCCCAAATGTAGATCCTCTTTGATGGTATTTTGAAGTTTTGTAGCATCAATGTCTTTGAGTATGTATGCAACTTGAATTAAGTCATTCAAGTTCATCAAAGGGAAATCAGCAATAGAAAACTCGAAAGGAACCTTATTCGTCCTTACTGCATGATATGAAAAATTTGTAGCATATTCTCAAAGAGTTCACCTTTCGAAATGCCGAGAACTTGAGTAATTTTCACCAAAGACCAAACATCCTCCTAATCTTTTCCCAAATCAGCATGAAACCTTAATTTCATGTGTATAAAATCCTCATTCTTCTTAAATCTCTCCACCACCTTGTACTGTGCGGAAAGAAACAACATTTCGTTGATGGGAAAATCAAGTTGATTTAGATCAGAATTCTCAATAGAATAACTTTTCATGGGCTTCTTCTCAAACTCATACATCTCATGGAAAGATACCTTGGCTTCGATATTCTCATAACCATGCAGCTTCCTTGGATCTCCCTTATTCAAATGTGAAGGATCATTTTGTCGTTGTCTTAGAACGCTTGCAAACTGTCTTTGTAGATCCATTTCTGCCTTAATATCAGCCTTTCTTTCTTCTTTGGATTTTTCAACAAGAATTTTCTTTCCTCAGTCTTGATTTATAGGAATTTCCTTAGGTTTTGACCCACTTCCTCCTGCACCAGCTGAACCAATTACAATGTCTTTCGAAATTGGCCTTGTAGTAACAACAGTTGAAATTACTGGCTCAGCTTTCGACACACTTGGTTTTGATATCGGGATTTGATTTGTGTATACCTTGCCAACTACCTTTGCTTCTTCATTTATCACACTAGATGCACCTTCTCCTTTACCAAACTTCGCCTGCTCTCCCCCTTGCACCCCTGTAACAACAGGCGGGGCATTTGTTGGTAGGAGACTGACTATTCGAGATAATGGTGCCAATTTTTTGTGGAGAACTGATTCAAACAAAAGAATGTTTTGTGATAAAAATTCTGGTGTGATTAGAGGGGATGATCTAGGCTTCGAGATTAAAGCTTTTAACTCATTCAACAGAGTTGTGATTTTGGTGAAGCTTTTACTTTCAGGAGTAGACATTTGAGCAATCTGAGGATGCAAAGCTTCATACAACTTAACAAACTTCGTCACTGCATTTGCAATGATTTCTATTTTCTGATTGAGAGATGTATAATCCTATTGGGCAATAGCAATCTCTTTAGACATATCTTCCCGAAGTTCTTGAAGTTTCAAGTTCACATCTTCTCGAACCTTCTTTGTAACACCCAAAGTCAGGAAGGCCAAGAAGGAAAGAAAACCCTAAGTCAAAGGGGTCAACTCACCGAGTCCAGGGTGAAACTCGGCGAGTTCGAGCGGGATCCAGGTTCAGGAATTAGTGACCGACTCGACGAGTCGACTAAGGGGACTCGACGAGTCTGGTCTGAGTGAGGAAAACCCTAATCCCGGGAATTGTATCCTATATAATGGGTGTTATGTCCCTCCCTCAGCTTCCTTATCATCCTAGAGAACCTGTAAACCCTAGTTTTCGTGTGAGCTTCCATCGTTTGAGAGAAATAGCTTTGGAGGAAGGAAACTTTGGAAAGGAACTTGAAGATCAAGAAGGCTGCTTCAAAGGGGAGGTAAAGATTCGGGTTCTACTTCAGTTTGTGTTCATCTTGGAGGTAATAAGCTGCTATCTTCCTTCCTTTGCATCTAGATCTACTTTTGTTATGAGATTTGGGGGCTTTATGGTTGTTTGAGACCCAATTCGAGTTTGGGGCCTAGATATGTCGTTGCCACTGCAGATTTAGTGTTGGGATGGTCCAATATGTCATAAAGCATCAGAAGATGAGTAGTTGGTGAAGCCCTTTTGTCCCTAAACCTAGCCCTATAGTGTTTTGAGCCTTGATCTAGTTATACGTAAAGTTTGCAACTTTACATGAGGATTGAGCTTTGGGAGTATGGATATATGAGTTGGAGCCCCTGCATGGCTCGAAAAGCCATTGTATGGATTAAGAACTGGTGCAACTCGGCGAGTCACATAGGTGGACTTGGCGAGTTGGAAGAACAACTCGGCGAGTCTGTTGAAGATTGTCTTGAACTCGGAGAGTCTGTTCTTGGACTCGACGAGTCAAGTCGCGAAACCCCAAACCCTTTCGAGTTAAGACTCGGATCAGTGAGTTGAGTAAGGACTCAGTGATTTGGACAGGTCAGGACTCGGAAATCGGTGAACTTGGCGAGTCAGCAGGCAGATTCGGCGAGTAAGGTTAACCTGGAAGGTTGACCTTGACCAGGACTTTATCATTGACCAGAGTTGACTTGGTTGACTTTCGGGGGACAGTTAGACTAAGTGTTGCATTAATATTAGCAGCTCGGGGAGCTAGTGGAGCAGGAGTTCAAAGAGTTGTCGGACAGCAGCTAGAGGGGTTATCAGCAAGTTCAGCAAGAGCAGGTGAGTTTCCCTTTATGTGAATGGGTCTAAGGCCACAATGTCGGTCCATGTAGATACAAGTAGGAAGACCCGGGGGTTAGCCCTAGGCACGGTATGCTAGTACATAATTCAGGACGAGGTCCAATGATAGCGGGCGGGTGCCCAAGGAATGGTTTATATGTTAGTTTATACTTGTTGTCTGTGTGATACATGTATGTGCCTGGTAGGGAGGTGAGTGTGGGCGAGGTCCGTATCTCACCAATAGCAGAGTGTTGATGGTGTTCCACATCTCATTAGTAGCAAAACAGGGGCAAGCCCCAAGTTAAGGAAAGAATGAGTGTGGGCTAGGCCCGTATCTCACTATCAGTAAGGGCGTGGATGGGGTTCCATGACTCATCAGTAACAGGATAAGGATGGGGCCCAAGATAGGCGAGGCTTCAGGATAGGATTTATGAGTATATGTTAGCTTATGTGTTGTTATATGCTTATGTGTTATTATATGTTAGCGGGCGGGGCCCAGTGACAGGCGAGGCCTAAGTTAAACAGATATGTATCCGAGCAGGGCTCGAAGCCAAGTGAGGCCTGGAGCGGCGGGGCCGTTATAGCGGGCGAGGCCCGAGGTAGTGGGCGTGGCCCAATATGTGCAGTATGTGGTTATGCATGGTATGTGGTAGGGTGGGGAACTCACTAAGCTTCGTGCTTACGGTTTTCATTTTTGGTTTTAGGTACTTTGGGTAGCGGAGGGAAGAGCTCGGGGTGATCGCATGGCACACACCATAGATTAGATAGCCTGAGAATGTTTTACTCTGATAACAATCATGTGTTTTGGAAATTAATACCCTGTTTATGTTTTGGATTGATGATTTTGCTTTAAGTAATGTTTTATTAAAAGAAATTTTTAGTCTGAAATTTTGGGTCGTTACATTCTTCACATCTTTAACGAATAACACATGATGTTCTTAGGCAACACGTTTCAAATCTCTAACTTCCTCATTGAAAGTTGAAGACTGTGACTTTACCCTGAGTTCATTATTTTTATCATTACCATCCACCTTCTCAAGAATTCGAGGTTCAAAGGCTTTAATCACGCCAGAGAATCTATTGAACAATCTAGCTTCTTGTGCTTTAAGCATCACATCAAGTTCAACACTGGACACAAAATTTCTTCCCCCTGCATCTGCTCATTAATTTGGGCTTTTTCTTTAGTGGTTGATATTTAATTGGAAAAAGAATTTATCAAAATGAAACAGTTGAATCTTTATTCATAGTGTTACGATGTTAGGGGTGTTCGTTTAGATGGATCGGTTAGATCTGATTCAATCAAGTAAATCTGAATAGATTTCAGTTTTCAAAACATGGATCCGAATAGTCCGAACTAAATTCAAATCCAATCTGATCCAACCAAATTAGAATTCGATTGGATCGGTTTTACAATTCGGTTTTTAAGAGGTAAGACATTTAATGTGTGTGTGTGTGTGTGTGTGTATATATATATAAGTTAAATATTAGCCAACTCTATAAAAGTAACTAAAAAAGCATTTAAGTTAAAAAATAATAATTTATAAATAACTATAAATAAAAATTGATTGTAGTTTAATATTTCATTGACAAAAACTTTTGATAAGAAATACATATTAATGTATGATATTGGATGAAAGTTGTAATAATTAAAAAAATAATTTAGTAAGTTTATAAATGATTAAAGACACATGTTAAAAATAAATAATAAGTTGTTATTCATTTTTTTTTTACTGTTTGGTTCTTATTTTATAAACAAAAAACAGTCTGAAATCCAAAATAATAATTCGGTTTAGCTTAAAATCAATCTGAATATCCGAATCAAATAGTCCAATCCAATTTTTCCGATTGAACAATTCGGTTTTAACTAAATAGCAAACACTCTAACGATGCGTCATTGATTCACAACTTTGATTGTGAATGGAAAAAAGAATAAAAGATTTATATGCTCAAAGACTATGCAAGAGAAAACTCATTCCGAAAGCTAAAATGCAAGAAATGCGATGATCAAATGGATCACACCCTTGTAGGGTCCTAAGTGTAGAGCCCCTGGCACGGGATCGAGGGACAACGCCCCAAATATTTTTTTCGAAATTTGAATTAGTTTCATTATGGAAAACCAAATTTTAGTGGGTGGTTATAGTAGGATTGACAAATATTATCAGTTTTGAAAACCATTGATTAAGTCATTAATTTCGAGATATTCCTAACTAATTTAGAAGATTAAATTCTAATATGTCATGCATATATACGACTCCTCTTTTGAGTTGTATGCATAACCTTTCTCAACCAAGGACGGTTTTAAGGGGTTCCCGGTGTGGCATCGACATCCCCTAACTTTTCTGGCTGCAGTGTAAAAAATTTCGATTTTTCGATTTTTCTTAATTATTTTTCATGTATCGGCAACACCTATTCATCCAAGCCATACCTACTATGTATTCCTGCGTCCGTCCCTGTTCTCAACTACTCTTCTTCTTTAATAAACTCAGAATTCTCTTGTAATTTGGCTTGTGTTTCTGTGTCTAGATATACAAGTGTCATTTTGAATTATCTTAGATTGGCTCTTATAATCAGATATAAGGTGAAAATATCGGTTTGAAAAATGAACGATCCATAGGAATCCGAGTCTCTACCATCACCTACTAATATTCCCCCAACATTTTTCATTGAGAGAAATACAAAATTAAATGGCTATCGTTTATTTCAATGGAGTAGTTATAAAATTGTCTGATTTTAATATTTAAAGTATAGGGTACTTACTAAATACAAATGTCAAAATATAAAAGTAAAAAATAAACAATGTAAGTTGCAAAACTTTTTTTTTTAACAAATAGAGGAAAGCGATAGACGCATTGATGCATTGCACGTTACCAAGTAGTTTATTTCTTGGTTCTGGTCAAACTGCAGTCAGACAATTCTACGATGTTGTCTCCAACGCCGGCAACCACCTACACCACCATTCCAATCTCCGGAACTGACGTCATTTTCCGATCATTTCAGAATCTATCGTCCTTCTTGTCCCTACACCGTCCCTGGTCGGAATTCATCTCCGGCGCTGACTCATTCGACAGGCCAGCCTCACTCACCCTCACCGCTACCAGACTTGGCGTCAACTCGAAATACTTCGGCGTGAACTACGGCATTATCATCACTATATGCGCCGCCGTATCCTTAATCGGAGATCCAACCACACTACTAGTCTTCGCTTCTGTGTTCACCCTATGGCTTGTACTCTACTTTTTCCGTGAAGATCCGATGGTTGTGTGGGGACACCACGTTCATGATCACCTGGTGACTGCTGCTCTTGTTTTGGTCACCGGAGTTTCTATTTGGATTAGAGGTTTTGTTACAAGCCTTTTGATCGGAATTGCTGTAGGGATTTTGCTCTCGGTTGTTCATGGTGTTTTCAGAAACCCTCAGGGAATTTACCTCGACGAACAAGACGCTGCTTCTGATGGATTGATCTCACCTCCTTCAGCTTCTCCTAGGGATTACAAACTCAATTTCTCCAATTAGTATTACAACATATCTCAGCTTACTCCCTTTATTTTTCTAGCTAACCCTGATAGTGATCTGTGTGATCGTTTTCAATTCTTGGATTGGGATTTTTGATTGTTACTAGTAGATAGAGATTTTTCTTCTTACTTCGTTTTCACTGGTTTGATTCGTGAGGTGTGACTTGTGTTATATAAAATATATATGATCAATTTGATCATATTTCTACTGTGTTTTTACTTTTTAGTGAATTGTTCTTTGTTAGTATTATTGTGTACTATTCCTTTTTTATCAATGAACTCAAAACCCTAAATTGAATTGGAACTTGACTCAAAATCCAAGGCTGAATCTGACACAGTCATTCTGTAAAGAACAATCAACCTGTTTTAACTGGAAAAGCAGAATATGAAATAAACTTTACTCTTGGTTTATAAATGTTGATGTTGATTTACTAATGGTAAAACTAAAACAACATGGTAAGATTAATCATGTTATGGGAAAATTGATCTGATCTAAAAAAAGTAAAAACCTAATCTTGATTCATATCTTACTCCTCATCCTAACTAATTTTGCCAGTGTTTCTTGAGCAGCTAAAGTTTGAGCATGATTATGGCCAAGCATCACTGTTCTAATACTAATACAAGTCCTGCAAAGCTCTTCACCATTGTCAAAACACCCACCTCTCAACAACAATTTGGCTCTTGTCTCCAATAAAGTAGCTTTCAAAAGTGTCACATCTTGCCAAACATATTCATCAATTCTTTGATGCGAGTTCATCTTCTTCTTCCAACAAAGAGATCCATGGCACCAATCTTGTATCTGTGACACAAACGATTTCTCAACTTCTTCAAGCACATTTGTACACACTTTTAGCAACTCCAAAGCTGAATTACACCTGGAAAATGTCGTAAACGCCCTTATAGCTAAAGGGAGAGCTGTTTTCTTGATGAAAAGAACCATGTCATGGGCTTTTAATTGGACCAATGGTGGCTCGGATTTGAAACCGAATACCAAAAAAGCAGAAGCCCAAAGATGATCCGAGTTGAAAACCGGGTTTCCTGTTTTTCTAATGCCATGAATCGTTGCTTTTGCTGTGAGTAAACTCCCTTTTAGTTTCGCGAATGTTTGAGTTATCGGGTGAAAATGAATACAACATCCATGCTTTTGATTTGCTCTTCTGGCAAGACCAAGTTTGACCAACACAAGAGCTGAATCTTCTTCGCTTTTTGAAGTTTGACTTTCGAGAAAACCCGAACAACAAAAGAAAGTCATGTTTGCACATTTGACCCATTTCTTGAATCTATTGGTGGAGGCTGTGATGTTATTTGCACTTGAAGCAAGTAGATTTGATGAAACGGGTAACGGGGCGACCCATGCCCCGACTAGAAGCATCTTTGAAGCAAGAACATTTGTACTCCCTTTAGCTTCATGTAAAATTGTAATGCAAAAAATCAAGACTTTGAGTAAAAACTTATTGTTTCCCCAAAATACTTCTTCAAAATGAGATGAGTTTATCTCATTTTCGTCTAAACGGATATGATTTATGGCTTCAAACAGGGTCGAGGGTAAGATTGCAAGTTCAGAAAGCAACGACCCGATTACCCATAACCCGAAGCTTGACCGACCCAATTTCTCATCAAATTTACCCAAAATTTCAACTTCTTGACCCGGGTATTCTTTTCTCCTTCTTCCTTTCATCAACAACATTGCGTCTTTTACTGGCAGGGGTTGAAGTTGGATCGGGTCAAAGGTCATTACTTTTGGAAGCCGGGTTGTGATGATGACGTGGGAGCCACCTGTGTTTCTTGGTATCAAGTCATGTAAGTCTTTCCCTTCCCACCAATCTTTTTCTGTTTCAAGATTATCGATGATTAACAAATATGGCATATCGCGAAATAATTCCCGTTTTACCCTCTTGAAAGCTTCTGTTTCTTGTTCATCAAAGCTTCTAATCCTTCCTCTTTCTTTCTCTTCGTCTGCGCTAACATCTAACCCTAGATTTAACGATAAATTTAGAATATTCTGTCGGAAATAACGAGCTTCCCCACCGACCCACAAAACCATCTTGTATCTTTGAGAATATCTGTGAGCAAACTCCAATGCTACCTCCGTTTTCCCAATTCCAGGTTCGCCATTGATGCACACAATGCTGCTTCCGAAGCTTTTGTACTTCCCGCTTTTTGTTTTTTTGTATTTAGGTCTCTTCAAGGAATTTCTCCCGATTACAGGTTCCACCCATGCTTCTAATTTCGGTTCTTTACACTTTCCGACTTCCAAATTTATAAACCTCCGATCGATTTCACTTTCCTCATCCGCAAGCCCTTCTGATGTTCCAGGTGTTCTAACGTGTGTGTTGGTTTCGTTTTCATCAGTGCATCCAAAAAAAGCAGTTTCGATCTCTGTTATCTCCTTTTCTCTTCCGACGAAGAATCTGTTCTTAGGGTACGGCATTTCATCGCTGTTTTCTATTTCTTTTTCAGCGACACTCATCCTCCCGAGTTTCCCCTTCAAGATCCCGGCAGTTCTTGATACACAGTATCTCCAGTTACCTTCGTTAGCTTCGAGCTTAAACTCGTGCGACTTCATCAACCCATCAATGGCGTCTTTGCATTCTTTACTATCGGAACTCGTGAGAACGTTTGAGACTTCGTTTGTGTCAAAGTCGAAGAACAACGGGATCAAATTCTTTTTCTGAGCGAAGAATCTAATCTCTTCGAGACTGAGATAACTCGAGAGACTATCTTTGGTGACGACGACAATCCCGAACGTGACTGAACAAATTACTCTGTCGGCGATCTCGTGACTCTGAGAATCGGCGTATTTTGCTCTGTCGGCAACGAAACACGCGATACCTTGAACCTCGAGCTCCGATTTCAACCATTTACAAAACCTTACCAAGTTCGGATTTTGACCTTGACCATGGTATCCAATGTAAACATCGCAACTCCTCAGTTTTGCATTCGCCGGGGAAACAGACCCTTTCGCGAACGAAATCCGAGGAACGGGAAACGAAAACGAGACACGTGGCGCCGTTGTGGTTGTCGGATTCATATTAACATCTGAAGAAGGAAGATGAACAGGAACACAGTTGACGATTTTGAGCTTGGTGTCGTCTGAAAAATCGTATCTTTCCGATGGGGGAGTGTAGGAGGTGCTGGGAATATCATCGTTCCCGGAGCCACAATAGGATACGGGAGTAGAGGGGTGAGTGAATGTCGACGGTGTGGTGGTGGCGGTGGAGCCGCCGTTGTTGGTTGTTTCGGTTTCGTGAGGGTGATTCAGGTCTTCTCTGGTGGCTCTGGGAGATATGTAAGGAGATTGAAGGGCGGAAACAAAGGCGGAGGAGGGCGGCGAGATTAACGATGGTGAGTTATATGGAGATGATGAAATCGAAACAATGTTGGTCACGATCTCTTTTCTTGGTTTCTGGGTCGAATTTGATATTTTGATTGTGAGGTTTTTGGTTTCTTGATTCATGTTTGAAGAATATGAAAATCTAAAAAAGATAGGGATTTTTATTCATGAATCACAATCACATCAAAGGAGAATCAATCATGAAACAGAAGTTAGATTCTATAATTTGCTCAAATTTATGGTGACAGAAGAAGTCAAAAAACCGATGATTGTGACTGTGATTTTCAGAAAAATACTGTAATGAATGCAACAGTGGGAAGGAAGAACAGAACACCGAAGAGGTTACACTTACATACATGTGAAATGATGCATCATCTTTCTTTCATCTGTGGGCCTTTTTTTCACAAGTCAGAAGTACCACCAAACCCCACCACCATTTTTAACCTTTCAAGATTGAAAGTACAAGCTCAATAGCCAAACGTACAACCCTGCCTTCATTTATGATCTCTCTCTCTCTCTCATGAACATTGAACACTGAACATGGTGAGAGTGAGATCTGATTTTTGAACATAAACTAATGAATTAAGTGGCTTAAAAAGAAGGTGCAGAGTGAGTGTATTAAGGTTTAAACAAACAATTTAAGGCATAAACTAAGAATTTATTTTTATTGGGGTAGGCATTGGACAATTTGTTTTTGTTTTATGTGCTGTCTGAGTTTTACAAATTTGAAAATCTTGGGAAATTACTAAAATGGACAGAGGGATTTGACTGGAATCTAACATGGGGGTCTGTCCAGATTGGTCAGAAAAGTAAAATATTAAGAGATGGAAAGAGGCTTTGGGAGATGAAAGCTAGCCCGGAGCTTTGTTGGCAATGGTGATATACACATATATTAAAATATTAAATATATTTAATTTTTATTTAAAATGATTGATTTTGATTCTTTAGCCAGGGAAAGGAGGGCCAGGTCCAGGGGTAAATGTTAAATGTGCTTGCTCCCCTTTGTCTGGCATGGGTGATGTGGGAGTGGGTGTTTCTGAAAATGAATACATATTTGATGTATCGAGTATGGCATACTTTCATTTCCTTTCCCCCCACCATTTAATACTTTTTTCCTTTTCAATGTACCAAATAACCACCATACTCCTTTATTCACTATCATTTTATTGCTCAGAGAGCATCCATCATGTTATGTATATCCTTACTTTTTTTAAATCATGTAATATATTAAATAAATAAAGAAGAGGAAACGAAAGAACACTTGAAAAATCTCACTTGTGCAGCCTTGGGTAATCAAAAAGCTCCGCCTTAAAACATTAAAATATCTTTCATTTTCAAGTCAATCGTGGATGCTCTTGGTTTGATGCATTTTATACAAAAGGTATCTTTATATGAACTCAGACAGATTTTTGGTTATTACCTTTTCACAAAAATACAATAACAACTAATATCCACTTAGGATAAAATGTTAGATAAGAGTGGTGGGTGTGGGCAACGCTCTACACGCGTTACTAGGAGAAAAAGAAGGAAATGCCATTAAGAGATGTTATGGTGGTAACGGGAAGCAACGGGGATGCCTTCAACATGGAATAACATGGGAGGGGGTGGTGTTCATTGGCGTTATTAGGCATAATAACGCCCACTCCGAATAGCCTAATAGACAAAAGTTTAAGTTGTTGGTCTTTGTGATTTGCCAAAATGCATGCCGAGGACAATTATGATAACACCTATGTGATTGGTCATTGTTTTGGTCGTTTTGTGTTATATCATCATCAAGGTTCTAAAAGGCGCGCCATATTGTTGATGGGTGGCTTCACCACCAAGAAAACACCCTTAGCATAACTATTAGGTGTGACACGTGTCATTAGGCCTGGCAATAGAGCGGGTTTTGACCCTGATCCGATCCAAACCCTTAACAATTATACGGGTTTGGAGCAGAGTTTTTGATCCGTTTACCCGTTAACGACCCGTACCCGTTAAACCTTTTATTAAAAGGGTCGGGTATGGATCATCACCGATCCGCTCCGTTTATAACCCGCTCCATATAAATTTTAGAATTATACATTTATGTTTTATATTGCTTAAAGTTTACATTAAATTCCAATCGGAAGTCCAAAGAGAAAAGGCCAAATACTAAACTGTTTTTATATAGGACTCGACGACTCAACTTCTATACTTCCAGTCTTCTCCTAAGAGTCATGATTTCATTTCATTTATATTTTATCATGTAATTGTCAATTTCATTTATAAATCAATAAAGTCATTTATTAAACGGAAGAAAGTTTGTAATTGCTATTCTCTATCAATGCAATTGACGGTCAAAAACCAATCGGGAGTAACTAAAATAATGATTTTAATTCTAATAGAAATTCCTCGAGTACATAATGTGTTTTCTAAATCAACACTTAGTTTTATTTAATAAATGTGATTTTATGATTTAAGTAAAATGTGTTTGATTATTCAAAAACTACGGGTTATGGGGCGAGTTTGGATATTTGTTGATCTAATGGATAAGGGTATGGGTTTGATTATTCAAAACCCTGCGGGTTACGGAGCGGGTTTGGATCGGATTTTGAAATTTGTTAAAAGGGTTTGGATCAAGATCGATTCGCTCCAAACCCGCCCCATTGCCAGGTCTACCTGTCATGATTTGTCTAGGTGTGCAACATCGTGACATGGCATTTTTTTTTTTTTTGATTGGGCATGAAACCAATGAATTTTTGTTAACTTTTTGTTATAAGGTATTGATTTAACCTTTCTAAACCCTTTATAGTTGATATCATATTTCGTCATGACTCGTAAAAGATTAAAGCTTGACTTAGCCACCAATATGGGCAACATATAAATGCCCGAAACAAAATTTCTCTATATTTTTGCATAAGGCACGCCTAAGCGCCTCAAACCATCGACATCCCTCCTCCTAGCATAGAGTTTAAGATAGGTTGATTACACCAACACAAAATAAATTAGTATCGCCCCCTTTCCAAACAAGAAGCTATTATTCTATAGATGTTTGGCTTTCATCATTATTCGATGTTTTTTTTATCCTTTTCTAAATGTCCGAATGTGTTGCTATATTTTAGTTTACAAGGTTTGTATTAGGATTTATTTGACGCATTAGCTGAAAAACTGACTTTTTTTTTATGAGCTAGATTATCAATAAGTTATCTCAAGCTAGCTTATCCATAAGCTATTTTTGTAGTCTCACCAAATAAGCTTAAAAAATAAACTAACTTATACGGGCCTTAGTGTTAATTATATTTGGGTAACTGGTTTGGTGTTTGATTAAAACATTTAAGAGCAAGCCAACTAGTTTGGGTGAGCAATATCACCTCACATAGCTTAACAAAAATCATGTTGCCTTTTCGGGTCGACTTAGAAAGAAAAATCAAAGAAAAACAGAACCCTTTCACAAGAATGCTTAGGCAAATTTTGAAGTTCGGTATTTCACATATAATGTGTTAGAGGCTAGTTAATTCATCATCTGGGCATTCTTAACGAGCGAAAAGCAAAAGTTTATGATTGTTTGTTCATTAATAGTAATTTATTTTGTGATATTCATTTGTAGAACTTGAATATAGGATCTTTAGGTAATCTTGACTAAAACTAATATATGATTAAAACGAGTTTAATTGAAACAAAAATATTGGATGAAACCTAGACCTGACAAACGTGTCGTGTCGTGTCAGATTTGTGCCGTGTCAAGACATTAAACGGGTGGAGAGTGCTTGACCCTAACTCGACCCGTTTAATTATTATGTCGTGTCGTGTCAACCCGTTTATTTTTGTGTCGATTTCGGGTTAAAGTTTAAACCTTATAAATATGTTGTGTCATGTCGGGTTGAAACATTTTAAAGGTTGAAAAGTAAAAATCATGGAGGAAAAACAATCAAAAAGTGAAATGCTAGAATTGGGAGGTGGAACGGAAAAAAAATTATAGTAATAGTAAATTTAGAATGCAAAATGGAAAGAGTTAGAGTTAGGAAGAAAATAAGATAGGTAGTGAGGAGAAGTAAAATTAAGTCACTTTGAAATTTTGTATTTTACTTTTAGTTTTTGAAATTGGGCCACTGCAAATATATAATATTGAAAATATTTATCAAAATATGAATGAGTCATCTTCGAGTTGAAAGTCTTAACCCTAACCCTATCCGTTTAATTACCGTGTCGTGTCGTGTCAACCCGTATACATAAACGGGTCGAAATCTATGACCCTAACCCGCTAACTTCATGTCGGGTTCGTGTCGGATTGTCATGTTGTGTCAATTTTTCCCGGTCTAATGAAACCCAAAAGTTAAATATGAAGAGAAAGTTGAAAATGTTTTGTCTTTTCCATCCTATGTGGAAAATTTTCGATTTTAAGGTTTCTTGGAATCTATTGAGGTTGAAATATTGTTGGGTTCATAATCTTGTTCAAGAACAAAGGAGAAAATGGAAGTCTTATTCGGTTCTATTTATTTATATTCACTGGAGAAGTAGTAAAATTTGTTCATGGTTTGTTCAGTTGTTTGTCCAAAAAAGTTTATGTAATCAAGTTCTAAATATTTTTTATGCTATTTATATTGCAAATTATGATTTTTTTTTTTTTTTAAAATTCATGCATGACATAAGATGTGCATTGATTTTTATATTATAACATAAACATATTATGCATTGAGATTGTCGATTTTGTTTAGGCGGGGAATACGTTGCTTATATTTATTATTATTATTATTATTATTATTATTATTATTATTATTATTATTATGTGGTTCGTTTAAAAGTATATTTTACAACATTTATAATACATTGAACTCCATAAATGTCAATGATTTGACACATCATTATTCTATACTAGACGTAACCTCGCGCGTTGTGCAAGAATACATCTAAGTGGTTAAAATAATTATGAGAAAAAAATAGAAATATGTTGAAATTTATGTTTTTAGTCACGTTTTGGGCATTTACCGAATATTTAAAATGTTTAATTAAATATTTTCGACATTACCCTATATAACATATGATAAATATATTAACGATTAAACCACAATATACAATGACTGTATTACAATAATCAAAAAACAAAGAAAATATAAAAAAGAATTAGTATAACAAACATACAAATTAAAAGTTTTAATATAATAACATATCTCCAAAAGTGGTCATAAGACCTCAACCCAACACAAAAACCTTTAAGTTAGCAATTTTATAGTAAACTTTCCACTAAATGCTAATTAAACATAATATAAATTATAAAACTTTTGAGTGTTAAATCATAATTAAGAAAACTTTTGAGTTGCATTAGTTAAAAAATGGGGTTTCAAATGAATGTGGTTTAAGGAAGTTAAAAAAAATGGTTTCAAATGCATGAGATTCAAGAAAATATGCTAGCTTTATAAGTATGTATGATTTTATATAATTCTATAATTTTTTTTCCCTACAATGCACTGAACTATATAAAATTTAGTGGAATATATTTAAATATTTATTTAAGAATTAGTAAATTTTATTTTTCCTAGCGAAGGGTTTAGTAGTAGCCATCAAACTCATAAGTTTATTAAATGTCAAAACAACATTGCACAATAATATGGTTTTATCCATGGAATGACATCTAAGGTTAATAGCTTATTCAACTTTCTCATTAAATTCTTCATTATAATTCTCTAACATTGACTATTTTTATTTATCCAGACGGCTCCTCTGTCAAATAACAAATTAACTGACTGAGGAAACAAGTAGATCCTTGGTTAATTTTGATTATGGAAAGTACTTTTTCCTTTGATTGTGAATCGATAAGCAAAAACAAGCAAAACATTGGACATAGCTTTTATACTCTAATTTAAATGTTTAGTGGAGATGTCCATAAACATTTATATTTTTTTAAAACAAATATATATATTTGTAGGTTTAAGTATTAATAATACTTAATAACATCATTTTAGATTTTTGAAGACTTTTAAAAATTCAAATATAATAAATAATCCTTTATTTTTGAGTAAATTACACGAATGGTCCCTATGTTTTAGGGTAAATTACACGTTGGGTCCCTAACATATTTTTTTTTAACTCGGAAGATTTCTACTGTTTGTTTTTGTTACGCGCTTGGTCCCTGTCTTACCTAAAAAGAATATTTTGCCATTGAATTTTTATTTTATTTAAATAAACACACCATCAACCTCATCCCTCTAATCTTACCTTACATACCCCATCATTTTTTCCTATTTAAATAAGTCTTTTTAGGTAAGGCAGTGACCAAACGCGTAACAAAAACAAACAGTAGAGACCAAGTGCATGACAAAAACAAACAATATGGACCTTCCGAGTTAAAAAAATAAGTTATGGACCAAATGCACAAATTATCCCAAACCATAGGGACCATTCATGTAATTTACTCTTTATTTTTATGTTATTGGGGTCTTCAGGTTTTCTGATGAAGATAATGTATCTATTTCTTTTATAAATCACTTCCATTTTCAGTGTCATAGTGGAATATTTATCATAGGATGTATCATTTAGGGTTAGTGTGTTTGTATATATATATATATATATATATATATATATATATATATATATATATATATATATATATATATATAATCCTTATATATTGAGGATAAAATTGCGAAAATGGTCCCTGTGGTTGTCAAAATTATATGGTTTTGGTTCAAAAAAGTTTGGTGATGCATCGGTGGTCAAATTACGGATACCTTGTGTGGTTTTGGTCTCTATGGTTGATATTTTGTTGTGTTTTTGGTCCATACCCCACCTCAAATGAGTACTATACCCCTAAATTAGTTATTTTTATTTATTTTATATTTTATTATTATTATTTTAAATACAAAAAAAAAAAAAACTAAAATAAATCCCATCCCACCCCCACCTAATTCATCACTCCTACCAATCTCTCTCAAGAAACACAAACATATCGTCTCCACCAAAAAAAATTCCACTTCACGACCACCCTAACTGCCACAACCGTCCACCACCACCACCTCCATCTTCACCTAGATTTTAGATGAAGTTGTCCCAAATACCATGAAAAATCCAAGCTTCAAGAATAATGTGCAGAAATACAATCAAATGAGTGTTGATTTACAATATTTGAATTCAGGTAACAATTTCCCATCTCAAATCCCAACAATAAATTAGGCTAATCCTTCAAGAAACAGAGTTGCTTGATACATAGTTGTTGGAGACACCTCGCTTGAGCCGACTTTCACATTCCGATCACCATCATTAACAAACACCATCACTCTCCAGTTGTTTGGGATCTATAAATGAACTCCATCACCTAGCTAGGGTTTTTAGATCTAGCCTTTCTATTTCTTC
This sequence comes from Lactuca saligna, assembly GCF_052625555.1. NCBI lineage: Eukaryota > Viridiplantae > Streptophyta > Magnoliopsida > Asterales > Asteraceae > Lactuca > Lactuca saligna. The sequence goes on from NC_136423.1 coordinate 181,814,766, forward strand.
GGTGAGTTCGATTCCGAACATACTCTCCCCTTCTTCAGCGAGTTCGATTCCACCTATACTTCACCCTCTATTCCTTTCTCAGGCGTGAGTGATGTTGATATATAGTAAATTGAATATTATCTGACGAGTTCGATTCTGACCATACATCTGTTTAAGTTTGTCCCTTCCATGGGGAAAAGGAAACCTACAACTCAGCGTCTCCTTCCACTGTTCTAAAACCTACAACTCGAAGAAGATAATGGTGAATCGATTTTGCTTCACGATTTTAGATCTACAACCATTAACGTCCTTCGTTGATTTTAGATCGAGTTATATGGATTTTAAAGTATAAAATGTTTCTTTGTTTCCTCACACATAGGGAGTGGCGTGTGTGACATCCCCAAAATCACGGCCAGAAAAGATCGATTTTTGTTTATGCTTTACAAAAATCAGAGTACTTCATTTTATAAAAAGGTTGCGGAATTCGTTCCCAGAAAAACATGGTAAATACGTTATTAAAACATTTTCGAAGAAACGTATTTATTTCATTTTAAAACGTTTGGGATGTCATCGCCAATACCGAAACATAAGCATAAACAGAACTTACAATGATTTACACTAGTGATCTACATCTCCTTAAATCTCTCAGTGTAATGTCACTTCACTTCATCACCTGTGATATACATAAACTGAGTGGGTCAGGTTGGGAAACCTGGTGAGTACATAGGGTTTTCAACCCAGAATAATATAATTGTTATGTTCAATCATCAAACAATTAACCCCATTACCCATCCCCGTTATCTTCTTTACTCTTAAGAATTTAACCTAAGAGTCATCTATCCTGCACTCGTTTATTCCGAAGTCCCTTACTTCCAAATTTATAGGACTGGCACTAAATCCATAGCTGCCGATGTTCGTTCATAAAGCACTAATTCCATAGCTGCTATAGTCTATTAATCGGGTACTAAATCCATAGCTACCAGTCTTTATCTAATAGGTACTAAGTCCATAGCTACCCATGTTCAACAGGTACTACGTCCATAGCTACCAATCCCCAACAGGTACTAAATCAATAGCTACCAACGTCTAACAGGTACTAAGTCCACAGCTACCGGTGTTTGTCCCATAGGCACTCAGTCTATAGCTGCCAATGTATACTCACGTCATCCTCTATCTCTCATCATTCATCTACCCATCATCATACCCAACATATTCGTATATAAAATACGTTAAATAGTTTAAATCCTTTAAAACATGTATCAGACGTTCATCCAACATAGACAGCAAGTATTCAAATAATATGCACACATAGCACGTAGTTTATATAAAATACTTCATATCTATGTGTAAGATGAAAGAGACTATGCACTCACCTGAGTAGGTGGTGACCCAGCACTCGGACAACGCTTCGATACTCTCAAAACGATATTCCTTCGATAAAACCTAGTTCCAATACCACTAGGGTTTAGTCTAACGATAACCGCGACAAATTAATTAGTCTGACTATTATTAAGCGTTTATAACGCTCTATAAAACTCATAATAATAGCCCAAATAATTATTTTAAGGACCTAATAACATTCCTATAATTATTTGAAAGCTATATTAAAAACTGCGTAAGTGTAGCACACTTACAACGAATTTTATCGAAAACCGGAACTTAATTGGAGCAGCGTTTCGAAACCGAAAAACTCTTTTTCTCGGGACTCCGGGAGCCTCGGGGCTTCCCTCGGGGGCTAGGGGTTTTATCTAGGGCTTAGGGTGTTTAGAGGTGCTAGAGAGAGAAAGTAGTGAGAGAAAGAAGAGGTTTTGGGGTGAAGAGAAATGGCAACCTCGCACCTCAATTTATAGGGTCAGGCTTCAGAAATTACGTTGGGCGTACCGAGGGTACGCTGGGCGTACTCCTCGGGTATGGATGCCAGCCGAAGCCAGCTGTCTCGCACTCACCGGATGGATCATACCGAAGTTACGTGGGGCGTAGCTTCTTCATACGCGGGGCGTAAAGCGATGCTATGTGGCGTGATCCGAAGCGAAGACCGTGTTCAGCAAGCAACGAACCTGATCGAGCCACATCATCATTCCGCAACAGATTTCGCAAATTCATACTCCGACTTCTAAAAATCATAATTTTCGCATACGAGGTCCGTTTTCAACGTTCTTTATATCCACGCGAAGGTGGAAATGTACTCTACAACTTTCGTTTAGACTTTGTCGGCTAATTTTGACTCGATTTTAAATTTTATATTATTAACAGACCAGGACATGATTAGTCCGTTAAATCCTCATAACTTCTTCATCCGACGTCCGTTTTTGCCCATCTTTTTCTCGTTACGCTACTCTTATCGAGATCTTCGATTCTCTTTTAGGTCGTGTCGGCTAAAAATCACTCGATCTAATATTCGAATTTCGGGCTGTACACTGCTAATCCGAAACTTCGAAAAATCATAACTTCTTCATACGAAGTCAGATTTGGGCGTTCTTTTTATCGATGTTCTTAGTTTAACATATTCTACCACTTTAACATATTCCGGTATCGTGCCGGTTCTGACGTGAAATTTCGACGGGTCATAACTTCTTCGTTATAACTCGGATTTCGGCGTTCTTTATATGCACGAAAACCTTGTAACATACTCTACAACTTGGTTAAGATTATTTATTCTATATACTCTTTTGTCGAAAATTCATTTTCGACCCCTATTGCCTCTAATTTGACTAGCCCGGATCTACGGACGTTTCAATTATCTCCCCCTTAGGATGATTACGTCCCAGAATCATCAACGAAACAGGGTCTTATAATGACTCCATACGTCATCTCTTCATCCTAGGTAATTATAACTTCTGTATTCCTTTAAGTCTATCTCTTAGACTCATCGACTGTAAGCAGTACTCAATCGTACACCTGCTCTCAACCTCAGGTTAGACTCCAAATTATGATCTTTAGGTCACAATCTCGATCCTTACTGGATACAAACTTGAGATAAGTTCTTTTATTACTACTATAGATCGATGTGTCATATTCTAATGACCTATCATCGTATGTTGCAACACTTAAACTTAGGTCCCTTAGAGTTAAATTCTAAAACAAGCTATGCCTTCCTTAATGTTCTAATGTGATATAATCACACTTTAACATTTGGCATTTCTAGCTACCAACTTCTTTAACAACGAGCGCGATATTTCTATTGACCGCTTTGATTTCAATCGTTTGGTTTAAGTCGGACGCTACATCGACCTTTATTTTCTAAACCACATAGCATACTTAGCGTAGTCGGACTCAATTCGATATGACCACTAGGGTCGGATTATCAACAATCTTCTTAGTCATTACCGAAACGATGGTAACAACACACTTGAATAAAACGAAATCAATTACTAGCTTCTTGGTAACCTTGTGACTTTCCCTGATCCAAGTGTGAGTCTTATGCTTCTGGTAGTATAGGCCTCTACTACCATTCACACCTACTCATACTCGTCCCAAGTATTGTCTCGCAGTTTCCCAAGTCACCATGCAGCAAATCACACAACAATTCCACACACCAGATAACAAAACGAAGATTTTATTATTTCTCGAAACTATTACATAGGTGTTAAAGTTCACCCTAGACTATGCCTCTACTAGGCTACATCATACGAAACTATGGAAACTGCATAATCCGATCTTCGGGTAAGAAGTCCTCATTATTGATTCCTTGCATGGTTCTCTGTCTCGTCAAGGATCATGTGAAATGCCCTCGGCCTTGGTGGCGTTTCTGGTCTTGCTGCTTTATTTTTCCTTGGGCAGTCTCTGGACATGTGCCCCTTGCCTCCACATCTGTAGCATACTTTGTTATTATGTGTGCAGTCTTTGGAATAGTGACCAGTCCTCCCACACTTGTAACAATTCACTTCTTCGTTGCACTTTCCACCATGCTTCTTCTTGCATCTATCACACCATCTTGCTTCACCTCCATTTGCTCCTCCAAGCTTTGAGAATTTGCTTTCCTTTTTCGGACTTGAAGATCCTTCAAACTTCCGCTTCTCTCATGCATTATCTTTTTCTAGACCCTTTTCTCTTATCTGGGCCTCTACGTTCTTAGCTGCCCTAACAACTGCTTTCAAGGTAGTTGCCATTTTGACCATTGGGCCAAAGTCAGTGGGCAGTCCGTTAGCAAACCTATCAATCTTGGAGAGTTCAGTAGGCACCAAGTAGGGGAATAGCTTCATCCTCTAGGTGAATGCGGTGGCATACTCGTCAATACTCATCTTCCCTTTCTTCAGGTTCTGAAACTCGTTGTTTAGGTCTATCAGATCTACCTCCGAGCAGTACTGCATTTTCAACTGTTCCAAAAACTCTTCCCACGACATCCTTAAGGCTTCTCCTCGTGGCATCGTATCTGCCAATAGCTTCCACCAGCTCAAGACTCTAGTTTTCAGTTGTCTTATTGCGAAGACAATCTTCTGTTTCTCGTTACAGCTGCAGCTCTCAAACACCATCTCCATCTCAGAGATCCAATCCATAATCTTAACCGGCTTCGGGCTTCCTGAGACGCTCGGTGGTTTCGCACCCAAGAAATTCTTGTACATCTGCCCATCCTTGTTGTTTCTCCCTTCTGAGCCATCCCTTTGCTCACCTTAAGTCCCTACTTGACTCACTTGGCGGCTGTAGTTCCCTTCCTCAGATTGCTCGGGAACTGGCTCCGTCGGTTCAACATGTACGGTAGGTTCGTCCCTATTCAACATCTGTCTCATTTCTACCCTTTGTTCAGCTAACATAGCCCGAATCATGGCTTGAACTCCAGCCATGGTGACTGGCTCAAGCGCAACTTCTTCAACAACAGGTATTTGCTGAACCACTGGGGGTTGGTTCCTGTTCCCATTTGCGTTTACGTTTCCGCTACGGGTCCTTACTATCTCGATCTATACACCAAATAAGGTGAATTTCAACCTTTACTTGATGTTTAAATCATCCTTATCACTCCGAAACGTTTACATGCTAGTTCTAATACCGTAGTCGTACGTTTAGAATCCTAAACACATAAGGTTTCCAGATCCGGTCGGCAACAGACCATAGATCCGAACAATTAACAACATATCATGCACAAAGCATTTAGCACATAAAAGCAATTTAGGCATCATTCCTAAAATAAGCTAGTTCTCACACCTCACAATCATCGCTTAACATTCTAAGTTTAAGTCTAGAAATAAATCCATATTCCTAGTTCGCTTAAACTAATGCTCTGATACCAACTGTGACATCCCCAAAATCACGGCCAGAAAAGACCGATTTTTGTTTATGCTTTATAAAAATCAGAGTACTTCATTTTATAAAAAGGTTGCGGAATTCGTTCCCAGAAAAACATGGTAAATACGTTATTAAAACAATTTCGAAGAAACGTATTTATTTCATTTTAAAACGTTTGGGATGTCATCGTTAATACCGAAACATAAGCATAAACAGAACTTTTAATGATTTACACTAGTGATCTACATCTCCTTAAATCTCTCAGTGTAATGTCACTTCACTTCATCACCTGTGATATACATAAACTGAGTGGGTCAGGTTGGGAAACCTGGTGAGTACATAGGGTTTTCAACCCACAATAATATAATTGTTATGTTCAATCATCAAACACTTAACCCCATTACCCATCCCCGTTATCTTCTTTACTCTTAAGAATTTAACCTAAGAGTCATCTATCCTGCACTCGTTTATTCCGAAGTCCCTTACTTCCAGAGTTATAGGACTGGCACTAAATCCATAGCTGCCGATGTTCGTTCATAAAGCACTAATTCCATAGCTGCTATAGTCTATTAATCGGGTACTAAATCCATAGCTACCAGTCTTTATCTAATAGGTACTAAGTCCATAGCTACCCATGTTCAACAGGTACTACGTCCATAGCTACCAATCCCCAACAGGTACTAAATCCATAGCTACCAACGTCTAACAGGTACTAAGTCCACAGCTACCGGTGTTTGTCCCATAGGCACTAAGTCTATAGCTGCCAATGTATACTCACGTCATCCTCTATCTCTCATCATTCATCTACCCATCATCATACCCAACATATTCGTATATAAAATACGTTAAATAGTTTAAATCCTTTAAAACATGTATAAGACGTTCATCCAACATAGACAGCAAGTATTCAGATAATATGCACACATAGCACGTAGTTTACATAAAATACTTCATATCTATGTGTAACATGAAAGGGACTATGCACTCACCTGAGTAGGTGGTGACCCAGCACTCGGACAACGCTTCGATACTCTCAAAACGATATTCCTTCGATAAAACCTAGTACCAATACCACTAGGGTTTAGTCTAACGACAACCGCGACAAATTAATTAGTCTGACTATTATTAAGCGTTTATAACGCTCCATAAAACTCATAATAATAGCCCAAATAATTATTTTAAGGACCTAATAACATTCCTATAATTATTTGAAAGCTATATTAAAAACTGCGTAAGTGTAGCACACTTACAATGAATTTTATCGAAAACCGGAACTTAATTGGAGCAGCGTTTCGAAACCGAAAAACTCTTTTTCTCGGGACTCCGGGAGCCTCGGGGCTTCCCTCGGGGGCTAGGGGTTTTATCTAGGGCTTAGGGTGTTTAGAGGTGCTAGAGAGAGAAAGTAGTGAGAGAAAGAAGAGGTTTTGGGGTGAAGAGAAATGGCAAGCTCGCACCTCAATTTATAGGGTCAGGCTTCGGAAATTACGTTGGGCGTACCGAGGGTACGCTGGGCGTACTCCTCGGGTATGGATGCCAGCCGAAGCCAGCTGTCTCGCACTCACCGGATGGATCATACCGAAGTTACGCGGGGCGTAGCTTCTTCATACGCGGGGCGTAAAGCGATGCTACGTCGCGTGATCCGAAGCGAAGACCGTGTTCAGCAAGCATCGAACCTGATCGAGCCACGTCATCATTCCGCAACAGATTTCGCAAATTCATACTCCGACTTCTAAAAATCATAATTTTCGCATACGAGGTCCGTTTTCAACGTTCTTTATATCCACGCGAAGGTGGAAACGTACTCTACAACTTTCGTTTAGACTGTGTCGCCTAATTTTGACTCGATTTTAAATTTTATATTATTAACAGACCAGGACACGATTAGTCCGTTAAATCCTCATAACTTCTTCATCCGACGTCCGTTTTTGCCCATCTTTTTCTTGTTACGCTACTCTTATCGATTTCTTCTATTCTCTTTTAGGTCGTGTTGGCCAAAAATTACTCGATCTAATATTCGAATTTCGGGCTGTACACTGCTAATCCGAAACTTCGAAAAATCATAACTTCTTCATACGAAGTCAGATTTGGGCGTTCTTTTTATCGATGTTCTTAGTTTAACATATTCTACCACTTTTGTTTAGATTGCTAAGGCTAAATCTCGCTCTTTCGTAAATTCACTATTTACGCTTTCCGGTATCGTGCCGGTTCTGACGCGAAACTTCGACGGGTCATAACTTCTTCGTTATAACTCGGATTTCGGCGTTCTTTATATGCACGAAAACCTTGTAACATACTCTACAACTTGGTTAAGATTATTTATTCTATATACTCTTTTGTCGAAAATTCATTTTCGACCCCTATTGCCTCTAATTTGACTAGCCCGGATCTACGGACGTTTCAATTATCTCCCCCTTAGGATGATTACGTCCCAGAATCATCAACGAAATAGGGTCTTATAATGACTCCATACGTCATCTCTTCATCCTAGGTAATTATAACTTCTGTATTCCTTTAAGTCTATCTCTTAGACTCATCGACTGTAAGCAGTACTCAATCGTACACCTGCTCTCAACCTCAGGTTAGACTCCAAATTATGATCTTTAGGTCACAATCTCGATCCTTACTGGATACAAACTTGAGATAAGTTCTTTTATTACTACTATAGATCGATGTGTCATATTCTAATGACCTATCATCGTATGTTGCAACACTTAAACTTAGGTCCCTTAGAGTTAAATTCTAAAACAAGCTATGCCTTCCTTAATGTTCTAATGTGATATAATCACACTTTAACATTTGGCATTTCTAGCTACCAACTTCTTTAACAACGAGCGCGATATTTCTATTGACCGCTTTGATTTCAATCGTTTGGTTTAAGTCGGACGCTACATCGACCTTTATTTTCTAAACCACATAGCATACTTAGCGTAGTCGGACTCAATTCGATATGACCACTAGGGTCGGATTATCAACAATCTTCTTAGTCATTACCGAAACGATGGTAACAACACACTTGAATAAAACGAAATCAATTACTAGCTTCTTGGTAACCTTGTGACTTTCCCTGATCCAAGTGTGAGTCTTATGCTTCTGGTAGTATAGGCCTCTACTACCATTCACACCTACTCATACTCGTCCCAAGTATTGTCTCGCAGTTTCCCAAGTCACCATGCAGCAAATCACACAACAATTCCACACACCAGATAACAAAACGAAGATTTTATTATTTCTCGAAACTATTACATAGGTGTTAAAGTTCACCCTAGACTATGCCTCTACTAGGCTACATCATACGAAACTATGGCAACTGCATAATCCGATCTTCGGGTAAGAAGTCCTCATTCTTGATTCCTTGCATGGTTCTCTGTCTCGTCAAGGATCATGTGAAATGCCCTCGGCCTTGGTGGCGTTTCTGGTCTTGCTGCTTTATTTTCCTTGGGTAGTCTCTGGACATGTGCCCCTTGCCTCCACATATGTAGCATACTTTGTTATTATGTGTGCAGTCTTTGGAATAGTGACCAGTCCTCCCACACTTGTAACAATTCACTTCTTCGTTGCACTTTCCACCATGCTTCTTCTTGCATCTATCACACCATCTTGCTTCACCTCCATCTGCTCCTCCAAGATTTGAGAATTTGCTTTCCTTTTTCGGCCTTGAAGATCCTTCAAACTTCCGCTTCTCTCATGCCTTATCTTTTTCTAGACCCTTTTCTCTTATCTGGGCCTCTACGTTCTTAGCTGCCCTAACAGCTGCTTTCAAGGTAGTTGCCATTTTGACCATTGGGCCAAAGTCAGTGGGCAGTCCGTTAGCAAACCTATCAATCTTGGAGAGTTCAGTAGGCACCAAGTAGGGGAATAGCTTCATCCTCTCGGTGAATGCGGTGGCATACTCGTCAATGCTCATCTTCCCTTTCTTCAGGTTCTGAAACTCGTTGTTTAGGTCTATCAGATCTACCTCCGAGCAGTACTGCATTTTCAACTGTTCCAAAAACTCTTCCCACGACATCCTTAAGGCTTCTCCTCGTGGCATCGTATCTGCCAATAGCTTCCACCAGCTCAAGACTCCAGTTTTCAGTTGTCTTATTGCGAAGACAATCTTCTGTTTCTCGTTACAGCTGCAGCTCTCAAACACCATCTCCATCTCAGAGATCCAATCCATGATCTTAACCGGCTTCGGGCTTCCTGAGACACTCGGTGGTTTCGCACCTAAGAAATTCTTGTACATCCGCTCATCCTTGTTGTTTCTCCCTTCTGAGCCATCCCTTTGCTCACCTTAAGTCCCTACTTGACTCACTTGGCGGCTGTAGTTCCCTTCCTCAGATTGCTCGGGAATTGGCTCCGTCGGTTCAACATGTACGGTAGGTTCGTCCCTATTCAACATCTGTCTCATTTCTACCCTTTGTTCAGCTAACATAGCCCGAATCATGGCTTGAACTCCAGCCATGGTGACTGGCTCAAGCGCAACTTCTTCAACAACAGGTATTTGCTGAACCACTGGGGGTTGGTTCCTGTTCCCATTTGCGTTTATGTTTCCGCTACGGGTCCTTACCATCTCGATCTATACACCAAATAAGGTGAATTTCGACCTTTACTTGACGTTTAAATCATCCTTATCACTCCGAAACGTTTACATGCTAGTTCTAATACCGTAGTCGTACGTTTAGAATCCTAAACACATAAGGTTTCCAGATCCGGTTGGCAACAGACCATAGATCCGAACAATTAACAACATATCATGCACAAAGCATTTAGCACATAAAAGCAATTTAGGCATCATTCCTAAAATAAGCTAGTTCTCACACCTCACAATCATCGCTTAATGTAACGCCCGGGTTTTCAGGGCTAAGCATTTTTGTCAATGTAATAGTCTAGGTCAACTATTGTAACTCTTTTTGAAGTAATAAATATGAAATATTTGAGTATTATGTGAATTATGTGTGTTTATGTGTTTATTATTTAATTATAAATGTATAATTAATAAAGAATAAAAATGAGCGTCAAAATTAAAGTGTGAGATAATCCCGATATCTCTACATAAAGTTGTAGAATATGTCTCAAGGTTTCCGTGCATATAAAGAATGCCGAAATCCGAGCTATAAAGAAGAAGTTATGGTCCGCCGAAGTTTTACGACAAAACCGGCACGACACCGGGAAACGTAAATAGTGAATTTACGATAGAATACTTTTTAGCCTTAGCAATCTAAACAAAAGTCGTAGAATATGTTAAACTAAGAACATCGATAAAAAGAACGCCCAAATCTGACTTCGTATGAAGAAGTTATGATTTTTCTAAGATTCGGCTCAGCAGTGCACGGCCTGAAACTCGAATTTTAGTTCGAGCGGTTTTTGGCTTACGCAACATAAATGAGAGTTGAAGATCTCATTAATAGGAAATCAACGGTAAAAAGACAGACAAAAACAGAGTCCGTATGTAGAAGTTATTAATTTTACGCAGACGTTTAACAGTATAATCTCCTTGTACTGTTAAATTTAAGATCAGTCGAGAATTAGCTGACGGTGTCAAAATGAAAGTTGTAGATCTTATTATTACCTACGCGTGGATATAAAGAACGTCAAAAACGGAGGTCGTATGTGAAAGTTACGGATTTTAGAAGTCGGAAGTGTGCTGTGCGAAAATGGGTGATGTGGCACAATCTTGGCCATTGCTTTCTCCCCAAGGCTTGCCACCAGATGGTGACATGTGGCACCAAGTTCAGCCACATTTCACCCTATAAATACCACCTCTCCCACCCTCATTTTCTTCACACCTTTCCCATTCTTTCTTCTCTTTACTCTCTCTCTCTCTCTAGAACCTCTCTCTAGCCCCGAAATCCCCCGAAAAGCCTAGGGAACCTCCCTAGCACGAGGCGGAAGCCCCGGAGTGCTCGAAGGCTCTGAGAAGAAGAGCTTTTCGGCTCGGGAACGCTGCTCCAAGCAAAGCCCGGTTTTCTATAAAACCCGCTGTAAGTGAGCTACGCCTACGCTATTTTTAATATAACTTTTATTTAATTATGGTAACGTTATTAGGAACTTATAATAAATACTTGGGCTATTATTATGGGTTATATAAGTATTTTTTTGACGGTTATATAATAATAATAATAATAGCTAGATTATTAATTAGTCTCGACGAATAATAAACTAAACTCTAGTGGTAATAATACTAGGTTTCGTCGAAGAAAAATTCTTTTTAAGAAGCGAAGCGCTGTCTGAGTTCGGAATCACCACCTTTTCCGGTGAGTGCATAGTTACCTTCAACTTACACATAGATATGAAGTATTTTATATAAATTACGTGTTATGTGTGCATATTATCTGAATACTTGCTATCTATGCTAGATGAACGTTGTTATACATGTTTTCAATGATTTAAACTGTATATGTATTTTATATCTACGAAAATGTTGGGGTAAAACATGGGTAGATGTAATAGGTGATGTGTGATAAAATGATGAGAGGCCTCGATGTTGTTGTTGTTGATCCAGTCATCTAGCGGAGTATAGATGACGACCACGGACTCTTCTAGACAGTCCAGTGGAACACTAGCAGGTTCGCAACCTGTAGGTGTTGTGAACGATGTGTTCACCGGTGTACTCCATCCCCCACATGGTTGCCTATTAGGACATTTATTGCTGAGGAATCCCCTTAGCAGTAGTGTCCGTCCCGATGATAATCCTTAGGCTAGGTCCCTTATGATAGGTGTTTAGGGACGTAAAGTGAGGATAACGGGAACGGGTAATCGGGTTATTGTTGATTGATGAAATTAATAAACTTATTTATTGTGGGTTGAAAACCCTATGTGCTCACCAGGCTCCTAAGCCTGACCCACTCAGTTTTATGTATTACAGGTAGTGGCGCATGAGCATAGGTGTGATGTTTTGGACGAGGGATTACGGATATAGGCCTGTAGATATGAAATAATGTAGTAAGGCTTATATTGTACTGTTTATACTTTTGATCTGTACGAACATGACATCCCGAGTCTTTTAATGAATACATTTCTATGGAAATGCTTTTGATAAATCTTTATCATATTATTGTTTTGGGACAAATTCCGCAAACCATTTATTAAAAGATAACTCTGATTTTGAAATAAAGTATAAACAAAACCGGTCTTTTCTGGCCGTGATTTTGGGGATGTCACAGTTGGTATCAGAGCATTAGTTTAAGCGAACTAGGAATTTGTAGGATTTCTAGACTTAAACTTAGAATGCTAAGCGATGATTGTGAGGTGTGAGCACTAGCTTATTTTAGGAATTGTGCCTAAAATGCTTTTATGTGCTAAATGTTTTATGCATGATATGCTGTTATTTTGTTCGGGATCTATGGTCTGTTGCCGACCGGATCTGGAACCTTATGTGTTTAGGATTCTAAACGTACGACTACGATATTAGAACTAGCATGTAAACGTTTCAGAGTGATAAGGACGATTTAAAACGTCTCTCCTAAATAAAGATCTAAATCCACCTTATTCGGTATATAGATCAAGATGGTAAGGACCCGTAGCGGAAACGTAAACGCAAATGGGAACGGACACCAACCCCCCGTGATCGAGCAAATACCAGTTGTGGAAGCCGCTGCCGGACCAATAACGATGGCCGGAGTGCAAGCGATGATCCAGGCAATGTTGGATCGTCAAATGGAGGAAACCAGGCGTTTGCTCCAGCAAAATCGAGAGGAAGCGACTATTCAGCTCGAACAGCCCGAGTTGAACGAAGGGCAGACTGAAGAAGGAAACTACAGTGGGACTATTGGTCAAGCCAACCCACCGATAGTTAGGCAAAACCACCAGGATGGAGGAAATGATGGACGTGGATGCAAATACAAGGATTTCATGGCATCCAAGCCACCGAGTCTATCCGGAAGCCCGACGCCGGTGGAAGTCATGAACTGGATCTCTGAGATGGAGACAATGTTTGAGAGTTGCGAGTGTAGCAATAGGCAGAAGACTGCTCTTGCAGTTCCTCTATTGAAATCTGGAGTACTAAGTTGGTGGAAGCTATTAGCTGATTCAATGCCCAAAGGTGAAGCAAGCAAAATGTCGTGGGAGGATTTTCTGGTACAGTTGAAGATGCAATACTGTTCTGAGCAGGATCTTCTGGAGATCAGCAACGAATTCCAGAATCTGAAGAAGGGAAGAATGAGCGTTACTGAATACGCTGCAAGCTTTACTGAGAAAATGAAGCTTGTTCCTCACCTCGTCCCAACTGAACTCTCCAAGGTTAACAAATTTGCCCTCGGATTACCAGCGGACTTCGGTCCAATGGTCAAGCAAACTACCACTCTAAAAGCTGCCATCTGGGCTGCTAAGAATGTGGAGACCCAGATACGAGAAAAGGGTTGTCACACCCCCAAACCAAGGATGGCGGAAACGTCTGGGGGTGGAGGACTTCATGTACAGTATCACAACAACGTGTATAATAGTGCTCAAAGTAAAAACAACCACCATATATATAATTGCAAAAGTTACACCAAAGTATATGTTTACATGTTTCAAAAGCAATTACATTATGATGATAAAATAATTTGTTGACGGTTTAGCGTCCCATCCTCAAAGCGATGAAGTTTTCCTGTTTCACTGATTTCCTGAGAATACAAGTAGTTTTAAAGAGTGTCAACACAAAGGTTGGTGAGTTCATAAGAGTTTTGTTTGAAGTAGAAACCGTTTTTCCTTGTAAAATCGATTTAGTTTGATTTCCAGAAAATCCAATATTTTCTTAGTTAAGTATGAATAGAAATAATCCTACATGATGCTGTAATGAACCCTAGAGTAATCCGTAGAGTTCCTCTATAATCGTCCAACATATAAAGTTATATAAGGCTTAACTTAGATAAAACGTTGAATATAGTGGGTCTGCCCTAGGTCCACAACCCAACGAGGAACAGGAGATGAGGCGGGCACCACCAATTCTAGGCCAATCAAGACTAAATTCTTATATGACTCAACATATACGCTCAGCGGCTATAGTTGAAGTCTAACAATTTTAGAGGAAGTGTAGTTTTAATATCATAATAGCTTTGTATAGAGACCCGGCACTTTGTATTTGTACCCCTTTTTGTATAGAGACCCGGTACTTTGTATTTGTACCCATAGAGATAAAAGGTGATTTTAAATCGACATAAAACTCATTTAGGTTTTAAAAATAAAATCCCGTAAACTTATGGATTGTTCCCTATGTGAGCCGTTATAATCATACTATGACTATGTGAACCTGCCACGACGTTCTCAGTGTCGCGAAAAATGAAATGACATTTGTCACCCGTAGACCTGCAGGTCCAACTGTAGCTAGCAGCAAGGTGTGGGGTGTCAATCCCAATATAGATCTATATACAAGTATCACGTTCTCCCTCAAGGAGATTCTGATTATAACTACCAGGAATTATATCCCGCACTCGGACGTACGGGGAGAGAGAGAGAGAGAGAGAGAAATAGAGAAACTCACAATATAGGATAACAAGTTTACGTGAAATGTGTGTGAATATAAATATTTCTTGTATGAATGTACCCTTCTTGTACGAGTGCGTAGAGTGATGTATCATAAACTATACCTATTATAGTTTATCTAAAATGTATGTACTATGTATGAACTCCTTTATGGAAAAGTATTAGTGTTGTGAATTTATTGACTATACTTTTTATAGTTTAATAGCACGTGTTCCAAAATGAATGAATAATATTTAATATGAATGTTTTAGTTTCAGTTCATAACGATAAACTAGCAAGGAAACACATTCAAATATTAGAGCTTATGATTATACACTTTGCTCAACATAATACAAAGTGTTATGATATTTACATGCTGTTGGCAAAATTTAGCAATTCTGCCCTGTTTTGGAAAAATCATAGAAAAATCATACGAAGTCGAAAACTAGATCCGTAATTTCTGAGAGTTCACAAAATGTGTCTAGTTTGCTCATAATTTTTATCACAATTTATAATGACCTCTAATTTGGGTGAATAAGTCCATAATCACAGACTGGTCCGGATTGTTGTTTGAAATGATAGGCAGTTTTGTAAAAATCACCATAAATTGTAGAAAAATCGTATGGAGATGTGCAAGTAGCCATTTTAAAGCTAAAAACTTGAACTATTTGCACCTTGTACAGTTTTGAAAACAAAAGTGTTTAAGATGCCCAAAACAGTCCGTGAATGGAGTTGAACTTTTCTGATGAAGGCTGTTAGAAAAATTTAGATATGTTCTTAGTGTTTTAACTTGTATTCCCCCCCTGAAAACTTGAGAAAACATGAAAATGTAGGGGTATGAACTCACCTTAAGTGATTCCAGTAGGTAAGTGTTGAAGAAGGAAAGTGTTCAACCCAAGAACACTTGAAGAATCACTTGAAGATTCGAAGATCTAACACAATTATGAGAGAGTTTGTCTAAGATATCCATGATTTGAGTGGAAATAAATGAGATAATCATAAAGAGAATGGATTATGCTTACCAAAAGTGGAGGAAAAACTCAAGATCAGCCCTTGAATCTCGAATTTCTAGAGAGAGAAAGTAAGAGAGGAAAGAGTTTGATCTTCTTGTGAAATGAGAGCAAATGAGAGAAGTGAGGAGAGAGGATGAATAATCAGCCCTCAAAAATGTGGGGAGGAGGGATAATTGAGTGGAAAAGACATTGATGTGACCTAGGTAAGGTGGAGAGGTGTGGTTAGTCAAAGAGTGGGTGTGGGGTGGTTGCTTGTGACTTTGGATAAGGCAAAGTCAACACTCCACCTTTAATAATTCATCCATTTGATTTTTATTATTTAAATAATGATTTTCATCAAAATATGTTTAAATTATGAATATTTAGAGTTTATTATGTTAAAATATAATTTCTGGAGAAAATCCCGCTTTAAAATCACGAAAAACGGGCTTAAAATGTTAAAAATATCAAAAATGGGCTAAAAATGACACATGCGAATTTCTGGCCGAGGCTCGGCCTCTTATGCTGAACCGAGAGAGAGAGGGAGGCGGAAACCGAGAGAAGAAGAAGAGAGAAGGAAGGAGCCGAGAGGGGAGAAGGGAGAGGGTAGGAACCGAGAGGTGGGAGGGGACAGAGAGGCGCGCGAGACAGAGAGTGAGAAGGAGAACAGAGAGGCGAAGCGGAGCAGAGAGTGGGACCCGGACAGGGAGTGGGACGCGAACAGAGAGCGAGTAGCGAACAGAGAGCGAGACAGCGAACAGAGAGCGAGACAGCGAACAGAGCGTGTAGCGAACAGAGAGCGAGACAGCAAACAGAGCGTGTAGCGAACAGAGAGCGAGACAGCGAACAGAGCGTGGGACGGACCGAGAGGGACCGACCGCTCGGTTGTGAACAGTACTCTCGGTTCCGGTTCTTGCTTCTTGGGTTCGGTCTCGGTTCTCTTAGCCACCAGAGGCTCGGTTGGTGAATAGTAGCTTCGGTTCTCTTAGCCACCAGAGGCTCGGTTGGTCCTAAGAAGCCTCTCCTTCCGGTTTCGGTTCCTAAAGCCTATTTTTCTCGTTTTCGCCCCGTTTTAAGCCGTTTTTGACCCGGTTAAGGGCCGGAATGACCCGACTGATTCCAAAAAGTTACGGGAAACTTTTGAGAGAGATTTGGGAGAGATTTCTCACACTTGGAGAGATTTGGGAGAGATTTGACATTCTTGGAGAGATTTCTCATACAAAGAGATATTTGAGAGAGATTTCACATACTTAGAGGGATTTGGGAGAGATTTGACATTCTTGGAGAGATTTCTCATACAGAGAGATATTTGGGAGAGATTTCACATACGTGGAGAGATTTGGGAGAGATTTGACATTCTTGGAGAGATTTATCATACAAAGAGATATTTGAGAGAGGTTTCACATACTTAGAGGGATTTGGGAGAGATTTGACATTCTTGGAGAGATTTCTCATACAGAGAGATATTTGGGAGAGATTTCACACACTTGGAGCGATTAGGGAGAGATTTGACATAGTCAGAGATAGAGTGAAAACGATTGAGAGGGGATCCATGTGTGACAATTGTGAGTGTCCGTCATCGCAATGCATGGTTCGTAAACCCTGTTAAGCCTTGTTTAAGGATCTTACACACTCCCGATGAGTATGCATCATTGTTTTATCAGTTTGGCTCGCCACATAGTACAGTTTTTAGGTTAAAGAGATCTAGTTGTACGTACTTTTCGATTCATGTTTTCTTATTAGAGTAGCGACTTGTTTAGTAAATACTGAGCGTAAGTCCAAGCACACACGGGTTAGTGGAGCTGACCGGTTTGACTTGTTGACTTTATTTGACTTTGAATTGACCAGAATATGACGGTTGTCACAAGGGTCTGGAGAGAGCGGAAGTGGGAGAGAAACGGAAATTTGACGGATCCTCGAGGTCCGGTAAGAAAGGTAGATTCTCGAAGTCTAGTTCGAGAGGAGGAGGATCAGAAGCAAAGTGGTGTGACAAGTGCAAGAAGAAGCACTCTGGGAAGTGTGATGGAGGGGTCACTTGTTACAAATGCGGAAAGCCTGGGCACTATGCCAACGAATGCACTCTTAACCAGAAGGCCTGTTATGGGTGTAATGAAGAAGAGCACATTTTGAAGGACTGCCCGAAGAAGAAGGAGGCAGGAAGACCCAACATACCACCAAAGCCGAAGGCGAGAGCCTTCCAGATGACGCTCGAGGCTGCAAAGGAGGCAGCAGACGTCGCTTCAGGTACCTTTCTTGTAAATGGTTTGCCTGCAAATATACTGTTTGATTCCGGAGCCAACTACTCCTTTGTGTCGCATAAATTTAGTGCGAAATTAGCATTACCTGTAGAAAAACTTGATAACGCCCTAATTGTAGAAGTTTCCAGTGGCAAATTCGTACCTGTTAGTAATCGTATTAGGAACATCGTCATTAACCTAAACGGAAACGAATTCCATGAGGAACTATTACCCATAGAGTTAAACGGTTTCGACATCGTTTTGGGTATGGATTGGCTTAGCGCCAACGATGCCGAGATATTATGCCGAAAGAAGATAGTTAGGATAAACCCACCCGGAAAGGAATCATTTATGGTGTACGGGGACAAACGCAGAGTGAGTTCTGGAATCATATCCTTGATGAAAGCTAGGAAATGTTTGTCCAAGGGATGTGCATCGTACTTGGCATTCGTAATCGATGCTAAGAAAGAAAAGAAAGAGGTGCAGAACATACCAGTTGTGTGCGATTATCCGGAAGTCTTTCCCGAAGATCTTCCTGGATTACCACCTGATAGGCAAGTAGAATTTCGTATAGACTTATTACCAGGAACAACACCGATAGCAAAGGCACCTTACCGATTAGCACCGACGGAGATGAAGGAGCTCATGACGCAACTTCAGGAGCTGTTGGATAGCGGTTTCATTCGACCTAGTTCATCACCCTGGGGAGCTCCGGTGTTATTCGTGAAGAAGAAGGACGGAAGCATGAGGATGTGCATAGACTACCGAGAGTTGAATAAGGCAACGGTGAAGAACAAGTATCCATTACCGAGGATTGATGATCTATTCGATCAGCTGCAAGGTTCGAGCTACTTCTCAAAGATCGATCTTAGGTCAGGATATCATCAGCTGAAGGTGAGAGAGCAGGATATTGAGAAGACTGCATTCAGAACAAGATATGGACACTACGAGTTCTTGGTTATGTCGTTCGGACTAACCAATGCTCCCGCAGCGTTCATGGATTTGATGAATAGGGTTTGTAAACCATTCCTCGATAAATCTGTGATAGTGTTCATCGACGACATTCTCATTTACTCGAAAAGCCAGGAGGAGCATGGCAAGCATCTACGAGAAGTGTTGGAGGTGTTAAAGAAGGAGAAGCTTTTTGCAAAGTTCTCCAAATGCGACTTTTGGATACGGGAAGTCCAATTCTTGGGTCATGTTGTTAACCAAGAAGGAATAATGGTTGACCCTGCCAAGATCGAAGCTGTAATGAAGTGGGAACGTCCGAAGAATCCCACGGAGATTCGAAGCTTTCTAGGATTAGCCGGATATTACCGACGATTTATCCAAGGCTTTTCTTTGATAGCTGCTCCATTAACAGCTTTGACCCATAAAGGAGCTACGTATACATGGAGTGAGAAACATGATGACGCGTTCGAGAAGCTAAAGAAGAAGTTATGTGAAGCGCCGATACTTTCTCTACCCGATGGAGTCGAAGATTTCGCAGTTTATAGTGATGCATCTGGAGTCGGGTTAGGTTGTGTTCTGACCCAAAGAGAAAAGGTGATAGCATACGCATCTCGACAATTGAAAGAGCACGAAAAGAACTACCCCAAGTTGGCAGCGGTAGTATTCGCCTTAAAGATATGGAGGCATTACCTCTACGGCACGAAGTGCAAGCTCTTCACTGATCATAAGAGTCTCCAGTATCTCTTTAATCAGAAGGAGTTGAACATGAGGCAACGACGCTGGCTAGAACTTCTCAAGGACTACGACTGTGAGATACTTTACCACCCAGGTAAAGCAAATATAGTTGCTGATGCTCTCAGTCGGAAAGTCAATCTTGAAAGAAGAAGGCCAAGAGCGTTAAGAATTGAAGTCGTCTCGATGATTGTGGAAAGTATCAGGAAAGCTCAAGAAGAAGCCTTAGAAAAGAATGACCGAAAGGAAGAACGTTTGGGAAAAACGTTAGTGTTCGGTACGAACAGTCGAGGACTGAATGTATTCCAAGATCGAATTTGGGTACCTAAGACGGGAGGAATAAGAGATCTTCTAATGGAAGAAGCACACAAGACCATGTACTCGATTCATCCCGGTAGCACTAAAATGTATAAGGACCTAAAACCCTACTACTGGTGGCCGACGATGAAGCTCGATGTTGCGAAGTATGTGGCTGAGTGCGTAACATGTGCGAGGGTTAAGGCACAACATCAAAAACCGTATGGGAGTTTAGAACCCTTACCTGTACCCATGGGTAAATGGGAAGACATCACCATGGATTTTGTGACTAAACTGCCCAGAACGAAGAATGGTCACGACATGATTTGGGTAGTCGTGGATCGTTTCACCAAGAGTGCACACTTCATAGCCGCCAACGAGAAGTGGTCTATGGATAAGCTCGCAAATGCTTACGTGAAGGAAATTGTAAGACTTCACGGTGTCCCTCTTACGATTGTGTCAGATCGTGATAGTCGTTTCACGTCAAGGTTTTGGAGGAGTCTACAAGAGGAGTTGGGTACAAAGTTGTGTTTGAGTACTGCTTACCATCCGCAAACTGATGGTCAGAGTGAAAGAACGATTCAGACGTTGGAAGATATGCTGAGAGCATGTACCCTCGAATTCCAAGGGAATTGGGACGAGCACTTACCTCTGGTAGAATTTTCCTACAACAATAGTTTTCACTCGAGCATCAAGATGGCTCCTTATCAAGCCTTGTATGGGCAGAAGTGTCGTACGCCGTCTTGTTGGCTTGAAGCCGGAGAGAAGCAGTTTATGGGCCCCGAGATAGTCCATGAGACTGCTGAGAAATTGAAGGTGATTAGGGAAAGAATGTTAGCAGCTCAGGATCGTCAGAAGAGCTATGCCGACAAGAAAAGACGACCGATAACCTTCGAAGTTGGGGATTCCGTTTTACTTAAAGTCTCACCGTGGAAGGGACTTATACGATTTGGGAAACGAGGAAAGTTGAGTCCAAGGTTTATTGGACCATTCAAAGTTCTTCAGAGGATTGGGAACCAAGCTTACAAGTTGGAATTGCCCGAAGAACTCAATGGTATTCATAACACCTTCCATGTGTGTTATTTGAGGAAATTCATGGCAGATGTTCCCGACATAATTCCAATCTCGGAATTAAGGATGGATGAGAATAAAAGGCTGATCGAAGAGCCTGAGGCAATTATTGATCGTAAGACTAAGAAGTTACGACGCAAGATGGTCGACTTGGTGCTAGTCCGATGGAAACATTCGAATGGGCCGAATCTCACTTGGGAAACAGAGGATGACATGATGAGTCGCTATCCACATCTGTTTGCTGATGCATGATTCCGGGACGGAATCATCCTAAGGGGGTGAGAATTGTAACGCCCGGGTTTTCAGGGCTAAGCATTTTTGTCAATGTAATAGTCTAGGTCAACTATTGTAACTCTTTTTGAAGTAATAAATATGAAATATTTGAGTATTATGTGAATTATGTGTGTTTATGTGTTTATTATTTAATTATAAATGTATAATTAATAAAGAATAAAAATGAGCGTCAAAATTAAAGTGTGAGATAATCCCGATATCTCTACATAAAGTTGTAGAATATGTCTCAAGGTTTCCGTGCATATAAAGAATGCCGAAATCCGAGCTATAAAGAAGAAGTTATGGTCCGCCGAAGTTTTACGACAAAACCGGCACGACACCGGGAAACGTAAATAGTGAATTTACGATAGAAGACTTTTTAGCCTTAGCAATCTAAACAAAAGTCGTAGAATATGTTAAACTAAGAACATCGATAAAAAGAACGCCCAAATCTGACTTCGTATGAAGAAGTTATGATTTTTCTAAGATTCGGCTTAGCAGTGCACGGCCTGAAACTCGAATTTTAGTTCGAGCGGTTTTTGGCTTACGCAACATAAATGAGAGTTGAAGATCTCATTAATAGGAAATCAACGGTAAAAAGACAGACAAAAACAGAGTCCGTATGTAGAAGTTATTAATTTTACGCAGACGTTTAACAGTATAATCTCCTTGTACTGTTAAATTTAAGATCGGTCGAGAATTAGCTGACGGTGTCAAAATGAAAGTTGTAGATCTTATTATTACCTACGCGTGGATATAAAGAACGTCAAAAACGGAGGTCGTATGTGAAAGTTATGGATTTTAGAAGTCGGAAGTGTGCTGTGCGAAAATGGGTGATGTGGCACAATCTTGGCCATTGCTTTCTCCCCAAGGCTTGCCACCAGATGGTGACATGTGGCACCAAGTTCAGCCACATTTCCACCCTATAAATACCACCTCTCCCACCCTCATTTTCTTCACACCTTTCCCATTCTTTCTTCTCTTTACTCGCTCTCTCTCTCTAGAACCTCTCTCTAGCCCCGAAATCCCCCGAAAAGCCTAGGGAACCTCCCTAGCACGAGGCGGAAGCCCCGGAGTGCTCGAAGGCTCTGAGAAGAAGAGATTTTCGGCTCGGGAACGCTGCTCCAAGCAAAGCCCGGTTTTCTATAAAACCCGCTGTAAGTGAGCTACGCCTACGCTATTTTTAATATAACTTTTATTTAATTTTAGTAACGTTATTAGGAACTTATAATAAATACTTGGGCTATTATTATGGGTTATATAAGTATTTTTTTGACGCTTATATAATAATAATAATAATAGCTAGACTATTAATTAGTCTCGACGAATAATAAACTAAACTCTAGTGGTAATAATACTAGGTTTCGTCGAAGAAAAATTCTTTTTAAGAAGCGAAGCGCTGTCTGAGTTCGGAATCACCACCTTTTCCGGTGAGTGCATAGTTACCTTCAACTTACACATAGATATGAAGTATTTTATATAAATTACGTGCTATGTGTGCATATTATCTGAATACTTGCTATCTATGCTAGATAAACGTTGTTATACATGTTTTCAATGATTTAAACTGTATATGTATTTTATATCTACGAAAATGTTGGGGTAAAACATGGGTAGATGTAATAGGTGATGTGTGATAAAATGATGAGAGGCCTCGATGTTGTTGTTGTTGATCCAGTCATCTAGCGGAGTATAGATGACGACCACGGACTCTTCTAGACAGTCCAGTGGAACACTAGCAGGTTCGCAACCTGTAGGTGTTGTGAACGATGTGTTCACCGGTGTACTCCATCCCCCACATGGTTGCCTATTAGGACATTTATTGCTGAGGAATCCCCTTAGCAGTAGTGTCCGTCCCGATGATGATCCTTAGGCTAGGTCCCTTATGATAGGTGTTTAGGGACGTAAAGTGAGGATAACGGGAACGGGTAATCGGGTTATTGTTGATTGATGAAATTAATAAACTTATTGTGGGTTGAAAACCCTATGTGCTCACCAGGCTCCCAAGCCTGACCCACTCAGTTTTATGCATTACAGGTAGTGGCGCATGAGCATAGGTGTGATGTTTTGGACGAGGGATTACGGATATAGGCCTGTAGATATGAAATAATGTAGTAAGGCTTATATTGTACTGTTTATACTTTTGATCTGTACGAACATGACATCCCGAGTCTTTTAATGAAATACATTTCTATGGAAATGCTTTTGATAAATCTTTATCATATTATTGTTTTGGGACAAATTCCGCAACCCTTTTATTAAAAGATAACTCTGATTTTGAAATAAAGTATAAACAAAACCGGTCTTTTCTGGCCGTGATCTTGGGGATGTCACATTAGGTCTATCAGATCTACCTCCGAGCAGTACTGCATTTTCAACTGTTCCAAAAACTATTCCCACGATATCCTTAAGGCTTCTCCTCGTGGCATCGTATCTGCCAATAGCTTCCACCAGCTCAAGACTCCAGTTTTCAGTTGTCTTATTGCGAAGACAATCTTCTGTTTCTCGTTACAGCTGCAGCTCTCAAACACCATCTCCATCTCAGAGATCCAATCCATAATCTTAACCGGCTTCGGGCTTCCTGAGACGCTCGGTGGTTTCGCTACCCATGTTCAACAGGTACTACGTCCATAGCTACCAATCCCCAACAGGTACTAAATTCATAGCTACCAACATCTAACAGGTACTAAGTCCACAGATACCGGTGTTTGTCCCATAGGCACTCAGTCTATAGCTGCCAATGTATACTCACATCATCCTCTATCTCTCATCATTCATCTACCCATCATCATACCCAACATATTCGTATATAAAATACGTTAAATAGTTTAAATCCTTTAAAACATGTATAAGACGTTCATCCAACATAGACAGCAAGTATTCAGATAATATGCACACATAGCACGTAGTTTACATAAAATACTTCATATCTATGTGTAAGATGAAAGGGACTATGCACTCACCTGAGTAGGTGGTGACCCAGCACTCGGACAACGCTTCGATACTCTCAAAACGATATTCCTTCGATAAAACCTAGTACCAATACCACTAGGGTTTAGTCTAACGACAACCGCGACAAATTAATTAGTCTGACTATTATTAAGCGTTTATAACGCTCCATAAAACTCATAATAATAGCCCAAATAATTGTTTTAAGGACCTAATAACATTCCTATAATTATTTGAAAGCTATATTAAAAACTGCGTAAGTGTAGCACACTTACAACGAATTTTATCGAAAACCGGAACTTAATTGGAGCAGCGTTTCGAAACCGAAAAACTCTTTTTCTCGGGACTCCGGGAGCCTCAGGGCTTCCCTCGGGGGCTAGGGGTTTTATCTAGGGCTTAGGGGTGTTTAGAGGTGCTAGTGAGAGAAAGAAGAGGTTTTGGGGTGAAGAGAAATGGCAACCTCGCACCTCAATTTATAGGGTCAGGCTTCAGAAATTACGTTGGGCGTACCGATGGTACGCTGGGCGTACTCCTCGGGTATGGATGCCAGCCGAAGCTAGCTGTCTCACACTCACCGGATGGATCAGACCGAAGTTACGCGGGGCGTAAAGCGATGCTACGTGGCGTGATCCGAAGCGAAGACCGTGTTCAGCAAGCAACGAACCTGATCGAGCCACGTCATCATTCCGCAACAGATTTCGCAAATTCATACTCCGACTTCTAAAAATCATAATTTTCGCATACGAGGTCCGTTTTCAACGTTCTTTATATCCACGCGAAGGTGGAAACGTACTCTACAACTTTCGTTTAGACTTTGTTGGCTAATTTTGACTCGATTTTAAATTTTATATTATTAACAGACCAGGACATGATTAGTCCGTTAAATCCTCATAACTTCTTCATCCGACGTCCGTTTTTGCCCATCTTTTTCTCGTTACGCTACTCTTATCGAGATCTTCGATTCTCTTTTAGGTCGTGTCGGCTAAAAATCAGTCGATCTAATATTCGAATTTCGGGTTGTACACTGCTAATCCGAAACTTCAAAAAATCATAACTTCTTCATACGAAGTCAGATTTGGGCGTTCTTTTTATCGATGTTCTTAGTTTAACATATTCTACCACTTTTGTTTAGATCGCTAAGGCTAAATCTCGCTCTATCGTAAATTCACTATTTACGCTTTCCGGTATCGTTCCGGTTCTGACGCGAAACTTCGACGGGTCAAAACTTCTTCGTTATAACTCGGATTTCGGCGTTCTTTATATGCACGAAAACCTTGTAACATACTCTACAACTTGGTTAAGATTATTTATTCTAAATACTCTTTTGTCGAAAAGTCATTTTCGACCCCTATTGCCTCTAATTTGACTAGCCCGGATCTACGGGCGTTACAATTATCTCCCCCTTAGGATGATTACATCCCATAATCATCAACGAAACAGGGTCTTATAATGACTCCATACGTCATCTCTTCATCCTAGGTAATTATAACTTCTGTATTCCTTTAAGTCTATCTCTTAGACTCATCGACTATAAGCAGTACTCAATCGTACACCTGCTCTCAACCTCAGGTTAGACTCCAAATTATGATCTTTAAGTCACAATCTCAATCCTTACTGGATACAAACTTGAGATAAGTTCTTTTATTACTACTATAGATCGATGTTTCATATTCTAATGACCTATCATCGTATGTTGCAACACTTAAACTTAGGTCCCTTAGAGTTAAATTCTAAAACAAGCTATGCGTTCCTTTATGTTCTAATGTGATATAATCACACTTTAATATTTGGCATTTCTAGCTACCAACTTCTTTAACAACGAGCGCGATATTTCTATTGACCGCTTTGATTTCAATCGTTTGGTTTAAGTCGGACGCTACATCGACCTTTATTTTCTAAACCACATAGCATACTTAGCGTAGTCGGACTCAATTCGATATGACCACTAGGGTCGGATTATCAACAATCTTCTTAGTCATTACCGAAATGATGGTAACAACACACTTGAATAAAACGAAATCAATTACTAGCTTCTTGGTAACCTTGTGACTTTCCCTGATCCAAGTGTAAGTCCTATGCTTCTGGTAGTATAGGCCTCTACTACCATTCACACCTACTCATACTCGTCCCAAGTATTGTCTCACAGTTTCCCAAGTCACCATGCAGCAAATCACACAACAATTCCACACACCAGATAACAAAACGAAGATTTTATTATTTCTCGAAACTATTACATAGGTGTTAAAGTTCACCCTAGACTATGCCTCTACTAGGCTACATCATACGAAACTATGGCAACTGCATAATCCGATCTTCGGGTAAGAAGTCCTCATTCTTGATTCCTTGCATGGTTCTCTGTCTCGTCAAGGATCATGTGAAATGCCCTCGGCCTTGGTGGCGTTTCTGGTCTTGCTGCTTTATTTTCCTTGGGCAGTCTCTGGACATGTGCCCCTTGCCTCCACATCTGTAACATACTTTGTTATTATGTGTGCAGTCTTTGGAATAGTGACCAGTCCTCCCACACTTGTAACAATTCACTTCTTCGTTGCACTTTCCACCATGCTTCTTCTTGCATCTATCACACCATCTTGCTTCACCTCCATCTGCTCCTCCAAGCTTTGAGAATTTTCTTTCCTTTTTCGGCCTTGAAGATCCTTCAAACTTCCGCTTCTCTCATGCCTTATCTTTTTCTAGACCCTTTTCTCTTATCTGGGCCTCTACGTTCTTAGCTGCCCTAACAGCTGCTTTCAAGGTAGTTGCCATTTTGACCATTGGGCCAAAGTCAGTGGGCAGTCCGTTAGCAAACCTATCAATCTTGGAGAGTTCAGTAGGCACCAAGTAGGGGAATAGCTTCATCCTCTCGGTGAATGCGGTGGCATACTCGTCAATACTCATCTTCCCTTTCTTCAGGTTCTGAAACTCGTTGTTTAGGTCTATCAGATCTACCTCCGAGCAGTACTGCATTTTCAACTGTTCCAAAAACTCTTCCCACGATATCCTTAAGGCTTCTCCTCGTGGCATCGTATCTGCCAATAGCTTCCACCAACTCAAGACTCCAGTTTTCAGTTGTCTTATTGCGAAGACAATCTTCTGTTTCTCGTTACAGCTACAGCTCTCAAACACCATCTCCATCTCAGAGATCCAATCCATAATCTTAACCGGCTTCGGGCTTCCTGAGACACTCGGTGGTTTCGCACCCAAGAAATTCTTGTACATCCGCCCATCCTTGTTGTTTCTCCCTTCTGAGCCATCCCTTTGCTCACCTTAAGTCCCTACTTGACTCACTTGGCGGCTGTAGTTCCCTTCCTCAGATTGCTCGGGAACTGGCTCTGTCGGTTCAACATGTACGGTAGGTTCGTCCCTATTCAACATCTGTCTCATTTCTACCCTTTGTTCAGCTAACATAGCCTGAATCATGGCTTGAACTCCAGCCATGGTGACTGGCTCAAGCGCAACCTCTTCAACAACAGGTATTTGCTGAACCACTGGGGGTTGGTTCCTATTCCCATTTGCGTTTACGTTTCCGCTACGGGTCCTTACCATCTCGATCTATACACCAAATAAGGTGAATTTCGACCTTTACTTGACGTTTAAATCATCCTTATCACTCCGAAACGTTTACATGCTAGTTCTAATACCGTAGTCGTACGTTTAGAATCCTAAACACATAAGGTTTCCAGATCCGGTCGGCAACAGACCATAGATCCGAACAATTAACAACATATCATGCACAAAGCATTTAGCACATAAAAGCAATGTAGGCATCATTCCTAAAATAAACTAGTTCTCACACCTGACAATCATCGCTTAACATTCTAAGTTTAAGTCTAGAAATAAATCCATATTCCTAGTTCGCTTAAACTAATGCTCTGATACCAACTGTGACATCCCCAAAATCACGGCCAGAAAAGACCGATTTTTGTTTATGCTTTATAAAAATCAGAGTACTTCATTTTATAAAAAGGTTGCGGAATTCGTTCCCAGAAAAACATGGTAAATACGTTATTAAAACAATTTCGAAGACACGTATTTATTTCATTTTAAAACGTTTGGGATGTCATCGTTGATACCGAAACATAAGCATAAACAGAACTTACAATGATTTACACTAGTGATCTACATCTCCTTAAATCTCTCAGTGTAATGTCACTTCACTTCATCACCTGTGATATACATAAACTGAGTGGGTCAGGTTGGGAAACCTGGTGAGTACATAGGGTTTTCAACCCACAATAATATAATTGTTATGTTCAATCATCAAACACTTAACCCCATTACCCATCCCCGTTATCTTCTTTACTCTTAAGAATTTAACCTAAGAGTCATCTATCCTGCACTCGTTTATTCCGAAGTCCCTTACTTCCAGAGTTATAGGACTGACACTAAATCCATAGCTGCCGATGTTCGTTCATAAAGCACTAATTCCATAGCTGCTATAGTCTATTAATCGGGTACTAAATCCATAGCTACCAGTCTTTATCTAATAGGTACTAAGTCCATAGCTACCCATGTTCAACAGGTACTACGTCCGTAGCTACCAATCCCCAACAGGTACTAAATCCATAGCTACCAACGTCTAACAGGTACTAAGTCCACAGCTACCGGTGTTTGTCCCATAGGTACTAAGTCTATAGCTGCCAATGTATACTCACGTCATCCTCTATCTCTCATCATTCATCTACCCATCATCATACCCAACATATTCGTATATAAAATACGTTAAATAGTTTAAATCCTTTAAAACATGTATAAGACATTCATCCAACATAGACAACAAGTATTAAGATAATATGCACACATAGCACGTAGTTTATATAAAATACTTCATATCTATGTGTAAGATGAAAGGGACTATGCACTCACCTGAGTAGGTGGTGACCCAGCACTCGAACAACGCTTCGATACTCTCAAAACGATATTCCTTCGATAAAACCTAGTACCAATACCACTAGGGTTTAGTCTAACGATAACCGCGACAAATTAATTAGTCTGACTATTATTAAGCATTTATAACGCTCCATAAAACTCATAATAATAGCCCAAATAATTATTTTAAGGACCTAATAACATTCCTATAATTATTTGAAAGCTATTTTAAAAACTGCGTAAGTGTAGCACACTTACAATGAATTTTATCGAAAACCGGAACTTAATTGGAGAAGCGTTTCGAAACCGAAAAACTCTTTTTCTCGGGACTTTGCGAGCCTCGGGGGCTAGGGGTTTTATCTAGGGCTTAGGGGTGTTTAGAGGTGCTAGTGAGAGAAAGTAGTGAGAGAAAGAAGAGGTTTTGGGGTGAAGAGAAATGGCAGCCTCGCACCTCAATTTATAGGGTCAGGCTTCGGAAATTACGTTGGGCGTACCGAGGGTACGCTGGGCGTACTCCTCGGGTATGGATGCCAGCCAAAGCCAGCTGTCTCGCACTCACCGGATGGATCAGACCGAAGTTACGTGGGGCGTAGCTTCTTCATACGCGGGGCGTAAAGCGATGCTACGTGGCGTGATCCGAAGCGAAGACCGTGTTCAGCAAGCAACAAACCTGATCGAGCCACGTCATCATTCCGCAACAGATTTCGCAAATTCATACTCCGACTTCGAGGTCCGTTTTCAACGTTATTTATATCCACGCAAAGGTGCAAACGTACTCTACAACTTTCGTATAGACTTTGTCGGTTAATTTTGACTCGATTTTAAATTTTATATTATTAACAGACCAGGACAGGATTAGTCCGTTAAATCCTCATAACTTCTTCATCCGACGTCCGTTTTTGCCCATCCTTTTCTCGTTAAGCTACTCTTATCGAGATCTTCGATTCTCTTTTAGGTCGTGTCGGCTAAAAATCACTCGATCTAATATTCGAATTTCGGGCTGTACACTGCTAATCCGAAACTTCGAAAAATCATAACTTCTTAATACGAAGTCAGATTTGGGCGTTCTTTTTATCGATGTTCTTAGTTTAACATATTCTACCACTTTTTTTTAGATCGCTAACGCTAAATCTCGCTCTATCATAAATTCACTATTTACGCTTTCCGGTATCGTGCCGGTTCTGACGCGAAACTTCGACGGGTCATAACTTCTTCGTTATAACTCGGATTTCGGCGTTCTTTATATGCACGAAAACCTTGTAACATACTCTACAACTTGGTTAAGATTATTTATTCTAAATACTCTTTTGTCGAAAATTCATTTTCGACCCCTATTGCCTCTAATTTGACTAGCTCGGATCTACGGACGTTTCAATTATCTCCCCCTTAGGATGATTACGTCCCAGAATCATCAAGGAAACAGGGTCTTATAATGACTCCATACGTCATCTCTTCATCCTAGGTAATTATAACTTCTGTATTCCTTTAAGTCTATCTCTTAGACTCATCGACTGTAAGCAGTACTCAATCGTACACCTGCTCTCTACCTCAGGTTAGACTCCAAATTATGATCTTTAAGTCACAATCTCGATCCTTACTGGATACAAACTTGAGATAAGTTCTTTTATTACTACTATAGATCGATGTGTCATATTCTAATGACCTATCATCGTATGTTGCAACACTTAAACTTAGGTCCCTTAGAGTTAAATTCTAAAACAAGCTATGCCTTCCTTAATGTTCTAATGTGATATAATCACACTTTAACATTTGGCATTTCTAGCTACCAACTTCTTTAACAACGAGCGCGATATTTCTATTGACCGCTTTGATTTCAATCGTTTGGTTTAAGTCGGACGCTACATCGACCTTTATTTTCTAAACCACATAGCATACTTAGCGTAGTCGGACTCAATTCGATATGACCACTAGGGTCGGATTATCAACAATCTTCTTAGTCATTACCGAAACGATGGTAACAACACACTTGAATAAAACGAAATCAATTACTAGCTTCTTGGTAACCTTGTGACTTTCCCTGATCCAAGTGTGAGTCCTATGCTTCTGGTAGTATAGGCCTCTACTACCATTCACACCTACTCATACTCGTCCCAAGTATTGTCTCGCAGTTTCCCAAGTCACCATGCAGCAAATCACACAACAATTCCACACACCAGATAACAAAACGAAGATTTTATTATTTCTCGAAACTATTACATAGGTGTTAAAGTTCACCCTAGACTATGCCTCTACTAGGCTACATCATACGAAACTATGGCAACTGCATAATCCGATCTTCGGGTAAGAAGTCCTCATTCTTGATTCCTTGCATGGTTCTCTGTCTCGTCAAGGATCATGTGAAATGCCCTCGGCCTTGGTGGTGTTTCTGGTCTCGCTGCTTTATTTTCCTTGGGCAGTCTCTGGACATGTGCCCCTTGCCTCCACATCTGTAGCATACTTTGTTATTATGTGTGCAGTCTTTGGAATAGTGACCAGTTCTCCCACACTTGTAACAATTCACTTCTTCGTTGCACTTTCCACCATGCTTCTTCTTGCATCTATCACACCATCTTGCTTCACCTCCATCTGCTCCTCCAAGCTTTGAGAATTTGCTTTCCTTTTTCGGCCTTGAAGATCCTTCAAACTTCCGCTTCTCTCATGCCTTATCTTTTTCTAGACCCTTTTCTCTTATCTGGGCCTCTACGTTCTTAGCTGCCCTAACAGCTGCTTTCAAGGTAGTTGCCATTTTGACCATTGGGCCAAAGTCAGTGGGCAGTCCGTTAGCAAACCTATCAATCTTGGAGAGTTCAGTAGGCACCAAGTAGGGGAATAGCTTCATCCTCTTGGTGAATGCGGTGGCATACTCGTCAATACTCATCTTCCCTTTCTTCAGGTTCTGAAACTCGTTGTTTAGGTCTATCAGATCTACCTCCGAGCAGTACTGCATTTTCAACTGTTCCAAAAACTCTTCCCACGATATCCTTAAGGCTTCTCCTCGTGGCATCGTATCTGCCAATAGCTTCCACCAGCTCAAGACTCCAGTTTTCAGTTGTCTTATTGCGAAGACAATCTTCTGTTTCTCGTTACAGCTGCAGCTCTCAAACACCATCTCCATCTCAGAGATCCAATCCATAATCTTAACCGGCTTCGGGCTTCCTGAGACGCTCGGTGGTTTCGCACCCAAGAAATTCTTGTACATCCGCCCATCCTTGTTGTTTCTCCCTTCTGAGCCATCCCTTTGCTCACCTTAAGTCCCTACTTGACTCACTTGGCGGCTGTAGTTCCCTTCCTCAGATTGCTCGGGAACTGGCTCTGTCGGTTCAACATGTACGGTAGGTTCGTCCCTATTCAACATCTGTCTCATTTCTACCCTTTGTTCAGCTAACATAGCCCGAATCATGGCTTGAACTCCAGCCATGGTGACTGGCTCAAGCGCAACTTCTTCAACAACATGTATTTGCTGAACCACTGGGGGTTGGTTCCTGTTCCCATTTGCGTTTACGTTTCCGCTACGGGTCCTTACCATCTCGATCTATACACCAAATAAGGTGAATTTCGACCTTTACTTGACGTTTAAATCATCCTTATCACTCCGAAACGTTTACATGCTAGTTCTAATACCGTAGTCGTACGTTTAGAATCCTGAACACATAAGGTTTCCAGATCCGGTCGGCAACAGACCATAGATCCGAACAATTAACAACATATCATGCACAAAGCATTTAGCACATAAAAGAAATTTAGGCATCATTCCTAAAATAAGCTAGTTCTCACACCTCACAATCATCGCTTAACATTCTAAGTTTAAGTCTAGAAATAAATCCATATTCCTAGTTCGCTTAAGCTAATGCTCTGATACCAACTGTGACATCCCCAAAATCACGGCCAGAAAAGACCGATTTTTGTTTATGCTTTATAAAAATCAGAGTACTTCATTTTATAAAAAGGTTGCGGAATTCGTTCCCAGAAAAACATGGTAAATACGTTATTAAAACAATTTCGAAGAAACGTATTTATTTCATTTTAAAACGTTTGGGATGTCATCGTTAATACCGAAACATAAGCATAAACAGAACTTTTAATGATTTACACTAGTGATCTACATCTCCTTAAATCTCTCAGTGTAATGTCACTTCACTTCATCACCTGTGATATAGATAAACTGAGTGGCTCAGGTTGGGAAACCTGGTGAGTACATAGGGTTTTCAACCCACAATAATATAATTGTTATGTTCAATCATCAAACACTTAACCCCATTACCCATCCCCGTTATCTTCTTTACTCTTAAGAATTTAACCTAAGAGTCATCTATCCTGCACTCGTTTATTCCGAAGTCCCTTACTTCCAGAGTTATAGGACTGGCACTAAATCCATAGCTGCCGATGTTCGTTCATAAAGCACTAATTCCATAGCTGCTATAGTCTATTAATCGGGTACTAAATCCATAGCTACCAGTCTTTATCTAATAGGTACTAAGTCCATAGATACCCATGTTCAACAGGTACTACGTCCATAGCTACCGATCCCCAACAGGTACTAAATCCATAGCTACCAACGTCTAACAGGTACTAAGTCCACAGCTACCGGTGTTTGTCCCATAGGCACTAAGTTTATAGCTGCCAATGTATACTCAAGTCATCCTCTATCTCTCATCATTCATCTACCCATCATCATACCCAACATATTCGTATATAAAATATGTTAAATAGTTTAAATCGTTTAAAACATGCATAAGACGTTCATCCAACCTAGACAACAAGTATTCAGATAATATGCACACATAGCACGTAGTTTATATAAAATACTTCATATCTATGTGTAAGATGAAAGGGACTATGCACTCACCTGAGTAGGTGGTGACCCAGCACTCGGACAACGCTTCGATACTCTCAAAACGATATTCCTTCGATAAAACCTAGTACCAATACCACTAGGGTTTAGTCTAACGATAACCGCGACAAATTAATTAGTCTTACTATTATTAAGCGTTTATAACGCTCCATAAAACTCATAATAATAGCCCAAATAATTATTTTAAGGACCTAATAACATTCCTATAATTATTTGAAAGCTATATTAAAAACTGCATAAGTGTAGCACACTTACAACGAATTTTATCGAAAACCGGAACTTAATTGGAGCAGCGTTTCGAAACCGAAAAACTCTTTTTCTCAGGACTTCGGGAGCCTCGGGGCTTCCCTCGGGGGCTAGGGGTTTTATCTAGGGCTTAGGGGTGTTTAGAGGTGCTAGTGAGAGATAGTAGTGAGAGAAAGAAGAGGTTTTGGGGTGAAGAGAAATGGCAACCTCACACCTCAATTTATAGGGTCAGGCTTCGGAAATTACGTTGGGCGTACCGAGGGTACGTTGGGCGTACTCCTCGGGTATGGATGCCAGCCGAAGCCAGCTGTCTCGCACTCACCGGATGGATCAGAACGAAGTTACGCGGGGCGTAGCTTCTTCATACGCGGGGCGTAAAGCGATGCTACGTGGCGTGATCCGAAGCGAAGACCGTGTTCAGCAAGCAACGAACCTGATCGAGCCACGTCATCATTCCGCAACAGATTTCGCAAATTCATACTCCGACTTCTAAAAATCATAATTTTCGCATACGAGGTCCGTTTTCAATGTTGTTTATATCCACGCGAAGGTGGAAACGTACTCTACAACTTTCGTTTAGACTTTGTCGGTTAATTTTGACTTGATTTTAAATTTTATATTATTAACAGACCAGGACAGGATTAGTCCGTTAAATCCTCATAACTTCTTCATCCGACGTCCGTTTTTGCCCATATTTTTCTCGTTACGCTACTCTTATCGAGATCTTCGATTCTATTTTAGGTCGTGTTGGCTAAAAATAACTCGATCTAATATTCGAATTTCGGGCTGTACACTGCTAATCCGAAACTTCGAAAAATCATAACTTCTTCATACGAAGTCAGATTTGGGCGTTCTTTTTATCGATGTTCTTAGTTTAACATATTCTACCACTTTTGTTTAGATCGCTAAGGCTAAATATCGCTCTATCATAAATTCACTATTTACGCTTTCCGGTATCGTGCCGGTTCTGACGCGAAACTTCGACAGGTCATAACTTCTTCGTTATAACTCGGATTTCGGCATTCTTTATATGCACGAAAACCTTGTAACATACTCTACAACTTGGTTAAGATTATTTATTCTAAATACTCTTTTGTCGAAAATTCATTTTCGACCCCTATTGCCTCTAATTTGACTAGCCCGGAT
This sequence comes from Lactuca saligna, assembly GCF_052625555.1. Taxonomy (NCBI): domain Eukaryota; kingdom Viridiplantae; phylum Streptophyta; class Magnoliopsida; order Asterales; family Asteraceae; genus Lactuca; species Lactuca saligna. The sequence continues at coordinate 181,850,000 of NC_136423.1, forward strand.
CTACGGACGTTTCAATTATCTCCCCTTAGGATGATTACGTCCCAGAATCATCAACGAAACAGGGTCTTATAATGACTCCATACGTCATATCTTCATCCTAGGTAATTATAACTTCTGTATTCCTTTAAGTCTATCTCTTAGACTCATCGACTGTAAGCAGTACTCAATCGTACACCTGCTCTCTACCTCAGGTTAGACTCCAAATTATGATCTTTAAGTCACAATCTCGATCCTTACTGGATACAAACTTGAGATAAGTTCTTTTATTACTACTATAGATCGATGTGTCATATTCTAATGACCTATCATCGTATGTTGCAACACTTAAACTTAGGTCCCTTAGAGTTAAATTCTAAAACAAGCTATGCCTTCCTTAATGTTCTAATGTGATATAATCACACTTTAACATTTGGCATTTCTAGCTACCAACTTCTTTAACAACGAGCGCGATATTTCTATTGACCGCTTTGATTTCAATCGTTTGGTTTAAGTCGGACGCTACATCGACCTTTATTTTCTAAACCACATAGCATACTTAGCGTAGTCGGACTCAATTCGATATGACCACTAGGGTCGGATTATCAACAATCTTCTTAGTCATTACCGAAACGATGGTAACAACACACTTGAATAAAACGAAATCAATTACTAGCTTCTTGGTAACCTTGTGACTTTCCCTGATCCAAGTGTGAGTCCTATGCTTCTGGTAGTATAGGCCTCTACTACCATTCACACCTACTCATACTCGTCCCAAGTATTGTCTCGCAGTTTCCCAAGTCACCATGCAGCAAATCACACAACAATTCCACACACCAGATAACAAAACGAAGATTTTATTATTTCTCGAAACTATTACATAGGTGTTAAAGTTCACCCTAGACTATGCCTCTACTAGGCTACATCATACGAAACTATGGCAACTGCATAATCCGATCTTCGGGTAAGAAGTCCTCATTCTTGATTCCTTGCATGGTTCTCTGTCTCGTCAAGGATCATGTGAAATGCCCTCGGCCTTGGTGGTGTTTCTGGTCTCGCTGCTTTATTTTCCTTGGGCAGTCTCTGGACATGTGCCCCTTGCCTCCACATCTGTAGCATACTTTGTTATTATGTGTGCAGTCTTTGGAATAGTGACCAGTCCTCCCACACTTGTAACAATTCACTTCTTCGTTGCACTTTCCACCATGCTTCTTCTTGCATCTATCACACCATCTTGCTTCACCTCCATCTGCTCCTCCAAGCTTTGAGAATTTTCTTTCCTTTTTCGGCCTTGAAGATCCTTCAAACTTCCGCTTCTCTCATGCCTTATCTTTTTCTAGACCCTTTTCTCTTATCTGGGCCTCTACGTTCTTAGCTGCCCTAACAGCTGCTTTCAAGGTAGTTGCCATTTTGACCATTGGGCCAAAGTCAGTGGGCAGTCCGTTAGCAAACCTATCAATCTTGGAGAGTTCAGTAGGCACCAAGTAGGGGAATAGCTTCATCCTCTCGGTGAATGCGGTGGCATACTCGTCAATACTCATCTTCCCTTTCTTCAGGTTCTGAAACTCGTTGTTTAGGTCTATCAGATCTACCTCCGAGCAGTACTGCATTTTCAACTGTTCCAAAAACTCTTCCCACGATATCCTTAAGGCTTCTCCTCGTGGCATCGTATCTTCCAATAGCTTCCACCAGCTCAAGACTCCAGTTTTCAGTTGTCTTATTGCGAAGACAATCTTCTGTTTCTCGTTACAGCTGCAGCTCTCAAACACCATCTCCATCTCAGAGATCCAATCCATAATCTTAACCGGCTTCGGGCTTCCTGAGACGGTCGATGGTTTCGCACCCAAGAAATTCTTGTACATCCGCCCATCCTTGTTGTTTCTCCCTTCTGAGCCATCCCTTTGCTCACCTTAAGTCCCTACTTGACTCACTTGGCGGCTGTAGTTCCCTTCCTCAGATTGCTTGGGAACTGGCTCTGTCGGTTCAACATGTACGGTAGGTTCATCCCTATTCAACATCTATCTCATTTCTACCCTTTGTTCAGCTAACATAGCCCGAATCATGGCTTGAACTCCAGCCATGGTGACTGGCTCAAGCGCAACTTCTTCAACAACAGGTATTTGCTGAACCACTGGGGGTTGGTTCCTGTTCCCATTTGTGTTTACGTTTCCGCTACGGGTCCTTACCATCTCGATCTATACACTAAATAAGGTGAATTTCGACCTTTACTTGACGTTTAAATCACCCTTATCACTCCGAAACGTTTACATGCTAGTTCTAATACCGTAGTCGTACGTTTAGAATCCTAAACACATAAGGTTTCCAGATCCGGTCGGCAACAGACCATAGATCCGAACAATTAACAACATGTCATGCACAAAGCATTTAGCACATAAAAGCAATTTAGGCATCATTCCTAAAATAAGCTAGTTCTCACACCTCACAATCATCGCTTAACATTCTAAGTTTAAGTCTAGAAATAAATCCATATTCCTAGTTCGCTTAAACTAATGCTCTGATACCAACTGTGACATCCCCAAAATCACGGACAGAAAAGACCGATTTTTGTTTATGCTTTATAAAAATCAGAGTACTTCATTTTATAAAAAGGTTGCGGTATTTGTTCCCAGAAAAACATGGTAAATACGTTATTAAAACAATTTCGAAGAAACGTATTTATTTCATTTTAAAACGTTTGGGATGTCATCGTTAATACCGAAACATAAGCATAAACAGAACTTACAATGATTTACACTAGTGATCTACATCTCCTTAAATCTCTCAGTGTAATGTCACTTCACTTCATCACCTGTGATATACATAAACTGAGTGGGTCAGGTTGGGAAACCTGGTGAGTACATAGGGTTTTCAACCCACAATAATATAATTGTTATGTTCAATCATCAAACACTTAACCCCATTACCCATCCCCGTTATCTTCTTTACTCTTAAGAATTTAACCTAAGAGTCATCTATCCTGCACTCGTTTATTCCGAAGTCCCTTACTTCCAGAGTTATAGGACTGACACTAAATCCATAGCTGCCGATGTTCGTTCATAAAGCACTAATTCCATAGCTGCTATAGTCTATTAATCGGGTACTAAATCCATAGCTACCAGTCTTTATCTAATAGGTACTAAGTCCATAGCTACCCATGTTCAACAGGTACTACGTCCGTAGCTACCAATCCCCAACAGGTACTAAATCCATAGCTACCAACGTCTAACAGGTACTAAGTCCACAGCTACCGGTGTTTGTCCCATAGGTACTAAGTCTATAGCTGCCAATGTATACTCACGTCATCCTCTATCTCTCATCATTCATCTACCCATCATCATACCCAACATATTCGTATATAAAATACGTTAAATAGTTTAAATCCTTTAAAACATGTATAAGACGTTCATCCAACATAGACAGCAAGTATTAAGATAATATGCACACATAGCACGTAGTTTATATAAAATACTTCATATCTATGTGTAAGATGAAAGGGACTATGCACTCACCTGAGTAGGTGGTGACCCAGCACTCGAACAACGCTTCGATACTCTCAAAACGATATTCCTTCGATAAAACCTAGTACCAATACCACTAGGGTTTAGTCTAACGATAACCGCGACAAATTAATTAGTCTGACTATTATTAAGCGTTTATAACGCTCCATAAAACCCATAATAATAGCCAAAATAATTATTTTAAGGACCTAATAACATTCCTATAATTATTTGAAAGCTATATTAAAAACTGCGTAAGTGTAGCACACTTACAACGAATTTTATCGAAAACCGGAACTTAATTGGAGCAGCGTTTCGAAACCGAAAAACTCTTTTTCTCGGGACTCCGGGAGCCTCGGGGCTTCCCTCGGGGCTAGGGGTTTTATCTAGGGCTTAGGGGTGTTTAGAGGTGCTAGAGAGAGAAAGTAGTGAGAGAAAGAAGAGGTTTTGGGGTGAAGAGAAATGGCAACCTCGCACCTCAATTTATAGGGTCAGGCTTCGGAAATTACGTTGGGCGTACTCCTCGGGTATGGATGCCAGCTGAAGCCAGCTGTCTCGCACTCACCGGATGGATCAGACCGAAGTTACGCGGGGCGTAGCTTCTTCATACGCGGGGCATAAAGCAATGCTACGTGGCGTGATCCGAAGCGAAGACCGTGTTCAGCAAGCAACGAACCTGATCGAGCCACGTCATCATTCCGCAACAGATTTCGCAAATTCATACTCCGACTTCTAAAAATCATAATTTTCGCATACGAGGTCCGTTTTCAACGTTGTTTATATCCACGAGAAGGTGGAAACGTACTCTACAACTTTCGTTTAGACTTTGTCGGCTAATTTTGACTCGATTTTAAATTTTATATTATTAACAGACCAGGACAAGATTAGTCCGTTAAATCCTCATAACTTCTTCATCCGACGTCCGTTTTTGCCCATCTTTTTCTCGTTACGCTACTCGTATCGAGATCTTCGATTCTCTTTTAGGTCGTGTCGGCTAAAAATCACTCGATCTAATATTCGAATTTCGGGCTGTACACTGCTAATCCGAAACTTCGAAAAATCATAACTTCTTCATACGAAGTCAGATTTGGGCGTTCTTTTTATCGATGTTCTTAGTTTAACATATTCTACCACTTTTTTTTAGATCTCTAAGGCTACATATCGCTCTATCGTAAATTCACTATTTACGCTTTCCGGTATCGTGCCGGTTCTGACGCAAAACTTCGACGGGTCATAACTTCTCCGTTATAACTCGGATTTCGGCGTTCTTTATATGCATGAAAACCTTGTAACATACTCTAAAATTTGGTTAAGATTATTTATTCTAAATACTATTTTGTTGAAAAGTCGTTTTCGACCCCTATTGCCTCTAATTTGAGTAGCCCGGATCTACGGGCGTTACAGCGTGGGAGGTGTACCAGATGTTAGGGACGACAACTTTGCACTCGTTGATGACATAGGGAGAAGATATGTTGACAGGTGAAGGGGAGGGGGACCGGAGGGGAGATGTGAAGGGGGAGATTATTAACGATAGAAGGCTTTTGTAGAGGACATCGATGATGTTGAAGGGTTTTTTATGAAGGTTGTAAACAAAGGAAGGGAAAATGAATATGGTGGGTGGGTGGGCCTTTTCTTATTCTTAATTAATTAAAAACAATTGAAGAATATATATATATATATATATATATATATATATATATATATATATAGAGAGAGAGAGAGAGAGAGTTTTATTTTTCTGGTTAAGTCACACCTCCTTTTTTTCCTAAAAATACATTGTGTTTTTCATTTTTTTCAATTTAACTCTTTTAGGAGGTCTATTGGTAATCGTCCGGTTTATATATATATATATATATATATATATATATATATATATATATATATATATATATATATATATATATATTGGGAAAAGATCAAATGAGAACGCCTAAAAGGTTGAGAACGCGAGAACAAATCTGGTACATTAAGTATTTATAATCTAAGGATGTCATTAATCATTAATTTAAACAAAATATTAAATGAATTTAATTTTTTTTAATTAAATAAAATATAAAAGGGTATTCAAGTAATTTTATGATGTCATCCATTTTGAATATATCATGTAAGTTTGAAAATTAAAAGAAACCGTTGCTATGTTTTAGTAATCACAACCAACTTCTAATCTTTTGGATGATTCGATCTTATCTTGAATGCAAAATATCATCACAGCTAAACGTTTATATGAGACTCGATTAATACGGTTCATCCGCAAAGAGGTATTTTGCATTCAGAACTCCATGAAGGGTTGAAGGTGGAGAAATGTCGTCGATGATCAACCGAAGTTGAAGAAGTAAGCTTTCTAATCTTTTTTGAATGTCGATTGACTGGAAAACAGGTGTAGTAGTGTGTTTATTTTTTGTTAATGTGTACATTTTAACGATTCTTAAAACCCTAGAAGTTGGGTTTTTCGTTTTTTCTTTATATCATCGATTGAACTGTAGTGATTCTTCATCGTTGATGATTGTTGATTTAAAGGTTGTTTTTTACAAATAACACGTTGGTGTATGTGAATGTTTAAATGAAAGTGGTAATTGTAGATGAGTTTCAAAGTTACGGTATTCTGATATTGAATGTGTTTAAAAATTAATCGTTTATGATTGTGTTTGAAAGTTCTAAGATGCATATACATGTGTAATCGTAGTCGACTACTTTGAACTGAAGTAAGGTTACGAAAACCCAAAAATTAGGGCTTTTTTTACTTTTGTTTTAAGAGTCGTATTGTTGATCAATGGCAAAATAAATACATTATAAGTAGGACAAGAGGAGTAATTGATGTTAGTATTCGATTGTGAATGGTGTTTGGTAGAAAAATAATAATGAAGGGTATAAATGTCATTCATTACTATTGATTACTTGTAAAATCCGATTGTTTGTGCGACAGAAGTACTTTTCAAGTATTAATCCTTGTTGTTGGTTGTAAATTATGTATATTGTTAAAGTCATATTCAGTTGCGAATGGGTACTTTATTGAGTATGTATGTGGTTTTGATCTTGTACATGATGTACTAAGTAAAGAATAATGGTGTAGGAGTCCGTACTGTTTTTTGTGAGTAAGTTAATTACACTGTTTGTTTATTGATGATTATTGTAAACATTCCTCTGTTTTTGGGTATGTGTTTAATTGTGTTTGTGTTTAGTTGGTATAATTTATGATTATTTGAGTTGTTAATGATTCAATTCTGAGTTATAAATGATTAATGTATTTTAATTCTACTATTAGGTAGAAAGAAAAGCGAGAGGATATTACTAAAGACCGCATTCAGCAAATTCACTAATGAAGAATCCAATCCATTGCTTATTGATATTGAAGATGAAGACAATGAAGGAAACGAAATAGTACAACCTCGGATTAGAAGAGAAGGAAAAAAGAAGTGTTCAACACCTAAGAAGAAAACTAAAAAACAAAATGGTGGTGATGATGATTATATGAAATTTAAAATGTTAAATATCAATTGGAATCTATAGTGATTATGTGTCTTATTTTTTGGACAGGTGGGGGGAACGTGTTAATCACACACCAGCTCATTCAATGCGAAGGTATCTTAAAGTTGTAGTTTTGAGCTCAGATTCAAGTAATGTACTTGTTTAAAAATAAATTTATTTAGAGTTTGATGTTGTAGTTAGTTTTAATAACTTGTGTTGTTTTGTATTTATTAATAGAAAAGAATATGAAACCCAAAGTCAATGTGAAGAAGTTTTATGGAGGAAATTCAAGGTTTTCAAAATCTAAAAAAAATATACAGAAACAAAAAGGTATCAATGATGATTTCATGTAATGTAAGTTGTATATTAAAGTATCTTCAGTTATGATTATGTTGTCTACTTATTGGTAGGTTTGATTGAAAGTTATGACATGACAGAAGATAGTGGAATAAATAGGGAAAATGAATTGAGAACAAAAAGACGGTTTGATAGATGTAAAATAAAAGGTGATGAAGTTGTTGTTATAAACTCATGTTCAGGTAGTGTTTTTTTAATAAATTTAGTATAGTATTATTTTGGTAATTTATTTATAATCATTTATTATGCTAAATATGTCTTAACAGGAAAAGATAATGTTACTGTCAAGAAGCTTGATGAAGATGAAGACTCTGATTTTGAAGATGACAAACCTGTGGTAACAAGGAAAAAGAGAAGGCATTATACTTCATTAAAAACTGATGACAAAGAAAATGTGAAGAAATTTAAAAGACAAAAGAATAAAGAAGGAAATGTAGTGAAGGAAAAAAAACTGCCTAAAGTTGTAGCAAGTGATGCAGAAGAAGCAAGGCGAATACAAGTACGAACATCTCCAAATGTTTTGTACAGTTGTATGCATAACCTTAGCAAGGAACAGGAAGCTTATATTTCTTCTATTTGTCTGGGGAATTTGTTGAATATGAAAGTGGATGGGTGTGCATCAATTATGGGGCATTATATTGTAAGGAATTTTGATGCAGATAGGATGGTACTCAAACTTCATCATGGAGAGATACCAATCAATCGGCAAGTTATTCACGAAATGTTGGGTCTGCCTCTCGGACATGTTACAATAAAGTCCATGCCTTATAGAGAAGTCACAGACGACACGATAACTGTTTGGAGTGAACAATTCGAAGATGAAGATAATATTATACCAAGGGCAGTTCAACAAGTTATTATGCAATCAACACGTGTGGATTTAATCTTTAAAGTAAAAATCTTTGTCCTGCTGTGTAACACACTAGGTCAGTCGATGAGCATGGGAACATGTGACCTGTCCATGTTATCAAAAGTTACGAAAGACCTGGATCTAAGTGACATTGATTGGTGTGGATATGTTTTTGATTGCCTTAAGGAGACAAAAAAGTGCATGGAATCCAAACAACAAAAAAGGATTCTATGTTGGGCCAATTATATTACTGCTGGTAAGATTTGTTTTAAATTTAGTTGTCATTCAATATTGGTAGACTTATGTGTGCATATTCATTAAAGTGTATTTAAGTAATACATTTTTTATTTGTCTTTGTTGTAGTTGCTATACGTAGAAAGTGTTCGATGCGATTCAGTGAAGATTGTACGATGCAGAACAACAATATGTTGTTGGAATGTTGATAAACTACGTGAGCGAGAAAGAGTAGAGTGTAGGACAATTGGTCTGGGTATGGGTGAATCGCAAGATCCATTTAAAGTCATCAATGAAGCATTGGGAACTAGTAATGTAGGGCAAGAAAAAGTTCAGGTAGTATTTTATTGTGTTGAATAATGCATATGAAATTTATTATTTGTTATTTTAGTATAATCTAAATTAATTATATTCATACATTATTGACAGGGAAATGATGTAGGAGGTGTAAGGTATTAATATAATATAATCATTACTAAATAATAAGTTATTAGTACAACAACTAATATTGTATTATTTTTCGTAGGGAAATCAAGGATATGAGATTTTTAGTGGAAGTGGGGAAAGTGTTGAGGTAGTTTACTACCTATTCACATTTGAATAATGAGTTACTATAGTATTAATTAATACTAATTGACATATTAATGTTTTTATTTGGTTTGTAACGTAATTCTATTGTGGTGACCTAATTAGACAACTATTTCAACAATAAAGGAGATGTACGACATGATATTGCAGCAAAAGAAAGTGTTGGAAGACAAAATAAATGATGCTGTCAAGAAATATCCTGAGAATCAGTTGGTCAAAGAATGGGAAAACAAAGTAAATGATTTGTTTAGTGAAGTTTCCACATCAGAGGAACCAGAACAATCTCAATGGTGGTATGATAACGAGGCTGAAATTGAACGTACGCTGATTCTAGCTACAACTCACAAACAGTTTGACAACTCCCCGATAGAAAAATGTAGTATTCAAATGCCACAGGAATATGCAGACTTCGCGAATAGATATGGGTTAGTAGAAGAGGGTACAGGCCTCGCATGAAATTAGAATATCTAAAATCTCCTTACATTATACGGGCTGTTGATATCATCAAAGGAGTTCCACGGTAGGAAAAACGTGTAGCAGAATGGATATTCTCTCTCCAGGGAGAGCCAAAGTAAGTTGTATTTAAAATATTTTTAAAATTACTTAATTTTGTTGGTTTCTTATTAAAAATAGTATTAATTGGTCACGTCTTTTGCAGTGATATAGTTTTCCACACTTTGGATGGGTTTTCTGCTCAGAGGTTTCACATGGAAAGTTTTTTTCCAACATGTGAACTATTTGGTCATGGCATTGATTGTTGGAGTCAAGTGTTGAATCTTGATGAAAGTAAGCGTGCACCTGAATCGCCTCTGAGAGTTTATTGCAAGACAAATGTGACGGTATAATTTAATATTGTTCAATGTTGATTATACTATTTTTTAAATACAACATATAAATAAGTTAATGAGTTTTTAAAAATGGATCATAGAATTCATATCTTGAAAGTGATTTAACAGAAAGTCAACATAAAGATAAATTCATTGAGAATCTGGTGCTTTCTATTGAAGATATGGATGCAAGCCTACGTTTTGTTGGATTGGTAAGAGATATATCTCCACAGTTTACTTATGTGTTTATTTATCATTGATCAAATATGAATATTAAATAAAGTGAATACAATTGTAATGAATAAATGTTGCAGCTTTTCCTACCAGTCATCCGTTCCTTCCACATTTTCCTTTTTGTGATCAATCTACAACACCCAGAGTTTGTAATCATTGACAACAACAAAGTTGATGATCCTGATGGTGAGAGATATGGTCAGTTGCCCCAAATCATTGTAAGTGATTAATAAAAATTACTTTACATAGTTAATAAAATTTCATATGTGTTGACAATGTTTTTTACATTTTTAGAAAGAGTACATAGTTGATTACTTAAAATCTCAGAATCATCCAAAAGCTGAGATGTTTTCACATGTGATGCCACATAGACTAGAAATGACTTGGAGAACAATAAACAACATCATTGATTGTGGTGTGTTTACGATGCATCACATGGAAACATATATGGGTGGCAGTATGAATGAGTTTAAAGCTAGGTTCAAGAACGAGTCTTCTGCACAAGATGATCAACTTGTTAAACTGAGGACAAAGTATTTATACAAAATCATTACTCATGAATATAATGTGCGAAAGGATTATGTGCTGCAAAAGGTTGATGAATTCCACAAGATTCCTTCAAGACAACGTTCTCAACTGTTGGCCATTGCAAAGGAAGAAATTCACAGGAGATTGCATGATTTAAGTTAATTCTGTTAAAAAAGTTATTTTAGTTATGACTTCAATGGTTTCTTTTGGATAGTTTTAGAACAATGGTTTTGTATGCTAAGGATATTAACTTGGGTTGCTGAACGTACAATAGTTACTTTTGGTTTGCTAATTTTAGTAATGGATTAGTGATATTTTAGTAGTTATAATTTTACATTAACATTTGAAAAATTAAGTTATGTTAAAAAATGATGATTAACATTGATGGTATAGTTTTAGTGTATATTCAGGAATGATTCTTACTAACAAACATTTGTTAATATGCTATGTTACTATGACCATACAATCAGAATTTTTAATAATTAAAGTGAATATATCTATATTATATAATGATTGTTGTTGGGTTTATATCTTAAAGTATGTTGTTATTCAAATATTGAATAATAGCATAAATACTTGAATTATTCCTAACATATTCTACTTTAAATGAAAATTGTTTTAACTTAACAGAAGAGTATTTAACAATTTTCATATCATCAATATGTTGAAAATAATTAATGTATTTATGATGTTATTCATTATTGACTATAATTAAGGGTTTAAAGTCGACCATGGTTAAACTTATGACTAAAATTTACCCAAAAGCAAATGTAAATCAATATATGATGTATAGGTGTTTTAAAAGTTAATCGTACAAACATTTGTTATTAAGATATACTACTAACAACATACAATAAACTATGAATACCGCTTGAATTGTATATGACTATAGTATATAGTGATTAATGGTTTTATAATTTCAAGAAAGGAAAAGTATATCTATTCTAAGTGCGAATTGTTTTAATCAAATAACAGAGGTTTAAATGCCAGATAATATCATTAATCTGTTAGGATTACCAAATTTGGCATTGCTATTATTCATCGTTGAATAAAACAAAACGTTAAAAATAATGAAAGTGTTTTAAGATAACATAACATACTAAATCATAGAAACATATTCTTATTCATAAATCTAATAGAGAAGTAAAATCTATTGGGAAAATGAATGGACCATTTTAAGCTGGTTTTGACTCTCGTGCATGTCTTACTTTGCAAGTCCTCCAATTATGGTTAACATATTGATTGCAACCTGTGCACATTCTGTTTTTTTTCTTTGCAGCTGCAACGACTTTCTCAATAGCACTAACCATTCTTTTCTTAGTTCCACTACCTTTGGTACGTATAGATGCAGGTGGATGGATATTTATTTCATCAGGAATTCTGCGTATTCCAAGCATCCGAATAATTTATTCTTCATTGTTATCAGGTGATGTTTGGTTTGAACTGCTAAACTCCATTGCTGCCTGCTTCAACGTATGTGTTTTTTCAACAAATTCCAACAATTTCTCATTGCTTCTTTTGAAATGATCCAAGCAGTATTCAATATTGTTGTATGCCTCTGTTAGAAGTTTAAAGGTGTCATCTTCTGTTTCCATGGCAACATGTTTCTGATGGGTTTTGATCATAAGAACATCCTATGTGCTTATACAAACCCTAATGCTTGGATCTAGGTTTCTCTATTGTACATGCAATTCATCTAATATGATAATCCATATTAACATAATAATGGGTTTAATATATTACCTTGATTTTTATGTAGCAATAACAATCACAATTCCTTCTTGTAATGACTTTAGAAAGCTTAGAGTCACAAATATCACTCCTCTAATGGTTCACAAACACCAAGAGCAAGAGGATGAAGAAGAGAAGAGAAAGAAGCTGCCTAAAATCGTCCAAAACCCTAGAGAACAAGTTCACCACGTTTTTGGGGATTAAGGGTACTATTTATACATGTAGGCTATTAGGGTTTTAAACTAGGAAACCCTAATCTGACTGCTTAAGCCATAAGCAGCCCATAGATTCCTTTCTTAAAGGCCTTGGACGATCTTCAATGGGTTTCCCCATAGAATTTGTCCAACCTTATAATATAAGGTAATCCATAGCCCAATTTCAATTATCTTATAATTACAATTCCAGTCCCTTAAGTTTAATTAATCTCTTTTAGCCACAAAATTAATTATCAATTAATTCTTGACTAATATTAATTAAACAATATGATTTCTCCTTTAGTCTATTATTCCCATAATATATTAATAAATCATATTTAATCCTTTCTCTCCATAATTCATTCTATCAAGTTGCTTTGGTGAAGGCAACCCAAAAGGACCATGCATCATCGGGTCAAGTTCATACCAAAATAGTTATGGACTTAGACACTAATCTAACAGTCTCTCACTTGGATAAGTCTAATAACTATTCCGCGTATGACTTCAGATCCTGATCTGCAATCGTAGCTTTCCAAAGCCGTTGTCAACTCTGATCCTATCATATACGCGTGTCCTTTAGATAAGGGATCATATATTCCTCCATTCTAGATATCGTATAAGACATGATTTCTAATCATTCTCTCCGTACCATTTCTCGACTTCCGATTTATGACAACTGACTAGTTGAACAAATCAAATTAGCCCAAGCCCGGCCGAGCATTTACGTTTATCATCACTAAATCATCGAGGGGCCCAAAGATATCGCTTTTATCCTTCTTTGGATAAAAGGAACGGATAAAATTTGATTCAATGCTCGCTTGCACTCACTCATCGAATCACACACAACAATATGTTTTATGACACCAAGTTACTGGTGCGTTTACATATTATCAATGTGCAACCGACTCGCAAGATACAACTCATACATCTCGGTTTCAAGAATATAAGATGTTATCGTCTCACCAATCACTCGTGATAAAATCCATGAAGTGATCCAAGTGAGCGTGGGTTTACTCCAATGCTCAAATCATATTCATAAGCACTCATGAACATTGCAGCAAACATTTGCTTATGTCTAATGCTCTTTAGGCAATCCACACACCAATTCACGACAGTCTTCATTCATACCTACTTCCAACATATGAACGACTGTGGCCCATTCGAATAATTTGAATGTTCTAAACCAATTAAATTATTCAGGAAGTCAAAACATGCAAAGTGAAACACAAGAATAATACTACTCCATGGCCTCAAACCTTTTGAGTATAAATAAAACACCTTTTATTTATCACCATATTGATTACTCAATATTTGTTGTTTCGGGTAATCAACTTCTTACTTGAATTACAACACTTGTCCTATGCTCTCAGCATGCACACAATGTTTACCTATGGTTCTTACTTTGTGAAGTAGATCAAATGAACACATTTCCAATCATACTCATTTCACAACTCCTAATCCTTTCCACAAGTGATAGAATATCAAATTCTTGCCACTTATAGAATATGTTAGATTCCAACATTTTATGCAATGATCCTTTCGTAATGTCATTGCACTAAAGTCACAATGACTATTGGCAATGAAATTACAAAGTCCTCTATTGGAGATTGTTACAAGACAATTCCATAGATGTGATGTCTGTCACTCAAAGTACATTTCTTTGAACATCCTTTTGCATAAAGTTTCTAATCTAGACATAGATTCTCAATATCTAACTCCCAATATGGAATCCTTTCCATACTTACCATATAACAACTTTTTCTTAATAGAATCTTATCTATGTCGATATACTCCATCCAATACTATACTTCAAACTACTCACAAGCGACTAATCCTCGACGAACTTTGGATTGTCCTTTGATAGTTGTTTAATTATCTTAGTTAAAACCGATTCTTGTCCTTTTTCCCTCTAAATGCGCTAGACATTTGGAAAAAATTTAGAATGGTCAAGTATTATGGCATTTGGAATCGATCCTATACCCGAAGCGTATGGGATACGATACGATACTTTATCAATCTTTTGCCATAATATTTTATGTGTCACGTTCTCACAATTTGAACTATGAAGAGGGATGCCACAATCATAATTGAAATTTTGAGAACGCACTATGTACTCTTGACTAAATTTATTAACATTTCAAAACCTAAGCCTTTAGTTTTGAAAATGCAGCATATTATTCTCTCCCTTAATTATAGCAAAACAACTATTCAACCCTTACAACTTGCAAAGTATGACTCTTGTTTTCTATAATTAATATTGTTAACTTGCAATACTTGCCTTAATAATCATACAATCATAACATTTATGCTCCCACTATCATGATGATTATTATAAGCATAACACTTATGCTCCCACTAGCTTTGACATGTATTCAGAAAACAGCTTAACTTCCAGAAAACAATACTTATTGAATTTCTTAAGTTCATGTTTCTAATACTTAATGCTTTGATAATCTTTTATCAAGACTTCTTAATCTCATACACCTTTGTCTAAGATAACTCATATGTGTGTCTAAACAATTAAGATTAATTGCCAAATCTCACAATTCGAATCATGGAAAGGGATACCGTAACCATAATTGAATTCGAGAATACAATTTTGCAATTGATGTCTTCTTAAAATCTCTCTTAGTGAAAGCATTTCCTCACAGTCATTTTCATGAAGGAGGGAATCTTATGACACTTAGATTTAATGGTGTATGTGTGTGTGTGTGTTCATATCCATGTGAATTTGTTAAAAACAAAGTTTGTGACAAATCCAAACTCATATGGACCGAACATTCTCAATCTTGATTTCTTGCCTTATGGTAACACGGCTGCCCACCATGTCTTCCAAGCAGTTAAGCAGCTCACCCTTTCCTGTCAATGTACTTTTCATTGATTAAGGTCCTTGCCTTTTATGCATTCAAATGAGAACTCATAGAACTCACATGCATAATTAACTCAATTGGAATGGCACAGAAACAAAATAACGTCAACACGATAGGTTATAAACCTCAGGTCGTGTTCTAGTGATGTTAGATAAGGTTTATTTTTATTTGTTCTTGAAACCTTTCATGACAATTAAGACTCCCACTGACTCCTTGACATATAAGATTCTCTTGTCAATAAACATTTCTTGACAAATTGTAACACCCAAAGTTTTAAAGGCCAAGAAAGGAAAGAAATCCCTAATTTTGAGGGTCGACTCGGCGAGTCCAAGGAGGGACTCGGCGAGTCCGAGCGGGATCCGGGTCAAGGTGTAAGTGGCCAACTCGGCGAGTCGGCCAAGTGGACTCAGCGAGTCCAGTCTGTGCGAGGAAAACCCTAAATCCGGGACTTTGGGCGCTATTTAACCTTCTTATTCTCTCCATTAGGGTTCCTTATAGCATCCCTCGTTCAGAAAGCGAAGCCTAAGTCTCCATTGTTGTGCATCCAGGCTTCTAAGCCATTTTTGAGTGATTTGAAGGAAGAAGAGGGAAGGGAATCAGTGAATCTTCAAGGATTGGCTTCAAATCTGGAGTTTGTGGAGTCTTTCTGAGGTATTGAAGGTATTAAGTCATTTCCTTCCCTTAGATCTATTTTTGGTTGTGAGTTTTGGGCTTTTTAAGCCATGATTAGCCACCCTTATGGGTTAGAAGCCGGATCTGGAGTTGCTACTTCAAATCCAAGTGTGTTATGGCTTGGAGAAGCAGAAAGTATCAGCCCTTGAGTCGATTTTGAATCCCCTTGGCCTTAAACCCTAGTTTATGGCATAGTTTTCCTAGATCTCCTTCTCTACACGTAAAGTTTGCAACTTTACGTGAGGAATAGGCTTGGGAAGGGTAGATCTACAGTTTGGAGTCCATGCATGACTCAAAAGTCCTCTGCATGTAAGGAGAACAGAAGGGACTCGGCGAGTAGCATGAAGTTTTGGAGAAACTCGATGAGTGGGATGATCAACTCGTCGAGTCATGTGAAGATTGCCTTGTACTCGGCGAGTCAGGTCGCGAAACCCCAAACCCTTCGAGTTTAGACTCGAATCAGTGAGTCGGGTGGAGACTCAATGAGTTGGACAGGTCAGGACTTAGAAATCGGTAGACTCGGCGAGTCATAGACTGACTCGGCGAGTCGAGTCGCGAATGGAAGGAATCTGAACATTTTGAACTCAGCGAGTCAGTAGGGTGACTCGGCGAGTAGGGTTGACCTGGAAGGTTGACTTTGACTAGGGTTGACTTGGTTGTCTTTTGGGGGTCAGTTAGACTTAGTGTTGCATTGATATTGGTAGTTCGGGGAGCGAGGGGAGCAGGAGTTCAGTGAGTTGCCGGGCAGCAGCTAGTGAGATCATCAGCAAGTTCAGCCAGTGCAGGTGAGTTTCCCTTTTGTGTGAATGGGTTTAAGGCCACAATGCCGTCCCATGTAGTTATGAATAGAAGACCCGGGGGTTAGCCCTAGGCACAGTATGCTAGTATGATTAACAGGATGAGGTCCAGTTATAACGGGCGGGTGCCCAAGGATTTGTTTATATGATAGTTTATACTTGTTGTCTGTGTGATACATGTATGTGCCTGGTAGGGAGGTGAGTGTGGGAGAGGTCCCGTATCTCACCAATAACAGAGTGTGGATGGGGTTCCACATCTCAATAATAGCATAATAGGGGCGAGGCCCAAGTTAGGGAAGGAGTGAGGGTGGGTTGGACCCGTATCTCACTACCACTAGGAGCGTGGACGGGGTTCCATGACTCATCAGTAGCAGTACATAGGCGAGGCCTTAGGACATAACCAGTTGTATGTGTTTAGTTATGTGTTGTGATATGTTTATGTGATGTTAATTGTTGGCGGGCGAGGCCCTGTGACAGGCGGGGCCTAAGTAAAACAGATCTTTATCCGAGCGGGGCTCGAAGCCTGGTGGGGCCTGGAGCGGTGGGGCCGTTGTAGCGGGCGAGGCCCGAGGTAGGGGGCGAGGCCCAAGATAGCGGGCGTGGCCCAGTATGTGCAGTATGTGGTAGGGTGGGGAACTCACTAAGCTTCGTGCTTACGGTTTTCAGTTTTGGTTTCAGGTACTTCTGGTAGCGGAGGGAAGAGCTCGGGGTGATCGCATGGCACACACCATAGATTAGACAGCCTGGGAATGTTTACTCTGATAATGAACATGTGTTTTGAAAACTTATACTGATATTATGTTTTGGAATGATGACTTTAGGTTAAGTAATGATTTATTAAAAGAAATTTTCGGTCTTAAATTTTGGGTTGTTACACAAATATTCAAGAGTTAGTGTAGTTTTTATCAAAACACTTCATAATTAGGTCCTAGTTGGTCTTTGTCTTATCCAAGACATCACAACTTTCCTCATTTGATGAATGTTATAAACCTTCTTATTACTCAATGTCACAATCTTAACTCTAAGACGTGTTTTGGAACGAAGTACGATTGACTTCTTGATTTAACCATTTCTTCAATTCTTGATTCCTCTTCTTAGACATACAATTGTACTAAGACTCACTTAGAGGATCAATTGAGATATGGTTCTTAATCATTAAGACCTATCATAAAACATAATAAAAGGTACTCTCCCTTCTTCTTAGAATAGAGAAAATTTTATCTTTCTGCCTACTTCATTCTTCTTATTCATTCTGCTTATTGATTTAAACTTTTACAATCAATTCATAATTACACTTAATCTTATAAGTGTAATCATATTTGTTAAACTTTTAGTAAATCATGACGAATGTCTTTGTTACTCTTGTGGTGAACTTGATCAACACATAATCTTGTGTACTCGATTTCCTAGTCCTTCACTTGACACTTTGTCAACGAATTAGTCTAATTTCCAAATATGAAATTTTATTCATTCATCATACAATTCTTGTTGTACGATTCCATATCTCTATCCAATAGAAACTTGGGCGATGAGGAACTTTCCCTATTTGGTAAATTCTCGACGTTTCCGCAAATAACATAATTAAGAATCACATCCATTTGTTGTAAATATACGAACATCAATTTTTTGATAATGATTTCATTGCAAGGAAATAAATAAATAAACACGTCAAAGAAAATTTATTTTATTTCTAAAAGCAGTGGAAAAAATTTGTCCTTACAATGCAAAATCAACTGAAAAACTATGTAATAAATATTCCTAACAACTATATCTAAGCTCAAAATCTAATCTTCGAATCCATGTCTCCGTGATTAGATTCATCTTGCTATTTCATCAAGCTTCCTCTCTTTTCATCGATCCTGCAAAACATTCAAATGCAATCTTATCACATTATGTATTAAGAATCAATGAATAGGAACTTAATCGATTTAGATAGTGGATTTTTCCTGAAGTACAACCATACTCTTTGACTCTCCCATCTTTTGGACTCTTCAGGCTCTTAGGGCAGACTTGTATCCAACACCCTTTCTATTGGCATCAAACGCAGGTCGGTTCTCCTAGAACGTCCTCGGAAGCATGGTTGGTTGACTTTCCCAACAAATATGCTCCATTGCTTTGCCAAATCATTTCTGATTCAGCAGCAATGAGCATGTAAGTTAGGTCAATGAGGCTTTCGTCATGATCTATCATATAATAATTTCTTTTGAACTCATTATATGATTCGGGAAGTGACTGCAGAACCCAGTTCACAACCAACTTATCCGGGAATGATACACCTAACATTCTCAACCTATCTATGTGTGATTTCATTCCTAGAATGTAGGCTCACACGGGTTTACCATCTTCATGTTTCATTTCCAATAGGGCTTTAGTGGCATTGAACCTTTCAATTCTTCGATCTTGTGGGTTATGGAGAACAACGGGAGGAGGAGGAGGAGGAAGTGAAGCATGATTTCTTGTTCCTCGATCGAATCGTGGAATATCATCTTCATGTGGAAAGCTAGTTCCACGGGATTTGGGAAGACCATAGTTGTCGAACTTTGACATCTACAAAACGGGAGAAAACATAAATTCAAGTTAGTTGATAGATTGAGTCCTTAATAAATCACCCAAATGAGATATTAAGGCTAGGACCCAACACAATACGCTACAACCTAGAAAAGGGATGCCGTAATCTAGTTGCAGAATATTTGAAGATAAGTGAATGACGATTCACTAATTTTCCACCATGATAAACGAAAAAGAAATTAAGTTTTAAATCTATGAAAACTCTTAGATCCTTTGAGATTCATTGAACTTTTTCAATGGCATGCTAAAATCTCGATATGCCCCTCTTGTTTGTGACTGGGATGCCGAGGATCACAAAGCGGGTGTGAATAACCATGCAAACTTACATGGTGCCCTCACACGTTACGGTCACCTATTCGATGTGCCGGTAAACCACACACGCTCCACCGAACTATGACAAACATTGAGTCACCCTTTCCTACCTTTGCTTAGAACCATTTAGTATGTCGGTAAACCACACACGCTCCACTAACGTCTTCGCAAGGGAACAAAGTGTAATTTCATGGAATTGCACCAATTCACTTTTGCCTAAAGTAACTAAGATTGGGAATTTGTAAAAACATTTAGTTACTTTTTTACTTCATTATACTTATAATGGAAGGTTTTGTCCTATCCTACCCATTCGGCTAACGACCCTCCACTAGTCAAGAGTGCGGTGGGTAAGAGTAGATACCCATTCAATCGCCATTTTATAGTCAATTTCCTTAAACACCCCTTATGGATCAGCTTCGTGAATGAGGCCTACTAACGGCAAGATAGACTTTTACTCATACATATATATACACACACACACACACACACACACACACATATATATATATATATATATATATATATATTTAATGTTATATATAGTATAGGGTGTATTTTACACTTTTAAAATACTAGGTTGTCAGATTTAACAATTATACTTTCAATTCAATTAAATTGTAAACCAAAACTTTTATGGATTTATTAACCACTTTTAATTATACACCTTAATTAATTAATAAACCCATAAGGGTGTGATTTGAACTTTTCAAAACAATACTAGGGTTTTAGAATTTAACATTCCTAGATTAAATTTTTAATCAACTTTTAAATTCCAAAACTTGAGGACAAGTTTTGAAACATTTTCAAAACATTAGGGTTTCAACTATTTAAATTCCAACACTAAACTTTTGAGTTCAAATTTAAACTATAAAACCTAAAAGGGAAAATTGAAACTTTTCATAACATAAGGATCAAATAACAAATAATATAAATTAAACAATTAATTTCATCATTATCTATATTTGACCTTATTTCAATTACTTTCAAAATAAGTTACCCAATTAATACAAATAATTCAATCTTTATCATATAAGGAAGTTATTATCTAATCAATTGGTAATTATCTTTTGTTTAATCAAGGATATATTTTAATGATTTAAAATAGATAAGGCAAGTATCCATGAGTAAAACAACAAGAAATCCCGAAATCCCCTCTTTCTGATGCTTGAACTCGCCGAGTACCCATATGGACTCGCCGAGTCCACAATGGGACTCGCCGAGTCCATCAGGTAGGCTCACAAAAATCGAATTTTTCAAGCATGAACAAATTAACAAGGCATCAATACAATAGAAACCAATCAAGGCTCTGATACCACTGATGGGTTTTGATCGTAAGAACATCCTATGTGCTCATACAAACCCTAATGCTTAGATCTAGGTTTCTCTATTGTACATGCAATTCATCCAAGACTATAAACCCTAAATCTGGCATATGATAATCCATATTAACATAATAATGGGTTTAAGATATTACCTTGATTGTTATGTAGCAATAACAATCACAATTCCTTCTTGTAATGACTTTAGAAAGCTTAGAGTCACAAATGTCACTCCTCTAATGGTTCACAAACACCAAGAGCAAGAGGATGAAGAAGAGAAGAGAAAGAAGCTGCCTAAAATTGTCCAAAACCCTAAAGAACAAGTTCACCATGTTTTTGGGGATTAGGGGTACTATTTATACATGTAGGCTATTAGGGTTTTAAACTAGGAAAACCTAATCTGACTGCTTAAGCCCTAAGCAGCCCATAGATTCCTTTCTCAAAGGCCTTGGAAGATTTCCAATGGGTTTCCCCATAGAATTCATCCAACCTTATAATATAAGGTAATCCATAGCCTAATTGCAATTATCTTATTATTACAATTCCAGTCCCTTAAGTTTAATTAATCTCTTTTATCCACAAAATTAATTATCAATTAATTCTTAACTAATATTAATTAAACAATATGATTTCTCCTTTAATATATTATTCCCATAATATATTAATAAATCATATTTAATCCTTTCTCTCCATAATTCATCCTATCAAGTTGCTTTGGTGAAGGCAACCCAAAAGGACGACGCACCATCGGGTCAAGTTCATACCAAAATAGTTATGGACTTAGACACTAATCCTACAGTTTCATGGCAAGCAAATGGCTGGAAATTGCATCCTTTCTCCATCTTCTTAGAATATACTGCTCTGGAATCTCTTCAACATGGTTGTTTTTCAATACATCAAAAATATGACGACACAAAATCCCAGTACGTATGAAGTGATTGCATGAACATTTAACTTCTTTTTCAGGCAACTTTAGTTCAACCTACATTCTATAATAAAAATAATGTATGTTAGTAACTGAATGAATTAACATATTAGTTTGTGGTTATTGCATAATATTGAAAAAAATATATGTAATTTAAAAATAATGATATAATATACTTGTATGATGACTAATGAAAAGCGTTTAAACGATGAATATAACCTTGCATTTTATCTTCAACTGTTTGCTCTTATCTGTTTGTGTAATCAGAACAACGTGCCACCCATCAATCTTTTCAACACTGTCGATAGAACAGTACCATGCTGCTTTAAATATTTCCTTTTTGACCTCATAGAAATTTTTTTAGTGTAAACCGTAGCTGCATGTTCTAGTAAACCACTTGGAAGCGTCATTTTATGCTTTGCATTTTTTGTATCATGTTCTAGTTTTTGTTGAGCATTTCGTTGATTTCCAATTGCTGTGTCGTAGTTCATCATGAAATAGATAAGCAAATTACAAGAGTTAGAGTATTTATTAAAAAATGAGTTCACGCTTTCAGACCTTGAAGTAGTTTTCATCAGACCGTGTAGTGGCATGTCTTTAAAATAGGCTGGAATCCAAAGTTTTCGATCCCTGTACATGTCTATGAACCATCTTTTGTCCTGTAGTTTGAGTTTTCTCATAAGCAGTTTCCACCTTGATTCAAACACTTCAGGATCGATGTAGACATTCGAAACAAGCTTCGTAAAACGCTTTCGAAAATCAGTGCTTTTCAAAAAATCAGCTGAAACCTAAAAAAAATAGAAATTTATAAGATTAACTATGAATAAACAATATATATGCTAATCGTTATTAAAAATATGTAAACTTTGTAAATCATTGCTGAATAAAACATGTTGCGTGTTAACTTAAACCAAAATATACACACCTTGGCTTGTAGTTTTTTCATAATGTGCTACATACATAAACGATGATTAGAAGTAGGAAATATTGCTTCAACGGCCTATAGAATTGCTGGATCTTGGTCTGTTAACACTAATTGAGGGTGTTTTACATGTGCTTTCAAAAAAGCTTCGAGCAACCAACGATAAGATTCTATTGACTCGTTGCTTAACAAACCTGCTCCAATGTTTATTGAACGTTTGTGGTTATAAATGGCTGGAAACGGCACAAAAATCATTCCATACCTGTATCAAAAAGGTAATTAAAAACAAATTTAACATTGATTATAAACTCAAAAAACATCAATATTCATATTTAAATATAAAAAATGTATAATAAGTATAAGAGCATACTTATTTGTTCGGAATGTAGCATCAAATGATATCACATCTCCAACCTCCTTGTAATATAACTTATCGGTTTCATCCGCCCAAAACATTGCGTTGAACACACTATCAACACATTTATACTCAAATGTGTAGTTATGTAACTCATCTTTCCTCATGTTCATTTTGTCGACAACCAGCTCTGCATCCTTGTCACCTATAATGTATCCCATCTTCCTTCTGAAATTTTTATAATCAATTGCTTCAAGGCCAACGTTTTCATAACCTCCTTGCAAACTAGCTTGTAACTTATGTGCCTTTGTTGCACCAATGTTAGATGTTGAAGAACGCACTATAAACTCCTTGTCTTTATAACTAAGTCATCATGAACGTTTGTAATACCGTCTTTCTTCTTTAGTCTATAGGGGGTGGTTGTGATTCTCTTTAAACTCATATATTTTACAAGCATTAGTTTGCATATGTAACCTTTCAAACTTTATCAATGCCTTGTAGTCCGTGATTTTGAAGTCTGAGTTTCGTTTATTCCTTCCACTTCCCTCGGGATCCAAAGTGTTAGTTGATCTGTTAGGTATTTTACCCATTTTGTTGCACACTACATACTTTTTTTTAATGGTTTTGTCACCAAACCTTGTTACTGTATTTAACCTGACACCAAAACCTGCTTTATCTGCATATAATTTATACATTTCAACCGCCTCCTCTAATGATTGTGTCACACCCCGAAAATCAAAGGCGGAAACATTTCCGAGGTGGACTACCACGTTGTGTATCAAATCCAATGTACATAGTAATCACAGTAAACAAACATTACATTACATATATATGAAAGTTTACATTTGTTCCAAAAGTAAAGTTATACAAGATATACATATGTATCATATTAAAAAAAGTAGGGGCGAGTCTTCCACGCACTCCGTCTTCATCAAAAGAGATCACCGGGTACCTGTCTAACTTGGACCTGAGAATATAAGCGGTTTGAAAATCAGCATAAAGCTGGTGAGTTCATAAGCGGTTTTGTTTTATGAAAATGTATCAATTTCCTTTAGTTTCCGAAAATACTTGTTATCCAAGAAAATCCCATATTTTCTTATGTGAAGTTGGTTAAGTTATCATTTGTTACCAATTCGATTATGTATTGTATTTTACCCCAGGAAAATCCCATATTTTCCTAATTGTAAGATCGGTTGTATAACACAAAGTATAGTTTAACACACAAAACTATATAATGAAAATCTTGGGATCACTATCCCGAAAGACATATAAGATAGTTTGACACATCTAAAAGTACATGTTTAAGATCATGGGACTATCATCCCGGACTAAACACGAGATAAGTTGATGTATATATGTAAATATAGATTGAAACCATGGGATCACTATCCCGAATAAGATACAGATTTGGAAAACCATGGGATCACTATCCCATATAAGATATAGATACAAAACCTTGGGATCATTATCCCGTATAAGATATAGATTTAGAAAACCATGGGATCACTATCCCGTATAAGTTATGGATACAAAACCATGGGATCACTATCCCGTATAAGATATAGTTAAAGACCATGGGGAAAGACATCCCGTACAAGTTATAGGCATAAAACCATGGGATCACTATCCCGAACTAGATACAAAATAGTTTGGTTAATACCATGGGATCACTATCCCGAAAGAGATATAGAAACAAAACCATGGGATCACAATCCCGAAAGAGATATAAAATATAGATGCAAAACCATGGGATAACTATCCCAAACGAGATATAGTTTCTAAACCCAAACTGTGAATAAGCTAATATTAATACATGTTGTGAGTCGGGTAACCATACTAATACGACAACGTGACCTCCTTGATGTTTGTCAGACGTCGAAACGATATCCATAAATTTGTCACCCCAGGTGTGCCCGCCTAACTGTAGCTAGCAGTTAAGGTGTGGGATTGTCAGTCCCGAATAGATCTATTCACAAGTTCCGCGCTCTCCCTCCAGGAGACTCTGGTTACACTTCCGGGGAGGATTTACTGATCATCCATAAAGGGTAGTGACTATCTCACAAACCAGTACTAAACTATTCACAGGGTTCTCATAAGATATCGACATATAGAAGATCATGAAACATAGTACAGTAACTATAGATACATACGTGAAATTATCTGACAATACATTCAAATGATACGGAGATAAACTGAATCAGACATAGTTTATCTAATAACTTGATATAGATATCAGTATACGATAGAAAGAACAGTAAAGACCCCCAAGTTATTCCCATAATAATTTGATTAGTTTGATTGTTTCCTTAGCTAAAATTCTTTTAGTTGTAATTGATAAGTCATTCCTTATGCTCAGCATAATACATAAGGAGTAAAAGAGTTTATAAGTTTGTTAGATATAATTTGAAACATATCAATGTTTTGATTTGAAAACAGTTGTAGGTTGCTTGTATTCCCCCCTTGAAAACATTGAAAACAGTGAAAAAGCCGTAGGGGTATGAACTCACCAGACGAGATATGAGACGGTTTGGATGCTAAGAGTTGATCCGGGACTTGTAAACACACGAGGTTCCTAATTATGATGTAAAGATACACATTTGTATCTAATTAGGACTTAGATTGATTGTTGGATAGGGACAAATGCTTCAAGTCGCGATAACACTCCGATACAAGTGTTTGGAGGGACCCGGGTGGTGTTTAGGGACATGAATGATGTAAGGGACTTAGGAAATGAGTTGGGACTTCAAAGGAACACCCCCTTTTGGGAGTTTACGGCCAAAACACCCATTCCCCATGAGTTTACGGCCGTAAACTCATGATGGGTGGTTTATGGTGCAATTTGGACTTCCAACATTAAGGGGATAATTTCTAGACTTGGTTTAAGGACTTGAAATGATTTCAAAACATCAAATAGACCCCCTTATGGGAGTTTACGGCCTAGCATGGCTCCATGGCCGTAAACTCCTATTTTTCCAAGAAAATGATGTTAAATGGTTCCAAAACAAATCACATGTGATTAATAGAATTATTCCAAGGCCTAACATGAGTTTGCATGGGACCTTTGAGGGGTTTATGGAGTTTACGGCCCATGAGACCCCCTCATGGCCGTAAACTCTTCTATAGAGTGCTTCAAGGTGTTTCAAGGCCTAAAACTTGCATGGGAGGACTTCTAAAATTCATCTAAGGGCCTTAGGGGTGTTTGGTTTGCATTCTAACACCATGAATCATGGAGTTTACGGCCCAAGCACATGCCTTGGCCATAAACTCACATAAGTCCCCCAAAAATCATGTTTCAATTGTCCAAATGCTAAAACCAAGGTTCTATAATTCATAACTAAGCCATATAAGTGATTTGGAAGGGTTTAAGGGCATGAAAACCCTAATTATATGAGTTTACGGCCCAAGAATGATCCTTGGCCGTAAACTCCTTTAAACATCACAAAATTCATGTTTTAATTGTTTAAAGTCCATATCTTGAAGTCCCTTGGCCATATCTAAAGTCCAAATGAGCTTAGGAAGGAGTTTAAGGACTTAAAACCCTTCAAAATGGTGTTTACCGCCTAGGCAACCTCCTGGGCCGTAAACTCCAATATGTTGTCCCATTTCATGATTAAATGTCGAATTTGGAAGCCAAATATGCTATAGATTAAGGCTAGGAAGGTACCTTAAGGATTTGAAGCCTTAAAATTGAGTTTTGGACCCTTAAACTTGGATTTAGGAGAGAGGTTAGAGAGAGTGAGAGAGTAGAGAGAGAAGGAAAAAGCTTCAAATGAATGCTAGAACACGTTTATATAGGTCTTAAAACTTGTACGTGGTGGAATTCTACCCGATACCGACGTTAAATGCGGCTTTTGGTCGCACCCGATTAAGTTACCGTCACCCGACGGGAACATTTTGAAAACTTATGAAAATAATGATTTTGGGCTAATAACATAAGTTCCTGAGTGGTTTAGACACTCATTAAAATAAAATAATCATATAAGTTTGAATAATTAACTCCAAAGAGAAAACGGAACGAATTTGATAACGACGATCTTTCGGGTAGAACGGGTTTTGGCGACGAACAATTTCGGGTTGTTACAATTGATATATAGCATCTACATCTGGCATAAAATCTTTAGGAACAATATGTGACATCCCCAAAATCACGGCCAGAAAAGACCGATTTTGTTTATGCTTTATAAAAATCAGAGTACTTCTTTTCATAAAAATGTTGCGGAATTTGTTCCCCGAAAAACACGATAAATACGTTATCAAAACATTTTCGAAGAAACGTATTTTATTTATATTAAAATGTTTGGGATGTCATCGTTAATACGGAAACATAAGCATAAACTGAACTTACATTTATTTACACTAGTGATCTACATCTCTTTAATCTCTCAGTGTAATGTGACTTCATAACAACACCTGTGAAGTAAATAAACTGAGTGGGTCAGGTTGGGAAACCTGGTGAGTACATAGGGTTTTCAACCCACAATAATATAATTATTATGTTTAAACAATCAAACAATCAACCCAATTACCCATCCCCATTATCTTCTTTATTCTTAAGGATCTATCATAAGAATCAGCTATTTCTCATTCATTCATTCCTAAGAATCATCTTAAGGAAACAACATGAAGTCCATTGTTGCCAATGACACATTGGTCAAGCGCAGCTGCTAATCTTGTCACTTAGGCGCAGCTGCCAGAATTAGGACATTTTCTATGAGGCGCTTCTGCCGGTATTGACCTTTAAACGCTACTGTCATGGTTATAAGGCTCCCTATTAGGCGCAACTGCCGATACTGTCCTTAGAGCGCAGCTGCTAGGATGTTTACCGTAGATCAAAAACATCTACGGGTTGTGGCGCAGCTGCCAGTGCTCATCTATAGGGTACTAGGTCCACTGCTGCCAATGTATACCTATAGGGCACTAGGTCCATGCTACTAATGTTCCTCTATTTTCTCTTTTATCCCTCATCATTCATCTACCCATGTTTTGCCCAACATATTTTGTAGATATAAAATACTTTATACAGTTTAAAACATGTATAAAAATCTTTCACCAGCATAGACAACAAGTATTCAGACACGATGCACACATATCACGTAATTTATAATAAAATACTTCATATCTATGTGTAAGATGAAAGGGACCATGCACTCACAACACGTAATATATATTAAATACTTCATATCTATGTGTAAGATGAAAGGGACCATGCACTCACTTGAAAGGTGGTGACTCAGCACTCGGACAGCGCTTCGATACTCTCAAAACGATTTCCTTTGATAAAACCTAGTATCAATATCACTAGGGGTTTAGTCTAACGATAACCGTGACTAATCAATAGTCCAGCTATTATTATTATTATTATTATTATTATTATTATTATTATTATTATTATTATTATTATTATATAAGCGTTAAATAACACTCAATATAACTCATAATAATAGCCCAAATACTTATTATAAGGTCCTAATAACATTACTATATTAAAACATAAGCTATACTAAAGATAGATTAGGCGTGACTCACTTACAGCGGGTTTTCTCGAAAACCGGGCTTCGCTGGAGCAGCGTTTCCGAGCCGAAAGACCATTTTTCTCGGGACTCCGGGAGCCCCGGGGCTTCCTTCGGGTGCTAGGGGGTTTACCTAGGCTTTTAGGGGGGGTTAGGGAGCTTAGAGAGAGAAAGAAGAAGGTTGAGGGGTGAGGAAATGAGGGAACCCGACACCTTTATTTATAGGGGTGCTGACTGGCCTACTCGCCGAGTAGGAGGACCTACTCGCCGAGTTGGTGCATGTGGCAACCTTCTGGTGGTGCCACGTGTCCAATTCTGGTGGTGCCACGTCACCCCCTATCGCGTATCAGCCTTCAAACTTAGAAAAATCATAACTTTCGCATACGAGCTCTGTTTTCGACGTTCTTTTTTTCAATGCGTAGGTAAAATCAATATCTACAACTCCTTCATAGTAGGAGGCATTTAGACTGCTAATTCTCAACCGATCTCAAATTTAATAGTAGGATGCGTTTAGACTGTTAAATGACCGCGAAGAATTCATAACTCCTTCATACAGACTCCGTTTTCGTTTGTCTTTTTACTGTTGAGTTCCTATTAAGAAGATCTTCAACTCTCATTTAGGTTGCATAAGCCAAAAACCGCTCGAACTAAAGTTCGAGTTTCGGGCTGTACACTGCTAAGCCGAATGTTAGAAAAATCATAACTTCCTCATACGAAGTCAGATTTGGGCGTTCTTTTTATTGACGCTATTAGTTTAACATATTCTACAAATTTCATTTAGATCACTAAGGCTAAAAATTCCTCCATCGTAAATTCACTATTTACGCTTCCCGGTGTCGTGCCGGTTCTGTCGCGAAACTTCGACGGGCCATAACTTCTTCGTCATAACTCGGATTTCGGCGTTATTTATATGTACGGAAACCTTGTGACATATTCTACAACTTGGTTAAGATTATTTATTCTAAATAATCTTTTGTCGAAAAGTCATTTTCGACCCCTATTGCTTCTAAATTGACTAGCCCGGATCTGCGGGCGTTACACAATAGGTTTCCATAACTTGGTTTTCCTACCAGGCTAGTCAACAACATTACTATTGAATGATTCATCTTCAGAATCAGTTCGATTTGTACCTGTTTTTTAAGACAACAAAAAACAATAATGCAACATGTAAGACATGATATAAATTTCTATCAATTACGTATACATAAACTACAGAATTTTATAATCATAATCAACGTCTGTGAAACAGTAACCAAAGTTGAAGTGTTTACTCATTTTAATCGTATCAACGTATAATCACCAATGATTATCAAACTTAATCAACATTGTATTAAACTTAAGAAAAAATCACCAATGAGGGACTCCTGTACAACGTCTGTGAAACAGTAATCAAAGTTGAAGTGTTTACCAATTTTAATCGTATTAATGCATAATCACCAATGATTATCAAACTTGATCAACATTGTATTAAACTTAAGAAAAAATGTACAACGAGGGACTCCTGTACAACGATCTGTGATATACACCAACATTACGTAATTAATACATACAAAGTATATGACTAATCGTATACAAATATGTACTCCGGTCTTATTCATCATATACAAAAATTCAATAATTATTGTAAAACACGATCTGTATTTACAAGATGTTGATATTGTTTTCGTTTTTTACCTTCACTCGCATAGTTAGATAATTGATTTCTTCCGCTGTATTGATCATCCGAGTTATAGAAATCGTCATCATCATATTCATTACAGTTGAATGCTTCGTCGCCATATTGATCATCATCTTCTGTATCATTACTGTAATCAAAACAGTCTGACATTGATATTGATTGGAATCACGAATGGTATACTGCGTTGTTATCTTCAACCGTAAATGATGAACAATATACAAAAGTCGATTGACTGAAATCCCGAATGCTATACTGGAAATCGTCCCTGGAAATCGTATCTTCAATTCAATATCTCCTTGAACGATAACTATGGAATATCCCTTAATTATAGGTAAATATTAATGGATAATATATTGATTATTAATTGTATTATATTAATTAAAAATTAGATTAAATACAAATTTACTTAAATACCCTAATAAAATGATTGGCTGATAAGTGTTCTCGCGTTCTCAACCTTTTAGGCGTTCTCATTTGATCCTACTCCTATATATATATATATATATATATATATATATATATATATATATATATATATATATATATATATATATATATATATATATATTGGAAAAACACAAAAGAAAAAACATTCACATTTTACAAACTTTTTCAGTTTGGCTATAAATTCTTATGTTCTCCTTATTGTTGTTGCTTATAGTATTTTTTTATATAGTTTTTAACATTAAAATTTGGAGGATTTTCAAATATTGTAACATGTGAATAGCAACTATTAATCTTACATGGAAAAATTTTCAAACATGCTGAACATTCATTATTAGATTAGATCTGAAATATAAATTAGTCTTTGAAAGTTGCTTTTTGTCTGTTTCCTCTATAGTTTAATGTTGACAACCATTAAGACTATTATAAACAAAAAGAATAACATGGAGTCAAAAAAATTAGTTCAAATGAAAACAAATTGAGTTACAAAGGACTGTAATTGCATTATTATTGATGAAACCACTTATAAGATTGAAAATGGTTCTAACAGAGAAAACATGAAAGTTGGAAATGGATTTAAAAAAAATTTCAATGAGGATTTTTCTTGGTAGAAAAAAAAATGTATAAAATCGGAATATTGTCCATAAACATGTTAAAAGAGCCAAATCGAAAAAATTGAATAGACATAATGTTTTTATCGGAAAATGTGATGTTTAATCTGAAGAAAATCTCAATATATATATATTATATATATATATATATATATATATATATATATATATATATATATATTGAGATTTTACACATACATGCGGTTTTTGAGAGCAGAGGAGGTGATTTTGGGAGCTTTTGAAGATTTATAATCATTACAAACATCTTTAATTTCAATTTGTAAGAATTAAACTTTTCATTTCCATCTTTTTGTTTGATTTATTATTAGCCATGTGTGGCTAAGAAATCTCAATTTCTAGTTCTTGTTCAAAACATATTGATTGTTTGATTTGATACATATGGCTTGATGTTTGATTTATGATTCTATTTTAGTGATTATGTTCTTGTTTAAATTAGAATCCTTGAATTTGATTTATGTTTGATTGACCACTTATATGAATTGAGTTCTTGTGTAGTTAATTACCTTTTAGGGCACCTAATCGGTCTATAAAGTAAATGATTGGTAACAAACAATAGGTTTTCTTATTGTAGAACATAGATCACTTGTTTTCATACTTTTGAGCATATGAGAAGAAATGAATATTGTTAGGAAGCGTGTAAAAAGTTTAATGCGGCTTTTCAATACAATCTAAGAGTGTGTTTAGGTTGAATTAGTAAAGCTATGTCTAGTCAAAAAGCGTTTTTTGATAGATAATTTGGTAAGAAAGAGGTATTAGATCATGTTAGTATCTTTCAATACCAACTCAAAATAACAATCATGAATCATATCAAGTCGTAATCAAGTTAAATGAAAACATTGAGAACTAGAACTGGAACCATTTTAACACCTTGTTTTACAAATCTATTTAATTTTTCTACATATTTTCAAAGTAGATTGTTATTTACATTATACAACCCCCCCCCCCCATTTGTGACTAAACTACCTTATGCAAAGAGGTATAAACTTTTTTCTTGCACTTATGAGGATCGACCTTACTTGCCTTGTACTACTTTCTATTGCATTATAGCCAGTGGCGAAGCACCACCGATTTTGCACCTCACAGCGAAACAGAAGCACCACCGATCGATAATCCCAAACTCCCTTTCAGACCTCCCGGAGTCCCTACGCACGTCGCTACCACATTCGAATCAAGCGGCCGAGAGACTACTGGAGTAGCCCCTCGCTGCACCCACTGAGACCACAATCAACCTCGCAGCATCCTCACTCATTCCCTCGGCGTCTTGGACCACGAAGATGCCTCCCACTTCGCGAATCGACTGGCGAAACCTTGCTACCAGTGAGCTTCTTCTTCCTTCGATCCTCTTCGTGACCTGTGACGATCAAATGCTTTTGTAAACATTAAAAATGATAACATTTGTGCCTAAAACTTGAAAGTATGCATGATGTTTATTCAATAACACCAAATTTCCATGAATCACCCTATGCAAACACTTTTAATAGTCAACAAAAAATTTGAAACCCTAAAAATCCCGGTTTAAATCCATTGAGGACTTGGATTTCCTTATTGGGCCTAATGGACCAATAAGCTTCCAATTTGACTACTTTGGGCATAGAACCCATAAATGGGCCCTAATTGGACCCATTTTCATGAAACTTAACATTTTGGGCTATAATGGGCCTAAAATGGATTAGTTTACCTTTGATAAGCTTTATTGGACCATAACTAGCCTAGTTAACCTTGTTGGGCAATAACTAATCTAACTAGCCCTAATGGGCCACAAACCTAATCTTTTATGCTAATTGAGCCGTGAACCACCCTAAGGGCCCAATGGGCCAAAAAGTTCTTTATGGGCCTCAAAAACTTCGAACCAAGATACAAAGTGGGCCAAATTGATCCATTTATTCCTCCTATCCCATGATTTCAGCCCAAGATATAAAAACAAAACTAATATGGAAGATATTATGGTGCCACCTCATAATCTCATGGTGGTTCTCCATGCAAATACCCCCTAAACAAATAAGCAAATTACATACATCTATGCATCTATCACATCTTCATCTCTCCTCTCCCCTCTCTTCTTCTACCTTTGGCCAAGAGTATCAACACCCACACATATAATGCATTCTCAAACATTTCCAAATTCTCTCAAGAACATCCTTTTCTCCATCCAAATTTTCGAAGAATCTAGGGTGTTTCCAAGAAGATCCTTCACTTATATCACCATCATTGGTAAGTTAGTGTTAAAGATAAGTCTTTCTTTCCATTCTTATACTAGAAATACTCCTTATATGACTTCATTTGGTGATCATACTTCCTAGAAAACCTTATAGTTCGAAAATTCTCTTCAAGGAAGTGTATAAGGTTGAAAACCACATCATCTTCTTCCAATCCTTCTTAAAAAATGTGAGCAACTAAGCAATGTGATTTCATACCCCCTATTTTCGATTTTTACATGTTTTGGGGGGATAATACAAGTACTATGTGTTGATCTATATGTGTATGCTTGTTATATGTGATTTCTTTGGTTTATGTTGTGAAAATATGATATTATTTACTAAATCTCGAAATCTATGGCTAAATTGTGAAGGATAGATGACCAAATAACATAATAAACAACTTACTTCAAAAATCTAAGGGTCTTTAGGCTCAAGAAGTGAAAACAAAGTACAAATCCTTATAAGTGTCATTTTTGCAAAAATAACAAAGATTTGGGTAAAATATGGCATTTTCGGTTCTGTAAGGATAAAATGGTATTATTCTGTAGAGAATTGTTATCGAGATTTAAGAAAACAAAGTATGATTTGATTAATATAACAGTTAGA
The DNA here is from genome assembly GCF_052625555.1 of Lactuca saligna. NCBI lineage: Eukaryota > Viridiplantae > Streptophyta > Magnoliopsida > Asterales > Asteraceae > Lactuca > Lactuca saligna. Next base: position 181,884,289 of record NC_136423.1, read on the forward strand.
ACACGAAGAGTACATATTAATAAGATCTTATATTGATGAAGACTGATTACAGAATTAGCAAAAAGGATATTTGCGTTAACAAAAGTTATCCTCTACTTCTAACCTCAGTCCCAATTTATAGGGAACATGAGTGTACAAAAAATATACTAAGTCTAAACATTACACTTTGCACAAATATGACTTAGTAAAATAACATAAAATGCAAAACAATACAAAACACTATATTCGAATTTTACAATTTTGCTTCTACAATCTCCCCCTTTGTAAACAGTCGAAGCTATTCAGTTTTATAAGCTGTTGAACAGCTGAGTGAATTGTCTTTCGCACTTCTCCATACCAGGAGATCACCTTCTTAAGATCCTTCTTGTCTCCTTCATTGTTCTTCTTGCAATTGTTCATACGAACAATAAAGTGCGTATATTGCGAAGAATTATATCTTTCTATCTCTGAGACTTTAAACAAAAATTTCTTGATTCCCTTTTGTATCTCTCCCTGAAAACACCATACCAAAAGGTGTTAGACATATTTCACCAACAACATATTTCGACAATGATGACTGGGATAAAGTATCTTCCCAAGGAACTTTCACTTCTCTTCCTAAAACATTCGCCAATTCATCATCTATAAGAGCCAAAGAATCGAAATAGTTGTCAATGAATGTCTTAACATGTGCAAAGCCTATCTTGAATACTTCAATCTCAGAGCCTTTGAGCTTATTCTCTTCCATATGCTTCAAAATCAGAGCCACTTGAATCAAATCGTTGCAGTTCATCAGAGGAAAGTTTGCTATAGTGAAGTCATACTGCTTGTTGTCTGCTCTGATAACAAAATAACAAAATTTTTGAAGCATGTCTTCAAACAATACATCTTTCTTGATTGTTAGCACCTTTTTGATCTTCAATAAAGACCAAATTTCATCGGGATTCTTCCCCAAAACAGCATGAAATCTGATTTTCATGTTTGTAAAATCATTAGGATTATCAAACTTCTCACTAATTTTGTACTGAACATTGATGAAGAGCATTTCATTGATTGGAAAATCTAGCTGGCAATTGTCTGAATTCGCAATATCATAACTTTTATTTGGCTTTTTCTCGAATTCATACATTTCCCTTCCCACAACTTTTGACTCTATAGTTTCTTAAGAGTAAAGCTTCGTTGGATCTCCTTTGTTCATCGTGGGAGGATCACTTTCCCTTTGTCTCATGATGCTTTGTATCTGTCTTATTCTTTCCATCTCTGCTTTAGCCTTAGCTTTCTTCTCCTCCTTTGATTTTTCGTATAATATTCCCTTTCCTTTTCCCTCCATATCTATTTGAGATTTTGAACTCGAACCTCCTGCTTTTTCTCCAATAACAATTCCTTTGGCAATAGGTCTTGTGGTTATTGTAGTTGAGGAAATTGTCTTCGTAAGCATGGGAAGAGTAGTTTTCAGTTGGGTAGATATAAATTTTCCCATAGTCTTTGCATCCTCCTCTTTACTTGAACTTTTCTCTCCCCCTTGCACCCCTGTGAAAGTAGGTGGGGCACCCCTTGGAAGTAAAGAGGTAAAATTGGCAAGTGGAGCAAGAGCTTTCTGAATTGCTTGTTCTAAAGTATTAATCTTTAGAGACAAGAACTAAGGAGTAAGAATGTGTGTTGATGAAGATTGCGAAACCACCGTTTTAAGCTCTGTCACCAACTGGATCAGTTGATCAAACCTCTCCGTTGTTTGTTTGTTTGTTTTAAGCTCCTCAATCGTCTTTTGAACATCAACATTTTGAGAATGAATATCTTGGAGCTCCTTCGCAAGTTCAGTTTTCAACTCTTGAAGCTTATAGTTGACATCCTGCCTAACTTTCTTCACATCTTGTACAAAAAGAACATGACGTTCTTTTATTACTGTTTTCAAATCCTGGACCACTGAAGAGAAGCTATTCCCTTGAGCTTGAATGCGAAGCTCATTGTTCTTATCAAATTGATTAACCTTCTCCATTATACGTTTCTCAGCACCCTTGATCATTACATCAACTTCCATGGCTGAGATAGAAGACATCCTGCCAGAATCAGCTTGCGACTGAATAATAGCATTCAATTTATGATTCAGGATTTTAAATTGTTTTCCTGTCATAAGCATATGATCAGGAATATCCTCCTCCTCTGAATCAAACTGAATATCTTCAAAGACCCCTCCAAAGGCTCCTCCTTCAACTTCATTATCAGATAAAGGTTGCGAAGGTTGAGGATTTTCTGGAGATTGTGATGGAAAAAGTGTTGTAAATGGATTTTGAAGAGGATGATCAAAAATTGATGAGGTAGTGGATAGAATTGTGGATGGAATTGAAACAATTGGTAAAGAAATGGGTAAGGTGATTGGAATTGTGGTTTCAACACTCGAGATAGGTGCCCTCGTATCAGATACGTTGACAACCATATCAGAAATAGGTACCTCCTTAGAAACTGATTTGGTAGTGACTATTTCGATTGATTCGGTGAGTGGTATTGTGGTAGAAATTTGCGAAATTGGGATAATGGGTAATGAAACATTACCGTAGACGGCACTGGTGGAGTTTCTGGAACTATTTCTTCATCAGATGACTCATTTCGAATCACCAGTTTCCGTCTTTTTGTGAGAGTATGTTGCATGTTTTTCGCAACATGTTCAGCTCTTTGCCTTTTCTTTCCTGGTGAAACTGGAGCTGGAATACTGCGAATAGTAACTCCTTTACTGCTCACCTCAGCCTTGTGAATTTTCTTCAATACCCCAGACTTGGAAGGTATTATTTCTTGCTTTTATTTAGATGAGGTTTATTCAATCTAAACATCTTCATTTTGAGCTTGTTGTGAAGATGAACCTTTCGCATTCTTCTTTGTGGACTTCTTTTTCTTTGACGGAGTAGCAACTTCTAATAATACTCCAGTCTGCACAGATTGATCAATTGTTCGCAAATATCTCACCAAGTCCTTGTGAGTTTGAGATACTTTGCGAAGCATCACATCTGGAATGCAAGCCACGTGAGTAAAAATAGCCTCATCATCTTCTACGACCTTTGGAAATTGATATAAAGAAAATTCAGCAACTTCAACATCCTCCGGTACTTGAATCCCTTCTTTTTCATAGACTTTCTCCAGAATTAAGCTCCAATATCTTGCACACGAAATCCCTTTTTCAAAATTTGTGTTTTTGAGACTCTGAACAAATTCCTTCCATAACTGGGTTGCATAATCAACATTTATGTCATAGTATAGGCCCATAACCATGGCATATACTTCCATTCGCCCTCTATCCAGTCTAACTGTTCTTCCTGTTAGGCATTTGAGAAAAATTCCAAATAAGAAATTCCATATACACGGCAACCCCGACTTTCGAAAGTCACTGATCTTCTCAAGCTCTGGTTAATGACCCATCTCATTGAACATGTGAATGACTTGAGAGTTAACAGGTTTGAAAAAATGGAGGATTGTTTGGAATCTGCAAGAATTCAACAAACATCTTCTTGGAAAGTTTTACCCGTTTGTTGTTGATCAAGTTGAATGTTATCACATCAGTTGTATTATTGTATGATGCCGTTGAAACTGCCAATGATAACCATGTCATCGGAATAGAGAAGGAACTAAACATGGCAGTGGACAGAGATGATCGTTTCAGGCCAACGATAAGCATCTTCAAGTCTTCAGGATAAGAAGATACTTTTGGACCAACTTGATAATTTGTGCTTTGGATTTTCATCAGTGATTGAGAAAGAACTTCATCAGTGTTGGATTGAGTGGCTGCCATTGTTAGGGTTTGAAAGAGAGAAGGTTTGATCAAGTTTGAGACTTTGGAGGTTTGTGAGAGTTCTGTTTGCGTAACCGTATATAGTGTTCTTGATCCCCTTTTTATAGGTTACCCAAATTAATTTGAAATTAAAGTGGGATGCATTTAATGTTATCCGACGTGGTACCTTGAAAATCGGATCATGACGATAAAAGATAACCACGCTTCAAAAAGTAACTGTCACTTCTCCTTGAAAACCGGATAGAATACCAACCATCTTGAGTACACAGCCTGTCAAGTTTCTTGTTATTGAATTTGAACCGTTAAAACCCTTCGCATGGAGTCAAGGCTCTTTCACTTTTGGGATATAAAGTGAAGTCATATGCCAGATTTGCGAAATCATCAGTCTGAGTTGGTTTTACTCAGAACCTCAAGGATTTCGTATGTGCATTGTGTCAACAGAATAAGATGAGAAATAATAAAAAAAATTTGGAATTTTGTGATGTCAAAAATTGAATTTGACATAAATGTAGTTAAACCCCAGACAAAGGTTGCTTCGTTAATCATCAAGAGAGATAATCAACAGCTTGTGTAGTTTCCCGTGAATTACAATCGAATACTTATAGAGAAGTATCGAAGGTCTTCTTTTAAAATACATTTGGGATTGGATCTAAATTTCATTACATATCAGCCTTAACATAAGGTGAGAAATTGTAAATGAAATTACTTTTTTGACTAGTGTAGTTAATGACAAGTTGGCTTATGAAAATATTTATCATGACTAGGATTTGCAAATAAAACTCACACTGAAATCATATTCAAAAGAAAATTTTGTTCTGGATCTTGTTGGGTAACAAACATTGTTGGTTGCGAATATTTGATCAAGACCACGCATGTGAATTGAATATGATTTGGAGTTTTGAAATTTTTGATACTTGAAACAAAGGTTTCGTAAAAATCTGGAACAAAGTTCCACATTAATTCCTTAAAGTTTATGATGTTTGGGTTTCACTTCCATCACTGACTCATGATGTTAGATCATAAACACATACTTGTGATTTGTCTAGGTTTTGATTGGTTTTATCAAAGACCTCAAGGACAAATCTCTTCAGAAATTTGGATTGAAAGAATTGTTTGGTTTAAAAAGATTGGATAAGAATCGAAGTGTACCTCTGTTATAATGGACAAAACAGAAAACCCTTAACTCATTTGAGAAGAGTAAGATAGCTCTTTTGACTTATGCGAATATAATCCTTTTTGGGAAGAAATTTTCATGAGATAATTTCATTAAGGCTTTCTTTGCACACATAGAGTCTTGTTGAGGCTTTTGGTCTACATACAGCAGCATGCTTCTAGGGACATCCTAACTAGGTTTAAAAAAAATTAATACCTTCCCGTAGAAACACCTAAGTATGACTTCTTCTCATTAAGCCCTGCATAAAATTTCTCAGCACACAATGTTTAAAGAACAAAGAAAACAAAAATATTTTTGTGATTTTTGAATTTTTCAAAATAAAAACATAATCAAACAAAATCTTTTTGGATTTTTAATTTTTCAAAAACAAAAATGAATAAACATAAAATCTTTTTGGATTTTTGTTTTTACAAAAGTTAAAAACTACAGAATGAATCAAAAACCTAACCTTAGTTGTTATGATTGCAAATGCGAAAAGATGTGGATGCGAAGCCATGCGAAGCCTATGGATGAATAGTAACATCTGAACAAGTTTGACTCATAACTGCGGAACCAGACTTTCATTCTTGAGTTTTTGAAATTGAATTCGCATCAATCATCCCCAAACCTGCTAAAATTCTAACAAATGATTTTTCATCAAGAGGTTTTGTAAAAATATCAACAAGTTGTTCAGTTGTTTTAACAAAATGAATTTCAATATTCCCATCTTCCACATGATCTTTGATAAAATGATATCAAAAAGAAATGTGTTTTGTCTTTGAATGTTGTACTGGATTATGACAAATGCGAATTGCACTTTGCGAATCACAATACAAAGGAATCTTTTTCATGTTTATTGCATAGTCACGAAGTTAACTCTGAATCTAAATAATTTGCGAAGTGCAAGCAGCAGCAGCAATGTATTCAGCCTCAGCAGTTGATATAGCCACACAAGTTTGTTCTTTGATTGCCAACTCACCAACTTCCCATCCAATAGTTGACATCCACCACTCGTACTTTTCCTATCCAAAGTACATCCTCCTAGATCAGAATATGAAAAAGCTTGAATGAAAAACCCCGTTTTTTGAAGGATACCAAAGTCCTAATGAAACGGTTCCCTTAAGATAGCGAAAAATATTTTTCACTGCAGTCAAATGAGGTTCTTTGGGATTAGCTTGATATCTAGCACAATTGCAAACCGAAAACATAATATCAGGTCTATTTGCAGTTAAGTACAATAAAGACCCTATCATGCTCCGATAAAGTGTTAAATCAACAGCTGGAGCATCTAACAAAGGACTTAGTCTTGTTCTTACTGCCATTGGTACTCTTAGTTTCGTGCTATTAGTCATTCCAAACTTTTCAAGCAAGTTATTCGTATACTTTCTTGATTGATTAAGATTACATCCCTGTTCTGTCTTATATGTAAACCAAGAAAATTATTAATTTTTCCCATCATGCTCATTTCAAACTGACTTTTCATTAGATATTCAAATTCAATTGACAATGTTGGATCAGTTGAGCCAAAGATAATATCATCAACATAAATTTGAACAAGCATTAGATGACTTCCAACTATCTTGCGAAATAATGTGGAGTCAACTAATCCTTGTTTAAATTTAGATTGTTTCAAGAAATTTGTAAGTGTTGCGTAGCAGGCTCTTGGTGCTTGTTTTAATCCATACAAAGCCTTATCTATGATGTAAACATGATCAGGATGTTCATTGTTTATAAATCCTGGCGGTTGTTCAACATACACTGTTTCTTCAAGTTTTCCATTTAAGAATGCACACTTAACATCCATTTGATAAACACCAAAGTCTTTGTGAGCTGCATAAGCTAAAAATATGCGAACTGCTTCAAGTCTTGCAACAGGTGCAAATGTTTCTTCATAGTCTATTCCTTCTTGTTGCGAATAACCTTTAACCACTAGTCTACCTTTATTTTGAATAATATTGCCATCTTTGTCGGTTTTATTTTTAAAAATCCATTTTAATCCGACAATTGAAACATCAAAAGGTTTAGAAATTAATCTCCAAACCTTGTTTCATTCAAATTCAGCCAGTTCAGATTGCATAGCAACAACCCAATCTGAGTGTTCCATAGCATCCTTTACTGTCTTTCGCTCTATTTTCGAAATAAAGACATTAAACATACATAGTTCTTGGTTCGCATTCAGTACCTCATTTTTCGCACGAATTTGAGCTCTTGTCAACACACCATCTTGTGTATTACCAATTACCTGTTCTTTTGGATGATTTCTTGTCCATTTTGCAAGTGGTGGAAAATTAGGATCAAATTCTAATGGTGGATCTTCATACATATCTTCATTTTCAGATCCTGCAACAGAAAAATTATCATTTAGTTCATGAAAATCATCATTTTCATCAAGATTAATTGTCTCTGTTTCATCATACTCCCCCTCAACATGATCTTCATCTTGATGCTCCCCCTCAAAATGATGTTCCTGTTGATTTTGCGAATGCTCCCCCTCAACTTGATGATTCATGTTTTCATTCTCCCCCTCGAAAGTTGGCTGACAATCTTCATGAATACTCGTATGCTCCTCCTCCATACGAGCATCAGACATACTTTCGCAAGTTATTGACCTTGTTGGTATTGTTGAATCATTAGTATGTTTTGAGGATTCTGATGTTGATTACCAGGAGCATTATTTTCCGCTTCAATTGCCCTGTCGGGAATTCCAAAAATTAAGTCATAATCAAAATCATTTATTTCAGAATTATCAATTTGAGTATTTGAATCCAGAAGTATTGATTTATTTTCAAATTTAGTATCCATTTGTTTAAGATAGTAATCATCAAATGTTAAATTGAAAGTTTCTTCAACTTTTCTAGTTCTTTTATTAAGCACTCTATATGCAACTGAATTCTGTGAATATCCTGAGAATATGCCTTCATCAGCATTAGCTTGGAACTTGGACAAATTATCTTTGAGATTCATGATAAAACACCTGCAACCAAAAACATGAAAGAATTTAACATTAGGTTTCCTATTATTTATTATTTCATATGGAGTAACATTGAATCTTCGATGAATGAATGATCTATTCTGAGTAAAACATGCAGTGGAAACTGCTTCTGCCCAAAGATATTGAGGTAGATTCGCATATGTTAACATGGTTCTGGCTGCTTCGCATAGAGATCGATTTCTTCTTTCAACAACACCATTTTGTTGCGGAGTATATGGTGATGAGAAATTATGCGAAATGCCTTTGTTTGTGAGAAAAGAATCAAGAATTTGATTTTTAAACTCAGAACCATTATCACTTTTAATTTTGCGAACATTCTTTTTCAGACTAAGCTCAATCTTTTTGATAAAATCAATCATCGTCTGAGCAACTTCAGATTTTAACCTGAGAAAAAACACCCATGTGAATCGATAAAAATCATCTACAACAACTAAAATGTATCGCTTTTTATTGATTGTAGCAACAGTCGACGGTCCACACAAGTCAATGTGAAGAAGTTCCAATGGTTCTACGATTTTTGAATCTATCACAATTGGATGACCTTTTCTATGTTATTTTCCTTGTTCGCAAGATGCACACAGAGAATCATTATCAAATTTTAGTACAGGTAACCCTCGAACTAAATCTTCAGTGACAAGTTTGTTAATATTTCGAAAGTTCAACTGTGATAATCTTCTATGCCAAAGCCAGCTGCCATCGTTGGATGCTTTTGATAGTAAACACACAACAGATTTTCCCACAATTGGTTTGATGTCCAGTGTAAACATATCACCATATCTTTTGGATTTGAGAAGAATTTCATTTGACTTCGCATTTGATATGATACTTCGTTCTTCATTAAATACAACTTGATTTCCTATACCAACAACAAGTTGTGACACACTTATCAAATTATGTTGAAGTCCTTCAACATAAGCAACTCTGTTCACAGTGAATTGTCCATTTTTGACTTTCCCATAGCCTTTCACTTGACACTTGTGATTATTCCCAAATTTGACTACTCCTGCATTTTCCAAGCTTTTATAATCTCGCAAGTTTTCCTTTCTTCCAGTCATATGATGAGAACAACCACTATCAGTATACCATTTCGTATCATATTGCTCGTCACACATCACCTGCATTTATTGGAAAATTTTAGGAACCCAAGACTTGTTGGGTCCATCATTAGTAGAATAAAACAAATTCTTGGAATTTAAAAACCATGTTTTCACTTTGTTTGTGACAGAATCCATTATATCAACATCATCAGATCTAGATATTGAAATATAATCATTCAATAGTTTTGGATTTCCATTGATTGTAATCTTATCCTTCACAACATTCACATTTTTAATAACTGGTTTCCATTTTTGAACTGGAACTTGAGAATGATGAGATGATGAACTAGCAGTGGAAGAATTATTTGCGAACTTGTCAAATGCATTCTTGATTTGTTGTTTTGTAAATTTCCCACTTTGATATCTTCTTCCTTTCCCTTCAAACCAATGATTGATTGTACTTACATCAGATTTTCCTTTTGTATATGAAACTTTGGTTTGTTTTGAAACTGAAGTATTGCACGTACCTTGGTGGTCATGGGTGATTTGTCTGTGGATTTGGATACGAAGCACCTTCCTGAAATATCCTCTTCGCAATCTTCAAAACTTGCGAACATTGCCCCATGTGTAGGATGCCTCATTTCCTCGTCATCAGATCCTGAAGACCAGATCTGATACATACCACTTTCTTCATTATCAGTTTCACCTTTCGCAACCAAAGACACTCCTGTGGTCTTAGCACGTATCTCTTCAAGCTTTTCAGAATAGTATGCTTCATCTTTAACTTTTTCCTTCTTCTCTTCTTTCTTTCACAACATGCAATCGGCTGCAAAATGATTCGCACCATTGCAGTAGTGACAGTAAATTCCTGAGTCACCTTTCAGCTTCTTCACTTCTTTCGCATCATTTTGTTTCTCATCAGCTTTCTCCAATTTCTTCCTCTCCTCTCCTCTAGTTTTTGTGACTGCACTCTTCACATCACTAGCCTTTCCTTTTGGATTAAAAGGCTTTTTGAAAAACTTCTTAATTCTGTTGTTTGAATAGAATGCCACAGCCTCATCATCAGAGTTCATCAAAAATCCTTCACCATCTGAACCATCTTTTTCATCAACATCAGCTTCCGATACCTTTGAAACAAGAGCCAAAGGACCTCCAATACATTGTTTTGATTCTTCATATATTTCAGAAACTTCACATTCATGTGTTTTCAGCTGATTGTAGAGATCATTCAAACGAGTTGAATCAAAACTATGTTGATTCTTAATCATCATGCTCACACTTCGCCATTCTTTGCGAAGACCCATAATGAATGTCAAATTGAACTCCATGAGAGACCTAGTGATTCCATACCTATTGCAGTGAAATATAATCTCATTCAAACGATCATAGTAATTTTCAAGAGTTTCATCATCCTTTTGTCTGAATCCTTTCAGTTCAACTAGACATTGCTTCACATAATTGATCTTCGTCTTTTCGCTACCCTGATACTTCTCTTTTAGAGTGTTCCAGATTTCCTTTGCTGTTTTACAACTACGAATGTAATTATAAACAACAGGAGGAAGAGCACCTCTTAGTTCCCTCATGCACCTCTTTTCATTATTCTTTAACCGTTTTTGTTGATCAGCAACTTCAGTAGATGCAACAGATGGACCAATTGGTTGAACATTAACAGGAGCTTGCACTATTCCATCGATACAATTCCAAAGTTCTTCATCAATTCCATTTAAGTAATCTTCCATTCTATCAGCCCACTGATCATAGTATTTTGGAATTAACATCGAAATTTTGGTTGAAGAACCAAGCAAGTGAGAGAAGGAAGTCATTGTATTCATGTTGAAGTTCGCCATTGATGAACACATAAATTTTCAGAAAGCTTGAAAAACTTGATGAAATTGAGAATTTGATCAATTAAATTGATCACAAATCACTGATCAATTACTCGACTACACAATTCAAAGACAGAATCAATTCAAATCTGAAGATCAAATGAGATTTTCAAAACCAAAATGAGCGGAAAATTTTGAGTAAAGTTGCAACTCAAAAAGCAAATGATTCTAACACGAAAATCAGATTGATGCAGTTTGAATCCTGCTCTGATACCAATTGTAGAGAATTGTTATCGAGATTTAAGAAAACAAAGTATGATTTGATTAATCTAAGAGTTAGAACACGAAGAGTAAATATTAATCAGATCTTATATTGATGAAGACTGATTATAGAATAAGCAGAAAGGATATTTGCGTTAACAAAAGTTATCCTCTACTTCTAACCTCAGTCCCTATTTATAGGGAACATGAGTGTACAAAAAATATACTAAGTCTAAACATTACACTTGTCACAAATATCACTTAGTAAAATAACATAAAATGCGAAACAATACAAAATACTATATTCGACTTTTACAATTTTGCTTCTACATATTCCCATAAAAATATGACTTTTATGAAAAATAACACTTTTCTAGGGGTCAAAAACATAAATTTTAGCTTATTGGGCTTTAATTTGGGCCTCATGAGTTTTTGGGCCCGAAGTTGCGAAAAATGAAGTTTTGAGGGAATTAAGTGGAAAACCTAACAAACTATGAGTCTAAAATGTAAATAAACTATTTCATGGGTTGAAAATGACTTTGATGCAAGAATTGGACTAAAAATGCTAAGTTTTTGATTTTGGGGTCAAAATTGTAAAACTTACGGAATTTGAGCCAAAAATATAGACATTTTACAATTAAAGGCTGGAAACGACAAATACAATAGTTTTGGGCTGAAATTATTATTTAAATAAAGTTTGGGTCAAAAATGTCAAGAAAAATGGTTTAAGGACCAAAAATGTCAATTTCATAAAAGGGACTAAAAGTGCCATTTTTATAGATAAAGGGGATGCAATGGTCAAATTAAATGTTTTGGGCTAAATATAAAAATATTAAATTATTGGGTTATAAATATTAAGTTTATAACGCATGGTTTTAAAAATATATATATGTATAACCAAAGCTTCGGTATAAATCATACGTTAAGATACTGTTTTAACATTGCGAATAAACATTTAGCATACAACAAATACCTACACTACGAATTTAAACTTGATAAACCATAAATGATTCAATGGTTAGGCCCAAAAATCTTATGTTCGTGCTATTGAGTCTTTGTGGCCCAATATCACAATTGTTTGGCCCAATATATTCAAACATGTTTATTGGGTCTTGGTGATCCAATTGCACGCCCAATAGGCCTTTATCAGCTTTAACATGCTATTAGGCCTTAGTGGACCATTTGCATTGCTAATAAGACCCTAAACATTCATAATATGCTTAATGAGCTATAACGTGTCCGTAGCATACTCGACAGTCTATAATAACATACATAATTAGTGGACCACCGTTGTCCTCTTTCATGTCTGTTGGGCTTACTTCATATTCACTTAATCATAATCCGGGTTGTAAAACAAGGTTATTCAATTTCATGGGATTTAGTGAGAAATAACGGGTGGCACCAATAAGTGTCGGTCGTATTCTGTAGTTATAACCAGAGTTTCCTGGAGGGAGAGTGAGAGTTTGTGTATAGATCTATACAGGGGTGACTCCCCCACACCTGAGCTGTTCGCTACAGTTAGACTCGGCCAGTCTAGGGTGACAAAATCTTAATCAAAACCGGCATCCGATAAAATGCCAAGACAGGCATATTAGTCATTATTATGCATGGTTATAACGACTCACATAGAGATCCATTACCATCCAAGTAATCATGGGAAATCATATTCATACGTTGTAATGATACAATAATACAAATCTATTATACTATTTATGTCGGAAAACATCGGGTTTTCCTAGGGAACAACATTATTCACTCCTACATACAACAAATATAATACAAGGATCAATTTGAATAACAATCACTTTTACATGTCTTGAAATCACATACATATGCACTTATGGGATCATCACATCTTTTTCGCAAACAACTTTTGTACATAAAATATCGGATTTTCTGAGTTTTACAAACAATACAAACTAGTTTTATATCAAACATGCTTATGAACTCACCAACATTATATATGTTGATGTTTTCAAAATAACTTGTATTCTCAGGAAATCTTTAGACCGAAGAACCTCCAAGTGTGTTTCAGGGAATTTCGTTTGTGAATTTTTAATCATCAGAAATTTTACGTTTTGAAATATTCCATGTAAACAATGTTCTTGATGTGAATAGAGTCAATTGTAATGTATTAATGCACGGTGATGTTTATGTTATGTTTCATATATATTCATTGTGATGATATTTCAATTTAAGCCACACGAACCCCCGGACGTTTCCGCCGTCTAGTCCGAGGGTGTGACACATCGTTACAAATAAACTAGTATAAACTTTTTGTATATGTATTGTTTGATGCCATTTTATGCATCTTTTAAAGTAGTTTTTATTATCACTTAGCATCATTTTTTTTACAATTGCATGTCATTTGTTTCAATAATGTTCAGCTTAGGTCTTTTATCAAAAGAAAACATGTGAGGTATGGACAAATAGTTCGACCTCAACGAAGACGGAATACAATATTTTATGAAGAAAATTTAGACCACAAAGTTTGGTGAAGTCAGGAGTACACTCTTAAACGAATCTTATAAATCGAGATATTCAGTACATCCTGGATCAGATAAGATGTATCTCGATCTCAATAAGCTTTATTGGTGGCCCAACATGAAGGCAAAGATTTCCATTCATGTCAATAAATGCTTGACTTTCTCCAATATCAAAGTAGAGTACGAAAAGCCATAAGGACTAGTACTAAAACCATCAAGCCTGTAGTAGAAATCGGAACAAATAATCATGGACTTCATAACAAAGGATCCATAAAAATCAACCAATTATGACACCATTTGGATAGTGGTTGGCTGTTTGACCAAGTCAGCCCATTGCTTAGCCATCTAAGAAACTGAAAAGATGGAAAAACTCACCAATACCTATCTCAAGGAGAAAGTCAGACTACATGGTGTACCTGTATATATTATCTTAGACCAAGATAGCAGATTCACTTCTAGATTTTGGGAAATCACCGTAAAGGTTCAAAGGTACCAAAATCAAAATGAGTAATGCATATGATCCACAGACGAATGGCCAGAGTGAAAGAATAATACAAACTCTAGAAACATGCTTCATGCTTGTGTGATAGACTTTTGTAATGCATGGGATACTCACTTGCTACCGGTTGAGTTTTCATACAATAATAATTATCACACTAGTATAAAGGTTGTTCCATTCGAGGCCTTGTACGGGCGCAAATTGTGACAACTGCCAATTCAGGTCATTCTTGGACTCATGCATCTTTATAATAACCATTCATTCACAACATGCCATGACCTAGTAGTATAAATTAGGTCAAAAATCTTGCATAAACTAGGATCCAACTAAGGTCTAGGGCTAATATACTTGATACTTACAATTCTAGTAAGTTGCTTAGCTACAATGGGAAATGCCAATACTATAATTAGAATAAAGCTTCAAGCTTTGTTATAATTGAAATAGGGTATAAAACTCTAAAAATAAATTAAAACATTCTAATTATACTTCAACATGTTGTTGAATATCAAACAATATTCCAAAAACCCTAAAGAGCCAAAAATCCAAAGTTATAAATTATAAAGCTTAAAAACTTTATAAAATTTGGCTATAAACTTCCTAATATCAAATTTTATTAAATCAAATTATGGATTATACCAATGAACTAGAAATATAAATTACAAGTATTAATCATAAATTATTTGTTGAAAACAAGATTTTTAAATAAATCAAATTGCTTAATAAACATTTTATAAAAATGAATGTTTTTATATAAAATATAGGAGGGAAGTTTATAAAGTTTAAAATTTAGGAGAGAGGAGGCCAAAATGCATGCAAAAACGGGCCATCATTTCTCCCCATGCCCTCTCTCTTCCCCAAAACACAATCATTAAGCTTAAACCCTTACTCCACCTCTTCCCTCTTCACTCTCTCACTTCACTCTCTTCACACACTTCACTCTCTTCTTCCCTCTCTCTAAACTCATGAAAATCCTCTCATTTCTCTGCAAAATTTCGAGATTGTGAAGCCCTTGAAGTGTTCTTACTTCTCTCAAGGTCAAAACCAAGGTAAACAACAACATCTTCTTCCATAGTTTCATGGTTAAACCTCTTTTTCTTCTTAGTCTTCTCTACTTTTCGGATTCTATGCCTTTCCATGGATAGAAATCTTTATTCTCCCCTTGTGGTTTGTAGATTCTCACCATAACACAATGCATGTGTTAGAGATGGTGAAAATCCGGGATCAAACCCATGCAAGGAGTGGAAAAGATGCACATATGATCATGTGACATCAAAACCTAATATTTCATGTTCTTCTCCATTTCTTTTGTGTTCATGCATGAACAAAAGCATTTAAACCATTTCTAGTACATCTTGGATGCTCATTCATTCCATGCATGTGTTAGAAATCGGGCCTTACCAAAGACATGCATGATGTTCTTGTTGAAATACCCTAATAATGCACACAAGCAAACATGCAATCTGCCAGATTACTTTGTTCGACTTTTAACAGTCATAACTCAGTCATTTCTTAACCAAATCATGATATTATTTTTGTATTGGTTAGTTCCACGAGTTAACTTTTAAACCCAACTGGTCTCACTGTAAAATATTAAATATCCGATTTTTAGCAGATTTTACAAAAAGGTTGCGCATACAGCTCTTTTTCTGTGATCACTATTTTTATCTTGCTTAAACAATGGCCTTAAACCCAACCATAAATCTGAGGAAAAATACCTTAGAAACTTAACATATCTAGTGAATTATGGTTGAAATTTCGTGGCTTAAAACCTCACTGAATGGACTACACAAATTCATGAACTTCAGCCACATTTACACTTCATGCATTATTGCATGCAACTTTTCTTAAATTGTTTGGAATCATTACCCTCATTTCTCTTCTGAATACATTTTTTTACATTTTTCCTTTTGAAATCCCTTGCATGCATGAGATAATCTGGAAAATTTCAAGAGCTTTTTTTATTTCTTTGATTTATTAGAATTATTGCTAAAACCAAGGGCATAAATCATATAAAATACTTCCAGAGGTCAATAAATCCTAAATAAATTCATGGATGATCCTTATGGGGAATAATGAACCCTCACCAAATTTCAGCAATTTTTGTTACTGTTTCATATGATTTCTAATTTTCTTTTATTTAGGACATGATAAATTACAAAACCACTTTATAGGATGTGAAAATTGTATCTAACAATTTTCGCATACCTTAACTGTGATGGGTGACTCCAGAAAATAATTTCAAGATTTTCCATCATGTTTTACTATTTTTCCCAATTTTTGGTAATTATAATAGTCTAAAAATGGGAGAAATAGTTCTGATTATCCAAAATTCATGAAAATTTAGCAGGATATAATATTATAGAGTAGGAGGTTACATAAAAATTTTGAATATTTTTCTCTACTGTAAACTATTTTTCACTTATTTTCTAAAGTTAATTGCACTAAAATACACTTAAATATACATAAATACCCAAAACCAGTTTATACATTATGAAAACCACTTTTGATATTTTTCCCAGGATATTTATACTGTAAATGATGTTACAAAAATATATGGTGATTTATTTTAACTGTTTAATATTATTTCTTTAATTAATGACTATTTAAAGGAATAAAGCAAGGAAAAATAGAAATACCCACTGAAAAATATCTTTTATATTTTTCCCAGCCTATTTATGTATAATAACAATTAAATAAAAAGTTTGAGAATTTTTATCCCTCGAATGCTATTTTCGTGAATTTATGTTGTAATAAGGACTTAAAAATTTGGAAAGTTTATATTCCAAGGTTGTAATTAATCGCCCGATATATAGAATTTCATTACTTCAGAAAAAGTGTAACTAATTGATATAAAATCCAATACTAAAACATAAATTGGCATTTCCCTATATGTAGAGTTTAGTATATTAGCATTAGATATCGACATGGAAACTCACTAGTGCGTGTGTTTAATGTCGTAGGATCCCGGTAGTAAGACGTTGGTGCATCCCGAAGTACCGCTTGTGTCTACACAAAACATCGTGAGTATTCACGCACTCCCCTATTTTCGGTTTTTATGTTTTGGGGTGGAAAAGCATGTCCAGAAAAACTACTGTTTGCATGTTGTATTTAAATTGAATTGTATCAAACATGATTGCTATTGTATTGCTATGTTTCTTTATGTATGTCTATGCAACACGGAACATGAGAACTTATCGTACTAAGGCCCTTCCCTTATCTCTAACCATTAACTCTTTGAGCCAATGGTCGTTATGGATAGCGCTATTAGGAATTGACAACTCCTCACTCGCCCAAATCGCTGGAGTGCATGATACCATATTCATCTATGGAACGATAAGCATAGATCTCGATAGGGCTTCAGTCATAGGTTTGGTTGAGACTCATTGTTTGCTCATACACATAAAAACTTGTTTCTCGTTATAGCAATAAACTTGTATTCATTAATAGCAATCAACTTGTTTATCATTGAAGTAATGTACTTGTATTTACGAAAAGCCTTATTGTACGCTCGATTTTTATAAACTTGTGATACTCACCAACTATTTTCATAGTTGACGCTCGTTTTACATGCTTTTTCAGGAAGTAATTAGTAAGTGGATGTAAAGATTCATCATCATAGAGCATGCTGCATCGTGTTGAAGCTATTATGAAGCTATATTTTGAACAATGTTATTTTGAAAAACTTGTATTTTGTTTCTTTTGAAGCTATGGGTTGTAAACTTTTAAATACTTCTATGGTGATGTATCTTTATCTTTTGCATTGAAACCGTTATCGCTGTCACACCTTGCGTTTCCGCTTTAGAGGGGTGTGACACAAATGCCATTCTTTAATATGTTGGGCAGAAGTTGGGAGATACTCGATTAGCTATAAGGCACTCTAGAGATATTCTACACACTGGCCTTGAGATCATTCAGGAAAAATGGAGAAGTGTGTCTCTAATGAGAATCTTGTCTTTCCTCTTGATGTGACCCATGTCAAAACTAAACCTCACATCGTGAAGGAACCAATGGAGATCATCGATCGGGAACTCAAACGCCTCAAACAAAGTCACATACCTATAGTAAAATTCAGATGGAACTCTCATAGTGGACCAGAGTTTACTTGTGAATGTGAGGACCAGATGAAACAAAAGTATCCATAATTTTTCATTGATGTTCCCCCAACTACTGGAACAGAATAAGAGTAGAATAAAGTATTGTAAATCTTAATGAAGAGATAGCTCAAATTTTCTAAAATCATGTACATCTATTTACATATATGTGTGGGGAATGTATTTTTCAAAAATCTATTATGTATTTGCTATAATTTTTATAAACCCATATTGCATATGACAAATAGTCAATCATGTAATCACAATGCATATATGTTATATAATAAAAATTATATAACATTAAATATATAAATATTTATACATGTCATGTAATATATCCAAATCCTAATTAACGGTATATACAACAAATTGGACACTGATTATGTAAAAATCTCGAAGCCTTTATATATCTCACAAACATACATAATAAACTCTTAATATGAGCATTATGTACGTGTTATTGTCATAAAACATCTCAAACAAATACACACAATATTATTAAATCTATAAGTGTATATAAAATATCCAAATTCAACCAAATCAATCTTACAAATCAATACATAAAATATACACATAATACGCCTTTGCTTCAATTTTCACCCAAAAAAAAGAAGACATAATACATAAAAATCAATCAAAAATCAAATCAATTATGAGATAAAAACTAACAGCTAAGTTAGAGATTGCTTCCGCCTTGTGCTTCTTCTGTTTGTCCTTCGATTGCAACCATTCCATTTACTGATCGTTCACTCAAAATGGATCTCAATGGTGCAACCAAATTATAGAGAAATCTGAGAAAATTTTAACCTAAGACTATCTTCAATCGATCACGGCTTCACCTCATCTCTCTTCTTTCTTCTTCTTCTTCTTCTTCTTCTTCTTCTTCTTAATTTCCAGCCTAGAACACACCACTGAAGTGGGTGTTTTTGTGTCCAGTGCAAACACAAGAGCAACATCACCATCATTCATTCTTCATTCCATTCCATGTCAAAAATCAAACACAAACATACACCAAAACTCCATTGATTTCTGTCAAAAAGAGAGAGAGAGAGAGAGAGAGAGAGAGAGAGAAGAAGAAGAAGAAAAAGAAGAAGAAGAAGAACCGGAAGCAACAGGACCCTCCATCTCCAACTCAATTTCGCACCACACAGCCGGACAGAAGCACAACCGATCGACAATCTCGGACTCCCCTGCGGACCTCCAGGAGTCCCATCGCACCTCGCTAGCATGACCGAATCAAGCGGTTGAGAGACTGCTTGAGGAGCCTCTTGCTAACCCACCGAGACCACTATTAACCTTGCATCATCTTCACTCGTTCATTCGGCCTCGTCGAGCCCGAAGACGCCACCCACTTCGCGAATTGACCGACGATACATCGCCGCCTGCGAGCTTCTTCTCCCTCTGTTCCTCATCGTGACCTGCGACGACCAAGAGTCCGGATGTGGCGCCGCCGCTTCGTGCTTTTCTTCTCACCTTCTTCGTTCATCTGCCTTCAAACACTTGCCGCCTTTGTTCTATCTTCATTCGTTCATTCCACTTTTTTCCTTTACTCGATCAACTAATGACGAAGATGGGGGCTTAAAAGCCCTAATTTCATTTAGTTTGTGAAATGACCAAACTAACCTCCTTCTTAAATCATTAAATCATGTATTCTCCAAATATTGAATCCATTTATTCAAAATAGCCCCTCCCATAGAGATCCTTAACAAAATCAATCCAATTCCCAAACTTAAATTTCATTTAAACCATTTCAGTCCCTCCCTAAGATGTCCTACTTTGGTTAATTAAATTTCATATATACATACATACATATATATATATATATATATATATATATATATATATATATATATATATATCATGTTGCCTTAACTTAAGTCTTGAAAAATATCATATTTCGTCATGACTCGTAAAAGATTAAAGCTTGACTTAGCCACCAATATGAGCAACATATAAATGCCCGAAACAAAAATTCTCTATATTTTTGCATAAGGCATGCCTAAGCGCCTCAAACCATCGACATCCCTCCTCCTAGCATAGAGTTTAAGATATGTTTGATTACACCAACACAAAATAAATTAGTATCGCCCCATTTCCAAACAAGAAGCTGTTATTCTATAGATGTTTGGATTTCATCATTATTCGATGTTTTTTATCCTTTTCTAAATGTCCGAATGTGTTGCTATATTTTAGTTTACAAGGTTTGTATTAGGATTTATTTGACGCGTTAGCTGAAAAACTAACTTTTTTTATGAGCTAGATTATCAATAAGTTATCTCAAGCTAGCTTATCCATAAGCTATTTTTGAAGTCTCACCAAATAAGCTTAAAAAATAAACTAACTTATACGGGCCTTAATGTTATTTATATTTGGGTAACTGGTTTGGTGTTTGATTAAAACATTTAAGAGCAAGCCAACTAGTTTGGGTGAGCAATATCACCTCACCTAGCTTAACAAAAATCATGTTGCCTTTTCGGGTCGACTTAGAAAGAAAAATAAAAGAAAAACAAAACCCTTTCACAAGAATGCTTAGGAAAATTTTGAAGTTCGGTATTTCACATATAATGTGTTAGAAGCTAGTTAATTCATCATCTGGGCATTCTTAATGAGCGAAAAGCAAAAGTTTATGATTGTTTGTTCATTAATGTAAACCTAGTAATTTATTTTGTGATATTCATTTGTAGAACTTGAATATAGGATCTTTAGGTAATCTTGACTAAAACTAATATATGATTAAAACGAGTTTAATTGAAACAAAAATGTTGGATGAAACCTAGACCTGACAAACGTGTCGTGTCGTGTCGGATTTGTGCCGTGTCAAGACATTAAAGTGGTGGAGAGTGCTTGACCCTAACTCGACCCGTTTATTTTCGTGTCGATTTCGAGTTAAAGTTTAAACCTTATAAATATGTTGTGTCATGTCGGATTGAAACATTTTAAAGGTTGAAAAGTAAAAATTATGGAGGAAAAACAATCAAAAAGTGAAATGCTAGAATTGGGAGGTGGAACGGAAAAAAAATTATAGTAATAGTAAATTTAGAATACAAAATGGAAAGAGTTAGAGTTAGGAAGAAAATAAGATTGGTAGTGAGGAGAAGTAAAATTAAGTCACTTTGAAATTTTGAATTTTACTTTTAGTTTTTGAATTTGGGTCACTACAAATATATAATATTGAAAATATTTATAAAAATATGAATGAGTCATCTTCGAGTTGAAAGTCTTAACCCTAACCATACCCTTTTAATTATCGTGTCCTGTCGTGTCAACCCTTATACTTAAACGGGTCGAAATCTCTGACCCTAACCCGCTAACTTCGTGTTGGATTGTCATGTTGTGTCAATTTTTCCCGATCTAATGAAACCCAAAAGTTAAATATGAAGAGAAAGTTGAAAATGTTTTGTCTTTTCCATCCTAGGTGGAAAATTTTCGATTTTAAGGTTTCTTGTATTCAGGTTGAAATATTGTTGGGTTCATAATCTTGTTCAAGAACAAAGAAGGAGAAAATGGAAGTCCTATTCAGTTCTAATTATTTATATTCACTAGAGAAGTAGTTAAATTTGTTCATGGTTTGTTCAGTCGTTTGTCCATGTAATCAAGTTCTAAATATTTTTTATGCTATTTATATTGCAAATTATGATTTTTTTTTAATTCATGCATGGCATAAGATGTGCATTGATATTTATATTATAACATAAACATATTATGTATTGAGATTGTCGATTTTGTTTAGGCGGGGAATATGTTGCTTATATTTATCTTTATGTTTGATATTATTATTATTATTATTATTATTATTATTATTATGTGGTTCGTTTAAAAGTATATTTTACAACATTTATAATACATTGAACTCCATAAATGTAAATGATTTGACACATTATTATTCTATACTAGACGTAACCTCGCGCGTTGCGCAAGAATACATTTAAGTGGTTAAAATAATTATGAAAAAAAAAAATAGAAATATGTTGAAATTTACGTTTTTAGTCACGTTTTGGGCATTTACCGAATTTTCAAATAACATAAAAATTTATCGACTTATATTTTAATACTATCTAATATAATTCATACTTTATAAACTTTACTTTTACTTTTATAATATCCAATATATATTATAAGTTTTTGTATAACATTAATATAATCTACTTTTCTTATATTCGATAATATTTGTTGGATAAAATAAGAAATAAGTTGTTTTGAATGAGCAATTAATAAACAATATTGAACTAATAAACTTTGTATTACACTATTTATATTACACCAAAACATCCAAGGTTTCATATATTAACTTTCAAATATTAAACATTGAAATTAAGAATGAAGTCATACAAAATATATCATTATACATAACCTTCATCAAGAGTTTTAAAATAAGCCGATTAGTAAATATGATATTTAATTTTAATTACATATTTTGCAAGGCGTACGTTTGACTTTATGTTGGTGCGTCGAGAATCATCTTCCTTAATTTGTACTTAAAAAATTAAGGTGGATAGGAATATAAAATAGATATTACTAAACAGTAATATAAATAATTAAAAAGGTTATGTAGATCTCCTACCACCGGTTAAAGACAACATACATCTCTAGTGATATCGATTCCTATATGAAATTGAAGTAGTCGTTCTATGTACACATTGTTTTCTAATTACATAAACAAATATGAGTAACCAAGCATAAAAATGTTATCTTTATGTAGGAAAAATATTTTAGTTAACTAACAAATTAAATAATATAAGTTTAAGAGTTATGATTTTCAAAGCATTAATATTTTTACTAATCAATCAATTAAGTAACAAATGTTGAAATTTTTACAATCATTATTAAAAAGCATTTGAAATATTAGATTCTAAATGAATTTTGGTTGAAGTGTTTTGACCTCTATTATAATATATATATATATATATATATATATATATATATATATATATATATATATATATATATATATATATATATATAGGGAAAAGATCAAATGAGAACACCTAAAAGGTTGAGAACGCGAGAACAACTATATTCATTTCTGATTTTATGTATTCATTTGTTGAGAAATGATAAATTTTTACGCATAATCAACATGAATATGCCTTTTCTTTTCAATTGAAATTAAATGCGTAAAAATTTATCATTTCTCCACAAATAAATACATGGAATCGCAAATGAATATACTTTGTTTTCGCGTTCTCAACCTTTTTTCTATTCTCATTTGATCCTACTCCTATATATATATATATATATATATATATATATATATATATATATATATATATATATATATATATATATACATATATGGAAAGTATAACATATATATGAGTTTTAATTAATTATCTTTTTGAAACAGTATAATTACCAAAAAAAAAACATATTTAAAATATTTAAGTAAATATTTTCGACATTACCCTATATAACATATGAATATATGATAAATATATTAACGATTAAACCACAATATACAACGACTGTATTACAATAATCAAAAAATGAAGAAAATATAAAAAAGAATTACTTTAACAAACTTACAAATTAAAAGTTTTAATATAATAACATATCTCCAAAAGTGGTCATAAGACCTCAACCCAACACAAAAACCTTTAAGTTAGCATTGTTATAGTAAACTTTCCACTAAATGCTAATTAAACATAATATAAATTATAAAGCTTTTGAGTGTTAAATCATAATTAAGAAAATTTTTGCGTTGCATTAGTTAAAAAAGGGGGTTTCAAATAAATGTGGTTTGAGGAAGTTAAAAAAAATGGTTTTAAATTCATGAGATTCAAGAAAAGATGCTAACTTTATAAGTATGTATGATTTTATATAATTCTATAATTTTTTTTTCCTACAATGCACTAAACTATATAAAATTTAGTGGAATATATTTAAATATTTATTTAAGAATTAGTAGATTTTATTTTTCCTAGCGAAGGGTTTAGTAGTAGCCATCAAACTCATGAGTTTATTAAATGTCAAAACAACATTGCACAATAATATGGTTTTATCCATGGAATGACATCTAAGCTTAATAGCTTATTCAACTTTCTCATTGAATTCTACATTATAAATGCTCTAACATTCACTATTTTTGTTTATCCATACGGCTCCTCTGCAAAATAACAAATTAACTGACCGAGGAAACAAGTATATCCTTGGTTAATTTTGATTATGGAAAGTACTTTTTCCTTTGATTGTGAATCGATAAGCAAAAACAAGCAAAACTTTGGACATAGCTTTTATACTCTAATTTAAATAATTTAAATGTTTAGTGGAGATGTCCATAAACATTTATATTTTTTTAAAACAAATATAAATATTTGTAGGTTTAAGTATCAATAATACTTAATAACATCCTTTTAGATTTTTAAAGACTTTTAAAAATTCAAATATAATAAATAATCCTTTATTTTTGAGTAAATTACACGAATGGTCCCTATGTTTTAGGGTAAATTACGCGTTGGGTCCCTAACATATTTTTTTAACTCGGAAGATTTCTACTGTTTATTTTTATTACGCGCTTGGTCCCTGTCTTACCTAAAAAGAATATTTTGCCATTGAATTTTTATTTTATTTAAATCAACACACCCTCAACCTCATCCCTCTCATCTTACCTTACCTACCCCATCATTCTTTCCTATTTAAATAAGTCTTTTTAGGTAAGGCAGTGACCAAACGCGTAACAAAAACAAACAGTAGAGACCAAGCGCATGACAAAAACAGACAATAGGGACCTTCCGAGTTAAAAAAAATAAGTTAGGGACCAAATGCACAAATTATCCCAAACCATAGGGACCATTCATGTAATTTACTCTTTATTTTTATGTTATTGGGGTCTTCAGGTTTTCTAATGAAGATAATATATCTATTTCTTTTATAAATCACTTCCATTTTCAGTGTCATAGTGGAAAAATTATCATAGGATGTATCATTTAGGGTTAGTGTGTGTGTGTGTGTGTATATATATATATATATAATCCTTATATATTGAAGATAAAATTGCGAAAATGGTCCCTGTGGTTGTCAAAATTATATGGTTTTGGTTCAAAAAAGTTTGGTGATGCATCGGTGGTCCAATTACGGATACCTTGTGTGGTTTTGGTCTCTATGGTTGATATTTTGTTGTGCTTTTGGTCCATACCCCACCTAAAATGAGTACTATACCCCTAAATTAGTTATTTTTATTTATTTTATATTTTATTATTATTATTTTAAATACAAAAAAGAACTAAAATGAATCCCATCCCACCCCCACCTAATTCATCACTCCTACCAATCTCTCTCAAGAAACACAAACATATCGTCTCCACCAAAAAAAAAGTCCACTTCACGACCACCCTGACTGCCGCAACCGTCCACCACCACCACCTCCATCTCCACCTAGATTTTAGATGAAGTTGTCCTAAATACCATGAAAAATCCAAGCTTCAAGAATAATGTGCAAAAATACAATCAAATGAGTGTTGATTTACAATATTTGAATTCAGGTAACAATTTCCCATCTCAAATCCCAACAATAAATTAGGCTAATCCTTCAAGAAACAGAGTTGCTTGATACATAGTTGTTGGAGACACCTTGCTTGAGCCGACTTTCACATTCCGATCACCATCATTAATCAACACCATCACTCTCCATTTGTTTGGGATCTATAAATGAACTCCATCACCTAGCTAGGGTTTTTAGATCTAGCCTTTCTATTTCTTCGGTGAGTTCGATTCCGAACATACTCTCCCCTTGTTCAGCGAGTTCGATTCCACCTATACTTCACCCTCTATTCCTTTCTCAGGCGTGAGTGATGTTGATATATAGTAAATTGAATATTATCTGATGAGTTCGATTCCGACCATACATTTGTTTAAGTTTGTCCCTTCCATGGGGAAAAGGAAACCTACAAATCAGCCTCTCCTTCCACTGTTCTAAAACCTGCAACTCGAAGAAGATAATGGTGAATCGATTTTGCTTCACGATTTTAGATCTACCACCATTAACGTCCTCCATTGATTTTAGATCGAGGTATATGGATTTTAAAGCATAAAATGCTTCTTTGTTTCCTCACACATAGGGAGTGGCGTGGGAGGTGTACCAGATGTTAGGGATGACAACTTTGCACTCATCGATGACGTAGGGAAGAGATGTCTTGACAGGTGAAGGGGGAGGGGAGATGTGAAGGGGGAGATTATCAACGATAGAAGGCTTTTGTAGAATACATCGATGATGTTGATGATGGGTTTTAGCCATAAGAACTTTCCTATGTGCGCATGCAAAACCCTAATGCTCGGATCTAGGCTTTCTAATTAAACATGCTTTGAATCCAAGACTTCTAATGGCTAATTAGGTTAAATAACAACATTGAAATAGATCTAGAATCATATATTTGGATTCCTTGTTGATCTTGATGTCTTGGAGCTTCTAGAGTCACAAATGTCACTCCTCTAATGGCTTACAAACACCAATAGCAAGCAAGATGATTTAGGAGAGAGGAGAGGGGAGGAATTCGGCCAGAGTATCTCTACTTTAGATGATGTATATAATTCCCTCACCCCTAGGGTCTATTTATACTTGTAGACTCCTTAAGGATTACAGCTTTAACCCTAACTGGATAACTTAGACTTTAAGTTGATCCATATCCTTTCCTTGATAACCCTATGGATGATTTTGGCTTATCCAAGCCCTAGAAATCATCCATCCTATCATGGATAAGGATTTATAGTCTAAAGTGTAACTATCAAACAATTGACAGTTTATACCCTCTTATTTAACTAATCTCTTTAAGTCACCAAATTAATTCCAATTAATCTATGACTTATATTAATCAAATAACCATATATTATTCCTTATAATATTTACTCTCTCTTAACAAATCATCCATCAAGTTGCTATGGTGAAGGCAACCCAAAAGGACCATGCACAACCGGATCAAATACTTGCCTAATATAGTTGCAGCCTTAGACACTATTCCAACAGTTGAAGGGTTTTTTATGAAGGTTGTAAACAAATGAAGGCAAAATGAATATAGTGGGTGGGTGGGCCTTTTCTTATTCTTAATTAAATAAAAACAATTGAAGAAATTATATATATATATATATATATATATATATATATATATATATATATATATTGTGTTTTTTTTCAGGTTAAGTCACACCTCCTTTTCTCCTAAAAATACATTGTGTTTTTCATTATTTTCAATTTAACTCTTTTAGGAGGTCTACCGGTAATCATCCGGTTTATATATATATATATATATATATATATATATATATATATATATATATATATATATATATATATATATATATATATATATATATTGGAAAAACACAAAAGAAAAAACATTCACATTTAACAAACTTTTTCAGTTTGGCTATAAATTCTTATGTTCTCCTTATTGTTGTTGCTTATAGTATTTTTTTAATATGGTTTTTAACATTAAAATTTCAAGGAAACGTTTAAGTTTTAACATTAAAATTTGGAGGATTTTCAAATATTGTAACATGTGAATAGCAACTATTTAGTCTTACTTGGGAAAATTTTCAAACATGCTGAACATTCATTATTAGATTAGATCTGAAATATAAATTAGTGTTAGAAAGTTGCTTTTTGTCTGTTTCTTTGAAAAATCTTAAGATATCATGCCAACCTATGCCAATCTAAACTGTTGCTCTTCATTTGCTACAATCTATGAGACTCCTGCAAATTGAAATATATTATGATATTCATTTTACTAATAAAAATTTGACACGATGGTTTTTCTAATTGTTTGAACAAATAGATGTTTCCTTTATATTTTAATGTTGACAACCATTAAGACTATTATAAACAAAAAGAATAACATGGAGTCAAAAAAAGTTAGTTCAAATGAAAACAAATTGAGTTACAAAGGATTGTAATTGCATTATTATTGATGAAACCACTTATAAAATTGAAAATGGTTCTAACAGAGAAAACATGAAAGTTGGAAATGTTTTTAAAAAAAATTGTCAATGAGGATTTTTCTTGGTAGAAAAAAAATGTATAAAATCGGAATATTGTCCATAAACATGTTAAAAGAGCCAAATCGAAAAAAATTGAATAGACATAATGTTTTTATCGGAAAATGTGATGTTTAATCTGAAGAAAATCTATATATATATATATATATATATATATATATATATATATATATATATGTATATATATATATAGTCTTTTATAATATTTACAATACACACACATACATACATACAAACATATATATATATATATGTATATATATATATATACATATACATGCACACACACACACACACACATATATATATATATATATACGTGTGTTTGTGTATGTATATGTATGTATGTATGTAGATATTAGGAACACATGAACCTAGCCATATATATGTTTGTGTGTATGTATGTTTGTATGTATGTAGAGAGAGAGAGAGAGAGAGAGAGAGAGAGAGAGAAATTAATTAAAAATAAAATATAAAAGTAAATTAGCCAAAAGTAGTCTTAAATGTATATTGAAAGGCCATTATTGTTTAGACTATGTTGTGTGGGTATAACGCGATGGCATTATGCCTACGTTATGCGCCTTATAACACATGAAAGCCACTCCTACCCCCTTTTGTAATGTTATGGATTGTCAATAAACTACCATCCAATAATGGGAAGAAATGTAACTGTTGAAGGGTTTTATGTGGGTATATGAATTTTTTAATACAACTTTACCTATATAAATACCATTCTCTTGTCATATAAAACATCTTCAAGAAAAGACTTCTATTTTTCAATCTTTTTACTATCATTTTTAAAAAATGGAGCAACCCCCAAACATACCACCAACCAACTAAAACATAAAACACACCTCGACATGAAAAACCTTTGTGTATAAACATTTTACTTATGGGGTTTTCAGAATACGATCAAGATTTTATGAATTCTCCCAATCATACCTTCAAAAGCTTGATCCAAAGCTTTCCGAAACTACCATATCAATAAAAATCATATCTAAACCCTTCGTTCCAACAATCATCTTTTGAACACCCACAATTCTATCATTAAAATTTCAAAAAAATTCATCTCAACAACCACCATTTCAATCATCCCAACAACCGCCAATTTAATCATTCCAAAAAGAAAGTGTACCGGAAACCCAACAAGCCAAACAAACAAAAGCAAAAAAGTCAACCCCCACCAAGGTCCTAAAAGTTGGACCCAAGACGAAGAAGAGACGTCAGCTTGCACTTCGATTGTCATCTTCTCCGATGAATTTAAAGGGAACAACCAAACCAATGTTAGTTTTTTGGAATAGGTTGTTCTGCATTTCAATAATGCCATTGGTTCGAGTAACCATTAGAACAAAGATGCTCTTACCAAACCTATTTTTCTTGTTTATTTCCATACTTTCATTACATTTTACTTCCTAATTGTTACCTTTAGTTAACTAATTAGGTACTTGCATGTTTTATGCATAATGTCTGGTACTTCGCTACTTTTGATTTATTTTGTAGGCATTATGGAGCATGGTGCAGTGGAAAAATGGAGGAGAGCATGGAGCTGTGATGACGGAGCTTGGAGCATTGGAGCATTAAGAGAAGATGGGTTGGTGGTGTCGCAGAAGAAACTTGAACACATAACCCGAGTCGTTGTGTTTCTTATGTTTGTCCTTTTCATCATACATTTGAGCAACACGATTTGGGTCGCATTTATACAGAAGACTGATCCAACTTTAAAGTTTGATTGAATTTTTAGCAAAAAAAAAAAAAGAAAAAGAAAAGCACATCCTGATTCTACCATGCTGAAAGCACATGGTCAAAACACATGGCTATACGGAAAACACATGGTCATGCTAAAAACGCATGGTCCTAATTCTGACCATGTATTTCTTCCATAAGCACGTGAGCAATTACTTCTTTTACTAAAAAGGAGGAAATCAATAATTTTACACATACAAGCGGTTTTTGAGAGCAGAGGAGGTGATTTTGGGAGCTTTTGAAGATTTATAATCATTACAAACATCTTTATTTTCAAGTTGTAAGAATTAAACTTTTCATTTCCATCTTTTTGTTTGATTTATTATTAGCCATGTGTGGCTAAGAAACCTTAATTTCTAGTTCTTGTTCAAAACATGTTGATTGTTTGATTTGATACATATGGCTTGATGTTTGATTTATGATTCTATTTCAGTGATTATGTTCTTGTTTAAACTAGAATCCTTGAATTTGATTTATGTTTGATTGACCACTTATATGAATTGAGTTCTTGTGTAGTTAATTACCTTTTAGGGCACCTAATCGGTCTATAAAGTAAATGATTGGTAACAAACAATAGGTTTTCTTATTATAGAACATAGATCACATGTTTTTACACTTTTGAGCATATGAGAAGAAATGAATATTGTTAGGAAGCGTGTAAAAAGTTTAATGCGGTTTTTCAATACAATCTAAGAGTGTGTTTAGGTTGAATTAGTAAAGCTATGTCTAGTCAAAAAGCGTTTTTTGATAGATAATTTGGTAAGAAAGAGGTATTAGATCATGTTAGTATCCTTCAATACCAACTTAGAATAACAATCATGAATCATATCAAGTCGTAATCAAGTTAAATGAAAACATTGAGAACTAGAACTGGAACCATTTTAACACCTTGTTTTACAAATCTATTTAATTTTTCTACATATTTTCAAAGTAGATTGTTATTTACATTATACACCCCCCCATTTGTGACTAAAATACCTTATGCAAAGAGGTATAAACTTTTTTCTTGCACTTATGAGGATAGACCTTACTTGCCTTGTACTACTTTCTAGTGCATTATAGCCAGTGGCGAATCACCACCGATTTTGCACCTCACAGCGGAACAGAAGCACCACCGATCGATAATCCCAGACTCCCTTTCAGACCTCTCGGAGTCCCTACGCACCTCACTACCACATCCGAATCAAGCGGCCGAGAGACTACTGGAGCAGCCCCTCGCTGCACCCACTAATACCACAATCAACCTCGAAGCATCTTGAATCATTCCCTCGGCCTCTTGGACCACGAAGATGCCTCCCACTTCGCGAATCGACCGATGAAGCCTTGCTGCTAGCGAGCTTCTTCTTCCTTCGGTCCTTTTCGTGACCTGTGACGATCAAAAGCCCCGATGCAACGCCTACGCTTTGTGCTTGTGTTCTTAAAATCCTTGTTCATCTGCCTTCGATCACTTTTCACCTTCATTGTATCTACATTCGTTCATTTTGTTTCTTTTCTTTACTCGATCAGCAAATGATGAAGACGGGCTTAAAATCCCTAATTTCATTTAGCTTGTGAAATGACCAAACTAACCTCGTTATTAAATCATGTATTCAAAATCAGTCCCAACCCCAAACATTGAATCCATTTATTCAAAACTGCCCCTCCCATGAAGATTCTTAACAAAATCAATACAATTCCAAACTTAAATTCCATTCAAACCATTTCAGTCCCTCCGTTGAATTATTTTAACCAAAGGATTCCTACTTTGGTTAATTAAATTACCAAACATCCCCAATTTAAATTTGTTACGAAATGGTCCGAGAGTATTTCAATGTTCAAGAATGACTGCTTTGCGGTTTCTCATGTCAAGCTTTTCAAAAGAAACCGAATTCGAATAACTTCAACTCATGCTTCAAGGGTGAGTGCTTATGGCCCGTTTTTAATATTTCTAATTATTTCTAGGGAGAATACATGAGCCTATATACTTCATTTATACAAACAACTTATCAGTTTTGTGAAAATACAATAATAATAGTTTATAAAAATGTTATTTAACAAGGTAACATATTGCCACAACTTGGAATTCTAATGCTTTTGTAAACATTAAAAATGATAACATTTGTTCCTAAAACTTGAAAATATGCATGGTGTTTATTCAATAACACAAGATTTGCATGAATCACCCTATGCAAACACTTTTAATAGTCAACAAAAAATTGGAAACCCTTAAAAATCACGGTTTAAATCCATTGAGGACTAGGATTTCCTTATTGGGCCTAATGGACCAATAAGCTTCCAATTTGACTACTTTGGGCATAGAACCCTTAAATGGGCCCTAATTGGACCCACTTTCATGAAACTTAACATTTTGGGCTATAATGGGCCTAAAATGGATTAGTTTACCTTTGATACGCCTTATGGGACCATAACTAGCATAGTTAAGCTTGTTGGGCAATAACTAATCTAATTAGCCCTAATGGGCCACAAACCTAATCTTTTATGCTAATTGGGACGTGAACCACCCTAAGGGCCCAATGGGCCGAAAACTTCTTTATGGGCCTCAAAAACTTCGAACCAAGATACGTAGTGGGCCAAATCGATCTATTTATGCCTCCTAGCCCAAGATTTCGGCCCAAGATAAAAAACAAAACTAATATGGAAGATATTATGGTGCCACCTCATAATATCATGGTGGTTCTCCAAGCAAATACCCCCTAAACAAATAAGCAAATTACATACATCTATGTATCTATCACATCTTCATCTCTCCTCTCCCCTCTCTTCTTCTACCTTTGGCCGAGAGTACCAACACCCACACACATAATGCATTCTCAAACATTTCCAAATTCTCTCAAGAACATCCTTTTCTCCATCCAAATTTTCGAAGAATCTAGGGTGCTTCCAAGAAGATCGTTCACTTATATCACCATCATTGGTAAGTTAGTGTTAAATATAAGTCTTTCTTTCCATTCTTAAGCTAGAAATACTCCTTATATGACTTCATTTGGTGATCATACTTCCTAGAAAACCTTATAGTTCGAAAATTCTCTTCTAGGAAGTGTCTATGGTCGAAAACCACATCATCTTCTTCCAATCCTTCTTAAAAAATGTGAGCAACTAAGCAATGTGATTTCATACCCCCTATTTTCGATTTTTACATGTTTTGGGGGGAGAATACAAGTACTATGTGTTAATCTATATGTGTATGCTTGTTATATGTGATTTCTTTGGTTTATGCTGTGAAAATACGATATTATTTACTAAATCTAGAAATCTATGGCTAAATTGTGAAGGATACATGAAAAAATAACATAATAAACAACTTACTTCAAAGATCTAAGGGTCTTTAGGCTCAAGAAGTGAAAACAAAGTACAAATCCTTATAAGTGTCATTTTTGCAAAAATAACAAAGATTGGGGTAAAATATGACATTTTCGGTTCTGTAAGGATAAAATGGTATTATTCACATAAAAATATGACTTTTATGAAAATAACACTTTTCTAGGGGTCAAAAACATAAATTTTAGCTTATTGGGCTTTAATTTGGGCCTCATGAGTTTTTGGGCCCAAAGTTGCGAAAAATGAAGTTTTTAGGGAATTAAGTGGAAAACCTAACAAACTATGAGTTTAAAATGTAAATAAACTATTTCATGGGCTAAAAATGACTTTGATGCAAGAATTGAGCCAAAAATATAAACATTTTACAATTAAAGGCTGGAAACGACAAATATAATTGTTTTGGGCTGAAATTATTATTTAAATAAAGTTTTGGTCAAAAATGTCAAGAAAAATGGTTTAAGGACCAAAAATGTCAACATCATAAAAAGGGACTAAAAGTGCCATTTTTATAGATAAAGGGGCTGCAATGGTCAAATTAAATGTTTTGGGTTAAATACAAAAATATTAAATTATTGGGTTATAAATATTAAGTTTATAACGCATGGTTATATATATATATATATATATATATATATATATATATATATATATATATATATATATATATATATATATATATATATAACCAAATCTTCGGTATAAATTAAACGTTAAGATACTTTTTTAACATTGCGAATAAACATTTAGCATACAACAAATACCTACACTACGAATTTAAACTCGATAAACCATAAATGATTCAATGGTTAGGCCCAAAAATCCTATGTTTGTGCTATTGAGTCTTTGGTGCCCAATATCACGATTATTTGGCCCAATATATTCAAACATGTTTATCGGGTCTTGGTGATCCAATTGCAAGCCATTAGGCCTTTATCAGCTTTAACATGCTATTAGGCCTTAGTGGACCATTTGCATTGCTAATAAGACCCTAAACATTCATAATATGCTTAATGAGCTATAACGCGTCTGTAGCATACTCGACAGTCTATAATAACATACATAATTAGTGGACCACCGTTGTCCTCTTTCATGTCTGTTGGGCTTACTTCATATTCACGTAATCATCATTCGAGTTGTAAAACAAGGTTATTCAATTTCATGGGATTTAGTGAGAAATAACGGGTGGCACCAATAAGTGTCGGTCGTAGTCTTTAGTTATAACCAGAGTTTCCTGGAGGGAGAGCGAGAGTTTGTGTATAGATCTATACGGGGGTGACTCCCCCACACCTGAGCTGTTCGCTACAGTTAGACTAGGCCAGTCTAGGGTGACAAAATCTGAATCAAAACTGGCATCCGATAAAATGCCAAGACAGGCATATTAGTCATTATTATGCATGGTTATAACGACTCACATAGAGATCCATTTCCATCCAAGTAATCATGGGAAATCATATTCATACGTTGTAATGATACAATAATACAAATCTATTATACTATTTATGTCGGAAAACATCGGGTTTTCCGAGGGAACAACATTATTTACTCCTACATACAACAAATATAATACAAGGATCAATTTGAATAACAATCACTTTTACATGTCTTGAAATCACATACATATGCACTTATGGGATCATCACATCTTTTTCACAAACAGCTTTTGTACAGAAAATATCGGATTTTATGAGTTTTACAGACAATACAAACTAGTTTTATATCAAACATGCTTATGAACTCGCCAATATTATATATGTTGATGTTTTCAAAATAACTTGTATTCTCAGGAAATCGTTAGACCGAAGAACCTCCAGGTGTGTTTCAGGGAATTTCGTTTGTGAATTTTTAATCATCAGAAAGTTTATGTTTTGAAATATTCCATGTAAACAATGTACTTGATGTGAACAGAGTCAATTGTAATGTATTAATGCACGGTGATGTTTATGTTATGTTTCATGTATATTCATTGTGATGATATTTCAATTTAAGTCACACGAACCCTCGGACGTTTCCGTAATCTAGTTCGGGGTGTGACACATATCGTTACAAATAAACTAGTATAAACTTTTTGTATATGTATTGTTAGATGCCATTTTATGCATCTTTTAAGGTAGTTTTTATTATCACTTAGCTTCATTTTTTTTACAATTGCATGTCATTTGTTTCAATAATGTTCAGCTTAGGTCTTTTATCAAAAGAAAACATGTGAGGTATGGATAAACAGTTCGACCTCAACGAAGACGGAATACAATATTTTATGAAGAAAATTTAGACCCCAAAGTTTGGTGAAGTCAGGAGTACACTCTTAGACGAAGCTTGTAAATCGAGATACTAAGTACATTCTGGATCAGATAAGATGTATCTCGATCTCAATAAGCTTTATTGGTGGCCCAACATGAAGGAAAAGATTTCCATCCATGTCAATAAATGCTTGACTTTCTCCAATATTATAGCAGAGTACCAAAAGCCATAAGGACTAGTACTGAAACCATCAAGCCTGTAATAGAAATCGGAACAAATAATCATGGGCTTCATAACAAAGGATCCATAAAAATCAAGCAATTATGACACCATTTGGATAGTGGTTGGCCGTTTGAGCAAGTCAGCCCATTGCTTAGCCATCTAAGAAACTGACAAGATGGAAAAACTCACCAATACCTATCTCAAGGAGAAAGTCAGACTACATGGTCTACCGATATATATTATCTCAGACCAAGATAGCAGATTCACTTCCAGATTTTGGGAAATCACCGTAAAGGTTCAAAGGTACCAAAATCAAAATGAGTAATGCATATCATCCACAGACGGATGGCCAGAGTGAAAGAATAATACAAACTCTGGAAACATGCTTCATGCTTGTGTGATAGACTTTTGTAATGCATTGGAGACTCACTTGCTACCAGTTGAGTTTTCATACAATAATAATTATCACACTAGTATAAAGGTTGTTCCATTCGAGGCCTTGTACGGGCGCAAATGCCATTCTTGAATATGTTGGGCAGAAGTTGGAGATACTCGATTAGCTATAAGGCACGCTAGAGATATTCTACACACTGGCCCTGAGATCATTCATGAAAAATGGAGAAGTGTGTCTCTAATGAGAATTTGGTCTTTCCTCTTGATGCGATCCATGTCAAAACTAAACCTCACATCGTGAAGGAACCAATGGAGATCATGGATCGGGAACTCAAACGCCTCAAAAAAAGTCGCATACCTATAGTAAAATTCAGATTGAACTCTCATAGAGGACCAGAGTTTACTTGTGAACGTGAGGACCAGATGAAAGAAAAGTATCCATAATTTTTCATTGATGTTCCCCCAACTACTGGAATGGAATAAGACTAGAATAAATTATCCTAGAACTTAATAATTTCGGGATAAATATCCCTTGCTAAGGAGGTAATATGACATCCTAAAATTTAGGTTAAAGACTATGAACGACCAAGTTCACAGTAAATCTCTTGGTAATTTGACTCATTGAGGTTTAGTGCATCTTATGTTAAATAAATGAATTCATTTCAAGTATTATAAGGTACTATATGGTATCTTACTTCCAAATATGTAATTTGGCAAACAAATCAAACAACTCAAACTACAACCTTAGGAATGTGTCTAAAAAACTGAAATTCCGTATTAAGTAGTTGTGAGTAATAAAAAGATTCTAGTCTCGTAGTACATGTTTTCCTGTTTTTCAAAATCTAAAGAACATCCAAAACAAAGTTTGTATGCAACATATTCGACCGTTTTAATAATCCAAATCAATATAATACTAATTTCTTAAAACTGCTAAAACTGTTTCTATCAATTGAGGTGCTTGCGCGCCTCAGATGGAAATTCCAAGAAAGCTTTTGGACTCAGGTTATAGTTTAATATTTAATTTCATACTTTAAATATTTTTAGTAAGAATATTTATAGAAGTCGAAAAAATTAGACGTTTTGAATAAGTAAATCGCGAAACCTTAAACTATTAATATTGATATGATTTCAATTATTGGCAATATTTTCTAGAAATAATATATTATCATCCATTCGAGTTATTGTGAATCTTAATTAAGAAATAGCTCAAATTTTCTAAAATCATGTACATCTATTTAAATATATCTCTGGGGAATGTATTTTTCAAAAATCTATTATGTATTTGCTATAATTTTTATAAACCCATATTGCATATGACAAATAGTCAATCATGTAATCACAATGCATATATGTTATATAATAAAAATTATATACCAACATTAAATATATAAATATTTATACATGTCATGTAATATATCCAAATCCTAATTAACGGTATATAGTTATATACAACAAATTGGACACTGATTATGTAAAAATCTCGAAGCGTTTATATATCTCACAAACATACATAATTAACTCTTAATATGAGCATTATGTACGTGTTATTGTCATAAAACATATCAAACAAATACACACAATATTATTAAATCTATAAGTGTATATAAAATATCCAAATTCAACCAAATCAATCTTACAAATCAATACATAAAATATACACATAATAAGCCTTTTCTTCAATTTTCACCCAAAAAAAAAAGAACACACAATACATAAAAATCAATCAAAAATCAAATCAATTATGAGATAAAAACTAACAGCTGAGTTAGAGATTGCATCCGCCTTGTGCTTCTTCTGTTTGTCCATCGATTGCAACTATTCCATTTACTGATCATTCACTCAAAATGGATCTCAATGGTGCAACCAAATTATAGAGAAATCTGAGAAAATTTTACCCTAAGACTATCTTCAATCGATCACGACATCACCTCATCTCTCTTCGTTCTTTTTCTTCTTCTTCTTCTTCATAATTTCCAGCCTAGAACACACCACTGAAGTGGGTGTTTTTGTGTCCAGTGCAAACACAAGAGCAACATCACCATCATTCATTCTTCATTCCATTCCATGTCATCAATCAAACCCAAACATACACCAAAATTCCATTGATTTCTATCAGAGAGAGAGAGAGAGAGAAGAAGAAGAAGAACCGGAAGCAACAGGACCCTCCATCTCCAACTCAATTTCGCTCCACACAGCCGGACAGAAGCACAACCGATCGACAATCTCGGACTCCCCTGCGGACCTCCAGGAGTCCCATCGCACCTCGCTACCACAACCGAATCAAGCGGCCGAGAGACTGCTTGAGGAGCCCCTCGCTGCACCCACCGAGACCACAATCAACCTCGCGTCATCTTCTCTCGTTCATTCGGCCTCGTCGAGCCCGAAGACGCCACCCACTTCGCGAATCGACCGATGATACATCGCCGCCTGCGAGCTTCTTCTCCCTCCGTTTCTCATCGTGACCTGCGACGAGCCAGAGTCCGGATGTGGCGCCGCCGCTTCGTACTTTTCTTCTCACCTTCTTCGTTCATCTGCCTTCAATCACTTGCCGCCTTTGTTCTATCTGTATTCGTTCATTCCGCTTTTTTCCTTTACTCGATCAGCAAATGACGAAGATGGGGGCTTAAAAGCCCTAATTTCATTTACCTTGTGAAATGACCAAACTAACCTCCTTATTAAATCATTAAATCATGTATTCTCCAAACATTGAATCCATTTATTCAAAATAGCCCCTCCCATAGAGATCCTTAACAAAATCAATCCAATTCCCAAACTTAAATTTCATTTAAACCATTTCAGTCCCTCCCTTGAATTATTATAACCAAAGATATCCTACTTTGGTTAATTAAATTTCATATATATATATATATATATATATATATATATATATATATATATATATATATATATATATATATATATATATATATATATCTTGTTTCCTTAACTTAAGTCTTGAAAAATATCATATTTCGTCATGACTCGTAAAAGATTAAAGCTTGACTTAGCCACCAATATGAGCAACATATAAATGCCCGAAACAAAAATTCTCTATATTTTTGCATAAGGCACGCCTAAGCCCCTCAAACCATCCACATCCCTCCTCCTAGCATAGAGTTTAAGATAGGTTTGATTACACCAACACAAAATAAATTAGTATCGCCCCATTTCCAAACAAGAAGCTATTATTCTATAGATGTTTGGTTTTCATCATTATTCGATGTTTTTTTTATCCTTTTCTAAATGTCCGAATGTGTTGCTATATTTTAGTTTACAAGGTTTGTATTAGGATTTAGTTGACGCGTTAGCTGAAAAACTGACTTTTTTTATGAGCTAGATTATCAATAAGTTATCTCAAGCTAGCTTATCCATAAGCTATTTTTGTAGTCTCACCAAATAAGCTTAAAAAATAAACTAACTTATACGGGCCTTAGTGTTATTTATATTTGGGTAACTGGTTTGGTGTTTGATTAAAACATTTAAGAGCAAGCCAACTAGTTTGGGTGAGCAATATCACCTCACATAGCTTAACAAAAATCATGTTGCCTTTTCGGGACGACTTAGAAAGAAAAATAAAAGAAAAACAAAACCCTTTCACAAGAATGCTTAGGCAAATTTTGAAGTTCGGTATTTCACATATAATGTGTTAGAGGCTAGTTAACTCATCATCTCGGCATTCTTAACGAGCGAAAAGCAAAAGTTTATGATTGTCTGTTCATTAATGTAAACCTAGTAATTTATTTTGTGATATTCATTTGTAGAACTTGAATATAGGATCTTTAGGTAATCTTGACTAAAACTAATATATGATTAAAACGAGTTTAATTGAAACAAAAATGTTGGATGAAACCTAGACTTGACAAACGTGTCGTGTCGTGTCGGGTTTGTGACGCGTCAAGACATTAAACTGGTGGAGAGTGCTTGACCCTAACTCGACCCGTTTAATTATTATGTCGTGTCGTGTCAACCCGTTTATTTTCGTGTCGATTTCGGGGTTAAGTTTAAACCTTATAAATATGTTGTGTCATGTCGGATTGAAACATTTTAAAGGTTGAAAAGTAAAAATCATGGAGGAAAAACAATCAAAAAGTGAAATGCTAGAATTGGGAGGTGGAACGGAAAAAAATTATAGTAATAGTAAATTTAGAATGCAAAATAGAAAGAGTTAGAGTTAGGAAGAAAATAAGATAGGTAGTGAGGAGAAGTAAAATTAAGTCACTTTAAAATTTTGAATTTTACTTTTAGTTTTTGAATTTGGGCCACCACAAATATATAATATTGAAAATATTTATAAAAATATGAATGAGTCATCTTCGAGTTGAAAGTGTTAACCCTAACCCTACTCGTTTAATTATCGTGTCATGTCGTGCCAACTCATATACATAAACGGGTCGAAATCTCTGACCCTAACCCGCTAACTTCGTGTTGGATTGTCATGTTGTGTCAATTTTTCCCGGTCTAATGAAACCCAAAAGTTAAATATGAAGAGAAAGTTGAAAATGTTTTGTCTTTTCCATCCTAGGTGGAAAATTTTCGATTTTAAGGTTTCTTGTATTCAGGTTGAAATATTGTTGGGTTCCTAATCTTGTTCAAGAACAAAGAAGGAGAAAATGGAAGTCTTATTCAGTTCTAATTATTTATATTCACTAGAGAAGTAGTAAAATTTGTTCATGGTTTGTTCAGTCGTTTGTCCATGTAATCAAGTTCTAAATATTTTTTATGCTATCTATATTGCAAATTATGATTTTTTTTTTAATTCATGCATGGCATAAGATATGCATTGATTTTTATATTATAACATAAACATATTATGTATTGAGATTGTCGATTTTGTTTAGGCGGGGAATATGTTGCTTATATTTATCTTTATGTTTGATATTATTATTATTATTATTATTATTATTATTATTATTATTATTATTATTATTATGTGGTTCGTTTTAAAGTATATTTTATAACATTTATAATACATTGAACTCCATAAATGTCAATGATTTGACACATCATTATTCTATACTAGACGTAACCTCGCGCGTTGCGCAAGAATACATTTAAGTGGTTAAAATAATTATGAGAAAAAAATAGAAATATGTTGAAATTTACGTTTTTAGTCACGTTTTGGGCATTTACCGAATTTTCAGATAACATAAAAATACATCGACTTATATTTTGATACTATCTAATATAATTCATACTTTATAAACTTTACTTATACTTTTATAATATCCAATATGTATTATAAGTTTTTGTATAACATTAATATAATCTACTTTTCTTATGTCCGGTAATATTTGTTGGATAAAATAAGAAATAAGTTGTTTTGAATAAGCAATTAATAAACAATATTGAACTAATAAACTTTGAATTACTCTATTTATATTACACCAAAACATCCAAGGTTTCATATATTAACTTTCAAATATTAAACATTGAAATTAAGAATGAAGTCATACAAAATATATCATTATACATAAACTTCATCAAGAGTTTTAAAATAAGCCGATTTGTAAATATGATATTTAATTTTAATTACATATTTTACAAGGCGTACGTTTGACTTTATGTTGGTGCACCGAGAATCATCTTCCTTAATTTGTACCTAAAAAATTAAGGTGAATAGGAATATAAAATAGATATTACTAAACATTAATATAAATATTTAAAAAGGGTATGTAGATCTCCTACCACCGGTTTAAGACAACATACCTCTCTAGTGGTACACATTGTTTTCTAATTACATAAATAAATATGAGTAGTCATTCTATGTATGTACACATTGTTTTCTAACTACATAAACAAATATGAGTAACCAAGTATAAAAATGTTATCTTTATGTAGGAAAAATATTTTAGTTAACTAACAATTAAAATAATATAAGTTTAAGAGTTATGATTTCCAAAACATTAATATTTTTACTAATCAATCAATTAAGTAACACATGTTGAAATTTTTACAATCATTATTAAAAAGCATTTGAAATATTAGATTTTAAATGAATTTTGGTTGAAGTGTTTTGACCTCTATTATAATATATATATATATATATATATATATATATATATATACCTCTATTATTGTCACACCCCCAAACTGGAACGGCGGAAACGTTCGGGGGCGGATGACTTCATGTGGTAACGTAACAAATGAATACATAGTAAAGAAAGCAATACAACCATCATATATATAATTGAAACTTTACATTGTTTAAAAGAGTACATGTTCAAAACCAATTAGAATATGATGTCAAAATATGAATTTACACTAGTGCCGCAACGTTCCTTCTTCAAAATCTGTTTAGTACCTGTAATTACTGAGTCCCTGGGACATACAAGTAGTTTTGAAAGAGTAGATCAGCATTTAAGCTGGTGGGTTTCATAAGCATTTAATGATAGTATTTGTATGAAAAAGAAATGGTTCGTTTGTGTTCGTTAGTCTCTAGAAAATCCCATATTTCCTACTGGTATAAATGTAGCTTTAAATCAAGACCAATATATGTTAAAAAGTTGATGTTTTTCCATCTATGAGTAGTGGTTAGAAGTTCCAAACTTATATCACAATTGGGTTTAACATGCATAAAATAAGTGAACTTATGTATGTATAAAACCTCCATTATATCTGAAAACCCCCGTAAACCAATGTGTTTTTAATACTCTATGTGAGTTTTATAACCATGCTATTGACAAGGAATGCCTATACACAACATTCTTCAGGCGTTGGAATGTTCTGACGTTTGTCACCCCAAATGGTGTACTGTGGCTAACAGTCAGGGCGCGGGGTTGTCAAGCCCGTATAGATCTATACACAAACACCATGCTCCCCCTCCAAGGGATTCTGTTATATAATGCAGGACTTGAAATGTGTACTCGTGCGTACGTCAAGTTTAATGTCTCACAAAACTTAGTATAAAACAGATTTACGTGTGAAAATGTTCGTTTGTTATTGTATATGAAAGTAGCTTCTTGAAATAGTATTTCCATGTATGTAAAATTTCGTAGTATTCTCGTAAAACTATACCTACTATAGTTTCCTAAAAGTGTGTTTCGTTTGTATAATAAACCTTTAGTGAAAATGCTCACTTGTTATGAAAAGTGTAGTTTTTGTAGTGCCAAAACCGACACACATAAATATAGTATAAGCAAAGTGTCTGATTTGTATAAATACATAAATCAATTTCCTATTTCAAAAGATAAAATGTTGTCGTGGTATTATTTACATATGAGAGTTTCCCTATAATAGTTATAAATCACATATGATTCCGTTAATAAAATGCGTATACTGAAAGTTTATATAACACACAATAATAGTCGAGTGTTTTACTTGTATCCCCCCCCCCCTTAAAAGCATATAAAAGTACTCATAAAACATTTAAAAGTTTGAATTATAGGGGTATGAACTCACTTGAAAGATCGGAGGAGACGGGATGAAAACCGAACAGAATTTCGACTCGAGAAAGCGGATTTTCTCGGGATTCTTGCGAATCTCGGGAGAACAAACGACCCTCAGGACTTGAGCAATGTGACCGGGACTTCGGGATAGCACGGGCACGAAAAACGAGGCAAGAATGCAAGAGAAATGGAGACCTTTCTTCGGAACCCTCGCATCCCTTTTATAGGGGCTGGGAACCACCTCGGTATGCTGGGGGTACGCGGGTACGCTGGGCGTACGCGTGCGTCACACATGACCGGATCCTCAACTGCCTCGGAGCTCGGATAGGATGGGGCATAGCCTCGCATAGGGCGATATGTGGACGATCCAAAGCCTAGCCCTTGAGGAAGTTGGGCGTACGCCTGTACGCTGGGCATAACTCGGATAGGCTTGCTGACTCTTCCTTCGGAGAACACCAAGGATTAATAATAAAATTTATCTTTTATTTAATTAATAAACTTCTAAAATTCATATATTCTTCATACGAACTCCATTTTCGATGTTCTTTATATTCACGCGTAGGTGAGACTACGCTCTACAACTTTCGTTTAGATTCCGTCAGCAAATTTTGAAATTATTTATTTTTAAAATGTCGCGTTTTAAGAAATTTTCGTTAGAAATTCATAATTTCTTTATCTAACGTCAGTTTTTGCCAGACTTTTTACCGCTGAAATACCATTGTCGAGACCTTCGATTCTCGTTTAGGTCATTCCGGCCAAAAGTCGCTCGATCTCCGATTCGAGTTTTTAGTCGTCTGTCGTTAAGCCGAACTTGGAAAAATCATAACTTCAATATACGAAGTCGGATTTGGGCGTTCTTTTTACATACGATCACGGTTTAATGACATCTAACATAATAGGTAATTTAATTAGTGATTTTTGGATATTTTATTTTCGATGTTAATTTCATTATAACGAACGTGGTTACAATACTTGACTTTTTAGGTCGGTTACATATAGTTGAAATATCGGGTTGTTACATCATCCCCCTGTTAGAGGGAATTTCGTTCCGAAATTTAAAGTAAGAAAGATACAAGTGAATCAGAGAAAAAGATGCGGGTACTTTTTTTTCATCTAATCTTCGCGTTCCCATGTGAATTCAGGTCCTCGCTTGGTGTTCCAATGGACTTTCACGATGGGTATGCGACTTTGTTTCGTTTGTTTGACCTCTCGGTC
This sequence comes from Lactuca saligna, assembly GCF_052625555.1. NCBI lineage: Eukaryota > Viridiplantae > Streptophyta > Magnoliopsida > Asterales > Asteraceae > Lactuca > Lactuca saligna. The sequence goes on from NC_136423.1 coordinate 181,928,889, forward strand.
CATGATTTCTACCAGTTCTTCCACGATGTTGAGGCTCTCGTTGATCTAGATCTCATCGAGTGGGATAACAAGATTCTCATCGGACAAACACTTTTTTAAATTCGATACGTGGAAGGTTGGGTGTATGTTACTAAGTTCTCGTGGTAGATTAAGTTTGTAAGCTACATGGCCGATTCTGGCGAGAATCTCGAAAGGCCCTATGTACCTTGGATTTAGCTTTCCACGCTTTCCATAGCGTATTAAGCCTTTCCATGGCGAGACTTTCAATAGAACACGGTCTCCTACTTGGAATTCCAAAGGTTTTCTCCGTTGGTCAGTGTAGCTTTTCTATCGGTCTCTAGATGCTTTCAACCGTTCATGAATCTGAACGATCTTCGCTGTCGTTTCTCGTATGATTTCCGGACCGGTGAGAGTGTTTTCAGTATCTCATCCTTTAGCTAGTTGTGTGTCGCCAACTTCGGTCCAGCACAGAGGGGATCTGCACTTGCGACCATAGAGGGCTTCAAATGGAGCAGCCTTTATGCTCGTATGATAACTATTATTGTATCAAAATTTGAAAAGAGGTAAATGGATATCCCATGCCTTTCAAAAGTCAATCACACAGGCTCTCAGCATTTCTTCCAAAGTTTGTATCGTTCTCTCACTTTGCCCGTCTGTTTGTGGATGGTAGGCTGTACTCATGTCTAGTCTAGTCCCTAGGGAACTTTGTAGTGACTGCCAGAACCTTGATGTAAATCTACTATCTCTTCGGAGATAATGGACATCGGAACCCCATGCAATCGTACTATTTCCCTTATGTAATTTCTTGTAAGCCTTTTCCATCTTGTCAATCTCCTTGATTGGTAGAAAATGCGCGGATTTGGTCAATCTGTCGATGATGACCCATATGGTATCAAGTCCACCCGTTCTCTTGGGCAACTTGGTTATGAAATCCATAGTAATCCGTTCCTATTTCCATTCCGGTATCTCTGGTTGTTGCAGTAATCCTGAAGGTTTCTGATACTCGACCTTAACCTTAGTGCAAGTAAGACATTTACTTACAAAGGTAGCAATCTCTGCTTTCATGTTAGGCCACCAGTATAGTTTCTTAAGATCCAAATACATTTTATCTGAACCTGGGTGAACGAAATACCTCGTGTTGTGCGATTCAGTCATGACCACATCCCTAAAACCACCATGCCTTGGTGTCCAGATACGGTCCATGAGATAATAGGCTCCACCACCCTTGATTTCTAGATTCTTTTCCATTCTTCTCAGGGATTCACCCGTCACATGCTCGGGTTGTAAAGCTTCCAGTTGAGCCTCCTTAATTTGTGTGAATAAGTGGGAATGGATGGTCATATTCAGAGATTTGACTCTCCGATCAGTGTATTCTTTTCGACTGAGGGCGTCAGCTACTACATTGGCCTTGCCAGGATGATAACAAATGTCGCATTCGTAATCATTGAGTAACTCGACCCATTGTCGTTGTCGCATGTTGAGCTCATTCTGATCGAAAATGTGTTGAAGGCTCTTGTGCTCGGTGTAAATAGTACTCTTCGTTCCGTACAGGTAGTGTCTCCAGATCTTTAAAGCAAATACCACTGCTCCTAACTCAAGATCGTGTGTTGTATAGTTTACTTCGTGTGTCTTAAGCTGGCGGGAGGCATAAGCCATAACCTTCCCTCATTGCATAGTAACACAACCAAGCCCTTGATTTGATGCATCGCAATACACTACAAAATCTTCTATCCCTTCGGGGAGGGATAGTATTGGTGCGGTGCATAAGGCTTGTTTCAGTGTTTGGAACGCCTTCTCTTGTTTTGCTTCCCAGTCAAAGACCACGCCTTTCTAGGTTAATGTAGTAAGAGGTTTCGCGATGCTAGAGAAGTTCTTTATGAATCTGCGATAGTAGCCAGCTAGACCTAGAAATTGACGAATCTCTGTAGGTGTCTTTGGTGCCGACCAGTTCTTCATGGCCTTAATTTTGGAGGGGTCCACATGTATCCCTTTTTCGCTAAAAACGTGGCCCAAAAATTCTACTCTTCGAATCCAAAGTTTGCATTTAGAGAACTCCGCATAGAGCTTCTCCGATCGTAGTGTTTCTAAGACTCTTCGTAGGTGCTGACTATGTTCTTCCTTACTTCGGGAGTAGATAAGTATATCATCGATGAATACGATGACGAATTGATCCAAGTAAGGACGGCATACTCTATTCATTAGGTCCATGAATACTACTGGTGCGTTGGTTAATCCAAACGACATCACTACAAATTCGTAGTGTCCATAACGGGTTTGGAAAGCTGTCTTGGGAACATCATCCTCTAGCACTCGTAATTGGTGATATCTGGATCGTAGATCTATCTTCGAGAAGTAGCTTGCTCCTTGAAGTTGATCAAATAGCTTGTCAATGAGGGGCAGAGGGTAACGATTTTTGACAGTGAGTTTGTTCAGCTCTCGGTAGTCGATGCACATCCGGAACGATCCGTCTTTCTTCTTCACAAACAAGACCGGTGCTCCCCAAGGTTAGAAACTTGGTCTAATGAATCCTTTTTGGTGAAGTTCATTAAGCTGACTAGAAAGTTCTTGCATCTCTGCTGGTGCCAGACGATAAGGCGATTTTGCTACAGGGGTAGCCCCTGGAATTAAATCGATTCTGAACTCGACTTGGCGTTGTGGTGGTAATCCCGGTAGTTCTTCTGGGAAGATATCGGGAAATTCACGTACCTCTGGAATTTTATTAATATCCTTTACTTCCCGACTCGTATCGACGATGTGTGCAAGAAATGCCTAATAATCCTTCCGCAAACACTTTCGAGCTTGGATGCACGAAATGATGCGAAGGTTTGTACTTGATTTGTCACCGTAAATCACTAATGTTTCATGGTTAGGGAGATTTAGACGAACGGCTTTTTCAAAGCACATGATGTCGGCACGAAGAGGACTTAACCAATCCATGCCAACTATAATGTCGAAACTTTTTATTTGGACTGGCATGAGGTTGATTGGGAAAGAGTGACCGTCTAAAGTTAATGTACAACCCATGTATATGCAATTAGTGTTTTCCGTTTTTCCATTTTCCATTTCTACAGTGAATGATTCTTCTAACATGCTAGGTTTACGTTTAAGTAAGTGAATAAAGTTTTGGCTCACAAAGCTTCTCTCTGCTCCGCTATCGAATAGGATGCATGCATATGAATTATCGAGAAGAAACGTACCAGCAACTACTGTAGGATCAGCTATGGCTTCCTTGTGACCAATAGCTAATACTCGTCCCACTCCGCCGGTATTTGCTGCCTTTGGGCATTTTCTTTTGTGGTGGCCCACCTCGCCACCACCGTAACATGCTTGGCCTACACTAGCATTGAGAACTTGAGTGATCGGCTTTACGGGGGCCTTGTAGAAACGGACAGTGTATCCCTTTCTGTTGCAGTTGGAGCACTGCATTTCCCGATAAGGTCCGTGGTGGTGGTAATTGCACTTGGTGCACTTTGGGAGGTTTCCCACATAAGGCTTTGTTGGGTAGAGATTTGTAGGAACGGTAGTAGGTACCGTCGCAACGTTTACGGCAACCAATTGTTGTTTCTTCAAGGATTCTTGGGAAGATCCACCCTTCCCCTTATTCCACCCTCTCTTGTTGTTGTTGTTGTTATTGTTGTTTCCCTTTTGTGGTTCTGGTGCAGAAGTTGTTGAGTTTTGATCATTTCCGTGATCAATAAGCGATTGTGCCAGCTCCTTGGCACTTTCAAAAGTGTCAGGTTTTGAAGCTAACACGCTTGACTAAATTTGGGGCGACAGTCCCCAAATGTATCGCTCTATTTTCTTGCTCTCGGGAGCAATCATATCTGGGCAAAGGATTTCCAGATCGCAGAATATGTTGGTATAAGTTTCTATGTCGGTACCAATCATCCCCAGAGTCCAGAGTTCGTGCTCGAGTTTTTGAATCTCTCATCGTGGATAGTACTCCCTCATCAGCATGATTTTCAAGCTCTCCCAGCTTATTAAGTTTCCCACTATCAGGGTAAGCACCTTAACGTGGCCATTTCACCAAGTTAAAGCCCTATCAGTAAGTGTGTAGCTTGCAAACTTGACTTTGCTGTGCTCGGGGGATTTCAAATACTGATTCCGTCCTTTCAATCCACTGCCTTAAAATCATCACACCACCCGTTCCATTAAACATCCGGGGCTTAACATTCGTAAAGTCTTTATAGGTGCACTCCCGGGTTTGCCCATGACTATCGCCATGGTTGGAGGGATGTATTCCAATTCCTGACCCAGTAGTAACATGGGTATTGATCTGTGACATGGCAGGTGCTACAACTGCGGTGACTGCTTCCTGGAGCATGACAACATCAAATTGAGGAGGTGGAGGTGGTGGTGGTATCGGTGCTTCCCCATCGTTGTTTCGTCTCGAATTTCTACGCGGAGGCATCCTTCAACTAAAGATTGAAAAGACAAGGGTAATAAGTCCATAGTATAGAAAATGTATGTGTCTCATGAACTAAATTGCTATAGTTCAACAACAGATGATAGTATGAGTCTCAAAGATAGAAGAGCGAAGGTTATTCGTAAATCCGAATATATGAACAAGCGTATGGTTTTTCCATAATATTTTAAAGATTGAACGAGATACTCAACGTAGTAATAATAGCGTGCGAATTATATTAATATAATAGATGATACAACGATCACGAAAATTTGACCCTTAAAAGGGTCACCGATTACAAGAATTTTAAGGAAGTAAAAACTTTTAGCCGAGGTCCTATCCTATAACAAAATTTGAGGTTTTCGCAAGTACTACTTGCGACATGTGTTGCGCTTGGAGATTGACTCCGCATCCGATTGCTTTGACTCCATAAGACGCCTATCGAAGGCGGCTTGTTATTCCCTCAATTCTGCGAGGGCTGCATTCATTTGTGTTTGGAAAGCATCGGCGTGGAGGTGGTTGTCATTCTGCAACATATCCAAACGACGGATATCGGCCGTGTGAACTTGTACTTCCACGTTGACTTCGCAGATTCGATTTGCTTGGACCCCCGATTGGTAGGACTGGTTGGTCAGTTTATCTACCATGATCAGAAGTGCTCGGTCGGCTGAACCTCCGTCGCTGATGTCGTAGAAGTCTCGACACATACCGTAGGGAGAGCATATCCCTTGGTGTTGGCTCCAATGGATGAGGTGACTTCCCCAAACGGGAGTCGGTCCTTGGAAGTTCCTCCTAGTGGCTGGAGGGTTGACTACTTCTGGTTCCGAGTCTGTACCAGAGTCGTCCCCTTCTTCCAACTCGATAGGTTCTTCATCCTCTTCCGGATCCTCCTCTACCCATCCTCCGTTGCCTTGGTTTGGGTAGTAGGGGTCCCCATGCGGGTGAAATCCAGCCATTTGACTATACGAGAATAGGGTTACAAGATTTGAACAAAACTTGAGAACATGTAATACTAATTAATCTATTGTATGCACCAAATACTCCTATGTTATTTAAATTGTACGTTTGATACTAGTGTCCATTTTTGGTAAGTTTTGACGTGTTGCTCACTACGATCATTCCTCGATATACGTTAGTCTAATTTCGGATAAACATAGTTGATCAGGCTATATTCGTCCGAAATTTGATTACATATCTCGAGAACTAATCATAGTGTCCAACTTGTCTTAGTACTTTTGTATAGTTCTCATCATGAAAATATGTCGTTGTATGCATGTATTTTGGATTTTCATGACCTAAAGTAATCTATTTAAATGAAATAAGGATTTTAGGTATGAAAACTTTTATTAGAGACTTTGAGTCCCTAAGCATTTATAGTTTGTATATCTTATGAGGTTCGATATACTTAGTTCACTATAAACATTGCTCTGATACCAATCTGTCACACCCCCAAACCGGAAATGCGGAAACGTTCGGGGTGCATGACTTCATGTGGTAACGTAACAAATGAATACATAGTAAAGAAAGAAATACAACCATCATATATATAATTGAAAGTTTACATTGTTTAAAAGAGTACATGTTCAAAACCAATTACAATATGATGTCAAAATATGAATTTGAACTAGTGCAGTAGCGTTCCTTCTTCAAAAGCTGTTTAGTACCTGTAATTACTGAGTCCCTGGGACATACAAGTAGTTTTGAAAGAGTAGATCAGCATTTAAGCTGGTGAGTTTCATAAGCATTTAATGATAGTATTTGTATGAAAATGAAATGGTTCGTTTTTGTTCGTTAGTCTCTAGAAAATCCCATATTTCCTACTGGTATAAATGTAGCCTTAAATCAAGACCAATATATGTTAAAAAGTTGATGTTTTTCCATCTATGAGTAGTGGTTAGAAGTTCCAAACTTATATCACAATTGGGTTTTTCATGCATAAAATAAATGAACTTATGTATGTATAAAACCTCCATTATATCTGAAAACCCCCGTAAATCAATGTGTTTTTAATACTATGTGAGTTTTATAACCATGCTATTGACAAGGAATGCCTATACACAACGTTCTTCAGGCGTTGGAATGTTCTGACGTTTGTCACCCCACATGGTGTACTGTAGCTAACAGTCAGGGCGTGGGGTTGTCAAACCTGTATATATTTATACACAAACACCATGCTCCCCTTCCAAGGGATTCTGGTGTATAATACAGGACTTGAAATGTGTACTCGTGCGTACGTCAAGTTTAATGTCTCACAAAACTTTGTATAAAACAAATTTACGTGTGAAAATGTTCGTTTGTTATTGTATATGAAAGTAGCTTCTTGAAATAGTATTTCCATGTATGTAAAAGTTCGTAGTATTCTCGTAAAACTATACCTACTATATTTTCCTAAAAGTGTTTCGTTTGTATAATAAACCCTTAGTGAAAATGCTCACTTGTTATGAAAAGTGTAGTTTTTGTAGTGCCAAAATCGACACACATAAATATAGTATAAGCAAAGTGTCTGATTTGTACAAATACATAAATCAATTTCCTATTTCAAAAGATAAAATGTTGTCGTGGTATAATTTACATATGAGAGTTTCCCTATAATAGTTATATATCACATATGATTCCGTTAATAAAACGCGTATACTGAAAGTTTATATAACATACAATAATAATCGAGTGTTTTACTTGTATTCCCCCCCCCCCCCCCTTTAAAAGCATATAAAAGTACTCATAAAACATTTAAAAGTGTGAATTATAGGGGTATGAACTCACTTGAAAGATCGGAGGAGATGGGATGGAAACCGGACAGAATTTCGACTCGAGAAAGCGGATTTTCTCGGGATTCTCGCGAATCTCGGGAGCACAAACGACCCTCGGGACTTGAGCAATGTGATCGGGACTTCGGGATAGCACAGGCACGGAAAACAAGGCAAGAATGCAAGAGAAATGAGAGAAATGGAGCCCTTTCTTCGGAACCCTCGCATCCCTTTTATAGGGGTTGGGAACCGCCTCGGTACGCTGGGGGTACGCGGGTACACTGGGCGTACGCGTGCGTCACACATGACCGGATCCTCAACTGCCTCGGTGCTCGGATGGGATGGGGCATAGCCTCGCATAGGGCGAGATGTGGACGATGCGAAGCGTAGCCCTTGAGTACGTTGGGCGTACGCCTGTACGCTGGGCATAACTCGGATAGGCTTGCTGACTCTTCCTTCGGAGAATACCAAGGATTAATAATAAAATTTATATTTTATTTAATTAATAAACTTCTAAAATTCATATCTTCTTCATTCGAACTCCGTTTTCGATGCTCTTTATATCCACGCGTAGGTGAGACTACGCTCTACAACTTTCGTTTAGATTCCGTCGGCAAATTTTGAAATTATTTTTATTATTTATTTTTAAAATGTCGCGTTTTAAGAAAATTTCGTTAGAAATTCATAACTTCTTTATCTGACGTTAGTTTTTGCCAGACTTTTTACCGCTGAAATACCATTGTCGAGACCTACGATTCTCGTTTAGTTCATTCCGGCCAAAAGTCGCTTGATCTCCGATTCAAGTTTTTAGCCGTCAGTCGTTAACCCGAACTTGGAAAATCATAACTTCAATATTCGAAGTCGGATTTGGGCGTTCTTTTTAAGTACGATCACGGTTTAATGACATCTAATATAATATGTAATTTAATTAATGATTTTTGGATATTTTATTTTCGAAGTTAATTTCATTATAACGAACGTGGTTACAATACTTGACTTTTTAGGTCGTTTAAGTATAGTTGAAATATCGGGTTGTCACAATTATAATATATATATATATATATATATATATATATATATATATATATATATATATATATATATATATATATATATATATATATATATATATGGAAAATATAACATATATATGAGTTTTAATTAATTATCTTTTTGAAACAGTATAATTACAAAAAAAAAAAAAACATATTTAAAATGTTTAATTAAATATTTTCGACATTACCCTATATAACATATGATAAATATATTAACGATTAAACCACAATATACAACGACTGTATTACAATAATCAAAAAACGAAGAAAATATAAAAAAGAATTAGTATAACAAACTTACAAATTAAAAGTTTTAATATAATAACATAACTCCAAAAATGGTCATAAGACCTCAACCCAACACAAAAACCTTTAAGTTAGCATTGTTATAGTAAACTTTCCACAAAATGCTAATTAAACATAATATAAATTATAAAACTTTTGAGTGTTAAATTATAATTAAGAAAATTTTTGCATTGTATTAATTTAAAAAGGGGGTTTCAAATTAATGTGGTTTGAGGAAGTTAAAAAAAAGTGGTTTCAAATTCATGAGATTCAAGAAAAGATGATAGCTTTATAAGTATGTATGATTTTATATAATTCTATAATTTTTTTTTCCTACAATGCACTGAACTATATAAAATTTAGTGGAATATATTTAAATATTTATTTAAGAATTAGTAAATTTTATTTTTCCTAGCGAAGGGTTTTGTAGTAGCCATCAAACTCATAAGTTTATTAAATGTCAAAACAACATTGCACAATAATATGGTTTTATCCATGGAATGACATCTAAGCTTAATAGCTTATTCAACTTTCTCATTGAATTCTTCATTATAAATGCTCTAACATTCACTATTTTTGTTTATCCATACGGCTCCTCTGCTAAATAACAAATTAACTGAATGAGGAAACAAGTAGATCCTTGGTTAATTTTGATTATGGAAAATACTGTTTCCTTTGATTGTGAATCGATAAGCAAAAACAAGCAAAACTTTGGACATAGCTTTTATACTCTAATTTAAATGTTTAGTGGAGATGTCCATAAACATTTATATTTTTTTAAAACAAATATAAATATTTGTAGGTTTAAGTATCAATAATACTTAATAACATCCTTTTAGATTTTTAAAGACTTTTAAAAATTCAAATATAATAAATAATCCTTTATTTTTGAGTAAATTACACGAATGGTCCCTATGTTTTAGGGTAAATTACGCGTTGGGTCCCTAACATATTTTTTTAACTCGGAAGATTTCTACTGTTTGTTTTTGTTACGCGCTTGGTCCCTGTCTTACCTAAAAAGAATATTCGAACTAACTTTCAACGCTCGAACTCCAGAACGAAACTCAAGTCATTGGGAAAGCTGGTGGCCGCGTGTTAATTCTTTCAAGGCAAGGGGCGGCCTGATTAGAGAGGCCCTCTTTAATACATTAAGAAAAGATGTTCACAGGGGCCAGAACCCACATTACTGACTAACGGTGGATAATCAAATTTCTTAGACGTACTAAATTTTTTGCCATTGAATTTTTATTTTATTTAAATCAACACACCCTCAACCTCATCCCTCTCATCTTACCTTACCTACCCCATCATTCTTTCCTATTTAAATAAGTCTTTATAGGTAAGGCAGTGACCAAACGCGTAACAAAAACAAACGGTAGAGACCAAGTGCATGACAAAAACAGACAATAGGGACCTTTTGAGTTAAAAAAATAAGTTAGGGACCAAATGCACAAATTATCCCAAACCATAGGGACCATTCATGTAATTTACTCTTTATTTTTATGTTATTGGGGTCTTCAGGTTTTCTAATGAAGATAATATATCTATTTCTTTTATAAATCACTTCCATTTTCAGTGTCATAGTGGAAAATTTATCATAGGATGTATCATTTAGGGTTAGTGTGTGTGTGTATATATATATATATATATATATATATATATATATATATATATATATATAATCCTTATATATTGAGGATAAAATTGCGAAAATGGGCCCTGTGGTTGTCAAAATTATATGGTTTTGGTTCAAAAAAGTTTGGTGATGCATCGGTGGTCCAATTACGGATACCTTGTGTGGTTTTGGTGTCTATGGTTGATATTTTGTTGTGCTTTTGGTCCATACCCCACCTAAAATGAGTACTATACCCCTAAATTAGCTATTTTTATTTAGTTTATATTTTATTATTATTATTTTAAATACAAAAAAGAACTAAAATAAATCCCATCCCACCCCACCTAATTCATCACTCCTAGTAATCTCTCTCAAGAAACACAAACATATCGTCTCCACCAAAAAAAATTCCACTTCACGACCACCCTGACTGCCACAACCGTCCACCACCACCACCTCCATCTTCACCTAGATTTTAGATGAAGTTGTCCCAAATACCATGAAAAATCCAAGCTTCAAGAATAATGTGCAGAAATACAATCAAATGAGTGTTGATTTACAATATTTAAATTCACGTGACAATTTCCCATCTCAAATCCCAACAAGAAATTAGGCTAATCCTTCAAGAAACAGAGTTGCTTGATACATAGTTGTTGGAGACACCTCACTTGAGCCGAATTTCACATTTCGATCACCATCATTAATCAACACCATCACTCTCCGGTTGTTTGGGATCTATAAATGAACTTCATCACCTAGCTAGGGTTTTTAGATCTAGACTTTCTATTTTTTCGGTGAGTTCGATTCCGAACATACTCTCCCCTTCTTCAGCGAGTTCGATTCCACCTATACTTCACCCTCTATTCCTTTGTCCCTTCCATGGGGAAAAGGAAACCTACAACTCAGCCTGTCCTTCCATTGTTCTAAAACCTGCAACTCGAAGAAGATAATGGTGAATCGATTTTGCTTCACGATTTTAGATCTACCACCATTAACGTCCTCCATTGATTTTAGATCGAGGTATATGGATTTTAAAGTATAAAATGTTTCTCTGTTTCCTCACACAAAGGGATTCGCGTGGGAGGTGTACAAGATGTTAGGGACGACAACTTTGCACTCATCGATGACGTAGGGAAGAGATGTCTTGACAGGTGAAGGAGGAGGGGGAGGGGAGGGGAGATGTGAAGGGGGAGATTATCAACGATAGAAGGCTTTTCTAGAAGACATCGATGATGTTGAAGGGTTTTTTATGAAGGTTGTAAACAAAGGAAGGGAAAATGAATATGGTGGGTGGGTGGGCTTTTTCTTATTCTTAATTAATTAAAAACAATTAAGAAATTATATATATATATATATATATATATATATATATATATATATATATATATATATATATATATATATATATATATATATATATATTGAGTTTTTTTTTTTGCAGGTTAAGTCACACCTCCTTTTCTCCTAAAAATACATTGTGTTTTTCATTTTTTTCAATTTAACTCTTTTAGGAGGTCTACCGGTAATCGTCCAGTTTATATATATATATATATATATATATATATATATATATATATATATATATATATATATATATATATATATATATATAGGAAAAACACAAAAGAAAAAACATTCACATTTAACAAACTTTTTCAGTTTGGCTATAAATTCTTATGTTCACCTTATTGTTGTTGCTTATAGTATTTTTTTAATATGGTTTTTAACATTAAAATTTAAAGGAAACGTTTAAGTTTTAACATTAAAATTTGGAGGAATTTCAAATATTGTAACATGTGAATAGCAACTATTTAGTCTTACTTGGGAAAATTTTCAAACATGTTGAACATTCATTATTAGATTAGATCTGAAATATAAATTAGTTTTAGAAAGTTGCTTTTTGTCTGTTTCTTTAAAAAAATCTTAAGATATCATGCCAACCTATGCCAATCTAAACCGTTGCTTTTCATTTGCTACAATCTTTGAGACTCCTGCAAATTGAAATATATTATGATATTCATTTTACTAATAAAAATTTGACACGATAGTTTTTCTAATTGTTTGAACAAATAGATGTTTCCTTTATATTTTAATGTTGACAACCATTAAGACTATTATAAACAAAAAGAATAACATGGAGTCAAAAAAAGTTAGTTCAAATAAAAACAAATTGAGTTACAAAGGATTGTAATTGCATTATTATTGATGAAACTACTTATAAGATTGAAAATGGTTCTAACTGAGAAAACATGAAACTTGGAAATGGATTTTAAAAAAAATTGTCAATGAGGATTTTTCTTGGTAGAAAAAAAAATGTATAAAATCGGAATATTGTCCATAAACATGTTAAAAGAGCCAAATCGAAAAAATTGAATTGACATAATGTTTTTATCGGAAAATGTGATGTTTAATCTGAAGAAAATCTATATATATATATATATATATATATATATATATATATATATATATATTAATATATATATATATATATATATATATATATATATATATATGCACACACATACACACACACACACACACACACACACATATATATATATATACGTGTGTGTATGTATATGTATGTATGTATGTATGTAGATGCTAGGAACACATGAACCTAGCCATATATATGTTTGTGTGTATGTACATATGTATGTTTGTATGTATGTAGAGAGAGAGAGAGAGAGAGAGAGAAATTAAAAGGAAAATATAAAAGTAAATTAGCCAAAAGTAGTCTTAAAAGTATATTGAAAGGCCATTATTGTTTAGACTATGTTGTGTGGGTATACCGCGATGGCATTATGCCTACGTGATGCGCCTTATAACACATGAAAGCCACTCCTACCCCCTTTTGTAATGTTAGGATTGTAAATAAACTACCATCCAATAATGGGAAGAAATGTAATTGTTGAAGGGTTTTATGTGGGTATATGAATTTTTTTAATACAATTTTACCTATATAAATACCATTCTCTTGTCATATAAAACATCTTCAAGCAAAGACTTCTATTTCTCAATATTTTTACTATCATTTTTAAAAAATGGAGCAACCCCCAAACATACCACCAACCAACAAAAACATAAAACACACCTCGACATGAAAAACCCTTGTGTATAAACATTTTACTTATGGGGTTTTCACAATACGACCAAGATTTTATGAATTCTACCAATCATACCTTCAAAAGCTTAATCAAAAGCTTTCCAAAACTACCATATCAATAAAAATCATATCCAAACCCTTCGTTCCAACAATCATCTTTTCAACACGCACAATTCTATCATTAAAATTTCAACAAAATTCATCTCAACAACCACCATTTCAATCATCCCAACAACCGCCAATTCAATCATTCCAAGAAGAAAGTGTACCGGATACTCAACAAGCCGAACGAACAAAGGCAAAAAAGTCAACCCCCACCAAGGTCCTAAAAGTTGTACCCAAGACGAAGAAGAGACGTCAGCTTGCACTTCGATTGTCATCTCCTCCGATGAATTTAAAGGGAACAACCAAACCAATGTTAGGTTTTTGGAATAGGTTGTTCTGCATTTCAATAATGCCATTGGTTTGAGTAACCATTAGAAAAAAGATGGTCTTACCAAAAAATAACATTGAAAATAAGTATTTAAAAATTTAGTGGTATCTAAACAATCTTTACGAAAAATACAAGAGTTGTAGAAACAAAATTGACATTTATAATACAAAGCTTCAAAGAGATGAAATTGAGTGTAACCAGAAACCTTTTATGTTGTTAGGTGCATTTCATGCACCTATTTTTCTTGTTTATTTCCGTACTTTCATTACATTTTACTTCCTAATTGTTACCTTTAGTTAACTATTTAGGCACTTGCATGTTTTATGCATAATGTCTGGTACTTTGCTATTTTTGATTTATTTTGTAGGCATTATAGAGCATGGTGCAGTGGAAAAATGGAGGAGAGCATGGAGCTGTGATGACCGAGCTTGGAGCATTGGAGCATTAAGAGAAGATGGGTTGGTGGTGTCGCAGAAGAAACTTGAACACATAACCCGAGTCGTTGTGTTTCTTATGTTTGTCCTTTTCATCATACATTTGAGCAACACGATTTGAGTCGCATTTAGACAGAAGACGGATCCAACTTTAAAGTTTGATTGAAGTTTTAGCAAAAAAAAAAAAAAAACACATCCTGATTCAACCATGCTGAAAGCACATGGACAAAACACATGGCTATACGGAAAACACATGGTCATGGTAAAAATGCATGGTCCTGATTCTGACCATGCATTTCATCCATGAGCATGTGAGCAATTACTTCTTTTACTAAAAAGGAGGAAATCAATAATTTTACAGATACAAGCGGTTTTTGAGAGTAGAGGAGGTGATTTTGGGAGCTTTTGAAGATTTATAATCATTACAAACATCTTTAATTTCAATTTGTAAGAATTAAACTTTTCATTTCCATCTTTTTGTTTGATTTATTATTAGCCATGTGTGGCTAAGAAACCTCAATTTCTAGTTCTTGTTCAAAACATGTTGATTGTTTGATTTGATACATATGGCTTGATGTTTGATTTATGATTCTATTTCAGTGATTATGTTCTTGTTTAAACTAGAATCCTTGAATTTGATTTATGTTTGATTGACCACATATATGAATTGAGTTCTTGTGTAGTTAATTACCTTTTAGGGCACCTAATCGGTCTATAAAGTAAATGATTAGTAACAAACAATAGGTTTTCTTATTGTAGAACATAGATCACATGTTTTCACACTTTTGAGCATATAAGAAGAAATGAATATTGTTAGGAAGCGTGTAAAAAGTTTATTGTGGTTTTTGAATACAATCTAAGAGTGTGTTTAGGTTGAGTTAGTAAAGCTATGTCTAGTCAAAAAGCATTTTTTGATAGATAATTTGGTAAGAAAGAGGTATTAGATCATGTTAGTATCTTTCAATACCAACTTAGAATAACAATCATGAATCATATCAAGTCGTAATCAAGTTAAATGAAAACATTAAGAACTAGAACTAGAACCATTTTAACACCTTGTTTTACAAATCTATTTAGTTTTTCTACATATTTTCAAAGTAGATTGTTATTTACATTATACAACCCCCCCCCCCAATTTGTGACTAAACTACCTTATGCAAAGTGGTATAAACTTTTTTCTTGCACTTATGAGGATAGACCTTACTTGCCTTGTACTACTTTCTAGTGCATTATAGCCAGTGGCGAAGCACCACCGATTTTGCACCTCACAGCGGAACAGAAGTACCACCGATCGATAATCCCAGACTCCCTTTCAGAGCTCCCGGAGTCCCTACGCACCTCGCTACCACATCCGAATCAAGCGGCCGAGAGACTACTGGAGCAGCCCCTCGCTGCACTCACTGAGACCACAATCAACCTCGTAGCATCTTCACTCATTCCCTCGGCCTCTTGGACCACGAAGATGCCTCCCACTTCGCGAATCGACCGACGAAACCTTGCTGCCAGCGAGCTTCTTCTTCCTTCGGTCCTCTTCGTGACCTGTGACGATCAAGGGCCCCGATGCAACGCCTACGCTTTGTGCTTGTGTTCTCAAAATCTTCATTCATCTGCCTTCGATCACTTTTCACCTTCATTCTATCTACATTCATTCATTTTGTTTCTTTTCTTTACTCGATCAGTAAATGATGAAGACGGGGCTTAAAATCCCTAATTTCATTTAGCTTGTGAAATGACCAAACTAACCTCATTATTAAATCATGTATTCAAAATCAGTCCCAACCCCAAACATTGAATCCATTTATTCAAAACAGCCCCTCCCATGAAGATTCTTAACAAAATCAATACAATTCCAAACTTAAATTCCATTTAAACCATTTCAGTCCCTCCCTTGAATTATTTTAACCAAAGGAGTCCTGCTTTGGTTAATTAAATTACCAAACATCCCCAATTTAAATTTGTTACGAAACGGTCCTAGAGTATTTCAATGTTCAAGAATGATCGCTTTGTGGTTTCTCACGTCAAGCTTTTCAAAAGAACCCGAATTCGAATAACTTCAACTCATGCTTCAAGGGTGAGTGCTTATGGCCCGTTTTTAATATTTCTAATTATTTCTAGGGAGAATACATGTACCTGTATACTTCATTTATACAAACAACTTATCGTTTTATGTGAAAATACAATAATCATAGTTTATAAAAATGTTATTTAACAAGGTAACATATTGCCACAAATTGGAATTCTAATGCTTTTGTAAACATTAAAAATGATAACATTTGTGCCTAAAAATTGAAAGTATGCATGATGTTTATTCAATAACACCAGATTTCCATGAATCACCCTATGCAAACACTTTTAATAGTCAACAAAAAATTGGAAACCCTAAAAATCCCGGTTTAAATCCATTGAGGACTAGGATTTCCTTATTGGGCCTAATGGACCAATAAGCTTCCAATTTGACTACTTTGGGCATAGAACCCTTAAATGGGCTCTAATTAGATCCACTTTCATGAAACTTAACATTTTGGGCTATAATGGTGTAACATCCCCCTCTGGCACGTATCACAATATTATCCACTTTGGGCCACCCGGCACAAGGACTTTCCAGGGGGTCACCCATCCTGGTACTACTCCCGCCCGAGCACGCTTAACTGCAGAGTTCTTATGGGATCTGCTGCCCTCACGGCTTTAAAATGCGTTGTGGTAGGGAAGGTATCCACACCCCTTATAAGGAATGCTTAGTTCTCATTCCCAGCCGATGTGGGATCAGATCTAACCCACTTTCAACCCCATTATAGGGTTCGACATCCCCGTCGAACACATCGACCCGTGCCCTGGCTTTGATACCATTTGTAACATCCCCCTCTGGCACGTATCACAATATTGTCCGCTTTGGGCCACTCGGCACAAGGACTTCCCAGGGGGTCACCCATCCTGGTACTACTCCCGCCCGAGCACGCTTAACTGCAGAGTTCTTATGGGATCTACTGCCCTCACGGCTTTAAAACGCGTTGTGATAGGGAAGGTATCCACACCCCTTATAAGGAATGCTTAGTTCTCCTTCCCAGCCGATGTGGGATTAGATATAACCCACTTTCAACTGTGACATCCCCTAATTTCTCGGCCAGAAAAGACCGATTTAATTTATGCTTTTTAAAATAAAATCAGAGAAATCTTTTTAAAAGATGTTGCGGAATTAGTCCCCAAAAAAAATATGATAAAAGTTTATCAAAACCTTCATTAAGAGGGTATATGTTTTCCATATATATATATATATATATATATATATATATATATATATATATATATATATATCAAAATCTCGGGATGTCATGTTCCGATACAGATCAAAAGCATAAACAAGACATCATAAGCCTTTCAACAGTTATTTACAACTACTAGCCTATAATCTAAAAATCTCTCTTCATCCTCCGACTATACTCGGGGTCCACCCTGTAACATAAAAAGCTGAGTGGGTCAGGCTTGGGAGCCTGGTGAGCATATAGAGTTTTCAACCCACAATAATAATAAACTTACTAAGTTCATCAATCAACAATAACCCTGATTACCTGATCCCGTTATCCTCACTTTAGGTCCCTAAACACTTATCACAAGGGACTTAGCCTAAAAAATATCATCGGGATGGACACTACTGCTAAGGGGTTTCCTCAGCCATACATATCCTAAAGGAAACCATGAGGGGCATGGAGTATAGCGAATGAACACTCTCAGTTCATTAACACCTACAGGTTGCGGACCTGCTAATGTTTCCCACTGGACTGCCTAAAATAGTTCGTGGTCCTCATCCAAACTCCGCTAGATGACTGGATTTCAAAACACATCGAGGCCTCTCATCAATTTTATTTTATCACACATCACTATCGACCCATGTTCTACCCAACATATTTGTAGATAATAATACTTATCCAGTTTAAAACTTGTATAAAACATCAACTCAATAGTTACCTCAAATAAACAATTAATATATCTACACATAGCACGTATTATAAGGTAAATACTTCATATCTATGTGTAAAAGGAAAGTGACTATACACTCACATGATTTGATGATAATTGGGCAGCAATTCGTTTCCTAAAACGCTCGTTTCTAATAAAACTGGGAGTTTTATTGAGAAATCGGGCTTTGCAAAATTCGGGCTTCGAAACTGAAAAGATAAATTTTTTGGGCTTCTCGAGCACTTCGTGGCATATTCCGGGCTTTACAATCGATGCCGGGGCTTTGGGGGATTCTAAGATGAAGAAAATATGGGTTTAGGGGTTAAAATTGACAAATTTTCAAAGTTACCCGAAAGGTCTCGCACCCTTCTATTTATAGGGGCGAGGCTTCTGATCCAAGGGCTGAGAAGAGGTCATGCGTCGCAGATCCAAGGGTTTGCAAGGAAGGCTCGCACGAGGGTAGCATG
This sequence comes from Lactuca saligna, assembly GCF_052625555.1. Classification (NCBI taxonomy): domain Eukaryota; kingdom Viridiplantae; phylum Streptophyta; class Magnoliopsida; order Asterales; family Asteraceae; genus Lactuca; species Lactuca saligna. Next base: position 181,947,390 of record NC_136423.1, read on the forward strand.
TGCGAAGGGCTCGGTGTCGACCTCTAATTGGACCGCGGTCTTCTAGCCGACATGCGAGGTTCGGAGGTTAGGCGGTGCGAGGTTCGGTCTGGATGCGAGCTTCAGATTGGGCCTCCCTTTGGTCGAATCAGAAGAGGACACGAGGCAAGCGTTGCGAGGCTCGGACACGAGGAGTAGAACACGCGTCAGACCTCTACTGGACCGGACTTCGGATGCGAGGGCAGGCGACACGTCTCACTTGGTGGCTTCATGACTCAGCAGCTCGGATATGTGGCGCATGCGGAGCGAGGACACGTGGCAAGCATGCAACAAAGGTGACGTGGCCGAAGCCACATACGCGAATTTTCTCGGTTTTTTGTGCAAAAACTTCTAAAATCCATAACTTTCGCATACTAGCTCCATTTTTGACGTTCTTTATATGCACGCGTAGCTAAAATTACGCTCTACAACTTCCGTTTAGACTTCGTCAGCTGATTTTGAATTTAAATTTTATATTATTATTTTTAACAGACCGGGACAGGGAATCCGTTAAAAATTCATAACTTCTTCATCCGACGTCCGTTTTCGTCAGACTTTTTACCGTTGTACTCCTAATGATGAGAACTTCAATTCTCGTTTAGGTTGTGTCGGCTAAAAATCGCTCGATCTAAAATTCAAGTTTTTAGCTGTCTACTGCTAAGCTGAAACTTCGAAAAATCATAACTTCCTCATACGAAGTTCGATTTGGGCGTTCTTTTTATCAAACTTCTCAGTTTGATGAATACTACGACTTTCATTTAGATTAGTAAGGCTAAAAAGTATTTTATCAAAAACTCACTTTTTACGACATTCAGCACCGTGCCGGTTTTGTCGCTAAACTTCGACAGGTCATAACTTCTTCGTTATAACTCAGATTTTGGTATTCTTTATATCCCCGAAATCCTTGTTTTGAGCATACAAGTTTATGTAAAGATATCGGGCTTATCGCTAATGTTAATTTTGATGCTTATTTTTATTCTTAATTAAATAAAACTTAATAATTAAGCATAAAACACATAATTCACATAATATTCACATAATTCCTTTTCATTTCTTCAAAATGAGTTACAAAGGTTAACCCAGACTATCAACTCAACTTAAATGCCTAGGCTAGAAACACGAGTGTTACAATTCTCTCCCCCTTAGGATGATTATGTCCCTGGAATCACATATCACCAAACAACTGCGGGTAGCGACTCATCATATCACTCTCTGTTTCCCAAGTGAGATTTGGTCCATTCGTATGTTTCCAACGTATAAGCACTAAATCAACCATCTTGCATCGCAACTTCATAGTCTTACGGTCAACGATTGCCTCAGGTTCTTTGATCAACCTCTTGTTTTCATCCAACCTTAACTCAGAAATCGGAATTATGTCGGGCACATCTCCCGTGAACTTTCTCAAGTAAAACACATGAAAGGTGTTATGAATACCCTCCAGTTCTTCCGGTAACTCTAGCTTGTAAGCTTGATTCCTGATCTTCTAAAGAACTTTGAACGGTCCAATAAACCTTGGACTCAACTTTCCTCATTTCCCAAATCTTATATGTCCCTTCCACGGTGAGACTTTAAGTAAAACCGAATCTCCAACTTCAAAGGTTATCGGTCATCTTTTCTTGTCAGCATAACTCTTTTGTCGATCGTGAGCAGCTAACATCCTTTCTCTTATCACTTTCAACTTTTCGGCAGTCTGATGGACTATTTCAGGTCCCATAAACTGCTTTTCCCCAGGTTCCAGCCAACATGATGGTGTTCGACACTTTTCCCCATACAAAGCGTGATAAGGTGCCATCTTAATGCTTGAGTGGAAACTATTATTATAGGAGAATTCTACTAGAGTTAAGTGTTCATCCCATTTACCTTTGAATTCTACGGTACATGCTCTCAACATATCCTCCAATGTTTGAATCGTTCGTTCGCTCTGACCATCGGTTTGCGGATGATAAGCTGTACTTAAACACAACTTAGTACCCAATTCCTCTTGTAGACTCTTCCAAAACCTTGAGGTAAAATGGCTATCACGATTGGATACAATCGTTAGCGGAACACCGTGAAGTCTCACAATTTCCTTCACATAAGAATTCGCAAGTTTATCCATAGACCATTTCTCTTTGGCTGCTATGAAATGCGCACTCTTACTGAAGCGATCTACGACCACCCAAATCATGTCGTGACCGTTCCTTGTTCTGGGTAGTTTAGTCACAAAATACATGGTTATGTCTTCCCATTTACCTATGGGTACAGGTAAAGGTTCTAAGCTCCCATACGGTTTCTGATGTTGTGCTTTAACCCTAGCACAAGTTACACACTCGGCCACATACTTAGCAACATCAAGCTTCATCGTCGGCCACCAATAATAGGGTTTTAGATCCCTATACATTTTTGTACTGCTGGGATGAATCGAGTACATGGTCTTGTGAGCTTCTTCCATCAGAAGATCTCTTACTTCGCCCGTCTTAGGTACCCAAATCCTATCTTGGAATACCTCTAACCCTTGGTTGTTTGTACCGAACACTAACGTTTTGCCCAAACGTTCTTCCTTTCGGTCACTTTTCTCTAAAGCTTCCTCTTGAGCGTTCTTTATACTTTCCACAATTGTCGAGACAACTTCAATTCTAAACGCTCTTGGCCTTTTCTTTTCAAGGTTTACCTTCCGACTGAGAGCATCAAGAACCACATTTGCTTTACCAGGGTGGTAAAGTATTTCACAGTCGTAGTCCTTGAGTAACTCTAGCCAGCGTCGTTTCCTCATGTTCAATTCCTTCTGATTAAAGAGATATTGGAGACTCTTATGATCAGTGAAAAGTTTACACTTTGTGTCATAAAGATAATGCCTCCATATCTTTAGGGCGAATACTACCGCTGCCAACTCCAAATCGTGAGTGGGGTAGTTCTTTTCATGTTCCTTCAATTGCCTTGATCCATATGCTATCACTTTATCCCTTTGGGTCAGAACACAACCTAACCCAACTCCAGATGCATCGCTATAAACTGCGAAGTCATCAACTCCTTCAGGCAACGAAAGTATCGGTGCTTCACACAATCTCTTCTTCAACTTCTCAAAGGCTTCCTTATGCTTCTCATTCCAAGAATAAGTAGCTCCTTTGTGGGTCAAAGTTGTTAATGGAGGATCAATCGATGAAAAGCCTTGGATAAACCTTCGGTAATATCCAGCTAATCCTAAAAAGCTTCGAATCTCCGTAGGACTTTTTGAGAAGTTCCCACTTCATTAAAACTTCAATCTTTGCTGGGTCAACCATTATTCCTTCTTGGTTAACCACATGACCTAAAAATTGGACTTCTTGAATCCAAAATTCACATTTGGAGAACTTTGCATACAACTTCTCCCTTTTCAGGACTTCTAGCACTTCGCACAGATGCTTTTCATGCTCCTGCTTGCTTTTCAAATAAATCAAGATGTCGTCTATGAATACTATCACGGATTTATCTAGGAATGGTTTACAAACCCTATTCATCAAATCCATGAAAGTTGTTGGGGAATTGGTTAGTCCGAATGACATAACCAAAAATTCATAGTGTCCATATCTTGTTCTAAACGCAGTCTTTTCGATATCCTGCTCTCTCACCTTTAGTTGATGGTATCCCGACCTAAGATCGATCTTCGAGAAATAGCTCGAACCCTGTAACTGGTAGAACAGGTCATTGATCCTTGGCAACGAGTACTTGTTCTTTATCATCACTTTGTTCAGCTCTTTGTAATCGATGCATATTCTCATGCTCCCGTCTTTCTTCTTTACAAATAACACAGGGGCTCCCCAAGGCGATGAACTAGGTCGAATGAAACTTTTGTCCAATAATTCCTGAAGTTGTGTCATAAGTTCTTTCATCTCTGTTGATGCTAATCGATAGGGTGCTTTTGCTATCGGCGTCATTCCTAGTAACAAGTCGATATGAAATTCTACTTGTCGATCAGGGGGCAATCCTGGAAGATCTTCAGGAAAGACTTCCGAATAATCACACACGACCGGAATATTATGCACCTCCTTCTTTTCCATCTTAGCATCGATCACGAACGCTAGATATGATGTACATCCCTTGGCCAAACATTTTATGGCTTTCATTAGGGAAATGATTCCAGAATCTACTCTGTGTTTGTCTCCATACACCATAAACGACTCTTTCCCTGGCGGGTTTACTTTTACTATCTTCTTTCTAGATAATATTTCTGCATCGTTGGCGCTAAGCCAATCCATTCCTAAAATTATGTCAAATCCATTTAACTCGATAGGCAATAATTCCTCTTGGAACTTATTCCCATCCAAGTCAATGAGGATGTTTTTCATACGATGGCTAACAGGTACAAACTTGCCACTAGCAATCTCGACTAATAAGGCATTAACTAGCCTATCTACAGGCAAAGCTAGCTTTCTACCAAATTCATGCGATATAAAGGAGTAATTGGCTCCAGAATCAAACAAAATTTGGGCAGGCAATTCGTTTACGAGAAAGGTACCTGAAGCGACATCGACTTCTTCTTTTGTAGCTTCAAGTGTCATCTGAAAGGCTCTCGCCTTCGGCTTTGGTGGTAGATTGGGCTTTGCTGCATCCTTCCTCTTTGGATAGTCTTTAAGAATATGCCCTACTTCATGGCACTCAAAGCATACCCTCTCGTCGGACGGACACACATTGGCATAATGCCCAGTCTTTCCACATTTGAAGCAAGTCACCTCCTCACTGCATCTCCCAGAGTGATTTTTCTTGCACTTCTCACACCATTTCACATCACCTCCTCTTCCTCCAAACTTCTTGGACTTAGAAAATTTTCTTGTTGGAACCTGAAGTTCCTTCAAATTTTCTCTTTTCACCAACTTCTGCCCTCTCCAGACCCTTCTCTCTGATCTGAACCTCAACATTCTTAGCAGCCCAGATGGCGGCTTTCAAAGTGGTTGCTTGCTTAACCATTGGACCAAAGACCACTGGTAATCCGAGGGCAAACTTGTTGACCTTAGAGAGTTCAGTTGGAACTAGATGAGGAACAAGCTTCATCTTTTCCATAAAACTAGCAGCGTATTCAGTAACGCTCATCTTTCCTTTCTTTAAATTCTGGAACTCATTGTTGATTTCCATAAGATCCTGCTCAGAGCAGTACTGTAATTTCAGTTTTACCACAAAATCTTCCCAAGACATCTTACTAGCTTCACCCTTGGGCATCGAATCAGCTAGTAACTTCCACCAGCTCAACACACCAGACTTTAACAGAGGGATTGCAAGTGCAGTCTTTTGTTTGTTGTTGCACTTGCAACTTTCAAACATCGTCTCCATTTCGGAGATCTAATTCATGACTTCCACTGGTGTCGGACTCCCAGATAGACACGACGATTTAGATGCCATGAAATCTTTGTATTTGCATCCGCGTCCATCAACTCCTCCATCTTGGTTGTTTTGTCTAACTATCGGTGGGTTGGCTTGACCAAGAGTCCCACTGTAGTTCCCTCCTACTGATTGCCCTTCATTCAATACGGGCTGTTCAACAGGCATCGTGGTCTCTTCCCTATGTTGTTGTAGTAATCGCCTCATCTCCTCCATTTGGCGATCTAACATCATCTTTATCATTGCTTGTACCCCATCCATCGTCATTGGTGCAGGTGCAGCTCCTACAACAGGTACTTGCTCAACTACTTGAGGTTGAGGCTGTTGATCCTTGTTTCCGTTTGCATTTGCAACTCCTCTACGAGTTCTGGCCATTACAATCTATATAACGAATAAGGCGAATTTAGGTCTTTATCCTTGTTAGACATGTCAATTACCTTATCACTCCGAAACGTTTACATGTTAGTTCTAATCTCGTAATCATACGCTTAGAATCCTACACACATAAGGTTTCCAGATCCGGCCGGCAACAGACCATAGATTCGAACAAATAATGGCACACATGGCAAACACATAGCATTTAGCACATAAGGTCATTTTAGGCATGCTACGTAAAATAAACTAGTGCTCGTGTCTAAAATATGGTAGACACTCATCTCACAATCATCACTTATCATTCTAAGTTCAAGTCTAGAAATTCTACAATTTCTTAGTTCGCTTAAACTAATGCTCTGATACCAACTGTGACATCCCCTAATTTCTCGGCCAAAAAAGACCGATTTAATTTATGCTTTTTAAAATAAAATCAGAGAAATCTTTTTAAAAGATGTTGCGGAATTGGTCCCCAAACAAAATATGATAAAATTTTATCAAAACCCTTCATTAAGAAGGTATACGTTTTCCATATATATATATATATATATATATATATATATATATATATATATATATATATATATATATATATATATATATATATATATATATCAAAACCTCGGGATGTCATGTTCCGATACAGATCAAAAGCATAAACAAGACATTATAAGCCTTTCAACAGTTATTTACAACTATTGACCTATAATCCAAAAATCTCTCTTCATCCTCCGACTATGCTCGGGGTCCACTACTTGTAACATAAAAAGCTGAGTGGGTCAGGCTTGGGAGCCTGGTGAGCATATAGGGTTTTCAACCCACAATAATAATAAACTTACTAAGTTCATCAATCAACAATAACCCTGATTACTCGTTCCCGTTATCCTCACTTTACGTCCCTAAACACTTATCACAAGGGACTTAGCCTAAAGAATATCATCGGGATGGACACTATTGCTAAGGGGTTTCCTCAGCCATACATGTCCTAAAGGCAACCATGAGGGGGATGGAGTACAACGAATGAACACTCTCAGTTCAATAACACCTACAGGTTGCGGACCTGCTAATGTTTCCCACTGGACTGTCTAGAATAGTCTGTGGTCGTCATCCAAACTCCGCTAGATGACTGGATTTCAAAACACATCGAGGCCTCTTATCAATTTTATTTTATCACACATCACTATCCACCCATGTTCTACCTAACATATTTGTAGATAAAAGTACTTATACAGTTTAAAACTTGTATAAAACATCAACTCAACAGTTACCTCAAATAAACAATTAACATATCTACACATAGAACGTATTATAAGGTAAATACATCATATCTATGTTTAAAATCAAAGTGACTATACACTCACATGATTTGATGATAATCGGGCAGCAATTCGTTTCCTAAAACGATCGTTTCTAATAAAACCGGGAGTTTTATTGAGAAGTCGGGATTTGCAAAAGTTGGGCTTCGAAACCGAAAAGATAAATTTTCCGGGCTTCTCGAGCACTTCGTGGCGTATTCTGGGCTTTACAATCGGTACCGGGGCTTTGGGGGATTCTAAGATGAAGAAAATAAGGGTTTAGGGGTTAAAATTGACAAATTTTCAAAGTTACCCGGGAGGTCTTGCACCCGTCTATTTATAGGGGCGAGGCTTCTGATCCAAGGGCTGAGAACAGGCCATGCATTGCAGATCCAAGGGTTCGCAGGGAAGGCTCGCACGAGGGTAGCATGTGCGAAGGGCTCGGTGTCGACCTCTAATTGGACCGTGGTCTACTGGTCGACATGCGAGGTTCGGAGGTTAGGCGGTGTGAGGTTTGGTCTGGATGCGAGCTTCGGATTGGGCCTCCCTTTGGTCGAATCAGAAGAGGACACGAGGCAAGCGTTGCGAGGCTCGGACACGAGGAGTAGAACACGCGTCGGACCTCTACTGGACCGTACTTTGGATGCGAGGGCAAGCGACACGTCTCGCCTGGTGGCTTCGTGACTCAGCAGCTCGGATACGTGGCGCATGCGGAGCGAGTACACGTGGCAAGCGTGCAGCGAAGGTGACGTGGCCGAAGCCACATACGCGAATTTTCTCGGTTTTTTGTGCAAAAACTTCTAAAATCCATAACTTTCGCATACTAGCTCCATTTTTGACGTTCTTTATATGCACGCGTAGCAAAAATTACGCTCTACAACTTCCGTTTAGACTTCGTCGGCTGATTTTGAATTTAAATTTTATATTATTACTTTTTAACAGACCGGGACAGGGAATCCGTTAAAAATTCATAACTTCTTCATCCGACGTCCGTTTTTGTTAGACTTTTCACCGTTGTGCTCCTAATGACGAGACCTTCAATTCTCATTTAGGTTGTGTCGGCTAAAAATCGCTTGATCTAAAATTCGAGTTTTTAGCTGTCTACTGCTAAGCTGAAACTTCGAAAAATCATAACTTCCTCATACGAAGTCAGATTTGGGCGTTCTTTTTATCGAACTTCTCAGTTTGACAAATACTACAACTTTCGTTTAGATTACTAAGGCTAAAAAGTAGTTTATCAAAAACTCACTTTTTACGACATTCAGCACCGTGCCGGTTTTGTCGCGAAACTTCGATAGGTCATAACTTCTTCGTTATAACTCGGATTTTTGTATTCTTTATATCCCCGAAATCCTTGTTTCGAGCACTACAAGTTTATGTAAAGATATCGGGCTTATCTCTAACTTTAATTTTGATTCTTATTTTTATTCTTAATTAAATAAACCCTAATAATTAAGCATAAAACACATAATTCACATAATATTCACATAATTCCTTTTCATTTCTTCAAAATGAGTTAAAAAGGTTAACCCAGACTATCAACTCAATATAAATGCCTAGGGTAGAAACATGAGTGTTACAAATGGGCCTAAAATGGATTAGTTTACCTTTGATAAGCCTTATTGGACCATAACTAGCCGAGTTAACCTTGTCGTGCAATAACTAATCTAATTAGCCCTAAAGGGCCACAAACCTAATCTTTTTTGCTAATTGGGTCGTGAACCACCCTAATGGCCCATTGGACCAAAAACTTCTTTATGGGCCTCAAAAACTTCGAACCAAGATATGAAGTGGGCCAAATTGATCTATTTATTCCTCTTAGCCCAAGATTTCGGCCCAAGATAAAAAACAAAACTAATATGGAAGATATTATAGCGCCACCTCATAATCTCATTGTGGTTCTCCATGCAAATACCCCCTAAACAAATAAGAAAATTACACACATCTATGCATCTATCACATCTTCATCTCTCCTCTCCCCTCTTTTCTTCTACCTTTAGCCGAGAGTATCAACACCCAAACACATAATGCATTCTCAGACATTTCCAAATTCTCTCAAGAACATCCTTTTCTCCATCCAAATTTTCGAAGAATCTAGGGTGCTTCCAAGAAGACCCTTCACTTATATCACCATCATTGGTAAGTTAGTGTTAGAGATAAGTCTTTCTTTCCATTCTCAAGCTAGAACAACTCCTTATATGACTTCATTTGGTGATCATACTTCCTTTAAAACCTTATAATTCGAAAATTCTCTTCAAGGAAGTGTCTATGGTCGAAAACCACATCATCTTCTTCCAATCCTTCTTAAAAAATGTGAGCAACTAAGCAATGTGATTTCATACCCCCTATTTTTGATTTTTACATGTTTTGGGGGGAGAATACAAGTACTATGTGTTGATCTATATGTGTATGCTTGTTATATATGATTTCTTTGGTTTATGTTGTGAAAATATGATATTATTTACTAAATCTCAAAATCTATGGCTAAATTGTGAAGGATACATGAAAAAATAACATAATAAAAAACTTACTTCAAAGATCTAAGGGTCTTTAGGCTCAAGAAGTGAAAACAAAGTACAAATCCTTATAAGTGTCATTTTTGCAAAAATAACAAAGATTTGGGTAAAATATGACATTTTCGGTTTTGTAAGGATAAAATGGTATTATTCACATAAAAATATGACTTTTATGAAAATAACACTTTTCTAGGGGTCAAAAACATAAATTTTAGCTTATTGGGCTTTAATTTGGACCTCATGAGTTTTTGTGCCCAAAGTTGCGAAAAATGAAGTTTTGAGGGAATTAAGTGGAAAACCTAACAAACTATGAGTCTAAAATGTAAATAAACTATTTCATGGGCTGAAAATGACATTGATGCAAGAATTGGACTAAAAATGCAAAGTTTTTGATTTTGGGGTCAAAATTGTAAAACTTACAGAATTTGAGCCAAAAATATAAACATTTTACAATTAAAGGCTGGAAACGACAAAGTTTTGGGCTGAAATTATTATTTAAATAAATTTTGGGTAAAAAATGTCAAGAAAAATGGTTTAAGGACCAGAAATGTCAATTTCATAAAAAGGGACTAAAAGTGCCATTTTTATAGATAAAGGGGTTGTAATGGTCAAATTAAATGTTTTGGGCTAAATACTAAAATATTAAATTATTGGGTTATAAATATTAAGTTTATAACGCATGGTTTTAATATATATATATATATATATATATATATATATATATATATATATATATATATATATATATATATATATATATATATATATATATATAACCAAAGCTTCGGTATAAATCAAACGTTAAGATACTTTTTTAACATTGCGAATAAACATTTAGCATACAACAAATACCTACACTACGAATTTAAACTCGATAAACCATAAATGATTCAATGGTTAGGCCCAAAAATCTTATGTTCGTGCTATTGAGTCTTTGTGGCTCAATATCACGATTATTTGGCCCAATATATTCAAACATGGTTATTGGGTCTTGCTGATCCAATTGCATGCCCAATAGGCCTTTATCAGCTTTAACATGCTATTAGGACTTAGTGGACCATTTGCATTGCTAATAAGACCCTAAACATTCATAATATGCTTAATGAGCTATAACGTGTCCGTAGCATACTCGACAGTCTATAATAACATACATTATTAGTGGACCAACGTTGTCCTATTTCATGTCTGTTGGGCTTACTTCATATTCTCGTAATCATCATTCGGGTTGTAAAACAAGGTTATTTAATTTCATGGGATTTACTGAGAAAGAACGGGTGGCACCAATAAGTGTCGGTCATAGTCTGTAGTTATAACCAGAGTTACCTGGAGGGAGAGCAAGAGTGTGTGTATAGATCTATACGGGGGTGACTCCCACACACCTGTGTTGTTCGCTATAGTTAGACTCGGCCGGTCTAGGGTGACAAAATCTTGATCAAAATCGGCATCCAATAAAATGCCAAGACAGGCAAATTAGTCATTATTATGCATGGTTATAACGACTCACATAGAGATCCATTACCATCCAAGTAATCATGGGAAATCATATTCATACGTTGTAATGATACAATAATACAAATCTATTATACTATTTATATCGGAAAACATCGGGTTTTCCATGGGAACAACATTATTCACTCCTACATACAACAAATATAATACAAGGGTCAATTTGAATAACAATCACTTTTACATATCTTGAAATCACATACATATGCACTTATGGGATCATCACATCTTTTTCGCAAACAACTTTTGTACAGAAAATATCGGACTTTGTGAGTTTTACAAAAATACAAACTAGTTTTATATCAAACATGCTTATGAACTCACCAACATTATATATGTTGATGTTTTCAAAATAACTTGTATTCTCAGGATATCGTTAGACCAAACCACCTCCAGGTGTGTTTCAGGGAATTTCCTTTGTGAATTTTTAATTAACAGAAAGTTTATGTTTTGAAATATTCCATGTAAAGAATGTACTTGATGTGAACAAAGTCAGTTGTAATGTATTAATGCACTGTGATGTTTATGTTATATTTCATGTATATTCATTGTGATGATATTTCAATTTAAGTCACACGAGCCCCCGGACGTTTCCGCCGTCTAGTTCGGGGGTGTGACACATATCGTTACAAATAAACTAGTATAAACTTTTTGTATATGTATTGTTAGATGCCATTTTATGCATCTTTTAAGGTAGTTTTTATTATCCTTAGCATCATTTTTTTTACAATTGCATGTCATTTGTTTCAATAATGTTCAACTTAGGTCTTTTATCAAAAGAAAACATGTGAGGTATGGACAAACAGTTCGACCTCAACGAAGACGAAATACAATATTTTATGAAGAAAATTTAGACCCCAAAGTTTGGTGAAGTCAGGAGTACACTCTTAAATGAAGCTTGTAAATTGAGATATTCAGTACATCCTGGATCAGAAAATATGTATCTTGATCTCAATAAGCTTTATTGGTGGCCCAACATGAAGGCAAAGATTTCCATCCATGTCAATAAATGCTTGACTTTCTCTAATATCAAAGCAGAGTACCAAAAGTCATAAGGACTAGTACTAAAACCATCAAGCCTGTAATAGAAATCGGAACAAATAATCATGGACTTCATAACAAAGGATCCATAAAAATCAAGCAATTATGACACCATTTGGATAGTGGTTGGCCGTTTGACCAAGTCAGCCCATTGCTTAGCCATCTAAGAAACCGGCAAGATGGAAAAACTCACCAATACCTATCTCAAGGAGAAAGTCAGACTACATGGTCTACCGATATATATTATCTCAGACCAAGATAGCAGATTCACTTCCAGATTTTGGGAAATCACCGTAAAGGTTCAAAGCTACCAAAATTAAAATGAGTAATGCATATCATCCACAGACGGATGGCCAAAGTGAAAGAATAATAAAAACTCTGGAAACATGCTTCATGCTTGTGTGATAGACTTTTGTAATGCATGGGATACTCACTTGCTACCAGTTGAGTTTTCATACAATAATAATTATTCACACTAGTATAAAGGTTGTTCCATTCGAGGCCTTGTACGGGTGCAAATTCCATTCTTTAATATGTTGGGCAGAAGTTGGAGATACCCGATTAGCTATAAGGCACGCTAGAGATATTCTACACACTGGCCCTGAGATCATTCATGAAAAATGGAGAAGTGTGTCTCTAATGAGAATCTTGTCTTTCCTCGTGATGTGATCCATGTCAAAACTAAACCTCACATCGTGAAGGAACCAATGGAGATCATGGATCGGGAACTCAAACGCCTCAAACAAAGTCGCATACCTATAGTAAAATTTAGATGGAACTCTCATAGAGGACTAGAGTTTACTTGTGAACGTGAGGACCAGATGAAACAAAAGGATCCGTAATTTTTCATTAATGTTCCCCCAACTACTGGAACAGAATAAGAGTAGAATAAATTATCCTAGAACTTAATAATTTCGAGATAAATTTCCCTTAATGAGGAGGTAATGTGACATCCCAAAATTTAGGTCAAAGACTATGAACGACCAAGTTCACAGTAAATCTCTTGGTAATTTGACTCATTGAGTTTTAGTGCATCTTATGTGAAATAAATGAATTCATTTCAAGTATTATAAGGTACTAGATGGTATCTTACTTCCAAATATGTAATTTGGCAAACAAATCAAACAACTCAAACTACAACCTTAGGAATGTGTCTAAAAAACTGAAATTCCGTATTAAGTAGTTGTGAGTAATAAAAAGATTCTAGTCTCGTAGTACATGTCTTCCTGTTTTTCAAAATATAAAGAACATCCAAAAACAGAGTTTCTATGCAAAATATACACCGTTTTAATAATCCAAATCAGTATAATACTAATTTCTTAAAACTGCTAAATACACACAATATTATTAAATCTATAAGTGTATATAAAATATCCAAATTCAACCAAATCAATCTTACAAATAAATACATAAAATATACACATAAAAAGCCTTTGCTTCAATTTTCAACCAAAAAAAAAAAAACACATAATACATAAAAATCAATCAAAAATCAAATTAATTATGAGATAAAAACTAACAGCTAAGTTAGAGATTGCTTCCGCCTTGTGCTTCTTCCGTTTGTCCTTCGATTGCAACCATCCATTTACTGATCATTCACTCAAAATGGATCTCAATGGTGCAACCAAATTATAGAGAAATCTGAGAAAATTTTACCCTAAGACTATCTTCAATCGATCACGGCTTCACCTCATTTCTCTTCTTTCTTCTTCTTCTTCTTCTTAATTTCCAGCCTAGAACACACCACTGAAGTGGGTGTTTTTGTGTCCAGTGCAAACACAAGAGCAACATCACCATCATTCATTCTTCATTCCATTCCATGTCAAAAATCAAACCCAAACATACACCAAAACTCCATTGATTTCTGTCAAAAAGAGAGAGAGAGAGAGAGAGAGAGAGAGAGAGAATGTGTGAGAGAGAGTGAGTGAGAGAGAGAGAAAAGAAGAACCGTAAGCAACAGGACCCTCCATCTCCATCTCAATTTCGCACCACACAGCCGGATAGAAACACAATCGATCGACGATCTCGGACTCCGTCGGCCCTCCAGGAGTCCCATCGCACCTCGCTACCACAACCGAATCAAGCGGCCGAGAGACTGCTTGAGGAGCCCCTCGCTGCACCCACGGAGACCACAATCAACCTCGCGTCAACTTCTCTCGTTCATTCGGCCTCGTCAAGCCCGAAGACGCCACCGACTTTGCGAATCGACCGACGATACATCGCCGCCTGCGAGCTTCTTCTCCCTCCGTTCCTCATCGTGACCTGCGACGAGCAAGAGTCCGGATGTGGCACCGCCGCTTCGTGCTTTTCTTCTCACCTTCTTCGTTCATCTGCCTTGAATCACTTGCCGCCTTTGTTCTATCTGCATTCGTTCATTCCGCTTTTTTCCTTTACTCGATCAGCAAATGACGAAGATGGGGGCTTAAAAGCCCTAATTTCATTTAGCTTGTGAAATGACCAAACTAACCTCCTTATTAAATCATTAAATTAACCTCCTTATTAAATCATTAAATCATGTATTCTCCAAACATTGAATCCATTTATTCAAAATAGCCCCTCCCATAGAGATCCTTAACAAAATCAATCCAATTCCCAAACTTAAATTTCATTTAAACCATTTCAATCCCTCCCTAAGATGTCCTACTTTGGTTAATTAAATTTCATATATATATATATATATATATATATATATATATATATATCATGTTGCCTTAACTTAAGTCTTGAAAAATATCATATTTCGTCATGACTCGTAAAAGATTAAAGCTTGACTTAGCCACCAATATGAGCAACATATAAATGCCCGAAACAAAAATTCTCTATATTTTTGCATAAGGCACGCCTAAGCGCCTCAAACCATCGACATTCCTCCTCCTAGCATAGAGTTTAAGATAGGTTTGATTACACCAACACAAAATAAATTTGTATCGCCCCATTTCCAAACAAGAAGCTATTATTCTATAGATGTTTGGCTTTCATCATTATTCGATGTTTTTTTATCCTTTTCTAAATGTCCGACTGTGTTGCTATATTCTAGTTTACAACGTTTGTATTAGGATTTATTTGATGCGTTAGCTGAAAAACTGACTTTTTTTTATGAGCTAGATTATCAATAAGTTATCTCAAGCTAGCTTATCCATAAGCTATTTTTGTAGTCTCACCAAATAAGCTTAAAAAATAAACTAACTTATACGGGCCTTAGTGTTATTTATATTTGGGTAACTGGTTTGGTGTTTGATTAAAACATTTAAGAGCAAGCCAACTAGTTTGGGTGAGCAATATCACCTCACATAGCTTAACAAAAGTCATGTTGCCTTTCGGGTCGACTTAGAAAGAAAAATAAAAGAAAAACAAAACCCTTTCACAAGAATGCTTAGGAAAATTTTGAAGTTCGGTATTTCACATATAATGTGTTAAAGGCTACTTAATTCATCATCTGGGCATTCTTAACGAGCGAAAAGAAAAAGTTTATGATTGTCTATTCATTAATGTAAACCTAGTAATTTATTTTGTGATATTCATTTGTAGAACTTGAATATAGGATCTTTAGGAAATCTTGACTAAAACTAATATATGATTAAAACGAGTTTAATTGAAACAAAAATGTTGGATGAAACCTAGACCTGACAAACGTGTTGTGTCGTGTCGAGTTTGTGCCGTGTCAAGATATTAAACTGGTGGAGAGTGCTTGACCCTAACTCGACCCGTTTAATTATTATGTCGTGTCGTGTCAACCCGTTTATTTTCGTGTCGATTTCGGGTTAAAGTTTAAACCTTATAACTATTCGGTTCTAATTATTTATATTCACTAGAGAAGTAGTAAAATTTGTTCATGGTTTGTTCAATCGTTTATCGATGTAATCAAGTTCTAAATATTTTTTATGCTATGTATATTGCAAATTATGATTTTTTTTTTAATTCATGCATGGCATAAGATGTGCATTGATTTTTATATTATAACATAAACATAATATGTATTGAGATTGTTGATTTTGTTTAGGCGGGGAATATGTTGCTTATATTTATCTTTATGTTTGATATTATTATTATTATTATTATTATTATTATTATTATTATTATTATGTGGTTCGTTTTAAAGTATATTTTATAACATTTATAATACATTGAACTCCATAAATGTCAATGATTTGACACATCATTATTCTATACTACACGTAACCTCGCGCGTTGCACAAGAATACATTTAAGTTGTTAAAATAATTATGAGAAAAAAAATAGAAATATGTTGAAATTTACGTTTTTAGTCACGTTTTGGTATATAAGATTCATTTTAAACTATGTATGTTCACACACAATCAAACACATAACTAATTGTGAATGTAAATTTGCTATATAAGATTTGTTATATAAACGCAATTATAGTCACAATACACGTTCTCCAGCACAGCTAAGCTTATTTACTCTAATTACTAACTAAGATTGGTCAATCCTAGCTCTAACAATTCAATGTTTACTAAATCATTAGGTAAACAAGTTCATGTAGTTAATGGTCACTAAGCTACACAGAACATGCAATCAAGCAATTAGAGAAACAAACATAAGCATGTTAGGTAACACAAATAAAACACAAGCAATTTTACCAAATAAATAAATCCATAAAAATTAAGCTATTCATAAGTTGGAAGCTTCATCTAGCTAAACAAGAGTAGCTAGATTCAGCTGCTCATCATGGCAACTAACAAACTAACACAAATCAAAGTGATACAAAACATGTTCTTAATTAAGTAAAATATCGACCATTTACTCTTTTTGGTGTTAAAAGCCTCTTCCCATAACCTTTCTTCTGCTCCAAATCGCCTTCTGGAGCTCCTTTCTTCAGCCAAAAAAGTTCTTCTTCGTAATGATCAAGAATGCTTAAATAGCCTCCAAAATCTCGCGCCACGTCGTGGCTATCCAGGCCACATCGTGGGCTCCAAGTTATCTTACCGGGCAAGGATTCCTCCATAACGCGATCTTTATCTTCTAGAATTCCCATGCCACGTCGTGGCTGGCTCTGCCACATCGTCGGTTTAGTAATTTTCGTGGATTTATTCATCTCTTGTGTTCCAAGTCTCCCATGTTCTACATATTATCACTTTTGGTCCCTTTCTTCGAAAATACTTTTAATTGACTGAAAATAACAATTTAAAGTCATAAGTACCATTATTCTAAACATATTATCAACTTATTAATAAAAATGTACTTAAATATCACCTAAAAATAGGTATAAATATGGCAATATCAGTACCTATCTCAAGGAGAAAGTCAGACTACATGGTCTACCAATATATATTATCTCAGACTGAGATAGCAGATTCACTTCCAGATTTTGGGCAATCACCGTAAAGGTTCAAAGGTACCAAAATCAAAATGATTAATGCATATCATCCACAGACGGATGGCCAAAGTGAAAGAATAATACAAACTCTGGAAACATGCTTCATGCTTGTGTGATAGACTTTTGTAATGCATGGGATACTCACTTGCTACCAGTTGAGTTTTCATACAATAAGAATTATCACACTAGTATAAAGGTTCTTCCATTCGAGGCCTTGTACGGGCATCAATGCCATTCTTTAATATGTTGGGCAGAAGTTGGAGATACTCGATTAGCTATGAGGCACGCTAGAGATATTCTACACACTGGCCCTAAGATCATTCATGAAAAATGGAGAAGTGTGTCTCTAATGAGAATCTTGTCTTTCCTCTTGATGTGATCCATGTCAAAACTAAACCTCACATCGTGAAGGAACCAATGGAGATCATGGATCGGGAACTCAAACGCCTCAAACAAAATCGCATACCTATAGTAAAATTCATTTGGAACTCTCATAGAGGACCAGAGTTTACTTGTGAACGTGAGGACCAGATGAAACAAAAGTATCCATAATTTTTCATTGATGTTCCCCCAACTACTGGAACGGAATAAGAGTAGAATAAAGTATCCTAGAACTTAATAATTTCGGGATAAATTTCCCTTAATGAGGAGGTAATGTGACATCCCGAAATTTAGGTCAAAGACTATGAACGACCAAGTTCACAGTAAATCTCTTGGTAATTTGACTCATTGAGTTTTAGTACATCTTATGTGAAATAAATGAATTCATTTCAAGTATTATAAGGTACCAGATGGTATCTTACTTCCAAATATGTAATTTGGCAAACAAATCAAACAACTAAAACTGCAACCTTAGGAATGTGTCTGAAAAACTAAAATTTCGTATTAAGTAGTTGTGAGTAATAAAAAGATTCTAGTCTCATAGTACATGTTTTCCTGTTTTCAAAATATAAAGAACATCCAAAACAAAGTTTGTATGCAAAATATACGACCGTTTTAATAATCCAAATCAGTATAATACTAATTTCTTAAAACCGCTAAAACTGTTTCTATCCGTTGAGGAACTTGCACGCCTCAGATGGAAATTCCAAGAAAGCTTTTGGACTCAAGTCATAGTTTAATATTTAATTTCATACTTGAAATATTGTTAGTAAGAATATTTATAGAAATCGAAAAAAGTAGACGTTTTGAATAAGTAAATCGCGAAACCTTAAACAATTGATGTTGATATGATTTCAATTATTGGCAATATTTTCTAGAAATAATATATTATTATCCAATCCAGTTATTGTGAATCTTAATGAAGAGATAGCTCAAATTTTCTAAAATCATGTACATCTATTTACATACATATGTGTGGGGAATGTATTTTTCAAAAATCTATTATGTATTTGCTATATTTTTTATAAACCCATAATGCATATGACAAATAGTCAATCATGTAATCACAATGCATATATGTTATATAATAAAAATTATATAACAACATTAAATATATAAATATTTATACATGTCATGTAATATTTCCAAATCCTAATTAATAGTATATACAACAAATTGGATACTGATTATGTAAAAATCTCGAAGCCTTTATATATCTCACAAACATACATAATAAACTCTTAATATGAGCATTTTGTACGTGTTATTGTCATAAAACATCTCAAATAAATACACACAATATTATTAAATCTATAAGTGTATATAAAATATACAAATTCAACCAAATCAATCTTACAAATCAATACATAAAATATACACATTATAAGCCTTTGCTTCAATTTTCACCAAAAAAAAAAGAACACATAAAACATAAAAATCAATCAAAAATCAAATAAATTATGAGATAAAAACTAACAGCTAAGTTAGAGATTGCCTCCACCTTGTGCTTCTTCTGTTTGTCCTTCGATTGCAACCATTCCATTACTGATCATTCACTCAAAATGGATCTCAATGGTGCAACCAAATTATAGAGAAATCTGAGAAAATTTTACCCTAAGACTATCTTCAATCGATCACGGCTTCACCTCATTTCTCTTCTTTCTTCTTCTTTTTCTTAATTTCCAGCCTAGAACACACCACTGAAGTGGGTGTTTTTGTGACTAGTGCAAACACAAGAGCAACATCACCATCATTCATTCTTCATTCCATTCCATGTCAAAAATCAAACCCAAACATACCCCAAAACTCCATTCAATTCTGTCAAAAAGAGAGAGAGAGAGAGAGAGAGAGAGACAGAAACAGAGACAGAGAGAGACAGAGAGAGAGAGAGAGAGAGAAAAGAAGAACCGTAAGCAACATGACCCTTCATCTCCAACTAAATTTCGCACCACACAGGCGGACAGAAGCACAACCGATCGATAATCTCGGACTCCCCTGCAGACCTCCAGGAGTCCCATCGCACCTCGCTACCACAACCGAAACAAGCGGCCGAGAGACTGCTTGAGGAGCCCGTCGCTGCACCCACCGAGACCACAATCAACCTCGCGTCATCTTCTCTCGTTCATTCGGCCTCGTCGAGCCCGAAGACGCCACCCACTTCGCGAATCGACCGACGATACATCGCCGCCTGCGAGCTTTTTCTCCCTCCGTTCCTCATCGTGACCTGCGACGAGCAAGAGTCCGAATGTGGCACCGCCGCTTCGTGCTTTTCTTCTCACCTTCTTCGGTCATCTGCCTTCAATCACTTGCCGCCTTTGTTCTATCTGCATTCGTTCATTCCGCTTTTTTCCTTTACTCGATCAGCAAATGACGAAGATGGGGGCTTAAAAGCCCTAATTTCATTTAGCTTGTGAAATAACCAAACTAACCTCTTTATTAAATCATTAAATCATGTATTCTCCAAACATTGAATCCATTTATTCAAAATAGCCCCTCCCATAGAGATCCTTAACAAAATCAATCCAATTCCCAAACTTAAATTTCATTTAAACCATTTCAGTCCCTCCCTAAGATGTCATACTTTGGTTAATTAAATTTCATATATATATATATATATATATATATATATATATATATATATATATATATATCATGTTGCCTTAACTTAAGTCTTGAAAAATATCATATTTCGTCATGACTCGTAAAAGATTAAAGCTTGACTTAGCCACCAATATGAGCAAAATATAAATGCCCGAAACAAAAATTCTCTATATTTTTGCATAAGGCACGCCTAAGCGCCTCAAACCATCGACATTCCTCCTCCTAGCATAGAGTTTAAGATAGGTTTGATTACACCAACACAAAATAAATTTGTATCGCCCCATTTCCAAACAAGAAGCTATTATTCTATAGATGTTTGGCTTTCATCATTATTTGATGTTTTTTTATCCTTTTCTAAATGTCCGAATGTGTTGCTATATTTTAGTTTACAAGGTTTGTATTAGGATTTATTTGACGCGTTAGCTAAAAAGCTGACTTTTTTTTATGAGCTAGATTATCAATAAGTTATCTCAAGCTAGCTTATCCATAAGCTATTTTTGTAGTCTCACCAAATATGCTTAAAAAATAAACTAACTTATACGGGCCTTAGTGTTATTTATATTTGGGTAACTGGTTTGGTGTTTGATTAAAACATTTAAGAGCAAGCCAACTAGTTTGGGTGAGCAATATCACCTCACATAGCTTAACAAAAATCATGTTGCCTTTCGGGTCGACTTAGAAAGAAAAATAAAAGAAAAACAAAACCCTTTCACAAGAATGCTTAGGCAAATTTTGAAGTTCGGTATTTCACATATAATGTGTTAAAGGCTACTTAATTCTTAACGAGCGAAAAGAAAATGTTTATGATTGTCTATTCATTAATGTAAACCTAGTAATTTATTTTGTGATATTCATTTGTAGAACTTGAATATAGGATCTTTAGGAAATCTTGACTAAAACTAATATATGATTAAAACGAGTTTAATTGAAACAAAAATGTTGGATGAAACCTAGACCTGACAAACGTGTTGTGTCGTGTCGAGTTTGTGCCGTGTCAAGATATTAAACTGGTGGAGAGTGCTTGACCCTAACTCGACCCGTTTAATTATTATGTCGTGTCATGTCAACCCGTTTATTTTCGTGTCGATTTCGGGTTAAAGTTTAAACCTTATAAATATATTGTGTCATGTCGGGTTGAAACATTTTAAAGGTTGAAAAGTAAAAATCATGGATGAAAAACAATCAAAAAGTGAAATGCTAGAATTGGGAGGTGGAATGGAAAAAAAATTATAGTAATAGTAAATTTAGAATGCAAAATGGAAAGAGTTAGAGTTAGGTAGAAAATAAGATAGGTAGTGAGGAGAAGTAAAATTAAGTCACTTTGAAATTTTGAAATTTACTTTTAGTTTTTGAATTTAGGCCACTACAAATATATAATATTGAAAATATTTATAAAAATATGAATGAGTCATCTTCGAGTTGAAAGTCTTAACCCTAACCCTATCCGTTTAATTATCGTGTCATGTCGTGCCAACTCATATACATAAACGGGTCGAAATCTCTGACCCTAACCCGCTAACTTCGTGTCGGGTTCGTGTCGGATTGTCATGTTGTGTCAAATTTTCCCGGTCTAATGAAACCCAAAAGTTAAATATGAAGAGAAAGTTGAAAATGTTTTGTCTTTTCCATCCTAGGTGGAAAATTTTCGATTTTAGGGTTTCTTGGAATCTATTCAGGTTGAAATATTGTTGGGTTCATAATCTTATTCAAGAACAAAGAAGGAGAAAATGGATGTCTTATTCGGTTCTAATTATTTATATTCACTAGAGAAGTAGTAAAATTTGTTCATGGTTTGTTCAATCGTTTATCCATGTAATCAAGTTCTAAATATTTTTTATGCTATGTATATTGCAAATTATGATTTTTTTTTTTTAATTCATGCATGGCATAAGATGTGCATTGATTTTTATATTATAACATAAACATAATATGTATTGAGATTGTCGATTTTGTTTAGGCGGGGAATATGTTGCTTATATTTATCTTTATGTTTGATATTATTATTATTATTATTATTATTATTATTATTATTATTATTATTATTATTATGTGGTTCATTTTAAAGTATATTTTATAACATTTATAATACATTGAACTCCATAAATGTCAATGATTTGACACATCATTATTCTATACTACACGTAACCTCGCGTGTTGCACAAGAATACATTTAAGTTGTTAAAATAATTATGAGAAAAAAATAGAAATATGTTGAAATTTACGTTTTTAGTCACGTTTTGGGCATTTACCGAATTTTCAAATAACATAAAAATCCATCGACTTATATTTTGATACTATCTAATATAATTCATACTTTATAAACTTTACTTTTACTTTTATAATATCCAATATATATTATAAGTTTTTGTATAACATTAATATAATCTACTTTTCTTATGTCCAATAATATTTGTTGGATAAAATAAGAAATAAGTTGTTTTGAATGAGCAATTAATAAACAATATTGAACTAACAAACTTTGTATTACACTAGTTATATTACACCAAAACATTCAAGGTTTCATATATTAACTTTCAAATATTAAACATTGAAATTAAGAATGAAGTCATACAAAATATATCATTATACATAAACTTCATCAAGAGTTTTAAAATAAGCCGATTTGTAAATATGATATTTAATTTTAATTACAAATTTTGCAAGGCGTACGTTTGACTTTATGTTGGTGCGCCGAGAATCATCTTCCCTAATTTGTACCTAAAAAATTAAGGTAAATAGGAATATAAAATACATATTACTAAACATTAATATAAATAATTAAAAGGGTATCTAGATCTCCTACCACCGGTTAAAGACAACATACCTCTCTAGTGGTATCGATTCATATATGAAATTGAAGTAGTCATTCTATGTACACATTGTTTTCTAATTACATAAACAAATATGAGTAACCAAGCACAAAAATGTTATCTTAATGTAGGAAAAATATTTTAGTTAACTAACAAATTAAATAATATAAGTTTAAGAGTTCTGATTTTCAAAACAATAATATTTTTACTAATCAATCAATTAAGTAACTCATGTTGAAATTTTTACAATCATTATTAAAAAGCATTTGAAATATTAGATTTTAAATGAATTTTGGTTGAAGTGTTTTGACCTCTATTATAATATATATATATATATATATATATATATATATATGGAAAGTATGACATATATATGAGTTTTAATTAATTATCTTTTTGAAACAGTATAATTACAAAAAAAAAAACATATTTAAAATGTTTAATTAAATATTTTCGACATTACCCTATATAACATATGATAAATATATTAACGATTAAACCACAATATACAACAACTGTATTACAATAATCAAAAGACGAAGAAAATATAAAAAAGAATTAGTATAACAAACTTACAAATTAAAAGCTTTAATATAATAACATATCTCTAAAAGTGGTCATAAGACCTCAACCCAACACAAAAACCTTTAAGTTAGCATTGTTATAGTAAACTTTCCACTAAATGCTAATTAAACATAATATAAATTATAAAACTTTTGAGTGTTAAATCATAATTAAGAAAATTTTTGCGTTGCATTAGTTAAAAAATGAGGTTGCAAATGAATATGGTTTGAGGAAGTTAAAAAAAATGGTTTCAAATTCATGAGATTCAAGAAAAGATGCTAGCTTTATAAGTATGTATGATTTTATATAATTCTATAAAAGTTTCCTACAAGGAACTGAACTATATAAAATTTAGTGGAATATATTTATATATTTATTTAAGAATTAGTAAATTTTATTTTTCCTAGCGAAGGGTTTTGTAGTAGCCATCAAACTCATAAGTTTATTAAATGTCAAAACAACATTGCACAATAATATGGTTTTATCCATGGAATGACATCTAAGCTTAATAGCTTATTCAACTTTCTCATTGAATTCTTCATTATAAATGCTCTAACATTCACTATTTTTATTTATCCATACGGCCCCTTTGCCAAATAACAAATTAACTGACCGAGGAAACAAGTAGATCCTTGGTTAATTTTGATTATGGAAAGTACTTTTTCATTTGATTGTGAATCGATAAGCAAAAACAAGCAAAACTTTGGACATAGCTTTTATACTCTAATTTAAATGTTTAGTGGAGATGTCCATAAACATTTATATTTTTTTAAAACAAATATAAATATTTGTAGGTTTAAGTATCAATAATACTTAATAACATCCTTTTAGATTTTTAAAGACTTTTAAAAATACAAATATAATAAATAATCCTTTATTTTTGAGTAAATTACACGAATGGTCCCTATGTTTTAGGGTAAATTATGCGTTGGGTCCCTAACATATTTTTTTTAACTCGGAAGATTTCTACTGTTTGTTTTTATTACGCGCTTGGTCCCTGTCTTACCTAAAAAGAATATTTTGCCATTGAAATTTTATTTTATTTAAATCAACACACCCTCAACCTCATCCCTCTCATCTTACCTTACCTACCCCATCATTCTTTCCTATTTAAATAAGTCTTTTTAGGTAAGGCAGTGACCAAACGTGTAACAAAAACAAACAGTAGAGACCAAGCGCATGACAAAAACAGACAATAGGGACCTTCCGAGTTAAAAAAATAAGTTAGGGACCAAATGCACAAATTATCCCAAACCATAAGGACCATTCATGTAATTTACTCTTTATTTTTATGTTATTGGGGTCTTCAGGTTTTCTAATGAAGATAATATATCTATTTCTTTTATAAATCACTTCCATTTTCAGTGTCATAGTGGAAAATTTATCATAGGATGTATCATTTAGGGTTAGTGTGTGTGTGTGTGTGTATATATATATATATATATATATAATCCTTATATATTGAGGATAAAATTGCGAAAATGGTCCCTGTGATGTCAAAATTATATGGTTTTGCTTCAAAAAAGTTTGGTGATGCATCGGTGGTCCAATTACGGATACCTTGTGTGGTTTTGGTCTCTATGGTTGATATTGTTTTGTGCTTTTGGTCCATACCCCACCTAAAATGAGTACTATACCCCTAAATTAGTTATTTTTATTTATTTTATATTTTATTATTATTATTTTAAATACAAAAAAAAAACTAAAATAAATCCCATCCCACCCCACCTAATTCATCACTCCTATCAATCTCTCTCAAGAAACACAAACATATCGTCTCCACCAAAAAAAATTCACTTCACGACCACCCTGACTGCCACAACCTTCCACCACCACCACCTCCATCTTCACCTAGATTTTAGATGAAGTTGTCCCAAATACCATGAAAAATCCAAGCTTCAAGAATAATGTGCAGAAATACAATCAAATGAGTGTTGATTTACAATATTTGAATTCAGGTAACAATTTCCCATCTCAAATCCCAACAAGAAATTAGGCTAATCCTTCAAGAAACAGAGTTGCTTGATACATAGTTGTTGGAGACAGCTCACTTGAGCCGACTTTCACATTCCGATCACCATGATTAATCAACACCAGCACACTCCGGTTGTTTGGGATCTATAAATGAACTTTATCACCTAGCTAGGGTTTTTAGATCTAGCCTTTCTATTTCTTCGTTGAGTTCAATTCCGAACATACTCTCCCGTTCTTCAGCGGGTTCGATTCCACCTATACTTCACCCTCTATTCCTTTCTCAGGCGTGAGTGATGTTGATATATAGTAAATTGAATATTATCTGACGAGTTCGATTCCGACCATACATCTGTTTAAGTTTGTCCCTTCCATAGGGAAAATGAAACCTACAACTCAACCTCTCCTTCCACTATTCTAAAACCTGCAACTCGAAGAAGATAAGGGTGAATCAATTTTGCTTCACGATTTTAGATCTACCACCATTAACGTCCACCGTTGATTTTAGATCGAGGTATATGGATTTTCAAGTATAAAATGTTTCTTTGTTTCCTCACACATAGGGAGTGGCGTGGGAGGTTTACCACATGTTAGGGACGACAACTTTGCACTCATCGATGACGTAGGGAAGAGATGTGTTGATAGGTGAAGGGGGAGGGGGAGGGGAGGGGTTATGTGAAGTGGGAGATTATCAACGCTAGAAGGATTTTGTAGAGAAGACATCGATGATGTTGAAGGGTTTTTTATGAAGGTTGTAAACAAAGGAAGGGAAAATGAATATGGTGGTGGGTGTGCCTTTTTTTATTCTTAATTAATTAAAAACAATTGAAGAAATTATATATATATATATATATATATATATATATATATATATATATATATATAGTTTTTTTTTCAGGTTAAGTCACACCTCCTTTTCTCCTAAAAATACATTGTGTTTTTCATTTTTTTCAATTTAACTCTTTTAGGAGGTGTACCGGTAATCGTCCGGTTTATATATATATATATATATATATATATATATATATATATATATATATATATATATATATATATATATATATATATATATATATATATATATATATATATATATATTGGAAAAACACAAAAGAAAAAACATTCACATTTTACAAATTTTTCAGTTTGGCTATAAATTCTTGTGTATATATATATATATATATATATATATATATATATATATATATATATATATATATATATTGCTTATAGTATTTTTTTTATATGGTTTTTAACATTAAAATTTAAAGGAAATGTTTAAGTTTTAACATTAAAATTTGGAGGATTTTCAAATATTGTAACATGTGAATAGCAACTATTTAGTCTTACTTGGGAAAATTTTCAAACATGCTGAACATTCATTATTAGATTAGATCTGAAATATAAATTAGTGTTAGAAAGTTGCTTTTTGTCCGTTTCTTTGAAAAATCTTAAGATATCATGCCAACCTATGCTAATCTAAACCGTTGCTTTTCATTTGCTACAATCTTTGAGACTTCTGCAAATTGAAATATATTATGATATTCATTTTACTAATAAAAATTTGACACGATAGTTTTTCTAATAGTTTGAACAAATAGATGTTTCCTTTGTATTTTAATGTTCACAACCATTAAGACTATTATAAACAAAAAGAATAACATGGAGTCAAAAAAAGTTAGTTCAAATGAAAACAATTTGAGTTACAAAGGACTTTAATTGCATTATTATTGATGAAACCACTTATAAGATTGAAAGTGGTTCTAACAGAGAAAACATGAAAGTTGGAAATGGATTTAAAAAAACTGTCAATGAGGATTTTTCTTGGTAGAAAAAAAAATGTATAAAATTGGAATATTGTCCATAAACATGTTAAAAGAGCCGAATCAAAAAAAATTGAATAGACATAATGTTTTTATCGGCAAATGTGATGTTTAATCTGAAGAAAATCTCAATATATATATATATATATATATATATATATATATATATATATATATATATATAGTCTTTTATGATATTAACCATACACAAACATACATACATATATATATATATATACGTGTGTGTATGTATATGTACGTATGTATGTATGTAGATGCTAGGAACACATGAACCTAACCATATATATATATATATATATATATATATATATATATATATGTTTGTGTGTATGTATGTATGTATGTTTGTATGTATGTAGAGAGAGAGAGAAATTAATTAAAAAGAAAATATAAAAGTAAATTAACCAAAAGTAGTCTTAAATGTATATTGAAAGGCCATTATTGTTTAGACTATGTTGTGTGGGTATAACGCGGTGGCATTATGCCTACGTTATGCGCCTTATAACACATGAAAGCCACTCCTACCCCGTTTTGTAATGTTATAGATTCTCAATAAACTACCATCCAATAATGGGAAGAAATGTAACTGTTGAAGGGTTTTATGTGGGTATATGAATTTTTTTAATACAATTTTACCTATATAAATACCATTCTCTTGTCATATAAAACATCTTCAAGCAAAGAATTCTATTTCTCAATGTTTTTACTATCATTTTTAAAATATGGAGCAACCCCCAAACATACCACCAACCAACTAAAACATAAAACACACCTCGACATGAAAAACCTTTGTGTATAAACATGTTACTTATGGGGTTTTCACAATACGATCAAGATTTTATGAATTCTCCCAATCATACCTTCAAAAGATTAAAATTTCAACAAAATTCATCTCAACAACCACCATTGCAATCATCCCAACAACCGCCAATTCAATCATTCCAAGAAGAAAGTGTACCGGAAACCCAACAAGCCGAACGAACAAAGGCAAAAAAAGTCAACCCCCACCAAGGTCCTAAAAGTTGGACCCAAGACGAAGAAGAGATGTCAACTTGCACTTCGATGGTCATCTCCTCCGATGAATTTAAAGGGAACAATCAAACAAATGTTAGTTTTTTGGAATAGGTTGTTCTGCATTTCAATAATGTCATTGGTTCGAGTAACCATTAGAACAAAGATGCTCTTACCAGAAAATAACATTGAAAATCAGTATTTAAAAATTTAGTGGTATCTAAACAATCTTTACGATAAATACAAGAGTTGTAGAAACAAAATTGACATTTATAATACGAAGCTTCAAAGACATGAACTTGAATGTAACCAGAAACCTTTTGTGTTGTTAGGTGCATTTCATGCACCTATTTTTCTTGTTTATTTCCGTACTTTCATTACATTTTACTTCCTAATTATTACCTTTAGTTAACTATTTAGGCACTTGCATGTTTTATGCATAATGTTTGGTACTTCGCTATTTTTGATTTATTTTGTAGGCATTATGGAGCATGGTGCAGTGGAAAAATGGAGGAGAGCATGGAGCTGTGATGATGGAGCTTGGAGCATTGGAGCATTAAGAGAAGATGGGTTGGTGGTGTCGCAAAAGAAACTTGAACACATAACCCGAGTCGTTGTGTTTCTTATGTTTGTCCTTTTCATCATACATTTGAGCAACACGATTTGGGTCTCATTTAGACAGAAGACGGATCCAACTTTAAAGTTTGATTGAATTTTTAGGAAAAAAAAAAGAAGAAGAAAAGCACATCCTGATTCAACCATGCTGAAAGCACATGGTCAAAACACATGGTTATATGGAAAACACATGGTCATGCTAAAAAGGCATGGTCCTGATTCTGACCATGTATTTCATCCATGAGCACGTGAGC
Organism: Lactuca saligna; assembly: GCF_052625555.1. Classification (NCBI taxonomy): domain Eukaryota; kingdom Viridiplantae; phylum Streptophyta; class Magnoliopsida; order Asterales; family Asteraceae; genus Lactuca; species Lactuca saligna. The sequence goes on from NC_136423.1 coordinate 181,976,858, forward strand.
AATTACTTCTTTTACTAAAAGGGAGGAAATCAATAATTTTACACATAAAAGCGGTTTTTGAGAGCGGAGGAGGTGATTTTGTGAGCTTTTGAAGATTTATAATCATTACAAACATCTTTAATTTCAATTTGTAAGAAATAAACTTTTCAATTCCATCTTTTTGTTTGATTTATTATTAGCCATGTGTGACTAACAAACCTCAATTTCTAGTTCTTGTTCAAAACATGTTGATTGTTTGATTTGATACATATGGCTTGATGTTTGATTTATGATTCTATTTCAGTGATTATGTTCTTGTTTAAACTAGAATCGTTGAATTTGATTTATATTTGATTGACCACTTATATGAATTGAGTTCTTGTGTAGTTAATTACCTTTTAGGGCACCTAATCGGTCTATAAATTAAATGATTGGTAACAAACAATAGGTTTTCTTATTGTAGAACATAGATCACATGTTTTCACACTTTTGAGCATATGAGAAGAAATGAATATTGTTAGGAAGCGTGTAAGAGTGTGTTTAGGTTGAATTAGTAAAGCTATATCTAGTCAAAAAGTGTTTTCTGATAGATAATTTGGTAAGCAAGAGGTATTAGAGCATGTTAGCATCTTTCAATACCAACTTAGAATAACAATCATGAATCATATCAAGTCGTAATCAAGTTAAATGAAAACATTGGGAACTAGAACTGGAACCATTTTAACACTTTGTTTTACAAATCTATTTAATTTTTCTACATATTTTCAAAGTAGATTGTTAATTACATTATACAACCCCCCCCCCCCCCCCATTTGTGACTAAACTACCTTATGCAAAGAGGTATAAACTTTTTTCTTGCACTTATGAGGATCGACCCTACTTGCCTTGTACTACTTTGTAGTGCATTATAGCCAGTGGTGAAGCACCACCGATTTTGCACCTCACAGCGGAACAGAAGCACCACCGATCAATAATCCCAGACTCCCTTTCAGACCTCCCGGAGTCCCTATGCACCTCGCTACAACATCCGAATCGAGCGGCCAAGAGACTACTGGAGCAGCCCCTCGCTACACCCACTGAGACCACAATCAACCTCACAGCATCTTCACTCATTCCCTCGGCTTCTTGGACCACGAAGATGCCTCCCACTTCGCGAATCGACCGACAAAACCTTGCTGCCAGCGAGCTTCTTCTTCCTTCGGTCCTCTTCGTGACCTGTGACGATCAAGGGCCCCGATGTAACGCCTACGCTTTGTGCTTGTGTTCTCCAAATCTTCTTTCATCTGCCTTTGATCACTTTTCACCTTCATTCTATCTACATTCATTCATTTTGTTTCTTTTCTTTAGTCAATCAGCAAATGATGAAGACGGGGATTAAAATACCTAATTTCATTTAGCTTGTGAAATGACTAAACTAACCTCGTTATTAAATCATGTATTCAAAATCAGTCCCAACCCAAAATATTGAATCCATTTATTCAAAACAACCCCTCCCATGAAGATTCTTAACAAAATCAATACAATTCCAAACTTAGATTCCATTTAAACCATTTCAATCCCTCCCTTGAATTATTTTAACCAAAGGAGTCCTACTTTGGTTAATTAAATTACCAAACATCCCCAATTTAAATTTGTTACAAAATGGTCCGAGAGTATTTCAATGTTCAAGAATGATCGCTTTGCGGTTTCTCACGTCAAGCTTCTCAAAAGAAACCGAATTCGAATAACTTAAACTCATGCTTCAAGGGTGAGTGCTTATGGCCCGTTTTTAATATTTCTAATTATTTATAGGGAGAATACATGTGCCTATATACTTAATTTATACAAACAACTTATCGTTTTATGTGAAAATACAATAATCATAGTTTATAAAAATGTTATTTAAGAAGGTAACATATTACCACAACTTGGAATTCTAATGCTTTTGTAAACATTAATAATGATAACATTTGTGCCTAAAACTTGAAAGTATGCATGATGTTTATTCAATAACACTAGATTTCCATGAATCACCCTATGCAAACACTTTTAATAGTCAACAAAAAATTGGAAACCCTAAAAATCCCGGTTTAAATCCATTGAGGACTAGGATTTCCATATTGGGCCTAATGGACCAATAAGCTTCCAATTTGACTACTTTGGGCATAGAACCCTTAAATGGGCCCTAATTGGACCCACTTTCATGAAACTTGACATTTTGGGCTATAATGGGCCTAAAATGGATTAGTTTACCTTTGATAAGCCTTATTGGACCATAACTAGCCTAGTTAACCTTGTTGGGCAATAACTAATCTAATTAGCCCTAATGGGCCACAAACCTAATCTTTTATGCTAATTGGGCTGTGAACCACCCTAAGGGCCCAATGGGCCAAAAACTTCTTTATGAACCTCAAAAACTTCGAACCAAGATATGAAGTGGGCCAAATTGATCTATTTATTCCTCCTAGCCCAAGATAAAAAAACAATACTAATAAGGAAGATATTATGGCGCCACCTCATAATCTCATGTTGGTTCTCCATGCAAATACCCCTTAACAAATAAGCAAATTACATACATCTATGCATCTATCACATCTTCATCTCTCCTCTCCCCTCTCTTCTTCTACCTTTGGCCGAGAGTATCAACACCCACACACATAATGCATTCTCAAACATTTCCAAATTCTCTCAAGAACATCCTTTTCTCCATCCAAATTTTCGAAGAATCTAGGGTGCTTCCAAGAAGATCGTTCACTTATATCACCATCATTGGTAAGTTAGTGTTAAATATAAGTCTTTCTTTCCATTCTTAAGCTAGAAATACTCCTTATATGACTTCATTTGGAGATCATACTTCCTAGAAAACCTTATAGTTCGAAAATTCTCTTCTAGGAAGTGTCTATGGTTGAAAACCACATCATCTTCTTCCAATCCTTCTTAAAAAATGTGAGCAACTAAGCAATGTGATTTCATACCCCCTATTTTCGATTTTTACATGTTTTGGGGGGAGAATACAAGTACTATGTGTTGATCTATATGTGTATGCTTGTTATATGTGATTTCTTTGGTTTATGTTGTGAAAATATGATATTATTTACTAAATCTCGAAATCTATGGCTAAATTGTGAAGGATACATGATAAAATAACATAATAAACAACTTACTTAAAATATCTAAGGGTCTTTAGGCTCAAGAAGTGAAAACAAAGTACAAATCCTTATAAGTGTCGTTTTTGCAAAAATAACAAAGATTTGGGTAAAATATGACATTTTCGGTTCTGTAAGGGTAAAATGGTATTATTCACATAAAAATATGTCTTTTATGAAAATAACACTTTTCTAGGGGTCAAAAACATAAATTTTAGCTTATTGGGCTTTAATTTGGGCCTCATGAGTTTTTGGGCCCAAAGTTGCGAAAAATGAAGTTTTGAGGGAATTAAGTGGAAAACCTAACAAACTATGAGTCTAAAATGTAAATAAACTATTTCGTGGGCTGAAAATGACTTTGATGCAAGAATTGGACTAAAAATGCAAAGTTTTTGATTTTGGGGTCAAAATTGTAAAATTACGGAATTTGAGCCAAAAATATAAACATTTTACAATTAAAGGCTGGAAACAACAAATATAATAGTTTTGGGCTGATATTATTATTTAAATAAACTTTGGGTCAAAAATATTAAGAAAAATGGTTTAAGGACCAAAAATGTCAACTTCATAAAAAGGGACTAAAAGTGCAATTTTTATAGATAAAGGGGCTACAATGGTCAAATTAAATGTTTTGGGCTAAATACAAAAATATTAAATTATTGGGTTATAAATATTAAGTTTATAACGCATGGTTATATATATATATATATATATATATATATATATATATATATATATATATATATATATATATATATATATATATATATATATATAACCAAAGCTTCGGTATAAATCAAACGTTAAGATACTTTTTTAACATTGCGAATAAACATTTAGCATACAACAAATACCTAAACTACGAATTTAAACTCGATAAACCATAAATGATTCAATGGTTAGGCCCAAAAATCTTATGTTCGTACTATTGAGTCTTTATGGCCCAATATCACGATTATTTGGCCCAATATATTCCAACATGTTTATCGGGTCTTGGTGATCCAATTGCACGCCCAATAGGTCTTTATCAACTTTAACATGCTATTAGGCCTTAGTGGACCATTTCCATTGCTAATAAGACCCTAAACATTCATAATATGCTTAAGGGGCTATAACGTGTCCGTAGCATACTCGACAGTCTATAATAACATACATAATTAGTGGATCACCGTTGTCCTCTTTCATGTCTGTTGGGCTTACTTCATATTCACGTAATCATCATTTGGGTTGTAAAACAAGGTTATTCAATTTCATGGGATTTAGTGAGAAATAACGAGTGGCACCAATAAGTGTCGGTCGTATTTTGTAGTTATAACCAGAGTTTCCTGGAGGGAGAGCGAGAGTTTGTGTATAGATCTATACGGGGGTGACTCCCCCACACCTGAGTTGTTCGCTACAGTTAGACTCGGCCAGTCTAGGGTGACAAAATCTTGATCAAAACCGGCATCCGATAAAATGCCAAGACATGCAAATTAGTCATTATTATGCATGGTTATAACGACTCACATAGAGATCCATTACCATCCAAGTAATCATGGGAAATCATATTCATACGTTGTAATGATACAATAATACAAATCTATTATACTATTTATATCGGAAAACATCGGGTTTTCCGGGGGAACAACATTATTCACTCCTACATACAAAAAATATAATACAAGGATCAATTTGAATAACAATCACTTTTACATGTCTTGAAATCACATACATATGCACTTATGGGATCATCACATCTTTTTCGTAAACAGCTTTTGTACAGAAAATATCAATTTTTTCTGAGTTTTACAAACAATACAAACTAGTTTTATATCAAACATGCTTATGAACTCACCAACATTATATATGTTGATGTTTTCAAAATAAATTTATTCTCAGGAAATCGTTAGACCGAAGAACCTCCAGGTGTGTTTCAGGGAATTTCGTTTGTGATTTTTTAATCATCAGAAAGTTTACGTTTTGAAATATTCCATGTAAACAATGTACTTGATGTGAACAGAGTCAGTTGTAATGTATTAATGCACGGTGATGTTTATGTTATGTTTCATGTATATTCATTGTGATGATATTTCAATTTAAGTCACACGAACCCCCGAACGTTTCCGCCGTCTAGTTCGGGGGTGTGACACATATCATTACAAATAAACTAGTATAAACTTTTTGTATATGTATTGTTAGATGCCATTTTATGCATCTTTTAAGGTAGTTTTTATTATCACTTAGCGTCATTTTTTTTACAATTGCATGTCATTTGTTTCAATAATGTTCAGCTTAGGTCTTTTATCAAAAGAAAACATGTGAGGTATGGACAAACAGTTCGACCTCAACGAAGACGGAATACAATATTTTAAGAAGAAAATTTAGACCCCAAAGTTTGGTGAAGTCAGGAGTACACTCTTAAACGAAGCTTGTAAATTGAGATATTCAGTACATCCTGGATCAGATAAGATGTATCTCGATCTCAATAAGCTTCATTGGTGGCCCAACATGAATGCAAAGATTTCCATCCATGTCAATAAATGCTTGACTTTCTCCAATATCAAAGCAGAGTACCAAAAGCCATAAGGACTAGTACTAAAACCATCAAGCCAGTAATAGAAATTGAAACAAATAATCATGGACTTCATAATAAAGGATCCATAAAAATCAAGCAATTATGACACCATTTGGATAGTGGTTGGTCGTTTGACCAAGTCAGCCCATTGCTTAGCCATCTAAGAAACTGACAAGATGGAAAAACTCACCAATACCTGATGTGCACAAAAGTACTCATTAATTTTAATATTTATAACCTCGCAAACTTAAACTAACTATGAACTTATAGGCAGTGTACCTAATCGGATTACAGTATAGCTTGGGTTAGTCGGGTGTCGATCACATAGAATGGTGTTACTAATTAATCTACTTACTATGAATCCACTTCTTCCTTATGGCTAGCTAATGATTATGGATTATTGAGTTGGTTTTAATTATATTAGTAATTTAGCTCTAACTTTAGCAATAATTAACTAATTCATGTTAAACTATGTATGTTCACACACAATCAAACACATAACTAATTATGAATGTAAATTTGCTATATAAAATTTGTTATATAAACGCAATTATAGTCACAATACACGTTCTCTAGCACAGCTAATCTTATTTACTCTAATTACTAACTAAGATTGGTCAATCCTAGCTCTAACAATTCAATGTTCACTAAATCATTAGGTAAACAAGTTCATGCAGTTAATGGTCACTAAGCTACACATAACATGCATTCAAGCAATTAGAGAAACAAACATAAGCATGCTAGGTAACACAAATCAAACACAAGCAATTTTACCAACTAAATAAATCCATAAACATTAAGTTATTGATAATTTGGAAACTTCATCTAGCTAAACAAGAGTAGCTAGATTCAGCTGCTCATCATGGCAACTAACAAACTAACACAAATCAAAGTGATACAAAAAATGTTCTTAATTAACTAAAATATGGACCTTTACTCTTTTTAGTGTTGAAAGCCTCTTCCCATAACCTTTCTTCTGCTCCAAATCGCCTTCTGGAACTCCTTTCTTCAGCCAAAAAAGTTCTTCTTCGTAATGATCAAGAATGCTTAAATAGCCTCCAAAATCTTGCTCCACGTCGTGGCTATTCAGGCCACATCGTGGGCTCCAAGTTATGTTACCGGGCAAGGATTCCTCCATAACGCGATCTTTATCTTCTAGAATTCCCATGCCACGTCGTGGATGGCTCTGCCACGTCATGGGTTTAGTAATTTTCGTGGATTTATTCATCTCTTGTGTTCCAAGTCTCCCATGTTCTACATATTGTCTCTTTTGGTCCCTCTCTTCGAAAATACTTTTAATTGACTGAAAATAACAATTTAGAGTCATAAGTACCATTATTCTAAACATATTATCAACCTATTAATAAAAATGTACTTAAATATCGCCTAAAAATAGGTATAAATATGGCAATATAAAATTACCCCACACTTAGTATTTGCTTGCCCTCAAGCAAATTTAAACTTAACCCTTGATTACTAGCATCACATAGAACAATCCGACTCCAGCTCAGCCATGATGCCAAGACCTCAATGCATGCATTTGTGTCTAAGATTTCCTAAAGCACCCCCCATACTTTAAATACTCACAATCTTCATAAACACTCGCCACTTTTTCCGAACAATGCTCATTTTATGCAACCCTCTGAATCCATCCGCAGAAAACCTCCTTATCCTCAAGGTATTTTTAGCTGAGCAACCTAAGCATACATAATCTAGAATTACAATCTATGATACCACTATGGAGCTCTTATGGAATTCTTCACTTCCTTGATAATTTGATCCTTGATTTCTTTGAATTCATCACCTTATTTGATTTCTGGTATCTTTAACTTTTTGAATTTCTTGGAATTTTGATCTTTTAATCTTCACTTTATTTGCTCCAAAATTCTTCAAACTTTTCTTCCAGTTCTCTCTTTTTTTTTATTATTATTACATGTACCTTACTTTTTTCACTCAAAACCTACATGCTTAAGCAGAGGCGCTCAACCTCAACCTTTATTGGTTAATGATAATAATTTTCCTGGATACATTTCAGGTTTAGGCTGCTAAACATATTGCATCCCTCAAACCAAGCGGGGTTATGTTTTTGTTCCATGATTTCACTAAAATAAGGGAGGCCACAAATGCACTATAACGTGTATTGGCTCAACTAAACATTTTAACTTTTATCGGATCATCCCACATAACACCAGCAACTACAGTTCAAATTATTATTCCTAGATTCAATTATTAAAAATTTCAATTTTCAATTTTTCAATTTTTACTCAAATTCTATCATTATCTAGCAATTTACTTTTTCTACCCCTACCCCACACTTATTTCATACAATGCCCTCATTGTATGCATAAAATAAATCATAATTAAAGAAAAGGGAGAAAAAGGAACAGACTCCCCTGGGATAGTGGCGTGAACATCTCCAAAAGTGTGGAAAACGTGAATCCTGAAGATGGACCTCCTAAAAATAGAAAGCTGGTGTAGAACTGGATGAATATGTAAATAAACCACGAACATGACTTGAAACTTCAATTCTTCAAAGTGGGTGCTAGTAAGTAGAAATGTGGCAAAGGATAAACTGATACACATCGTGGCAAAGAGTACCACGTCATGATATTAGATGAAAACGCGAACAGAAGGCTGCTTTAATTCTTCAAGTTGCATGAGGGCCACGACATGGCATGAAGAACCCACGTCGTGGAAACTGAACATTAACAAGGATGCCTTATTGCTTCATGCATCCTAGCAGCTTGACCAATGTCTAAATGGGTTAAGACTCTTCCGAATTTGTGACTCACTCGAGTCACGAGTATTGTACTCATGGTTGGAAATACTCCGCCAGAACTGGACATCCATAATACCGGGATTAAAATCCCGAACACATCCAAGTAGGAATGGTATGAAAAACGAGGATTGAATCTCCACTTCGGTATAAAGCCCCATCCGCCAAGCGAATTCCTGAAGACTACATTCCCTATAAAAACCACCAAAGCGAAACACAAGTGCCCGGTTGTAAGTAAAGTCAATGGTGCGTTCCTCGAAGCATACGGTAGAGAAAAACTCCATCGATAACTCACGATACACGGGATCTTGAATTGCAAACAAATTCCTCCACCCGTGACAAGTGAAAGAAAATTGATCCCCTTCGTATGTTTTCGTCCAGTAGCATTCCAATTCAGCAACCATTCCCACACCACCGAGCCATCCCCTATCGATAATTGGAGCTATCGCAAATTCCTTGTTGTACAACCATCCCAACCGATTTTCATATGTAGTCAACAATGGTCGGGGGATGTTTTGTGGAAACTGATATAAAGGATGTATACTCGCCACGTCAATCGAATTTTCCTCCTGCGGAACAACCCTTCGAGGTCCCATTTCCGCATACAAAATTAAACCAAAGCACCAAACACCCAAAACATTAAAAAAAAAACAGGTTGCCAGAAATCACGACGTGGCCAAGCTTACCACGTCGTGGACCGCAGTCGAGACCTGGGTATGGATCGGTTACTTTATATGCGATTTTAACCAAAAATAATGCTTAGGGTTTGTTCCTATGTATATTTAAAGGACATGCAACCTAGAATCAACAACTAATTTCAACCAATTTTCGTGAATCTCATTATTCACATAAACCCTAGCAATGAAAATGTAAAATTGTAGGAAATAACTACAATTAATGAGTGGAATACATACCAAATGGAGTTAGACAACAAGAAATTCGAAGGATTTAGAATATAAATTAAGAAATCGGCTGTGGGGACCTTCTTGTTTCCGTTCGTGAGGCAGCATGTAAATGGGGAATTGGGAGTGTTGGTCAAAGGGTTTTACGAAATGCCCCCCCCCCCTCGTGACTTTTTTAAAGGCCACGTTGCGGCTGCCTTGGCCACGTCGTGGACTTTGAAATTGTTATTTGATCCCGTAAGTACACTCTAACCACGACGTGGCTCTATCAGACCACGAAGTGGCATATGCTTGATTGCAAAAATTGTTTCAAATCACACATTTTAACTAACTACTTTGTATTTTATTTTTTTTAATTAAAGCTCCCCACAGCTAATTCTTTACTAAGTATCAGTTATTAGATGATGAGTTGATATATTTCCTAATTAAAAACTCAAAAATTAAAAGAAAAGAAAATGCAAACCAAGCTCGGGTTGCCTCCCGAGAAGCGCTTCTTTTTCTTGGAGTCTTGAGATGGACTCCGTGCCTCCTACGTTGAGTCCTCAGAAGAATCCACCACTAGGATCTTTTGTTCCTTGAATCGCCTCTTGTAAACTTGAACTCGCCTTTTGTATGCCTTCTTTGAATTCTCTTTTTTTAACTTTGACCGCTTCTTCAAGCTTGCGTTTGGTCCCTTTAGTTTCTTCCTTGCACTCCATAGCATCCTCCTCCTCTTTCACCACCGGCTCTGTCACTTTTGAAATGATCTTCCCTTCATCACTTGTCATCTCCTCATCCTCTTTGCTCACCCAAGAAGGTGGACTCTTGTACGCCATGACTTCAACCAAAAATGGAACAGATGCTCTAGGTTTTGTTCTTTTAATTTGATGAACTGCCTTGATCTCTTCTTTCATAAGCTTTTCCAGTTCTTCTAGTTCATTATCTTCATTGATTGTATACACCTCTTCTTGAACATGTTCTTTTGGGAAGACATCTTCTATCCCAAAAACTTTTTTTTCATCTCCAACTCTCAAGGTGAGCTTAGACTCGCGAATATCAACCAAAGCTTCAGCAGTGTTAAGCAATGGATGACCAAGGATAATTGGAACATCAGGATCTTCCTTCATATCCAAAACTACAAAATGTATTGGAAAAACAAATTTTCCAATTTTCACCAAAATATCCTCCACTATGCCCCGGGGTTGTGTCAGTGAACGGTTCGCCATGTGAATCATCATTTTTGTATCCTTCATCTTCTGAATTTCCAATTTTTTATAAAATGAAAAAGGCATCAAATTAATGCTAGCCTCAGAATCAGCTAAAGCATTAACCTTCAATTTATTACCAAACTCACATGGAAGAGTGAGGCGTCCAGGATCCCCCATCTTCTCTGGTGTCTCTCCCAACACAGCTTTTGAGCTTTGTTCACTTAGAACCACCTTAGATTGCTGCTTTAATTGATTGCGAGTGTCTATCAAATCTTGCAGTAATTTCTGATGCTCGGGAATTTTGGATATGGACTCGACAAAGGGAGTATTAATCGGGATCACCTTCACATGCTTGAAAAACTCTATATGCTCCTTCTCCAGTAAACTAAGTGCATCTCGGGATGGAAATGGCAAAGGTGGCTGATAAACCGGAACGAGTTCAAGGACTTTTTGTTCAGACAAGAGCCACATTGTGGCCAGCGAAGTGCCACGTCGTGGCGAAGCTGTTTCAACAACATCTTCATTTTCAAACTTTGACTTCTTTGGTTTTGGATCGAGCTACTGTGGTTCTTCTTCCAATGCCTCTAGGAACTCAGAGATTGCTTCTTCTTCAATATTGATGGCCATTACATGAGATTGGGTCTTCACTTCGGGATTTTTCGGGGATAACTTCTCATGAACTAGAGTGGCTAGTTGACCAACTTGAACTTCAAGGTTATGGACGGAGGCTTGCTGATTCTTTATTAAATTTTGCGGTTCACTAATAGCAAAATCAGTGGCATCGTGTCTCTTTTCCGAAGCTTCCATAAACTTTAACAACATGGTCTCTAGATCGGGTTTCTTCTCGGATGGTGGCTACTCCTTTTGATAGAAGCCTCGACCTGTTTGCCTATACTTCTCTTCTTTTTTCTTCTTATACTCTTCATATGGTAGCCACTCCTTCTTCGTTTCCTCCAGTCCTCATCAAACTTATCCCCACTCCAGTAGCACACTTGATCTTTTCTGGTCCTAAACTCATCTAAATTGCAGTCCTTGGTCAAGTGTGGACCACTACATCTCTCGCAACCCACTCTTATGGCATGTATTGACTGGTCCATTTGAGTTATCCTTTGTTCCAAATTATTCAGCATAGCCATCACAGCTGCTATTTCTTCAGTTTGGGCCCCTCCACCGCCTTTGATTTCATCTTGCCTAGGGTTGTGTTATTCGCGAGAGTGCTTCGTGAATTCTTCAATCAACTCCTTGACCTCCCTTGGATTTTTCTTTGTCAACGGTCCTTGAGAGTTAAGGAGTTGTCACTTCATAACGTTGACCCCGTCATAGAAGGTTGAGATCTCTTGTTGCACATTTAGATCATGCTGAGGGCAATTTCTAAGCAAGCCCTTGTACCGCCCCCATGCTTCATATAATGACTCCCCCGTTTGTTGCTCAAAGTCGGCTATTGCCTTCTTGAGTTTGGCTATCTTGGATGGCGGGCAAAACTGGTCCAGGAATTGCTCACGCATTTGAGCCCAAGTGATAATTGTACCCAGTGGAAGTGATTTTAACCACTCCTTAGCAGCTCCTTTGAAAGTGATGAGAAGCATCCTAAGCAAGACTGTGTTTTTGTTGACATTTGGGACATTGAAGTAATCCGCAATGTCGTTGACTTCATCTTGATTCTTAAAAGCATCCTCATGATCTTTCCCAAAAAATGGGATATCCTTCAGTGCGGTTAATATGTGCCCCTTCAACTCGAATGTGGCAGTGGCAGGTATTGTAGGTTGGACTAAACCGGGACCCACATCTTCTCGAATCTGCTTCTTGTAAGCTCCCATGGACATCTCTTCAATTGCTACCATATCGTTCCTTGGCTCGTTCTTTGGTTCACTCGTATGTTCTTCAGATTCCGACTCGGTATCGTATTCGGATTCGGTTTGGATGGATATTTGATCCAAGTGCTCAAGATTGCTCTTGTGCCTTGAGGATGAGCTTGACTCTCCTGTCTTCTTTCCCGACTTCCTTGAAAAAGATGACTTTAATTCTTGCAGTAGCGTCTTTTTCTTGTGAATTGCAGACTCGGGATCTTCAAGTGGTGGCACCAAGGGTGTGTTTGAGCTTTTGGTCATGAACTCCTGCAACTTAAACACAATAAAAAAACGTAAAACAGAAATAGACAAAAAAATACTAAAAACTAAAAACTAAATTCTCAGAAACCACGTCGTGGCGCGTATCTGGCGACGTCGTGGACTCTGTGACTATTTTTTTTACCTTGCTGAAAAACCAACTTTGTGCGGGTTTTACCCAAAAAAAAAGGATCGATTAACTTAATGCAAATAAATAAGCTAATAAACTAAGTCGTTCCCTGGCAACGGCGCCAAAAATTTGATGTGCACAAAAGTACCCACTAATTTTAATATTTATAACCTGACAACTTAAACTAACTATGCACTTATAGGCAGTGTACCTAATCGGATTACAGTATAGCTTGGGTAAGTCGGGTGTCGATCACAGGGAACGGTATTGCTAATTAATCTACTTACTATTAAATTAACCTAATTATTAACAAGTTTGAAAGGGTTTTATCTGATTTTACAAGATCAGACGAACTTAACTCAAATTCAATAAGTAAAAACACACTCTTGTCTAGTTTGAATCAACATCTTCCTTATGGCTAGCTAATGACTATGGATTATTGAGTTGGTTTTAATTATATTAGTAATTTAGTTCTAACATTACCAATAATCAACTAATTCATGTTAAACTATGTATGTTCACACACAATCAAACACATAACTAATTGTGAATGTAAATTTGCTATATAAGATTTGTTATATAAACGCAATTATAGTCACAATACACGTTCTCTAGCAAAGCTAAGCTTATTTACTCTAATTACTAACTAAGTTTGGTCAATCCTAGCTCTAACAATTCAATGTTTACTAAATCATTAGGTAAACAAGTTCATGCAGTTAATGGTCACTAAGCTACACAGAACATGCAATCAAGCAATTAGAGAAACAAACATAAGCATGTTAGGTAACACAAATCAAACACAAGAAATTTTACCAAATAAATAAATCCATAAAAATTAAGCTATTCATAAGTTGGAAGCTTCATCTAGCTAAACAAGAGTAGTTAGATGCAGCTGCTCATCATGGCAACTAACAAACTAACACAAATCAAAGTGATACAAAACATGTTCTTAATTAAGTAAAATATGGACCTTTTACTCTTTTTGGTGTTGAAAGCCTCTTCCCATAACCTTTCTTCTACTCCAAATCACCTTCTGGAGCTCCTTTCTTCAGCCAAAAAAGTTCTTCTTTGTAATGATCAAGAATGCTTAAATAGCCTCCAAAATCTCGCGCCACGTCGTGGCTATCCAGGCCACATCGTGGGCTCCAAGTTATCTTACCGGGCAAGGATTCCTCCATAATGCGATCTTTATCTTCTAGAATTCCCATGCCACATCGTGGCTGGATCTGCCACATCATCGGTTTAGTAATTTCCGTGGATTTATTCATCTCTTGTGTTCCAAGTCTCCCATGTTCTACATATTGTCACTTTTGGTCCCTCTCTTCGAAAATACTTTTAATTGACTGAAAATAACAATTTAAAGTCATAAGTACCATTATTCTAAACATATTATCAACTTATTAATAAAAATGTACTTAAATATCGCCTAAAAATAGGTATAAATATGGCAATATCAGTACCTATCTCAAGGAGAAAGTCAGACTACATGTTCTACCAATATATATTATCTCAGACTGAGATAGCAGATTCACTTCCAGATTTTGGGCAATCACCGTAAAGGTCCAAAGGTACCAAAATCAAAATGAGTAATGCATATCATCCACAGACGGATGGCCAAAGTGAAAGAATAATACAAACTCTGGAAACATGCTTCATGCTTGTGTGATAGACTTTTGTAATGCATGGGATACTCACTTGCTACCAGTTAAGTTTTCATACAATAATAATTATCACACTAGTATAAAGGTTCTTCCATTCGAGGCCTTGTACGGGCATAAATGCCATTCTTTAATATGTTGGGCAGAAGTTGGAGACACTCGATTAGCTATGAGGCACGCTAGAGATATTCTACACACTGGCCATAAGATCATTCATGAAAAATGGAGAAGTGTGTCTCTAATGAGAATCTTGTCTTTCCTCTTGATGTGATCCATGTCAAAACTAAACCTCACATCGTGAAGGAACCAATGGAGATCATGGATCGGGAACTCAAACGCCTCAAACAAAGTTGCATACCTATAGTAAATTTCAGATGGAACTCTCATAGAGGACCAGAGTTTACTTGTGAACGTGAGGACCAGATGAAACAAAAGTACCCATAATTTTTCATTGATGTTCCCCTAACTACTGGAACGGAATAAGAGTAGAATAAAGTATCCTAGAACTTAATAATTTCGGGATAAATTTCCCTTAATGAGGAGGTAATGTGACATCCCGAAATTTAGGTCAAAGACTATGAACGACCAAGTTCACATTTGACTCATTGAGTTTTAGTACATCTTATGTGAAATAAATGAATTCATTTCAAGTATTATAAGGTACCAGATGGTATCTTACTTCCAAATATGTAATTTGGCAAACAAATCAAACAACTCAAACTGCAACCTTAGGAATGTGTCTGAAAAACTAAAATTTCGTATTAAGTAGTTGTGAGTAATAAAAAGATTCTAGTCTCGTAGTACATGTTTTCCTGTTTTCAAAATATAAAGAACATCCAAAACAAAGTTTGTATGCAAAATATACGACCGTTTTAATAATCCAAATCAGTATAATACTAATTTCTTAAAACCGCTAAAACTGTTTCTATCCGTTGAGGAACTTGCATGCCTCAGATGGAAATTCCAAGAAAGCTTTTGTACTCATGTCATAGTTTAATATTTAATTTCATACTTGAAATATTTTTAGTAAGAATATTTATAGAAATCGAAAAAAGTAGACGTTTTGAATAAGTAAATCGCGAAACCTAAAACTTTTGATGTTGATATTATTTCAATTATTGGCAATATTTTCTAGAAATAATATATTATTATCCAATCCAGTTATTGTGAATCTTAATGAAGAGATAGCTCAAATTTTCTAAAATCATGTACATCTATTTACATATATATATGTGTGGGGCATGTATTTTTCAAAAATCTATTATGTATTTGCGATACTTTTTATAAACCCATATTGCATATGACAAATAGTCAATCATGTAATCACAATGCATATATGTTATATAATAAAAATTATATAACAACATTAAATATATAAATATTTATACATGTCATGTAATATTTCCAAATCCTAATTAATAGTATATACAACAAATTGGACACTGATTATGTAAAAATCTCGATGCCTTTATTTATCTCACAAACATACATAATAAACTCTTAATATGAGCATTTTGTACGTGTTGTTGTCATAAAACATCTCAAACAAATACACACAATATTATTAAATCTATAAGTGTATATAAAATATCCAAATTCAACCAAATCAACCTTACAAATCAATACATAAAATATACACAT
Source organism: Lactuca saligna (assembly GCF_052625555.1). Taxonomy (NCBI): domain Eukaryota; kingdom Viridiplantae; phylum Streptophyta; class Magnoliopsida; order Asterales; family Asteraceae; genus Lactuca; species Lactuca saligna. Next base: position 181,992,915 of record NC_136423.1, read on the forward strand.
AATAAGCCTTTGCTTCAATTTTCACCAAAAAAAAAAAAGAACACATAAAACATAAAAATCAATCAAAAATCAAATTAATTATGAGATAAAAACTAACAGCTAAGTTCGAGATTGCTTCCGCCTTGTGCTTCTTCTGTTTGTCCTTCGATTGCAACCATTCCATTTACTGATCATTCATTCAAAATGGATCTCAATGGTGCAACCAAATTATAGAGAAATCTGAGAAAATTTTACCCTAAGACTATCTTCAATCGATCACGGCTTCACCTCATTTCTCTTCTTTCTTCTTCTTCTTCTTAATTTCCAGCCTAGAACACACCACTGAAGTGGGTGTTTTTGTGTCTAGTGCAAACACAAGAGCAACATCACCATCATTCATTCTTCATTCCATTCCATGTCCAAAATCAAACCCAAACATACCCCAAAACTCCATTGATTTCTATCAAAGAGAGAGAGAGAGAGAGAGAGAGAGAGAGAGAGAGAAAAAAGAAGAACCGTAAGCAACAGGACCCTCCATCTCCAACTCAATTTTGCACCACACAGTCGGATAGAAGCACAACCGATCGACAATCTCGGAATCCCCTGCGGACCTCCAGGAGTCCCATCGCACCCACCGAGATCACAATCAACCTCGCGTCATCTTCTCTCGTTCATTCGGCCTCGTCGAGCCCGAAGACGCAACCCACTTCGCGAATCGACCGACGATACATCGCCACCTGCGAGCTTCTTCTCCCTCCGTTCCTCATCGTGACCTGCGACGAGCAAGACTCCGGATGTGGCGCCGCCGCTTCGTGCTTTTCTTCTCACCTTCTTCGTTCATCCGCCTTCAATCACTTGCCACCTTTGTTCTATCTGCATTCGTTCATTCCGCTTTTTTCCTTTACTCGATCAGCAAATGACGAAGATGGGGGCTTAAAAGCCCTAATTTCATTTAGCTTGTGAAATGACCAAACTAACCCCTTTATTAAATCATTAAATCATGTATTCTCCAAACATTGAATCCATTTATTCAAAATAGCCCCTCCCATAGAGATCCTTAACAAAATCAATCCAATTCCCAAACTTAAATTTCATTTAAACCATTTCAGTCCCTCCTTAAGATGTCATACTTTGGTTAATTAAATTTCATATATATATATATATATATATATATATATATATATATATATATATATATATATATATATATATATATATATATATATATATCATGTTGCCTTAACTTAAGTCTTGAAAAATATCATATTTCATCATGACTCGTAAAAGATTAAAGCTTGAATTAGCCACCAATATGAGCAACATATAAATGCCCGAAACAAAAATTCTCTATATTTTTGCATAAGGCACGCCTAAGCGCCTCAAACCATCGACATTCCTCCTCCTAGCATAGAGTTTAAGATAGGTTTGATTACACCAACACAAAATAAATTTGTATCGCCCCATTTCCAAACAAGAAGCTATTATTCTACAGATGTTTGGCTTTCATCATTATTCGATGTTTTTGTATCCTTTTCTAAATGTCCGAATGTGTTGCTATATTTTAGTTTACAAGGTTTGTATTAGGATTTATTTGATGCGTTAGCTGAAAAACTGACTTTTTTTATGAGCTAGATTATCAATAAGTTATCTCAAGCTAGCTTATCCATAAGCTATTTTTGTAGTCTCACCAAATAAGCTTAAAAAATAAACTAACTTATATGGGCCTTAGTGTTATTTATATTTGGGTAACTGGTTTGGTGTTTGATTAAAACATTTAAGAGCAAGCCAACTAGTTTGGGTGAGCAATATCACCTCACATAGCTTAACAAAAATCATGTTGCCTTTTCGGGTCGACTTAGAAAGAAAAATAAAAGAAAAACAAAACCCTTTCACAAGAATGCTTAGGCAAATTTTGAAGTTCGGTATTTCACATATAATGTGTTAAAGGCTACTTAATTCATCATCTGGGCATTCTTAACGAGCGAAAAGCAAAAGTTTATGATTGTCTATTCATTAATGTAAACCTAGTAATTTATTTTGTGATATTCATTTGTAGAACTTGAATATAGGATCTTTAGGTAATCTTGACTAAAACTAATATATGATTAAAACGAGTTTAATTGAAACAAAAATGTTTGATGAAACCTAGACCTGACAAACGTGTTGTGTCGTGTCGGATTTGTGCCGTGTCAAGATATTAAACTGGTGGAGAGTGCTTGACCCTAACTCGACCCGTTTAATTATTATGTCGTGTCGTGTCAACCCGTTTATTTTCGTGTCGATTTCGGGTTAAAGTTTAAACCTTATAAATATATTGTGCCATGTCTAGTTGAAACATTTTAAAGGTTGAAAAGTAAAAATCATGGATGAAAAACAATCAAAAAGTGAAATGCTAGAATTGGGAGGTGGAACGGAAAAACAATTATAGTAATAGTAAATTTAGAATGGAAAATGGAAAGAGTTAGAGTTAGGTAGAAAATAAGATAGGTAGTGAGGAGAAGTAAAATTAAGTCACTTTGAAAATTTGAATTTTACTTTTAGTTTTTGAATTTGGGCCACTACAAATATATAATATTGAAAATATTTATAAAAATATGAATGAGTCATCTTCGAGTTGAAAGTCTTAACCCTAACCCTACCCGTTTAATTATCGTGTTGTGTCGTGTCAACCCGTATACATAAACGGGTCGAAATCTCTTACCCTAACCCGCCAACTTCGTGTCGGGTTCGTGTCGGATTGTCATGTTGTGTCAATTTTTCCCGGTCTAATGAAACCCAAATGTTAAATATGAAGAGAAAGTTGAAAATGTTTTGTCTTTTCCATCCTAGGTGGAAAATTTTTGATTTTAAGGTTTCTTGGAATCTATTCAGGTTGAAATATTGTTGGGTTCATAATCTTATTCAAGAACAAAGAAGGAGAAAATGGATGTCTTATTCGGTTCTAATTATTTATATTCTCTAGAGAAGTAGTAAAATTTGTTCATGGTTTGTTCAGTCGTTTGTCCATGTAATCATGTTCTAAATATTTTTTATGCTATCTATATTGCAAATTATGATTTTTTTTAATTCATGCATGGCATAAGATGTGCATTGATTTTTATATTATACCATAAACATATTATGTATTGAGATTGTCGATTTTGTTTAGGCGGGGAATATGTTGCTTATATTTATCTTTATGTTTGATATTATTATTATTATTATTATTATTATTATTATTATTATTATTATTATTATTATTATTATGTGGTTCGTTTTAAAGTATATTTTATAACATTTATAATACATTGAACTCCATAAATGTCAATGATTTGACACATCATTATTCTATACTACACGTAACCTCGCGCGTTGCACCAAAACAAGTTGTTTTGAATGAGCAATTAATAAACAATATTGAACTAATAAACTTTGTATTACACTAGTTATATTACACCAAAACATTCAAGGTTTCATATATTAACTTTCAAATATTAAACATTGAAATTAAGAATGAAGTCATACAAAATATATCATTATACATAAACTTCATCAAGAGTTTTAAAATAAGCCGATTAGTAAATATGATATTTAATTTTAATTACAAATTTTGCAAGGCGTACGTTTGACTTTATGATGGTGCGCCGAGAATCATCTTCCCTAATTTGTACCTAAAAAATTAAGGTGAATAGGAATATAAAATAGATATTACTAAACATTAATATAAATAATTAAAAGGGTATCTAGATCTCCTACCACCGGTTAAAGACAACATGCATCTCTAGTGGTATCGATTCATATATGAAACTGAAGTAGTCATTCTATGTACACATTGTTTTCTAATTACATAAACAAATATGAGTGACCAAGTACAAAAATGTTATCTTAATGTAGGAAAAATATTTTAGTTAACTAACAAATTAAATAATATAAGTTTAAGAGTTATGATTTTCAAAACAATAATATTTTTACTAATCAATCAATTAAGTACATCATGTTGAAATTTTTACAATCATTATTAAAAAGCATTTGAAATATTAGATTTTAAATGAATTTTGGTTGAAGTGTTTTGACCTCTATTATAATATATATATATATATATATATATATATATATATATATATATATATATATATATATATATATATGGAAAGTATGACATATACATGAGTTTTAATTAATTATCTTTTTGAAACAGTATAATTACAAAAAAAAACATATTTAAAATGTTTAATTAAATATTTTCGACATTACTCTATATAACATATGATAAATATATTAACGATTAAACCACAATATACAACAACTGTATTACAATAATCAAAAGACGAAGAAAATATAAAAAAGAATTAGTATAACAAACTTACAAATTAAAAGTTTTAATATAATAACATATCTCCAAAAGTGGTCATAAGACCTCAACCCAACACAAAAACTTTTAAGTTAGCATTGTTATAGTAAACTTTCCACTAAATGCTAATTAAACATAATATAAATTATAAAACTTTTGAGTGTTAAATCATAATTAAGAAAATTTTTGCGTTGCATTAGTTAAAAAATGGGGTTGCAAATGAATATGGTTTGAGGAAGTTAAAAAAAATGGTTTCAAATTCATGAGATTCAAGAAAAGATGCTAGCTTTATAAGTATGTATGATTTTATATAATTCTATAAAAAAAATTTCCTACAATGCACTGAACTATATAAAATTTAGTGGAATATATTTAAATATTTATTTAAGAATTAGTAAATTTTCTTTTTCCTAGCGAAGGGTTTAGTAGTAGCCATCAAACTCATAAGTTTATTAAATGTCAAAACAACATTGCACAATAATATGGTTTTATCCATGGAATGACATCTAAGCTTAATAGCTTATTCAACTTTCTCATTGAATTCTTCATTATAAATGCTCTAACATTAACTATTTTTGTTTATCCATACGGCCCCTCTGCCAAATAACAAATTAACTGACCGAGGAAACAAGTAGATCCTTGGTTAATTTTGATTATGGAAAGTACTTTTTCATTTGATTGTGAATTGATAAGCAAAAACAAGCAAAACTTTGGACATAGCTTTTATACTCTAATTTAAATGTTTAGTGGAGATGTCCATAAACATTTATATTTTTTTAAAACAAATATAAATATTTGTAGGTTTAAGTATCAATAATACTTAATAACATCCTTTTAGATTTTTAAAGACTTTTAAAAATTCAAATATAATAAATAATACTTTATTTTTGAGTAAATTACATGAATGGTCCCTATGTTTTAGGGTAAATTACGCGTTGGGTCCCTAACATATTTTTTTTAACTCGGAAGATTTCTACTGTTTGTTTTTATTACGCGCTTGGTCCCTATCTTACCTAAAAAGAATATTTTGCCATTGAATTTTATTTTATTTAAATCAACACACCCTCAACCTCATCCCTCTCATCTTACCTTACCTACCCCATCATTCTTTCCTATTTAAATATGTCTTTTTAGGTAAGGCAGTGACCAAACGCGTAACAAAAACAAACAGTAGAGACCAAGCGCATGACAAAAACAGACAATAGGGACCTTCCGAGTTAAAAAAATAAGTTAGGGACCAAATGCACAAATTATCCCAAACCATAGGGACCATTCATGTAATTTACTCATTATTTTTATGTTATTGGGGTCTTCAGGTTTTCTAATGAAGATAATATGTCTATTTCTTTTATAAATCACTTCCATTTTCAGTGTCATAGTGGAAAATTTATCATAGGATGTATCATTTAGGGTGTGTGTGTGTGTGTGTGTGTGTGTGTGTGTGTGTATATATATATATATATATAATCCTTATATATTGAGGATAAAATTGCGAAAATGGTCCCTGTGATGTCAAAATTATATGGTTTTGGTTCAAAAAACTTTGGTGATGCATCGGTGGTCCAATTACGGATACCTTGTGTGGTTTTGGTCTCTATGGTTGATATTTTTTTGTGCTTTTGGTCCATACCCCACCTAAAATGAGTACTATACCCCTAAATTAGTTATTTTTATTTATTTTATATTTTATTATTATTATTTTAAATACAAAAAAAAAAAAAAAAACTAAAATAAATCCCATCCCACCCCACCTAATTCATCACTCCTACCAATCTCTCTTAAGAAACACAAACATATCGTCTCCACCAAAAAAATTCCACTTCACGACCACCCTGACTGCCACAACCTTCCACCACCACCACCTCCATCTTCACCTAGATTTTAGATGAAGTTGTCCCAAATACCATGAAAAATCCAAGCTTCAAGAATAATGTGCAGAAATACAATCAAATGAGTGTTGATTTACAATATTTGAATTCAGGTAACAATTTCCCATCTCAAATCCCAACAAGAAATTAGGCTAATCCTTCAAGAAACAGAGTTGCTTGATACATAGTTGTTGGAGACACCTCACTTGATCCGACTTTCACATTCCGATCACCATGATTAATCAACACCATCACTCTCCGGTTGTTTGGGATCTATAAATGAACTTTATCACCTAGCTAGGGTTTTTAGATCTAGCCTTTCTGTTTCTTCGGTGAGTTCAATTTCGAACATACTCTCCCGTTCTTCAGCGGGTTCGATTCCACCTATACTTCACCCTCTATTCCTTTCTCAGGTGTGAGTGATGTTGATATATAGTAAATTGAATATTATCTGACGAGTTCGATTCCGACCATACATCTGTTTAAGTTTGTCCCTTCCATAGGGAAAATGAAACCTACAACTCAACCTCTCCTTTCACTGTTCTAAAACCTGCAACTCGAAGATGATAAGGGTGAATCAATTTTGCTTCACGATTTTAGATCTACCACCATTAACGTCCTCCATTGATTTTAGGTCAAGGTATATGGATTTTCAAGTATAAAATGTTTCTTTGTTTCCTCACACATAGGGAGTGGCGTGGGAGGTTTACCACATGTTAGGGACGACAACTTTGCTCTCATCGATGACGTAGGGAAGAGATGTGTTGATAGGTGAAGGGGGAGGGGGAGGGGAGGGGTTATCTGAAGTGGGAGATTATCAACGATAGAAGGATTTTGTAGAGAAGACATCGATGATGTTGAAGGGTTTTTTATGAAGGTTGTAAACAAAGGAAGGGAAAATGAATATGGTGGGTGGGTGTGCCTTTTCTTATTCTTAATTAATTAAAAACAATTGAAGAAATTATATATATATATATATATATATATATATATATATATAGTTTTTTTTTTTCAGGTTAAGTCACACCTCCTTTTCTCCTAAAAATACATTGTGTTTTTCATTTTTTTCAATTTAACTCTTTTAGGAGGTGTACCGGTAATCGTCCGGTTTATATATATATATATATATATATATATATATATATATATATATATATATATATATATATATATATATATTGGAAAAACACAAAAGAAAAAACATTCACATTTTACAAATTTTTCAGTTTGGCTATAAATTCTTATGTATATATATGTATATGTATATATATTGCTTATAGTATTTTTTATATGGTTTTTAACATTAAAATTTAAAGGAAACATTTAAGTTTTAACATTAAAATTTGGAGGATTTACAAATATTGTAAGATGTGAATAGCAACTATTTAGTCTTACTTGGGAAAATTTTCAAACATGCTGAACATTCATTATTAGATTAGATCTGAAATATAAATTAGTGTTAGAAAGTTGCTTTTTGTCCGTTTCTTTGAAAAATCTTAAGATATCATGCCAACCTATGCTAATCTAAACCGTTGCTTTTCATTTGCTACAATCTTTGAGACTTCTGCAAATTGAAATATATTATGATATTCATTTTAATAATAAAAATTTGATACGATAGTTTTTCTAATAGTTTGAACAAATAGATGTTTCCTTTATATTTTAATGTTGACAACCATTAAGACTATTATAAACAAAAAGAATAACATGGAGTCAAAAAAAGTTAGTTCAAATAAAAACAATTTGAGTTACAAAGGACTTTAATTGCATTATTATTGATGAAACCACTTATAAGATTGAAAATGGTTCTAACAGAGAAAACATGAAAGTTGGAAATGGATTTAAAAAAAAGTCAATGAGGATTTTTCTTGGTAGAAAAAAAATGTATAAAATCGGAATATTGTCCATAAACATGTTAAAAGAGCCGAATCGAAAAAAATTGAATAGACATAATGTTTTTATCGGCAAATGTGATGTTTAATCTGAAGAAAATCTCAATATATATATATATATATATATATATATATATATATATATATATATGTCTTTTATGATATTAACCATACACAAACATACATACATACATACATACATACACACACATATATATATATATACGTGTGTGTGTATGTATATGTATGTATGTATGTATGTAGATGCTAGGAACACATGAACCTAGCCATATATATATGTTTGTGTGTATGTATGTATGTGTGTTTGTATGTATGTAGAGAGAGAGAGAGAAATTAATTAAAAAGAAAATATAAAAGTAAATTAACCAAAAGTAGTCTTAAATGTATATTGAAAGGCCATTATTGTTTAGACTATGTTGTGTGGGTATAACGCGATGGCATTATGACTACGTTATGCGCCTTATAACACATGAAAGCCACTCCTACCCCGTTTTGTAATGTTATAGATTCTCAATAAACTACCATCCAATAATGGGAAGAAATGTAACTGTTGAAGGGTTTTATGTGGGTATATGAATTTTTTTAATACAATTTTACCTATATAAATACCATTCTCTTGTCATATAAAACATCTTCAAGCAAAGACTTCTATTTCTCAACGTTTTTACTATCATTTTTAAAAAATGGAGCAACCCCCAAACATACCACCAACCAACTAAAACATAAAACACACCTCGACATGAAAAACCTTTGTGTGTAAACATGTTACTTTTGGGGTTTTCACAATACGATCAAGATTTTATGAATTCTCCCAATCATACCTTCTAAAGATTAAAATTTCAACAAAATTCATCTCAACAACCACCATTGCAATCATCCCAACAACCACCAATTCAATCATTCCAAGAAGAAAGTGTACCGGAAACCCAACAAGCCGAACGAACAAAGGCAAAAAAGTCAACCCCCACCAAGGTCCTAAAAGTTGCACCCAAGACAAAGAAGAGACGTCAGCTTGCACTTCGATGGTCATCTCCTCCGATGAATTTAAAGGGAACAACCAAACCAATGTTAGTTTTTTGGAATAGGTTGTTCTGCATTTCAATAATGTCATTGGTTCGAGTAACCATTAGAACAAAGATGCTCTTACCAGAAAATAACATTGAAAATCAGTATTTAAAAATTTAGTGGTATCTAAACAATCTTTACGATAAATACAAGAGTTGTAGAAACAAAATTGACATTTATAATACGAAGCTTCAAAGACATGAACTTGAATGTAACCAGAAACCTTTTGTGTTGTTAGGTGCATTTCATGCACCTATTTTTCTTGTTTATTTCCGTACTTTCATTACATTTTACTTCCTAATTGTTACCTTTAGTTAACTATTTAGGCACTTGCATGTTTTATGCATAATGTTTGGTACTTCGCTATTTTTGATTTATTTTGTAGGCATTATGGAGCATGGTGCAGTGGAAAATGGAGGAGAGCATGGAGCTGTGATGATGGAGCTTGGAGCATTGGAGCATTAAGAGAAGATGGGTTGGTGGTGTCGCAGAAGAAACTTGAACACATAACCCGAGTCGTTGTGTTTCTTATGTTTTTCCTTTTCATCATACATTTGAGCAACACGATTTGGGTCTCATTTAGACAGAAGACGGATCCAACTTTAAAGTTTGATTGAAGTTTTAGAAAAAAAAAAGCACATCCTGATTCAACCATGCTGAAAGCACATGGTCAAAACACATGGTTAAACGGAAAACACATGGTCATGCTAAAAAGGCATGGTCCTGATTCTGACCATGCATTTCATCCATGAGCACGTGAGCAATTACTTCTTTTACTAAAATGGAGGAAATCAATAATTTTACACATAAAAGCGGTTTTTGAGAGCGGAGGAGGTGATTTTGGGAGCTTTTGAAGATTTATAATCATTACAAACATTTTTAATTTCAATTTGTAAGAATTAAACTTTTCAATTCCATCTTTTTGTTTGATTTATTATTAGCCATGTGTGGCTAACAAACCTCAATTTCTAGTTCTTGTTCAAAACATGTTGATTGTTTGATTTGATACATATGGCTTGATGTTTGATTTATGATTCTATTTCAATGATTATGTTCTTGTTTAAACTAGAATCGTTGAATTTGATTTATATTTTATTGACCACTTATATGAATTGAGTTCTTGTGTAGTTAATTACCTTTTAGGGCACCTAATCGGTCTATAAAGTAAATGATTGGTAACAAACAATAGGTTTTCTTATTGTAGAACATAGATCACATGTTATCACACTTTTGAGCATATGAGAAGAAATGAATATTGTTAGGAAGCGTGTAAAAAGTTTGATGCGGTTTTAGAATACATTCTAAGAGTGTGTTTAGGTTGAATTAGTAAAGCTATGTCTAGTCAAAAAGCGTTTTTGATAGATAATTTGGTAAGCAAGAGGTATTAGAGCATGTTAGTATCTTTCAATACCAACTTAGAATAACAATCATGAATCATATCAAGTCGTAATCAAGTTAAATGAAAACATTGGGAACTAGAACTGGAACCATTTTAACACCTTGTTATACAAATCTATTTAATTTTTCTACATATTTTCAAAGTAGATTGTTAATTACATTATACAACCCCCCCGCCCCCATTTGTGACTAAACTACCTTATGCAAAGTGGTATAAACTTTTTTCTTGCACTTATGAGGATAGACCTTACTTGCCTTGTACTACTTTCTAGTGCATTATAGCCAGTGGCGAAGCACCACCGATTTTGCACCTCACAGCGGAACAAAAGTACCACTGATCGATAATCCCAGACTCCCTTTCAGAGCTCCCGGAGTCCCTACGCACCTCGCTACCACATCCGAATCAAGCGGCCGAGAGACTACTGGAGCAGCCCCTTGCTGCACCCACTGAGACCATAATCAACCTCGTAGCATCTTCACTCATTCCCTCGGCCTCTTGGACCACGAAGATGCCTCCCACTTCGCGAATCGACCGGCGAAACCTTGCTGCCAGCGAGCTTCTTCTTCCTTCGGTCCTCTTCGTGACCTGTGACGATCAAGGGCCCCGATGCAACGCCTACGCTTTGTGCTTGTGTTCTCAAAATCTTCGCTCATCTGCCTTCGATCACTTTTCACCTTCATTCTATCTACATTCATTCATTTTGTTTCTTTTCTTTACTCGATCAGCAAATGATGAAGACGGGGCTTAAAATCCCTAATTTCATTTAGCTTGTGAAATGACCAAACTAACCTCGTTATTAAATCATGTATTCAAAATCAGTCCCAACCCCAAACATTGAATCCATTTATTCGAAACAGCCCCTCCCATGAAGATTCTTAACAAAATCAATACAATTCCAAACTTAAATTCCATTTAAACCATTTCAGTCCCTCCCTTGAATTATTTTAACCAAAGGAGTCCTGCTTTGGTTAATTAAATTACCAAACATCCCCAATTTAAATTTGTTACAAAACGGTCCTAGAGTATTTCAATGTTCAAGAATGATCGCTTTGCGGTTTCTCACGTCAAGCTTTTCAAAAGAACCCGAATTCGAATAACTTCAACTCATGCTTCAAGGGTGAGTGCTTATGGCCCGTTTTTAATATTTCTAATTATTTCTAGGGAGAATACATGTGCCTATATACTTCATTTATACAAACAACTTATCGTTTTATGTGAAAATACAATAATCATAGTTTATAAAAATGTTATTTAACAAGGTAACATATTGCCACAACTTGGAATTCTAATGCTTTTGTAAACATTAAAAATGATAACATTTGTGCCTAAAACTTGAAAGTATGCATGATGTTTATTCAATAACACTAGATTTCCATGAATCACCTATGCAAACACTTTTAATAGTCAACAAAAAAATTGGAAACCCTAAAAATCCCGGTTTAAATCCATTGAGGACTAGGATTTCCATATTGGGCCTAATGGACCAATAAGCTTCCAATTTGACTACTTTGGGCATAGAACCCTTAAATGGGCCCTAATTGGACCCACTTTCATGAAACTTGACATTTTGGGCTATAATGGGCCTAAAATGGATTAGTTTACCTTTGATAAGCCTTATTGGACCATAACTAGCCTAGTTAACCTTGTTGGGCAATAACTAATCTAATTAGCCCTAATGGGCCACAAACCTAATCTTTTATGCTAATTGGGCTGTGAACCACCCTAAGGGCCCAATGGGCCGAAAACTTCTTTATAAACCTCAAAAACTTCGAACCAAGATATGAAGTGGGCCAAATTGATCTATTTATTCCTCCTAGCCCAAGATAAAAAAACAATACTAATAAGGAAGATATTATGGCGCCACCTCATAATCTCATGGTGGTTCTCCATGCAAATACCCCTAAACAAATAAGCAAATTACATACATCTATGCATCTATCACATCTTCATCTCTCCTCTCCCCTCTCTTCTTCTACCTTTGGCCGAGAGTATCAACACCCACACACATAATGCATTCTCAAACATTTCCAAATTCTCTCAAGAACATCCTTTTCTCCATCCAAAATTTCGAAGAATCTAGGGTGCTTCCAAGAAGATCGTTCACTTATATCACCATCATTGGTAAGTTAGTGTTAAATATAAGTCTTTCTTTCCATTCTTAAGCTAGAAATACTCCTTATATGACTTCATTTGGTGATCATACTTCCTAGAAAACCTTATAGTTCGAAAATTCTCTTCTATGAAGTGTCTATGGTCGAAAACCACATCATCTTCTTCCAATCCTTCTTAAAAAATGTGAGCAACTAAGCAATGTGATTTCATACCCCCTATTTTCGATTTTTACATGTTTTGGGGGGAGAATACAAGTACTATGTGTTGATCTATATGTGTATGCTTGTTATATGTGATTTCTTTGGTTTATGTTGTGAAAATATGATATTATTTACTAAATCTCGAAATCTATGGCTAAATTGTGAAGGATACATGATAAAATAACATAATAAACAACTTACTTAAAATATCTAAGGGTCTTTAGGCTCAAGAAGTGAAAACAATGTACAAATCCTTATAAGTGTCGTTTTTGCAAAAATAACAAAGATTTGGGTAAAATATGACATTTTCGGTTCTGTAAGGATGAAATGGTATTATTCACATAAAAATATGACTTTTATGAAAATAACACTTTTCTAGGGGTCAAAAACATAAATTTTAGCTTATTGGGCTTTAATTTAGGCCTCATGAGTTTTTGGGCCCAAAGTTGCGAAAAATGAAGTTTTGAGGGAATTAAGTGGAAAACCTAACAAACTATGAGTCTAAAATGTAAATAAACTATTTCGTGGGCTGAAAATGACTTTGATGCAAGAATTGGACTAAAAATGCAAAGTTTTTGATTTTGGGGTGAAAATTGTAAAATTACGGAATTTGAGCCAAAAATATAAACATTTTACAATTAAAGGCTGGAAACGACAAATATAATAGTTTTGGGCTAATATTATTATTTAAATAAAGTTTGGGTCAAAAATATTAAGAAAAATGGTTTAAGGACCAAAAATGTCAACTTCATAAAAAGGGACTAAAAGTGCAATTTTTATAGATAAAGGGGCTGCAATGGTCAAATTAAATGTTTTGGGCTAAATACAAAAATATTAAATTATTGGGTTATAAATATTAAGTTTATAACGCATGGTTATATATATATATATATATATATATATATATATATATATATATATATATATATATATATATATATATATATATATATATATATATATATATAACCAAAGCTTCGGTACAAATCAAACGTTAAGATACTTTTTTAACATTGCGAATAAACATTTAGCATACAACAAATACATACACTACGAATTTAAACTCGATAAACCATAAATGATTCAATGGTTAGGCCCAAAAATCTTATGTTCGTTCTATTGAGTCTTTGTGGCCCAATATCACGATTATTTGGCCCAATATATTCCAACATGTTTATCGGGTCTTGGTGATCCAATTTGCACGCCCAATAGGTCTTTATCAACTTTAACATGCTATTAGGCCTTAGTGGACCATTTCCATTGCTAACAAGACCCTAAACATTCATAATATGCTTAAGAGGCTATAACGTGTCCGTAGCATACTCGACAGTCTATAATAACATACATAATTAGTGGACCACCGTTGTCCTCTTTCATGTCTGTTGGGCTTACTTCATATTCACGTAATCATCATTCGAGTTGTAAAACAAGGTTATTCAATTTCATGGGATTTAGTGAGAAATAACGGGTGGCACCAATAAGTGTCGGTCGTAGTCTGTAGTTATAACCAGAGTTTCCTGGAGGGAGAGCGAGAGTTTGTGTATAGATCTATACGGGGGTGACTCCCCCACACCTGAGTTGTTCGCTACAGTTAGACTCGGCCAGTCTAGGGTGACAAAATCTTGATCAAAACCAGCATCCGATAAAATGCCAAGACATGCAAATTAGTCATTATTATGCATGGTTATAACGACTCACATAGAGATCCATTACCATCCAAGTAATCATGGGAAATCATATTCATACGTTGTAATGATACAATAATACAAATCTATTATACTATTTATATCGGAAAACATCGGGTTTTCCGGGGGAACAACATTATTCACTCCTACATAAAACAAATATAATACAAGGATCAATTTGAATAACAATCACTTTTACATGTCTTGAAATCACATACATATGCACTTATGGGATCATCACATCTTTTTCGTAAACAACTTTTGTACAGAAAATATCAAATTTTCTGAGTTTTACAAACAATACAAACTAGTTTTATATCAAACATGCTTATGAACTCACCAACATTATATATGTTGATGTTTTCAAAATAACTTTATTCTCAGGAAATCGTTAGACCGAAGAACCTCCAGGTGTGTTTCAGGGAATTTCGTTTGTGATTTTTTAATCATCAGAAAGTTTACGTTTTGAAATATTCCATGTAAACAATGTACTTGATGTGAACAGAGTCAGTTGTAATGTATTAATGCATGGTGATGTTTATGTTTTGTTTCATGTATATTCATTGTGATGATATTTCAATTTAAGTCACACGAACCCCCAGACGTTTCCGCCGTCTAGTTCGGGGGTGTGACACATATCGTTACAAATAAACTAGTATAAACTTTTTGTATATGTATTGTTAGATGCCATTTTATGCATCTTTTAAGGTAGTTTTTATTATCACTTAGCGTCATTTTTTACAATTGCATGTCATTTGTTTCAATAATGTTCAACTTAGGTCTTTTATCAAAAGAAAACATGTGAGGTATGGACAAACAGTTCGACCTCAACGAAGACGTAATACAATATTTTAAGAAGAAAATTTAGACCCCAAAGTTTGTTGAAGTCAGGAGTACACTCTTAAACGAAGCTTGTAAATTGAGATATTCAGTACATCCTGGATCAGATAAGATGTATCTCGATCTCAATAAGATTTATTGGTGGCCCAACATGAAGGCAAAGATTTCCATCCATGTCAATAAATGCTTGACTTTCTCCAATATCAAAGTAGAGTACCAAAAACCATAAGGACTAGTACTAAAACCATCAAGCCTGTAATAGAAATTGAAACAAATAATCATGGACTTCATAACAAAGGATCCATAAAAATCAAGCAATTATGACACCATTTGGATAGTGGTTGGTCGTTTGACCAAGTCAGCCCATTGCTTAGCCATCTAAGAAACTGACAAGATGGAAAAACTCACCAATACCTAATGTGCACAAAAGTACCCACTAATTTTAATATTTATAACCTAGCAAACTTAAACTAACTATGAACTTATAGGCAGTGTACCTAATCGGATTACAGTATAGCTTGGGTTAGTCGGGTGTCGATCACATAGAACGGTGTTACTAATTAATCTACTTACTATGAATCCACTTCTTCCTTATGGCTAGCTAATGATTATGGATTATTGAGTTGGTTTTAATTATATTAGTAATTTAGCTCTAACTTTAGCAATAATTAACTAATTCATGTTAAACTATGTATGTTCACACACAATCAAACACAGAACTAATTATGAATGTAAATATGCTATATAAAATTTGTTATATAAACGCAATTATAGTCACAATACACGTTCTCTAGCACAGCTAATCTTATTTACTCTAATTACTAACTAAGATTGGTCAATCCTAGCTCTAACAATTCAATGTTCACTAAATCATTAGGTAAACAAGTTCATGCAGTTAATGGTCACTAAGCTACACATAACATGCATTCAAGCAATTAGAGAAACAAACATAAGCATGCTAGGTAACACAAATCAAACACAAGCAATTTTACCAACTAAATAAATCCATAAACATTAAGCTATTCATAATTTGGAAGCTTCATCTAGCTAAACAAGAGTAGCTAGATTCAGCTGCTCATCATGGCAACTAACAAACTAACACAAATCAAAGTGATACAAAACATGTTCTTAATTAACTAAAATATGGACCTTTTACTCTTTTTAGTGTTGAAAGCCTCTTCCCATAACCTTGCTTCTGCTCTAAATCGCCTTCTGGAACTCCTTTCTTCAGCCAAAAAAGTTCTTCTTCGTAATGATCAAGAATGCTTAAATAGCCTCCAAAATCATGCGCTACGTCGTGGCTATTCAGGCCACATCGTGGGCTCCAAGTTATGTTACCGGGCAAGGATTCCTCCATAACGTGATCTTTATCTTCTAGAATTCCCATGCCACGTCGTGGATGGCTCTGCCACGTCATGGGTTTAGTAATTTTTGTGGATTTATTCATCTCTTGTGTTCCAAGTCTCCCATGTTCTACATATTGTCACTTTTGGTCCCTCTCTTCAAAAATACTTTTAATTGACTGAAAATAACAATTTAAAGTCATAAGTACCATTATTCTAAACATATTATCAACTTATTAATAAAAATGTACTTAAATATCGCCTAAAAATAGGTATAAATATGGCAATATCAAAATACCCCACACTTAGGCTTTGCTTGCCCTCAAGCAAATTTAAACTTAACCCTTGATTACTAGCATCACATAGAACAATCCGACTCCAGCTCAGCCATTATGCCAAGACCTCAATGCATGCATTTGTGTCTAAGATTTCCTAAAGCACCCCCCATACTTTAAATACTCACAATCTTCATAAACACTCGCCACTTTTTCCGAACAATGCTCATTTTATGCAACCCTCCGAATCCATCCGCAGAAAACCTCCTTATCCTCAAGGTATTTTTAGCTGAGCAACCTAAGCATACATAATCTAGAATTACAATCTATGATACCACTATGGAGCTCTTATGGAATTCTTCACTTCCTTGATAATTTGATCCTTGATTTCTTCGAATTCACCACCTTATTTGATTTCTGGTATCTTTAACTTTTTGAATTTCTTGGAATTTTGATCTTTTGATCTTCACTTTATTTGCTCCAAAATTCTTCAAACTTTTCTTCCAATTCTCTCTTTTTTATTATTATTACATGTACCTTACTTTTTTCACTCAAAACCTACATGCTTAAGCAGAGGCGCTCAACCTCAACCTTTATTGGTTAATGATAATAATTTTCCTGGATACATTTCAGGTTTAGGCTGCTAAACATATTGGATCCCTCAAACTAAGCGGGGTTATGTTTTTGTTCCATGATTTCACTAAAATAAGGGAGGCCACAAATTCACTATAACGTGTATTGGCTCAACTAAACATTTGAACTTTTATCGGATCATCCCACATAACACCAGCAACTACAGTTCAAATTATTATTCCTAGATTCAATTATTAAAAATTTCAATTTTCAATTTTTCAATTTTTACTCAAATTCTATCATTATCTAGCAATTTACTTTTTCTACCCCTAGCCCACACTTATTTCATACAATGCCCTCATTGTATGCATAAAATAAATCATAATTAAAGAAAAGGGAGAAAAAGGAACAGACTCCCCTGGGATAGTGGCGTGAACATCTCCAAAAGTGTGGAAAACGTGAATCCTGAAGATGGACCTCCTAAAAATAGAAAGTTGGTGTAGAACTAGATGAATATGTAAATAAACCACGAACATGAATTGAAACTTCAATTCTTCAAAGTGGGTGCTAGTAAGTAGAAATGTGGCAAAGGATAAACTGATACATGTCATGGCAAAGAGTACCACGTCGTGATATTAGATGAAAACGCGAACAAAAGGCTGCTTTAATTCTTCAAGTTGCATGAGGGCCACAACGTGGCATGAAGAACCCACGTCGTGGAAACTGAACATTAACAAGGATGCCTTATTGCTTCATGCATCCTAGCAGCTTGACCAATGTCTAAATGGGTTAAGACTCTTCTATATAAATATACTTCCCAACTATAACCTTTCTCCTTCGGACGTACCCCACACTTATCTTGAAATGCGGGTTCCAACTCATGACTTTAAACTTCCTTGACTTCACTAGACAAACACGACTCTAGACTTAACCTTATATGCTCCTGAGAATTCCAATGCTAATCAGAAAAAAAAATGGAACAACCCAAAAGAAATAAAAGAATAACATCATAGTTCAAGAAAGTCTTACATTACAAACCAAATTCAAACATAAACAAAAAAAAAATAGAAAAGAAAATCAACCATCATCTCCTTGGTCCTGCGCTCCACTTGGTCCTGCCCCATCATTTTGCGGATGCCAAAGCTCCTCCCATGTTGGAAAATAAGGATAATGTGGTGGCATAGAAGGTGGCCAGGTCACGCCCAAATGCGAATAAATACCCTCAGTAAGCTGGATATGATAAATGGCATACCCCCGGAGGTTATCCAAATAAGTTCCCACCCGACTCTGAAAAGGGTCGGTGGGCACTCCTTGTACATGTTGTGAAGTAGCACACACTATCTCTCCATCTCTCCTCTAGCTAGCACATTTCAACGTTGCAGTCTGGCTGGTGGTTGCTGCCCTAGCTGCACCTCCTCTTGCTCCTTATCAATCAACGGTATAACAAAACGACCCCCGACATTCACCACTGCCGGCATAACTCCCAAGACTTGAATGGTTAAATCAGTGTCCGGGAATCGGGTAAGATTCCTCACAAAGTCATGGGTCAAAATATGATACGACCTAGCAAGGCGAGTAACCAAATGTCCCCCCTGTAATAGGACTCCCGGGCCTAGAATTAGCCGCTTTCTTCCCCATGAATCTCGCCAACATATACGGTAAATCACAGCAAACCCCAGGGGTAATAAGAGTCCACAAATAAAACAAATTCTGAATAGGGACTTTATCGCCATGATGCTTGTGATTTATAGAAAAAGTGATAAGGCAATGTAGAAATCGGAAAATAGGATTCCGAATTTGTGACTCACTCGAGTCACGAGTATTATACTCATGGTTGGAAATACTCCGCCAGAACTGGACATCCATAATACCGGGATTAAAATCCCGAACACATCCAAGTAGGAATGGTATGAAAAACGGGGATTAAATCTCCACTTCGGTATAAAGCCCCATCCGCCAAGCGAATTCCTGAAGACTACATTCCCTATAAAAACCACCAAAGCAAAACACAAGTGCCCAGTTGTAAGTAAAGTCAATGGTGCATTCCTCGAAGCATACGGTAGAGAAAAACTCCATCGATAACTCCCGGTACACGGGATCTTGAATTGCAAACAAATTCCTCCACCCGTGACAAGTGAAAGAAAATTGATCCCCTTCGTATGTTTTCGTCCAGTAGCATTCCAATTCAGCAACCATTCCCACACCACCGAGCCATCCCCAATCGATAATTGGAGCTATCGCAAATTCCTTGTTGTACAACCATCCCAACCGATTTTCATATGTAGTCAACAATGGTCGGGGGATGTTTTGTGGAAACTGATATAAAGGATGTATACTCGCCACATCAATCGAATTTTCCTCCTGCGGAACAACCCTTCGAGGTCCCATTTTTACATACAAAATTAAACCAAAGCACCAAACACCCAAAACATTAAAAAAAAAAAAAAAAAAAAACAGGCTGCCAGAAATCACGACGTGGCCAAGCTTACCACGTCGTGGACCGCAGTCGAGACCTGGGTATGGATCGGTTACTTTATATGTGATTTTAACCAAAAATAATGCTTAGGGTTTGTTCCTATGTATATTTAAAGGACATGCAACCTAGAATCAACAACTAATTTCAACCAATTTTCGTGAATCTCATTATTCACATAAACCCTAGCAATGAAAATGTAAAATTGTAGGAAATAACTACAATTAATGAGTGGAATACATACCAAATGGAGTTAGACGACAAGAAATTCGAAGGATTTAGAATATAAATTAAGAAATCGGCTGTGGGGACCTTCTTGTTTCCGTTCGTGAGGCAGCACGTAAATGGGGAATTGGGAGTATTAGTCAAAGGGTTTTAAGAAATGGTCCCCCCCCCCTCGTGACTTTTTTAAAGGCCACGTTGCGGCTGCCTTGGCCACGTCGTGGACTTTGAAATTGTTATTTGATCCCGTAAGTACACTCTAACCACGACGTGGCTCTATCAAACCACGACGTGGCATATGCTTGATTGCAAAAATTGTTTCAAATCACACATTTTAACTAACTACTTTGTATTTTATTTTTTTTAATTAAAGCTCCCCACAACTAATTCTTTACTAAGTATCGGTTATTAGACGATGAGTTGATATATTTCCTAATTAAAAACTCAAAAATTAAAAGAAAAGAAAATGCAAACCAAGCTCGGGTTGCCTCCCGAGAAGCGCTTCTTTTTCTTGGAGTCTTGAGCTGGACTCTGTGCCTCCTACGTTAAGTCCTCGGAAGAATCCACCACTAGGATCTTTTGTTCCTTGAATCGCCTCTTGTATGCTTGAACTTGCCTTTTGTATGCCTTCTTTGAATTCTCTTTTTTTAAATTTGACCTCTTCTTCAAGCTTGCGTTTGGTCCCTTTAGTTTCTTCCTTGCACTCCATAGCATCCTCCTCCTCTTTCACCACCGGCTCTGTCACTTTTGAAATGATCTTCTCTTCATCACTTGTCATCTCCTCATCCTCTTTGCTCACCCAAGAAGGTGGACTCTTGTACGCCATGACTTCAACCAAAAATGGAACAGATGCTCTAGGTTTTGTTCTTTTAATTTGATGAACTGCCTTGATCTCTTCTTCCATAAGCTTTTCCAGTTCTTCTAGTTCATTATCTTCATTGATTGTATACAGCTTTTCTTGAACATGTTCTTTTAGGAAGACATCTTCTATCCCAAAAACTTTTTTTTCATCTCCAACTCTCAACGTGAGCTTAGACTCGCGAATATCAACCAAAGCTCCAACAGTGTTAAGCAATGGACGACCAAGAATAATTGGAACATCGGGATCTTCCTTCATATCCAAAACTACAAAATGTATTGGAAAAACAAATTTTCCAATTTTCACCAAAATATCCTCCACTATGCCCCGGGGTTGTGTCAGTGAACGGTTCGACATATGAATCGTCATTTTTGTATCCTTCATCTTCTGAATTTCCAATTTTTTATAAAATGAAAAAGGCATCAAATTAATGCTAGCCTCAGAATCAGCTAAAGCATTAACCTTCAATTTATTACCAAACTCACACGGAAGAGTGAGGCGTCCAGGATCCCCCATCTTCTCTGGTGTCTCTCCCAACACAACTTTTGAGCTTTGTTCACTTAGAACCACCTTAGATTGCTTCTTTAATTGCTTGCGAGTGTCTATCAAATCTTGCAGTAATTTCTGATGCTCGGGAATTTTGGATATGGACTCGACAAAGGGAGTATTAATCGGGATCACCTTCACATGCTTGACAAACTCTATATGCTCCTTCTCCAGTAAACTAAGTGCATCTCGGGATGGAAATGGCAAAGGTGGCTGATAAACCGGAACGGGTTCAAGGACTTTTTGTTCAGACAAGAGCCACGTTGTGGCCAGCGAAGTGCCACGTCGTGGCGAAGCTGTTTCAGCAATATCTTCATTTTCAAACTTTGACTTCTTTGGTTTTCGATCGGGTTGCTGTGGTTCTTCTTCCAATGCCTCCAGGAACTCAGAGATTGCTTCTTCTTCAATATTGATGGCCATTACATGAGATTGGGTCTTCACTTCGGGATTCTTCGGGGATAACTTCTCATGAACTAGAGTGGCTAGTTGACCAACTTGAACTTCAAGGTTATGGATGGAGGCTTGCTGATTCTTTATTAAATTTTGCGGTTCACTAATAGAAAAATCAGTGGCATCGTGTCTCTTTTCTGAAGCTTCCATAAACTTTAACAACATGGTCTCTAGATCGGGTTTCTTCTTGGATGGTGGCTACTCCTTTTGATAGAAGCCTCGACCTGTTTGCCTATACTTCTCTTCTTTTTGCTTCTTATACTCTTCATATGGCAGCCACTCCTTATTCGTTTTCCTCCAGTCCTCATCAAACTTATCCCCACTCGAGTAGCACACTTGAGCTTTTCTGTTCCTAAACTCATCTAAATTGCAGTCCTTGGTCAAGTGTGGACCACTACATCTCTCGCAACCCACTCTTATGGCATGTATTGACTGGTCCATTTAAGTTATCCTTCGATTCAAATTATTCAGCATAGCCATCACAGCTGCAATTTCTTCAGTTTGGGCCCCTCCACCGCCTTTGATTTCATCTTGCCTAGGGTTGTGTTATTCGCGAGAGTGCTTCGCAAATTCTTCAATCAACTCCTTGACCTCCCTTGGATTTTTCTTTGTCAACGGTCCTTGAGATTTAAGGAGTTGTCACTTCATAACGTTGACCCCATCATAGAAGATTGAGATCTCTTGTTGCACATTTAGATCATGCTGAGGGCAATTTCTAAGCAAGCCCTTGTACCGCCCCCATGCTTCGCATAATGACTCCCCCGTCTGTTGCTCAAAGTCGGCTATTGCCTTCTTGAGTTTGGCTATCTTGGATGGTGGGCAAAACTGGTCCAGGAATTGCTCACGCATTTGAGCCCAAGTGGTAATTGTACCCGGTGGAAGTGATTTTAACCACTCCTTAGCAGTTCCTTTGAAAGTGACGGGAAGCATCCTAAGCAAGACTGTGTTATTGTTGACATTTGGGACATTGAAGTAATTCACAATGTCGTTGACTTCATCTTGATTCTTAAAAGCATCCTCATGATCTTTCCCAAAAAATGGGATATCCTTCAGTGCGGTTAATATGTGCCCCTTCAACTCGAATGTGGCAGTGGCAGGTATTGCAGGTTGGACTAAACCGGGACCCACATCTTCTCGAATCTGCTTCTTGTAAGCTCCCATGGACATCTCTTCAATTGGTACCATCTCATTCCTTGGCTCGTTCTTTGGTTCACTCGTATGTTCTTCAGATTCCGGCTCCAGATTCGGTTTGGATGGATATTTGATCCAAGTGCTCAAGATTGCTCTTGTGCCTTGAGGATGAGCTTGACTCTCCTGTCTTCTTTCCCGACTTCCTTGAAAAAGCTGACTTTAATTCTTGCAGTAGCGTCTTTTTCTTGTGAATTGCAGACTCGGAATCTTCAAGTGGTGGCACCAAGGGTGTGTTTGAGCTTTTGGTCGTGAACTCCTGCAACTTAAACACAATAAAAAAAATGTAAAACTGAAATAGACAAAAAAATACTAAAAACTAAAAACTAAATTCTCAGAAACCACATCGTGGCGCGTATCTAGCGAAGTCGTGGACTCTGTGACTATTTTTTTTTACCTTGCTGAAAAATCAACTTTTTGCGGGTTTTACCCAAAAAAAAGGATCGATTAACTTAATGCAAATAAATAAGCTAATAAACTAAGTCGTTCCCTGGAAACGGTGCCAAAAATTTGATGTGCACAAAAGTACCCACTAATTTTAATATTTATAACCTAACAACTTAAACTAACTATGCACTTATAGGCAGTGTACCTAATCGGATTACAGTATAGCTTGGGTAAGTCGGGTGTCGATCACAGGGAACGGTGTTACTAATTAATCTACTTACTATTAAATTAACCTAATTATTAACAAGTTTAAAAGGGTTTTATCTGATTTTACAAGATCAGACGAACTTAACTCAAATTCAATAAGTAAACACACTCTTGTCTAGTTTGAATCAACATCTTCCTTATGGCTAGCTAATGATTATGGATTATTGAGTTGGTTTTAATTATATTAGTAATTTAGTTCTAACTTTACCAATAATCAACTAATTCATGTTAAACTATGTATGTTCACACACAATCAAACACATAACTAATTGTGAATGTAAATTTGCTATATAAGATTTGTTATATAAACGCAATTATAGTCACAATACACGTTCTCTAGCACAGCTAAGCTTATTTACTCTAATTACTAACTAAGATTGGTCAATCCTAGCTCTAACAATTCAATGTTTACTAAATCATTAGGTAAACAAGTTCATGCAGTTAATGGTCACTAAGCTACACAGAACATGCAATCAAGCAATTAGAGAAACAAACATAAGCATGTTAGGTAACACAAATCAAACACAAGAAATTTTACCAAATAAATAAATCCATAAAAATTAAGCTATTCATAAGTTGGAAGCTTCATCTAGCTAAACAAGAGTAGTTAGATTCAGCTGCTCATCATGGCAACTAACAAACTAACACAAATCAAAGTGATACAAAACATGTTCTTAATTAAGTAAAATATGGACCTTTTACTCTTTTTGGTGTTGAAAGCCTCTTCCCATAACCTTTCTTCTACTCCAAATCACCTTCTGGAGCTCCTTTCTTCAGCCAAAAAAGTTCTTCTTTGTAATGATCAAGAATGCTTAAATAGCCTCCAAAATCTCGCGCCACGTCGTGGCTATCCAGGCCACATCGTGGGCTCCAAGTTATCTTACCGGGCAAGGATTCCTCCATAATGCGATCTTTATCTTCTAGAATTCCCATGCCACATCGTGGCTGGATCTGCCACATCATCGGTTTAGTAATTTCCGTGGATTTATTCATCTCTTGTGTTCCAAGTCTCCCATGTTCTACATATTGTCACTTTTGGTCCCTCTCTTCGAAAATACGTTTAATTGACTGAAAATAACAATTTAAAGTCATAAGTACCATTATTCTAAACATATTATCAACTTATTAATAAAAATGTACTTAAATATCGCCTAAAAATAGGTATAAATATGGCAATATCAGTACCTATCTCAAGGAGAAAGTCAGACTACATGGTCTACCAATATATATTATCTCAGACTGAGATAGCAGATTCACTTCCAGATTTTGGGCAATCACCGTAAAGGTTCAAAGGTACCAAAATCAAAATGAGTAATGCATGTCATCCACAGACGGATGGCCAAAGTGAAAGAATAATACAAACTCTGGAAACATGCTTCATGCTTGTGTGATAGACTTTTGTAATGCATGGGATACTCACTTGCTACCAGTTGAGTTTTCATACAATAATAATTATCACACTAGTATAAAGGTTCTTTCATTCGAGGCCTTGTACGGGCATAAATGCCATTCTTTAATATGTTGGGCAGAAGTTGGAGATACTCGATTAGCTATGAGGCACACTAGAGATATTCTACACACTGGCCCTAAGATCATTCATGAAAAATGGAGAAGTGTGTCTCTAATGAGAATCTTGTCTTTCCTCTTGATGTGATCCATGTCAACACTAAACCTCACATCGTGAAGGAACCAATGGAGATCATGGATCGGGAACTCAAACGCCTCAAACAAAGTTGCATACCTATAGTAAAATTCAGATGGAACTCTCGTAGAGGACCAGAGTTTACTTGTGAACGTGAGGACCAGATGAAACAAAAGTATCCATAATTTTTCATTGATGTTCCCCCAACTACTGGAATGGAATAAGAGTAGAATAAAGTATCCTAGAACTTAATAATTTCGGGATAAATTTCCCTTAATGAGGAGGTAATGTGACATCCCGAAATTTAGGTCAAAGACTATGAACGACCAAGTTCACAGTAAATCTCTTGGTAATTTGACTCATTGAGTTTTAGTACATCTTATGTGAAATAAATGAATTCATTTCAAGTATTATAAGGTACCAGATGCTATCTTACTTCCAAATATGTAATTTGGCAAACAAATCAAACAACTCAAACTGCAACCTTAGGAATGTGTCTGAAAAACTAAAATTTCGTATTAAGTAGTTGTGAGTAATAAAAAGATTCTAATCTCGTAGTACATGTTTTCCTGTTTTCAAAATATAAAGAACATCCAAAACAAAGTTTGTATGCAAAATATACGACCGTTTTAATAATCCAAATCAGTATAATACTAATTTCTTAAAACCGCTAAAACTATTTCTATCCGTTGAGGAACTTGCACGCCTCAGATGGAAATTCCAAGAAAGCTTTTGGACTCAAGTCATAGTTTAATATTTAATTTCATACTTGAAATATTTTTAGTAAGAATATTTATAGAAATCGAAAAAGTTAGACGTTTTGAATAAGTAAATCGCGAAACCTTAAACTATTGATGTTGATATGATTTCAATTATTGGCAATATTTTCTAGAAATAATATATTATTATCCAATCCAGTTATTGTGAATCTTAATGAAGAGATAGCTCAAATTTTCTAAAATCATATACATCTATTTACATATATATGTGTGGGGAATTTATTTTTCAAAAATCTATTATGTATTTGCTATATTTTTTATAAACCCATATTGCATATGACAAATAGTCAATCATGTAATCACAATGCATATATGTTATATAATAAAAATTATATAACAACATTAAATATATAAATATTTATACATGTCATGTAATATTTCCAAATCCTAATTAATAGTATATACAACAAATTGGACACTGATTATGTAAAAATCTCGAAGCCTTTATATATCTCACAAACATACATAATAAACTCTTAATATGAGCATTTTGTACGTGTTATTGTCATAAAACATCTCAAACAAATACACACAATATTATTAAATCTGTAAGTGTATATAAAATATTCAAATTCAACCAAATCAATACATAAAATATACACATAATAAGCCTTTGCTTCAATTTTCACCAAAAAAAAAAAAAAAGAACACATAAAACATAAAAATCAATCAAAAATCAAATTAATTATGAGATAAAAACTAACAGCTAAGTTAGAGATTGCTTCCGCCTTGTGCTTCTTCTGTTTGTCCTTCGATTGCAACCATTCCATTTACTGATCATTCACTCAAAATGGATCTCAATGGTGCAACCAAATTATAGAGAAATCTGAGAAAATTTTACCCTAAGACTATCTTCAATCGATCACGGCTTCACCTCATATCTCTTCTTTCTTCTTCTTCTTCTTAATTTCCAGCCTAGAACACACCACTAAAGTGGGTGTTTTTGTGTCCAGTGCAAACACAAGAGCAACATCACCATCTTTCATTCTTCATTCCATTCCACGTCCAAAATCAAACCCAAACATACCCCAAAACTCCATTGATTTCTGTCAAAAAGAGAGAGAGAGAGAGAGAGAGAGAGAGAGAGAGAGAGAGAAGAAGAACCGGAAGCAACAGGACCCTCCATCTCCAACTCAATTTCGCACCACACAGCCGGACAGAAGCACAACCGATCGACAATCTCGGACTCCCCTGCGGACCTCCAGGAGTCCCATCGCACCTCGCTACCACAACCGAAACAAGCGACCGAGAGACTGCTTGAGGAGCCCGTCGCTGCACCCACCGAGACCACAATCAACCTCGCGTCATCTTCTCTCGTTCATTCGGCCTCGTCGAGCACGAAGACGCCACCCACTTCGCGAATCGACCGACGATACATCGCCGCCTGCGAGCTTCTTCTCCCTCCGTTCCTCATCGTGACCTGCGACGAGCAAGAGTCCGGATGTGGCGCCGCCGCTTCGTGCTTTTCTTCTCACCTTCTTCGTTCATCTGCCTTCAATCACTTGCCGCCTTTGTTCTATCTGCATTCGTTCATTCCGCTTTTTTCCTTTACTCGATCAGCAAATGACGAAGATGGGGGCTTAAAAGCCCTAATTTCATTTAGCTTGTGAAATGACCAAACTAACCTCTTTATTAAATCATTAAATCATGTATTCTCCAAACATTGAATCCATTTATTCAAAATAGCCCCTCCCATAGAGATCCTTAACAAAATCAATCCAATTCCCAAACTTAAATTTCATTTAAACCATTTCAGTCCCTCCCTAAGATGTCATACTTTGGTTAATTAAATTTCATATATATATATATATATATATATATATATATATATATATATATATATATATATATATATATATATATATATCATGTTGCCTTAACTTAAGTCTTGAAAAATATCATATTTCGTCATGACTCGTAAAAGATTAAAGCTTGACTTAGCCACCAATATGAGCAACATATAAATGCCCGAAACAAAAATTCTCTATATTTTTGCATAAGGCACGCCTAAGCGCCTCAAACCATCGACATTCCTCCTCCTAGCATAGAGTTTAAGATAGGTTTGATTACACCAACACAAAATAAATTTGTATCGCCCCATTTCCAAACAAGATGCTATTATTCTATAGATGTTTGGCTTTCATCATTATTCGATGTTTTTTTATCCTTTTCTAAATGTCCGAATGTGTTGCTATATTTTAGTTTACAAGGTTTGTATTAGGATTTATTTGATGCGTTAGCTGAAAAACTAACTTTTTTTTATGAGCTAGATTAGCAATAAGTTATCTCAAGCTAGCTTATCCATAAGCTATTTTTGTAGTCTCACCAAATTAGCTTAAAAAATAAACTAACTTATACGGGCCTTAGTGTTATTTATATTTGGGTAACTGGTTTGGTGTTTAATTAAAACATTTAAGAGGAAGCCAACTAGTTTGGGTGAGCAATATCTCCTCACATAGCTTAAAAAAATCATGTTGCCTTTTCGGGTCGACTTAGAAAGAAAAATAAAAGAAAAACAAAACCCTTTCACTAGAATGCTTAGGCAAATTTTGAAGTTCGGTATTTCACATATAATGTGTTAAAGGCTACTTAATTCATCATCTGGGCATTCTTAACGAGCGAAAAGCAAAAGTTTATGATTGTCTATTCATTAATGTAAACCTAGTAATTTATTTTGTGATATTCATTTGTAGAACTTGAATATAGGATCTTTAGGTAATCTTGACTAAAACTAATATATGATTAAAACGAGTTTAATTGAAACAAAAATGTTGGATGAAACCTAGACCTAACAAACGTGTTGAAATTTACTTTTAGTTTTTGAATTTGGGCCACTACAAATATATAATATTGAAAATATTTATAAAAATATGAATGAGTCATCTTCGAGTTGAAAGTCTTAACCCTAACCCTACCCGTCGTGTCGTGTCAACCCGTATACATAAACGGATTGAAATCTCTTACCCTAACCCGCTAACTTCGTGTCGGATTGTCATGTTGTGTCAATTATTCGTGGTCTAATGAAACCCAAAAGTTAAATATGAAGAGAAAGTTGAAAATGTTTTTTCTTTTCCATCCTAGGTGGAAAATTTTCGATTTTAAGGTTTCTTGGAATCTATTCAGGTTGAATTATTGTTGGGTTCATAATCTTGTTCAATAACAAAGAACGAGAAAATGGAAGTCTTATTCGGTTCTAATTATTTATATTCACTAGAGAAGTAGTAAAACTTGTTCATGGTTTGTTCAGTCGTTTGTCCATGTAATCAAGTTCTAAATATTTTTTTATGCTATCTATATTGCAAATTATGATTTTTTTTTTTAATTCATGCATGGCATAGGATGTGCATTGATTTTTATATTATAACATAAACATATTATGTATTGAAATTGTCGATTTTGTTTAGGCGGGGAATATGTTGCTTATATTTATCTTTATGTTTGATATTATTATTATTATTATTATTATTATTATTATGTGGTTCGTTTAAAAGTATATTTTACAACATTTATAATACATTCAAATAACATAAAAATCCATCGACTTATATTTTGATACTATCTAATATAATTCATAGTTTATAAACTTTACTTTTACTTTTATAATATCCAATATATATTATAAGTTTTTGTATAACATTAATATAATCTACTTTTCTTATATAAAATAATATTTGTTGGATAAAATAAGAAATAAGTTGTTTTGAATGAGAAATTAATAAACAATATTGAACTAATAAACTTTGTATTACACTATTTATATTACACCAAAACATCCAAGGTTTCATATATTAACTTTCAAATATTAAACATTGAAATTAAGAATGAAGTCATACAAAATATATCATTATACATAAACTTCATCAAGAGTTTTAAAATAAGCCGATTAGTAAATATGATATTTAATTTTAATTACATATTTTGCAAGGCATCCGTTTGACATTATGTTCGTGCGTCGAGAATCATATTCCTTAATTTGTACCCAAAAAATTAAGGTGAATAGGAATATAAAATAGATATTACTAAACATTAATATAAATAATTAAAAAGGGTATGTAGATCTTCTACCACCGGTTAAAGACAACATACCTCTCTAGTCGTATCGATTCCTATATGAAATTGAAGTAGTCATTCTATGTACATAATGTTTTCTAATTACATAAACAAATATGAGTAACCAAGCATAAAAATGTTATCTTTATGTAGGAAAAATATTTTAGTTAACTAACAAATTAAATAATATAAGTTTAAGAGTTATGATTTTTAAAACATTAATATTTTTACTAATCAATCAATTAAGTAACACGTGTTGAAATTTTTACAATCATTATTAGAAAGCATTTGAAATATTAGATTTTAAATGAATTTTGGTTGAAGTGTTTTGACCTCTATTATAATATATATATATATATATATATATATATATATATATATATATATATATATATATATATATATATATATATATATATATATGGAAAGTATAACATATATATGAGTTTTAATTAATTATCTTTTTGAAACAGTATAATTACAAAAAAATATATATATATATATATATATATATATATATTTTTTTTTTGATATTTCCCTATATAACATATGAATATATGATAAATATATTAACGATTAAACCACAATATACAACGAGTGTATTACAATAATCAAAAAACGAAGAAAATATAAAAAGGAATTAGTATAACAAACTTACAAATTAAAAGTTTTAATATAATAACATATCTCCAAAAGTAGTCATAAGACCTCAACCCAACACAAAAACCTTTAAGTTAGCAATGTTATAGTAAACTTTCCACTAAATGCTAATTAAACGTAATATAAATTATAAAACTTTTAAGTGTTAAATCATAATTAAGAAACTTTTTGCGTTGCATTAGTTAAAAAAGGGGGTTTCAAATTAATGTGGTTTGAGGAAGTTAAAAAAAATGGTTTCAAATTCATGAGATTCAAGAAAATATGCTAGCTTTATAAGTATGTATGATTTTATATAATTCTATAAATTTTTTTTCCTACAACGCACTGAACTATATAAAATTTAGTGGAATATATTTAAATATTTATTTAAGAATTAGTAAATTTTATTTTTCCTAGCGAAGGGTTTAGTAGTAGCCATCAAACTCATAAGTTTATTAAATGTCAAAACAACATTGCACAATAATATGGTTTTATCCATGGAATGACATCTAAGCTTAATAGCTTATTCAACTTTCTCATTGAATTGTTCATTATAAATGCTATAACATTCACTATTTTTGTTTATCCATACTGCTCCTTTACCAAATAACAAATTAACTGATCGAGGAAACAAGTAGATCCTTGGTTAATTTTGATTATGGAAAGTACTTTTTCCTTTGATTGTGAATCGATAAGCAAAAACATGGAAAACTTTAGACATAGCTTTTATACTCTATTTTAAATGTTTAGTGGAGATGTCCATAAACATTTATATTTTTTTAAAACAAATATAAATATTTGTAGGTTTAAGTATCAATAATACTTAATAACATTCTTTTAGATTTTTAAAGACTTTTAAAAATTCAAATATAATAAATAATACTTTATTTTTGACTAAATTACACGAATGGTCCCTATGTTTTCGGGTAAATTATGCGTTGGGTCCCTAACATATTTTTTTTAACTCGGAAGGTTTCGACTGTTTGTTTTTGTTACGCGTTTGGTCCATGTCTTACCTAAAAAGAATATTTTGCCATTGAATTTTTAATTTATTTAAATAAACACACCCTCAACCTCATCCCTCTCATCTTACCTTACCTACCCTATCATTCTTTGCTATTTAAATAATTCTTTTTAGGTAAGGCAGTGACCAAACGTGTAACAAAAACAAACAGTAGAGACCAAGCGCATGACAAAAACAGACAATAGGGACCTTCCGAGATAAAAAAAATAAGTTAGGGACCAAATGCACAAATCATCCCAAACCATAGGGACCATTCATGTAATTTACTCTTTATTTTTATGTTATTGGGGTATTCAGGTTTTCTAATGAAGATAATATATCTATTTCTTTTATAAATCACTTCCATTTTCAGTGTCATAGTGGAAAATTTATCATAGGATGTATCATTTAGGGTTTGTGTGTGTGTGCATGTGTGTGTATATATATATATATATATATATATATATATATATATATATATATATATATAATCCTTATATATTGAGGATAAAATTACGAAAATGGTCCCTATGATTGTCAAAATTATATATATATATATATATATATATATATATATATATATATATATATATATATATATAATCCTTATATATTGAGGATAAAATTGCGAAAATGGTCCCTGTGGTTGTCAAAATTATATGGTTCTGGTTCAAAAAAGTTTGGTGATGCATCGGTGGTCCAATTACGGATACCTTGTGTGGTTTTGGTCTCTATGGTTGATATTTTGTTGTGCTTTTAGTCCATACCCCACCTAAAATGAGTACTATGCCCCTAAATTAGTTATTTTTATTTATTTTATATTTTTTTATTATTATTTTAAATACAAAAAAAACTAAAATAAATCCCATCCCACCCCACCTAATTCATCACTCCTACCAATCTCTCTCAAGAAACACAAACATATCGTCTCCACCAAAAACAATTCCACTTCATGACCACCCTGACTGCCACAACCGTCCACTACCACCACCTCCATCTTCACCTAGATTTTAGATGAAGTTGTCCCAAATACCATGAAAAATCCAAGCTTCAAGAATAATGTGTAGAAATACAATCAAATGAGTGTTGATTTACAATATTTGAATTCAGGTAACAATTTCCCATCTCAAATCCCAACAAGAAACAGAGTTGCTTGATACATAGTTG
Organism: Lactuca saligna; assembly: GCF_052625555.1. Lineage (NCBI taxonomy): Eukaryota > Viridiplantae > Streptophyta > Magnoliopsida > Asterales > Asteraceae > Lactuca > Lactuca saligna. The sequence continues at coordinate 182,026,169 of NC_136423.1, forward strand.
TTGGAGACACCTCACTTGAGCCGATTTTCACATTCCGATCACCATCATTAATCAACACCATCACTCTCCGGTTGTTTGGGATCTATAAATGAACTTCATCACCTAGTTAGGGTTCTTAGATCTAGCCTTTCTATTTCTTCGTTGAGTTCAATTCCGAACATACTCTCCCCTTCTTCAGCGGGTTCGATTCCACCTATACTTCACCCTCTATTCCTTTCTCAGGCGTGAGTAATGTTAATATATAGTAAATTGAATATTCTCTGACGAGTTCGATTCCGACTGTACATCTGTTAAGTTTGTCCCTTCAATGGGGAAAAGGAAACCTACAACTCAGCCTCTCATTCCATTGTTCTAAAACCTGCAACTCGAAGAAGATAATGGTGAATCGATTTTGCTTCACGATTTTAGATCTACCACCATTAACGTCATCCGTTGATTTTAGATCGAGGTATATGTATTTTAAAGTATAAAATGTTTCTTTGTTTCCTCACACATAGGGAGTGGCGTGGGAGGTGTACCAGATGTTAGGGACGACAACTTTGCACTCATCGATGACGTAGGGAAGAGATGTCTTGACAGGTGAAGGGGGAGGGGGAGGGGAGGGGAGATGTGAAGGGGGAGATTATCAACGATAGAAGGCTTTTGTAGAAGACACCGATGATGTTGAAGGGTTTTTTATAAAGGTTGTAAACAAAGGAAGGGAAAATGAATATAGTGGGTGGGTGGGCCTTTTCTTATTCTTAATTAATTAAAAACAATTGAAGAAATATATATATATATATATATATATATATATATATATATATATATATATATATATATATATATATATATATATATACATTGAGTTTTTTTTTTTCTTTTTTTTTTTTTTTTTTTTCTTTTTTTTTTTTTTAGGTTAAGTTACACCTCCTTTTCTCCTAAAAATACATTGTGTTTTTCATTTTTTTCAATTTAACTCTTTTAGGAGGTCTACCGTAATCGTCCGGTTTATATATATATATATATATTGGAAAAACACAAAAGAAAAAACATTCACATGTAACAAACTTTTTCAGTTTGGCTATAAGTTCTTATGTTCTCCTTATTGTTGTTGCTTATAGTATTTTTGTTATATGGTTTTTAACATTAAAATTTAAAGGAAACGTTTAAGTTTTAACATTAAAATTTGGAGGATTTTCAAATATTGTAACATGTGAATAGCAACTATTTAGTCTTACTTGGGAAAATTTTCAAACATGCTGAACATTCATTATTAGATTAGATCTGAAATATAAATTAGTGTTAGAAAGTTGATTTTTGTCTGTTTCTTTGAAAAATCTTAAGATATCATGCCAACCTATGCCAATCTAAACCGTTGCTTTTCATTTGCTACAATCTTTGAGACTCCTGCAACTTGAAATATATTATGATATTCATTATACTAATAAAAATTTAACACGATAGTTTTTCTAATTGTTTGAACAAATAGATGTTTCCTTTATATTTTAATGTTGACAACCATTAAGACTATTATAAACAAAAAGAATAACATGGAGTCAAAAAAAAGTTAGTTCAAATGAAAACAAATTGAGTTACAAAGGATTGTAATTGCATTATTATTGATGAAACCACTTATAAGATTGAAAATGGTTCTAACTAAGAAAACATGAAAGTTGGAAATGGATTTAAAAAAAATTGTCAATGAGGATTTTTTTGGTAGAAAAAAAAATGTATAAATTCAGAATATTGTCCATAAACATGTTAAAAGAGCCAAATCAAAAAAAATTGAATAGACATAATGTTTTAAACGGAAAATGTGATGTTTAATCAGAAGAAAATCTGTATACATATATATATATATATATATATATATATATATATATATATATATATATATATATAGTCTTTTATAATATATACAATACACACACATACATACATACAAACATACGTATATAATCATCTATATATATATATATACATACATACATACATAGACACACACACACACACACATATATATATATACGTGTGTTTGTGTATGTATATGTATGTATGTATGTAGATGCTAGGAACACATGAACCTAGCCATATATATGTTTGTGTGTATGCATGTATGTATGTTTGTATGTATGTAGAGAGAGAGAGAGAGAGAGAGAGAGAGAGAGAAATTAATTAAAAAGAAAATATAAAAGTAAATTAGCCAAAAGTAGTCTTAAATGTATATTGAAAGGCCATTATTGTATAGACTATGTTGTGTGGGTATAACGCGATGGCATTATGCCTACGTTATGCGCCTTATAACACATGAAAGCCACTCCTACCCCCTTTTGTAATGTTATGGATTGTCAATAAACTACCATCCAATAATGGGAAGAAATGTAACTGTTGAAGGGTTTTATGTGGGTATATGAATTTTTTAATACAATTTTACCTATATAAATACCATTCTCTTGTCATATAAAACATCTTCAAGAAAAGAATTCTATTTCTCAATATTATTACTATCATTTTTAAAAAATGGAGCAACCCCCAAACATACCACCAACCAACTAAAACATAAAACACACCTCGACATGAAAAACCTTTATATATAAACATTTTACTTATGTGGTTTTCACAATACGATCAAGATTTTATGAATTCTCCCAATCATACCTTCAAAAGCGTAATCCAAAGTTTTCCAAAACTACCATATCAATAAAAATCATATCCAAACCCTTCGTTCCAACAATCATCTTTTCAACACCCACAATTCTATCATTAAAATTTCAACAAAATTCATCTCAACAACCACCATTTCAATCATCCCAACAACCGCCAATTCAATCATTCCAAGAAGAAAATGTACCGGAAACCCAACAAGACGAACGAACAAAGGCAAAAAAGTCAACCCCCACCAAGGTCCTAAAAGTTGGACCCAAGACGAAGAAGAGACGTCAGTTTGCACTTCGATTGTCATCTCCTCCGATGAATTTAAAGGGAACAACCAAACCAATGTTAGTTTTTTGGAATAGGTTGTTCTTCATTTCAATAATGCCATTGGTTCGAGTAACCATTAGAACAAAGATGCTCTTACCAGAAAATAACATTGAAAATCAGTATTTAAAAATTTAGTGGTATCTAAACAATCTTTACGATAAATACAAGAGTTGTAGAAACAAAATTGACATTTATAATACGAAGCTTCAAAGACATGAACTTGAATGTAACCAGAAGCCTTTTATGTTGTTAGGTGCATTTCATGCACCTATTTTTCTTGTTTATTTCCATACTTTCATTACATTTTACTTCCTAATTGTTACCTTTAGTTAACTAATTAGGTACTTGCATGTTTTATGCATAATGTCTGGTACTTCGCTATTTTTGATTTATTTTGTAGGCATTATGGAGCATGGTGCAGTGGGAAAATGGAGGAGAGCATGGAGCTGTGATGACGGAGCTTGGAGCATTGGAGCATTAAGAGAAGATGGGTTGGTGGTGTCGCAGAAGAAACTTGAACACATAACCCGATTCGTTGTGTTTCTTATGTTTGTTCTTTTCATCATATATTTGCACAACACGATTTGGGTCGCATTTAGACATAAGACGGATCAAACTTTAAAGTTTGATTGAAGGTTTAGCAAAAAAAAAAGATAAAGAAAAGCACATCCTGATTCAACCATGCTAAAAGCACATGGTTAAAACACATGGCTATACGGAAAACACATGGTCATGCTAAAAATGCATGGTCCTGATTCTGACCATGCATTTCATCCATGAGCACGTGAGCAATTACTTCTTTTACTTAAAAGGAGGAAATCAATAATTTTACACATACAAGCAGTTTTTGAGAGTAGAGGAGGTGATTTTGGGAGCTTTTGAAGATTTATAATCATTACAAACATCTTTAATTTCAATTTGTAAGAATTAAACTTTTCATTTCCATCTTTTTGATTGATTTATTATTAGCCATGTGTGGCTAACAAACCTCAATTTCTAGTTCTTGTTCAAAACATGTTGATTGTTTGATTTGATACATATGGCTTGATGTTTGATTTATGATTCTATTTCAATGATTATGTTCTTGTTTAAACTAGAATCGTTGAATTTGATTTATATTTGATTGACCACTTATATGAATTGAGTTCTTGTGTAGTTAATTACCTTTTAGGGCACCTAATCGGTCTATAAAGTAAATGATTGGTAACAAACAATAGGTTTTCTTATTGTAGAACATAGATCACATGTTATCACACTTTTGAGCATATGAGAAGAAATGAATATTGTTAGGAAGCGTGTAAAAAGTTTGATGCGGTTTTTCAATACAATCTAAGATTGTGTTTAGGTTGAATTAGTAAAGCTATGTCTAGTCAAAAAGAGTTTTTTGATAGATAATTTGGTAAGAAAGAGGTATTAGATCATGTTAGTATCTTTCAATACTAACTTAGAATAACAATCATGAATCACATCAAGTCGTAATCAACTTAAATGAAAACATTGAGAACTAGAACTGGAACCATTTTAAGACTTTGTTTTACAAATCTATTTAATTTTTCTACATATTTTCAAAGTAGATTGTTATTTACATTATATAACCCCCCCCCCCCCCCCATTTGTGACTAAACTACCTTATGCAAAGAGGTATAAACTTTTTTCTTGTACTTATGAGGATCGACCTTACTTGCCTTGTATTACTTTCTAGTGCATTATAGCCAGTGGCGAAGCACCACCGATTTTGCACCTCACAGCGGAACAGAAGCACCACCGATCGATTATCCCAGACTCCCTTTCAGACCTCCCGGAGTCCCTACGCACCTCGCTACCACATCCGAATCAAGCGGCCGAAAGACTACTGGAGCAGCCCCTCGCTTGACCCACTGATACCACAATCCACCTCGCAGCATCTTCACTTATTCCCTCAGCCTCTTGGACCACAAAGATGCCTCCCACTTCGCGAATCGACCGGCGAAACCTTGCTGCCGGCGAGCTTCTTCTTCCTTCGGTCCTGTTCGTGACCTGTGATGATCAAGGGCCCCGATGCAACGCCTACGTTTTGTGCTTGTGTTCTCAAAATCTTCATTCATCTGCCTTCGATCACTTTTCACCTTCATTCTATCTACATTCGTTCATTTTGTTTCTTTTCTTTACTCTATCAGCAAATGGTGAAGACGGGACTTAAAATCCCTAATTTCATTTAGCTTGTGAAATGACCAAACTAACCTCGTTATTAAATCATGTATTCAAAATCAGTCCCAACCCCAAACATTGAATCCATTTATTCAAAACAGCCCCTCCCATGAAGATTCTTAACAAAATCAATACAATTCCAAACTTAAATTCCATTTAAACCATTTCAGTTCCTCCGTTGAATTATTTTAACCAAAGGAGTCCTAATTTGGTTAATTAAATTACCAAACATCCCCAATTTAAATTTGTTACGAAATGGTCCGAGAGTATTTCAATGTTCAAGAATGATTCCTTTGCGGTTTCTCACGTCAAGCTTTTCAAAAGAAACCGAATTCGAATAACTTTAACTCATGCTTCAAGGGTGAGTGCTTATTGCCCGTTTTTAATATTTCTAATTATTTCTAGGGAGAATACATGTGCCTATATACTTCATTTATACAAACAACTTATCGTTTTATGTGAAAATACAATAATCATAGTTTATAAAAATGTTATTTAACAAGGTAACATATTGCCACAACTTGGAATTCTAATGCTTTTGTAAACATTAAAAATGATAACATTTGTGCCTAAAACTTGAAAATATGCATGGTGTTTATTCAATAACACAAGATTTGCATGAATCACCCTATGCAAACACTTTTAATAGTCAACAAAAAATTGGAAACCCTAAAAATCACGGTTTAAATCCATTGAGGACTAGGATTTCCTTATTGGGCCTAATGGACCAATAAGCTTCCAATTTGACTACTTTGGGCATAGAACCCTTAAATGGGCCCTAATTGGACCCACTTTCATGAAACTTAACATTTTGGGCTATAATGGACCTAAAATGGATTAGTTTACCTTTGATACGCCTTATGGGACCATAACTAGCCTAGTTAACCTTGTTGGGCAATAACTAATCTAATTAGCCCTAATGGGCCACAAACCTAATCATTTATGCTAATTGGGATGTGAACCACCCTAAGGGCCCAATGGGCCGAAAACTTCTTTATGGGCCTCAAAAACTTCGAACCAAGATAAGTAGTGGGCGAAATTGATCTATTTGTGCCTCCTAGCCCAAGATTTCGGCCCAAGATAAAAAACAAAACTAATATGGAAGACATTATGGTGCCACCTCATAATCTCATGGTGGTTCTCCATGCAAATACCCCCTAAACAAATAAGCAAATTACATACATCTATGCATCTATCACATCTTCATCTCTCCTCTCCCCTCTCTTCTTTTACCTTTGGCCGAGAGTACCAACACCCACACACATAATGCATTCTCAAACATTTCCAAATTCTCTCAAGAACATCCTTTTCTCCATCCAAATTTTCGAAGAATCTAGGGTGCTTCCAAGAAGATCCTTCACTTATATCACCATCATTGGTAAGTTAGTGCTAAATATAAGTCTTTCTTTCCATTCTTAAGCTAGAAATACTCCTTATATGACTTCATTTGGTGATCATACTTCCTAGAAAACCTTATAGTTCGAAAATTCTCTTCTAGGAAGTGTCTATTGTCGAAAACCACATCATCTTCTTCCAATCCTTCTTAAAAAATGTGAGTAACTAAGCAATATGATTTCATACCCCCTATTTTCGATTTTTACATGTTTTGTGGGGAGAATACAAGTACTATGTGTTGATCTATATGTGTATGCTTGTTATATGTGATTTCTTTGGTTTATGTTGTGAAAATATGATATTATTTACTAAATCTCGAAATCTATGGCTAAATTGTGAAGGATACATGAAAAAATAACATAATAAACAACTTACTTAAAATATCTAAGGGTCTTTAAGCTCAAGAAGTGAAAACAAAGTACAAATCCTTATAAGTTTCATTTTTGCAAAAATAACAAAGATTTGGGTAAAATATGACATTTTCGGTTCTGTAAGGATAAAATGGTATTATTCACATAAAAATATGACTTTTATGAAAATAACACTTTTCTAGGGGTCAAAAACATAAATTTTTGCTTATTGGGCTTTAATTTGGGCCTCATGAGTTTTTGGGCCCAACGTTGCGAAAAATGAAATTTTGAGGGAATTAAGTGGAAAACCTAACAAACTATGAGTCTAAAATGTAAATAAACTATTTCATGGGCTGAAAATGACTTTGATGGAAGAATTGGACTAAAAATGCAAAGTTTTTGATTTTGGGGTCAAAATTGTAAAATTATGGAATTTGAGCCAAAAATATAAACATTCTACAATTAAAGGTTGGAAACGAAAAATATAATAGTTTTGGGCTGAAATTATTATTTAAATAAAGTTTGGGTCAAAAATGTTAAGAAAAATGGTTTAACGACCAAAAATGTCAACTTCATAAAAAGGGACTAAAAGTGCCATTTTTATAGATAAAGGGGCTGCAATGGTCAAATTAAATGTTTTGGGCTAAATACAAAAATATTAAATTATTGGGTTATAAATATTAAGTTTATAACGCATGGTTATATATATATATATATATATATATATATATATATATATATATATATATATATATATATATATATATATAACCAAAGCTTCGGTATAAATCAAACGTTAAGATACTTTTTTAACATTGCGAATAAACATTTAGCATACAACAAATACCTACACTACGAATTTAAACTCGATAAACCATAAATGATTTAATGGTTAGTCCCAAAAATCTTATGTTTGTTCTATTGAGTCTTTGTAGCCCAATATCATGATTATTTGGCCCAATATATTCCAACATGTTTATCGGGTCTTGGTGATCCAATTGCACGCCCAATAGGTCTTTATCAACTTTAACATGCTATTAGGCCTTAGTGGACCATTTCCATTGCTAATAAGACCCTAAACATTCATAAAATGCTTAAGGGGCTATAACGTGTCCGTAGCATACTCGACAGTCTATAATAACATACATATTTAGTGGACCACCGTTGTCCTCTTTCATGTCTGTTTGGCTTACTTCATATTCACGTAATCATCATTCGGGTTGTAAAACAAGGATATTCAATTTCATGGGATTTAGTGAGAAATAACGGGTGACACCAATAAGTGTCGGTCGTAGTCTTTAGTTATAACCAGAGTTTCCTGGAGGGAGAGCGAGAGTTTGTGTATAGATCTATACGGGGGTGACTCCCCCACACCTGAGTTGTTCGCTACAGTTAGACTCGGCCAGTCTAGGGTGACAAAATCTTGATCAAAACCAGCATCCGATAAAATGCCAAGACATGCAAATTAGTCATTATTATGCATGGTTATAACGACTCACATAGAGATCCATTACCATCCAAGTAATCATGGGAAATCATATTCATACGTTGTAATGATACAATAATACAAATCTATTATACTATTTATATCGGAAAACATCGGGTTTCCCGGGGGAACAACATTATTCACTCCTACATACATCAAATATAATACAAGGATCAATTTGAATAACAATCACTTTTACATGTCTTGAAATCACATACATATGCACTTATGGGATCATCACATCTTTTTCGTAAACAGCTTTTGTACAGAAAATATCAAATTTTATGAGTTTTACAAACAATACAAACTAGTTTTATATCAAACATGCTTATGAACTCACCAACATTATATATGTTGATGTTTTCAAAATAACTTTATTCTCAGGAAATCGTTAGACCGAAGAACCTCCAGGTGTGTTTCAGGGAATTTCGTTTGTGATTTTTTAATCATCAGAAAGTTTACGTTCTGAAATATTCCATGTAAACAATGTACTTGATGTGAACAGAGTCAGTTGTAATGTATTAATGCACGGTGATGTTTATGTTTTGTTTCATGTATATTCATTGTGATGATATTTCAATTTAAGTCACACGAACCCCCATACGTTTCCGCCATCTAGTTCGGGGGTGTGACACATATCGTTACAAATAAACTAGTATATACTTTTTGTATATGTATTGTTAGATGCCATTTTATGCATCTTTTAAGGTAGTTTTTATTATCACTTAGCTTCATTTTTTTTACAATTGCATGTCATTTGTTTCAATAATGTTCAGCTTAGGTCTTTTATCAAAAGAAAACATGTGAGGTATGGACAAACAGTTCGACCTCAATGAAGACGGAATACAATATTTTATGAAGAAAATTTAGACCCCAAAGTTTGGTGAAGTTAGGAGCACACTCTTAGATGAAGCTTGTAAATCGAGATATTCAGTACATCCTGGATCAGATAAGATGTATCTCGATCTCAATAAGCTTTATTGGTGGCCCAACATGAAGGAAAAGATTTCCATCCATGTCAATAAATGCTTGATTTTCTCCAATATCAAAACAGAGTACCAAAAGCCATAAGGACTAGTACTAAAACCATCAAGCCTGTAATAGAAATCGGAACAAATAAGCATGGACCTCATAACAAAGGATCCATAAAAATCAAGCAATTATGACACCATTTGGATAGTGGTTGGCCGTTTGACTAAGTAAGCCCATTGCTTAGCCATCTAAGAAACTGACAAGATGGAAAAACTCACCAATACCTATCTCAAGGAGAATGTCAGACTACATGGTCTACCGATATATATTATCTCAGACCAAGATAGCAGATTCACTTCCAGATTTTGGGAAATCACCGTAAAGGTTCAAAGGTACCAAAATCAAAATGAGTAATGCATATCATCCACAGACGGATGGCCAGAGTGAAAGAATAATAGAAACTTTTGAAACATGCTTCATGCTTGTGTGATAGACTTTTGTAATGCATGGGATACTCACTTGCTACCAGTTGAGTTTTCATACAATAATAATTATCACACTAGTATAAAGGTTGTTCCATTCGACGCCTTGTACGGGTGCAAATGCCATTCTTTTATATGTTGGGCAGAAGTTGGAGATACTCGATTAGCTATCAGGCATGCTAGAGATATTCTACACACTGGCCCTGAGATCATTCATGAAAAATGGAAAAGTGTGTCTCTAATGAGAATCTTGTCTTTCCTCTTGATGTGATCCATGTCAAAACTAAACCTCACATCGTGAAGGAACCAATGGAGATCATGGATCGGGAACTCAAACACCTCAAACAAAGTCGCATACCTATAGTAAAATTCAGATGGAACTCTCATAGAGGACCAGAGTTTACTTGTGAACGTGAGGACCAGATGAAAGAAAAGTATCCATAATTTTTCATTGATGTTCCCCCAACTACTAGAATGGAATAAGAGTAGATTAAAGTATCCTAGAACTTAATAATTTCGGGATAAATTTCCCTTAATGAGGAGGTAATGTGACATCCCGAAATTTAGGTCAAAGACTATGAACGACCAAGTTCACAGTAAATCTCTTGGTAATTTGACTTATTGAGTTTTAGTATATCTTATGTGAAATAAATGAATTCATTTCAAGTATTATAAGGTACCAGATGGTATCTTACTTCCAAATATGTAATTTGGCAAACAAATCAAACAACTCAAACTGCAACCTTAGGAATGTGTCTGAAAAACTGAAATTCCGTATTAAGTAGTTGTGAGTAATAAAAAGATTCTAGTCTCATAGTACATGTTTTCCTGTTTTCAAAATATAAAGAACATCCAAAACAGAGTTTGTATGCAAAATATACGATCGTTCTAATAATCCAAATCAGTATAATACTAATTTCTTAAAACTGCTAAAATTGTTTCTATCCGTTGAGGAACTTGCACGCCTCAGATGGAAATTCCAAGAAAGCTTTTGGACTCAAGTCGTAGTTTAATATTTAATTTCATACTTGAAATATTTTTAGTAAGAATATTTATAGAAATTGAAAAAATTAGACGTTTTGAATAAGTAAATCGTGAAACCTTACACTATTGATGTTGATATGATTTCAATTATTGGCAATATTTTCTAGAAATAATATATTATTATCCAATCTAGTTATTGTGAATCTTAATGAAGAGATAACTCAAATTTTCTAAAATCATGTACATCTATTAACATATATATATATATATATATATATATATATATATATATATATATATATATATATGTGGGGAATGTATTTTTCAAAAATCTATTATGTATTTGCTATATTTTTTATAAACCCATATTGATATGACAAATAGTCAATCATGTAATCACAATGCATATATGTTATATAATAAAAATTATATAACAACATTAAATATATAAATATTTATACATGTCATGTAATATTTCCAAATCCTTATTAATAGTATATACAACAAATTGGACACTGATTATATAACAATGCATACATGTTATATAATAAAAATTATATAACAACATTAAATATATAAATATTTATACATGTCATGTAATATTTCCAAATCCTAATTAATAGTATATACAACAAATTGGACACTGATTATGTGAAGCCTTTATATATCTCACAAACATACATAATAAACTCTTAATATGAGCATTTTGTACGTGTTATTGTCATAAAACATCTCAAACAAATACACACAATATTATAAAATCTATAAGTGTATATAAAATATCCAAATTCAACCAAATCAATCTTACAAATCAATACATAAAATATACACATAATAAGCCTTTGCTTCAATTTTCACCCGAAAAAAAAAAGAACACATAATACATAAAAATCAATCAAAAATCAAATCAATTGTGAGATAAAAACTAACAGCTAAGTTAGAGATTTCTTCCACCTTGTGCTTCTTCTGTTTGTCCTTCGATTGCAACCATTCCATTTACTGATCATTCACTCAAAATGGATCTCAATGGTGCAACCAAATTATAGAGAAATCTGAGAAAATTTTACCCTAAGACTATCTTTAATCGATCACAGCTTCACCTCATCTCTCTTCTTTCTTCTTCTTCTTCTTCTTAATTTCCAGCCTAGAACACAACACTGAAGTGGGTGTTTTTGTGTCCAGTGCAAACACAAGAGCAACATCACCATCATTCATTCTTCATTTCATTCCATGTCAAAAATCAAACCCAAACATACACCAAAACTCCATTGATTTCTGTCAGAGAGAGAGAGAGAGAGAGAAGAACCGGAAGCAACAGGACCCTCCATCTCCAACTCAATTTCGCACCACACAGCCGGACAGAAGCACAACCGATCGACAATCTCGGACTCCCCTGCGGACCTCCAGGAGTCCCATCGCACCTCGCTACCACAACCGAATCAAGCGGCCGAGAGACTGCTTGAGGAGCCCATCGGTGCACCCACCGAGACCACAATCAACCTCGCGTCATCTTCTCTCGTTCATTTGGCCTAGTCGAGCCCGAATACGCCACCCACTTCGCGAATCGACAGACGAAACATCGCCGCTTGCGAGCGTCTTCTCCCTCCGGTCCTAATCGTGACCTGCGACGAGCAAGAGTCCGGATGTGGCGCCGCCGCTTCGTGCTTTTCTTCTCACCTTCTTCGTTCATCTGCCTTCAATCACTTGCCACCTTTGTTCTATCTGCATTCGTTCATTCCGTTTTTTCCTTTACTCGATCAGCAAGTGACGAAGATGGGGGCTGAAAAGCCCTAATTTCATTTAGCTTGTGAAATGACCAAACTAACCTCCTTATTAAATCATTAAATCATGTATTCTCCAAACGTTGAATCCATTTATTCAAAGTAGCCCTTCCCATAGAGATCCTTAACAAAATCAATCCAATTCCCAAACTTAAATTTCATTTAAACCATTTTAGTCCCTCCCTTGAATTATAATAACCAAAGATGTCCTACTTTGGTTAATTAAATTTCATATATATACATATATATATATATATATATATATATATATATATATATATATATATATATATATATATATATATTATGTTGTCTTAACTTAACTCTTGAAAAATATCATATTTCTTCATAACTCGTAAAAGATTAAAGCTTGACTTAGCCACCAATATGAGCAACATATAAATGCCCAAAACAAAAATTCTCTATATTTTTGCATAAGGCATGCCTAAGCGCCTCAAACCATCGGCATCCCTCCTCCTAGCATAGAGTTTAAGATAGGTTTGATTACACCAATACAAAATAAATTAGTATCGCCCCCTTTCCAAACAAGAAGCTATTATTCTATAGATGTTTGGCTTCATCATTATTCAATGTTTTTTATCCTTTTCTAAATGTCCAAATGTGTTGCTATATTTTAGTTTACAAGGTTTGTATTAGGCTTTATTTGACGCGTTAGCTGAAAAACTGATTTTTTTTATGAGCTAGATTATCAATAAGTTATCTCAAGCAAGCTTATCCATAATCTATTTTTGTAGTCTCACCAAATAAGCTTAAAAAATAAACTAACTTATACGGGCCTTAGTGTTATTTATATTTTTGTAACTGGTTTGGTGTTTGATTAAAACATTTAAGAGCAAGCCAACTAGTTTGGGTGACCAATATCACCTCACATAGCTTAACAAAAATCATGTTGCCTTTTCGGCTCGACTTAGAAAGAAAAATCAAAGAAAAACAAAACCCTTTCACAAGAATGCTTAGGCAAATTTTGAAGTTCGGTATTTCACATATAATGTGTTAGAGGCTAGTTAATTCATCATCTGAGCATTCTTAACGAGCGAAAAGCAAAAGTTTATGATTGTCTGTTAAGTAATGTAAACCTAGTAATTTATTTTGTGATATTCATATGTAGAACTTGAATATAGGATCTTTAGGTAATCTTGACTAAAAACTAATATATGATTAAAACGAGTTTAATTGAAACAAAAATGTTGGATGAAACCTAGACCTGACAAACGTGTCGTGTCGTGTCAGATTTGTGCCGTGTCAAGACATTAAACTGGTGGAGAGTGCTTGACGCTAACTCGACCTGTTTATTTATTATGCCGTGTCGTGTCAACCCGTTTATTTTCGTGTCGATTTCGGGTTAAAGTTTAAACCTTATAAATATGTTGTGTCATGTCGGGTTGAAACATTTTAAAGGTTGAAAAGTAAAAATCATGGAGGAAAAACAATCAAAAAGTGAAATGCTAGAATTGGGAGGTGGAACGGAAATAAAATTATAGTAATAGTAAATTTAGAATGCAAAATGGAAAGCGTTAGAGCTAGGAAGAAAATAAGATAGGTAGTGAGGAGAAGTAAAATTAAGTCACAAATGAATACATAGTAAAGAAAGCAATACAACCATCATATATATAATTGAAAGTTTACATTGTTTAAAAGAGTACATGTTTAAAACCAATTACAATATGATGTCAAAATATGAATTTGAACTAGTGCCGCAACGTTCTTTCTTCAAAAGCTGTTTAGTACCTGTAATTACTGAGTCCCGGGGACATACAAGTAGTTTTGAAAGAGTAGATCAGCATTTAAGCTGGTTAGTTTCATAAGCATTTAATGATAGTATTTGTATGAAAATGAAATGGTTCGTTTTTGTTCGTTAGTCTCAAGAAAATCCCATATTTCCTATTGGTATAAATGTAGCCTTAAATCAAGACCAATATATGTTAAAAAGTTGATGTTTTCCATCTATGAGTAGTGGTTAGAAGTTCCATACTTATATCACAATTGGGTTTTTCATGCATAAAATAAATGAACTTATGTATGTATAAAACCTCCATTATATCTGAAAACCCTCGTAAATCAATGTGTTTTTAATACTCTATGTGAGTTTTATAACCATGCTATTGACAAGGAATGCCTATACACAACATTCTTCAGGCGTTGGAATGTTTTAACGTTTGTCACCCCAAATGGTGTACTGTAGCTAACAGTCAGGGCGCGGGGTTGTCAAGCCCGTATAGATCTATACACAAACACCATGCTCCCCCTCCAATGGATTCTGGTATATAATACAGGACTTGAAATGTGTACTCGTACGTACGTGAAGTTTAATGTCTCACAAAACTTAGTATAAAACAGATTTACGTGTGAAAATGTTCGTTTGTTATTGTATATGAAAGTAGCTTCGTGAAATAGTATTTCCATGTATGTAAAAGTTCGTAGTATTCTCGTAAAACTATACCTACTATAGTTTCCTAAAAGTGTGTTTCGTTTGTATAATAAACCCTTAGTGAAAATGCTCACTTGTTGTGAAAAGTGTAGTTTTTGTAGTGCTAAAACTGACACACATAAATATAGTATAAGCAAAGTGTCTGATTTGTATAAATACATAAATCAATTTCCTATTTCAAAAGATAAAACGTTGTCGTGGTATAATTTACATATGAGAGTTTCCCTATAATAGTTATAAATCACATATGATTCTATTAATAAAACGCGTATACTGAAAGTTTATATAACACACAATAATAATCGAGTGTTTTACTTGTATTCCCCCCCCCCCCCCCCCTTAAAAGCATATAAAAGTACTCATAAAACATTTAAAAGTGTGAATTATAGGGGTAAGAACTCACTTGAAAGATCAGAGGAGACAGGATGAAAATTGGACAGAATTTCCACTCGAGAAAGCGGATTTTCTCTGGATTCTCGCGAATCTCGGGAGCACAAAAAACCCTCGGGACTTGAGCAATGTGACCGGGACTTCAGGATAGCATGGGCACGAAAAACAAGGCAAGAAGGCAAGAGAAATGAGAGAAATGGAGCCCTTTCTTCGAAACCCTCGCAACCCTTTTATAGGGGCTGGGAACCGCCTCGGTACGCTGGGCGTACGCGTGTGTCACGCATTACCGGATCCTCGACTACCTCGGAGCTCGGATGGGACAGGGCATAGCCTCGCATAGGGCGAGACGTGGATGATCCGAAGCCTAGCCCTTGAGTACGCTGGGCGTCACTCGAATAGGCTTGCTGACTCTTCCTTCGGATAATACCAAGGATTAATAATAAAATTTATATTTTATTTAATTAATAAACTTCTAAAATTCATATCTTCTTCATACGAACTCCGTTTTTGATGTTCTTTATATCCACACATAGGTGAGACTACGCTCTACAACTTTCGTTTAGATTCCGTTGGCAAATTTTGAAATTATTTTTATTATTTATTTTTAAAATGTCGCGTTTTAAGAAAATTTCGTTAGAAATTCATAACTTCTTTATCTGACGTCAGTTTTTGCCAGACTTTTTACCACTGAAATACCATTGTCGAGACCTTCGATTCTCGTTTAGGTCATTCCGGCCAAAAGTCGCTCGATCTCGGATTCGAGTTTTTAGCCGTCTGTCGTTAAGCCGAACTTGGAAAATCAGAACTTCAATATACGAAGTTGGATTTGGGCGTTCTTTTTACGTACGATCACGGTTTAATGACATCTAACATAATAGGTAATTTAATTAGTGATTTTTGGATATTTTATTTTCGAAGTTAATTTCATTATAACGAACATGGTTAAAATACTTGAATTTTTAGGTCGTTTACATATAGTTGAAATATCGGGTTGTCACATCATCCCCCTGTTAGAGGGAATTTCGTCCCAAAATTTAAAGTAAGAAAGATACATGGCCAATTTTGGCGAGAATCTCGAAAGGCCCTATGTACCTTGGATTTAGCTTTCCACGCTTTCCAAAGCGTATTAAGCCTTTCCATGGCGAGACTTTCAATAGAACACGGTCTCCTACTTGGAATTCCAAAGGTTTTCTCCGTTGGTCAGCATAGCTTTTCTGTCGGTCTCTAGATGCTTTCAACCGTTCATGAATCTGAACGATCTGCTCTGTCGTTTCTCGTATGATTTTCGGACCGATGAGAGTGTTTTCAGTATCTCGTCCTTTAGCTAGTTGTGTGTCGCCAACTTCGGTCCAGCACAGAGGGGATCTGCACTTGCGACCATAGAGGGCTTCAAATGGAGCAGCCTTTATGCTCGTATGATAACTATTGTTGTATCAAAATTTGAAAAGAGGTAAATGGATATCCCATGCCTTTCAAAAGTCAATCACACAGGCTCTCAGCATTTCTTCCAAAGTTTGTATCGTTCTCTCACTTTGCCCGTCTATTTGTGGATGGTAGGCTGTACTCATGTCTAGTCTAGTCCCTAGGGAACTTTGTAGTGACTGCCAGAACCTTGATGTAAATCTACTATCTCTATCAGAGATAATGGACATCGGAACCCCATGCAATCGTACTATTTCCATTATGTAATTTCTTGTAAGCCTTTCCATCTTGTCAATCTCCTTGATTGGTAGAAAATGCACGGATTTGGTCAATCTATCGACGATGACCCATATGGTATCAAGTCCACCCGTTGTCTTGGGCAACTTGTTTATGAAATCCATAGTAATCAGTTCCTATTTCCATTCCAGTATCTCTGGTTGTTGCAGTAATCCTGAAGGTTTCTGGTACTCGACCTTAACCTTAGCGCAAGTAAGACATTTACTTACAAAGGTAGCAATCTCTGCTTTCATGTTAGGCCACCAGTACAGTTTCTTAAGATCCAAATACATTTTATCTAAACCTGGGTGAAGGAAATACCTCGTGTTGTGCGATTCAGTCATGACCACATCCCTGAAACCACCATGCCTTGGTGTCCAGATACCGTCCATGAGATAATAGGCTCCGCCACCCTTGATTTCTAGATTCTTTTCCATTCTTCTCAGGGATTCACCTGTCACATGCTCGGGTTGTAAAGATTCCAGTTGAGCCTCCTTAATTTGTGTGGATAAGTGGGAATGGATGGTCATATTCAGATATTTGACTCTCCGATCAGTGTATTCTTTTCGACTGAGGGCATCAGCTACTACATTGGCCTTGCCAGGATGATAACAAATGTCGCATTCGTAATCATTGAGTAACTCGACTCATCGTCGTTGTCGCATGTTGAGCTCGTTCTGATCGAAAATGTGTTGAAGGCTCTTGTGGTCGGTGTAAATAGTACTCTTCGTTCCGTACAGGTAGTGTCTCCAGATCTTTAAAGCAAATACCACTACTCCAAACTGAAGATCGTGTGTTGTATAGTTTACTTCGTGTGTCTTAAGCTGACGGGAGGCATAAGCAATAACCTTCCCTCGTTGCATAAGAACACAGCCAAGCCCTTGATTTGATGCATCGCAATACACTACAAAATCTTTTATCCCTTCGGGGAGGGATAGTATTGGTGCGGTGCATAAGGCTTGTTTCAGTGTTTGGAACGCCTTCTCTTGTTTTGCTTCCCAGTCAAAGACCACGCCTTTTTGGGTTAATGTAATAAGAGGTTTCGTGATGCTAGAGAAGTTCTTTATGAATCTGGAATAGTAGCCAGCTAGACCTAGAAATTGACAAATCTCTGTAGGTGTCTTTGGTGCCGACCATTTCTTAAAAGCCTTAATTTTGGAGGGGTCCACATGTATCCCTTTTTCGCTAACAACGTGGCCCAAAAATTCTACTCTTCGAATCCAAAATTCGCATTTAGAGAACTTCGCATAGAGCTTCTCCGATCGTAGTGTTTCTAAGACTCTTCGTAGGTGCTGACTATGTTCTTCCTTACTTTGGGAGTAGATAAGTATATCATCGATGAATACGATGACGAATTGATCCAAGTAAGGACGGCATACTCTATTCATTAGGTCCATGAATATTGCTGGTGTGTTGGTTAATCCGAACGACATCACTACAAATTCGTAGTGTCCATAACGGGTTCGGAAAGCTGTCTTGGGAACGTCATCCTCTAGCACTCGTAATTGGTGATATCCGGATCGTAGATCTATCTTCGAGAAGTAGCTCGCTCCTTGAAGTTGATCAAATAGGTCGTCAATGCGGAGCAGAGGGTAACGATTTTTGATAGTGAGTTTGGTCAGCTCTCGGTAGTCGATGCACATCCAGAACGATCCGTCTTTCTTCTTCACAAACAAGATCGGTGCTCCCTAAGGTGAGAAACTTGGTCTAATGAATCATTTTTGGTGAAGTTTGTTAACCTGACTAGAAAGTTCTTGCATCTCTGCTGGTGCCAGATGATAAGGCGATTTTGCTACAGGGGTATCCCCTGGAATTAAATCGATTCTGAACTCGACTTGATGTTGTGGTGGTAATCCCGGTAGTGCTTCTGTGAAGATATCGGGAAATTCACGTACCTCTGGAATGATATTAATATCCTTTACTTCCCGACTCGTACCGACGATGTGTGCAAGAAATGCCTGATAATCCTTCCGCAAACTCTTTCGAGCTTGGATGCACAAAATGATGCGAAGGTTTGTGCTTGATTTGTCGCTGTAAATCACTAATGTTTCATGGTTAGGGAGATTTAGACGAACGGCTTTTTCAAAGCACATGATGTCAGCACGAAGAGGACTTAACCAATCCACGCCAACTATAATGTCGAAAATTTTTATTTGGACTGGCATTAGGTTGATTGGGAAAGAGTGACCGTCTAAAGTTAATGTACAACCCATGTATATGCAATTAGTGTTTTCCGTTTTTCCATTTGCCATTTCTACAGTGAATGATTCTTCTAACATGCTAGGTTTACATTTAAGTAAGTGAATAAAGTTTTGGCTCACAAAGCTTCTCTCTGATCCGCTATCGAATAGGATGCATGCATATGAATTATCGAGAAGAAACGTACCAGCAACTACTGTAGGATCAGCTACGGCTTCCCCGTGACCAATAGCTAATACTCGTCCCACTCCTCCGGTATTTGCTGCCTTTGGGCAGTTTCTTTTGTAGTGGCCCACCTCGCCACAACCGTAGCATGCTTGGCCTACACCAGCATTGGGAACTTGAGTGATCGGCTTTACGGGGGCCTTGCAGAAACGGACAGTGTGTCCCTTTCTGTTGCAGTTGGAGCACTGCATTTCCCGACAAGGTCTGTGGTGGTGGTAATTGCACTTGGTGCACTTTGGGAGGTTACCCACATAAGGCTTTGTTGGGTAGAGATTTGTAGGAACGGTAGTAGGTACCGTCGCAGCGTTTACGGCAACAAGTTGTTGTTTCTTCGAGGATTCTTGGGAAGACCCACCCTTCCCCTTATTCCACCCTCTCTTGTTGTTGTTGTTGTTGTTGTTATTGTTGTTTCCCTTTTGTGGTTCTGGTGCAGAAGTTGTTGAGTTTTGATGATTTCCGTGATCAATAACCGATTGTGCCAGCTCCTTGGCACTTTCAAAAGTGTTAGGTTTTGAAGCTAACACGCTTGATTGAATTTGGGGCGATAGTCCCCAAATGTATCGCTCTATTTTCTTGCTCTCGGGAGCAATCATATCTGGGCAAAGGATTGCCAGATCGCAGAATCTGTTGGTATAAGTTGCTATGTCGGTACCAATCATCCCCAGAGTCCAGAGTTCGTGCTCGAGTTTTTGAATCTCTCCTCGTGGACAGTATTCCCTCATCAGCATGATTTTCAAGCTCTCCCAGCTTATTGAGTTTGCCACTATTAGGGTAAGCACCTTAACGTGGCCATTCCACCAAGTTAAAGCCCTATCAGTAAGTGTGTAGGTTGCAAACTTGACTTTGCTGTGCTCGGGGCATGAGCAGATTTCAAATACTAATTTCGTCCTTTCAATTCACTGCCTTAGAATCATCACACCACCCGTTCCATTAAACATCAGGGGCTTAGCATTCGTAAAGTCTTTATAGGTTCACTCCCGGGGTTGCCCATAACTATCGCCATGGTTGGAGGGATGTATGCCAATTCCTGACCCAGTAGTACCAGGGGTATTGATCTATGACATGGCAACTGCTACTGCTGCGGTGACTGCTACCTGGAACATGACAACATCAAATTGAGGAGGTGGAGGTGGTGATGGTATCGGTACTTCCCCACCATTGTTTCATCTTGGATTTCTACGCGGAGGCATCCTTCAACTAAAGATTGAAAAGACAAGGGTAAGAATTCCATAGTATAGAAAATGTATGTGTCTCATTAACTAAATTGCTATAGTTCAACAACAGATGATAGTATGAGTCTCAAAGATAGAAGAGCGAAGGTTATTCGTAAATCCGAATATATGAACAAGCGTATGGTTTTTCCATAATATTTTAAAGATTGAACGAGATACTCAACGTAGTAATAATAGCGTGCGAATTATATTAATATAATAGATGATACAATGATCACGAAAATTTGACCCTTAAAAGGGTCACCGATTACAAGAATTCTAAGGAAGTAAACACTTTTAGCCGAGGTCCTATCTTATAACAAAATTTGAGGTTTTCGCAAGTACTACTTGCGACGTGTGTTGCGCTTGGAGCTTGACTCCGCATTCGATTGCTTTGACTCCATAAGATGCCTATCAAAGGCGGCTTGTTGTTCCCTCAATTCTGCGAGGGCTGCATTCATTTGTGTTTGGAAAGCAGCAGTGTAGAGGTGGTTGTCATTCTGCAACATATCCAGACGACCCGCGTGAATTTGTACTTCCACGTTGACTTCGCGGATTCAATTTGCTTGGACCCCCGATTGGTAGAACTGGTTGGCCAGTTTACCTACCATGACCAGAAGTGCTCGGTCGGCTGAACCTCCGTCACTAATGTCGTAGAAGTCTCGACACATACCGTAGGGAGATCGTATCCCTTGTTGTTGGCTCCAATGGATGAGGTGACTTCCCCAAACGAGAGTCGGTCCTTGGAAGTTCCTCCTAATGGCTGGAGGGTTGACTACTTCTGGTTCCGAGTTTGTACCAGAGTCGTCCCCTTCTTCCAACTCGATAGGTTCTTCATCCTCTTCCGTATCCTCCTCTACCCATCCTCTGTTGCCTTGGTTTAGGTAGTAGGGGTCCCCATGCGGGTGAAATCCAGCCATTTGACTATACGAGAATAGGGTTATAAGATTTGAACAAAACTTGAGAACATGTATTACTAATTAATCTATTGTATGCACCAAATACTCCTATAGTATTTAAATTGTACGTTTGATACTAGTGTCCATTTTTGGTAAGTTTTGACTTATTGCTCACTACGATCATTCCTTGATATACGTTAGTCTAATTTCGGATAAACATAGTTGATCAGGCTATATTCGTCCCAAATTTGATTACATATCTCGAGAACTAATCGTAGTGTCCAACTTGTCTTAATACCTTTGTATAGTTCACATCATGAAAATATGTCGTTATATGCATGTATTTTGGATTTTCATGACCTAAAATAATCTATTTAAATGAAATAAGGATTTTAGGTATGAAAACTTTTGTCAGAGACTTTGAGTTCCTAAGCATTTATAGTTTGTATATCTTATGAGGTTCGATATACTTAGTTCACTATAAACACTGCTCTGATACCAATCTGTCACACCCCCAAACTGGAAAGAGGGAAACGTTCGGGGGCGGATGACTTCATGTGGTAACGTAACAAATGAATACATAGTAAAGAAAGCAATACAACCATCATATATATAATTGAAAGTTTACATGGTTTAAAAGAGTACATCTTCAAAATCAATTACAATATGATGTCAAAATATGAATTTGAACTAGTGCCGCAGCGTTCTTTCTTCAAAAGCTAATTAGTACCTGTAATTACTGAGTCTCTGGGGCATACAAGTAGTTCTGAAAGAGTAGATCAACATTTAAGCTGGTGAGTTTCATAAGCATTTAATGATAGTATTTGTATGAAAATGAAATGGTTCGTTTTTGTTCGTTAGTCTCTAGAAAATCCCATATTACCTACTAGTATAAATGTAGCCTTAAATCAAGACCAATATATGTTAAAAAGTTGATGTTTTTCCATCTATGAGTAGTGGTTAGAAGTTCCAAACTTATATCACAATTGGGTTTTTCATACATAAAATAAATGAACTTATGTATGTATAAAACCTCCATTATATCTGAAAACCCCCGTAAATCAATGTGTTTTTAATACTCTTTGTGAGTTTTATAACCATGCTATTGACAAGGAATGCCTATACACAACATTCTTCAGGCGTTGGAATGTTCTGACGTTTGTCACCCCAAATGGTGTACTGTAGTTAACAGTCAGGGCGAGGGGTTGTCAAGCCCGTATAGATCTATACACAAACACCATGCTCCCCCTCCAATGGATTCTGGTATATAATACAGGACTTGAAATGTGTACTCGTACGTACGTGAGGTTTAATGTCTCACAAAACTTAGTATAAAACAGATTTACGTGTGAAAATGTTCGTTTGTTATTGTATATGAAAGTAGCTTCGTGAAATAGTATTTCCATGTATGTAAAAGTTCGTAGTATTCTCGTAAAACTATACCTACTATAGTTTCCTAAAAGTGTGTTTCGTTTGTATAATAAACCCTTAGTGAAAATGCTCACTTGTTGTGAAAAGTGTAGTTTTTGTAGTGCCAAAACTGACACACATAAATATAGTATAAGCAAAGTGTCTGATTTGTATAAATACATAAATCAATTTCCTATTTCTAAAGATAAAACGTTGTCGTGGTATAATTTACATATGAGAGTTTCCCTATAATAGTTATAAATCACATATGATTCCGTTAATAAAACGCGTATACTGAAAGTTTATATAACACACAATAATAATCGAGTGTTTTACTTGTATTCCCCCCCTTAAAAGCATATAAAAGTACTCATAAAACATTTAAAAGTGTGAATTATAGGGGTAAGAACTCACTTGAAAGATCAGAGGAGACAGGATGAAAATCGGACAGAATTTCCACTCGAGAAAGCGGATTTTCTCAGGATTCTCGCGAATCTCGGGAGCACAAACAACCCTCGGGACTTGAGCAATGTGACCGGGACTTCGGGATAGCACGGGCACGGAAAACGAGGCAAGAACACAAGAGAAATGAGAGAAATAGAGCCCTTTTGTCGGAACCCTCGCATCCCTTTTACAGGGGCTGGGAACCGCCTTGGTACGTTCGGCGTACGCGGGTATGCTGGGCGTACGCGTGCGTCACGCATGACCGGATCCTCTAATGCCTTGGAGCTCGGATGGGACGTGGCATAGCCTCGCATAGGGTGAGACTTGGATGATCCGAAGCCTAGCCCTTGAGTACGCTGGGCGTAACTCGGATAGGCTTGCTGACTCTTCCTTCGGATAATACCAAGGATTAATAATAAAATTTATATTTTATTTAATTAATAAACTTCTAAAATTCATATCTTCTTCATACAAATTCCGTTTTCGATGTTCTTTATATCCACACGTAGGTGAGACTACGCTCTACAACTTTTGTTTAGATTCCGTTGGCAAATTTTGAAATTATTTTTATTATTTATTTTTAAAATGTCGTGTTTTAAAAAAATATCGTTAGAAATTCATAACTTCTTTATCCGACGTCAGTTTTTGCCAGACTTTTTACCGCTGAAATACCATTGTCGAGACCTACGATTCTCGTTTAGGTCATTCCGGCCAAAAGTCGCTCGATCTCCGATTCGAGTTTTTAGCCGTGTGTCGTTAAGCCGAACTTGGAAAATCATAACTTCAATATACAAAGTCGGATTTGGGCGTTCTTCTTATATACGATCACGGTTTAATGACATCTAATATAATAGGTAATTTAATTAGTGATTTTTGGATATTTTATTTTCGAAGTTAATTTCATTATAACGAACGTGGTTACAATACTTGACTTTTTAGGTCGTTTACATATAGTTGAAATATCGGGTTGTCACAATTATAATATATATATATATATATATATATATATATATATATATATATATATATATATATATATAAAGTATAACATATATATGAGTTTTAATTAATTATCTTTTTGAAACAGTATAACTACAAAAAAAAAAAAAAAAAAAAAACTTATCTAAAATGTTTAATTAAATATTTTCGACATTACCCTGTATAACATATGATAAATATATTAACGATTAAACCACAATATACAACGACTGTATTACAACAATCAAAAAACGAAGAAAATATAAAAAAGAATTAGTATAGCAAACTTACAAATTAAAAGTTTTAATATAATAACATGTTTCCAAAAGTGGTCATAAGACCTCAACCCAACACAAAAACATTTAAGTTAGCATTGTTATAGTAAAATTTCCACTAAATACTAATTAAACGTAATATAAATTATAAAACTTTTGAGTGTTAAATCATAATTAAGAAATTTTTTGCGTTGCATTAGTTAAAAAGGGGGTTTCAAATGAATATGGTTTGAGGAAGTTAAAAAAAATGGTTTCAAATTCATGAGATTCAAGAAAAGATGCTAGCTTTATAAGTATGTTTGATTTTATATAATTCTATACATTTTTTTTCCTACAATGCACTGAACTATATAAAATTTATTGGAATATATTTAAATATTTATTTAAGAATTAGTAAATTTTATTTTTCCTAGCGAAGGGTTTAGTAGTAGCCATCAAACTCATAAGTTATAATATGGTTTTATCCATGGAATGACATCTAAGCTTAATAGCTTATTCAACTTTTTCATTGAATTCTTCATTATAAATGCTCTAACATTCACTATTTTTGTTTATCCATACGGCTCCTCTGCCAAATAACAAATTAACTGACTGAGGAAACAAGTAGATCCTTGGTTAATTTTGATTATGGAAAGTACTTTTTCCTTTGATTGTGAATCGATAAGCAAAAACAAGCAAAACTTTGGACATAGCTTTTATACTCTAATTTAAATGTTTAGTGGAGATGTCCATAAACATTTATATTTTTTTAAAACAAATATAAATATGTGTAGGTTTAAGTATCAATAATACTTAATAACATCCTTTTAGATTTTTAAAGACTTTTAAAAATTCAAATATAATAAATAATACTTTATTTTTTAGTAAATTACACGAATGGTCCCTATGTATTAGGGTAAATTATGCGTTGGGTCCCTAACATATTTTTTTTAACTCGGAAGGTTTCTAGTATTTGTTTTTTTACGCGCTTGGTCCCTGTCTTACCTAAGAAGAATATTTTGCCATTGACTTTTTATTTTATTTAAATAAACACACCCTCAACCTCATCCCTCTCATCTTACCTTACCTACCACATCATTCTTTCCTATTTAAATAAGTCTTTTTAGGTAAGGCAGTGACTAAACGCGTACCAAAAACAAACAGTAGAGACCAAGCGCATGACAAAAACCGACAATAGGGACCTTCCGAGTTAAAAAAATAAGTTAGGGACCAAATGCACAAATTATCCCAAACCATATGGACCATTTATGTAATTTACTCTTTATTTTTATGTTATTGGGTCTTCAGGTTTTCTAATGAAGATAATATATCTACTTCTTTTATAAATCACTTCCATATTTAGTGTCATAGTGGAAAATTTATCATAGGATGTATCATTTAGGGTTAGTGTGTGTGTGTGTGTGTGTATATATATATATATAATCCTTATATATTGAGGATAAAATTGCGAAAATGGTCCCTGTGGTTGTCAAAATTATATGGTTTTGCTTCAAAAAAAGTTTGGTGATGCATCGGTGGTCCAATTACGGATACCTTGTGTGGTTTTGGTCTCTATGGTTGATATTTTGTTGTGCTTTTGGTCCATACCCCACCTAAAATGAGTACTATACCCCTAAATTAGTTATTTTTATTTATTTTATATTTTATTATTATTATTTTAAATACAAAAAAAACTAAAATAAATCCCATCCCACCCCACCTAATTCATCACTCCTACCAATCTCTTTCAAGAAACACAAACATATTGTCTCCACCAAAAAAATTCCACTTCACAACCACCTTGACTGCCACAACCGTCCACCACCACCACCTCTATCTTCATCTAGATTTTAGATGAAGTTGTCCCAAATACCATGAAAAATCCAAGCTTCAAGAATAATGTGCAGAAATACAATCAAATGAGTGTTGATTTACAATATTTGAATTCAAGTAACAATTTCCCATCTCAAATCCCAACAAGAAATTAGGCTAATCCTTCAAGAAACAGAGTTGCTTGATACATAGTTGTTGGAGATACCTCACTTGAGCCGACTTTCACATTCTGATCACCATCATTAATCAACTCCATCACTCTCTGGTTGTTTGGGATCTATAAATGACCTTCATCACCTAGCCAGGGTTTTTAGATCTAGACTTTCTATTTCTTCGGTGAGTTGGATTCCGAACATACTCTCCCCTTCTTCAGTGGGTTCGATTCCACCTATACTTCACCCTCTCTTCCTTTCTCAGACGTGAGTGATGTTGATATATAGTAAATTGAATATTCTCTGACGAGTTCGATTCCGACCATACATCTGTTTAAGTTTGTCCCTTCCATGGGGAAAAGGAAACCTACAACTCAACCTCTCCTTCCATTGTTCTAAAACCTGCAACTCAAAGAAGATAATGATGAATCGATTTTGCTTCATGATTTTAGATCTACCACCATTAACGTCCTCCATTGATTTTAGATCGAGGTATATGGATTTTAAAGTATAAAATGTTTCTTTGTCTCCTCACACATAGGGAGTGGCGTGGGAGGTGTACCAGATGTTAGGGATGACAACTTTGCACTCATCGATGACGTAGGGAAGAGATGTCTTGACAGGTGAAGGGGGAGGGGGAGGGGAGGGGAGATGTGAAGGGGGAGATTATCAACGAGAGAAGGCTTTTGTAGAAGACATCGATGATGTTGAAGGGTTTTTTATGAAGGTTGTAAACAAAGGAAGGGAAAATGAATATGGTGGGTGGGTGGGCCTTTTCTTAATCTTAATTAATTAAAAACAATTGAAGAAATTATATATATATATATATATATATATATATATATATATATATATATATATATATATATATATATTGAGTTATTTTTTGCAGGTTAAGTCACACCTCCTTTTCTCCTAAAAATACATTGTCTTTTTCATTTTTTTCAATTTAACTCTTTTAGGAGGTCTACCGGTAATCGTCCGGTTTATATATATATATATATATATATATATATATATATATATATATATATATATATATATATATATATATATATATATTGGAAAAACACAAAAGAAAAAACATTCACATTTAACAAACTTTTTCAATTTGGCTATAAATTCTTATGTTCTCCTTATTGGTTTTGCTTATAGTATTTTTTTTTATATGGTTTTTAACATTAAAAATTAAAGGAAACGTTTAAGTTTTAACATTAAAATTTGGAGGATTTTCAAATATTGTAACATGTGAATAGCAACTATTTAGTCTTACTTGGGAAAATTTTCAAACATGCTGAACATTCATTATTAGATTGGATCTGAAATATAAATTATGTTAGAAAGTTGCTTTTTGTCTGTTTCTTTGAAAAATCTTAAGATATCATGCCAACGTATGCCAATCAAAACCGTTGCTTTTCATTTGCTACAATCTTTTAGACTCCTTCAAATTGAAATATATTATGATATTCATTTTACTAATAAAAATTTGACACGATAGTTTTTCTAATTGTTTGAACAAATAGATGTTTTCTTTATATTTTAATGTTGACAACCATTAAGACTATTATAAACAAAAAGAATAACATGGAGTCAAAAAAAAAGTTAGTTCAAATGAAAACAGATTGAGTTACAAAGGATTGTAATTGCATTATTATTGATGAAACCACTTATAAGATTGAAAATGGTTCTAACAGAGAAAACATGAAAGTTTGAAATGGATTTAAAAAAAATTGTCAATGAGGATTTTTCTTGGTAGAAAAAAAAATGTATAAAATCGGAATATTGTCCATAAACATGTTAAAAGAGCCAAATCGAAAAAATTGAATAGACATAATGTTTTATCGGAAAATGTGATGTTTAATCTGAAGAAAATCTATATGTATATATATATATATATATATATATATATATATATATATATATATATATAGTGTTTTATAATATTAACCCTACACACACATACATACATACAAACATATATATATATATATATACGTGTGTGTGTATGTATATGTATGTATGTATGTATGTATGTAGATGCTAGGAACACATGAACCTAGCCATATATATGTTTGAGTGTATGTATGTACGTATGTTTGTATGTATGTAGAGAGAGAGAGAGAGAGAGAGAGAGAGAGAAATTAATTAAAAAGAAAATATAAAAGTAAATTAGCCAAAAGTAGTCTTAAATGTATATTGAAAGGCCATTATTGTTTAGACTATGTTGTGTGGGTATAACGTGATCGCATTATGCCTACGTTATGCGCCTTATAACACATGAAAGCCACTCCTACTCCCTTTTGTAATGTTATGGATTGTCAATAAACTACCATCCAATAATGGGAAGAAATGTAACTGTTGATGGGTTTTATGTGGGTATATGAATTTTTTTAATACAATTTTACCTATATAAATACCGTTCTGTGATAATCGTCAATCTTGAGTCAAGTCAAATCATCAAGTCAAGACCGGTCAACTCGATTAAACCTTGTGTATTAGGGTTTGTGTTATGTTCATACTGTATAACTTGCTATATTAATGGGAAAACATCACTTGAGAAAAGTCTTGTGTTAAAAATTTCCTAAACCCTAGTTCTAATCAATGAACTAGAACGATAAAACAATGTTGCATACTCATCGGGAGTGTGTAAGATCCTTAAACAAGGCTTAACAGGGTTCACGAACCATACATTTCGATGCCGGACACTCACAACTATCCCACATGAAACCTCTCTCAATCGTTTCCACACTATCTCTCTCTATGTCAAATCTCTCCCAAATCTCTCTAAGTATGCGAAATCTCTCTCAAATATCTCTCTGTATTAGAAATCTCTCCAAGAATGTCAAATCTCTCCCAAATCCCTCTAAGTATGTGAAAACTCTCGCAAATATCTCTTTGTATGAGAAATCTCTCCAAGAATGTCAAATATCTCCCAAATCTCTCCAAGTATGCGAAATCTCTCCCGAATCTCTCTCAAATAGTTCCCATCACTTTTTAGAATCATTCGGGTCATTCCGACGTTTAACCGTGTCAAAAACAGCTTAAAACGGGATAAAAACGAGAAAAATAGACATTAGGAACCGAAACCAAGAGAGAAGCTTCTTAGGACCCGAAGGTCCTCTTAGGGACTGAGAGCAAGAAGAGCAGAACCGAACCCTCCTGAGCCGAACCGAACCCTCCTGAGCCGAACCCGAAGGTACTGTTCACCACTAACCGAAACCGAACTCTGCTCAAGAGGAACCGAACCGAAGGCACTGTTCACCACTAACCGAAACCGAACCCTGCTCAAGAGGAACCGAACCGAAGGTACTGTTCACCAACCGAACCGAAGGTACTGTTCACTACTATTCACTACAGTACGTTCGGTTCTGACATTCTCGCCTCCTATTCCCGAACCGAACCCCACCCTCGCTACTGACTCTTCGGACCGAACCCTCGCCCATCGGTTCTCGCGTCTGACTCGCCCCTTTCGTTTCCCTCTGTTCTCTCCCTCTCCCTCTCGGTTCCTTCCTTCTCTCTTCCTCCCTCTCGGTTTCTGCCTCTCTCTCTCTCGGTTCAGCACCAGAAGGCCGAGCCTCGGCCAGAATTCGCATATTTGCCACTTTTAGCCCATTTTTGATATTTTTAACATTTTAAGCCCGTTTTTCATGATTTTAAAGCGGGATTTTCTCCAGAAATTATATTTTAACATAATAAACTCTAATTATTCATAATTTAAAAATATTTTGATGAAAATCATTATTTAAATAATAAAAATCAAATGGGTGAATTATTAAAGGTGGAGTGTTGACTTTGCCTTATCCAATGTCACAAACGACCACCCCACACCCACTCTTTGACTAACCACACCTCCCCACCTTACCTAGGTCACATCAATGGCATTTCCACTCAATTTACACTCATTCCCACGTTTTTGGAGCTGGAACAAACATCCTCTCTCCTCATTTTCTCTCATTTGCCCTCATTTCACTAAGTATCAAGCACCACTTTCTCTCAAACTTTTCCCACTCCAAACTCGAGATTCAAGGCTGATCTTCACGTGTTCTTCCACTCTTAGTAAGTATAATTCATCCTCCTTATGATTATTTCACTTCATTCTACTCAAATCATGAATATCTTACACAAACTCCATCATATTAGCGTTAGAGCTTCGAATCTTCAAGTGATTCTTCAAGTGTTCTTGGGTTGAACACTTATCTTCTTCAACACTTACCTGCTGAAATCACTCAAGGTGAGTTCATACCCCTACATTTTCATGTTTTCTCAAGTTTTCAGGGGGGGAATACAAGTTAAAACACTAAGAACATAATTAAATTTTTCTAACAGCCTTCATCAGAAAAGTTCAACTCCATTCACGGACTGTTTTGGGCATCTTAAACATTTTTGTTTTCAAAACTGTACAAGGTGAAAATAGTTCAAGTTTGTAGCTTTAAAATGACTACTTGCACATCTCCATACGATTTTTCTACAATTTATGGTGATTTTTACAAAACGGCCTATCATTTCAAACAACAATCCGGACCAGTCTGTGATTATGGACATTTTCACCCAAGTTGGAGGTCATTAAAAATCTTGATAAAAATTATGAGTAAACTAGACACATTTTGTGAACTCTCAAAATTTACGGATCTAGTTTTCGACTTCGTATGATTTTTCTATGATTTTTACAAAACTGGGCAGAATTGCTAAAGTTAGCCAACAGCATGTAAATATCATAACACTTTGTAATATGTTGAGCAAAGTGTATAATCATAAGTTCTAATATTTGAATGTGTTTCCTTGTTAGTTTATCATTGTGAACTGAAACTAAGTTATTCATATTAAATATTATTCATTCATTTAGAACACGTATTATGTAACTATAAAAAGTATAGTTGGATAAATTCACAACGCTAATACATTTCCATAAAAAGAATTCATACATATTATATACATTTTAGATAAACTATAATAGGTATAGTTTATGATACATCACTCAACACACTCGTACAAAAAGGGTACATTCATACAAGAAAGATTTATATCCACACACATTTCACGTAAACTTGTTAACCTATGTTGTGAGACTCTCTCCCCGTACGTCCGAGTGCGGGATATAATTCCTGGTAGTTATAATCAAAATTTCCTTGAGGGAGAACATGATGCTTGTATATAGATCTATATTGGGTTTGACACCCCACACCTTGCTGCTAGCTACAGTGGGACCTGCAGGTCTACGGGTGACAAATGTCATTTCATTTTCGCGACGCCTGAGAAACGTTGTGGCAGGTTCACATAGTCACAGTATGATTATAGCGACTCACCTAGGGAGATAACAATTCATAAAGTTTACGGGGTTTCATAAAACTGAAGTAGGTTTTAGGGTTGATTAAGAAATTTACTTTCCATATCATTTTAAACTCACGACATTTCTACTAAGAAATGAGGATTTCTTATACATTTTAGTCTTTGGTTATAAGGCTACATTTTTTTCGGATTTCAAGGAAAATATCGGGTTTTTCTGACACAAACGCAACATTTACATGTGATAGACTTCTACTAAGTTTATTAATAAAAGCTTATGAACTCACCAACCTTTGTGTTGACACTTTTTAAACAACTCGTATTCTCAGGAAAACACTAAACAGGTAATCAAGTGCTTTTGAGGATGGGACGTTAAGACGTCAAACTTTTCATATTTTGACAGCATATTGTAATTGATTTTGAAACATGTAATTCATACAAGTGATGTAACTTTTTCAATTATATATATGTTGGTTGTGTTTGCTTAAATTACTATTGAAATTGTGGTTATGATACTATACATGAAGTCCTCAACCCCTGGACGTTTCCGCCATCCTTGGTTTGGGGGTGTGACAGATTGGTATCAGAGCACGGTTTATAGTGAATTAAGTATGTTAAACCACATAAGATATACAAACTATAAACACATTTGGGACTAAAAGTCTCTGATTCTTAAAGTGATTTAACGAGTTGTACTTTTAGAAAACAAATAATTTCTTGTTTAAAGTATACTTACATGCATTCTATACTAGTATGGTGTCATATCTTAGGAGAACATAAATTGAAAGAGGAGGAGGTCGAACATTATTAATACGCCTTAGCATGTGTAATCAGTTCTGGGAGGGATATAGCCTGATCAACTATATCCGTCCAAGAAGTAACTTACGCACACTAAGGAATAGCCGTAATGAGCGACAAATCTGAAAACCTAATTACACTCCATAAAGAACATGCTAAGAACCAAATATAAACATTTAAAAATACTATAGGAGTATTTGTACGTTTCTATAGTGCCCGATTATTATTTTCCGATATGTGCTTCTTAACCCCATTTCTCGTGCAGACGACTTGGCAGGATTTCACATACCCGGGGACCCCTATTTTCCCAATCAGGGAAACGCGGGATGGATCGATGATGAGCCTGAGGAGGATCCCGAAGAGGATCCCGAGGAGGATCCCGAAGAGGATCCCGAGGAGGAGCCCGAGGAGGAAGATGAACATGAAGAAGAAGAGGAAGACGACCAAGAAGAAAATGAAGACGAGGAGGAAGAAGAGGAAGGTGATGAGATAGTCATGTTAGGGAACGAAGCGGAGGAACCACCAGAAGTATTCAACCCTCCCTACATCGCGAGGGTACCCGCGCACCATTTTGGATACAACGGACCTGAACCCCCTTGGGTAACAACGATCGAAAGATGGAGCCGACAACAACGCCAGTGGTCACCATATGGCTACCAACGAGGTTACTATGATCTCACTCATGGTGGACCGGCTGACAGAGCACTCCCCGTCACGATACAACGAATAGCAAGAATGGATGATCGTGGTAGGACGACGACCGATCAGGTCCGGGAGTTAAGGGCCATCGTACAGTCTACTACTGATCGCACCAGAGACCTGGAACGAGACTCCAGCCACAGAGACCAACTCATCCAAGACCTTCTCGCGGCTCAAGCAGAAACAAGAGAGTATCGGGAAAGATACATGGCACTTGAAGAGAGAATGGTTGCAGCCGAACGCAAATTGGCGGAACTGCAGGGCGCATCGACATCATCGCAGCCTCCGTCAAAGAAGGGTCGTAGTGATTAGAACTCGTTGCTATTCTCCCGTCTTGGTAGTAGAATTTTACGAGTACGCGTTGGTGCTACTCCTTGTATGTAGGGCGACCCTGCGATTATGTGATTACACTATTCAAAGGGTTTTTTTTTTTTGTAATGCCAAAAACTATCTTTTGTAACGATGTAATGTAGACCCTTATGAGGTCAAACTTTTCCTTCTAAATGTTATGTACTAAAAGTTATCAATGAAATTTGGCATATGTTTTATTTATTGAATATTTGGCACTATACATCATAACCTGATCACACAAACAGTTTACAAATAATAAAGTTTTGATAAAATACAAGAGGGATGAAACCAGTAACACTCGACTCGTTATCACTATTGAAGTCTTACCGACTAGTCATTTTTTTTATATTATAACAGAACCATGCCACCAAGGAAAAGACCAAGGCCTTCCAACAACCCAGTGCCGCCTCCACCACCACCTCCGCAGTTTGATCCTGCAATGTTCCAGGCTGCAGTAACGGCAGCCGTGGCGGCAGCAATGTCGCAAATGGGAACCAATGGTTCTGGCGGTTCTGGATTCGGAGCTACCAATTCCATTCATGGGGACATCACGGGGCGTACGAGGGAGTGCTCTTACAAAGACTTCACGAATGGAAAACCCGACCCTTTCAATGGAAGCGGGGGCGTTATCACACTGGTGCAATGGTTCGAAAGGACCGAGGCAGTTTTTGAAATCTGCGCTTGTCCCGAAGCGAGCAAGGTCAAGTATGCGGCATTCACTTTCACTGGAAAAGCACTTACTTGGTGGAATGGCCGAGTTAAGTCGCTTACTCCTGCAGTAGCTAACGCAATCAGCTGGGAGGATTTGAAAGCCCTAATGTTAAAGGAATACTGCCCGAGGGGCGAAATACAAAAACTTGAAGAAGAACTTTGGAACCTCAGAATGACAGGCACTGATCTTGAAACTTATACTGCCCGTTTTAATGACTTAGCACTCCTCTTCCCAACAATGGTCACTCCAGAAGAGAAGAAGGTGGAATGATACCTCTGGGGGCTGTCATCCCAGATTCAAGATAGTGTATTGGCCTCGAAACCCACTACCTTTGAGAGTGCCAAGGAATTGGCACAACAACTCATAGATCACAGGGCTAGTCGTGGTACCGTGATAACCACCACCGACCGAACAAAAGGAGGGAACAACACAAGGAGGTTCTGGGGCAATAAAAAGAAACAACCAATCCAGGACCCCGCCAAAAAAGCAACAAATTGTTGCTGTTCGTGCCGCCACTACTGCTGTCGCTCCAGCGGCGTCGAAACAGTATACGGGAACTCTTCCCAAGTGCAACAAGTGTAACTACCACCATAACGGTGCTTGTCGAGAATTGCACTACAATAACTGCAACAAGAAGGGGCACACCGCACGATTCTGTAGAGCGACTACCCAACCCGCCGCACAAGTCACTACGACCGCCAACACTGGAGCAAGCTAAACCTGCTATGGATGTGGTGAAACGGGACACTTCAGGAGGAACTGCCCCAAGGCACGAGCCCCTAATGCTGGGGGTATAGGGAGAGTCCTAACTTTAGGGCAGGGAGAAGCAGTCAAGGATCCCTCTGTGGTTACTGGTACGTTCCTCCTTAATAACTCTTATGCATGCGTACTTTTTGATAGTGGGGCAGAAAGAAGTTTCATAAGTCACCAATTCAAACATATACTTAAGCAAAATTCTCAACCACTAGAAGATTCTTACATCGTAGAAATGGCAAATGGAAAGGTTGAGCGTGCTAATGATATTTACATAGGGTGTACTCTCACTCTAGACAACCATTTGTTCAAAATTGACCTTATGCCGGTCACCATAAAAAGCTTCGATATAATCATTGGTATGGATTGGTTAAGCCTTCATCGTGCCGACATTCTATGTTACGAAAGGGCCGTCCGCCTCAATCTGCCGAATGGCAACGTTCTCACCGTTTATGGCAATAAACCTAGTGCGAACCTACAAATCATCTCTTGTGTTAAAACCCAAAAGTACCTCCGAAAGCAATACCATGCTTTCTTAGCCCACATCGTAGACAAGAAACAGGAGGTGAAGGACATCAAAGAAATTCCAGAAGTATGCAACTTCCCTGATGTTTTCCCAGACGATCTGCCTGGTGTACCACTCGCACGACAAGTCGAATTTCGGATCGACTTAATCCCAGGAGCTACCCCCGTAGCCAGGGCTCCATATCGCTTAGTGTTGGGTTTTAGCCATAAGAACTTTCCTATGTGCGCATGCAAAACCCTATTGCTTGGATCTAGGCTTTCTAATAAACATGCTTTGAATCCAAGACTTCTAATAGCTAATTAGGTTAAATAACAATGATGAAATAGATCTAGAATCATACCTTTGAGTTCCTTGTTGATCTTGTTGTCTTGGAGCTTCTAGAGTCACAATTGTCACTCCTCTAATGGCTTACAAACACCAATAGCAAGCAAGATGATTTAGGAGAGAGGAGAGGGGATGGAATTCGACCAGAGGTTCCTTTCTTCAGGTTCTATATGGTTGTACACGAATTCCCCATCCCAAGGGCCTATTTATACCTTTAGACTCCTTAAGGGTTTCACCCTAAACCCTAATTGGATAATCTTCTCTTAAGGCTATCCAAATCCATTCCATAGATATCCCTATGGACGATTTTAGCTTATCTAAAGCTCTTAGAATCCGTCCAAGGTGTATCCTAATGGATTTACAGTCTAAAGTCTAACTATCAAACAATTGACAGTTTATACCCTCTTATTTAATTAATCTCTTTAAGTCACCAAATTAATACCAATTAATTTATGACTTATATTAACCAAATAGCCAAATATTATTCCTTATAATATTTACTCTCTCTTATACAAATCATCCTTCAAGTTGCTATGGTGAAGGCAACCCAAAAGGACCATGCACCACCGAATATAGTTATAGCCTTAGACACTATTCCAACAGTCTCCCACTTGGATAAGTCTAGTAACTATACAAGTACAATACGGTTTGCAATCCTAGCTCTCAAAGACACTGTCAACTCTGATCTAATCAATCTTGTCCTTTAGATAAGGGATCGTACAGTCCTCTGTTAGATATCATGCTGACAATCCTATGGAATGGTTAGTCTAGCATTTAGATTTCTCGATCTTCGATTTATTTGACATAGAACTTAATCGAACACATCAATTCAGTTCTGACCGGGCCCGGCACATAAGTCAAATCAAATCATCGAGTGGCCAAGATATCTCTTCTATCCTCTTAGGATAAAATTTACAGATAAACTTCGACTTATATGCATTTACTTATTCATTAACCAACTATACACAACAATGCGTTTTATAACATCAAGTTACTGATGCGTTTTCGCATTATCAATGCACAATCAATTAACAAATAATAAACCATATATCTAGGTTTTAAGACCATATGATATTATCGTCTTGCGATCACCTTTTATATCGTATTCCATAAGGTGATTCCAGCAAGCGCGGGTTTATTCCAATGCTCAAAACCAGTTCATAAGCACTCATGAACGTTGCAGCAACCCTTGCTATGTCTAACACCGTTTAGACACTCTACACACCAATTCATGACAATCTTCATTCATATCTACTCCCAACATATGAACGATTGTGGACCATTTGAATAATTCGATTATTCCTAATAAACTCAATTATTCTGGAAGTCAAAACATGCAAAGTGAAACAATAGTTAAACAACTAACATGTGATAGTAACTTTACTCATAAATAAAACTCCTTTATTTAATCATCAAATGTTAATTACATTTATCTATTATACGTTTCTAATACTATCTAATCTATACTAATATCATCCTTCAGCCCAATACTCCTAGCATGCTGCAAGTGCTTAACCCTACTCAGTCCCTTCGTAAGCGGATCTGCTGGGTTATCTTCTGATGATATCCTCTTCACTATGAGTTGTCCTTCTTCTACGCGATGTCTAATGAAGTGATATTTTCTGTCGATATGTCGAGATCTACCATGATCCCTCGGTTCCTTGGTCAAGGCAACCGCACCTTCGTTATCACATAAAATCTCCATGGGCTCCTTTATGGCCGGCACAACTCCAAGATCACCGATGAAGTTCTTCAGCCATATTGCCTCCTTCGACGCTTCGCTCGCTGCGATGTACTCTGATTCGCACGTTGAATCAGCTACGGTTTCCTGCTTGGAACTTTTCCATGTTACTGCTCCTCCATTTAGGGTAAAAACCCAGCCCGACTGCGAACGGTAGTTGTCCCTGTCAGTCTGAAAGCTGGCGTCACTATACCCTCGCACCTTTAAGTCATCACTCCCTCCAAGGACTAAGAACCATTCTTTTGTCCTCCTAAGGTACTTAAGGATGTTCTTCACCGCAATCCAATGTGCTTTGCCAGGGTTCCCTTGATATCTGCTAACCATGCTCAAAGCGAAGGCTACATCAGGGCGAGTACAAGTCATAGCGTACATGATTGAGCCAACTGCGGAAGCGTATGGTACTCGGCTCATTTCTGCTATTTCAGCTTCGGTACTCGGACTTTGAGTCTTACTCAACTTGGCATTTCCTTGTATCGGTAGTTCTCCCTTCTTTGAGTTTTCCATACTAAAACGTTTTAGTACCTTCTCCAAGTAAGTATTCTGACTAAGTCCAATTATTCTCTTACTTCTTTCTCTTACTATCCTTATTCCCAAAATGTAAGAAGCCTCTCCGAGGTCCTTCATAGCGAAGCATTTCCCGAGCCAGGACTTAACCTCCTGCAGAGTCGGGATGTCGTTTCCTATGAGTAATATGTCATCGACATATAGAACGAGGAAGCTTACTATACTCCCACTGGCTTTGACATATACACAAGATTCGTCTTCGCTTCGTACAAATCCAAACTCTTTGACTTTCTCATCGAAGCAAAGATTCCATCTGCGAGACACTTGCTTAAGTCCATAAATGGACTTCTCAAGCTTACACACTCTATTCGGATGCTTCGGATCCACAAACCCCTCTGGCTGAGCCATGTAAACATCCTCAGCCAACTTTCCGTTAAGGAAAGCGGTCTTGACATCCATTTGCCAAATCTCATAATCATGAAATGCGGCAATTGCTAGCATCACTCTAATAGATTTAATCTTCGCAACTGGTGAGAAGGTCTCATCATAGTCAACTCCGGGAGTTTGAGTAAAGCCCTTCGCAACCAATCGCGCCTTATATGTGTGTACGTTCCCATCCACGTCGGTCTTCTTCTTGAAGATCCACTTGCACCCTACGGTCTTACGTTCGGGCACGTAATCAACCAAATTCCAAACTTGGTTATCGTACATGGATTGGATCTCGCTATCCATCGCCTCTTTCCATTTTGCAGACTCCGGGCCTGCCATGGCTTCCTTATAGCTATTAGGTTCATCAAGATTTACTAGTGTACCATCACTAATATACGTGTCCCCTTCGGTAGTAATATGAAAACCATAAAACTGGGGATGAACTCTAACTCTATCGGAACGTCTAAGAGGTAAGGATTCGTCAATCGGTTCAACCGGAGTTTCCTCCTCGGGTTGAATGCCAGCGGTAGAGGTTCCTTCATCTATCGATTCTTGAATCTCTTCAAGTTCGATTTGCCTCCCACTGTCTCCTTGGTTTATGAGTTCTCGCTCTCGGAAAACTCCTTTCCTCGCAACAAAGATAACATTATCTTTCGGTCTATAGAAGAGATATCCAAAGGAAGTTTGCGGGTAGCCGATGAAAATACATCGCTCACTTCGAGGTTCAAGCTTGTCGTGAGTATCTCGTCTTACGAAAGCCTCGCAACCCCAAACCTTGATATGTGCCAACGAGGGAGCTTTCCCCGTCCACATCTCGTGAGGTGTTTTGGCAACCTTCTTAGTAGGGACTCGGTTAAGGATATGGGCGACAGTCTCTAAGGCATACCCCCAAAAGAAGATAGGTAGTGAAGCACGACTCATCATAGAGCGAACCATATCCAATAAGGTTCGATTACGCCTTTCTGCCACACCATTCAACTGCGGTGTCCTAGGAGGCGTCAATTGCGAAACTATTCCACACTCCTTGAGATAATCGTGGAATTCAAGACTTAGGTACTCTCCTCCTCGATCGGATCGAAGCATCTTGATTTTCCTGCCCAATTGATTCTCCACTTCATTCTTGAACTCTTTGAACTTTTCAAACGTTTCTGACTTTTGCTTGATTAAGTAGATATACCCATATCTACTATAGTCATCGGTAAAAGTCACATAGAAGTGGTTCCCATCCTTCGTGGTTGATCTAAAAGGTCCACATACATCGGTATGTATTAGGTCCAATAGTCCCTCACCCCTTTCACAAGTACTCGTGAAGGGTGACTTAGTCATCTTTCCAAGTAAACAAGACTCGCATGTGTCATCTTCCCTAAGGTCGAATGACTCTAACACTCCATTCTTTTGGAGTTGGGCTATGCGTTTCTTGTTGACATGTCCAAGACGACAATGCCACAAGGATGCTTTATCCATACTAGTGGAAGAATCAATATTCAAAACATCATTTCCTAAGTTATCAACAATCATAACAGTTTCATATATTCCATTACATGGTATAGCTTCAAAGTAAAAGACACCATTTAGATAAGCCAAAATAGAACCATTCTCATTATTAAAAGAAAATCTAAATCCTTGTCTATATAAACCATGAAATGAAATGATGTTTCTAGCCATTTCTGGCGAATAGCAGCAATTGTTCAAATCTAAAACTAAACTATTCTTAAGCACTAAAGAATACACTCCAATCTTGGTCACAGGCGACGATCTTCTGTTCCCCATGATTAGATTGATCCTTCCTTGCTCCACATCCCTACTTCTTCTTAGTCCCTGCACATTAGAACAAATGTGATAACCACAACCGGTGTCAAGAACCCAAGAAATAGCATGATTAGAATCGTTAGATTTGATTGCATATATACCTGCGAAAGATGGCTTGATCTTTCTTTCCTTGATGGCTTGCAGGTAATCCGGGCAGCTTCTCTTCCAATGTCCTATCTTGTGGCAGTGGTGGCACTCTGCCTCCTTCGGGTTAGAGCAGGGCTTAGAGGGATCAACTTTTGTCCCACTAGAAGAGGAACCATCTCGGGCTTTCACCTTTCGATAGTTATTTGAAGAAGCTTTCCTCTTCTTTCCCTTCCCTTGACAAATAGCCAAGACAGGAGCAGCGGATGGATTGGGAGTTGGTGCAACAGACTTGTCCTTGAAATTGCTCTCAGCAACCCTCAAGAGACCTTGGAGTTTACTTAGAGTGACCTCCTCTTTGTTCATGTGGTAGGTCATCCTAAATTGATTGTACATCGGAGGCAAAGAGTGAAGCACCATGTCGATCGCCAAGTCTTCGCCGAAGTCAACATTTAACTTGCGAAGGCGGTCGACATACCTTTGCATCTTTTGCAAGTGCACGGTAAGAGATTCTCCATGACCCATCTTGGCGGAAATCATGTTAGTGAAGATCTCGTAACGCTCTTGTCTCGCGTTTTGGTGGTACCTCTCCAACAAGTCTTGATGCATTTCGTATGGATACATGTCCTCGTAGGACTTTTGGAATTCGGAGTTCATGGTGGCGATCATGATGCAATGTACCTTCGTTGCATCTCGCTCATGAGTTTCAAAGGCGGTGATTTCGGCGGGAGTAGCAACTTCGGGGTTGATTTTCTCGAGCTTCTCGTCGAGGACATACTCTTTATCCTCATAGCGAGCAATGGTGCGAATGTATCTTATCCATTCGCCAAAGTTCGTTCCATCGAAGGTGACCTTTTGGCAAAGGCTCATCAACGTGAAAGAACTAGCAGAAGCGTTGTTTGCGTTTGACATCTATAGAAAGGACAAACATAGATTAGAACAAGAATCCCTAATTATCACCCAATAAGAAAAATTAGGGCTAGGATCCAACAATAACATTTACATACTAGAAAAGGGATGCCGTAATCTAACATGCAAATAAATTGAAGGTAAGTGAATGACGATTCACTAATTCTCCATTACAAAACTTAAACTTTTAGTCCTAAGTGTTTTTGAGAATTCCTAGGTTCGGATGAGATTCATTGAACTATTCAATGGCATGTTTAAATCTCGATATGCCCCTCTTGTTTGTGACTGGGATGCCGAGGATCACAAAGCGGGTGTGAATTACCATGCAAATTCACATGGTGCCTTCATTGTAACGATCACCTATTCGATGTGCCGGTAAACCACACACGCTCCATCGAACTATGATGAACAATGAATCACCCTTTGCCACCTTCGCTTAGAACCAATTAGTGTGCCGGTAAACCACACACGCTCCACTAACATCTTAGCAAGGTGCAAAGTGTAATTTCATGGGATTGCATCAATTCAATTTTCCTAAAGTAACTAAGATTGGGAAATTTTTTAAAAAAATTTAGTTACTTCGTATTTCTTATTATACTTTTAATGAGAGGATGAGGTTGCCCTATCCTACCCGTTCGGCTAACGACCCTCCACCAATCAAGCAAGCGGTGGGTGTGAGTGTACACCCATTAAGCGCCATTTTATAGGCCGCAACCTTATACCCACCTTGTAGATCGGCTTCGTGAATGAGGCCTACTAGCGGTAAGACTAACATTTAGTTATACATATATATATTATACTATTAATATCATATTAGTATAGGGTTGTATTTTAAACCTTTTAAAATCTAGGGATTGAAATTTAAGTTGTCTAAATTAAAACTTTTAATCACAAATATAAATTTCAAAACCTTAGGGTAGGTTTTAAACATTTAAAACATTGAGGATCAAATAACAAATAATTTCAATTAACAATTAATATCTTAATTATCTTTATTTGATTTATCTTTGATTTCTTTGAAGATAATTACCAAAATTATCAAAATAATTAATTAATTATCATATAAGGAAATTAAATATTTAATTAGTTGATAATTACCTTTAACTAGATCAAGATAACACTTATATTTATCAAAAAAACGGATTTATATTGATCTAATTAGTTTATGGAAAGTTTGGATAAGATAAACACAAAGAAATCCCGAATCTGGCCATTCCTGACGCCTGGACTCGCCGAGTGCACAAGGGGACTCGCCGAGTCAGGCCTACTCGACGAG
Source organism: Lactuca saligna (assembly GCF_052625555.1). Lineage (NCBI taxonomy): Eukaryota > Viridiplantae > Streptophyta > Magnoliopsida > Asterales > Asteraceae > Lactuca > Lactuca saligna. The sequence continues at coordinate 182,069,110 of NC_136423.1, forward strand.
TCCACCTTGGAACTCGACGAGTCAGTGACTCAAAACCCAAAAAATTGAATTTTGCAGGTTTGTTTCAGTTAATTAAGCATCAATTTAAAGAAAACCAATCTTTGCTCTGATACCACTGTTGGGTTTTAGCCATAAGAACTTTCCTATGTGCGCATGCAAAACCCTATTGCTTGGATCTAGGCTTTCTAATAAACATGCTTTGAATCCAAGACTTCTAATAGCTAATTAGGTTAAATAACAATGATGAAATAGATCTAGAATCATACCTTTGAGTTCCTTGTTGATCTTGTTGTCTTGGAGCTTCTAGAGTCACAATTGTCACTCCTCTAATGGCTTACAAACACCAATAGCAAGCAAGATGATTTAGGAGAGAGGAGAGGGGATGGAATTCGACCAGAGGTTCCTTTCTTCAGGTTCTATATGGTTGTACACGAATTCCCCATCCCAAGGGCCTATTTATACCTTTAGACTCCTTAAGGGTTTCACCCTAAACCCTAATTGGATAATCTTCTCTTAAGGCTATCCAAATCCATTCCATAGATATCCCTATGGACGATTTTAGCTTATCTAAAGCTCTTAGAATCCGTCCAAGGTGTATCCTAATGGATTTACAGTCTAAAGTCTAACTATCAAACAATTGATAGTTTATACCCTCTTATTTAATTAATCTCTTTAAGTCACCAAATTAATACCAATTAATTTATGACTTATATTAACCAAATAGCCAAATATTATTCCTTATAATATTTACTCTCTCTTATACAAATCATCCTTCAAGTTGCTATGGTGAAGGCAACCCAAAAGGACCATGCACCACCGAATATAGTTATAGCCTTAGACACTATTCCAACACTTAGCACCGGCAGAAATGCAAGAACTATCCAGCCAACTGAATGAACTATTGAGTAAAGGGTTCATCAGGCCAAGCTTCTCGCCCTGGGGAGCACCAGTCTTATTTGTAAAGAAGAAGGATGGGTCTTTTCGCATGTGCATAGACTATCGAGAACTAAACAAACTCACTATCAAGAACCGTTATCCCCTACCCCGAATAGATGACCTCTTCGACCAGCTCCAAGGAGCCAGCTACTTTTCAAAAATCGACCTGAGGTCGGGTTATCATCAACTACGAGTTCAGGAAGAGGATATCCCCAAGACGGCATTCAGAACTCGTTATGGGCACTATGAGTTTGTAGTAATGCCATTCGGGTTAACTAACGCGCCTGCGGTGTTCATGGATTTGATGAATCGAGTGTGTCGACCCTTCTTGGATAAATTTGTCATCGTATTCATCGATGATATCTTGGTCTATTCGAGGAGCGAAGAAGAGCACAGACAACACCTACGACTAGTTCTGGAGATTTTAAGAACCGAGAAGCTTTACGCCAAATTCTCAAAGTGTGAATTTTGGCTCCGTGAAGTAGGATTCCTTGGCCACGTAGTAAGCAAAGAAGGAATACATGTGGACCCCTCAAAGATCAAAGCAATCGAAGATTGGTCAACACCTGCAACGCCAACAGAAATCCGATAGTTTTTGGGACTCGCAGGCTACTATCGAAGATTCATACAAAATTTCTCTAAGATCGCTAAGCCTCTCACCACCTTGACTCAGAAAGGTGTGGTGTTCGAATGGGAAGATAAACAAGAAGCCGCCTTCCAGACACTAAAGCAAGCCCTATGCAGCGCACCGGTCTTGTCTCTTCCAGAAGGAACCGATGATTTTGTGGTGTATTGCGATGCTTCGAATCAAGGCCTCGGCTGTGTGCTCATGCAAAGAGGAAAAGTTATCGCCTATGCATCAAGGCAGCTGAAGACACATGAAGTTAATTACACAACCCACGACCTTGAACTGGGAGCGGTGGTGTTCGCCCTGAAGATCTGGAGGCACTATCTCTACGGCACCAAGTGCACCATCTTCACTGATCACAAAAGTCTTCAGCACATTCTCAATCAGAAAGAACTTAACATGCGCCAAAGAAGATGGGTGGAATTACTGAATGACTACGAATGTGAAATTCGTTACCACCCAGGCAAGGCCAATGTAGTAGTCGATGCCTTAAGCAGGAAAGAATACTCAGGTCGCCGAGTAAAATCCCTAGCCATGACCATCCACTCCCAACTAGCCACCCAGATCAAGGATGCCCAATTAGAAGCCTTGAAACCAGAAAACGTGGCAAGCGAAGCACTAAGGGGGATGGATAAGAACTTGGAAGTCAAAGGGGATGGAACTCGTTATCTCATGAATCGAATCTGGACACCGAAGTTCGGTGGGTACCGAGATGTTGTAATGAACGAGGCCCACAAGACTCGATACTCCATTCACCCTGGTTCAGATAAGATGTATCTAGACCTCAAAAGGTTATTCTGGTGGCCAAACATGAAGGCTGAAATTGCTACTTATGTGAGCAAGTGCCTCACTTGTGCCAAGGTCAAGGTGGAATATCAGAAGCCATCAGGACTACTTCAACAACCAGATATACCCAAGTGGAAGTGGGAGCGAATAACCATGGACTTCATAACCAAACTGCCTAAGACATCAGGTGGGATGGATACCATATGGGTGGTTGTGGACAGATTGACTAAGTCCGCGCACTTCCTGCCAATAAAGGAAACAGACAAGATGGAAAAGTTAACCAGGACGTACATTAAAGAGATTGTGCGACTACATGGTGTACCAACATCCATTATCTCTGATCGAGATAGTAGATTCACCTCGCGTTTCTGGCAGTCCCTACAGAAGTCTCTGGGAACCAGGCTAGACATGAGTACGGCCTACCATCCACAAACTGACGGACAAAGCGAGAGAACCATCCAGACGTTGGAAGACATGCTGAGAGCCTGTGTGATAGATTTTGGGAAGGCATGGGATACCCATCTACCGCTTATCGAATTCTCTTATAATAACAGTTATCACACTAGCATTGGAGTCGCTCCATTCGAAGCTCTCTACGGTCGTAAGTGTAGATCACCACTGTGTTGGGTCGAGGTTGGAGATACTCAGCTAGCCAGAGGGCAAGTCCCTGATAGCACCCTCACTGGGCCTGAAATCATAAGGGAAACCACAGAAAAGATCATTCAAATTCGGGAAAGACTAAAAGCATCTCGTGATCGACAAAAGAGTTACGCGGATAAACGACGCAAACCTTTAGAATTCCAGGTCGGAGACCAGGTACTACTTAAAGTTTCCCCCTGGAAAGGGATGATACGTTTCGGTAAACGGGGGAAACTAAACCCAAGGTACATCGGTCCGTTCAAAATCCTTGCTAGGATTGGTCCTGTGGCGTACAAACTCCGACTACCACAAGAACTTAGTAATGTGCACCCTACCTTCCACGTATCCAACTTAAAGAAGTGTCTGTCTGACGAGACACTCGTAATACCACTCGAAGAAATCGAAGTTAATGAAAATCTCCACTTTGTGGAGGAACCCGTCGAGATCATGGATCGAGAGATCAAGAGAACAAAACAAAGTCGCATTCCCATAGTGAAGGTTCGATGGAACGCGAAACGAGGGCCTGAGTTTACCTGGGAACGTGAAGATCAAATGAAGCAAAAGTATCCACATCTTTTCCCAAACCCTTGAAGTTCCCAGCCGAATTTAAATTTCGGGGCGAAATTCCCTCTAACGGGGGGATGATGTGACAATCGTCAATCTTGAGTCAAGTCAAATCATCAAGTCAAGACCGGTCAACTCGATTAAACCTTGTGTATTAGGGTTTGTGTTATGTTCATACTGTATAACTTGCTATATTAATGGGAAAACATCACTTGAGAAAAGTCTTGTGTTAAAAATTTCCTAAACCCTAGTTCTAATCAATGAACTAGAACGATAAAACAATGTTGCATACTCATCGGGAGTGTGTAAGATCCTTAAACAAGGCTTAACAGGGTTCACGAACCATACATTTCGATGCCGGACACTCACAACTATCCCACATGAAACCTCTCTCAATCGTTTCCACACTATCTCTCTCTATGTCAAATCTCTCCCAAATCTCTCTAAGTATGCGAAATCTCTCTCAAATATCTCTCTGTATTAGAAATCTCTCCAAGAATGTCAAATCTCTCCCAAATCCCTCTAAGTATGTGAAAACTCTCGCAAATATCTCTTTGTATGAGAAATCTCTCCAAGAATGTCAAATATCTCCCAAATCTCTCCAAGTATGCGAAATCTCTCCCGAATCTCTCTCAAATAGTTCCCATCACTTTTTAGAATCATTCGGGTCATTCCGACGTTTAACCGTGTCAAAAACAGCTTAAAACGGGATAAAAACGAGAAAAATAGACATTAGGAACCGAAACCAAGAGAGAAGCTTCTTAGGACCCGAAGGTCCTCTTAGGGACTGAGAGCAAGAAGAGCAGAACCGAACCCTCCTGAGCCGAACCGAACCCTCCTGAGCCGAACCCGAAGGTACTGTTCACCACTAACCGAAACCGAACTCTGCTCAAGAGGAACCGAACCGAAGGCACTGTTCACCACTAACCGAAACCGAACCCTGCTCAAGAGGAACCGAACCGAAGGTACTGTTCACCAACCGAACCGAAGGTACTGTTCACTACTATTCACTACAGTACGTTCGGTTCTGACATTCTCGCCTCCTATTCCCGAACCGAACCCCACCCTCGCTACTGACTCTTCGGACCGAACCCTCGCCCATCGGTTCTCGCGTCTGACTCGCCCCTTTCGTTTCCCTCTGTTCTCTCCCTCTCCCTCTCGGTTCCTTCCTTCTCTCTTCCTCCCTCTCGGTTTCTGCCTCTCTCTCTCTCGGTTCAGCACCAGAAGGCCGAGCCTCGGCCAGAATTCGCATATTTGCCACTTTTAGCCCATTTTTGATATTTTTAACATTTTAAGCCCGTTTTTCATGATTTTAAAGCGGGATTTTCTCCAGAAATTATATTTTAACATAATAAACTCTAATTATTCATAATTTAAACATATTTTGAGGAAAATCATTATTTAAATAATAAAAATCAAATGGGTGAATTATTAAAGGTGGAGTGTTGACTTTGCCTTATCCAATGTCACAAGCAACCACCCCACACCCACTCTTTGACTAACCACACCTCCCCACCTTACCTAGGTCACATCAATGGCATTTCCACTCAATTTACACTCATTCCCACGTTTTTGGAGCTGGAACAAACATCCTCTCTCCTCATTTTCTCTCATTTGCCCTCATTTCACTAAGTATCAAACACCACTTTCTCTCAAACTTTTCCCACTCCAAACTCGAGATTCAAGGCTGATCTTCACGTGTTCTTCCACTCTTAGTAAGTATAATTCATCCTCCTTATGATTATTTCACTTCATTCTACTCAAATCATGAATATCTTACACAAACTCCATCATATTAGCGTTAGAGCTTCGAATCTTCAAGTGATTCTTCAAGTGTTCTTGGGTTGAACACTTCTCTTCTTCAACACTTACCTGATGAAATCACTCAAGGTGAGTTCATACCCCTACATTTTCATGTTTTCTTAAGTTTTCAGGGGGGGAATACAAGTTAAAACACTAAGAACATAATTAAAATTTTCTAACAGCCTTCATCAGAAAAGTTCAACTCCATTCACGGACTGTTTTGGGCATCTTAAACAATTTTGTTTTCAAAACTGTACAAGGTGCAAATAGTTCAAGTTTGTAGCTTTAAAATGACTACTTGCACATCTCCATACGATTTTTCTACAATTTATGGTGATTTTTACAAAACGGCCTATCATTTCAAACAATAATCCAGACCAGTCTGTGATTATGGACATTTTCACCCAAGTTGGAGGTCATTAAAAATCTTGATAAAAATTATGAGTAAACTAGACACATTTTGTGAACTCTCAAAATTTACGGATCTAGTTTTCGACTTCGTATGATTTTTCTATGATTTTTACAAAACTGGGAAGAATTGCTAAAGTTAGCCAACAACATGTAAATATCATAACACTTTGTAATATGTTGAGCAAAGTGTATAATCATAAGTTCTAATATTTGAATGTGTTTCCTTGTTAGTTTATCATTGTGAAATGAAACTAAGTTATTCATATTAAATATTATTCATTCATTTAGAACACGTATTATGTAACTATAAAAAGTATAGTTGGATAAATTCACAACGCTAATACATTTCCATAAAAAGAATTCATACATATTATATACATTTTAGATAAACTATAATAGGTATAGTTTATGATACATCACTCAACACAGTCGTACAAAAAGGGTACATTCATACAAGAAAGATTTATATCCACACACATTTCACGTAAACTTGTTAACCTATGTTGTGAGACTCTCTCCCCGTACGTCCGAGTGCGGGATATAATTCCTGGTAGTTATAATCAAAATCTCCTTGAGGGAGAACGTGATGCTTGTATATAGATCTATATTGGGTTTGACACCCCACACCTTGCTGCTAGCTACAGTGGGACCTGCAGGTCTACGGGTGACAAATGTCATTTCATTTTCGCGACGCCTGAGAAACATTGTGGCAGGTTCACATAGTCACAGTATGATTATAGCGACTCACCTAGGGAGATAACAATTCATAAAGTTTACGGGGTTTCATAAAACCGAAGTAGGTTTTAGGTTGATTAAGAAATTTACTTTCCATATCATTTTAAACTCACGACATTTCTACTAAGAAATGAGGATTTCTTATACATTTTAGTCTTTGGTTATAAGGCTACATTTTTTTCGGATTTCAAGGAAAATATCGGGTTTTTCTGACACAAACGCAACATTTACATGTGATAGACTTCTACTAAGTTTATTAATAAAAGCTTATGAACTCACCAACCTTTGTGTTGACACTTTTTAAACAACTCGTATTCTCAGGAAAACACTAAACAGGTAATCAAGTGCTTTTGAGGATGGGACGTTAAGACGTCAAACTTTTCATATTTTGACAACATATTGTAATTGATTTTGAAACATGTAATTCATACAAGTTATGTAACTTTTTCAATTATATATATGTTGGTTGTGTTTGCTTAAATTACTATTGAAATTGTGGTTATGATACTATACATGAAGTCCTCCACCCCCGGACGTTTCCGCCATCCTTGGTTTGGGGGTGTGACACGTTCTCTTGTCATATAAAACATCTTCAAGCAAAGACTTCTATTTCTCAATATTTTTACTATCATTTTTAAAAAATGGAGCAACCCCCAAACATACCACCAACCAACTAAAACATAAAACACACCTTGACATGAAAAACCTTTGTGTATAAACATTTTACTTATGGGGTTTTCACAATACGATCAAGATTTTTTGAATTCTCCCAATCATACCTTCAAAAGCTTAATCCAAAGCTTTCCAAAACTACCATATCAATAAAAATCATATCCAAACCCTTTGTTCCAGCAATCATCTTTTCAACACCCACAATTCTATCATTAAAATTTCAACAAAATTCATCTCAACAACCACCATTGCAATAATCCCAACAACCGCCAATTCAATCATTCCAAGAAGAGAGTGTACCAGAAACCCAACAAGCCGAACGAATAAAGGCAAAAAAGTCAACCCCCACCAAGGTCCTAAAAGTTGGACCCAAGACGAAGAAGAGACGTCAGCTTTCACTTCGATTGTCATCTCCTCCGATGAATTTAAAGGGAACAACCAAACCAATGTTAGTTTTTTGGAATAGGTTGTTCTGCATTTCAATAATGCCACTGGTTCGAGTAACCATTAGAACAAAGATGCTCTTACCAGAAAATAACATTGAAAATAAGTATTTAAAAATTTAGTGGAATCTAAACAATCTTTACGATAAATACAAGAGTTGTAGAAACAAAATTGACATTTATAATACGAAGCTTCAAAGACATGAACTTGAATGTAACCAGAAACCTTTTATGTTGTTAGGTGCATTTCATGCACCTATTTTTCTTGTTTATTTCCGTACTTTCATTACATTTTACTTCCTAATTGTTACCTTTAGTTAACTATTTAGGCACTTGCATGTTTTATGCATAATGTCTGGTACTTCGCTAATTTTGATTTATTTTGTAGGCATTATGGTGCATGGTGCAGTGGAAAAATGGAGGAGAGTATGGAGCTATGATGATGGAGCTTGGAGCATTGGAGCATTAAGAGAAGGTGGGTTGGTGGTGTCGCAGAAGAAACTTGAACACATAACCCGAGTTGTTGTGTTTCTTATGTTTGTCCTTTTCATCATACATTTGAGCAACACGATTTGGGTCGCATTTAGATAGAAGACGGATCCAACTTTAAAGTTTGATTGAAGTTTTAGCAAAAAAAAAAAAAAGAAAGAAAGAAAAGCACATCCTGATTCAACCTTGCTGAAAGCACATTGTCAAAACACATGGCTATATGGAAAACACATGGTCATGCTAAAAATGCATGGTCCTGATTCTGACCATGCGTTTCATCCATGAGCACGTGAGCAATTACTTCTTTTACTAAAAAGGAGGAAATCAATAATTTTACACATACAAGCGGTTTTTGAGAGCAGAGCAGGTGATTTTGGGTGCTTTTAAAGATTTATAATCATTACAAACATCTTTAATTTAAATTTGTAAGAATTAAACTTTTCATTTCCATCTTTTTGTTTGATTTATTATTAGCCATGTAATTTCTAGTTCTTGTTCAAAACATGTTGATTGTTTGATTTGATACATATGGCTTAATGTTTGATTTATGCTTCTATTTCAGTGATTATGTTCTTGGTTAAACTAGAATCGTTGAACATGATTAATGTTTGATTGACCACCTATATGAATTGAGTTCTTGTGTAGTTAATTACCTTTTAGGGCACCTAATCGGTCTATAAAGTAAATGATTGGTAACAAACAATAGGTTTTCTTATTGTAGAACATAGATCACATGTTTTCACACTTTTGAGCATATGAGAAGAAATGAATATTGTTAGGAAGCGTGTAAAAAGTTTAATGCGGTTTTTGAATACAATCTAAGAGTGTGTTTAGGTTGAATTAGTAAAGCTATGTCTAGTCAAAAAGCGTTTTTTGATAGATAATTTGGTAAGAAAGAGGTATTAGAGCATGTTAGTATCTTTCAATACCAACTTAGAATAACAATCATGAATCATATCAAGTCGTAATAAAGTTAAATGAAAACATTAAGAACTAGAACTGGAACCATTTTAACACCTTGTTTTACAAATCTATTTAATTTTTCTACATATTTTCAAAGTAGATTGTTAATTACATTATACAACTCCCCCCCCCCCCCCCCATTTGTGACTAAACTACCTTATGCAAAGAGGTATAAACTTTTTTGTTGGACTTATGAGGATCGACCTTACTTGCCTTGTACTACTTTCTAGTGCATTATAGCCAGTGGTGAAGCACCACCGATTTTGCACCTCACAGCGGAACAGAAGCACCACCGATCGATAATCCCAGACTCCCTTTTAGACCTCCCGGAGTCCCTACGCACCTCGCTACCACATCCGAATCAAGAGGCCAAGAGACTACTGGAGCATCCCTTCTCTATACCCACTGAGACCACAATCAACCTCACAACATCTTCACTCATTCCCTTAGCCTCTTGGTCCAAGAAGATGCCTCCCACTTTGCGAATCGACCGGCGAAACCTTGCTGCCAGCGAGCTTCTTCTTCCTTCGGTCATCTTTGTGACCTGTGACGATCAAGGGCTCCGATGCAACGCCTACGCTTTGTGCTTGTGTTCTCCAAATCTTCGTTCATCTGCCTTCGATCACTTTTCACCTTCATTCTATCTACATTCGTTCATTTTGTTTCTTTTCTTTACTCAATCAGCAAATGCTGAAGACGGGGATTAAAATCCCTAATTTCATTTAGCTTGTGAAATGACCAAACTAACCTCGTTATTAAATCATGTATTCAAAATCAGTCCCAACCCCAAACATTGAATCCATTTATTCAAAACAGCCCCTCCTATGAAGATTCTTAACAAAATCAATACAATTCCAAACTTAGATTCCATTTAAACCATTTCAGTCCCTCCCTTGAATTATTTTAACCAAAGGAGTCCTACTTTGGTTAATTAAATTACCAAACATCCCCAATTTAAATTTTTTACGAAACAGTCCGAGAGTATTTCAATGTTCAAGAATGATTGCTTTGCGTTTTCTCACGTCAAGCTTTTCAAAAGAAACCGGATTCGAATAACTTCAACTCATGCTTCAAGGGTGAGTTCTTATTGCCCGATTTTAATATTTCTAATTATTTCTAGGGAGAATACATGTGCCTATATACTTCATTTATACAAACAACTTATCGTTTTATGTGAAAATACAATAATCATAGTTTATAAATGTGTTGTGATAGGGAAGGTATCCACACCCCTTATAAGGAATGCTTAGTTCTCCTTCCCAGCCGATGTGGGATCAGATCTAACCCACTTTCACCCCCCATTATAGGGTTCGATGTCCCTGTCGAACACATCAACCTATGCCCTGGATTTGATACCATTTGTAACATCCCCCTCTGGCACGTATCACAATATTGTCCGCTTTGGGCCACTCGGCACAAGGACTTCCCAGGGGGTCACCCTTCCTGGTACTACTCCCGCCCGAGCACGCTTAACTGCAGAGTTCTTATGGGATCTGCTGCCCTCACGGCTTTAAAACTTGTTGTGATAAGGAAGGTATCCACACCCCTTATAAGGAATGCTTAGTTCTCCTTCCTAGCCGATGTGGGATCAGATCTAACCCACTTTCAACTGTTACATCCCCTAATTTCTCGGCCAGAAAAGACCGATTTAATTTATGCTTTTTAAAATAAAATTAGAGAAATCTTTTTAAAAGATGTTGTGGAATTGGTCCCCAAACAAAATATGATAAAAGTTTATCAAAACCCTTCATTAAGAAGGTATATGTTTTCCATATATATATATATATATATATATATATATATATATATATATATATATATATATATATATATATATATATATATATATATATATATATATATATATATATATATATCAAAACCTCGGGATGTCATGTTCCGATACAGATCAAAAGCATAAACAAGACATTATAAGCCTTTCAACAGTTATTTACAACTACTGGCCTATAATCCAAATCTCTCTTCATCCTCCGACTATGCTCGGGGTCCACTACCTGTAACATAAAAAGCTGAGTGGGTCAGGCTTGGGAGCCTGGTGAGCATATAGGGTTTTCAACCCACAATAATAATAAACTTACAAAGTTCATCAATCAACAATAACCCTGATTACCTGTTCCCATTATCCTCACGTTACATCCCTAAACACTTATCATAAGGGACTTAGCCTAAAGAATATCATCGGGATGGACACTACTGCTAAGGGGTTTCCTCAGCCATATATGTCCTAAAGGCAACCATGAGGGGGATGGAGTACAGCGAATGAACACTCTCAGTTCATTAACACCTACAAGTTGCGGACCTGCTAATGTTTCCTACTAGACTGTCTAGAATAGTCCATGGTCCTCATCCAAACTCTGCTAGATGACTGGATTTCAAAACACATCGAGGCCTCTCATCAATTTTATTTTATCACACATCACTATCCACCCATGTTCTACCCAACATATTTGTAGATAAAAATACTTATACAGTTTAAAACTTGTATAAAACATCAACTCAACAGTTACCTCAAATAAACAATTAATATATCTACACATAGCACATATTATAAGGTAAATACTTCATATCTATGTGTAAAATGAAAGTGACTATACACTCACATGATTTGAAAAATAATTGGGCAGCAATTCGTTTCCTAAAACGATTGTTTCTAATAAAACCCGGAGTTTTATTGAGAAACCGGGCTTTGCAAAAGTCGGGCTTCGAAACCGAAAAGATAAATTTTCCGGGCTTCTCGAGCACTTCGTGGCGTATTCCGGGCTTTACAATCGATACCGGGGCTTTGGGGGATTCTAAGATAAAGAAAATATGGGTTTAGGGGTTAAAATTGACAAATTTTCAAAGTTACCCAGGAGGTCTCGCACCCTTCTATTTATAGGGGCGAGGCTTCTGATCCAAGGGCTGAGAAGAGGCCACGCGTCGCAGATCCAAGGGTTCGCAAGGAAGGCTCGCACGAGGGTAGCATGTGCGAAGGGCTCGGTGGCGACCTCTAATTGGACCGCGGTCTATTGGCCCACATACGAGGTTCGGAGGTTAGGCGGTGCAAGGTTCGGTTTAGATGCGAGCTTCGGATTGGACCTCCCTTTGGTCGAATCAGAAGAGGACACGAGGTAGGCGTTGCGAGGCTCGGACACGAGGAGTAGAACACGCATCAGACCTCTACTGGACCGGACTTCGGATGCGAGGGCAGGCGACACGTCTCGCCTGGTGGCTTCGTGACTCAGCAGCTCGGATACATGGCGCATGCAGAGCGAGGACACGTGGCAAGCATGCATCGAAGGTGACGTGGTCGAAGCCACATATGCGAATTTTCTCGGTTTTTTGTGAAAAAACTTCTAAAATCCATAACTTTCACATACGAGCTCCATTTTTGACGTTCTTTATATGCACGCGTAGCTAAAATTACGCTCTGCAACTTCCATTTAGACTTCGTCGGCTGATTTTGAATTTAAATTTTATATTATTATTTTTAACAGACCGGGATAGGGAATCCGTTAAAAATTCATAACTTCTTCATCCGACGTCCGTTTTCGTCAGACTTTTTACCGTTGTGCTCCTAATGATGAAAACTTCAATTCTCGTTTAGGTTGTGTCGCTTAAAAATTGGTCGATCTAAAATTCGAGTTTTTATCTATCTACTGCTAAGCTAAAACTTCGAAAAGTCATAACTTCCTCATACGAAGTCAGATTTGGGCGTTCTTTTTATCGAACTTCTCGGTGTGATGAATACTATGACTTTTGTTTAGATTACTAAGGCTAAAAAGTAGATTATCAAAAACTCACTTTTTACGACATTCAGCACCGTGCCGATTTTGTCGCGAAACTTCGACAGGTCATAACATCTTCGTTATAACTCGGATTTTGGTATTCTTTATATCCCTGAAATCCTTGTTTCGAGCACTAAAAGTTTATGTAAAGATATCGGGCTTATCTATAACTTTAATTTTGATGCTTATTTTTATTCTTAATTAAAAAAACCCTAATAATTAAGCATAAAACACATAATTCACATAATTCCTTTTCATTTCTTCAAAATGAGTTACAAAGGTTAACCCAAACTATCAACTCAACATAAATGCCTAGGCTAGAAACACGAGTGTTACAATTCTCTCCCCCTTAGGATGATTCCGTCCCCGGAATCACATATCACCAAACAACTGCGGGTAGCGACTCATCATGTCACTCTCTGTTTCCCAAGTGAGATTTGGTCCATTCGTATGTTTTCAATGTATAAGCACTAAATCAACCATCTTCCATCGCAACTTCATAGTCTTACGGTCAACGATTGCCTCAGGTTCTTCGATCAACCTCTTGTTGTCATCCAACCTTAACTCAGAAATCAGAATTATGTCAGGCACATCTCCCGTGAACTTTCTCAAGTAAAACACATGAAATGTGTTATGAATACCCTCCAGTTCTTCCGCTAACTCTAGCTTGTAAGCTTGATTCCCGATCTTCTGAAGAACTTTGAACGATCCAATAAACCTTGGACTCAACTTTCCTCATTTCCCAAATCTTATAAGTCCCTTCCACGGTGAGACTTTAAGTAAAACCAAATCTCCAACTTCAAAGGTTATCAGTCGTCTTTTCTTGTCAGCATAACTCTTTTTTCGATCTTGAGCAGCTAACATCCTTTCTCTTATCACTTTCAACTTTTCGGCAGTCTGATGGACTATTTCAGGTCCCATAAACTGCTTTTCCCCAGCTTCCAGCCAACATGATGGCGTTCGACACTTTTCCCCATACAAAGCGTGATAAGGTGCCATCTTAATGCTTGAGTGGAAACTATTATTATAGGAGAATTCTACTAGAGGTAAGTGTTCATCCTAGTTACCTTGGAATTCTAGGGTACATGCTCTCAGCATATCCTCTAATGTTTGAATCGTTCGTTCACTCTAACCATCGGTTTGCGGATGATAAGCTGTACTTAAACACAATTTAGTACCCAATTCCTCTTGTAGACTCTTCCAAAACCTTGAGGTAAAACGGCTATCACGATCGGATACAATCATTAGCGGAACACCGTGAAGTCTCACAATTTCCTTCACATAAGAATTCGCAAGTTTATCGATAGACCATTTGTCTTTGGTTGCTATGAAATGCGCACTCTTAGTGAAGTGATCAATGACCACCCAAATCATGTCGTGACCGTTCCTTGTTTTGGGTAGTTTAGTCACAAAATCCATGGTTATGTCTTCCCATTTACCTATGGGTACAGGTAAAGGTTCTAAAATCCCATACGGTTTTTGATGTTGTCCTTTAACCCTAGCACAAGTTACACACTCGACCACATACTTAGCAAAATCAAGCTTCATCGTCGGCCACCAATAATAGGGTTTTAGATCCCTATACATTTTTGTACTGCCGGGATGAATCGAGTACATGGTCTTGTGAGCTTCTTCCATCAGAAGATCTCTTACTCCGCCCGTCTTAGGTACCCAAATCCTATCTTGGAATACCTTCAACCCTTGGTTGTTTGTACCGAACACTAATGTTTTGCCCAAACGTTCTTCCTTTCGATCATTTTTCTCTAAAGCTTCCTCTTGAGCTTTCTTTATACTTTCCACAGTTGTCGAGACAACTTCAATTCTCAACGCTCTTGGCCTTTTCTTTTCAAGGTTTACCTTCCGACTGAGAGCATCAGCAACCACATTTGCTTTACTAGGGTGGTAAAGTATCTCACAGTCGTAGTCCTTGAGTAACTCTAGCCAGCGTCGTTGCCTCATGTTCAATTCCTTCTGATTAAAGAGATATTGGAGACTCTTATGATCAGTGAAAATTTTACACTTTGTGCCATAAAGATAATGCCTCCATATCTTTAGGGCGAATACTACCGCTGCCAACTCCAAATCGTGAGTGAGGTAGTTCTTTTCATGTTCCTTCAATTGCCTTGATGCATATGCTATCACTTTATCCCTTTGGGTCAGAACACAACCTAACCCAACTACAGATGCATCGCTATAAACTGCGAAGTCATCAACTCCTTCAGGCAACGAAAGAATCGGTGCTTCACACAATCTCTTCTTCAACTTCTCAAAGGCTTCCTTATGCTTCTCATTCCAAGCATAAGTAGCTCCTTTGTGGGTCAAAGTTGTTAATGGAGTAGCAATCGAAGAAAAGCCTTGGATAAACCTTCGGTAATATCCAGCTAATCCTAAAAAGCTTTGAATCTCCGTAGGACTTTTTGGTTGTTCCCACTTAATTACAACTTCAATCTTTGCTGGGTCAACCATTATTCCTTCTTGGTTAACCACATGACCTAAAAATTGGACTTTTTGAATCCAAAATTCACATTTGGAGAACTTTGCATATAACTTCTCCCTTTTCAGGACTTCTAGCACTTCGCGCAGATGCTTTTCATGCTCCTGCTTGCTTTTCAAATAAATCAAGATGTCGTCTATGAATACTATCACGGATTTATCTAGGAATGGTTTACAAACCCTATTCATCAAATCCATGAAAGCTGCTGGGGCATTGGTTAGTCCGAATGACATAACCAAAAATTCATAGTGTCCATATCTTGTTCTAAACGCAGTCTTTTCGATATTCTGCTCTCTCACCTTTAGTTGATGGTATCCTGACCTAAGATCAATCTTCGAGAAATAGCTCGAACCCTGTAACTAGTCGAATAGGTCATCGATCCTTGGCAACGGGTACTTGTTCTTTATCGTCACTTTGTTCAACTCTCTGTAATCGATGCACATTCTCATGCTCCCGTCTTTCTTCTTTACAAATAACACAGGGACTCCCCAAGGCGATGAACTAGGTCGAATGAAACCTTTGTCCAATAATTCCTGAAGTTGTGTCATAAGTTCTTTCTGTTGGATATATTGTCTAAGTTCATAACTATATTTGGTATGTACTTGACCCGACCCGACATGGTCCATTTGGGTTGCACTTCACCCGAACAATTTATGGATAATATTTGAGAATAGTACAAGTTATGATTTATTAATATATTATAAGTTCTAATATATTAATATAAGATCATATTATTTAATTAGTAGTGATCTATAATTAATCTAGGATTAATTTAGAGATCAAAGATATTACTAATTAAATATGGGCTTCTATATTTATAGTGTGGGCTAAAGCTTATTTAGAATGGGCTAGGCTTGCATGGAAAAGTCCATGGATACTCCATGGAGCTTTAACCCATGGATCTCATGGAAATGAAGAGACATGGGTTTTAGGGATGTAACCCTAATCCTCCACACTATATAAAGGAGGCTTTGGTTCTTGAAATGACACTAGTTGACACTTGTTGAGGTGAGGGAAAATTTCAAGATAGTAGTGACTATTCTCTCAAAGTTCCAAGTTTGTGGTGATTTGTGATTTCCACTTGAGGCATCCACACTATTGGTGCTAGGCTCAAAAACTCCAAGCAATCAACTACAACTTCAAGGTAAGTATTTCTCCTAGCTTTATTTGATTCATGTTCCCCATACCATGCTAGCTAGGATATAAACCTTGGAAAAATTAATTATATGCATGTATCTTAGACAAACATAGATCCAAGTTTTATTAGGGTTGCATGTACACATAGGAAGTGTTAGAATGCTCAAAACCCAACAGTGGTATCAGAGCCTAGGCTTGTTTGTTTGATACTTGATGCAATATAGTTGAAAAAGTCGGAAAAAAACTTGATGTCTGACTGCTGGACTCGTCGAGTCCATGGGGGGACTCGTCGAGTTCACTTGTATCTTCAACCTACTCATCGAGTAGGCTCATGCACTCGGCGAGTAGGGTCGACAAAGTGCAGATTTTCGACTTTAGTTGCTGGAAATGGATTAGAAACATTACCCTAAACTGTTTTGGTACTTCAAAACTTGTTTTAGATGGTGTAATGTCATGGCTAATTCATTTACAACAACTAGTTATCAAAATTACAAAGTTTAAGTGTGATTTTGATTCATGAAAGTGTTCATATTCATGTTCTTGTTCTTATGATGTTTAGATGATCATAGGAATTATTTGTAACCTATGTGGTAGATTAATTTTGATCATAATGTGTTTTAATGGAGTCCATAACTTGTCCTCAAGTTATGGAAAACCAAAAGTCACTTGGATTAAAAACCATTAAAACAACACAAGAGTTGGAAAAAATGAAGAGTCTTCCTTTTATTACTATATTAAACTCATAAGTTACAAGAAATGAAAAGTTTTGAAAGTTTACAAAACTTGCCCTCAAGTTTTGGAACAAGTAAAGTCTTATTAAAAAACTTTAGTTCCAACCCTTAGAATTTTAAAAGTTAAAATTCAACCCTTATACTTATATTATTATGATTTAATAATATATATATATATATATATATATATATATATATATATATATATATGTATAAGAACAAAGTCGTCTTACCACTAGTACGCCTCATTCACGAAGCCGGTCTATAAGGTGGGTATAAGGTTGTTGCCTATAAAATGGCAACTTAATGGGTGTCCACTCTCACCCACCGCTTGCTTGACCGGTGGAGGGTCGTTAGCCGAACGGGTAAGACAAGGACTTATAAATTCTCATTAAAAGTATGATGAATATTATAAAGTAACTAAATGTTTTATTAAATTCCCAATCTTAGTTACTTTAGGAAAAATGTGAATAAGGTGCTAATCCATGAAATCACACTTTACACTTTGTCTAAGTCGTTAGTGGAGCGTGTGTGGTTAACCGGCACACTAACTTAGACTTAACAAGGTATGTAAAGGGTGACTTAATATTTATCATAGTATCGATGGAGCGTGTATGGTTAACCGGCACATCGATTGAGGGGTAATTTATTAAGGGTACCAAGTAGTTTGCATGGTTACTTCACACCTCGTTTTGTGATCCTCGGCATCCCAGTCACAAAACTTGGAGGGCACACTCGAGATTGAAACATGCCTTTGAAAAGTTCATTGAATCTCAAAAGAATCTAGGAATTTCTAAGTACCAAATCAAAAACTTAATATTTACTATTTCGTTTTTTGGTGGAAATTGGTGAATCGTCATTCACCTACCTTTCAAATATGTTATTACTTAGATTACGGCATACCTCTTCTAAGTTATAATATATTGTGATTGGATCCTAGCCTTAATACTACATTTGGGTGTTTTATTAAGGACTATCTCTATATCTAAACTAAAACCTTCTTCATTTTCAGATGTCTGCAAACACTACTTCTTCTGGCTCTAATCCCAATGGCTCTTTTACTCTTATGAACTTATGTGGGAAAGTCACTTTTGATGGATCCAACTTTAATGAATGGATCAGAAACATCAGAATGATTACTCGCTACGAGGACAAGGAATATGTCCTCGATAAGGAGCTTAAGGAGATTGATGATACAGTTGCTACTCCTTAAAAGATCGCTGAGTTTAGGGCACATGAAAGAGATGCCACCAAAGTGGCATGCATCATGATGGCCACTATGACCGCGGATCTCCAAAAATCCTATGAAGATTTCTACCCCTATGAGATTCACCCAGACTTAATGGAAAGATACCATCAAAGTGCTTGTCAAGAGAGGTATGAAATCATCTCCTCCATGATAACAACTCGCATGAAGGATGGTGAACCCATCACGGGCCACATGCAGAAAATGCAAAGATTTGTGGACCGTTTGCTGAAGCTAAATGTGAACTTCCCTGAGGAGCTTGCAATAGATATCATTTTGCACTCCTTACCTTCATGTTATGATCAATTCCGCATGACGTACCACATGAACAAGGAAGAGGTCACACTCAGCAAACTTCAAGGACTCTTAAAGACCGCGGAAAGTGGTCTTAAGGGTAAGGAGGTTGTAACTACTCCTACTTCTACAAACTCCGCCCCTGTCTTGGCAATCGGGAAAGGACGAGGGAAGAAGAGAAAGAGTTCTCCGAAGGGTACCAAGGTTAGGACCCTTGATGGCTATTCTTCAAGTGGAACCAAGAAAGGTTTCATCACTCCTTCTTCTGACCCAAAAGAGGCTGAATGCTTCTATTACCATGAAAAGGCACATTGGAAGCGAAACTGCCCAAAGTACCAGCAAGATGTAAAGGATGGGAAAGTTAAAACCAACCATGCAGGTATTTACACTATCATTTGTAATAACTCACCCCATTCTAAATCTTCGGTCCTTGATACCGGTTGAGGTATTCATATTTGTTGTGACTTGCAGGGACTAAGAAGAAGTGAGAATGTGGAGCAAGGAAGAATAAACTTAATCATGGGGAATAGGAAAGTTACACCTGTCACCAAGATTGGAGTTTATACTTTGTCGCTAAGTAGTGGGTTTAGTTTAGATTTGAATAAATGTTGTTATTCGCCAGAAATGGCAAGAAATATTATTTCCTTTCATGCATTGTATAAACAAGGTTTTACCTTTTCATTTAATAATGAAGTTGGTTGTATTGATGCTTTCTTTAATAATGTTCTTTATTTTAAAGCATTACCTTGTGATGGCGTGTATGAAACAGTATCTGTGGTTGATAACTTAGGAAATAATGTGATGTGTATTGATTATATTAATAATAATAACTTGGATAAAGCATCGTTATGGCATTGTCGACATGGACATATAAGCAAGAAGCGCATAGGCCAACTCCAAAAGGATGGAGTCTTGGAGTCATTTGACCTAAAGTCAGATGATAGTTGTGAATCATGCTTACTTGGAAAAATGACAAAGTCACCCTTCACAGGTTCTTGTGAGAGAGGTGAAGGTTTGTTGGACCTTGTACACACGGATGTGTGTGGACCATTCAAATATGCCACAAGGGATGCTAATCGTTATTATTTGACTTTTACTGATGATTACAGTAGATATGGATATGTCTACTTAATCAAGCATAAGTCAGAGACTTTCGAGAGGTTTAAGGAATTTAAACAGGAAGTCGAGAATCAATTGGGCAGGAACATTAAGATGCTTCGATCCGATCGTGGTGGTGAGTATCTTAGTTCAGAGTTCGTCGACTATCTAAGGGAATGTGGGACTATCTCACAATTGACACCTCCCAGGACACCGCAGTTGAATGGTGTGGCTGAGAGGCGTAATTGAACCTTGTTAGACATGGTTCGTTCCATGATGAGTCGAGCTTCGCTACCAATCTCATTCTGGGGGTATGCCTTAGAGACTGCCGCCCATATCCTTAATCTAGTCCCTACAAAGAAAGTTGCCAAAACTCCTCACGAGATGTGGATTGGTAAAGTACCCAAACTAAACCACATCAAGATTTGGGGTTGCGAAGCTTTTGTGAGGTGCGAGTCTCATGATAAGCTAGAACCCCGAAGCGAGAGGTGTATTTTCATCGGCTACCCACAAAGATCCTTTGGTTACCTCTTTTACAGACCTAGTGATAATGTGGTCTTTGTAGCAAGAAGAGGAGTCTTTCGTGAAAGAGAATTTATAAGCCAAGGAGACAGTGGGAGGCAAATTGACCTTGAATAACTTCAAGAGTCAAGTGGTGAAGGAACTTCAAACCCTAGCCCTCAACTTGAGGAGGAAACTCCTGTTGAGCCAATTGACGATTCTGTACCTCTGAGACGTTCCACGAGAGTTAGGAATGCACCTGAGCACTACTATGGTTTTCATATTACTGCGGAAGGTGAGACACTTATTAGTGATGAGACACTAGTAGGTATGGATGAACCTAACAGTTACGTGGAAGCCATGGCAGGCCCCGAGTCTGCGAAATGGAAAGAGGCTATGGATAGCGAGATACAATCCATGTATGACAATCAAGTTTGGAACTTGGTTGAGAATGTACTAGGTCGTCAGACTGTAGGGTGCAAATGGGTCTTCAAGAAGAAGACCGACATGGATGGTAAAGTACACACTTATAAGGCTGGACTGGTTGCAAAGGGCTTCTCTCACATTCCTGGGGTGGACTATGATGAGACCTTTTCTCCAGTAGCCAAGATTAAGTCTATTCGGGTTCTGTTAGCCATAGCTGCATTTCATGACTATGAAATATGGCAAATGGATGTCAAAACCGCTTTCCTTAATGGAAAGTTGACTGAAGATGTTTACATGAGTCAGCCAGAAGGTTTTGTCAGCAACGAGTACCCTAATAGAATGTGTAAGCTTGAGAAATCCATTTATGGATTGAAGCAAGCACCTCGCAGATGGAATCTTTTCTTTGATGAAAAGGTCAGGGAATTTGGCTTTTCTAGGAGTGAAGATGAATCTTGTGTTTATGTCAAGGCTAGTGGGAGTATAGTCAGCTTCTTGGTATTGTATGTGGATGACATACTACTCATAGGAAATGACATCCCAACTTTGCAGGAAGTAAAGTCCTGGCTTGGGAAGTGTTTCGCTATGAAGGACCTTGGTGAAGCTGCCTATATCCTAGGGATAAGGATCTTGAGAGACCGGAGTAAAAGACTAATTGGACTTAGTCAAAGCACCTATGTGGACAAAGTGTTGAAAAGATTCAACATGCATAACTCCAAGAAAGGTGAGTTACCTATTCAGAGTAATGCCAGATTGAGTAAGACACAGAGCCCTAGTACTGAGGCTGAGATAGCATAAATGAGTCGACTACCTTATGCTTCAGCTGTAGGATCAATCATGTATGCTATGACGTGTACTCGACCTAATGTAGCCTTTGCTTTGAGCATGGTTAGCAGGTATCAGGGGAACCCTGGCAAGGAACACTAGACTGCGGTAAAGAATATCCTCAAGTACCTACGAAGGACTAAGGACTGGGTCCTTACCTTCGGTGGGAGTGATGACTTGAGAGTTGAAGGGTATAGTGATGCTAGCTTCCAGACTGATAGGGATAATTTCCGCTCTCAGTCGGGCTGGGTCTTTATTTTAAACGGAGGAGCAATCACTTGGAAGAGTTCCAAGCAGGAGACAGTGGCTGATTCCACTTGTGAATCAGAGTATATAGCAGCAAGCGAGGCAGCAAAGGAGGCTATATGGATAAAGAACTTCATCGGAGACCTTGGAGTTATACCAACTATAAAAGAGCCGATGGCGATTTTCTGTGACAGCAATAGTGCGGTTGCCTTAGCCAAGGAACCAAGAGATCATGAGAGATCCAGACACATTGACAGAAAATATCACTTCATCAGACATCGAATAGAAGAAGGAATCCTCGTAGCGAAGAGGGTATCATCGGATGAGAACCCAGCAGATCCCCTCACGAAGGGACTGAGTAGGGTTAAGCATCTTCAGCATGCTCGGAGCATAGGGCTGAAGGATGATATAAGTTTTAGTAGTTAGATAAATTATGAAATTTGTAAAGTGTAATTGACATTTGATGATGAATAAAAGGTGTTTTATTTATGAGTAAAGTGTTGCTATCTCTTTTCAATCGTTTACTTTATTTCTTTTTGCATGTTTTGACTTCAAGAATAATTATGTTTGGTATATCATATTATTCAAACCTCCACAGTCGGTCATATGTCGGAAGTAGGTATGAATCAAGACTGTCATGATTAGTTGCAGAGGTCTAAGGTTTTGGACATGGCTACAACAATCATGAGTGCTCATAAGTTCTAAGCATTGGACTCAACCCACGCTCACTGGAATCACTTCATGGAATCCTATCTTGAGTGATCGTGAGACGGTAATATCATATAAGTCTTCAAACCTAGAGATATGATTTGTTACTTACAAGTTGGTTATGCATTGATTGTACGAAAACGCATTGGTAACTCAATGTTATAAAACGTGCCTTTGTGTGTAATTCAATGAGTGGTAGAACAAACATATGAGTCGAAGTTTATCTGTTCCTTCTTGGATTAGAAGTTGATATCTGGGCCCCTCGATGATTATGTTTTGACCTATGTACCGGGCCCGGTCAGAACTAAATTGATGTGTTCAGTTAAATTCTATGTCAAACAAATCGAAAATCGGGAAACAAATGCTGGACAATAAGCAAGACCATGTTCCATGTATTTGTCCGGCTGATATCTAGAACAGAGGATTATATGATCACTTATCTTCAATGGTGCATTCTAGTTCAACAGAGTTTAAAGAGCTACGATTGCTGATCGGTTCCTGAAGTCATACTTGCAACTATAGTTATTAGATTTATCCAAGTGGGAGACTGTTGGATATAGTGTCTAAGTTCATAACTATATTTGGTATGTACTTGACCCGACCCGACATGGTCCTTTTGGGTTGCATTTCACCCGAACAATTTATGGATAATATTTGAGAATAATACAAGTTATGATTTATTAATATATTATAAGTTCTAATATATTAATATAAGATCATATTATTTAATTAGTAGTGATCTATAATTAATCTAGGATTAATTTAGAGATCAAAGATATTACTAATTAAATGTGGGCTTCTATATTTATAGTGTGGGCTAAAGCTTATTTGGAATGGGCTAGGCTTGAATGGAAAAGTCCATGGATACTCCATGGAGCTTTAACCCATGGATCTCATGGAAATGAAGAGACATGGGTTTTAGGGATGTAACCCTAATCCTCCACACTATATAAAGGAGGCTTTGGTTCTTGAAATGACACTAGTTGACACTTGTTGAGGTGAGGGCAAATTTCAAGATAGTAGTGACTATTCTCTCAAAGTTCCAATTTTGTGGTGATTTGTGATTTCCACTTGAGGCATCCACACTATTGGTGCTAGGCTCAAAACCTCCAAGCAATCAACTACAACTTCAAGGTAAGTATTTGTCCTAGCTTTATTTGATTCATGTTCCCCATACCATGCTAGCTAGGATATAAACCTTGGAAAAATTAATTATATGCATATATCTTAGACAAACATAGATCCAAGGTTTATTAGGGTTGCATGTACACTTAGGAAGTGTTAGAATGCTCAAAACCCAAAACTTTTATCTTTGTTGGTGCTAATCGATAGGGTGCTTTTGCTATCGGCATCATTCCTGGTAACAAGTCGATACGAAATTTTACTTGTCAATCAGGGGGCAATCCGGGAAGATCTTCAAGAAAGACTTCCGGATAATCACACACGACCAAAATATTATGCACCTCCTTCTTTTCCATGTTAGCATCGATCACGAACGCTAGATATGATGTACATCCCTTGGCCAAACATTTTCTGGCTTTCATTAGGGAAATGATTCCAGAATTTACTCTGCGTTTGTCTCCATACACCATAAACGACTCTTTCCCTGGCGGGTTTACTTTTACTATCTTCTTTCTAGATAATAATTCTGCATCGTTGGCGCTAAGCCAATCCATTCCTAAAACTATGTCAAATCCATTTAACTCGATAGGCAATAATTCCTCTTGGAACTTATTCACATCCAAGTCAATGAGGATGTTTTTCATACGATGGCTAATAGGTACAAACTTGCCACTAGAAATCTCGAATAATAAGGCATTAACTACCCTATCTACAGGAAAAGCTAGCTTTCTACCAAATTCATGCGATATAAAGGAGTAATTGGCTCCAGAATCAAACAAAATTTAGGCAGGCAATTTGTTTACGAGAAAGATACCTGAAGCGACATCGACTTCTTCTTTTGCAGCTTCAAGTGTCATTTGAAAGGCTCTCGCCTTCGGCTTTGGTGGTAGATTGGGCTTTGCTGCATCCTTCCTCTTTGGACAGTGTTTTAGAATATGCCCTACTTCATGGCACTCAAAATATACCCTCTTGTCGGATGGAAACACATTGGCATAATGCCCAGTCTTTCCACATTTGAAGCAAGTCACCTCCTCACTGCATCTCCTAGAGTGCTTTTTCTTGCACTTCTCACACCATTTCACTTCACCTCCTCCTCCTCCAAACTTCTTGGACTTAGAAAATTTGCTTTTCTTGTTGGAACCTGAAGTTCCTTCAAATTTTCTCTTTTCACCAACTTTTTCCCT
The DNA here is from genome assembly GCF_052625555.1 of Lactuca saligna. Classification (NCBI taxonomy): domain Eukaryota; kingdom Viridiplantae; phylum Streptophyta; class Magnoliopsida; order Asterales; family Asteraceae; genus Lactuca; species Lactuca saligna. The sequence continues at coordinate 182,093,976 of NC_136423.1, forward strand.
CTCCAGACCCTTCTCTCTGATCTAAACCTCAACATTCTTAGCAGCCCAAATGGCGGCTTTCAAAGTGGTTGCTTGCTTAACCATCGGACCAAAGTCCGCTGGTAATCCGAGGGCAAACTTGTTGACCTTAGAGAGTTCAGTTGGAACTAGATGAGGAACAAGCTTCATCTTTTCCATAAAACTAGCAGCGTATTCAGTAACGCTCATCTTTCCTTTCTTTAAATTCTGGAACTCATTGGTTATTTCCAGAAGATCCTACTCAGAGCAGTACTGCAATTTCAGTTGTACCACAAAATCTTCCCAAGACATCTTACTAGCTTCACCCTTGGGCATCGAATCAGCTAGTAACTTCCACCATCTCAACACACCAGACTTTAACAGAGGGATTGCAAGTGCAGTCTTTTGTTTGTTGTTGCACTCGCAACTTTCAAACATCGTCTCCATTTTGGAGATCTAGTTCATGACTTCCACTGGTGTCGGACTCCCAGATAGACACGACAGTTTAGATGCAATGAAATCTTTGTATTTGCATCCGCATCCATCAACTCCTCCATCTTGGTTGTTTTGTCTAACTATCGGTGGTTTGGCTTGACCAAGAGTCCCACTGTAGTTCCCTCCTACTGATTGCCCTTCATTCAATATGGGCTGTTCAACAGGCATCATGGTCTCTTCCTTATGCTGTTGTAGTAATCGCTTTGTCTCCTCCATTTGGCGATCTAACATCATGTGTATCATTGCTTGTACCCCAGCCATCGTCATTAGCGCAGATGCAGCTCCTACAACAGGTACTTGCTCAACTACTTGAGATTAAGCTTGTTGATCCCTGTTTCCGTTTGCATTTGCAGCTCCTCTATGAGTTCTGGCCATTACAATCTATATAACGAATAAGGCGAATTTAGGTCTTTATCCTTGTTAGACATGTCAATTCCCTTATCACTCCGAAACGTTTACATGTTAGTTCTAATCTCGTAATCATACGCTTAGAATCCTACACACATAAGGTTTCCAGATCCGGTTGGTAACAGACCATAGATCCGAACAAATAATGGCACACATGGCAAACACATAGCATTTAGCACATAAGGGCATTTTAGGCATCTTCCCTAAAATAAACTAGCGCTCGTGTATAAAATATGGTAGACACTCATCTCACAATCATCACTTAGCATTCTAAGTTCAAGTCTAGAAATTCTACAATTTCTTAGTTCGCTTAAACTAATGCTCCGATACCAACTGTGACATCCCCTAATTTCTCGGCCAAAAAAGACCGATTTAATTTATGATTTTTAAAATAAAATCAGAGAAATCTTTTTAAAAGATGTTGCGGAATTGGTCCCCAAACAAAATATGATAAAAGTTTATCAAAACCCTTCATTAAGAAGGTATATATATATATATATATATATATATATATATATATATATATACACATATCAAAACCTTGGGATGTCATGTTCTGATACAGATCAAAAGCATAAACAAGACATTATAAGGCTTTCAACAGTTATTTACTAGCCTATAATCCAAAAATCTCTCTTCCTCCGACTATGCTCGGGGTCTACTACCTGTAACATAAAAAGTTGAGTGGGTCAGGCTTGGGAGCTTGGTGAGCATATAGGGTTTTCAACCCACAATAATAATAAACTTACTAAGTTCATCAATCAACAATAACCCTGATTACTCGTTCCCGTTATCCTCACTTTACGTCCCTAAAGACTTATCACAAGGGACTTAGCCTAAAGAATATCATCGGGATGGACACTACTGCTAAGGGGTTTCCTCAGCCATACATGTCCTAAAGGCAACCATGAGGGGGATGGAGTACAGCGAATGAACACTCTCAGTTCATTAACACCTACAGGTTGCGGACCTGCTAATGTTTCCCACTGGACTGTCTACAATAGTCTGTGGTCCTCATCCAAACTCCGCTAGATGACTGGATTTCAAAACACATCGAGGCCTCATATCAATTTTATTTTATCACACATCACTATCCACCCATGTTCTACCCAACATATTTGTAGATAAAAATACTTATGCAGTTTAAAACTTGTATAAAACATCAACTCAACAGTTACCTCAAATAAACAATTAATCTATCTACACATAGCACGTATTATAAGGTAAATACTTCATATCTATGTGTAAAATGAAAGTGACTATACACTCACATGATTTGATGATAATCGGGAAGCAATTCGTTTCCTAAAACGATCGTTTCTAATAAAACCGGGAGTTTTATTGAGAAACCGAGCTTTGCAAAAGTTGGGCTTCGAAACCGAAAAGATAAAATTTTCAGGCTTCTTGAGTACTTTGTGGCGTATTCCGGGCTTTACAATCGATATCGGGGCTTTGGGGGATTCGAAGATGAAGAAAATATGGGTTTAGGGGTTAAAATTGACAAATTTTCAAAGTTACCCGAGAGGTCTCGCACCCTTCTATTTATAAGGCGAGGCTTCTGATCCAAGGGCTGAGAAGAGGCCACGCGTCGTAGATCCAAGGGTTCGCAGGGAAGGCTCGCACGAGGGTAGCATGTGCGAAGGGCTCGTTGTCGACCTCTAATTGGATCGCGGTCTACTGGTCCACATGCGAGGTTCGGAGGTTAGGTGGTGCAAGGTTCGGTCCGGATGCGAGCTTTAGATTGGGCCTCCCTTTGGTCGAATCAGAAGAGGACACGAGGCAGGCGTTGCGAGGCTCGGACACGAGGAGTAGAACACGCGTCGGACCTCTACTGGACCGTAATTCGGATGCGAGGGCAGGCGACACGTCTTGCCTGGTGGCTTCAGGACTCAGCAACTCAGATACGTGGTGCATGCGGAGCGAGGACACGTGGCAAGCATGCAGCGAAGGTGATGTGGTCGAAGCCACATATGCGAATTTTCTCGGTTTTTTGTGCAAAAACTTCTAAAATCCATAACTTTCGCATACTAGCTCCGTTTTTGATGTTCTTTATATGCACGCGTAACTAAAATTATGCTCTACAACTTCCGTTTGGACTTCGTTGGCTGATTTTGTCTTAAATTTTATATTATTATTTTTAACAGAACGAGACAGGGAATCCGTTAAAAATTCATAACTTCTTCATCCGACGTCCCATTTCGTCAGACTTTTTACCGTTGTGCTCCTAATGACGAGACCTTCAATTCTCGTTTAGGTTGTGTCGGCTAAAAATCGCTTGATCTAAAATTCGAGTTTTTAGCTGTCTACTGCTAAGCTGAAACTTCGAAAAATCATAACTTCCTCATACGAAGTCAGATTTGGGCGTTTCTTTTTATCGAACTTCCCGATTTGACAAATACTACGACTTTCGTTTAGATTACTAAGGCTAAAAAGTATTTTATCAAAAACTCACATTTTACGACATTCAACATCGTGCCAGTTTTGTCGCGAAACTTCGACAGGTCATAACTTCTTTGTTATAACTCGGATTTTGGTATTCTTTATATCCCCGAAATCCTTGTTTCGAGCACTACAATTTTTTGTAAAGATATTGGGCTTATCTCTAACTTTAATTTTGACGCTTATTTTTATTCTTAATTAAAAAAAACCCTAATAATTAAGCATAAAACACATAATTCATATAATATTCACATAATTCCTTTTCATTTCTTCAAAATGAGTTACAAAGGTTAACCCCGGCTATCAACTCAATATAAATGCCTAGGCTAGAAACATGAGTGTTACAAATGGGCCTAAAATGGATTAGTTTACCTTTGATAAGCCTTATTGGACCATAACTAGTCGAGTTAACTTTGTTGTGCAATAACTGATCTAAGTATCCCTAATGGGCCACAAACCTAATCTTTTTTGCTAATTGGGCGGTGAACCACCCTAAGGGCCCATTGGGCCAAAAACTTCTTTATGGGCCTCAAAAACTTCGAACCAAGATACGAAGTGGGCCAAATTGATCTATTTATTCCTCCTAGCCCAAGATTTCGGTCCAAGATAAAAAAACAAAACTAATATGGAAAATATTATGGCACCACCTCATAATCTCATGGTGGTTGTCCATGCAAATAGCCCCTAAACAAATAAGCAAATTACACACATCTATGCATCTATCACATCTTCATCTCTCCTCTCCCCTCTCTTCTTCTACCTTTGGCCGAGAGTACCAACACCCACACACATAATGCATTCTCAAACATTTCCAAATTCTCTCAAGAACATCCTTTTCTCCATCCAAATTTTCGAAGAATCTAGGGTGCTTCCAAGAAGATCCTTCACTTATATCACCATCATTGGTAAGTTAGTGTTAAAGATAAGTCTTTCTTTCCATTCTCAAGCTAGAACAACTCCTTATATGACTTCATTTGGTGATCATACTTTCTAGAAAACCTTATAGTTTGAAAATTCTCTTCAAGGAAGTGTCTATGGTCGAAAACCACATCATCTTCTTCCAATCCTTCTTAAAAAATGTGAGCAACTAAGCAATGTGATTTCATACCCCCTATTTTCGATTTTTACATGTTTTGGGGGGAGAATACAAGTACTATGTGTTAATCTATATGTGTATGCTTGTTATATGTGATTTCTTTGGTTTATGCTGTGAAAATACGATATTATTTACTAAATCTAGAAATCTATGGCTAAATTGTGAAGGATACATGAAAAAATAACATAATAAAAAACTTACTTCAAAGATATAAGGGTCTTTAGGCTCAAGAAGTGAAAACAAAGTACAAATCCTTATAAGTGTCATTTTTGCAAAAATAACAAAGATTTGGGTAAAATATGACATTTTTGGTTTTGTAAGGATAAAATGGTATTATTCACATAAAAATATGACTTTTATGAAAATAACACTTTTCTAGCTTATTGGGCTTTCATTTGGGCCTCATGAGTTTTTGGGCCCAAAGTTGCGAAAAATGAAGTTTTGAGGGAATTAAGTGGAAAACCTAACAAACTATGAGTCTAAAATGTAAATAAACTATTTCATGGTCTGAAAATGACATTGATGCAAGAATTGGACTAAAAATGCAAAGTTTTTGATTTTGGGGTCAAAATTGTAAAACTTACGGAATTTGAGCCAAAAATATAAACATTTTACAATTAAAGGCTGGAAACGACAAATATAATAGTTTTGGGCTGAAATTATTATTTAAATAGATTTTGAGTCAAAAATGTCAAGAAAAATGGTTTAAGGACCAAAAATGTCAATTTCATAAAAAGGGACTAAAAGTGCCATTTTTATAGATAAAGGGGTTGCAATGGTCAAATTAAATGTTTTGGGATAAATACAAAAATATTAAATTATTGGGTTATAAATATTAAGTTTATAACGAATGGTTTTAAAAATATATATATGTATAACCAAAGCTTCGGTATAAATCAAACGTTAAGATACTTTTTTAACATTGCGAATAAACATTTAGCATACAACAAACACCTACACTATGAATTTAAACTCGATAAACCATAAATGATTCATTGGTTAGGCCCAAAAATCTTATGTTCGTGCTATTGAGTCTTTGTGGCCCAATATCATGATTATTTGGCCCAATATATTCAAACATGTTTATCGGGTCTTGGTGATCCAATTGCAAGCCCAATAGGCCTTTATCAGCTTTAACATGCTATTAGGCCTTAGCGGACCATTTGCATTGCTAATAAGACCCTAAACATTCATAATATGTTTAATGAGCTATAACGTGTCCGTAGCATACTCAACAGTCTATAATAACATACATAATTAGTGGACTACCGTTGTCCTCTTTCATGTCTGTTGGGCTTACTTCATATTCACGTAATCATCATTCGGATTGTAAAACAAGGTTATTCAATTTCATGGGATTTAGTGAGAAACAACAGGTGGCACCAATAAGTGTCAGTCGCAGTCTTTAGTTATAGCCAGAGTTTCCTGGAGGGAGAGCGAGAGTTTGTGTATATATCTATACGGGGGTGACTCCCCCACACCTGAGCTGTTCGCTATAGTTAGACTCGGCCAGTCTAGGGTGACAAAATCTTGATCAAAACCGGCATCCAATAAAATGCCAAGACAGGCAAATTAGTCATTATTATGCATGGTTATAACGACTCACATAGAGATCCATTACCATCCAAGTAATCATGGGAAATCATATTCATACATTGTAATGATACAATAAGACAAATCTATTATACTATTTGTAATAACCCGAAATTTCCGTATCATTTTATTGTAACTCTTTCGTAGTGCAATTCGCGCAACCAATCGTCGTTTCCAATTTCGATTTCCGATCTTCCGTTTAATTAAGTCATTATCTGGTACACATTTAAAATGACTTAATGGGTTTCTTAATACATTTAGAAATCATTTTAACACCTAACTTTAGTGATCAGAATATTTCTAGAAATTACCGTATCGGGTTACGGTAACTCAATCGGGTACGACCAAAAACCTCGTCTAACGTCGGTATCGGGTAGAATTCCACCGTGTCCAAAACTTAAACACTATATAAACGTGTTTAAGACTCCATTTGAAGCCTTTGGTCAATTTACCATTAAACACTACCAACCTCTCTCCTAATCCAAGTTTAAGGGATCAAAACTCAAATTTAAGGCTTCAAATCTCTAAGGTACCTTCCTAGCCTTAATCTATAACATGTTTGGCTTCCAAATTCGACATTTAATCATAAAATAGGACAACATATGTGAGTTTACAGCCTAGGAACATGCCTAGGCCGTAAACACCAATTTGAAGGGTTTTAAGCCCTTAAACTCCTTCCTAAACTCATTTGGAGTTTAGATATGGCCAAGGGACTTCAAGATATGGACTCTAAACAATTAAAACATGAATTTTATGAGGTTTGAAGGAGTTTACGGCCAAGGATCATTCTTGGGCTGTAAACTCATATTCAAAGGGTTTTTGAGCCAATTAACCCTTCCAAATCATAGTTGGGACTTAGATATGACCTTTGGGCTTGCTAATCTAGACTTGGAACACTTTAAACTTGATTTTTCAGTAATAAAAGTGAGTTTACGGCCAAGACATATTCTTGGGCCGTAAACTCCTCTTAAATGATGATTTAGTGCCCTTAAACATGTCAAAATGCTTTCAAACTCAACCAATGGCTTTGTGGTAAATCCTAGATTCATCTAAAAATGGTTTGGAGACCTTAAACACAACATATACCCTACATAAGTGAGTTTACGGCCAAAGAACTCCTCCTAGGCCGTAAACTCCTATAAGTTTGTAAAATGGTAATCTAAATTCATAACAATGCTTAGAAAATTAGTTTGAATCACATGTGATTGCCCTAAATAGTTCAAATTAACCATTCTTAGCCAAGGGTGAGTTTACGGTCGTAAACTCTATGAGTGTGGCCGTAAACTCATGTTTTAAAATGGTATAAATTCATTCCAAGTGTTCCAAGGCATTTTAGATAATCCATTCTAGCAATCCCTATGTCCATTTGAGCCCTTAAACCATCAAAACAACACCCACATGAGTTTACGGATGTAAACTCATGTATGTGTGTGTTCCATAGTTGTAAACTCTTTAAAATGTTTACTCTTGGGGAGTAAACTCAAGTCCCAAGTCCCTAGTGCCATTACACGTCCGAAGATGTCACCCGGGTCACTCCAAACGTTCATTTTGAGGTGTTTAACCTCATTAGAGTGTAATGTTCCATATGATTAGTGAATGTATCCCTAATTGTATATATATGGACATTATTTCATTTTACATAGGGACATAGCGAGTAATCAAACCCCGAACCAACGTCTAGCATTCAAAACCGACACGTTTCCGAGTCCGGTGAGTTCATATCCCTACCCTTTTTCACTGTTTTCAGGGGGGGAACACAAGCAAAGTACAAGGGAATTCTTGTACTCAAAACATGTTTTCAAATGTGTGTTTCACATTCTTATGATTTTATTACTGATTTCCATAACTGATAACAAATTGAACATGCAGATTACATAACATATATTTGTGAAATAGGTCTTTAAACTGTTATGTTTTACATGTATTTCACAAATGGTTTTCCACATTTATCAGTTAAAAGCATGACATTAAACATTTGAACATAATACTTGTACACTGTTTTGTCCTCGGTAACACTCCACACACATACACAAGTGGAGGAATATCATATTATTACTAGTAAATTTGTTAATCCTGTATGATTGGAGACACGTCCTCGGAGAACACTCCACCGAGATACGCGAGTGGAGGACTACACCCATAACCAGAATCTCTGGTATTTAGAGAGCGTGACTTGAGTGTATAGATCTATACGGGGCTGACTACCCCACACCTGGCTGCTAGCTACAGCCGAACCGAAATGGTTCAAGGGTGACGAAAGTCATAAGTATGTGGACGACTTATTGCCACATGTGGACTACTTATTGCCACAGGTTTCAGTCTATTGTATGGTTATGGAACTCGCAATTAGGATAACAGAGATTTACTTACAGTAATAATGAATTACTTTATACATCGTTTACATCTTTTACATTTTTCACTTACTGTAACTAACATTCAGGAAAGTACGGGACTTTCCTGGGGAAAACATGGAACCTAATCACGATTACATCTTTTACATCTTTAACATCGTTTACATTAGAAACCTATATGCAGGAAAGCATGGGGCTTTCTTGGGTAACACATACATAACTAGAAAGAGTAACAAACTGGATAACATTACATCTCTTACAATTTGTAACATACAATAAGGAAAGTATGGGACTTTCCTAGTAACACATGATAAGTAAACAGAACAGTTTAACCAGTCAGATAACCAACTATACATTTTCACATGAATAAACATGTTTTCAGTGTACAAACTTACTATACTTTACAATTGGGAAACAATAACCAACTAATAAGAAAATATGGGATTTTCTTGGTGCATATAACATTTCAGAAACAGAAAGGAAACTCGAAACATTTTCACAAACAAAAACCGCTTATGAACTCACTAGCTTTATGTTGATTTTCAAACCGCTTGTGTTCTCAGGTCAACGTTAGAACAGGTACCCGAAGATTCCTTTTTGATCAGAAGATGGAGTACATGAAGACCCATTTCATTTTGCCTATATATACTATGTATCAAAATTGTACAAACATTACTTTTGAAACAACTATAAAACTTTTATTATGTAATGTAATGGTTGTTTTACTTTACTTACTATGTGCATTGGATTTGATACTCAACGTGGAGTCAACCCCGGAAATGTTTCCGCCTCCGGTTTTCGGGGTGTGACAGATTGGTATCAGAGCCCTTGTTTATAGTGAATGAAGTATACGAAACCTTACATGGTATAAAACTATAAACACTAAAGGGCCTAAGTGCTCTGAATTAAAAGTATCTTCAAACAACAAGTATTTTCAAAAGTATACAAGTATACCGAACCGTCGTCATCCGTAACCACAAGTAGAACAGAACATAAGTAAATGGGTGTTGTGTACTACGGTTAAACCTGGGCAGTTATGTAGTCGTGTCTAGGGTCAATATGGCCTGGCCAACTATATTCATTCAAGACACGGCCAACATGTGCTTGGGAGTGACTGTGGTATGTGGCATGCCTAAAACTTACCCTAATATCCCAAACATCGAATCATTGTCATAAACAATTCATGAAATACTATGGGAGTATTTCTCGATCCCAATTCTCTGTAGTAATCCTTATTCGAATGGTTTACTGTGATTATTCTTAGCGATAAATTATCTGTTCGATAACTCTTTCCTGCTTTATCGCTTACTCAAATCATATAACTATCATATCTATCGATTCAATGTAGAGGACTTACCATCCTCTCTTTCTTGATCTTATTAGATCAAGATGCCTCCCCGAAAGAGAACTAGCTCAAAGAACAACAACAATCCTTCCTCGCCACCACCTCCTCCCCAGTTTGACCTAGCATCACTCCAGACGATGATGACAGCTGCAATGATAGCAGCTATGTCACAAATGAACCCTAGTGGTTCAAGTGGTGGTCCTCAATCTCAAAACCCTGAAAGTAGCCAAGGACACCAAAGAGGGGGTTCCTACAAGGATTTCATGAACGCAAAACCAACATCTTTTAATGGCACTGGAGGTGTCATTTCCTTATCTCGATGGTTCGAGAAAATAGAGTCCATCTTTGAAATCTGTGCTTGTGCGGAGTCTGATAAAGTCAAGTTCGCAGCCTGTACCTTCGTTGATAAAGCCTTGACTTGGTGGAATGGCCGAGTCAAATCTCTGACCTTACCCGTAGCCAATGCCATGGGCTGGGAGGCCATGAAAGAACTTCTCATTTCCGAGTACTGCCCCCGTGGTGAAATGCAGAAATTAGAGCATGAGCTCTGGAATCTGAAGATGAAAGGTTCCGATATTGCTGCATATACTTCCCGATTTGATGATCTCGCACTTCTCTGCCCAGGATTAGTCACTCCTGAAAACAAAAAGATCGAAAGGTTCGTTTGGGGGTTATCTCAACCAACAAAGAGTCATGTTTTGGCTGCTCGTCCGGATACATACGATAGTGCCAAGACTTTAGCTCAAATTCTGATTGATCATAGCGATGATGTTAAGGAAATCACTACCACTTCTGAGTCGACTCAAAGGAGTGGTGAAAAGAGGAAATTCTGGAAGAAGAAGAAGGGTCAATCTTCTCAAGGATCATCCAAGAAACAACAGACGGTAGCAGTCCATGCTGCTACTACTACCCCTGTTGCTACTGTTTTTGTCATGGGATCCACAGCCTCAACTCCTACCAGTAAATATGCTGGTAACCTCCCTCTGTGTGATAAGTGTAAATACCATCATCATCCTGGTCCCTGTCGAGAATTGTCTTGCACCAACTGTGGTAAGAAAGGGCACACAGTTCGATACTGCAAAACTCCTACCCAATCAGCCAACCAATCATCGGGAGCAGGTGTTAGTCAAGCCTGCTACAACTGTGGAGAAGTTGGACACTTTAAAAGGAACTGTCCCAAGAAGTCAACTGCCGATAACACTGGAAGGGTTCTAACCATGGGACGGGAGGAAGCAGTTGCTGATCCCACTGTTGTTTCGGGTACGTTCCTTCTCGACAACTCATATGCTAGTATTCTTTTCGATTCGGGTGCTGAAAGGAGTTTTGTTAGTCATGCATTCAAACATAATCTAAAACCAAATCCTCAACCACTAACTGAAACGTTTACCGTCGAGATGGCTAACGGTGAGAAAGAAAGTGCTAACGATGTATTCATAGGCTGTACGCTTACCTTAAACGATCACTCATTTCCTATAGATCTCATGCTCGTTTCCATTAAGAGCTTTGATGTTATCATTGGCATGGATTGGTTGAGTCACAATCATGCTGATATTCTTTGTTATGAAAAAGCTATCCGTCTCAATCTTCCTTCGAATCAAACTCTCGTAATCTATGGCTATAAACCCAGTTCCAACCTTCATATCATTTCTTGCATCAAAGCTCGAAAGCTCCTTCGAAAGGAGTGTGTTGCATTCTTAGCTCATGTGATCAACGAGAAACAAGAAGTTAGAGACCTCGCGAGCATCCCCGAAGTCTGTAACTTTCCTGATGTGTTTCCCGAAGAACTTCCAGGAATTCCTCCCGAACGTCAGGTCGAGTTCCGTATTGACCTAATTCCTGGAGCTACTCCCGTAGCAAAATCCCCGTATCGCTTAGCTCCGACAGAAATGCAAGAGTTATCCAGTCAATTCAATGAGTTGCTCAGTAAAGGATTCATTAGACCGAGTTCCTCACCCTGGGGAGCTCCGATTCTGTTTGTCAAAAGGAAAGATGGATCCTTTCAGATGTGTATCGATTATCGTGAACTGAACAAGTTAACCGTTAAGAACCGATATCCTCTTCCAAGAATAGACGACCTCTTCGATCAACTCCAAGGAGCCAGCTACTTTTCTAAGATAGACCTTCGGTCAGGGTACCATCAGTTACGATTCCAGGAGAATGATGTTCCCAAGACAACTTTTAGGACTTGGTATGGACACTACGAGTTTGTAGTGATGCCCTTCGGTCTAACCAATGCACCGGCTGTGTTCATGGACTTGATGAACCGGGTGTGCCGTCCCTTCTTAGACAAATTTCTTATCGTGTTCATTGACGACATCCTCGTATACTCCAAAAGCGAAGAAGACCACAAGCAACACTTGAGGCTAGTGTTGGAAACCCTTAGATCCGAAAAGCTATACACGAAATTTTCCAAATGTGAATTCTGGATACGGAAGGTAACTTTCCTCGGTCACGTAGTAAGCGAGGAGGGTATTCATGTAGATCCTTCCAAGATTAAAGCGATAGAGAATTGGTCGGCACCGAAAACACCCACAAAAATTCGTCAATTCTTGGGTCTCGCCGGCTACTATCGACGATTCATTCAGAACTTTTCCAAAATCGCCAAACCTTTAACCACTCTGACATAGAAAGGTGTACCCTTTTGTTGGAGTGATAAACAAGAAACCGCATTCCAAACATTAAAGAAAGCCTTATGCAGCGCGCCTGTTCTGTCTCTACCCGAAGGGACAAAGGATTTCGTTGTCTACTGCGATGCGTCTAATCAAGGTTTAGGCTGTGTGCTTATGCAAAGAGGAAAGGTGATTGCCTATGCCTCTAGACAGTTGAAAGCACACGAGGTCAATTATACCACGCATGACTTGGAACTAGGAGCATTAGTCTTCGCATTGAAGATTTGGAGACATTATCTCTACGGAACCAAGTGCACAATCTTCACTGATCACAAGAGTCTGCAGCACATCTTTAATCAGAAAGACTTAAACATGAGGCAACGGCGATGGGTAGAATTACTCAGTGATTATGAGTGTGAAATCCGTTACCACCCCGGCAAGGCCAATGTGGTAGCAGATGCCCTTAGCCGAAAGGATAGTATAGGCCACAAAGTGAGGAACCAGACGATGACCATCCATTCCAATCTACCCATACAAATCCGAGAAGCCCAGTTAACAGCCCTCAAACCCGAGAACGTGTCAGATGAAACCTTGAGAGGGATGGAAAAGAAACTTCAGATCAGAGGTGACGGAGTTCACTGTTTCATGAATCGAATCTGGATTCCCAAATCCGGTGGATTCAGGGAAATAGTCATGGAGGAAGCACACAGAACCAAATACTCTGTTCACCCGGGTTCGGACAAGATGTACCTGGATCTCAAGAAACAATACTGGTGGCCGAACATGAAAGCTGAGATAGCTACATTTGTGGGCAAGTGTCTGACTTGCGCCAAAGTCAAAGTCGAACATCAGAAACCTTCAGGTCTGCTCCAACAACCCGAGATTCCCGAGTGGAAATGGGAGATGATTACCATGGACTTCATCACCAAACTACCCAAGTGTTCTAGTGGGTACAATACCATTTGGGTAATTGTCGATCGTTTGACAAAATCCGCTCACTTCATCCCGATCAAAGAATCATACAAGATGGAGAGACTCGCGCGAATCTACATCCAGGAGGTAGTACGTCTACACGGTGTACCTGTATCCATTATCTCTGATCGAGATAGTAGGTTTACCTCCAGATTCTGGCAATCCCTTCAGAAAGCCCTTGGAACCAAACTAGATATGAGCACGGCGTATCATCCTCAGACCGATGGACAGAGTGAGAGAACAATCCAAACCCTGGAGGACATGCTTCGGGCATGTGTCATTGACTTTGGAAAGTCGTGGGATGCACATCTATCCTTGATCGAGTTCTCATACAACAACAGTTACAACACCAGTATTAGGGTTGCTCCGTTCGAAGCCCTATACGGTCGTAAGTGCAGATCCCCTCTGTGCTAGGCCGAGGTGGGGGATACACAGCTAGCCAGGAGTCGAGTCCCCGATAGTGCTCTCACTGGTCCTGAAATCATCCGCGAAACCACCGAAAAGATCATTCAAATCCATAACCGACTGAAAGCCTCACGTGATCGTCAAAAGAGTTACGCTGATAATCATCGGAAACCACTAGAATTCCAGGTTGGAGACCGTGTTATGTTAAAAGTCTCGCCCTGGAAAGGCACTGTACGCTTTGGTAAGCGTGGGAAACTTAATCCAAGGTACATTGGACCCTTTGAGATCCTCTCCAGGATCGGTCCAGTTGCCTATAAACTCCATTTACCTCACGAACTCAGTAACATTCATCCTGTCTTCCATGTTTCAAATCTCAAAAAGTGCCTATCCGATGAAACCCTAACAATTCCCTTAGACGAGATCGAGATCAATGAAAACCTCAACTTTGTGTAGGAACCGATCGAAATCATGGATCGAGAAGTCAAACGTACAAAACAAAGTCGCATCCCGTTAGTGAAGGTTCGCTGGAATGCCAAGCGGGAACCGGAATTCACTTGGGAACGGGAAGATTCAATGAAATAGAAGTATCCACAACTCTTTTGTTATCCATGATTTGTATCTTGTCTTATGTTCTAAACTTGAATTTTGGGACAAAATTCCCTTTAACGGGGGGATAATGTAACAACCCGAAATTTCCGTATCATTTTATTGTAACTCTTTCGTAGTACAATTCACGCAACCAATCGTCGTTTCCAATTTCGATTTCCGATCTTCCGTTTAATTAAGTCATTATCTGGTACACATTTAAAATGACTTAATGGGTGTCTTAATACATTTAGAAATCATTTTAACACCCAACTTTAGTGATCAGAATATTTCTAGAAATTACCGTATCGGGTTACGGTAACTCAATCGGGTACGACCAAAAACCTCGTCTAACGTCGGTATCGGGTAGAATTCCACCGTGTCCAAAACTTAAACACTATATAAACGTGTTTAAGACTCCATTTGAAGCCTTTGGTCAATTAACCATTAAACACTACCAACCTCTCTCCTAATCCAAGTTTAAGGGATCAAAACTCAAATTTAAGGCTTCAAATCTCTAAGGTACCTTCCTAGCCTTAATCTATAACATGTTTGGCTTCCAAATTCGACATTTAATCATAAAATAGGACAACATATGTGAGTTTACGGCCCAGGAACATGCCTAGGCCGTAAACACCAATTTGAAGGGTTTTAAGCCCTTAAACTCCTTCCTAAACTCATTTGGAGTTTAGATATGGCCAAGGGACTTCAAGATATGGACTCTAAACAATTAAAACATGAATTTTATGAGGTTTGAAGGAGTTTACGGCCAAGGATCATTCTTGGGCCGTAAACTCATATTCAAAGGGTTTTTGAGCCAATTAACCCTTCCAAATCATAGTTGGGACTTAGATATGACCTTTGGGCTTGCTAATCTAGACTTGGAACACTTTAAACTTGATTTTTCAGTAATAAAAGTGAGTTTATGGCCAAGACATATTCTTGGGCCGTAAACTCCTCTTAAATGATGATTTAGTGCCCTTAAACATGTCAAAATGCTTTCAAACTCAACCAATGGCTTTGTGGTAAATCCTAGATTCATCTAAAAATGGTTTGGAGACCTTAAACACAACATATACCCTACATAAGTGAGTTTACGGCCAAAGAACTCCTCCTAGGCCGTAAACTCCTATAAGTTTGTAAAATGGTAATCTAAATTCATAACAATGCTTAGAAAATTAGTTTGAATCACATGTGATTGCCCTAAATAGTTCAAATTAACCATTCTTAGCCAAGGGTGAGTTTACGGCCGTAAACTCAATGAGTGTGGCCGTAAACTCATGTTTTAAAATGGTATAAATTCATTCCAAGTGTTCCAAGGCATTTTAGATAATCCATTCTAGCAATCCCTATGTCCATTTGAGCCCTTAAACCATCAAAACAACACCCACATGAGTTTACAGCCGTAAACTCATGTATGTGTGTGTTCCATAGTTGTAAACTCTTTAAAATGTTTACTCTTGGGGAGTAAACTCAAGTCCCAAGTCCCTAGTGCCATTACACGTCCGAAGATGTCACCCGGGTCACTCCAAACGTTCATTTTGAGGTGTTTAACCTCATTAGAGTGTAATGTTCCATATGATTAGTGAATGTATCCCTAATTGTATATATATGGACATTATTTCATTTTACATAGGGACATAGCGAGTAATCAAACCCCGAACCAACGTCTAGCATTCAAAACCGACACGTTTCCGAGTCCGGTGAGTTCATATCCCTACCCTTTTTCACTGTTTTCACTGTTTTCAGGGGGGAACACAAGCAAAGTACAAGGGAATTCTTGTACTCAAAACATGTTTTCAAATGTGTGTTTCACATTCTTATGATTTTATTACCGATTTCCATAACTGATAACAAATTGAACATGCAGATTACATAACATATATTTGTGAAATAGGTCTTTAAACTGTTATGTTTTACATGTATTTCACAAATGGTTTTCCACATTTATCAGTTAAAAGCATGACATTAAACATTTGAACATAATACTTGTACACTGTTTTGTCCTCGGTAACACTCCACACACATACACGAGTGGAGGAATATCATATTATTACTAGTAAATTTGTTAATCCTGTATGATTGGAGACACGTCCTCGGAGAACACTCCACCGAGATACGCGAGTGGAGGACTACACCCATAACCAGAATCTCTGGTATTTAGAGAGCGTGACTTGAGTGTATAGATCTATACGGGGCTGACTACCCCACACCTGGCTGCTAGCTACAGCCGAACCGAAATGGTTCAAGGGTGACGAAAGTCATAAGTATGTGGACGACTTATTGCCACATGTGGACTACTTATTGCCACAGGTTTCAGTCTATTGTATGGTTATGGAACTCGCAATTAGGATAACAGAGATTTACTTACAGTAATAATGAATTACTTTATACATCGTTTACATCTTTTACATTTTTCACTTACTGTAACTAACATTCAGGAAAGTATGGGACTTTCCTGGGGAAAACATGGAACCTAATCACGATTACATCTTTTACATCTTTAACATCGTTTACATTAGAAACCTATATGCAGGAAAGCATGGGGCTTTCCTGGGTAACACATACATAACTAGAAAGAGTAACAAACTGGATAACATTACATCTCTTACAATTTGTAACATACAATAAGGAAAGTATGAGACTTTCCTAGTAACACATGATAAGTAAACAGAACAGTTTAACCAGTCAGATAACCAACTATACATTTTCACATGAATAAACATGTTTTTAGTGTACAAACTTACTATACTTTACAATTGGGAAACAATAACCAACTAATAAGAAAATATGGGATTTTCTTGGTGCATATAACATTTCAGAAACAGAAAGGAAACTCGAAACATTTTCACAAACAAAAACTGCTGATGAACTCACCAGCTTTATGCTTATTTTCAAACCGCTTGTGTTCTCAGGTCAGCGTTAGAACAGGTACCCAAAGATTCCTTTTTGATCAGAAGACGGAGTACATGAAGACCCGTTTCATTTTGCCTATATATACTATGTATCAAAATTGTACAAACATTACTTTTGAAACAACTGTAAAACTTTTATTATGTAATGTAATGGTTGTTTTACTTTACTTACTATGTGCATTGGATTTGATACTCAACGTGGAGTCAACTCCGGAAATGTTTCCGCCTCCGGTTTTCGGGGTGTGACACTATTTATATCGGAAAACATCGGATTTTCCGTGGGAACAACATTATTCACTCCTACATACAACAAATATAATACAAGGATCAATTTGAATAACAATCACTTTTACATGTCTTGAAATCACATACATATGCACTTATGGGATCATCACATCTTTTTCGCAAACAGCTTTTGTACAGAAAATATCGGATTTTCTGAGTTTTTTAACCAATACAAACTAGTTTTATATCAAACATGCTTATGAACTCACAAACATTATATATGTTGATGTTTTCAAAATAACTTGTATTCTCAGGAAATTGTTAGACCGAAGAACCTCCAGGTGTGTTTCAGGGAATTTCGTTTGTGAATTTTTAATCATCAGAAAGTTTATGTTTTGAAATATTCCATGTAAACAATGTACTTGTTGTGAACAGAGTCAGTTGTAATGTATTAATGCATGGTGATGTTTATGTTATGCTTCATTTATATTCATTGTGATGATATTTCAATTTAGGTCACACGAACCCCCGGACGTCTCCGCCGTCTAGTTCGGGGGTGTGACACATATCGTTACAAATAAACTAGTATAAACTTTTTGTATATGTATTGTTAGATGACATTTTATGCATCTTTTAAGGTAGTTTTTATTATCCTTAGCATCATTTTTTTTACAATTGCATGTCATTTGTTTCAATAATGTTCAGCTTAGGTCTTTTATCAAAAGAAAACATGTGAGGTATGGAAAAACAGTTCGACCTCAATGAAGACGGAATACAATATTTTATGAAGAAAATTTAGACCCCAAAGTTTGGTGAAGTCAGGAGTACACTCTTAAACGAAGCTTGTAAATCGAGATATTCAGTACATCCTGGATCAGATAAGATGTATCTCGATCTCAATAAGCTTTATTGGTGGCCCAACATGAAGGCAAAGATTTCCATCCATGTCAATAAATGCTTGACTTTCTCCAATATCAAAGCAGAGTACCAAAAGCCATAAGGACTAGTACTAAAACCATCAAGCCTGTAATAGAAATCGGAACAAATAGTCATGGACTTCATAACAAAGGATCCATAAAAATCAAGCAATTATGACACCATTTGGATAGTGGTTGGCCGTTTGACCAAGTCAGCCCATTGCTTAGCCATCTAAGAAACTGACAAGATGGAAAAACTCACCAATACCTATCTCAAGGAGAAAGTCAGACTACATGGTTTACCGATATATATTATCTCAGACCAAGATAGCAGATTCACTTCCAGATTTTGGGAAATCACCGTAAAGGTTCAAAGGTACCAAAATCAAAATGAGTAATGCATATCATCCACAGACGGATGGCCAGAGTGAAAGAATAATACAAACTCTGGAAACATGCTTCATGCTTGTGTGATAGACTTTTGTAATGCATGGGATACTCACTTGCTACCAGTTGAGTTTTCATATAATAATAATTATTCACACTAGTATAAAGGTTGTTCCATTCGAGGCCTTGTACGGGCGCAAATTCCATTCTTTAATATGTTGGGCAGAAGTTGGAGATACCCGATTAGCTATAAGGCACGCTAGAGATATTCTACACACTGGCCCTGAGATCATTCATGAAAAATGGAGAAGTGTGTCTCTAATGAGAATCTTGTCTTTCCTCGTGATGTGATCCATGTCAAAACTAAACCTCACATCGTGAAGGAACCAATGGAGATCATGGATCGGGAACTCAAACGCCTCAAACAAAGTCGCATACCTATAGTAAAATTCAGATGGAACTCTCATAGAGGACCAGAGTTTACTTGCGAACGTGAGGACCAGATGAAACAAAAGTATCCATAATTTTTCATTGATGTTCCCCCAACTACTGGAACAGAATAAGAGTAGAATAAAGTATCCTAAAACATGCTTCATGCTTGTGTGATAGACTTTTGTAATGCATGGGATACTCACTTGCTACCAGTTGAGTTTTCATACAATAATAATTATCACACTAGTATAAAGGTTGTTCCATTCGAGGCCTTGTATGGGCGCAAATTCCATTCTTTAATATGTTGGGCAGAAGTTGGAGATACTCGATTAGCTATAAGGCACGCTAGAGATATTCTACACACTGGCCCTGAGATCATTCATGAAAAATGGAGAAGTGTGTCTCTAATGAGAATCTTGTCTTTCCTCTTGATGTGATCCATGTCAAAACTAAACCTCACATCGTGAAGGAACCAATGGAGATCATGGATCGGGAACTCAAACGCCTCAAACAAAGTCGCATACCTATAGTAAAATTCAGATGGAACTCTCATACAGGACCAGAGTTTACTTGTGAATGTGAGGACCAGATGAAACAAAAGTATCCATAATTTTTCATTGATGTTCCCCCAACTACTGGAACAAAATAAGAGTAGAATAAAGTATCCTAGAACTTAATAATTTTGGGATAAATTTCCCTTAATGAGGAGGTAATGTGACATCCCGAAATTTAGGTCAAAGTCTATGAACGACCAAGTTCACAGTAAATCTCTTGGTAATTTGACTCAATGAGTTTTAGTGCATCTTATGTGAAATAAATGAATTCATTTCAAGTATTATAAGGTACTAGATGGTATCTTACTTCCAAATATGTAATTTGGCAAACAAATCAAACAACTCAAATTGCAACCTTAGGAATGTGTCTAAAAAACTGAAATTTCGTATTAAGTAGTTGTGAGTAATAAAAAGATTCTAGTCTTGTAGTACATGTTTTCCTGTTTTTCAAAATATAAAGAACATCCAAAACAGAGTTTGTATGCAAAATATACGACCGTTTTAATAATCCAAATCAGTATAATACTAATTTCTTAAAACTGCTAAAATTGTTTCTATCCGTTGAGGAACTTGCACGCCTCAGATGGAAATTCCAAGAAAGCTTTTGGACTCAGGTCATAGTTTAATATTTAATTTCATACTTGAAATATTTTTAATAAGAATATTTATAGAAGTCGAAAAAATTAGATGTTTTGAATAAGTAAATCGCGAAACCTTAAACTATTGATATTTATATGATTTCAATTATTGGCAATTTTTTCTAGAAATAATATATTATTATCCAATCCAATTATTGTGAATCTTAATGAAGAGATAACTCAAATTTTCTAAAATCATGTACATCTATTTACATATATGTGTGGGGATTGTATTTTTCAAAAATCTATAATGTATTTGCTATAATTTTTATAAACCCATATTGATATGACAAATAGTCAATCATGTAATCACAATGCATATATGTTATATAATAAAAATTATATAACAGCATTAAATATATAAATATTTATAAATATCATGTAATATTTCCAAATCCTAATTAACGGTATATACAACAAATTGGACACTGATTATGTAAAAATCTCGAAACCTTTATATATCTCACAAACATCCTCCTTAATAAATGAAGGTTTCTTTTGCCACATGCCATCTTCTCCTTCATTTGGACACATGTCATTTTCTAAATTTTTTAAATTTTCTATTTTCCACTTGTCATTTTATTGTAATTTTCATTTTATTAAATTAAAATTCCATATTTAATATGTAAGGTAATATGTATGTAAGCTATTTATTAGAAATGATTTATATATGTAATGTATTCAATGATGTATTAAAGTCTCATTAATTTTAATAATTTAAATTTTTTCTCATTTTTCTTATAAATTCAAACTTCTCAAATTATTAAAATTTTATATTTAATTTTTTTTTAAAATAAACTCATGTATTCCTAGTACATAATAAACTCTTAATATGAGCATTATGTACGTGTTATTGTCATAAAACATCTCAAACAAATACACACAATATTATTAAATTTATAAGTGTATATAAAATATCCAAATTCAACCAAATCAATCTTACAAATAAATACATAAAATATACACATAATAAGCCTTTGCTTCAATTTTCACCCAAAGAAAAAAAGAACACATAATACATAAAAATCAATCAAAAATCAAATCAATTATGAGATAAAAACTAACAGCTAAGTTAGAGATTGCTTCCGCCTTGTGCTTCTTCTGTTTGTCCTTCGATTTCAACCATTCCATTTACTGATCATTCACTCAAAATGGATCTCAATGGTGCAACCAAATTATAGAGAAATCTGAGAAAATTTTACCCTAAGACTATCTTCAATCGATCACGGCTTCACCTCACTTCTCTTCTTTCTTCTTCTTCTTCTTCTTCTTCTTCTTCTTCTTCGTCTTCTTCTTCTTACTTTCCAGCCTAGAACACACCACTGAAGTGGGTGTTTTTGTGTCCAGTGCAAACACAAGAGCAACATCACCATCATTCATTCTTCATTCCATTCCATGTCAAAAATCAAACCCAAACATACACCAAAACTCCATTGATTTCTATCAAAGAGAGATAGAAAGAGAGAAGAGAGAGAGAGAGAGAGAGAGAGAGAGAGAGAGAAAAGAAGAACCGTAAGCAACAGGACCCTCCATCTTCAACTCAATTTTGCACCACACAGCCGGACAGAAGCACAACCGATCGACAATCTCGGACTCCCTTGCGGACCTCCAGGAGTCCCATCGCACCTCGCTACCACAACCGAAACAAGCGGCCGAGAGACTGCTTGAGGAGCCCGTCGCTTCACCCACCGAGACCACAATCAACCTCGCGTCATCTTCTCTCATTCATTCGGCCTCATCGAGCCCGAAGACGCCACCCACTTCGCGAATCGACTGATGATACATCGCCATTCACCACTGCCGGCATAACTCCCAAGACTTGAATGGTTAAATCAGTGTCCGGGAATTGGGTAAGATTGCTCACAAAGTCGTGGGTCAAAATATGATACGACCTAGCAAGGCGAGTAACCAAATGTCCCCCCTGTAATAGGACTCCCGGGCCAAGAATTAGCCGCTTTCTTCCCCATGAATCTCACCAACATAAATGGTAAATCACAGCAAACCCCAGGGGTAATAAGAGTCCACGGATAAAACAAATTCTGAATAGGGACTTTATCGCCATGATGCTTGTGATTTATAGAAAAAGTGATAAGGCAATGTATAAATCGGAAAACAGGATTCCGAATTTGTGACTCACTCGAGTCACGAGTATTATACTCATGGTTGGAAATACTCCACCAGAACTGGACATCCATAATACCGGGATTAAAATCCCGAACACATCCAAGTAGGAATGGTATGAAAAACGGGGATTTAATCTCCACTTCGGTATAAAGCCCCATCCGCCAAGCGAATTCCTGAAGACTACATTCCCTATAAAAACCACCAAAGCGAAACACAAGTGCCCGGTTGTAAGTAAAGTCAATGGTGCGTTCCTCGAAGCATACGGTAGAGAAAAACTCCATCGATAACTCACGGTACACGGGATCTTGAATTGCAAACAAATTCCTCCACCCGTGACAAGTGAAAGAAAATTGATCCCCTTCGTTTGTTTTTGTCCAATAGCATTCCAATTCAGCAACCATTCCCACACCACCGAGCCATCCCCAATCGATAATTGGAGCTATCGCAAATTCCTTGTTGTACAACCATCCCAACCGATTTTCATATGTAGTCAACAATGGTCGGGGGATGTTTTGTGGAAACTGATATAAAAGATGTATACTCGCCACATCAATCGAATTTTCCTCCTGCGGAACAACCCTTCGAGGTCCCATTTCTGCATACAAAATTAAACCAAAGCACCAAACACCCAAAACATTAAAAAAAAACAGGCTTCCAGAAATCACGACGTGGCCAAGCTTACCACATCGTGGACCGCAGTCGAGACCTGGGTATGGATCGGTTACTTTATATGCGATTTTAACCAAAAATAATGCTTAGGGTTTGTTCCTATGTATATTTAAAGGACATGCAACCTAGAATCAACAACTAATTTCAACCAATTTTCGTGAATCTCATTATTCACATAAACCCTAGCAATGAAAATGTAAAATTGTAGGAAATAACTACAATTAATGAGTGGAATACATACCAAATGGAGTTAGACAACAAGAAATTCGAAGGATTTAGAATATAAATTAAGAAATCGGCTGTGGGGACCTTCTTGTTTCCATTCGTGAGGCAGCATGTAAATGGGGAATTGGGAGTGTTGGTCAAAGGGTTTTACGAAATGCCCCCCCCCCTCGTGACTTTTTTAAAGGCCACGTTGCGGTTACCTTGGCCACGTCGTGGACTTTGAAATTGTTATTTGATCCCGTAAGTACACTCTAACCACGACGTGGCTCTATCAGACCACGACGTGGCATATGCTTGATTGCAAAAATTGTTTCAACCCACAGCTAATTCTTTACTAAGTATCGGTTATTAGACGATGAGTTGATATATTTCCTAATTAAAAACTCAAAAATTAAAAGAAAAGAAAATGCAAACCAAGCTCGGGTTGCCTCCCGAGAAGCACTTCTTTTTCTTGGAGTCTTGAGATGGACTCCGTGCCTCCTACGTTGAGTCCTCGGAAGAATCCACCACTAGGATCTTTTGTTCCTTGAATCGCCTCTTGTAAACTTGAACTCGCCTTTTGTATGCCTTCTTTGAATTCTCTTTTTTAACTTTGACCTCTTCTTCAAGCTTGCGTTTGGCCCTTTAGTTTCTTCCTTGCACTCTATAGTATCCTCCTCCTCTTTCACCACCAGCTCTGTCACTTTTGAAATGATCTTCTCTTCATCACTTGTCATCTCCTCATCCTCTTTGCTCACCCAAGAAGGTGGACTCTTGTAGGCCATGACTTCAACCAAAAATGGAACAGATGCTCTAGGTTTTGTTCTTTTAATTTGATGAACTGCCTTGATCTCTTCTTCCATAAGCTTTTCCAGTTCTTCTAGTTCATTATCTTCATTGATTGTATACACCTCTTCTTGAACATGTTCTTTTGGGAAGACATCTTCTATCCCAAAAACTTTTTTTTCATCTCCAACTCTCAAGGTGAGCTTAGACTCGCGAATATCAACCAAAGCTCTAGCAGTGTTAAGCAATGGACGACCAAGGATAATTGGAACATTGGGATCTTCCTTCATATCCAAAACTACAAAATGTATTGGAAAAAATTATTTTCCAATTTTCACCAAAATATCCTCCACTATGCCCCGGGGTTGTGTCAGTGAACGGTTCGCCATGTGAATCGTCATTTTTGTATCCTTCATCTTCTGAATTTCCAATTTTTTATAAAATGAAAAAGGCATCAAATTAATGCTAGCCTCAGAATCAGCTAAAGCATTAACCTTCAATTTATTACCAAACTCACTCGGAAGAGTGAGGCGTCCAGGATCCCCCATCTTCTCTGGTGTCTCTCCCAACACAGCTTTTGAGCTTTGTTCACTTAGAACCACCTTAGATTGCTGCTTTAATTGATTGCGAGTGTCTATCAAATCTTGCAGTAATTTCTGATGCTCGGGAATTTTGGATATGGACTCGACAAACCGAGTATTAATCGGGATCACCTTCACATGCTTGACAAACTCTATATGCTCCTTCTCCAGTAAACTAAGTGCATCTCGGGATGGAAATGGCAAAGGTGGCTGATAAACCGGAACGGGTTCAAGGACTTTTTGTTCAGACAAGAGCCACGTTATGGCCAGCGAAGTGCCACGTCGTGGCGAAGCTGTTTCAGCAACATCTTCATTTTCAAACTTTGACTTCTTTGGTTTTGGATCGGGCTGCTGTGGTTCTTCTTCCAATGCCTCCAGGAACTCAGAGATTGCTTCTTCTTCAATATTGATGGCCATTACATGAGATTGGGTCTTCACTTCGGGATTCTTCGGGGATAACTTCTCATGAACTAGAGTGGCTAGTTGACCAACTTGAACTTCAAGGTTATGGATGGAGGCTTGCTGATTCTTTATTAAATTTTGCGATTCACTAATAGCAAAATCAGTGGCATCAAGTCTCTTTTCTGAAGCTTCCATAAACTTTAACAACATGGTCTCTAGATCGGGTTTCTTCTCGGATGGTGGCTACTCCTTTTGATAGAAGCCTCGACCTGTTTGCCTATACTTCTCTTCTTTTTGCTTCTTATACTCTTCATATGGCAGCCACTCCTTCTTCGTTTCCTCCAGTCCTCATCAAACTTATCCCCACTCGAGTAGCACACTTGAGCTTTACTGTTCCTAAACTCATCTAAATTGCAGTCCTTGGTCAAGTGTGGACCACTACATCTCTCGCATCACACTCTTATGGCATGTATTGACTGGTCCATTTGAGTTATCCTTCGATCCAAATTATTCAGCATAGCCATCACAGTTGCTATTTCTTCAGTTTGGTCCCCTCCATCGCCTTTGATTTCATCTTGCCTAGGGTTGTGTTATTCGCGAGAGTGCTTCGCGAATTCTTCAATCAACTCCTTAACCTCCCTTGGATTTTTCTTTGTCAACGGTCCTTGAGAGTTAAGGAGTTGTCACTTCATAACGTTGACCCCATCATAGAAGATTGAGATCTCTTGTTGCACATTTAGATCATGCTGAGGGCAATTTCTAAGCAAGCCCTTGTACCGCCCCCATGCTTCGTATAATGACTCCCCCGTCTGTTGCTCAAAGTCGGCTATTGCCTTCTTGAGTTTGGCTATCTTGGATGGCGGGCAAAACTGGTCCAGGAATTGCTCACGCATTTCAGCCCAAGTGGTAATTGTACCCGGTGGAAGTGATTTTAACCATTCCTTAGCAGCTCCTTTGAAAGTGACGGGAAGCACCCTAAGCAAGACTGTGTTTCTGTTGACATTTGGGACATTGAAGTAATCCGCAATGTCATTGACTTCATCTAGATTCTTAAAAGCATCCGCATGATCTTTCCCAAAAAATGGGATATCTTTCAGTGCGGTTAATATGTGCCCCTTCAACTCGAATGTGGCAGTGGCAGGTATTGCAGGTTGGACTAAACCGGGACCCACATCTTCTCGAATCTGCTTCTTGTAAGCTCCCATGGACATCTCTTCAATTGGTACCATCTCGTTCCTTGGCTCGTTCTCTGGTTCGCTCGTATGTTCTTCAGATTTCGGCTCGGTATTGTATTCGGATTCGGTTTGGATGGATATTTGATCCAAGTGCTCAAGATTGCTCTTGTGCCTTGAGGATGAGCTTGAGTCTCTTGTCTTCTTTCCCGGCTTCCTTGAAAAAGATGACTTTAATTCTTGCAGTAGCGTCTTTTTCTTGTGAATTGCAGACTCGGGATCTTCAAGTGGTGGCACCAAGGGTGTGTTTGAGCTTTTGGTCATGAACTACTGCAACTTAAACACAATAAAAAAAACGTAAAACTGAAATAGACAAAAAAAAATACTAAAAACTAAAAACTAAATTCTCAGAAACCACGTTGTGGCGCGTATCTGGCGACGTCGTGGACTCTGTGACTATTTTTTTTACCTTGCTGAAAAACCAACTTTGTGCCGGTTTTACCCAAAAAAAAGGATCGATTAACTTAATGCAAATAAATAAGATAATAAACTAAGTCGTTCCCTGGCAACGGCACCAAAAATTTGATGTGCACAAAAGTACCCACTAATTTTAATATTTATAACCTAACAACTTAAACTAACTATGCACTTATAGGCAATGTACCTAATCGGATTACAGTATAGCTTGGGTAAGTCGGGTGTCGATCACAGGGAACGGTGTTACTAATTAATCTACTAACTATTAAATTAACCTAATTATTAACAAGTTTGAAAGGGTTTTATCTGATTTTACAAGATCACACGAACTTAACTCACATTCAATAAGTAAAAATACACTCTTGTCTAGTTTGAATCAACATCTTCCTTATGGCTAGCTAACGATTATGGATTATTGAGTTGGTTTTAATTATATTAGTAATTTAGTTTTAACTTTACCAATAATCAACTAATTCATGTTAAACTATGTATGTTCACACACAACCAAACACATAACTAATTGTGAATGTAAATTTGCTATATAAGATTTGTTATATAAACGCAATTATAGTCACAATACACATTCTCTAGCACAGCTAAGCTTATTTACTCTAATTACTAACTAAGATTGGTCAATCCTAGCTCTAACAATTCAATGTTTACTAAATCATTAGGTAAACAAGTTCATGCAGTTAATGGTCACTAAGCTACACAGAACATGCAATCAAGCAATTAGAGAAACAAACATAAGCATGTTAGGTAACACAAATCAAACACAAGCAATTTTACCAAATAAATAAATCCATAAAAATTAAGCTATTCATAAGTTGGAAGCTTCATCTAGCTAAACAAGAGTAGCTAGATTCAGCTGCTCATCATGGCAACTAACAAACTAACACAAATCAAAGTGATACAAAACATGTTCTTAATTAAGTAAAATATGGACCTTTTACTCTTTTTGGTGTTGAAAGCCTCTTCCCATAACCTTTCTTTTGCTCCAAATCGCTTTCTGGAGCTCCTTTCTTTAGCCAAAAAAGTTCTTCTTCGTAATGATCAAGAATGCTTAAATAGCCTCCAAAATCTCGCACCACGTCGTGGCTATCCAGGCCACATCGTGGGCTCCAAGTTATCTTACCGGGCAAGGATTCCTCCATAACGCGATCTTTATCTTCTAGAATTCCCATGCCACGTCGTGGCTGGATCTGCCACATCATCGGTTTAGTAATTTCCGTGGATTTATTCATCTCTTGTGTTCCAAGTCTCCCATGTTCTACATATTGTCACTTTTGGTCCCTCTCGTCGAAAATATTTTTAATTGACTGAAAATAACAATTTAAAGTCATAAGTACCATTATTCTAAACATATTATCAACTTATTAATAAAAATGTACTTAAATATCGCTTAAAAATAGGTATAAATATGGCAATATCAGTACCTATCTCTAGGAGAAAGTCAGACTACATGGTCTACCAATATATATTATCTCAAACTGAGATAGCAGATTCACTTCCAGATTTTGGGTAATCACCGTAAAGGTTCAAAGGTACCAAAATCAAAATGAGTAATGCATATCATCCACAGACGGATGGCCAAAGTGAAAGAATAATACAAACTCTGGAAACATGCTTCATGCTTGTGTGATAGACTTTTGTAATGCATGGGATACTCACTTGCTACCAGTTGAGTTTTCATACAATAATAATTATCACACTAGTATAAAGGTTCTTCCATTCGAGGCCTTGTACGGGCATAAATGCCATTTTTTAATATGTTGGGCAGAAGTTGGAGATACTCGATTAGCTATGAGGCACGCTAGAGATATTTTACACACTGGCCCTAAGATCATTCATTAAAAATGGAGAAGTGTGTCTCTAATGAGAATCTTGTCTTTCCTCTTGATGTGATCCATGTCAAAACTAAACCTCACATTGTGAAGGAACCAATGGAGATCATGGATCGGAACTCAAACGCCTCAAACAAAGTCGCATACCTATAGTAAAATTCAGATGGAACTCTCATAGAGGACCAGAGTTTACTTGTGAACGTGAGGACCAGATGAAACAAAAGTATCCATAATTTTTCATTGATGTTCCCCCAACTACTGGAACAGAATAAGAGTAGAATAAAGTATCCTAGAACTTAATAATTTCGGGATAAATTTCCCTTAATGAGGAGGTAATGTGACATCCCGAAATTTAGGTCAAAGACTATGAACGACCAAGTTCACAGCAAATCTCTTGGTAATTTGACTCATTGAGTTTTAGTACATCTTATGTGAAATAAATGAATTCATTTCAAGTATTATAAGGTACCAGATGGTATCTTACTTCCAAATATGTAATTTGGCCAACAAATCAAACAACTCAAACTGCAACCTTAGGAATGTGTCTGAAAAACTAAAATTTCGTATTAAGTAGTTGTGAGTAATAAAAAGATTCTAGTCTCGTAGTACATGATTTCCTGTTTTCAAAATATAAAGAACATCCAAAACAAAGTTTGTATGCAAAATATACGACCGTTTTAATAATCCAAATCAGTATAATACTAATTTCTTAAAACCACTAAAACTGTTTCTATCCGTTGAGGAACTTGCACGCCTCAGATGGAAATTCCAAGAAAGCTTTTGGACTCAAGTCATAGTTTAATATTTAATTTCATACTTGAAATATTTTTAGTAAGAATATTTATAGAAATCGAAAAAAGTAGACGTTTTGAATAAGTAAATCGCGAAACCTTAAACTTTTGATGTTGATATGATTTCAATTATTGGCAATATTTTCTAGAAATAATATATTATTATCCAATCCAGTTATTGTGAATCCTAATGAAGAGATAGCTCAAATTTTCTAAAATCATGTACATCTATTTACATATATATGTGTGGGGAATGTATTTTTCAAAAATCTATTATGTATTTGCTATATTTTTTATAAACTCATATTGCATATGACAAATAGTCAATCATGTAATCACAATGCATATATGTTATATAATAAAAATTATATAACAACATTAAATATATAAATATTTATACATGTCATGTAATATTTCCAAATCCTAATTAATCGTATATACAACAAATTGGACACTGATTATGTAAAAATCTCGATGCCTTTATGAGCATTTTGTACGTGTTATTGTACGTGTTATTGTCATAAAACATCTCAAACAAATACACACAATATTATTAAATCTATAAGTGTATATAAAATATCCAAATTCAACCAAATCAATCTTACAAATCAATACATAAAATATACACATAATAAGCCTTTGCTTCAATTTTCACCAAAAAAAAAAGAACACATAAAACATAAAAATCAAATTAATTATGAGATAAAAACTAACAGCTAAGTTAGAGATTGCTTCCGCCTTGTGCTTCTTCTGTTTGTCCTTCGATTGCAACCATTCCATTTACTGATCATTCACTCAAAATGGATCTCAATGGTGCAACCAAATTATAGAGAAATCTGAGAAAATTTTACCCAAAGACTATCTTCAATCGATCACGGCTTCACCTCATTTCTCTTCTTTCTTCTTCTTCTTCTTCTTCTTCTTCTTCTTCTTCTTCTTCTTCTTCTTAATTTCCAGCCTAAAACACACCACTGAAGTGGGTGTTTTTGTGTCCAGTGCAAACACAAGAGCAACACCACCATCATTCATTCTTCATTCCATTCCATGTCAAAAATCAAACCCAAACATACCCAAAAACTCCATTAATTTCTATCAGAGAGAGAAAGAGAGAGAGAGAGAGAGAGAGAGAGAGAGAGAGAGAAAAGAAGAACCGTAAGCAACAGGACCCTCCATCTCCAACTCAATTTCGCACCACACAGCCGGACAGAAGCACAACCGATCGACAATCTCGGACTCCCCTGCGGACCTCCATGAGTCCCATCGCACCTCGCTACCACAACCGAAACAAGCGGCCGAGAGACTGCTTGAGGAGCCCGTCGCTGCACCCACCGAGACCACAATCAACCTTGCGTCATCTTCTCTCGTTCATTCGGCCTCATCGAGCCCGAAGACGCCACCCACTTCGCGAATCGACCGACGATACATCGCCGCCTGCGAGCTTCTTCTCCCTCCGTTCCTCATCGTGACCTGCGACGATCAGCAAATGACGAAGATGGGGGCTTAAAAGCCCTAATTTCATTTAGCTTGTGAAATGACCAAACTAACCTCTTTATTAAATCATTAAATCATGTATTCTCCAAACATTGAATCCATTTATTCAAAATAGCCCCTCCCATAGAGATCCTTAACAAAATCAATCCAATTCCCAAACTAAAATTTCATTTAAACCATTTCAGTCCCTCCCTAAGATGTCATACTTTGGTTAATTAAATTTCATATATATATATATATATATATATATATATATATATATATATATATATATATATATATATTGTTGCCTTAACTTAAGTCTTGAAAAATATCATATTTCGTCATGACTCGTAAAAGATTAAAGCTTGACTTAGCCACCAATATGAGCAACATATAAATGCCCGAAACAAAAATTCTCTATATTTTTGCATAAGGCACGCCTAAGCACCTCAAACCATCCACATCCCTCCTCCTAGCATAGAGTTTAAGATAGGTTTGATTACACCAACACAAAATAAATTTGTATCGCCCCATTTCCAAACAAGAAGCTATTATTCTATAGATGTTTGGCTTTCATCATTATTCGATGTTTTTTCATCCTTTTCTAAATGTCCGAATGTGTTGCTATATTTTAGTTTACAAGGTTTGTATTAGGATTTTTTTGATGCGTTAGCTGAAAAACTGACTTTTTTTTATGAGCTAGATTATCAATAAGTTATCTCAAGCTAGCTTATCCATAAGCTATTTTTGTAGTCTCACCAAATAAGCTTAAAAAATAAACTAACTTATACGGGCCTTAGTGTTATTTATATTTGGGTAACTGGTTTGGTGTTTGATTAAAACATTTAAGAGCAAGCCAACTAGTTTGGGTGAGCAATATCACCTCACATAGCTTAACAAAAATCATGTTGCCTTTTCGGGTCGACTTAGAGATAAAAATAAAAAAAAAACAAAACCCTTTCACAAGAATGCTTAGGCAAATTTTGAAGTTCGGTATTTCACATATAATGTGTTAAAGGCTACTTAATTTGTAACAGCCCGGATCCCCAGGTATCTCCATTTCCTTATATATTTTTTTGGCATTCTGTGAGGGGACTCGGCGAGTTGGTGGTTGAACTCGTCGAGTCGGGTCGCGGTTTTTAGCGGGGGTTCGCGTCCGGACTCGGCGAGTCCAAGGGATGGACTCGACGAGTCCGTGCTGTTTGATGAAACCCTAATTCCCCGGCCCTAAGCTCTATTTAAAGGACCTTATGGCCCTCATATGCGGCCACCTTGAACCCTAAGAGCCTCCATACGTCTGTAATCCCTTGTGTGTGTGTTTGAAGGCCTCTTGTTCTTCATTTTGTGTGTTAGTGCAAGGAAAGGAGGGAGAGGAGCAAGCTTGAAGTGTTGAGGAGCTTAGATCTGTGCCATTTCTTCAAGGGGGTCTTCTTGAGGTAACTTTCTGAGCCAATCTTCGTGTTTTGTGTTGATGGGCCAAATCTAGGGTTTCTTCTTGCCTTTCTTGGCTTGAATAAGAAGTATGAGAGGTCCCATGGAGACATGGAACCTAGATCTGGACTTTAGCAGGTCCAGGAGACCCCTTAGGACAAGCTTTATGCCCATCCATTTGAATTAGAAGCTATACTTGCCATATTGATGGTTGTTTCTTCAAAATAAGCCTTGTATGCATTGCATGGCAACCAAGACTGAGACTTTACGTGACAAATAAGCTTGGGAAGGTCAGATCTATGTATTTATGGAACGGATCTGACCGCAAGAGCCAGTTTTAGCTGGTGCATGGCATGGACTCGCCGAGTCTGAAGAACAGACTCGACGAGTCACTTGAAGATTGTCCTTGAGACCATCTTGTGTGTAGACTGGACCGAGTTGTGGGCGACTCAGTGAGTCGCAGAGAGTTGGAAAGGTTTTGACAGGTGGAACTCGTCGAGTCAGGGGAGTACTCGACGAGTCAAAGGGGAAAATTCTTGAGAGTTGGTAAAAACACGTAGACTCGCCGAGTCACTATTGTGCACTCGCCGAGTCTAGTCCTAATTAACTAAAGACTGCTGACCGGGTCAACCGGTGTTGACTTGAGTTGAATGGTCCACCTTAGTGGTTCAAGTAATATTTATAGATTTATATATATATCGTAGGAGGATTTCAGCTCGAGGGTTCGAGCCCGAGTGATTCCAGGATTTACGGGTAGCAACTTAGCGAGGCATACGAGGTGAGTCTTCTCACTATACTGTACCCGGAAGGGTTTTGACTATGCGACCGGAAGGTCGAATATGATATGGAATATATGCTTATGTGTATTAAGTTAATTGCTATATGTGATATGTGTGATACGTTGGATATGGGCCGGAAGGCGTGGTCATATGGACTGCAAGAATTGATGTGGGTAGGACCGGAAGGTTTACCCAGTTGGGACGGAAGTCCCCTGAAATACATGGACCGGAAGGTCAAGGCCTGGAAAGGCGTATGTGCATATGTTGTTTTTTGGGAACTCACTAAGCTTTATGCTTACAGTTGTTGCTTATGTGTTTCAGGTGCGAGTGAGGACCGTGGGAAGGCGCCAGCGTGATCGTACACACACTCGGGGAAAACTATTTTATTTTGTTATGTAATCGTTGGAGACTACGACGTTATTTTGGAAATCTAAATTAATTACTCATGTCTTAATGGTTGTAAAAACGAAAATTTTTGGTTGGAAATTTTACGACGTTACAAGTTGGTATCAAAGCCTTGGTTTGAGGGATTCGGGTACACCTTCGGGTGTAACTGGACTCAAACCGGGGATTGAAGAAAATTGTTTTTTTACAAAATTTAATTTAAGTAAATAAAATTTAAATTTTGAAAGAAGAGACGACCAAAGAAGAAAAAGTGTGTACGGTCAGCCAGCGCCCGAACGGTAAAAATCCCCAAAATACTTTTATTATATGTGTTACGATATATGATATGATATGATACGCATGCTAGTAGACTAGGTATACATATTAGGGCTAGAGTGGCCTGATTTTGTGATGCCATAGTCTAGGAAAACTTGCTTCTATGGGGTGCTCGAGAGCGAGTGAGTAGCAAGAGTATGAAAAGAATAGTGTGCTCAGGATTCGAGGATGGGGAGGATGACTTGGGTGAATACCGACGCGGGGTAACTGGCAGTATTGGGCCCGTACTGCCAAGGACACCGGGTCAGTAGGCAGCCAAGTGGGAACCCCTGAGTGTCGGAAACTGAGCAGGACTGCGTCATCGAGTGCGATTTTTGCCCGATAGGGTCTCTGATATTCTTTTGTTGTATTTCAGAGACATCATGGTGGGACCACGACACAGACCTGGCACGAGTGGGGTGACTGACGAGGAGCTCCGTCAGATGATCCATGAGGAGGTAGCCGCAGCGATCCGGGCCGAGATTCCGGAGATGTTTGGGTCTATCAAGACCACGCTGATGGAGACGTTTGATGAGCGGTATGCCGCGTTGTTTGAGGCTGCTGCTGCTGCAACTACCGCAGCTGTGGCTGCTGCCAGGCCACAGGGGGGTGACTCGTTGCTGTTCTGGGAGTTCAGCAACACGAAGCCACCAGAGTTTGACGGGACTCAGGATCCGATTGCTGCGATGAGGTGGATTGCCGATATTGAGGGATGTTTCTATACTTGTTCATGTCCGGAGCATCTGAGGGTGCGGTTCGCCCTGAACCAGCTCCGCCTGGGAGCGAAGGATTGGTGGAAGTTCGTGACGACGAACTTCACTCCTGCGGAGGTTTCAGCCTTGTCTTGGGAGAGATTTACTGCTATGTTCAGAGACGAGTACGTTCCCCCGGTAGAGAGGGAACGGTTGTTTCAGGAGTTCTTGACCCTCAAGCAGGGTAATGATTCGGTTGCAGTGATCACGCGGAAGTTTCATGAGAGGGCGATGTTCTGCCCCGAGCAGGTGTCCACGGAGCAGGCTCGGATGAGCCGGTATTTGGGAGTGCTGAGGAGAGACATCCGGGAGTTCGTATCGAACTCATCATATCAGACTTTTGCTGAGCTTCAGGCGAATGCCAGGAAGCGGGAGATCGAGTTAGAGACCCAGGCCAGGGAGGAGGCCGAGTCTCAGCGGATGGATCGGCGACCGATGCAGTCGCAGCCGGCAGCCAAGCGGACCAAGTCCGCTGATTTGAGATCCGGAGGACAGAAGAGCCGTACGTGTGGGAAGTGCGGCAAGGGTCATGAGGGGGCGTGTCGATTGGGTGCTTGCTACAAGTGTGGCAAGGAGGGGCACATTGCGAGGGATTGCCCCAAGGGATTTATGGTTTGCTTCCATTGCAACCAGACTGGCCATCGGAAGGCCGAGTGCCCCCAGCTTCGCCAGGGATCTTCGCCTGCTGCCAGGGTTCCTGAGGTTCGGCCAGTGAAGACCGAGGCCCCGAAGGCTCGTGGGAGAGCTTTCCAGTTGACTGCGAAAGAGGTCCGCGCGGCGCCTGACGTAGTGGCCGGTATGTATTCTTTCACGTATTTACATTTATGCTGAGACATTATGCTTACATTCCTATATGTGTAGGTACTTTTCTTGTGAATCATGTGCCTGCTTTGGTATTGTTCGACTCAGGTGCGAGTCGGTCCTTTGTTTCGCTGACCTTTAGCCAGTACATCGATATCGATCGGGAGACGATGAGTCGTCCCCTGCGAGTTGCTATAGCAAACGAGAGAGCAGTATACGCCGCCGAGGTGATTCGAGGATGCGTACTCGAGATTTTTGGGGTCGAGTTTCCTATAGACTTAGTCCCTATAGCTATGGGGGATGTTTGCGTTATCGTGGGCATGGATTGGTTGAGTAAGTTTGGAGCTGTCATTGACTGCGAGAGACAGCTGGTGATGATTAGAGACCCTAGTGGGGGAGTGCTCAGGGTTTATGGCGAAGGGACCCGGTGTGGGTCAGCATTTTGTTCGGCGGCCAGGGCAAGGCAGAGTTTGCAGCAGGGCTGTGATGGATTCATAGCCTATGTGATGGATACTCGTGTGACCGCGGAGAGGCCCAATTCGATTGATGACGTTCCGATTGTACGCGAGTTTGCGGATGTGTTCCCCGAGGAGTTACCAGGCATGCCTCCGGAGAGGCAAGTGGAGTTTCGTATCGATTTGGTTCCGGGGGCGGCGCCCATCGCCAAGGCGCCTTACCGTCTCGCTCCACCGGAAATGCAGGAATTATCCTCGCAGCTTCAGGAGCTGTTGGGGAAGGGATTCATTCGACCCAGTAGCTCGCCTTGGGGAGCGCCGATTTTGTTCGTCAAAAAGAAGGATGGTTCACATCGGATGTGTATTGATTATCGGGAGTTAAACAAGTTGACGATTAAGAACCGGTACCCGTTACCTAGGATCGACGATCTATTCGAACAGTTGCAGGGGGCATCTTGGTTTTCCAAGATTGACTTGAGGTCGGGATATCATCAGATGAGGGTTCGCGAAGAGGATATCCAAAAGACTGCCTTCAGGACTCGTTATGGGCATTATGAGTTTGTAGTGATGCCTTTTGGGCTCACCAATGCCCCGGCTGCATTCATGGATCTCATGAACAGGGTGTGCCGACCGATGCTGGATCGGTCGGTGATCGTATTCATCGATGATATTTTGGTATATTCAAGGACTAGGGACCAGCATGAGGAGCATTTGCGGGAGATTCTTCGGGTTTCGAGATCGGAGAGGCTGTATGCCAAGTTCTCCAAGTGTGATTTCTGGTTGCGAGAGGTCCAATTCCTCGGGCATCTTGTGAACCAGAAGGGGATATTGGTCGACCCGGCCAAGATTGAGGCGGTGTTGAGGTGGGAGGTGCCGAGATCGCCCACCGAAATCAGGAGTTTTCTGGGTTTGGCTGGATATTACCGCAGATTTATCAAGGATTTCTCCAAGATCGCTGTGCCACTTACTAGGATGACCCGGAAGGGTGTTGCGTTTTCATGGGGACCAGAGCAGCAGCCCTCGTTTGAGACGCTTCGTCAGAAATTGTGCGAGGCTCCAGTGCTTGCACTCCTGGAAGGGATGGAGGACTTTGTGGTATATTGTGATGCCTCTATATCGGGTTTGGGGGCGGTGCTTATGCAGAGGGGTCATGTGATAGCGTACGCTTCGAGGCAGTTGAAGCCTCATGAGTCGAGATATCCCATGCACGACCTGGAATTAGGGGCGGTGGTGTTTGCCCTCAAAATCTGGCGACACTATTTGTACGGGGTTCGGTGTACGATTTACACGGACCATAAGAGCCTGAAATACTTGATGGATCAGCCAAATCTGAATATGCGTCAGAGGAGGTGGTTGGATGTGGTGAAGGACTACGATTGTGAGATCCTGTACCACCCGGGCAAGGCTAATGTGGTAGCTGACGCTTTGAGCCGTAGGGCGGATAGTGCCCCGATCCGAGACATTTGTATGAGATTGACGGTTTTGACCCCGATTCTGGATATTATTCGAGGGGCTCAGATGGGGGCTTCAAGGCCGGAACACCAGAAGAAGGAGCGGGTAGTAGGTCAAGTACCAGAATTTATCACGGATGGTCGGGGGCTTATGACTTTTCAGGGGCAGATCTGGGTGCCGTTTGTGGGCGGTGCGCGCACTATTTTGATGGAGGAAGCACATCGATCGAAATTCTCGATTCACCCTGGTGCCACGAAAATGTATTTGGATCTCAAGAAGGAGTACTGGTGGCCATGTATGAAAAGGGATGTCGCTTGGTTCGTCGAGAGGTGCTTGACTTGTCGGCAGGTCAAGGCCGAACACCAGCGACCGCACGGTAAGCTGCAACCGCTAGAGATCCCCGAATGGAAGTGGGAACAAATCTCTATGGATTTCATTACCAAGTTACCGCGAACGGCGAGAGGAGTCGATGCGATTTGGGTAATCGTGGATCGACTAACAAAGAGCGCTCATTTTCTAGCTATAAGTGAGAGCTCTTCTGCGGAAAAGTTGGCTGAGTTATATGTGAGGGAAGTAGTATCGCGGCATGGGGTGCCAATCTCGATTATTTCAGACCGCGACGTACGTTTCACTTCCAGGTTCTGGAAGAAATTCCATGAAGAGTTGGGTACTAGGTTACATTTCAGTACGGCATATCATCCTCAGACAGACGGCCAGAGTGAGCGGACCATTCAGACGCTCGAGGACATGCTTCGGGCATGTGTGTTGGATTTCGGAGGGTGCTGGGATACCTACCTACCTTTAGCAGAGTTCTCGTATAACAACAGCCATCATTCGAGCATTGGTATGCCGCCCTTTGAGCTGTTGTATGGGCGGAGGTGTCGCACCCCCATCTGTTGGGGTGAGGTGGGACAGCAGGTTATGGGTAGCACGGAGATCGTGCTTCAGACGACCGAGCAAATTCAGATGGTCAGGCAGAGGTTGCTGACCGCTCAGAGCCGGCAGAAAAGTTATGCAGACAGGCGACGGTCCGAGCTTGAGTTCCAGGTTGGTGATCTCGTGCTCCTGAAGGTCTCTCCTTGGAAAGGAGTGATTCGATTCAGGAAGAGGGGCAAGTTGGGGCCCCGGTATATTGGTCTTTTTCGCGTGATTGCAAGGGTGGGACGGGTAGCCTACCGTTTAGACTTGCCAGCAGAGTTGGGACAGATTCACGACACATTCCATGTGTCGCAGCTGCGGAAATGTATAGCCGACGAATCAGCGGTGGTTCCGTTAGGAGACATTCAGGTGGACGCAAGTCTAAATTATGCAGAAAGACCTGTAGCCATCATAGATCGGAAGATCATGGTTCTGAGAAACAAGGAGGTGCCCCTGGTATTGGTTCAGTGGCAGCATCGAAAGGGATCAGAGATGACTTGGGAGCCGGAGCGGGAGATGCGGGAGCAGCATCCGGAGCTTTTTGACTAAGCGGGACTTCGAGGGCAAAGTCTTATTCTAGTGGGGGAGATTTGTAACAGCCCGGATCCCCAGGTATCTCCATTTCCTTATATATTTTTTTGGCATTCTGTGAGGGGACTCGGCGAGTTGGTGGTTGAACTCGTCGAGTCGGGTCGCGGTTTTTAGCGGGGGTTCGCGTCCGGACTCGGCGAGTCCAAGGGATGGACTCGACGAGTCCGTGCTGTTTGATGAAACCCTAATTCCCCGGCCCTAAGCTCTATTTAAAGGACCTTATGGCCCTCATATGCGGCCACCTTGAACCCTAAGAGCCTCCATACGTCTGTAATCCCTTGTGTGTGTGTTTAAAGGCCTCTTCTTCATTTTGTGTGTTAGTGCAAGGAAAGGAGGGAGAGGAGCAAGCTTGAAGTGTTGAGGAGCTTAGATCTGTGCCATTTCTTCAAGGGGGTCTTCTTGAGGTAACTTTCTGAGCCAATCTTCGTGTTTTGTGTTGATGGGCCAAATCTAGGGTTTCTTCTTGCCTTTCTTGGCTTGAATAAGAAGTATGAGAGGTCCCATGGAGACATGGAACCTAGATCTGGACTTTAGCAGGTCCAGGAGACCCCTTAGGACAAGCTTTATGCCCATCCATTTGAATTAGAAGCTATACTTGCCATATTGAAGGTTGTTTCTTCAAAATAAGCCTTGTATGCATTGCATGGCAACCAAGACTGAGACTTTACGTGACAAATAAGCTTGGGAAGGTCAGATCTATGTATTTATGGAACGGATCTGACCGCAAGAGCCAGTTTTAGCTGGTGCATGGCATGGACTCGCCGAGTCTGAAGAACAGACTCGACGAGTCACTTGAAGATTGTCCTTGAGACCATCTTGTGTGTAGACTGGACCGAGTTGTGGGCAACTCAGTGAGTCGCAGAGAGTTGGAAAGGTTTTGACAGGTGGAACTCGTCGAGTCAGGGGAGTACTCGACGAGTCAAAGGGGAAAATTCTTGAGAGTTGGTAAAAACACGTAGACTCGCCGAGTCACTATTGTGCACTCGCCGAGTCTAGTCCTAATTAACTAAAGACTGCTGACCGGGTCAACCGGTGTTGACTTGAGTTGAATGGTCCACCTTAGTGGTACAAGTAATATTTATAGATTTATATATATATCGTAGGAGGATTTCAGCTCGAGGGTTTGAGCCCGAGTGATTCCAGGATTTACGGGTAGCAACTTAGCGAGGCATACGAGGTGAGTCTTCTCACTATACTGTACCCGGAAGGGTTTTGACTATGCGACCGGAAGGTCGAATATGATATGGAATATATGCTTATGTGTATTAAGTTAATTGCTATATGTGATATGTGTGATACGTTGGATATGGGCCGGAAGGCGTGGTCATATGGACTGCAAGAATTGATGTGGGTAGGACCGGAAGGTTTACCCAGTCGGGACGGAAGTCCCCTGAAATACATGGACCGGAAGGTCAAGGCCTGGAAAGGCATATGTGCATATGTTGTATTTTGGGAACTCACTAAGCTTTATGCTTACAGTTGTTGCTTATGTGTTTCAGGTGCGAGTGAGGACCGTGGGAAGGCGCCAGCGTGATCGTACACACACTCGGGGAAAACTATTTTATTTTGTTATGTAATCGTTGGAGACTACGACGTTATTTTGGAAATCTAAATTAATTACTCATGTCTTAATGGTTGTAAAAACGAAAATTTTTGGTTGGAAATTTTACGACGTTACATAATTCATCATCTGGGCATTCTTAATGAGCGAAAAGCAAAAGTTTATGATTGTCTATTCATTAATGTAAACCTAGTAATTTATTTTGTGATATTCATTTTTAGAACTCGAATATAGGATCTTTAGGTAATCTTGACTAAAACTAATATATGATTAAAACGAGTTTAATTGAAACAAAAATGTTGGATGAAACCTAGACCTGACAAACATGTTGTGTCGTGTCGGATTTGTGCCGTGTCAAGATATTAAACTGGTGGAGAGTGCTTGACCCTAACTCGACTCGTTTAATTATTATGTCGTGTCGTGTCAACCCGTTTATTTTCGTGTCGATTTCGGGTTAAAGTTTAAACCTTATAAATATATTGTGTCATGTCGGGTTGAAACATTTTAAAGGTTGAAAAGTAAAAATCATGGATGAAAAACAATCAAAAAGTGAAATGCTAGAATTGGGAGGTGGAACGGAAAAACATTTATAGTAATAGTAAATTTAGAATGCAAAATGGAAAGAGTTAGAGTTAGGTAGAAAATAAGATAGGTAGTGAGGAGAAGTAAAATTAAGGCACTTTGAAAATTTGAATTTTACTTTTAGTTTTTGAATTTGGGCCACTACAAATATATAATATTGAAAATATTTATAAAAATATGAATGAGTCATCTTCGACTTGAAAGTCTTAACCCTAACCCTACCCGTTTAATTATCGTGTCATGTCGTGTCAACCCGTATACATAAACGGGTCGAAATCTCTGACCCTGGCCCGCTAACTTCGTGTCGGGTTCGTGTCGGATTGTCATGTTGTGTCAATTTTTCCCGGTCTAATGAAACCCAAAAGTTAAATATGAAGTGAAAGTTGAAAATGTTTTCTCTTTTCCATCCTAAGTGGAAAATTTTCGATTTTAAGGTTTCTTGAAATCTATTGAGGTTGAAATATTATTGGGTTCATAATCTTGTTCAAGAACAAAGAGAGAGAAAATGGAAGTCTTATTCGGTTCTAATTATTTATATTCACTATAGAAGTAGTAAAATTTGTTCATGGTTTGTTCAGTCGTTTGTCCATGTAATCAAGTTCTAAATATTTTTTATGCTATTTGTATTACAAAATATGATTTTTTTTTTTAATTCATGCATGGCATAAGATGTGCATTGATTTTTATATTATAACATAAACATATTATGTATTGAGATTGTCGATTTTGTTTAGGCGGGGTATATGTTGCTTATATTTATCTTTATGTTTGATATTATTATTATTATTATTATTATTATTATTATTATTATTATTATTATTATTATTATTATGTGGTTCGTTTTAAAGTATATTTTATAACATTTATAATACATTGAACTCCATAAATGTCAATGATTTGACACATCATTATTCTATACTAGACGTAACCTCGTGCGTTGCGCAAGAAGACATTTAAGTGGTTAAAATAATTATGAGAAAAAAATAGAAATATGTTGAAATTTACGTTTTTAGTCACGTTTTGGGCATTTACCA
Organism: Lactuca saligna; assembly: GCF_052625555.1. NCBI lineage: Eukaryota > Viridiplantae > Streptophyta > Magnoliopsida > Asterales > Asteraceae > Lactuca > Lactuca saligna. Next base: position 182,135,917 of record NC_136423.1, read on the forward strand.
AATTTTCAAATAACATAAAAATCCATCGACTTATATTTTGATACTATCTAATATAATTCATACTTTATAAACTTTACTTTTACTTTTATAATATCCAATATATATTATAAGTTTTTGTATAACATTAATATAATGTACTTTTCTTATGTCCGATAATATTTGTTGGATAAAATAAGAAATAAGTTGTTTTGAATGAGTAATTAATAAACAATATTGAACTAATAAACTTTGTATTACACTAGTTATATTACACCAAAACATCCAAGGTTTCATATATTAACTTTCAAATATTAAACATTGAAATTAAGAATGAAGTCATACAAAATATATTATTATACATAAACTTCATCAAGAGTTTTAAAATAAGCCAATTAGTAAATATGATATTTAATTTTAATTACATATTTTGCAAGGCGTGCGTTTGACTTTATATTGGTGCGCCGAGAATCATCTTCCTTAATTTGTACCTAAAAAATTAAGGTGAATAGGAATATAAAATAGATATTACTAAACATTAATATAAATAATTAAAAAGGGTATGTAGATCTCCTCCCACCAGTTAAAGACAACATACCTATCTATTGGTATCGATTCATATATGAAATTGAAGTAGTCATTCTGTGTACACAATTGTTTTCTAATTACATAAACAAATATGAGTAACAAAGCACAAAAATGTTATCTTTATGTAGGAAAAATATTTTAGTTAACTAACAAATTAAATAATATAAGTTTAAGAGTTATGATTTTCAAAACATTAATATTTTTACTAATCAATCAATTAAGTAACTCATGCTGAAATTTTTACAATCATTATTAAAAAGCATTTGAAATATCAGATTTTAAATGAATTTTGGTTGAAGTGTTTTGACCTCTAATATATATATATATATATATATATATATATATATATACTAGAAAAGTTTGAGGCTCGTGCTAAGCACGACCCATGGAGGATAATTTGAGTTTCTTTTACTGTTATCTAAAATATATCGTGCTAATAACCAAAAAAGTGAAAGTATAGTGCTATAAATGGGTAGATTTTCAATGTATAATGCATGAGCTTTAGTAACTCTGTCTGCAACAAAAATATGCAACATAGCGATACTCACAAACACCCTCAATTATTAAGAAGTCTGAAGTTAATGGGTATGTAGTCGATTTTAAATACAACTTACAATAAAGTCTTAAATAACAGTCACAAAGAATAAGCCCAAACATGTTGACTACAACAAAACTATCCATACGTACAACTAATAGAAAAAAAAAATCAAACCAGAAAACATAGATTTTCCGCAGTTGCTTGCAAGTGTTGGAGTTCACCATCCTAGGATAACATAAAACTATTATTCATTCTGATAGTTCATGTGAATAATTTCTTTACCTGTCATTTAATAAAAAAGAAATACATCAACTACCGGATACAATCTTAATAAAAATTGAATAACAAGAATGTAATCGTACCGACTCAAGTGTTCAAAACATTATAACATAGGGTATTATTGTAATTTAACTTTTTTTGTCACCATATGAATTTTTTGTATGAAATATGCATATGTTGTTCTTATATGTCCCTTTAAAAAACAAACAAAAGAATATCAAACATTAGGTCTAACCTACACCTAGATTACAAAATAAAATACATAAAAAAGTTACCAGGGCAATATTAAAGGTATTTTAACCCTAACAATGAAAAAAACTCATCTTGACACCTTAATTCATGATAAAGAGAAAGGTGGGAATTATAGTAAACCCATTGCTATATATGTAACATTTGGGCTTGTTGGTTGACATTACTTGCAAAGCAAGTTCAAGGTCTGGTTTAATAAAAAGAGTTGATCATGATAAATTAACAAAAAAATATGATTAAAAAAAATTAACTTTATTATACTTTTATGCAAGTATAAACTACTTATTTGCTTGTTCACTCTTGTAGTGTTTTACATGGTACTAAATTCAAGTTCACTCTTGTTTTGAAAATTCTTGATTTTTTGCTACTAACACGTACAGTCCAATGTTCAATAGGTTGAGTTTACGGATGATTTGTTCGGGGTGCTTGTTGGGGAAGAATCCAAATGTTCGGTTGGAGGAGATGGATAATTGGTTTTCGAAGTGAAAATGTGAAGCATTGAAGGAGAAAGGGAGGATGGGAATAGACCTCGCAATGGGGCGGGTTTGGAGCGAATCGACCTTGATCCAAACCCGCTCGTAACCCGCAGGGCTTTGAATAATCAAACTCATACCCTTATCCACCGAATCAGCAGATATCCAAACCCGTCCCGTAACCCGTAGGTTTTTTGAATAATCAAACACATTTTACTTAAATCATAAAATCACATTTGTTAAATAAAAATTAGTTTTGATTTATAAAACACATTATGTACTCGAGGGCTTTCTATTGGAATTAAAATCATTATTTTAGTTATTTCCGATTGGTTTTTGACCGTCGATTGCATTGATAGAAAATAACAATTACAAACTTTCTTCTGATTGTTAAATAACCTTATTGATTTATAAATGAAATTGGTGATTACATGATGAAATATAAATGAAATGAAATCATGACTCTTGGGAGAAGACTGGAAGTCTAGAAGGTGAGTCCTCAGAGTCCTACGTAAAAACAATTTAGTATTTGGCCTTTTCTCTTTAGACTTCTAATTGGAATTTAATGTAAACTTTAGGCAATATAAAATATAAATTTACATTTCTAAAATTTATACGGGGCGGGTTATAAACGGAGTGGATTGGTGATGATCCATACCCGACTCTTTTAATAAAAGGGTTAGTGGGTACGGGTCGTTAACGGGTAAACAAATCAAAAACTATTCTCCAAACCAATATAATTGTTAAGGGTTTTGATCGGATCAGGGTCAAAACCCGCTCCATTGCCAGGCCTAGATGGGAAGGATTGAATCGGCCTTATGGTAATTGTGTCCGTCGGAGTAGGCTTCTACTTCGAGAGGATAGGTAATTGGTATTTCTGTTTCCGTTTGAATGGATACGACGATCAGGAAGGATTTAATCAACATTTGGGCAAAAAGCATCATTCATTAATGGGTTACATGGAAGGATTAGAATCCTATGAATTTTTTACCAGAATAAAAAGAACGGCCAGTGGAGGGTAATTGGATGGATTTTAAAAGTGCAATGTTTTGATTAATATGGAAAATATAAGTACATTATCATTATATGTAAAAAAAAATTGCAAAATTTGAAAACTATCTATGTCTAATAGAACTTCCCCGAAAAAGAGCCTGTTTGGTAGGATCTGAATTTCTAAAATGGTCTGAATTTTTAAGATCTGAATTTTTATCATGCTGTTTGGTTGAAACATCTGAATTGCTATGCTAAATTATAAAAATGACCATTTTACCATTTTGTTGAAAAATGTTCTTATGTAACCTTGTATGTGACCATAACTGAAATAAGATGAACTGTTTTTCTACAATCTAACAAATATTATCAGTTATTTTAGGTTGCATGAATGCGTGATAAAACGGAAAATACGAAAACACGCGAATGGCGAAAACACATATGTGTGACTAAACAGTTTCAACAATATATATATATATATATATATATATATATATATGTATTATACACATATGTATCTATTATATATGTATATGTGTATTATATATATATACATATATATATATATATATATATATATATATATATATATATATATATATAAGTTGTATATATGTTGAATAGTCAAAGATGAAGAAGCCAAAAACCCTTCCCACGTTTTTTTTGCTCCTACTACTCTACATCAACTTGCATGACCAGCCATACTCTATCACTTAAACTCAAGTACACTAGATGAAGATATTTGTTTCAATGCATATATGTATACGTGAGTATGTAGTGTGTGTGTGTGTGTGTGTTCATTTTGTAATATTATAACACTTCTACAAACTAAAAACACTCCCAAGAACATCACAAATCTTCATCTTCCTCAAGAACAAAGATAAATCCCTGGAGCTAAATGAAGAACACCAAGATCAAACAAGAAGCTAAATGAAGAACACCAAGATCATCAACAATGAAATGAAGAACACCATCAACCACCTTCATCTTCTTCATTGAAACTAAAGGTTTTTCATCTTCACCACCTTTGATCATCACATCATACACCACCAAACACTTTCCTTACATCAAAACACCAAAACACAACCATGAAACAACCCGAAACCTTCTGCATCAAGATCAACCACAAAACCCATCACTATTCATCATCATCTTCATAAGAAATTTCACCACCTTTACCACCTTATATCAACCTCCTTCCAACCTCTAAACAACCTTGAAAACATCCTCAAAACACCATAACACCATTACCCTAGCCAAAACATCACAAACAAAACTTACCTTCAAATCACAAAAATCCCGAAATTGACTCTGACACGAACACGCCCCGTGTTAAAAACCAAGGCAAAATCAACACGCCCCGTGTTGCCCTCTGATTGTCTTCTTCATACTTCTGAACCTCTACACGCCCCGTGTTCAGCAAGGCTAAATCAACACGCCCCGTGTCAGCATCAGCATCATGAACACGCCCCGTGTTCAGCAAGGCTAAATCAACACGCCCCGTGTCAGCATCATTCATCAAGAAAACCCTCCAAAACCCTCCTACACGACCCGTGTCACTTGTGCCTTATCTTACACGACCCGTGTGCATGTTTTTACCCAAAAATACCTCAAATAAAAATACATAAACCCATGTATTTTGTACCCTTTTGTAAACACTTGTTTTACATAAAATCGAGCTTTACATGAACTTTTTGTTACTTATCCAATGCCGGATTGATCTTTGAACAAATATCGACCAGTCGCTCCAAGAGTCCCAATATCAACCAGTCCATTCAAAGAACAAATATCGACCAGTCGCACCAAGAGTCCCAATATCGACCAGTCCATTCAAAGAACAAATATCGACCAGTCGGTCCATAAGTCCAGTTCAGTCAATTTATTGACGAACCTACTTGATATATATTTATATATTTATATACTTTATTATAGCTTTATGTCATTTAAATATAGTCATTTATATTATTTATAGCTTTATGTCATTTAAATACAGTCATTTATATTATTTATAGCTTTACGTCATTTAAATATAATCATTTATATTATTATAGCTTTCATATTTATACTTATTTCGCAATTATTATTCTTTATATATATATATATATATATATATATATATATATATATATATATATATATATATATATATATATATATATATCTTATATCTTAAACTGATATATCTGTCACACAGTAACTGGTAACCGAGCCTTTTGTTGTGGTGTTCAGATTGTCATATTTCCAACAAATCGGTATCTGAGCTGATATATAAAAGGAATAATATCCAACAATTGGTATCAGAGCTTGTGTGATTTACCTTGAATTTTTTGTCGAAAAACTTTTGGTTATAGCGTTTATAAACCTTCCATAAGCTTTTCTTTAAAAACTTCATTTTAATATCACTTGTTCAGAATCCTTTCAAAAAAAATGTCTTTGGCAAATTACTCCAACATGAACTCTGTCTCCATTGCAAATAGCTTAGGATCTGGTTCACGGGCACCCATACTTATTCCTGAAGAGTATAATTCATGGGTTGGCCGTATGAATCTTCATATTAATGCTATAAATGAAGATGTCTGGAAGTGTGTAGAAGGAACATTTGTTACTTCAGAAAATATGGCTACTCTTGCTACAAATCAAGCCACTCAAGCTGAAATTACAAAAAAGTTGGAACTCCAAGCCAAAAAGGAACTTGTTTCTGGAATACCTCACAGTATTCTAAGTCAAATGGATGACATTATACTGTTAACTGCAAATCAAATTTGGGAGAATTTGAAAAATCGTTTTTGTGGAAATAAAAGAATTATCGGAAACAAAAGAACATCTGTTTTGAATGAATTCGATAATTTCAAAATGCTTTCATCAGAAACCATCCATGATGCTCATGATAGGTTCAATTTGATTATGGTTAAAATGAACAATTTGGATATCAAAAAGACCCAACACGAGATAAATCTCAAGTTTTTAAATAATCTTTTCGAAAGCTGGAAAATGGTTAAACTCATTATTTAGGTAAATCCAGCTATTCATACTGAAACTTTGTACAACTTGTATGGAGAACTTCAATCGTATGAATCCTCGATTGACCCACCAACCACTGCAGCTTTTGGAGGACCACTTGCACTCGTGTCCACAACTTTTCAAAACCAAGCCTTCCAGTCTGATTCAAATGATGAAGCAGATTATCAACAACTGTGTGCGTTGGTTGCAAACACAAATCTCCAGAGATTTATCCCAAATCATGGTCAATCAAATTTTAGACCAAATTTTCAACCAAGACCATCTTTTGGACAAAATAACTCAAGTTTTCAACCAAGACCATCTTTTGGTCAAAACAACTCAGGTTTTCAACCTAGACCTTACTTTGGACAAAATTCTCAAAGACCTTCTTTCCAAAATAACTCAAACCAAGGTTTTCAAAACCAGGGATTTCAAAACGATCCCAACTCAGGTCATAATCACAATCCAAAAAACAGTTTTCAAAATCAAAACAGAGGTTTCCAAAATCAAGGTTACAACAATCAAAACAATGGTTTTCAAAACAACCAAAATTTTGGATTCCAACAAAACCATTCTCAACCTTCCCAACAAACCCAAAGTCAAACACCTGAAAGACTTCCGATTAAAAGTCAAAAGGATGATAGTGATGAAGAAGTGATCATTTGTCACAACCGCAAAGGAACAAATCACTATGCCAGAGAATGTCGAGCCAAAAACAAAACCAAAATCAAAGACTCAGCATACTATGCTCAAAGAGCCGATGAATTGAAGAAACTGGAAAACCAAGAAAAGCAAAGAGCATTGATGGAAATCCATGAACCAAGTGTGGAATACTGGCCAACTTCTGATGACGAAGCTGAACACGAACCAACACAATCAAACTTCTGCTTCGTAGCTGGTGTTGAAATACCTTCAAGAGCTCCAAACGTCATAGAACAGGTATGGTCTATGATCTCTGAACTTGGTTTTTCCAAAACAACTTTTGAGTCCCACATAACCAAAATTGAGACTAGTCTGGAAGTTGATCTCAAAACATATCATGACACAATGGTTAATTATGATATTTGAAAATCTGCGTTACAAACCTTGCAACTCAAATTTGGAGAATCAACAAGAATGAAAAGCAAATTGGAAAGAGACGTTGAAAGAAAATCAGAAGATTATAATCACGTCTTGGAATAATTAAATCATACCCTAATTCAGAAAAGGGATTTGGAACTAAAAAATCAGTCAGTCATTTCTTCTGAAATAAAAGATGTTTTATAAATGGAAATCCTTCAGTTGAAACAAGACTTTCAAGAATCAACTGACAAATACAATGTTTTAAATGAAAAATTGACTGATTCTTTAAAACAAATCAATTCTCTTGAAACCGAGAATAAAAGAATGATATGGAATATGGATTCTATCAAAGTTGCCAGAAAACTAAGTGATGATATTTTCACCAAGGAAAATGCCTTAGGAACTGGCAAAATTGATACGAATTATAGACCAGGATTTGGAAGAGAATCCTTTGAAATTGAACAAGCAAAACAGGAAAACATGACGAATTGTGAAAACTCTGAATCTACTGTACCTAATCTTTTCACATCTGTTAATGAGGAAGATTCAGATGAAGAAACAGTTATCAACTGTAGTCCAGATGATACTGCTTTCAGTGTTTCCAAAAAGTCTTTCAAAAGAGTTGTAAATTCTGAAATAGACTCTGCAAGTTCTTTAACTCACCAAATCAAACATACAGATGGAACCACTAAACTCAAAAACTTTTTGAATGGAGAAAATTCCTCTTATGAGGATGGTAGTACTTCTATACCAACTGCTTTTCCTACAATGACTTCATCAATTGTTGGAAAAACTAGTTTGGGACAAAAATACTCCATGAAACAACAAACAAGCAAAAAATCCATTCAAGTCACCAAAACCCCACTAATCAAGCCAAACATTTTTGAAAACCAACCAAAGAAACCAGTTAAACCCTACATTATACCTCATAAACAGGTTTCAAAACAAAAACCAAAACCTTTTCAAAAACCTTTTGAAAACCGCTTTCAAGATATTACTTTTAATCATTCAAGGATCTTTCAAAAACCATCACATCATAAAGTTTCAAACCATCATCATCAAAAAGCTTTTCAAAATCGCCCATCACATCCCAGATATGAAGAAAACTTTTCAAACAAACCTTCACATCTAGGATATCTTTCACCAAATCACAGATCTTATCAACCCACAGGTTTTCAAAAACAAATCACATGTTGGGTAAAATTGATAGATCAAATCAAACCTTAACCATTCCATCATCATAAACCAAACCATTACAATAATGTGAAGTCAAATGATAAAAGAAATTCATTAAGAAAAGCACCCAAAATAACAACTGACAAACCAGGACCCATTCAGATTTGGGTACCTAAACTTTTTGTCTGATTACAGGTACTTAATGCTGGAGAACCCAATGATGATACATGGTATATTGATAGTGGGTGCTCCAAGCATATGACAGGAAACCGGAACTACTTACGTGACTTCAAACCTATACAAACCAATCAAGATGTTACCTTCGGCAACAACATGAAAGCAAAAATCAAAGGTTATGGAAACATAACAAATGGTAATTTTACCATAAAGAAAGTTGCCTTCATCAATGACCTGAAACACAACCTCATCAGTGTTTCTCAACTGTGTGATAACATTCTTGAAGTTCTTTTCACCAAACAACGAAGCTTGATCATGGACGCCAAAACCAAAGATGTTATAGTTGATTCTGACTGTGCCGGAAATATGTATCCACTTGACATGGATCTTATCTATGGTAAACCCGATATATGTCTGCTATCTAAAGCCCTAGCAGATATTAGTTGGTTATGGAACCGCCGCCTTTCCCATCTAAACTTTGGGTACATCAACAAATTAATCGGCGATGATCTTGTTCGAGGGCTACCACTTCTGAAGCTTGATAACGATACTCTTTGTGCTGCATGTGAAAAAGGAAAACTTTCCAAATCCACTCACAAAAGCATCTCAGAATCTAGTGTATCCGAACCACTAGAGTTGTTGCACATAGACCTTTGTGGCCCTGCCAAAACCCAAACCATACAGGGAAAAAAGTACATTCTTGTTGTCGTTGATGGTTTCTCGCGCTTTACTTGGGTCTTTTTCTTAAGACTAAAATCAGAAGCACCTGAAGAGATGATCAACTTCATCAAACAAATCGAGCTGAAGCTGAAACGACCTGTTCGAAGAATCCGAAGTGATAATGGTTTAGAGTTCAAAAACAATACTCTAGATTCATTTCTCAAAGACAAAGGAATTGAACACAACTTCTCAGCCCCATACACTCCACAACAGAATGGTGTTGTCGAAAGAAGGAACCGAACTCTATGTGAAGCTGCAAGATCAATGCTTATCTTCGCTGATCTGCCACAATACTTCTGGGCAGAAGCAATAGCCACAACTTGCTATACTCAAAATCGTTCCTTAATCCATAAACATCTTCATAAAACACCATATGAATTCATTAACAACCGAAAACCAAACATCAAATTTTTTCATATTTTTGGTTGTCGATGCTTCGTAAAGAATAATAAAGATCATCTTTCAAAATTTGAATCAAGGTCGGACGAAGGAATTTTCCTTGGTTACTCGTTTTCTTCAGCTACTTATTGAGTACTGAATAAACGTACTAGAGTAATTGAAGAAAGTATCGATGTTCATTTTGATGAATTTTATGTTAGGAAATTGGATCGTGAACATTTTGGTTCAAAAATGATTGAAAATATTTTTCAATATCCAATTCAACAAACACCTTCTCCTGACATAGACATTGAAATCGATCTTGATTTGCTTTTTGAACAACCAAAAACCGCTTACAATTCTGAACTTCTAACTACTTTAATTGACCCTACAGGAACACACAGTGAAGTAATTCCACAAACAAACCAAAATGATGCAAATCAATTCGAGGGGGAACCACCAACGCATACTTCCTCTTTGGAACAAACACCAAATCCTCCTTTAAACACCCCATCCCCAAATAGCCAAAACAATCCCGATGCATCATTTATGGGGGAACCTTCAAACCTATTCCAAGATGAAACACCCGGAGAAGAACAATGGGATACTGAAACTCCAATTATTATAGCGGAAGAGAATCACTTAATAAAGTGGACCAGAAATCATCCAACATACCAAATCATCGGAGATCCCAACTTAGGCATTCAGACTAGAGGCGCATCCACAAATGAATGTTTATTTGGAGCCTTCTTATCCATGAATGAACCCAAAACCATACATTCTGCTATAAAAGATCCAGATTGGGTAAAAGCTATGCAAGAAGAGCTAGCAGAATTTGAAAGAAACGACGTATGGAATCTTGTTCCTACTCCACCCGATGTTACTGTTATAGGTTCAAGATGGGTATACAGAAACAAGACTGACGATCAAGGAATCATTTGTCGAAACAAGGCACGTCTTGTAGTCAAAGGATATTCACAACAAGAAGGAATCGACTACGATGAAACATATGCTCCAATTGCCCGAATTGAAGCAATTTGCATCTTTCTTGCATATGTTGCACATAAGAATTTCAAAGTATTCCAAATGGATGTTAAATGTGCATTCCTACATGGAGAGATAGATCGCGAAGTATACTTCCAACAACCACGAGGTTTCGAAGATCCCAAATTTCCAGATCACAGCTTTAAATTGCAGAAAGCTGTCTACGGCTTGAAACAAGCACCTCGAGCTTGGTATGCCACGTTGTCAACCTTTCTCGAAGAATCAGGTTTTAAAAAAGGTTCAATTGATCAAACCCTCTTTCGTAAAATCTTTAATAAACATCTGTTAATCGTACAAATATATGTTGATGACATTATTTTCAGTTCTACTGATGAATCTTTAAGTGTTAAGTTTGCAGATGTAATGAAGAGCAAATTTGAAATGAGCATGATTGGGGAGATGACTACTTTTCTCGGACTTCAAATCAAACAGTCAACTGATGGCATTTTCATCAACCAAGAGAATTATGTCAAAAACCTACTCACTCGTTTTTCAATGGAAAAATCCAATACCGCAAAAACCCCAATGGCTTTTGGATACAAAATTGATGCAGACTTAAATGGCAAACCCGTTGACCAGAAAAGATATCGTGGAATGATCAGATCACTCTTGTACCTCATTGCCAGCAGACCTAACATCATGTTTTCTACATGTGTTTGTGCTAGATACCAAGAAAATCCTATGGAATCCCATGTAGTTGCTGTGAAATGCATCTTCAAATACCTTAAAGGCACTCCTAAACTTGGCCTTTGGTATCCAGCTAAATCCGATTTTCAGCTGAACGCTTTCACCAACTCAGACTACGGAGGATGCAAGCTAGATAGGAAGAGTACATCTGGTAGCTGTCAATTCCTAGGAGGTAGACTAGTGAGTTGGACTTCAAAGAAACAGACTTGTGTATCCACATCAACAGCAGAAGCTGAATATGTCGCTGCCGCCAGCTGTTGTTCACAAGTCATATGGATGCAAACTCAACTGCGTGACTATGGCTTCAAAATCTCACAAATTCCCATATTTTGTGACTCAACCAGTGCAATTGCCATTTCTCACAATCCCGTTCACCATTCCATGACAAAGCACATCGACATTCTATATCACTTTATCAAAGACAACATTCAAAAGGGTCATATCGAACTACACTTCATCAACTCCGAAGATCAAATTGTCGATGTCTTCACTAAGGCTCTCGATGAAACGAAGTTTCAATACTTCCTAGGCCGTCTAGGAATGTTAAATCCAGATAACATCCATCCTTAAACTTTTACTTTTTGTTTGTACAAAAGTGTGTTTACTTTCACTCAAAAAGAAAATTCAAAAACATTTGAAAACTGCTTTCTTTTCAAAAAAAAAAATAACCAAAAACATTGAAATAACCAATATTTCCAAAAACATTCAGAAAAACAAATCTTCAAAAATATAATAAAAGACTTGTCGTAATAAGCTTTTATAGAACCTTGTGATTAATCGTCTTTTGACTTAATTTTCAGATGCTTATGCTCGATGAAGATTTTAAGTCATATTGATTCTCAATTGGAGTGAAGGTTCAAATCTCCTACTTTTCATAATGTACATAACTTTATTTCCTTCAATTTTATTTCATTATTGATGATTTTAAAAAGGGACATAAGGTTAGGAGGTTCAGATGAAAACAAAAACCCATGTGAGAATTTGTGCCTCATCAATTTGAATCATCATGGAATTCATTTCTTGTGAGCTTAGGTGTGTCACTATTGCTTATAAGGTATATCCGGTTATACCTTGTCACGGTCTCATTTTTGCTTAGATATCAAAATGACCAGGGACGATACATTCATTTCTTACATACTAGACAAACTGTCTTTTATGCCACTAATCCCTACCTAGATATAAGCCAACCAAAAATGATGTCTTGAGATCCCGTGATCCATCAACAAGAAAAGACGAAACAAGATAAAGAAGAATCAACAAGAAAGCTAAATCATTCACCGAAGAAATACCAAACAAAACAAAAAAAAAAACTCTACATTTGGTATTTTCAAACAAAGTTCAACCAAATGGTTATTTCAAAGCAAACATCAAAAGATCTCGTGATCTGTTTTTAACCATTTTTCACAAAAAGGGATATCTTAATCCCGCAAGATAGATACTCTCAAAAATCCCAATTTTCTCAAATGTAGAAAATTCTCGATGCTAAAACAAAATATCCTTTTACAACAAATAGATATTGATCAACAAAAAGGATACCATCAAAGAAAAAGCTGCAACAACAATGGATTTCCCGGGATACTGTAGCCTTCATCACTGAAGATTCTTAGTTGCAAACTGCACTATGAAAATTACTAAACCCCTCTACATGTATTTCCCGACGGAGAGAGAGAGAGAACTTAAATGGTATGAATGAAGAAACCCGCTGAGTAATGCAAAAACCAGTCTTATGTGATTGATTATCTAATAATGAGACTAAGTGACCTTTCGGGAAAAGCATAGTTGAACACCTCCAATATGAGTGTGAGTCGTCAGAGAGAGATATCACTCGTTTTTAGTGATCATTAACTTGTTCTGTTGCCAGAACAACCAAACACCCAAGTGAAGTGTGAGCTATACCTATGAGCGTTCATCTGAATCGACATGTTAGACCACTTGTCGTCATTAATAATGCTATAAAATCTTAAGAAATTTCTTTAGATACATATATGGCTACCCTTTGATAACCGAACCCGAGACTTTGATTCGGAAACAAATTTCTGAAAATCTTTTACATAAGATATGTTAAACCAAGTCACAAACTTTCAAATCAATTGCTATGGTTTTATATATATCTTATCTATTGACAAATCTTTTATCTCGAATCTTCAAAAGTTAAACTGTCAATATGATTATATCATACCTGTCCTTATTTCAGCAATGATCACATAGGGGGAAATTATTGAAAAATGCTCTTATGTAACCTTGTATGTGACCATAACTGAAATAAGATGAACTGTTTTTATACAATCTAACAAATATTATCAGTTATTTCAGGTTGCATGAATGCGTGATAAAACGGAAAATACGAAAACATGCAAATGACGAAAACACATATGTGTGACTAAACAGTTTCAACAATATATATATATATATATATATATATATATATATATATATATATATATATATGTATGTATTATATACATATGTATGTATTATATATGTATATCTGTATTATATATATATAAGTTGTATATATGTTGAATAGTCAAAGATGAAGAAGCCAAAAACCCTTCCCACGTTTTTTTTGCTCCTACTACTCTACATCAACTTGCATGACCAGCCATACTCTATCACTTAAACTCAAGTACACTAGATGAAGATATTTGTTTCAATGCATATATGTATACGTGAGTATGTAGTGTGTGTGTTCATTTTGTAATATTGTAACACTTCTACAAACTACAAACACTACCAAGAACATCACAAATCTTCATCTTCCTCAAGAACAAAGACAAATCCCTGGAGCTAAATGAAGAACACCAAGATCAAACAAGAAGCTAAATGAAGAACACCAAGATCATCAACAATGAAATGAAGAACACCATCAACCATCTTCATCTTCTTCATTGAAACTAAATGTTTTTCATCTTCACCACCTTTGATCATCACGTCATACACCACTAAACACTTTCCTTACATCAAAACACCAAAACACAACCATGAAACAACCCAAAACCTTATGCATCAAGATCAACCACAAAACCCATCACTATTCATCATCATCTTCATAAGAAATTTCACCACCTTTACCACCTTATATCAACCTCCTTCCAACCTCTAAACAACCTTGAAAACATCCTCAAAACACCATAACACCATTACCCTAGCCAAAACATCACAAACAAAACTTACCTTCAAATCACAAAAATCCCGTAATTGACTCTGACACGAACACGCCCCGTGTTAAAAACCAAGGCAAAATCAACAAGCCCCGTGTTGCCCTCTGATTGTCTTCTTCATACTTCTGAACCTCAACACGCCCCATGTTCAGCAAGGCTAAATCAACATGCCCCGTGTCAGCATCAGCATCATGAACACGCCCCGTGTTCAGCAAGGCTAAATCAACACGCCCCGTGTCAGCATCATTCATCAAGAAAACCCTCCAAAACCCTCCTACACGACCCTTGTCACTTGTGCCTTATCTTACACGACCCGTGTGCATGTTTTTACCCAAAAATACCTCAAATACAAATACATAAACCCATGTATGTTGTACCCTTTTGTAAACACTTGTTTTACATAAAATCGAGCTTTACATGAACTTTTTGTTACTTATCCAATGCCGGATTGATCTTTGAACAAATATCGACCAGTCGCTCCAAGAGTCCCAATATCGACCAGTCCATTCAAAGAACAAATATCGACCAGTCGCTCCAAGAGTCCCAATATCGACCAGTCCATTCAAAGAACAAATATCGACCAGTCGATCCATAAGTCCAGTTCAGTCAATTTATTGACGAACCTACTTGATATATATTTATATATTTATATACTTTAGTATAGCTTTATTTCATTTAAATATAGTCATTTATATTATTTATAGCTTTATGTCATTTAAATACAGTCATTTATATTATTTATAGCTTTACGTCATTTAAATATAGTCATTTATATTATTATAGCTTTCAGTCATTTATAGCTTTCATATTTATACTTATTCCGCAATTATTATTCTTTATATATATATATATATATATATATATATATATATATATATATATATATATATATATATATATATATATATATATATATATCTTATATCTTAAACTGATATATCTGTCACACAGTAACTGGTAACCGAGCCTTTTGTTGTGATGATCAGATTGTTATATTTCCAACAAATCGGTATCTGAGCTGTTATATAAAAGGAATAATACCCAACACATTTTATATTATTTTTGCTGAATTTAAAGTTTATGTTTATAAAATAAACGAATCAACTTCTTAAGAAACTATAAAACAAATATATAAACACCATAAAAAAACTAAATTAAACATAGATTAAAATTATAACACAACTTCAAATCAAAATGAAGCTTTTACCTTTGTAAACAATTTCCTTTAAGAACATGAAATAACAAAGCAAAACTTGTCATATTTACAGCAAAATAATACATATAATATAAATGAATCACAAGCAAAAACAAAAATTCCACCACCAGATCCCTGAAACTAATCTAGAATTCAACAATAAATATTTTGTTTATTTTTCTTGGTATTAGATTGAACAAACCATATCTATTTCCATTTGTTTTCTCAAAAAAGAGGTCCAACTGTTGCTTGGCTAGAATTCATGCTCATATCTATAGAAATTTGGTTCCATTGGGCAACCATCTTCATATACATCTAGATACTTGCAGCACCAAAATGGTTGAACAATCCTCTAGAACCTTGAACGACTTAATTGTGTACATGAACACAACTCTACTTCTTGTAAACTCAAACACCCATTTGTATAGACTGGCAGTGTGCATCATCATAAATAAACAAATATCATCAGCAACACTAATAATTGAATGCAAGGTAAATAAGAAGAAAAAATTGAAATATTCGCTGAGAATTGTTTTTCATTGAAAAAAAAATGCAATGTATGTGGTAACCGTATTTAGAGCAAAAAAGAAAGAAGAAAAAATCAATGTATGTGGTGAGATTTCATTTTGAGGGACAAAATAAAAGAAAACCTTACCGGGAAAAATTGGAGACGATGGCGGTGGTCGAAGACGACAGAGTCATTGAAGCCGGCGACGGCTTCGTCAATTGCGGAAGAGAGAACACAAGACGAGTTTTGAAGATAAAATCTTTTGCTGCAGATCGAGAGGTAGGAGAAAATGGGGGTGAGGGTCGATGGAGTAGAAAGGAAAAAAGAAACGGATGAAAAATTATTAGGGCAAAGGCAAGAGCAAGGCGCGTCCTTTTTTTAATTCAGATGTAATATTATATCTGAAACTTTAAGAGGATTTTTGAAAATTAAGATGCTTTTTTTTCATACCCAAACAAACACTCTAAATCTTAATAGTTTAGACATTGCCTCTTAATTTTTCAATTAAGAGGCTAACAAACATCCCCAAAGTCTGCAACAAAACAATTTTCTATGTATCATTTTTTATCGAGAGAATTTTACTAAGAATTCTTAATTAATACCCTTCACTCCAATTCAAAATACCCCTGCAAGAGCATGGTAGCTGCCATAAATATCACCATAGATTGTTACCTGGCTTTTAAGCTGAAGGACATTGCAGAAAGTTTGTAAATTTATTATGTAATTACAAAAAGATGAACTAAAACGTAGTTTTACTCCAAGTTTAGTTGCATATAAAACCATAAAAAAGCATACCCGTACATTGCTTTTCACCATCAAAGTCTCCGTGGCATTTTCACATAACAACGTAACCTGCATGTCATTAAAACATAACACTATAAACTTTCTCCTACAATGGCAAAAAAAAAAAAACAAAAAAACCAAAAAAACCAAAAAAAAAAAAACAAAAAACAAAAGAACAAAAGAACAAAAAAAAAACAAAAACAAAAACAAAAAAATATCTAGAAATCATTATAGTTGAAACTCATATAATGTATGAAATAAATAACAATAAATTGCTGGACCTTTGCATTAATCAAGAATTACCATTTATAAAATCAAGTGGAAATTTTTTCAAGAAACATTTGCAACAAATAATAATATGCTCACGAGGCATTTACATTTGAAGTTTCAAACAAAGATATGAAATTGCATCATGATAAACAAATCCTTACATATAAAATCGATCCAATCGAAGCACCAAAATAAAGTAAAACATATGGAACCCATCTCCAATTCTTCATTCACATGCCTCAAATTTAACAAAAATGGTGAGTTCTTCCATGGCATCCGTTTACCAAAATTAGAACCCAATTAGAGGGAGAAATTACACCGATACCTTACTTTTATTCAAAACAGATAAAACCAAGAATGATGAGATTATAATCTATATTGAAACAACGAAGAAAGCCCTAGTTTTTTTGTTACCTTCTTTGTTACCCATTTCTTTCGATTCCTATGAAGATTTATGGATCGGATAACAAAACGCGTTACATATTGGAAATGGTTGTGGGGTTTAACTTTCTTCATGACTTTCACATTAGGGTTTGTAGGGGGCGATTGGAGGCAGGCTTCATAAGAGGGAAAGAGAATTCTAAGAAACAAAACCTAATCAGATAGTAAACAGAAACCAAAAGTACAAAGAAACGTACAAACAAAAAATGACATAATCGAACCAACCTTTATAGGAATGGACGTTGTAAATTGTTGATGAATTAAGATTAGGGTTCCGACTTCCAATTGTTGATGCAAGAGGAGGGAGATGAATGAATTACCAACAGATAAAAATATGGATGAAGTATTATGGTTAATAGAGAACCGGTATATGAATGCAGAGGGTAAATGTTTCTTGGCGGATACAGGAGAGTCCAAAATGAAACGGTGTGATCCGCTTGGAAGGAACTGGCTTTACGAAGACGACGGTACCCATGGATCCACCTCAATGGGTTCCACATCAAACCCGTCCAAATATAGTACTTGGAGACACTTTCACGCGTTGTACGCGCCTTAGGAAAAAAGGGTTTATATATATATATATATATATATATATATATATATATATATATATATATATATATATATATATATATATATATATATATATATATATGGAAAGTATAACATATATATGAGTTTTAATTAATTATCTTTTTGAAACAGTATAATTACAAAAAAAAAAAAAAAACATATTTAAAATGTTTAATTAAATATTTTCGACATTACCATATATAACATATGATAAATATATTAACGATTAAACCACAATATACAACAACTGTATTACAATAATCAAAAGATGAAGAAAATATAAAAAAGAATTAGTATAACAAACTTACAAATTGAAAGTTTTAATATAATAATATATCTCCAAAAGTGGTTATAAGACCTCAACCCAACACAAAAACCTTTAAGTTAGCATTGTTATAGTAAACTTTCCACTAAATGCTAATTAAACATAATATAAATTATAAAACTTGTGAGTGTTAAATCATAATTAAGAAAAATTTTGTGTTGCATTAGTTAAAAAAGGGGGTTTCAAATGAATGTGGTTTGAGGAAGTTAAAAAAATGGTTTCAAATTCATGAGATTCAAGAAAAGATGCTAGCTTTATAAGTATGTATGATTTTATATAATTATATAAATTTTTTTTCCTACAATACACTGAACTATATAAAATTTAGTGGAATATATTTAAATATTTATTTAAGAATTAGTAAATTTTATTTTTCCTAGCGAAGGGTTTAGTAGTAGCCATCAAACTCATAAGTTTATTAAATGTCAAAACAACATTGCACAATACTATGGTTTTATCCATGGAATGACATCTAAGCTTAATAGCTTATTCAACTTTCTCATTGAATTCTTCATTATAAATGCTCTAACATTCACTATTTTTGTTTATCCATATGGCTCCTCTACCAAATAACAAATTAACTGACCGAGGAAACAAGTAGATCCTTGGTTAATTTTTATTATGGAAAGTACTTTTTCCTTTGATTGTGAATCGATTAGCAAAAACAAGCAAAACTTTGGACATAGCTTTTATACTCTAATTTTAATGTTTAGTGGAGATGTCCATAAACATTTATATTTTTTTAAAACAAATATAAATATTTGTAGGTTTAAGTATCAATAATACTTTATAACATCCTTTTAGATTTTTAAAGACTTTTAAAAATTCAAATATAATAAATAATCCTTTATTTTTGAGTAAATTACACGAATGGTCCCTATGTTTTAGGGTAAATTACATGTTGGGTCCCTAACATATTTTTTTGAACTCGAAAGATTTCTACTGTTTGTTTTTGTTACGCGCTTGGTCCCTGTCTTACCTAAAAAGAATATTTTGCCATTGAATTTTTATTTTATTTAAATAAACACACCCTCAACCTCATCCCTCTCATCTTAGCTAACCTACCCCATCATTCTTTCCTATTTAAATAAGTCTTTTTAGGTAAGGCAGTGACCAAACGCGTAACAAAAACAAACAGTAAAGACCAAGCGCATGACAAAAACAAACAATAGAGACCATCCGAGTTAAAAAAATAAGTTAAGGATCAAATGCACAAATTATCCCAAACCATAGGGACCATTCGTGTAATTTACTCTTTATTTTTATGTTATTGGGGTCTTCAGGTTTTCTAATGAAGATAATATATCTATTTATTTTATAAATCACTTCCATTTTCAGCGTCATAGTGGAAAATTTATCATAGGATGTATCATTTAGGGTTAGTGTGTGTGTGTGTATGTGTGTGTGTATATATATATATATATATATATATATATATATAATCCTTATATATTGAGGATAAAATTGCGAAAATGGTCCTTGTGGTTGTCAAAATTATATGGTTTTGGTTCAAAAAAGTTTGGTGATGCATCGGTGGTCCAATTACGGATACCTTGTGTGGTTTTGGTCTCTATGGTTGATAATTTGTTGTGCTTTTGGTCCATACCTCACCTAAAATGAGTACTATACCCCTAAATTAGTTATTTTTATTTATTTTAAATACAAAAAAAACTAAAATAAATCCCATCCCACCCCACCTAATTCATCACTCCTACCAATCTCTCTCAAGAAACACAAACACATCGTCTCCACCAAAAAAAATTCCACTTCACGACCACCCTGACTGTGACAACCCGATATTTCGAGACAATGTAATGTAAAACCAATCAAATTTAGGTCAAAATATAACTTTCCTAAAATCTTATTTGTGTTAAATAAAGTAGTAGGAATCGTATCAAGGTTTTCGTACATATAAAGAACCCTAAAATCCGAGTTATAACGAAGAAGTTATGACCAACCCAAGATTCTCGGCAAAACCGGCAACACCAATTAAACAAAAAACGCGAAGTTTCAATACAATAGTTTTTAGCCTTAAGTATCAAAATGAAAGTTATAGATAACCTCAAACCGTGAGCGTACATAAAAAGAACGTCCAAATCTGACTTCGTATGAGAAAGTTATGATTTTTCCAAGATTCGGGTATAGCAGTAGACAGCTAAAAACTCGAAATAAAGCTCGAGATACTTTTGACCAAAACAACCTAAATAAGAATCTAAGGTCTCAACATTAGTAGCGCAACGGCAAAAAGTCTGACGAAAACGGACACCGATAAAGAAGTTATGGATTTTTAACGGACTTTTCGTGTCCTGGCCCGTTCAAAATAAATAATTAAAAATAATGTCAAAATTTGCCAATGAAGTCTAAACGAGAGTTGTAGATAACATTTTCAGCTATGCGTGCATATAAAAAACGTCGAAAACGGAGCTCGTGTGCGAAAGTTACGGATTTTACAAGTTCGGGGTCCAAAATCTGAGGCTGTCAGGCCCCCACAACGTGGCACAGCTTGGCTGCGACCCGGCAAGTGACTGAGGGCGTCCAATCAACGGAAGGGGATAAGGCTTGCTCCCCACGACATGGTCAACCTTAGCCATGACGTGGCACACCAGAAATTCCCCTATAAATAGAACTCTTGGGGTGCCGGGTTTAGGTGCTCCATTCTTCCATCTCTCGTGTTGAAACTCTGCGGTTAAGCTCCCGAAGCCCACCCGAAGCCCCGGTTTTCACCTTCAAGTCCCAAAGGAAGGTTTGGTGTTCCCGAGATTCCTGAAATTTTCCCCCGCTTTCAACTCTTCCTATCAAAGTTCTGCTCGATTCTTCTCTAGACTATTTCAAATCAACCACTTCAATCATGTGAGTTCATACACCATAACCAATGTTTTAAACTACTTTTAAATGTTTAATGGGGGGGGGAATACAAGTAGAATCATGCTAGTATTATATCAATCACATGTGATTAATAAGTAGAATTACGCTAGTTATTACATCAATCACATGTGATTAATATACAACATTAAAAAGATTTGGCTACTCATTAGCCGTTTTACCAAACAGTTTCCTTCAAATGATTTTTATAAACATTTTATATGTTTTAAACTACTTAATACACTGTACATCTTACTCGGTACATTACCTTTCAAACTTATTTACAACTGTGTTTCAATCAAATGTTTCCTTATACTCAAAACTGTTTTATCATACTTATGCCTTCAAATTGTTTTATAGATCGACATCAAGTCGATCTTTTCTTAAAATAATATTTATGTTTCAAATGTCTTACAAAATTTATTTATGCTTTTATATTATAAATTGCATGCCTCTATATGTATAGTTATATAAGAAATGTTTAAAAGACTTAGGAAGGCTATCCACCCTATTTCCTTTTCGCGCCTTGAGATGTGGTCTGGTGGGATATTGGGTATTCGTCCGAAAGTCGTTTAAATATTAGTTATATATCATGTGTACATATATAGTCATAAAAGGTCTTTCCAGTTCATCCCATGCCCTTAGTTAGTAAGGGTATACATCCATGACCATACGTACCAGTTAGACTGCTAGTAAACTACCATATGGGTAGTTTAGGAAGATACTAGAACCATTACTAGAACGCGATATCATACAATGAGTCAGTTCATTCATCAGTCAATACTTTCTAGAACATTACATATACAACTATACTAGGATGAGAACATATACAATTATACTAGGACGAGAACATATACAACTTTACTAGGAAGAGAACATATACAACTATACTAGAACAAGAAACATTACCCTTACATTAATACGTTAACAACTGTGATCCACTGTATCGGAGCATGCCTTAAATGTCATGGCCTGAGTTGTAGCCAGAATTCTCTTGGAGGGAGAGCGTTGAGTTTGCGTATAGATCTATATTGGATTGACAATCCTACACCTTGCTGCTAGCTACAGTCGGACCTGCAGGTCTGCGGGTGCCAAACGTCATTCCGTTATTACGACCGTTCTTTATGTCGTTGTTATCAGTCGATAGTATGGTGCAATTATCACATTATACGTTAATATAAATCCGGTTTAAGGTAGTTAGTACAGCAGTAGTTCCTATAATACAAAACTACATTACTACAATGATTTACCCATTACATTTTTAGCGATAACCTCACTTAAACTTTAATGTACAAACTATATTTTGTTAATAGATAGTTACACTTGGGAAATTACACACTTTTACATCAAACGAGCATACAAAACAGTTAAGCCTTGGTAGAAGGCTACTTTAATAGAAAATATAGGTTTTTCTGAGAGATTCAAACTTTTTCAAATTCATACAATACATAGACTTACAAATTCTTACATACAAATTAAGACACTAAATACTTATGATCTCACCAGCTTCAAAGCTGATACTCGCTTTCAAAATTACTTGTATCCTCAGGTCATCATAGGCAGGTACCGATGCAAGGAGAAAGGAAGATGGAGCTTGTTCAAGACTTATCTTCCCATTTTGATTTATGCTTTAGTGTTTATCAAAATTTGACAAAATACAATTGTATAATAATTATTTTATTAATGCAATGGATGATGTTGTTGCTTGTTTACTACTTTACATTGTTGTTGATATTATATATGACGTCCTCCGCCCCAGAACGTTTCCGCTGTTCTCGGTTTTGGGGTGTGACAGATTGGGATCAGAGCATTGTTTATAGTGAATTGAGTATATCAACCCATAAAAGATATACTAACTATAAATACAATGGGATTAAAAATACTCTGATTTAGAGTTTATACTTTAAATAATAAAATATTTAAGTAAGTATATGTGCCTGCATTCATACTAAAATCAGTGCACTAGGGCAGTACAAAAGAATTACGATTGTTGGGCAACACAAGTGGGCTTAGAGACATATGGTCAAAACTGGGAAGGTATAGCCTGATCACCTATATTATCCGAGGGTTGACTAGCATGTGCCTAAGTTTAATTGTGTGGTTGCAACAATGCTAAAATCTTACCAACCCTACCACAATGAGAACAATAGAACATAACATTAAAAATTTAAAATACTATACGAGTATTTGGTGTTACTATAAGTACTTTATACTTGAGAACTAAAATGGGATCTTCATTATTAAGTTGATAGTTGCTAAGTGGATACACTGAGGCTATATGTAATTAGGATGTTATAGACTTAGAATATGTGATAATTTTGCCTTGCCCTTATTCTGTGTGAATTTGGAATTAAGGTCACTTATTCGAAGGTCTATCCTGTTTAGATTACACATAGCTGGTATGCACTTCACAAATAGCGATGTAACTAATGA
Source organism: Lactuca saligna (assembly GCF_052625555.1). Classification (NCBI taxonomy): domain Eukaryota; kingdom Viridiplantae; phylum Streptophyta; class Magnoliopsida; order Asterales; family Asteraceae; genus Lactuca; species Lactuca saligna. The sequence continues at coordinate 182,159,805 of NC_136423.1, forward strand.
AGGTTTTCTAAATAATTATCTAGATAGTTCGTCAAATAATTATCCTCTTACCCTAAATTCTCGCTTAGAAATCATAGCTGGACTCCATCCCCTCAGCAACCAGTATCTTCCGAACGAAGTCATAGCTGGTTGGTTTGAAGAAGAACCAGTGAATGATCATCCTATCCCCTTGGATGATCACCATGATGAAGACTTTTCATATGATGCTAACTCCGAACCAGAAGTTGAGAACCTACCCCGAGCAACTCCCGTTCCAACTCTTAACCCTCGTCCGGCTTTTCATGGCCCGACCCCGAGTGAGTGGAATGCTTGGAAACAGGGAGCCAAGGACAAGATCAGTCTATGCCATTTGATGGCGACCGAAGCTTTTGCAACTTGAACAATGGGGGCTCAGCAGATAGAGTCTTGTCAATCTTGGTCTGCAGACTGTCCTGAAATGAGATTCAAGGTAGGACAACCCTACATCAGATTGCAGAAGTAGTCGCCTATGCTAGAATGCATACCCTCCACACCATTCATCTAGAAGATGCTCACGAGAGATCAGAGAGAAACCATGAAACCCTACTGCAAGCACTGAATGAATCACGAGCCGAAGTGATAGGGCTCCGAGTACGCCAGATGGTGTGCGAAAGACACCTACGTGACGTGGAACGTCAATTGGCTGAACTAAGCGTTCACCAGAGGGAGGACCATCGCCAGTAGTAGATGCTTTACTTTATTTCCTTATAAGGAGGAATCGTATTTTTCTATCTATGCCTGATGTGGCATTTTCTATGAAATTATCTTGTACCGTAAGTACTTTAGTTAGGTCTTTATGCTGTCAGGAACTATCTCCTGTGGATATGATGTAAGACCTTTACAAGGTCATTTTCCTGAACCTTTACGTCGTAAATATCCATGATATTGACAGCCGGCTAGCTTTTGTGTCATTTCCTTCATTCAAGTACTCTTATCGTACTCTCATTGGAGTCTATCTAAAACCTGATTTAGTTAAGTCATTGGACCATAACAAGTTAGATACGGAGACATTTCCAAGTCTCTTTCAGTGGTTGGATTTTGTTATTCACCAACCCACGATACCTCAACTTGTACAAAAAACGTCTTGAGACCATTCTACAAACTTACCCCTACTCATTGCTAGGACTGCATCATAGGGATGTAGGTCAAACCTTCGCGAACATACTTTCATTCTGTACTAGGACTGCATCATAGGGATGTAGGTCAAACTTTCGAGAACATCGTCCTACTCTTTACATGAACAATCTAAGTACATCAGGGTCAACCAGAATCGCTCACAAAATCCTTACTTTTCGTGTTACAGAATCATCCAGAAGCAATCAGTCGATCAGCGATACCCCCACTTTTCCTATGGACGCCGCTACCTTTCAAACAACAGTTACAGCTGCAGTGGTGGCTGCCGTAACCGCGATCCTTGCACACCATAGCGCTAACAGCACAGTCAATGCAACTAATGGGAACGAAGTTTCCAATCGTGGTATCCATCCAGGAAGTCGTCAAACAGTAACAGTCACAGGCTCGCAAAGCCGAAAAACATAAAACAAGAAACGAAAGCGTCAAGCCCGGAAGGAACGCAAGAGATCCCAAAAGCTGGCTATACAACAGCAGCAAGTGGAAACCCCTGCCATCCCAGTACCGAGCAGGCCATACGAGGGAAAACTCCCGAAGTGTGATAAGTGTAGTTTCCATCATCATGGGGCTTGCCATGAGATGCAGTGTTGCAATTGCCTAAACATAGGGTACCATGCTCGTAACTGTGGAGCACCAGCGTGACCCATCACTCAAGTCCCTTTCATCGGGACTAAACCTGCACACAAGATTTGTTATAGCACCGAACGATTTAAGAAGCAGTTTTCAAAGTGGAGTAACTAGGAAGGCACTCGTGTCCACATAACATTGGCTAAACACCGCAATCCCGTCTCCAAGGCTAGTACTAGCCAGTCATGCCACCAATGCGGTGAGGTAGGGCACTTCAAGAAAGATTGCCCGATAACAAAGAACTCTGGTGCAGATGGGAAAATTTTCAGGATCACAGCTGCAGGAGAGCCTACTCCGGAACCACGTTAAATGTAATTTGGGAGTTTCGTTGTAACAAACTTATAAACTATCTAGAACTAGTGCAACTAGAGTCTTACCTTTTGCGAGATCCTATCTGTATAGGAATTCTCGTGCTGCGTATACTTGTCTTTTGTAGTATATCTTATTCGCAGCAATAGTCTTGTGGTAAATCTAAAGTACTATAACTCTGTTCATGGTTGCACAATTGTGTTTTCTCTGTAATCGTCTATGTTTAATTCTAATGTCTTTAAAGTTTCTGTATGATTCCGACATTATCATACAATCATATTCAATTTGATCGACGCCAAAACAGCTTCATACGTACATCTCTTTCTTCTAGATCGTTTTTCCAGCGAAGCCGTCATATCAGAATACTGTAGTACGAATGCCAGGAGTACCACTTAGTTATTTTCTTTCCGAAGAAATCCCCGAAGTACCACTCGTGCAGTACGTCAAGTTCAATCCCAGGATTTATATGATTGATCTATCACTAAGAAATGTATGCATAAGAGTGATATATAATCAAGGTTCTACAGGTTTAGAATTGATGATTCCACTTTAACTTCTTTTCCCGAATGGGATGTGAGGGTAAGGAAGAATCAGTTATTCGACTACCTTTTCAATCTTAATTATATACGACTCGTATACACGAGATTGTGATCATGAAGCCCTGTATAAATTCTAAAATGGACTTCAGGGCGGAGAACTGCCTAAGTATACGAGTAATCACATCGTCATGTGGACAAACTTAGAACCCAGTACGACTCCCGAAAACAAATCGCCCTATAGTTTAAAATTAAGCACCCTCGGAGATACCAGAACAGTACAAAACACTTGACGAACTACACAGAAAGTGAATTAGAAGGCTAGGCTTCTCACCCTAGAGAAACCCGGTCATATTCTCACGGAGATCGACGGATTGCAACGTATGTGCCTCGGATATCGAGGACTCCGTCAAGATTTTCATAGAAATCGTTATCTCTGCCTCGCATAGACAAAATGGTTGAGCAAACGCAAGGAAAGAAACTACTTCCAGGAATGGATCTGGAATCCGAATATCACCAGTTCGAGTGTTAGGGGAGGATGTCAGGAAGACTATCTCCTGAACTCGATGCGGACACTTCGAGTTCGTAGTGATACCTTTCGGATAGGACCAATATGCCCATAGTTTTCATGAGCTAAATAAATAGAGTTACGTCTTTCTTACTGGGATCAGTCATCATTTCTCCATGTAATGACTTACTTATCTACCCTCGTAGTAAGAAGAAAGCCCATGGTAACATTCCTACAGAGGAACTCTTAGCAAAGTTCTCTAGGCACGAGTTTTGAAATTGAAGAGTCAAATTTCTAGGACACACTGTTAGTAATGTGAGAAATTATGAGTACTCTTTCAATTAGTCAAAACCGTTGAGCATTTATCGACACCAGAGACGCCGACAGTTTTTCGCTAGATTCTAGGTCTTACCGACCTACCGCCGTAGTTCATTCAGAACTCCTCGCAAACTACAGAAACTCGTACGACTTTGACCCAACAAGGGGTGGCCTTTGACTGGGAAGTTACGCAAGAAAAGGAACCTTTGAGATTCCAAGTGAGTGACCAAGTTCTTTAGGATAACTCACTCTGGGAATGGCTTAATACGCTTCGTAAAGCGTGGAAAGCTAAATCAAAGTTAGACAGGACCTCCGAGATTCTTATCAGAATCGGTCCTGTGCCTCACACAAACTAGACCTACTCCGCGAACTCAGTAACGTACTTTCTACTCTTCGCATCTCAATCGTGAAACCATACCTTTCCGTTAGGACTCTTTCAAGTCCACTCGTCGAGATCCTCGCCTTCGTATTAGAACCGTAGTGACCCTCGACCGAGAGGTCAAGCAGACGAAGAAACGCCATCGCCAGTTAGTGAAGGTTCGTTGGAATGCCAACCGAGAACTCGTTATCACTTAGGTGCAGTAGAACCAATCGATTAGGAAGTTTCCTCCTCATGACTCAATCATTCGTGCATACTTCCTTGCTTAAATTCTAATTTCGGGACGAAATTCCTTCTAACGGGGGGATAATGTGACAACCCGATATTTCGAGAATACGTAAAGTAAAACCAATCAAATTTAGTTCAAAATATAACTTTCCTAAAATCTTATTTGGGTTAAATAAAGTAGTAGGAATCGTATCAAGGTTTTCGTACATATAAAGAACCTAAAATCCGAGTTATATCGAAGAAGTTATGACCAACCGAATATTCTCAGCAAAACCGGCAACACCGATTAAACGAAAAACGCGAAGTTTCAATACAATAGTTTTTAGCCTTAAGTATCTAAATGAAAGTTATAGATAACCTCAAACTGTGAGCGTACATAAAAAGAACGTCCAAATCTGACTTCGTATGAGAAAGTTATGATTTTTCCAAGATTCGGGTATAGTAGTAGACAGCTAAAAACTCGAAATAGAGCTCGAGATACTTTTGACCAAAAAAACCTAAATAAGAATCTAAGGTCTCAACATTAGTAGCGCAACGGCGAAAAGTCTGACGAAAACGGACACCGGATAAAGAAGTTATGGATTTTTAACGGACTTTTCGTGTCCTGGCCCGTTAAAAATAAATAATTAAAAATAAAGTCAAAATTTGCCAATGAAGTCTAAACGAGAGTTGTAGATAACATTTTTAGCTACACATGCATCGAAAGAACATCGAAAACGGAGCTCGTATGCGAAAGTTACAGATTTTACAAGTTCGGAGTCCAAAATCCGAGGCTGTCAGGCCCCCACGACGTGGCACAGCTTGGTCGCGACCCGGCAAGTGACTAAGGGCGTCCAATCAACGGAAGACGATAAGGCTTGCTCCCCACAACGTGGACAACCTTAGCCATGACGTGGCACACCAGAAATTCCCCAATAAATAGAACTCTTGGGGTGCCGGGTTTAGGTGCTCCATTCTTCCATCTCTCGTGCTGAAACTCTGCGGTTAAGATCCCGAAGCCCCGGTTTTCACCTTCAAGTCCCGAAGGAAGGTTTGGTGTTCCCGAGATTCCCGAGATTTTCCCCAGCTTTCAACTCTTCCTATCAAAGTTCTGCTCGATTCTTCTCTAGACTATTTCAAATCAACCACTTCAATCATGTGAGTTCATACCCCTTAACTAATGTTTTAAACTACTTTTAAATGTTTAATGGGGGGGGGAATACAAGTAGAGTCATGCTAGTATTATATCAATCACATGCGATTAATAAGTAGAATTACGCTAGTTATTACATCAATCACATGTGATTAATATACAGCATTCAAAAGATTTGGCTACTCGTTAGCCGCTTTACCAAACAGTTTCCTTCAAATGATTTTTATAAACATTTTATATGTTTTAAACTACTTAATACATTGTACATCTTACTCGGTACATTACCTTTCAAACTTATTTACAACTGTGTTTCAATCAAATGTTTCCTTATACTCAAAATTGTTTTATCATACATATGCCTTCAAATTGTTTTATAGATCGACATCAAGTCGATCTTTTCTTAAAATAATATTTATGTTTCAAATGTCTTACAAAATTTATTTATGATTTTATATTATAAATTTCATGCCTCTATATGTATAGTTATATAAGAAATGTTTAAAAGACTTAGGAAGGCTATCCACCCTATTTCCTTTTCGCGCCATGAGATGTGGTCTGGTGGGATATTGGGTATTCGTCCGAAAGTCGTTTAAATATTAGTTATATATCATGTGTACATATATAGTCATAAAAGGTCTTTCCAGTTCATCCCATGCCCTTATTTAGTAAGGGTATACATCCATGACCATACGTACCAGTTAGACTGCTAGTAAACTACCATATGGGTAGTTTAGGAAGATACTAGAACGCGATATCATACAATGAGTCAGTTCATTCATCAGTCAATACTTTCTAGAACATTACATATACAACTATACTAGGACGAGAACATATACAACTATACTAGGACGAGAACATATACAACTATACTAGGAAGAGAACATATACAACGATACTAGAACGAGAAACATTACCCTTACATTAATACGTTAACAGCTGTGATCCACTGTATCGGAGCATGCCTTAAATGTCATGGCCCGAGTTGTAGCCAGAATTCTCTTGGAGGGAGAGCGTTGAGTTTGCGTATAGATCTATACGGGATTGACAATCCTACACCTTGCTGCTAGCTACAGCCGGACCTGCAGGTCTGCGGGTGCCAAACGTCATTCCGTTATTACGACAGTTCTTTATGTCGTTGTTATCAGTCGATAGTATGGTGCAATTATCACATTATACCTTAATATAAATCCGGTTTAAGGTAGTTAGTACAACAGTAGTTCCTATAATACAAAACTACAATACTACAATGATTTACCCATTACATTTTTAGCGATAACCTCACTTAAACTTTAATGTACAAACTATATTTTGTTAAAAGATAGTTACACTTAGGAAATTACACACTTTTACATCAAACGAGCATACAAAACAGTTAAGCCTTGGTAGAAGGCTACTTTAATAGAAAATATAGGTTTTTCTGAGAAATTCGAACTTTTTCAAATTCTTACAATACATAGACTTACAAATTCTTACATACAAATTAAGACACTAAATACTTATGATCTCACCAGCTTCAAAGCTGATACTCGCTTTCAAAATTACTTGTATCCTCAGGTCATCATAGACAGGTACCGATGCAAGGAGAAAGGAAGATGGAGCTTGTTGAAGACTTATCTTCCATTTTGATTTATGCTTTAGTGTTTATCAAAATTTGACAGAATACAATTGTATAATAATTATTTTATTAATTCAATGGATGATGTTGTTGCTTGTTTACTACTTCACATTGTTGTTGATATTATACATGACGTCCTCCGCCCCAAAACGTTTCTGCCATTCTCGGTTTTGGGGTGTGACACTGACTGCCACAACCGTCCACCACCACCACCTCCATCTTCACCTAGATTTTAGATGAAGTTGTCCCAAATACCATGAAAAATCCAAGCTTCAAGAATAATATGCAGAAATACAATCAAATGAGTGTTGATTTACAATATTTGAATTCAGGTAACAATTTCCCATCTCAAATCCCAACAAGAAATTAGGCTAATCCTTCAAGAAATAGAGTTGCTTGATACATAGTTGTTGGAGACACCTCACTTGAGCCGACTTTCACATTCCGATCACCATCATTAATCAACACCATCACTCTCCGGTTGTTTGGGATCTATAAATGAACTTTATCACCTAGCTAGGGTTTTTAGATCTAGCCTTTCTATTTCTTCGGTGAGTTCAATTCCGAACATACTCTCCCCTTCTTCAACGGGTTCGATTCCACCTATACTTCACCCTCTATTCCTTTCTCAGGCGTGAGTGATGTTGATATATAGTAAATTGAATATTCTCTGACGAGTTCGATTCCGACCATACATCTGTTTAAGTTTGTCCCTTCCATAGGGAAAAGGAAACCTACAACTCAGCCTCTCCTTCCACTATTCTAAAACCTGCAACTCGAAGAAGATAATGGTGAATCGATTTTGCTTCACAATTTTAGATCTACCACCATTAACGTCCTCCGTTGATTTTAGATTGAGGTATATGGATTTTCAAGTATAAAATGTTTCTTTGTTTCCTCACACATAGGGAGTGACATGGGAGGTGTACCAGATGTTAGGGACGACAACTTTGCACTCATTGATGATGTAGGGAAGAGATGTGTTGACATGTGAAGGGGGAGGGGCAGGGGAGGGGTTATGTGAAGTGGGAGATTATCAATGATAGAAGGCTTTTGTAGAAGACATCGATGATGTTCAAGGGTTTTTTATGAAGGTTGTAAACAAAGGAAGGGAAAATGAATATGGTGGGTAGGTGTGCCTTTTCTTATTCTTCATTAATTAAAAACAATTGAAGAAATTATATATATATATATATATATATATATATATATATATATATATATATATATATATATATATACATATATATATATATAGAGAGAGAGAGAGAAAGAGAGAGTTTTTTTTCCAGGTTAAGTCACACCTCCTTTTCTCCTAAAAATACATTGTGCTTTTCATTTTTTTCAATTTAACTCTTTTAGGAGGTCTACCGGTAATCGTCCAGTTTATATATATATATATATATATATATATATATATATATATATATATATATATATATATATATATATATATGATGAGATTAAACTAACCTTTAATCTATAAAGATCGATTAGATCTTGAACAAGTATATAAACGTAAACAATAAGAACGCAATAAAAAGAATAAGTCAAGATGGAATCAAACGAGTCGAATGATTAAACAAAATCCTCAGAAGAGCTCGATTAAGAGCATCAACTGTAGAGGATTGGAAGGTTACAAGAACGATCAAAGAAACCTGTTATCGTCTAGATGTATCGCTATTCTCAGATCTCTAAAAACCTTAACCTAATATGCATGCAAGCGTAAACTTATATACAAAACATAAAAGGTCCACGGTTGGACAGGCCCAAACCGTAATACAAAAAGCCTTATGCTAAACGAGCCCAAAAGACGCAATCTTCAAAAATAATCTCTAGCTCAACAATCTCCCCCTTTGCGTCAATTTGGAGCGAGACCTTCACTAGTTACTTGGGCCAGCGGTTGAAGCAGGTACCTTCTTCTTCACGGTACTAAACAGACATTTGGTGATGGAAAGAATGGTCTGTCTAAACCGGATGTACCAGTTAATCATATCTTCAAAGTACTTGACGTCATCAACCGAGTTCTCTTTACACCGTTTGATAATGAACATCACATGCTCCAAACAGGTTGTGGTGTAAAGATGCTTGTCAACTAAAGCGAAGAGACATTTCTGTCCTTCCGCTCTAGTGAACATAACCGAGTTGCGTCTCGGGTCGATCCTGCCCAGTAGCATTTGATTGAGATCACTGGCCGATCCCACGGGAGCAATTTTGGGTTTCTTCTTGAAGACTGTGGTGACCTCCTGATCCATTAGGGCAACCTCCATGATGTAGCAGGCTAACATCCTTTTGACATGGTCAAGAATGGGACCATATTCAGCTTCATTAGTCAAAAGGATATTATACAGGACAATCCAATCATGAGGATTTAGATTCGGTAGATCTGCCAGGGAGATAAGATGAGTAGTTCTTGCAGATCCCCGAATCAACTTGAACCGAACATTTATAAAATGTCCTTCAGTATAAGGTTTCAGCACCCGAACGTTTACAATCTTCTGGGCGCTCCAAGTAAGGAATTGTGGACGAGCAGCCACCAGATAGAAGTCAATGAGCTCTCTGTCAAGCTCAGCGTTCGGGTGAGGGACTTCAAAGATGTTTGAGAAGACGTGGAAAATGAACGCCTTTCGAGTCAGCGGCATATCGAACTGCGAATCGATAGTGTTGTTGCAGTCGAACGATATAACCGGCTCTAGCCATAAGATGCTAGGAGTTTCAATGGCCTCTTTAATCAAACGTTCCCTGGTCCAGGAAGGGAAGAGAGTCTTTCGGCTCTCAAGGAGATCGTGGGCTTCTTTTTGTTTGCGTTCGGCTTCAGCAGCCTCTCGCGCCACACGACTGGCATCATCATCAACCTTGCGACTGTTCTTTCTTTTTAAAATGTCAGCAATGGTCTCCTTGTCACCTTCTTCATCTTCTTCCTCAGCAATGTTTTTGCCTTTGTCCTTCACACCCGAGCCTAAAGCTTGACCAGTCGGAGATGGTTCGGTCGTGTGAGTAGCTTTGGAGGAAGGAGGTGGTTTTGATCCCGTCGTCTCATCTCCCCCTTGTTTCGGAATGGACACGAAACTTGGTAGCCCTTCTACTTTGTTAAGAAGATCGATGGCTGGAGAGAGTTTTTCAGCAAGAGAACGCCTCACGGAAAATTTTAAGATGGGATCGTGTGCTTCCAGAATGTTGGATATAGCAGCGTGGACATCCGAAACACACGTCTTGATCACCTCCCTTTCAGAGCGAAGATCTTCCAGTTGTTGTTGGGATTGGGAGAGTTGAGTTGTCTTGACCTCAAGTGCGGTTGTTTTGGTTGCCAGATCGTCCATTAACGAACGCTCGGTTGCAAGACCCTCTTGTAGATTGTTGAGGCGAGCATCAATGGAGGCACGAAAGGCCGAGTTGTCGTCGCTTATGTTTTGGCGGAGAGTAGCGAACGAAGGCAACTCCGATGAGACAAAGTTGGCCAATTGTTGAACAATGGGTTCCAAAGATGTTTGGGTGGCATTGGCACTTTCCTGCAGGGACTGCAGCAGGGTAGAGGCGTCAGAAAATAGTTTATCGACTTTTTCGGTCGCTGCCTCACAGGCTCTGGTAGAGGCTTCAATCGCAGCAGTTGCTGAGTCCACCGAATCATGTTGAGCCCTGGAGAAGGCATCAACAATCTTCTAAAGGGCAGCTTCAGACAGAGAGGACTGCTGGTTGGAAGAGGAGGCGAGAAGTAGGTCAATCTTCTCGTTGAGCTCTTTTAGATGCTTCTTTGTTACTGGAGCATCATCATCCTCTTCACTTTGAACTTGAAACGGACTATAGTAGACCGAATCAAAGATCAGATTTTCACCACCAAGATAAGGGTTTTCACCCTCAGAGGCATTTTCAGGAGATGAAGGGGGTGGTGAAGTTGGGGGTGTTGTGGGTTTGGTAGGATCAGGTTGAGTGGGTGTTGGTATAATTTTGGTTGGTGGTTGAGTATGGGTAGCTTCGGTTGTTTGGGTTTTGGTTTGAGGTGGTTCGGTTACGTGTGGTGATTCGGTTGTAGTTGTAAAGATTGGTGGAGGGGAAGGAATTGGGGAAATTGGAAGTTCCATCTCTGGGGTAGGGGACCGAGGTGGTGTGTTGCCTCGTTGAGGAGATGCGTCTCCTTGAGAGTCGTCAGAACCCGAACTCTCACCCTCAGAGTCACTCGAAGAAGAAGGAATTACAAGCTTTCGCTTCGGTTGGGTCTTCCTCTTCTTCGGCAGTGGGGATTGTGCGGCTTTCGGTTGTTTCCGCTTTTTAGGAGAAGGTCCCTTTGGAGCTTTGGATGTTTGCTTCCTTTTTTCTGCCTTTTTGCCCCTGCTCACCAGTTTGTCTGCATCGTGAATTGACCTGAGCATATCCGGGGTCAGATCCCTTGGACCAGATGGCCTTAGCTCCTTGAGCTTCCGAATCAACCTGCTATCAGATGGCACGTCGTCATACATTGACTCCGGGATAGAGCCAATGAAGGAGAATTTTGATGCATCTGAGACGATGATCTTCTTGGTATGGAAAGTACCAACAGAAGACATCGATGCACCATCAGCAGTAGGAACATCAAATCTATCCATGGCCCATTTTGTAATCAGGATCCAGAATCGGGCCAAAGATACCTTAGAGTGTCGGGATGAAGAGGAGAGGCTTTGAATAAGTTGTTGCCATAGGACAAACCCATAGTCCAGGTTAATCCCATTGTAAACCCCGTACATGATGGTGAGGAAGAGACGACTTGCACCATCTGATCCTGAACTTCTCTCCGACAAGCCCTTGAAAAGGACTGTAAATAGACCGTTCCACTGTGGCGGCATGCATGACTTTTTGAACCTTGCGACAGAAGTAAGAACTTCTGTGTATCCCATGTTGTAAAACATGTTATACAGATGACCTATCTAAACCGACTCCGGATGAACTCTTGAAGGGTCAGCAGCAAACCCTAGCAAGGTGCAGAAACGTGGGCGAGAGACGGAGGTTTTGTGTTCTCCAATCTTGAAGAACACCCGGTCGACGACCTTGTCGTAGTATGCAGTCGCGTAGACCTGCGATAGGGCCACCATCGGCACCGATTCGATTCTGGAAAGAGCCGGAACAAGTTGGGAATACTTCAAACACTCTATGACCGGCGACATATAGGAGTCGTACGCCAGTGGGTTAAGATCAATGACCAGACATTGTTGTGGGCGAATGGGAAGGATCTGTGAGGTAGCATGAACAGAAGAGGAATCAGCCATTGTTGTAGGTATGAAGAAGATGATGAACAGGAAACTGTTTGGGAGTATTTGCGTTCTGGAAATTTTGAAGGTTGTAAAGAGGTAAAAGGTGGTGTAGTGGGCTATTTATAGTGGGTGATAGGAGAGAGAAAAATCGTTTCAAATCTCTTATGGAAATTTGAATCGGGTTGTTGAGTGACAGATGGATGACAGTTGGGGCGTGCGATGATCACGTAGGAGAGAGAGTGTCAGGTTCCTAGGATCACGCCGCCCAACAAGCGCCGTTTCATAGGGACAAGCCGTTACTATTCCCACACGCGCATTTAATGTCACAGGACAAGAGAGAACTTAAGGTTTAAAAGAGGATTCCCGTTAAATTACGATTAACCATTTATTAAGAAATGTTGAAAGGCTTCTTTTAATTAGGCTAAATAAGAGTGGCTTGAAAAGAAATAAAATCTCAGAAAGAAAAATAAGAACACGATCCCAAGGGAAGAAATGTTTTGGGTTTAAACAATTTCATAGGAATCACATAAAATTGGAGATTTTAATAGGGTACTTTCGTCAATTCTGTAGTGAAAACTTGAGCAATTTAATTGTTCACCGTCAATTCATTAGGTGTGGAATTTTGGGTTTCACTTAGTTCGTAGTGACACAATACTAAGATCATAAACACAGATGTTGTGTAACCATAAACCTCAGTGGTAATTTCTGAGGGTCTCAAGGGTTACTATGATGGAATGAGTGTAGTGGAGAAGTAATGTGGAGATGGTGTAAGAGAGCGAAGTACCTCTGCTGCGAAAAGAAGGACCAAGCAGGAAACTCTTAACTCATGTGAGAAAAGAGTGAGGTAGCTCACGATTAGAATAAATGAGTTGGCCTTATTGGGAAGACAAGGTTTGTGTATACCAAGTCATGAGGGCCATTATTCAAAATCTTATGAGGCTTGAGACACATACAGCAGCATGCTTCTAGGGACACTTAGGTATTTCATCAAATTTATCCCCATAAACGAACACGAACACACAAGAAATGAAAAAAAATAAAAAAAATTTGGAGTTTTTGAGATTTTTAAAAAAAAATAAGACTTAAAAAAAATTAGACATAAAAAAAACTTTAAACAACTTGAAAATTTGACAAATGAAAAACCGAACCTGAACATTCAGTTGGTTTCGATTGTTGAAAATTTTGAAAAACCGAACCCGAACCTTCGGTTGGTTTCGGTTCTAGAAAATTCTGAAAAACCGAACCCGAACCTTCGGTTGGTTTCGGTTCTAGAAAATTTTGAAAAACCGAACCCGAACCTTCGGTTGGTTTCGGTTCAATAAAATTTTGAGGAACCTGGAAATTTAAGCAAACAAGGAAAAGAAATTTTTAACACGAGGAAAAACAGAATTGTACAAGAAATATACAACATTGAAAAACTACCTTTGAAGTAATGAGTGAGTCAGATAGTTGAACCGAACCCGAATGTTCGGCTGGTTTCAGTTCTTACGTTTGAGTTTGAGAGATAGTGTGAGGTACTGACTCTGATTCCATCATACCTAGTCCTTGCAATATTTTATTGAATGATGCTTCAGGAAGAGCTTTTGTAAAGACGTCAGCCAGTTGATCAGTGGTTCTTACGAAGTGAACTTCGACGTTTCCATCTTCCACGTGATCTTTGATGAAGTGATACCGCAGTGCTATGTGTTTGGTTTTGGAGTGTTGCATTGGGTTATGACAGATCCTAATTGCACTTTCAGAGTCACAATATAGTGGGATCTTCTTCATATTGAGTCCATAGTCTCGAAGTTGACTTTGGATCCAAATCACTTGTGATGTGCAGGATGCAGCTGCAATGTATTCCGCTTCGGCAGTAGATAGCGACACGCACGTTTGTTTCTTGGATTGCCAGTTGACTAACTTCCCGTCAAGAAATTGACAACCACCAGTTGTGCTTTTACGGTCGAGTCCACATCCTCCAAGGTCAGCATCAGAATAGGCTTGAACAAAGAAGCCTGAGTTGGATGGATACCATAGACCTAAGGAGGTGGTTCGCTTAAGATATCGTAAGATGTTCTTCACTGCAAGCATGTGAGGTTCGCGTGGGTTTGCCTGAAATCGAGCACAATAACACACAGAAAACATGATATCAGGTCTGCTAGCAGTTAGATACATCAGTAATCCAATCATTTGACGATAGAGTGTGATATCGACAGCCGGTTTGTCTAGGGATGGGGTAAGCTTGGTGCCGAATGCCATTGGGACTTTGACGTTTGTGTCTCCCATCATACCAAACTTTGCTAGGAGAGTCTTCGTGTAAGCTTCCTGATTAATAAAGATGCCTTCGGGTCCCTGTCTTATGTTTAAACCAAGGAAAAAGTTAATAGGACCCATTGAGCTCATTTCAAACTTAGTCTCCATCAGCTTTCTGAATTCAGCTGTTAAGCTGGGATTCGTGGAGCCAAAGATGATGTCATCGACATAAATTTGAACTATCATAAGGTGGTTACCTTCCTTTTTGCGAAAGAAGGTTGGGTCAACCGAACCTTGTTTGAATTTAGACATCTTTAAAAATTTTGTAAGCGTTTCATACCAGGCCCTCGGAGCTTGCTTGAGGCCGTACATAGCTTTATCCAAAATATAGCAATGATTTGGATGCTTTTCGTTCACAAACCCGAGAGGTTGCTCCACGTACACAGTTTCTTCGAGTTCTCCATTGAGAAATGCACACTTGACGTCCATTTGGAAGACCTCAAAGTTCTTGTGAGCAGCATAAGCCAGAAATATTCTAACAGATTCTAGCCTAGCTACTGAAGCGAAAGTCTCTTCATAGTCTATCCCTTCCTCCTGACAGTATCCCTTTACCACCAGACGAGCCTTGTTCCTTATAACATTACCTTCCTTGTCCAATTTGTTCCTAAAAACCCATTTGAGACCAACAACCGAAGCATCTGGAGGAGTTGGAATGAGGCGCCAGACTTTGTTCCTTTCAAATTCGTTCAGTTCATCTTGCATAGCTTGAACCCAATCAGAGTGATCTAGGGCAGAGTTAACTATCTTCGGTTCAACTTTTGATACGAATGAGTTAAACATACAAAACTCAACTTTTGAAAATAAGGATGTCTATTTTGCCTTCAGTTGTGATCGGGTCAGAACCTTTTCAGAAACATCGCCAACTACTTGAGAGACAGGATGATCTCTGGTCCATTTGATAAGAGGAGGGTAATTCGGATTAAAGGTTGGATCTAGTTCAGCATTGATCATTTCTTCTGGCTCAGATTGGCTATCGTAATCGAGTGTCAGATCATCATGTTCGTCCTCAATTGATGCGCTTTGAGAGGCATGAGGATCAGGTGTTTCTTGTGGTACTGAGCTTCCAGGCGTTGAGGCATCTTCGGATGGAGAGGTATCTTCTGTTGGAGAATCATCTTCGGTTGGTGAAAGACCTTCGGTTGGAGTGGTAGAATTTAGTTTCCCCTGGACTTGTGAGCTTGGCTCCCCCTCGACTTGAGCGTTGTTGGAAGGCAAGTGATTAGTGGTTGAACCTTCTTCATGCATTCTTCTTGCAGCATCTTCGACAATCTGCTTCATAGGATCAACTTTGTTGTCTGCTGCACCTGCTTCGGAGAGTGAAGCTTTCTCTGGTTCGTCAAAGAGCTCCAGAAATGTCTCGTATAAATTGGCGACCGAAACTGTGACTTTGTTAGTTAGAGGAAAGATTTCCCCTGCAGTGTCTTCTTTGGCCTGTAGCTTCTTGACATAGGTATCGTCAAAGGTCACATAGTATGTTTCTTCCATCTTTCTCGAACGCTTGTTTAGGACCCTGTACGCCTTGGATGTGAGAGAGTAACCCAGAAAAATTCCCTCGTCTGCTTTGACATCAAACTTGTTGCGGTGTTCTTTAGAATTAAAGATGAAACACCTCGAGCCGAACACATGGAAAAATTTCACATTGGGCTTTCTGTTGTTCAGTATCTCATATGGAGTGAGCTTGAACCTTTTGTTGAGATAGGACCTGTTCTATGTAAAACAAGCAGCCGAAATAGCGTCAGCCCAAAAATAAATAGGTAAGGAAGCGAAACTTAGCATGGTTCGGGCACCTTCACACAAAGATCGGTTTCGTCTTTCAACTATTCCGTTCTGTTGCGGTGTGTAGGGAGCTGAGAAATTGTGACTTATTCCCTTTTCTGCAAGAAACTCTTCAAACTCCCTGTTCTTGAATTCGAGACCATTGTCGCTTCTGATGTTGTGAACAACCTTCTTGAGTTGTACTTCAATTTGCTTGATAAACACTTTCAGCTTTTGAGTCGCTTCAGATTTGAGCTTTAGAAAGAACACCCATGTAAATCGTGAAAAGTCATCAACAATAACAAGAATATACTTGCTACCACCGATGCTTTCGATAGATGAAGGACCACACAAATCGATATGAAGTAATTCGAGTGGTTCAACAACTTTTGTGTTGATTATAGATGGGTGACTTTTACGACTCTGCTTCCCCATTTCGCATGCAGCACACAAGTGATCTCTGTCGAACTTGAGCAATGGAAGACCCCTAACATGACCTCCAGTGACAAGTCGGTTGATATCTTTAAAATTGAGATGAGATAATCTTCTGTGCCACAACCAGCTTTCGTCGGATTGAGCTTTTGACAACAAGCATATAGTTGGGTTTCCTTTGATGGGTTTAAGATTTAAGGGAAACATTTCACCCTTTCGCTCTGACTTGAGAATCACTTTCTTTGACTTTTTCTCTATGACTTCAGAACCTTCATCATCGAACGTGACTTTGAGACCTGTACCTCCAACAAGCTGAGATACACTAATGAGGTTGTGTTGGAGTCCTTCCACATAAGCCACCTTCCTTATAGTAAAGTCCCCATTTGTTATCATCCCGTATCCCTTTATGGTGCCGAAGGAATTATTTCCAAACTTGACGTTGCCACCATTTGCAAGAGACCTGTATTCCCTAAACTCCTCTTTCCTCCCTGTCATGTGACGTGAGCAGCCACTATCGATGTACCATTCTTCGTCGAACTGCTCGTCACTTATAACCTGCAAAAATTAGACAGATTTAGGAACCCAAAGTTTCTTGGGTCCACGTGAGCTTTGCATGGGAACGGGAACAGTAAGAGAGACGTCAACAAGATAAGTTTGTTTTATAAGAGTTGTTTATTCTTTCCTTTTAATGGTAAAAACTTTTATTTTGTTAGGATTGGATGTGTTCGGTTTGGACTCTGGTTTGGATTCATTCACCTTCTGCTTTCCCTTTTGTTCAGCTGACGAGTGAGATTTTTGAGAACAAGAGGAATCAGTTTTAGAACAAGATGGAGATAAATCAGTGGAAGTAGAAGAATTAGATGAACGAGAAGAATTAGAATGAGAGGGTTTGGATTGAGAAGATTTCCTGGCTGGAGACTCTAGGTGACCCTTTTGCTTTTGATCGTTGGAGGGACTGACCTTAGATTTTTGTTCTCTTTTGACTTCAGAACCGAACCTTTGCGTTCGGTTGGAGCTGTCTTTGGAACCGAACCTTTGGTTTCGGTTGATATCTTCTTGTGAACCGAACCTTGGCTTTCAGTTTTTGTGACTTTCAAGCTTTCCTACAGGATTGTTTTCATACTTTGGATTTTTGTCTTGGTGTGAGAAATATGCATTCTGGGAATGCCAGAATTGTTTCCTCTCAGAAAGGTTCTTCCTGTATCTATTGTTCCTTTCTCTCTTCCTATTCCTCATCTGTGTAGGTTGATGATGAACATTTGCTTTCGTTTTCGGTGTCTTCTTGGCTGGTTCCTTTTGAACTGCAGGAGTTTTACTTTGAGCCGAAGGAGCAAAGTGAATGTCTTCTTTTGCCGAACAATCATTCTTCTGAGGAATATCTTTTGTACCACTGGTGCTTGGCTCATCGAAGTTGTCCGGCTTATTCAAGGGTTCAGATATGTATCTCCCTTTGCTCTTCCAGGAAGTTCTTTCAGATAAACCAATGGTTTCGTTTGCATTATCAATTGGAGCTTCCCAGAAGTACTCATCGCAGCCATCAGCATTGTCTTCGTTTACAATGGCTACAAGTTCAGCTGTTTGATGTTCGGTTACTCCTGTTACTTTGTATACTTGATTCGGAGTGGTCCTGGCCTTTTGATACACAACTGCTTTCTCAACTAAAACTGGGGACTTTTGATGGGACAAACGAGCGAACTCTACTGAATTTTCAGAAATAAGATTCTTGTGGTTTTCAGGTTCGCTTTTAGTAAATTCTGAGCAGTCAACCGTGTCCTCTACAGAAATTTCACTCATGTTTTCGTCCTCGTTAAGCTCAGATGCATTTTCAACATCAATTTTGTTTTCTGAGCTTACGTTGGCGTTTAAAGAGTTAAATTTTTGCATGGTTTCGGTTCTCAGTTTAAGTCTATCATTTTCATCCAAAAGGTTTTTAAGCATGTCCTTGTGGTCCTTGGATTTAATGAAGGACTCAATTTTGTCCAGTCCATACATGTAGGTCGGATTGACATCATCAGACGATATCACACTCTCACAATTGTAGGCTTCGGCATCGATTTCATCTTCCTTAAACTCTAGGAAGGGCAAAATCATGCGGTGGATCTTTTGGCCTATTTCACAATCCAAGTGAAGCTGAGTAATATTAGAGTATAAACATTTAGCTATTAAACAAAAAACATTCCGCTGTTTTAACAATTTTAAATTGTCTCTTTGCAAATAAATGTTTTCATCTCTAACTTTAACTAATTCCGACTCCTTTAACTCGATCCACATTCTCCGCTCCTCACTTTTCGATGCCACCCTGCTCAATTGATCAGTTAGGTTAGAATTGGTGACTCGAGTTTGAGTTAAGCTACTATCTAGATGAGAAATTCTTGTATTAACATTTTTTAGTTCTTTCTCATATAAGGTTGATGGTACTTTAAATGAAACAAAAACAGATTGTACCTTCTTTATCAGTTCATCGAGCTCACTGAACTGTTGGCTAAGTGGTTTGGCCGCAAAACACATATCCTCCTGTACCTTCGGTCCATCGCTTCCTCCATCGGTGTTGTATCCCCTCATTTGAGATAAATCAGTCACCATGAAGCATCTTCCTCCACTGCTTTCCTCCTTAGTCACATAAGCCTTTCCATGGGTAGGCTTCCTCACTTCATCGTCTTCTGAGTCGGTAGACCAAACTTCCGTGCTACCGAACTCGTCACCTTTAACCGAACCCTGCACAATAAGAGCATTAATAGAAGGGTTAGCTGTAGACTTCTTCTTTCTCAACTCGTCCAATCTTTTCTACAACACAGCTTCCTCATCATTTCCATCATCTTTTTCAGCCATCTTCTTGAGGACACAGTCCTTGACATAGTGGTTTTTCCCACCACAGTAGAAACAGCTTACTCCGGAATCCCCATCCACCTTCAGTTCCTTCTTGTGCTCCTCAGCCTTCGGTTCATTGTTCACCTTTTCAGAGCTGTAACTCCCCTGCCAGTTTCGGTTTTTGTTGCTGGGGAATCTCTTCTTTATGAACCTCTTGGGATTGGACACCATCATGGCATAATCTTCAGACGTGAGATCATATTCCTCCAGGTTGAGGTCTTCATCCTCCATCACAGCTTTACTTTTAGATAGGAGGGCCAACGAACCAAGACTAGTAACGACGTTCTTTTCTTGCACCACAATCTTCTCTTGGGACTTAAGAATACCCACCATTTTTGCCAAAGAGTATGATTTAAACTGCTCATGGGCTTTGACTGTGGAAACTACTGCTCTCCATTCATACCTCAATCCGTTCAAGAAAGTAACCTTCTGTTCGATAAGCTTCCTTTCAATATCATGTTTAATCATCTTGCTGAGAAGATGATTAAAAAGATCAAACGTCTGGGTCACCGTTTCTTCGGCTCCTTGCCTGAATTCTCCAAACTCAGATAAAAGCAAAGTTTGAATAGAATGTTCAAGATCCTCGTCTGTAGAGTACAGTTCACGAAGTCTATCCCAAACTTCCTTTGCCGTCGTGCATGAGCTGACCAACCTGAATGTGTCGGACTGAAGGGCGAATCTAATCAACCTTAATGCCTTGATATTGCATTGGAATTTATCCTTTTCATCTTGTGCAATATCCTTCACGTCCTTTAGCAGATCATTGTACTCCTTTTGTGTCTTGATGATTCTGGACGTTGCAGAATGAGAAAACGGTCCATTGGTGATGGCTTCCCATATGAGATACCCATTATCCTCCGATCCAATTACGTAGTCTTCGAAGTGATGCGCCCATACTTCATAGTCATGGGTGTATAAGATTGGAATCCTTGTCGTCGAACCGATGCTGTTGGAAATATTAATAAGGTTTGATTGCGCCGCGTCCATTATGATCGTAAAAACCTGTTCAAAGATCAGACTTGTAATAAAGCAGATTAGGGCAAAACAATAAATATCAAGATACGTCAATAAAGAGATGACGGCTCAATAAATATTGATAATTGCGGAAAAACCCTAATTGAAATCTTTTTCACAGAAAAGATGTGTATCGATTACACAGCCTCCCGCTCTGATACTAATTGATGAGATTAAACTAACCTTTAATCTATAAAGATCGATTAGATCTTGAACAAGTATATAAACGTAAACAATAAGAACGCAATAAAAAGAATAAGTCAAGATGGAATCAAACGAGTCGAATGATTAAACAAAATCCTCAGAAGAGCTCGATTAAGAGCATCAACTGTAGAGGATTGGAAGGTTACAAGAACGATCAAAGAAACCTGTTATCGTCTAGATGTATCGCTATTCTCAGATCTCTAAAAACCTTAACCTAATATACATGCAAGCGTAAACTTATATACAAAACATAAAAGGTTCACGGTTGGACAGACCCAAACCGTAATACAAAAAGCCTTATGCTAAACGAGCCCAAAAGACGCAATCTTCAAAAATAATCTCTAGCTCAACAATATATATATATATATATATATATATATATATATATATATATATATATATATATATATATATATATATACATATATTTATATATATATGAAAAACACAAAAGAAAAAACATTCACATTTTACAAACTTTTTCAGTTTGGCTATAAATTCTTATGTTCTCCTTATTGTCATTGCTTATAGTATTTTTTTATATGGTTTTTAACATTAAAATTTAAAGGAAATGTTTAAGTTTTAACATTAAAATTTGGAGGATTTCAAATATTGTAACATGTGAATAGCAACTATTTAGTCTTACTTGGGAAAATTTTCAAACATGCTGATTAGATCTGAAATATAAATTCGTGTTAGAAAGTTGCTTTTTGTCCGTTTCTTTGAAAAATCTTAAGATATCGTGCCAACATATCCTAATCTAAACGGTTGCTTTTAATTTGCTACAATATTTGAGACTCCTGCAAATTGAAATATATTATTATATTCATTTTGCTAATAAAAATTTGACACGATAGTTTTTCTAATAGTTTGAACAAATAGATGTTTCCTTTATATTTTAATGTTGATAACCATTAAGACTATTATAAACAAGAAGAATAACATGGAGTCAAAAAAAGTTAGTTCAAATGAAAACAATTTGAGTTACAAAGGACTTTAATTGCATTATTATTGATGAAACCACTTATAAGATTGAAAATGGTTCTAGCATAGAAAACATGAAAGTTGGAAATGGATTTAAAAAAATTGTCAATGAGGATTTTTCTTACTAGAAAAAAAATGTATAAAATCGGAATATTGTCCATAAACATGTTAAAAGAGCCAAATCGAAAAAATTGAATAGACATAATGTTTTTATTGGAAAATGTGATGTTTAATCTGAAGAAAATCTCAATATATATATATATATATATATATATATATATATATATATATATATATATATATATATATATATATATATATATATAGTCTTTTATGATATTAACCATACACACACATACATACATACAAACATACACACATATATATATATATATATATATATATATATACATGTGTGTGTATGTATATGTATGTATGTATGTACATGCTAGGAACACATGAACCTAGCCATATATATGTTTGTGTGTATGTATGTATGTATGTTTGTATGTATGTAGAGAGAGAGAGAGAGAGAGAGAGAGAAATTAATTAAAAAGAAAATATAAAAGTAAATTAGCCAAAAGTAGTCTTAAATGTATATTGAAAGGCCATTACTGTTTAGACTATGTTGTGTAGGTATAACGCGATGGCATTATGCCTACGTTATGCGCCTTATAACACATGAAAGCCACTCCTACCCCCTTTTGTAATGTTATGGATTGTTAATAAACTACCATCCAACAATGGGAAGAAATGTAACTGTTGAAGTGTTTTATGTGGGTATATGAATTTTTTTAATACAATTTTACCTATATAAATACCATTCTCTTGTCATATAAAACATCTTCAAGCAAAGACTTCTATTTCTCAATATTTTTACTATCATTTTTAAAAAATGGAGCAACCCCCAAACATACCACCAACCAACTAAAACATAAAACACACCTCGACATGAAAAACCTTTGTGTATAAACATTTTACTTATGGGGTTTTCACAATACGATCAAGATTTTATGAATTCTACCAATCATGCCTTCAAAAGATTAATCCAAAGCTTTCCAAAACTACCATATCAATAAAAATCATATCCAAACCCTTCGTTCCAACAATCATCTTTTCAACACCCACAATTCTATCATTGAAATTTCAACAAAATTCATCTCAACAACCACCATTGCAATCATCCCAACAACCGCCAATTCAATCATTCCAAGAACAAAGTGTACCGGAAACCCAACAAGCCAAACGAACAAAGGAAAAAAAGTAAACCCCCACCAAGGTCCTAAAAGTTGGTCCCAAGACGAAGAAGAGACGTCAGGTTGCTCTTCGATGGTCATCTCCTCCGATGAATTTAAAGGGAACAACCAAACCAATGTTAGTTTTTTGAAATAGGTTGTTCTGCATTTCAATAATGTCATTGGTTCGAGTAACCATTAGAACAAAGATGCTCTTACCAGAAAATAACATTGAAAATAATTATTTAAAAATTTAGTGGTATCTAAACAATCTTTACGATAAATACAAGAGTTGTTAAGTGAATGTAATCAGAAACCTTTTATGTTGTTATTTATAATACGAAGCTTCAAAGACATGAACTTGAATGTAATCAGAAACCTTTTATGTTGTTAAGTGAATTTCATGCACCTATTGTTCTTGTTTATTTCCGTACTTTCATTACATTTTACTTCCTAATTGTTACCTTTAGTTAACTATTTAGGCACTTGCATGTTTTATGCATAATGTCTGGTACTTCGCTATTTTTGATTTATTTTGTAGGCATTATGAAGCATGGTGCAGTGGAAAAATGGAGGAGAGCATGGAGCTGTGATGACGGAGCTTGGAGCATTGGAGCATTAAGAGAAGATGGGTTGGTGGTGTTGCAAAAGAAACTTGAACACATAACCCGAGTCGTTGTGTTTCTTATGTTTCTCCTTTTCATCATACATTTGAGCAACACGGTTTGGGTCTCATTTAGACAGAAGACGGATCCAACTTTAAAGTTTGATTGAAGTTTTAGCAAAAAAAAAAAGAAAAAGAAAAGCACATCCTGATTCAACCATGCTGAAAGCACATGGTCAAAACACATGGCTATACGGAAAACACATGGTCATGCTAAAAGTGCATGGTCCTGATTCTTTGACCATGCATTTCATCAACGAGCACGTGAGCAATTACTTCTTTTACTAAAAAGGAGGAAATCAATAATTTTACACATAAAAGCGGTTTTTGAGAGCGGAGGAGGTGATTTTGGGAGCTTTTGAAGATTTATAATCATTACAAAAATCTTTAATTTCAATTTGTAAGAATTAAACTTTTCATTTCCATCTTTTTGTTTGATTTATTATTAGCCATGTGTGGCTAAGAAACCTCAATTTCTAGTTCTTGTTCAAAACATGTTGATTGTTTGATTTGATACATATGGCTTGATGTTTGATTTATGATTCTATTTCAGTGATTATGTTCTTGTTTAAACTAGAATCGTTGAATTTGATTTATGTTTGATTGACAACTTATATGAATTGAGTTCTTGTGTAGTTAATTACCTTTTAGGGAACCTAATCGGTCTATAAAGTAAATGATTGGTAACAAACAATAGGTTTTCTTATTGTAGAACATAGATCACATGTTTTCACACTTTTGAGCATATGAGAATAAATGAATATTGTTAGGAAGCGTGTAAAAAGTTTAATGCGGTTTTTGAATACAATCTAAGAGTGTGTTTAGGTTGAATTAGTAAAGCTATGTCTAGTCAAGAAGCGTTGTTTGATAGATAATTTGGTAAGAAAGAGGTATTAGAGCATGTTAGTATCTTTCAATACCAACTTAGAATAACAATCATGAATCATATCAAGTCGTAATCAAGTTAAATGAAAACATTGAAAACTAGAAGTGGAACCATTTTAACACCTTGTTTTACAAATCTATTTAATTTTTCTACATATTTTCAAAGTAGATTGTTAATTACATTATACAACCCCCCCCCCCTCCCCCATTTGTGACTAAACTACCTTATGCAAAGAGGTATAAACTTTTTTCTTGCACTTATGAGGATCGACCTTACTTGCCTTGTACTACTTTCTAGTGCATTATAGCCAGTGGCGAAGCACCACCGATATTGCGCCTCACAGCGCAATAGAAGCACCACCGATCGATAATCCCACACTCCCTTTCAGACCATCCGGAGTCCCTACGCACCTCGCTACCACATCCGAATCAAGCGGCCGAGAGACTACTGGAGCAGCCCTTCACTACACCCACTGAGACCACAATCAACCTCGCAGCATCTTCACTCATTCCCTCGGCCTCTTAGACCACGAAGATGCCTCCCACTTCGCGAATCGACCGGCGAAACCTTGCTGCCAGCGAGCTTCTTCTTCCTTCGGTCCTCTTCGTGACCTGTGACGATCAAGGGCCCCGATGCAACACCTACGCTTTGTGCTTGTGTTCTCAAAATCTTCGTTCATCTGCCTTCGATCACTTTTCACCTTCATTCTATCTACATTCGTTCATTTTATTTCTTTTCTTTACTCGATCAGCAAATGATGAAGATGGGGATTAAAATCCCTAATTTCATTTAGCTTGTGAAATGACCAAACTAACCTTGTTATTAAATCATGTATTCAAAATCAGTCCCAACCCCAAACATTGAATCCATTTATTCAAAACAGCCCCTCGCATGAAGATTCTTAACAAAATCAATACAATTCCAAACTTAAATTCCATTTAAACCATTTCAGTCCCTCCCTTGAATTATTTTAACCAAAGGAGTCCTACTTTGGTTAATTAAATTACCAAACATCCCCAATTTAAATTTGTTACGAAACGGTCCGAGAGTATTTCAATGTTCAAGAATGATTGCTTTGCGGTTTCTCACGTCAAGCTTCTCAAAAGAAACCGAATTCGAATAACTTCAACTCATGCTTCAAGGGTGAGTGCTTAAGGCCCGTTTTTAATATTTCTAATTATTTCAAGGGAGAATACATGTGCCTATATACTTCATTTGTGCCTAAAACATTAAAAATGATAACATTTGTGCCTAAAACTTGAAAGTATGCATGATGTTTATTCAATAACACCATATTTCCATGAATCACCCTATGCAAACACTTTTAATAGTCAACAAAAAATTGGAAACCCTAAAAATCCCGGTTTAAATCCATTGAGGACTAGGATTTCCATATTTGGCCTAATGGACCAATAAGCATCCAATTTGACTACTTTGCACATAGAACCCTTAAATGGGCCCTAATTGGACCCACTTTCATGAAACATAACATTTAGGGCTATAATGGGCCTAAAATGGATTAGTTTACCTTTGATAAGCCTTATTGGACCATAACTAGCCTAGTTAACCTTGTTGGGAAATAACTAATCTAATTAGCCCTAATGGGCCACAAACCTAAACTTTATGCTAATTGGGCCGTGAACCACCCTAAGGGTTTTATCTATTATACAAGATCAGACGAACTTAACTCAAATTCAATAAGTAAAAACACACTCTTGTCTAGTTTGAATCCACTTCTTCTTTATGGCTAGCTAATGATTATGGATTATTGAGTTGGTTTTAATTATATTAGTAATTTAGTTCTAACTTTACCAATAATTAACTAATTCATGTTAAACTATGTATGTTCACACACAATCAAACGCAGAACTAATTATCAATGTAAATTTGTTATATAAAATTTGTTATATAAACGCAATTATAGTCACAATACACGTTCTCTAGCACAACTAATCTTATTTACTCTAATTACTAACTAAGATTGGTCAATCCTAGCTCTAACAATTCAATGTTCACTAAATCATTAGGTAAACAAGTTCATGCAGTTAATGGTCACTAAGCTACACATAACATGCATTCAAGCAATTAGAGAAACAAACATAAGCATGCTAGGTAACACAAATCAAACACAAGCAATTTTACATAAAAATTAAGTTATTCATAAGTTGGAAGCTTCATCTAGCAAAACAAGAGTAGCTAGATTCAGCTGCTCGTCATGGTAACTAACAAACTAACACAAATCAAAGTGATACAAAACATGTTCTTAATTAACTAAAATATGGACCTTTTACTCTTTTTGGTGTTGAAAGCCTCTTCCCATAACCTTTCTTCTGCTCCAAATTGCCTTATGGAACTCCTTTCTTCATCCAAAAAAGTTCTTCTTCGTAATGATGAAGAATGCTTAAATAGCCTCCAAAATCTTGCGCCACGTCGTGGCTATTCAGGCCACATCGTGGGCTGCAAGTTATCTTATCGGGTAAGGATTCCTCCATAACGCGATCTTAGTCTTCTAGAATTCCCATGCCACGTCGTGGCTGGCTCTGCCACGTCGTGGGCTTAGTAATTTTCGTGGATTTGTTCATCTCTTGTGTTCCAAGTCTCCTATGTTCTACATATTGTCACTTTTGGTCCCTCTCTTCGAAAATACTTTTAATTGACTGAAAATAACAATTTAAAGTCATAAGTACCATTATTCTAAACATATTATCAACTTATTAATAAAAATGAACTTAAATATCGCCTAAAATAGGTTTAAATATGGCAATATCAGTACCTATCACAAGGAGAAAGTCAGACTACATGGTCTACCGATATATATTATCTCAGACCGAGATAGCAGATTCACTTCCAGATTTTGGGCAATCACCATAAAGGTTCAAAGGTACCAAAATCAAAATGAGTAATGCATATCATCCACAGACAGATGGCCAAAGTGAAAGAATAATACAAACTTTGGAAACATGCATCATGCTTGTGTGATAGACTTTTGTAATGCATGGGATACTCACTTGCTACCAGTTGAGTTTTCATACAATAATAATTCTCACACTAGTATAAAGGTTGTTCCATTCGAGGCCTTGTACGGGCGCAAATGCCATTCTTTAATATGTTGGGCAGAAGTTGGAGATACTTGATTAGCTATAAGGCACACTAGAGATATTCTACACACTAGCCCTGAGATCATTCATGAAAAATGGAGAAGTGTGTCTCTAATGAGAATCTTGTCTTTCCTCTTGATGTGATCCATGTCAAAACTAAACCTCACATCGTGAAGGAACCAATGGAGATCATGGATCGGGAACTCAAACGCCTCAATCAAAGTCGCATACCTATAGTAAAATTCATATGGAACTCTCATACAGGACCAGAGTTTACTTGTGAACGTGAGGACCAGATGAAAGAAAAGTATCCATAATTTTTCATTGATGTTCCCCCAACTACTGGAACGGAATAAGAGTAGAATAAAGTATCCTAGAACTTAATAATTTCGGGATAAATTTCCCTTAATGAGGAGGTAATGTGACATCCCGAAATTTAGGTCAAAGACTGTGAACGACCAAGTTCACAGTAAATCTCTTGGTAATTTGACTCATTGAGTTTTAGTGCATCTTATGTGAAATAAATGAATTCATTTCGAGTCTTATAAGGTACCAGATGGTATCCTACTTCCAAATATATAATTTGGCAAACAAATCAAACAACTCAAACTGCAACCTTAGGAATGTGTCTGAAAAACTGAAATTCCGTATTACGTAGTTGTGAGTAATAAAAAGATTCTAGTCTCGTAGTACATGTTTTCCTGTTTTCAAAATATAAAGAACATCCAAAACAGAGTTAGTATGCAAAATATACGACCGTTTGAATAATCCAAATCAGTATAATATTAATTTCTTAAAATGGTAAAACTGTTTCTATCCGTTGAGGAACTTGCACGCCTCAGATGGAAATTCCAAGAAAGCTTTTGGACTCAAGTCATAGTTTAATATTTAATTTCATACTTGAAATATTTTTAGTAAGAATATTTATAGAAATCGAAAAAATTAGACGTTTTGAATAAGTAAATCGTGAAACCTTAAACTATTGATGTTGATATGATTTCAATTATTGGCAATATTTTCTAGCAATAATATATTATTATCCAATCCAGTTATTGTGAATCTTAATGAAGAGATAGTTCAAATTTTCTAAAATCATGTACATCTATTTACATATATATGTTTGGGGAATGTATTTTTCAAAAATCTATTATGTATTTGCTATATTTTTTATAAACCCATATTGCATATGACAAATAGTCAATCATGTAATCACAATGCATATATGTTATATAATAAAAATTATATAACAACATTAAATATATAAATATTTATACATGTCGTGTAATATTTCCAAATCCTAATTAATAGTATATACAACAACTTGGACACTGATTATGTAAAAATCTCGAAGCCTTTATATATCTCACAAACATACTTAATAAACTCTTAATACGAGCATTTTTATATCTCACAAACATACATAATAAACTCTTAATATGAGCATTTTGTACGTGTTATTGTCGTAAAACATCTACAACAAATACACACAATATTATTAAATCTATAAGTGTATATAAAATATCCAAATTCAACCAAATCAATCGTACAAATCAATACATAAAATATACACATAATAAGCCTTTGCTTCAATTTTCACCCAAGAAAAAAAACACATAATACATAAAAATCAATCAGAAATCAAATCAATTATGAGATAAAAACTAACAGCTAAGTTAGAGATTTCTTCCGCCTTGTGCTTCTTCTGTTTGTCCTTCGATTGCAACCATTCCATTTACTGATCATTCGCTCAAAATGGATCTCAATGGTGCAACCAAATTATAGAGAAATCTGAGAAAATTTTACCCTAAGACTATCTTCAATCGATCACGGATTCACCTCATCTCTCTTCTTTCTTCTTCTTCTTCTTCTTCTTAACTTCCAGCCTAGAAGACACCACTGAAGTGGGTGTTTTTGTGTCCAGTGCGAACACAAGAGAAACATCAACATCATTCATTCTTCATTCCATTCCATGTCAAAAATCAAACCCAAACATACACCAAAACTCCATTGATTTCTGTCAGAGAGAGAGAGAGAGAGAAAAAAAAAGAAGAACCGGAAGCAACAGGACCCTCCATCTCCAACTCAATTTCGCACCACACAGCCGGACAGAAGCACAACCGATCGATAATCTCGGACTCCCCTGCGGACCTCCAGGAGTCCCATCGCACCTCGCTACCACAACCGAATCAAGCGGCCAAGAGACTGCTTGAGGAGCCCGTCGCTGCACCCACCAAGACCACAATCAACCTCGCGTCATCTTCTCTCGTTCATTCGGCCTAGTCGAGCCCGAAGACGCCACCCACTTCGCAAATCGACCGATAAAACATCGCCGCCTGCGAGCTTCTTCTCCCTCCGGTCCTCATCGTGACCTGCGACGAGCAAGAGTCCGGATGTGGCGCCGCCGCTTCGTGCTTTTCTTCTCACCTTCTTCGTTCATCTGCCTTCAATCACTTGCCGCCTTTTTTCTATGTGCATTCGTTCATTCCGTTTTTTCCTTTACTCGATCAGCAAATGACGAAGATGGGGGCTTAAAAGCCCTAATTTCATTTAGCTTGTGAAATGACCAAACTAACCTCCTTATTAAATCATTAAATCATGTATTCTCCAAACATTGAATCCATTTATTCAAAGTAGCCCTTCCCATAGAGATCCTTAACAAAATCAATCCAATTCCCAGACTTAAATTTCATTTAAACCATTTTAGTCCCTCCCTTGATTATTATAACAAAGATGTCCTACTTTGGTTAATTAAATTTCATATATATATATATATATATATATATATATATATATATATATATATATATATATATATATATATATATCATGTTGTCTTAACTTAAGTCTTGAAAAATATCATATTTCTTCATGTCTCGTAAAAGATTAAAGCTTGACTTAGCCACCAATATGAGCAACATATAAATGCCCAAAACAAAAATTCTCTATATTTTTGCATAAGGCACGCCTAAGCGCCTCAAACCATCGACATCCCTCCTCCTAGCATAGAGTTTAAGATAGGTTTGATTACACCAACACAAAATAAATTAGTATCGCCCCCTTTCCAAACAATAAGCTATTATTCTATAGATGTTTGGCTTTCATCATTATTCAATGTTTTTTATCCTTTTCTAAATGTCTGAATGTGTTGCTATATGTTAGTTTACAAGGTTTGTATTAGGCTTTATTTGACGCGTTAGCTGAAAAACTGACTTTTTTTATGAGCTAGATTATCAATAAGTTATCTCAAGCTAGCTTATCCATAAGCTATTTTTGTAGTCTCACCAAATAAGCTTAAAAAATAAACTAACTTATACGGGCCTTAGTGTTATTTATATTTGGTTAACTGGTTTGGTGTTTGATTAAAACATATAAGAGCAAGCCAACTAGTTTGGGTGAGCAATATCACCTCACATAGCTTAACAAAAATCATGTTGCCTTTTCGGGTCGACTTAGAAAGAAAAATCAAAGAAAAACAAAACCCTTTCACAAGAATGCTTAGGCAAATTTTGAAGTTCGGTATGTCACATATAATGTGTTAAAGGCTAGTTAGTTCATCATCTGAGCATTCTTAACGAGCGAAAAGCAAAAGTTTATGATTGTCTGTTAAGTAATGTAAACCTAGTAATTTATTTTGTGATATTCATTTGCAGAACTTGAATATAGGATCTTTAGGTAATCTTGACTAAAACTAATATATGATTAAAACGAGTTTAATTGAAACAAAAATGTTGGATGAAACCTAGAGGTGTTGTGTCGTGTCGGATTTGTGCCGTGTCAAGATATTAAACTGGTGGAGAGTGCTTGACCCTAACTCGACCCGTTTAATTATTATGTCGTGTCGTATCAACCCGTTTATTTTCGTGTCGATTTCGGGTTAAAGTTTAAACCTTATAAATATATTGTGTCATGTCGGGTTGAAACATTTTAAAGGTTGAAAAGTAAAAATCATGGAGGAAAAACAATCAAAAAGTGAAATGCTAGAATTGGGAGGTGGAACGGAAAAAAAATTATAGTAATAGTAAATTTAGAATGCAAAATGGAAAGAGTTAGAGTTAGGAAGAAAATAAGATAGGTAGTGAGGAGAAGTAAAATTAAGTCACTTTGAAATTTTGAATTTTACTTTTAGTTTTTGAATTTGGGCCACTACAAATATACAATATTGAAAATATTTATAAAAATATGAATGAGTCATCTTCGAGTTGAAAGTCTTAACCCTAACCCGACCCGTTTAATTATCGTGTCATGTCGTGTCAACCCGTATACATAAACGGGTCGAAATCTCTAACCCTAACCCGCTAACTTCGTCTCAGGTTCGTGTCGGATTGTCATGTTGTGTCAATTTTTCACGGTCTAATGAAACCGATAAGTTAAATATGAAGAGAAAGTTGAAAATGTTTCGTCTTTTCCATCCTAGGTGGAAACTTTTCGATTTTAAGGTTTCTTAAAATCTATTGAGGTTGAAATATTGTTGGGTTCATAATCTTGTTCAAAAACAAAGAAAGAGAAAATGGAAGTCTTATTCGGTTCTAATTATTTATATTCACTGGAGAAGTAGTAAAATTTGTTCATGGTTTGTTCAGTCGTTTGTCCATGTAATCATGTTCTAAATATTTTTTATGCTATTTGTATTGCAAATTATGATTTTTTTTAATTCATGCATGGCATAAGATGTGCATTGATTTTTATATTATAACATAAACATATTATGTATTGAGATTGTCGATTTTGTTTAGGCGGGGTATATGTTGCTTATATTTATCTTTATGTTTGATATTATTATTATTATTATTATTATTATTATTATTATGTGGTTCGTTTTAAAGTATATTTTATAAGATTTATAATACATTGAACTCCATAAATGTCAATGATTTGACACATCATTACACTATACTAGACGTAACCTCGCGCGTTGCGCAAGTATACATTTAAGTGGTTAAAATAATTATGAGAAAAAAATAGAAATATGTTGAAATTTACGTTTTTAGTCACGTTTTTGGCATTTACCGAATTTTCAAATAATATAAAAGTCCATCGACTTATATTTTGATACTATTTAATATAGTTCATACTTTATAAACTTTACTTTTACTTTTATAATATCCAATATATATTATAAGTTTTTATATAACATTAATATAATATGCTTTTCTTATCTCCGATAATATTTGTAGGATAAAATAAGAAATAAGTTGTTTTGAATAAGCTATTAATAAACAATATTGAACTAATAAACTTTGTATTACACTATTTATATTACACCAAAACATCCAAGGTTTCATATATTAACTTTCAAATATTAAACATTGAAATTAAGAATGAAGTCATACAAAATATATCATTATACATAAACTTCATCAAGAGTTTTAAAATAAGCCAATTAGTAAATATGATATTTAATTTTAATTACATATTTTGCAAGGCGTACGTTTGACTTTATGTTGGTGCGCCGAGAATCATCTTCCTTAATTTGTACCTAAAAAATTAAGGTGAATAGGAATATAGAATAGATATTACTAAATATTAATATAAATAATTAAAAAGGGTATGTAGATCTCCTACCACCGGTTAAAGACAACATACCTCTCTAGTGATATCGATTCCTATATGAAATTGAAGTAGTCATTCTATGTATACATTGTTTTCTAATTACATAAACAAATATGAGTAACCAAGCATAAAAATGTTATCTTTATGTAGGAAAAATATTTTAGTTAACTAACAAATTAAATAATATAAGTTTAAGAGTTATGATTTTCAAAAATATTTTAGTTAACTAACAAAATTAAATAAATAATCTTAACATATCATGCCAACCTATGCTAATCTAAACCGTTGCTTTTCATTTGCTACAATCTTTGAGACTCCTGCAAATTGAAATGTATTATGATATTCATTTTACTAATAAAAATTTGACACGATAGTTTTTCTAATAGTTTGAACAAATAGATGTTTCCTTTATATTTTAATGTTGACAACCATTAAGACTATTATAAACAAAAAGAATAACATGTAGTCAAAAAAAGTTAGTTCAAATGAAAACAATTTGAGTTACAAAGGACTTTAATTGCATTATTATTGATGAAACCACTTATAAGATTGAAAATGGTTCTAACAGAGAAAACATGAAAGTTGGAAATGGATTTAAAAAAATTGTCAATGAGGATTTTTTTGGTAGAAAAAAAAAATGTATAAAATCGGAATATTGTCCATAAACATGTTAAAAGAGCCAAATCGAAAAAATTGAATAGACATTATGTTTTTATCGGAAAATGTGATGTTTAATCTGAAGAAAATCTCAATATATATATATATATATATATATATATATATATATATATATATATATATAGTCTTTTATGATATTAACCATACACACACATACATACATACAAACATATATATATATATATATATATGTATACGTGTGTGTGTGTATGTATATGTATGTATGTATGTATGCAGATGCTAGGAACACATGAATCTAGCCATATATATGTTTGTGTGTATGTATGTATGTATGTTTGTATGTATGTAGAGAGAGAGAGAGAGAGAGAGAGAGAGAGAGAAATTAATTAAAAAGAAAATATAAAAGTAAATTAGCTAAAAGTAGTCTTAAATGTATATTGAAAGGCCATTAATGTTTAGACTATGTTGTGTGGGTATAACGCGATGGCATTATGCCTACGTTATGCGCCTTATAACACATGAAAGCCACTCCTACCCCCTTTTGTAATGTTATGGATTGTCAATAAACTACCATACAATAATGGGAAGAAATGTAATTGTTGAAGGGTTTTATGTGGGTATATGAATTTTTTTAATACAATTTTACCTATATAAATACCATTCTCTTGTCATATAAAACATCTTCAAGCAAAGACTTCTATTTCTCAATATTTTTACTATCATTTTTAAAAAATGGAGCAACCCCCAAACATACCACCAACCAACTAAAACATAAAACACACCTCGACATGAAAAACCTTTGTGTATAAACATTTTACTTATGGGGTTTTCACAATACGATCAAAATTTTATGAATTCTCCCAATCACACCTTCAAAAGATTAACCCAAAGCTTTCCAAAACTACCATATCAATAAAAATCATATCCAAACCCTTCATTCCAACAATCATCTTTTCAACACACACAATTCTATCATTAAAATTTCAACAAAATTCATCTCAACAACCACCATTGCAATTATCCCAACAACCGCCAATTCAATCATTCCAAGAAGAAAGTGTACCGGAAACCCAACAAGTCGAATGAACAAAGGCAAAAAAGTCAACCCCCACCAAGGTCCTAAAAGTTGGACCCAATACGAAGAAGAGTCTTCAGCTTACACTTCGATGGTCATCTCCTCTGATGAATTTAAAGGGAACAACCAAACCAATGTTAGTTTTTTGGAATAGGTTGTTCTGCATTTCAATAATGTCATTGGTTCGAGTAACCATTAGAACAAAGATGATCTTACCAGAAAATAACATTGAAAATCAATATTTAAAAATTTAGTGGTATCTAAACAATCTTTACGATAAATACAAGAGTTGTAGAAACAAAATTGACATTTATAATACGAAGCTTCAAAGACATGAACTTGAATGTAACCAGAAACCTTTTATGTTGTTAGGTGCATTTCATGCACCTATTTTTCTTGTTTATTTCCGTACTTTCATTACATTTTACTTCCTAATTGTTACCTTTAGTTAACTATTTAGGCACTTGCATGTTTTATGCATAATGTTTGGTACATCGCTATTTTTGATTTATTTTGTAGGCATTATGGAGCATGGTGCAGTGGAAAAATGGAGGAGAGCATGGAGCTGTGATGACGGAGCTTGGAGCATTGGAGCATTAAGAGAAGATGGGTTAGTGGTGTCGCAGAAGAAACTTGAACACATAACCCGAGTCGTTGTGTTTCTTATGTTTGTCCTTTTCATCATACATTTAAGCAACACAATTTGGGTCTCATTTAGACAGAAGACGGATCCAACTTTAAAGTTTGATTGAAGTTTTAGCAAAAAAAAAAAAAAAAAGAAAAGCACATCCTGATTCAACCATGCTGAAAGCACATGGTCAAAACACATGGCTATACGGAAAACACATGGTCATGCTAAAAATGCATGGTCCTGATTCTGACCATGCATTTCATCCATGAGCACGTGAGCAATTACTTCTTTTACTAAAAAGGAGGAAATCAATAATTTTACACATAAAAGCGGTTTTTGAGAGCAGAGGAGGTGATTTTGGGAGCTTTTGAAGATTTATAATCATTACAAACATCTTTAATTTCAATTTGTAAGAATTAAACTTTTCATTTCCATCTTTTTGTTTGATTTATTATTAGCCATGTGTGGGTAAGAAACCTCAATTTCTAGTTCTTGTTCAAAACATGTTGATTGTTTGATTTGATACATATGGCTTGATGTTTGATTTATGATTCTATTTCAGTGATTATGTTCTATTTTAAACTAGAATCGTTGAATTTGATTTATGTTTGATTGACCACTTATATGAATTGAGTTCTTGTGTAGTTAATTACCTTTTAGGGCACCTAATCGGTCTATAAAGTAAATGATTGGTAACAAACAATAGGTTTTCTTATTGTAGAACATAGATCACATGTTTTCACACTTTTGAGCATATGAGAAGAAATGAATATTGTTAGAAAGTGTGTAAAAAGTTTAATGCGGTTTTTGAATACAATCTAAGAGTGTGTTTAGGCTGAATTAGTAAAGCTATGTCTAGTCAAAAAGTGTTTTTTGATAGATAATTTGGTAAGAAAGAGGTATTAGAGCATGTTACTATCTTTCAATACCAACTTAGAATAACAATCATGAATCATATCAAGTCGTAATCAAGTTAAATGAAAACATTGAGAACTAGAATTGGAACCATTTTAACACTTTGTTTTACAAATCTATTTAATTTTTCTACATATTTTCAAAGTAGATTGTTAATTATACGCCGATCAGGGATAGTTGCATGAGGATGACTGTAGTGACTCCCTTGTTGGATCAGATTCGGGAGGCTCAACAGGAGGCTATCAAGGAGGAACATCGGAAGAGCGATCGCGTGGTGGGTCAGGTTTCCTCCTTCGATTATGATAATCGAGGACTATTGACACTACACCGTAGGGTGTGGGTGCTGTATCACAGAGGCGTGCACCAGATTTTGATGGAGGAGGTGCACAAGCACCGATTATCTATTCATCATGGGGCGACGAAGATGTATAGGGATCTTCGATTAGATTATTGGTGGCCCTGCATGAAGCGGGATGTGGCATGGTACGTTGAGCGGTGCTTGGCCTGCAGGAAGGTCAAGGCCGAACATCAGAGACTGCATGGGAAGATGCAGCCGTTGGACATCCCGTTGTGGAAATAGGAAGACATCACGATGGATTTTATCACAAAGCTTCCCAGGACTGCGCGCGGAGTAGATTCGATTTGGGTCATCGTGGATCGATTGACCAAGAGCGCCCATTTTATTCCGATCCAGGAGGGCATCTCAGCCAAAAAGTTGGCCGATATTTACATCAGGGAGATAGTAGCGCGACACGGGGTGCTGGTGTCAGTGATATCAGACCGAGATGTGCGATTCATTTCCATATTTTGGAAGAAGTTTCATGACGAGTTGGGCACTCGTTTGCATTTCAGCACCGCCTTTCACCCGCAGATGGATGGTCAAAGCGAGCGAACCATCCAGACTTTGGAGGATATGTTGCGGGCATGTGTGTTGGATTTCGGTGGTAGCTGGGATACCTATATTCCCTTGGTCGAGTTCTCGTACAATAACAGCTACCACGCGAGTATAGACCGTCCCCCATTCGAGATGTTGTATGGTCGGAGGTGCAGGACCCCGATATGCTGGGGTGAAGTCGGCCAGAGGGTCATGGGGAGCATCAAAGTGGTGCTCAGAACGACCGAAAGGATCCAACAGGTTCGAAGCAGGCTTCAGAATGCTCAGAGTCGACAGAAGAGTTACACCGACAAGCATCGATCCGATTTGGAGTTCCAAGTCGGGGACATGGTTCTCCCGAAGGTGTCACCTTGGAAGGGAGAAATTCGATTCAGGAAGCAGGGCAAGTTGGGCCTGAGATTTATCGGACCGTTCAGGGTTGTAGCCCGGGTGGGCAAGGTGGCATATAGATTGGATCTGCCAGTCGAGCTCATCCAGATCCACAGCACTTTCCATGTCTCTCAGCTGCGGAAGTGCTTAGTGGATGATTCAGCAGTGGTGCCGTTGGAGGATATTCAGGTTGATGACAACCTGAATTACATTGAGTGCCCAGTCGCAATCCTCGACAGGAAGTCGAAGGACTTGAGGAACAAAAGGGTGGAGCTAGTAAAGGTGAAATGGCAGCACCACAAGGGTTCGGAGTGGACTTGGGAGCCAGTGGATGAAATGATGGAGCATTACCCCGAGCTGTTCCAGGATCGAGCAGCAGACTTCGAGGATGAAGTCTAAAATAAGTGGGGGAGATTTGTAGCACCGAGTTTCTGGTACGTAAATCTTATTTGAGTATTTTCCATTTTAAGCCTTGGACTCGGTGAGTCATAGGTCCGACTCGCCGAGTACGGACGGGACCCGGGACACGTTTAAGTTGGTGACTCGGCGAGTCCATATCCTGGACTCGGTGAGTCACCGCTGTTGGATGAAACCCTAAGTTTTAGGGGTTTGCACCCTATTTAATCCCCCTTTCCGCCCCCAAGCCAGCCCCCATTCACCCTCAGAGCCATACACCTCGTTCTAAGCCTTGTTTTGTGGATTTGAAGCCATTTGGTGTGTCCTTTTGAAGATTGGAGTGAGTAGGAAAGGAGATCAAGAAGAAGAAGAGGAGGTCAAGCACTTGTGAGCTATTTCAGAGTGTTCACTAAGGTATGGCTCGTTTTCCTTCTTGTCTTCATGCTTATGGCCCCATTAAAGTCCTTCATGACTCATTTTCCAAGCTTGTATGTGCATCATATTTCGAAATCAGTTGATTGGCCTCTAGATCTAAGAATAGTTGAGCTCCAGGAGCTCAGATCTACTACCTTTATGAACCCATATTGCATGAAAACCTTAGATCTACTCTTTTGGTGCATTTTGAACCCTAAAAACCCCATAGATGGATATTTACACGTAAAGTTGGAAACTTTATGTGTTATTCATGCTCTAGGAGCCCAGATCTACAAATGGCATGGACTGGATTCGAGAAAAATCGCGTTTTTGGCTCTTGCATGAAACAGACTCGGCGAGTCGCTCATCGGACTTGGCGAGTCTAGTTGCGAGTCTCCGAGTTTGTCCCCTTTTAGCTATGTCGAGTTGTGTGGTGAGTCCAGGGTGGACTCGGTGAGTTGGAAGCCAAAACTCACCCATAGTGGAACTCGACGAGTCGATGACCAGACTCGGAAAGTTCAAGGCAATCTCCTTAGATCAAGATCAGACTCGGTGAGTTGTTCAAACGACTCGGCG
This sequence comes from Lactuca saligna, assembly GCF_052625555.1. NCBI lineage: Eukaryota > Viridiplantae > Streptophyta > Magnoliopsida > Asterales > Asteraceae > Lactuca > Lactuca saligna. Next base: position 182,198,720 of record NC_136423.1, read on the forward strand.
AGTCTCAGCATAAGTGTTCGTTGGATTAAGATGAACTCGCCGAGTTATTCATACAACTCGGCGAGTAGGATGAAGGACTTGAACATCAGTTTGGATGGAGAACTCGTCGAGTCAATGCCTAGCTCGACGAGTAGAAACAGAATCCAAGTCAGTCGTTTGGACATGGACTCAACGAGTTGGAGAGCCAACTCGGTGAGTTGGGTCAACTGGAAGTTAACTCTGACTGTGACTTAGGGCATGATCAGGGGTAGAATGGTCATTTTACCCAAAGGACAGTTAGTAGTATTTGACTAAGTGTTTGGTGGGAATTTCAGCCGGAGGATTTCCGAAGCAGCAGCAGCAGACAGACTATTCCCACACAGATCAGCAGCTACTACAAGGTGAGTTACCTTCCAGTAGTGGTGGGTCTAAGGCCATAATGTTGGCCCACCAATAGGAGATATATGATTAGATGAATGTCTCTGTGATATTCATCTAGGGTTGCTACTACCTGTGTTATGTTTATGTGTTTGTATGATATGATTCTATGTGCTAGTGATAGTAGGGGAGATAGTCCCCAGGTTACCGGTCGATAGGGCCGAAAGGGCAGTCATGCCCAGCCATGCTAGATAGACTATGTGATATATGTGCTATGTGGTAGTAGTAGGGGGTGAAATAGTCCCCGATACCCGGTCGAGAGGACCGAAGGGGGGGCCAGCACCCAGATATGCTAGGCAGTATCCGGTCGAGAGGACCGAAGGAGAGGCCAGCACCCAGATATGCTAGACAGTATCTGGTCGAGTGGACCGAAGGGGTAGGTCGGGCACCCAAATATGCTTGACAATTTATGTATGGTATGTGATTGTATGGTATGTGGTACAATGGGGGAACTCACTAAGCTTTGTGCTTACAGTTTACAGTTTTGGTTTCAGGTGCCTCTTCGTCGATGGGGAAGGAGTTGGCACGGTAGCGGCACATCATGCACACATGATTGGTTTCCGCATCATTTAGATTTCCCTGGGATTTATACTCTGATATTTTGATTGGTTGTATGATTTGGCTTTTAGACATGGTTTACGATGTGATGTGGTTGATCAAACAATGTTTTTAATTATTAACATTTTCCTAAAGTAATGTTTTAAAACGAAATTTTTGGACGTGAAAATTGGGTCGTTACGCATGTCTTGAAATCACATACATATGCACTTATGGGATCATCACATCTTTTTCGCAAACAGCTTTTGTACAGAAAATGTTAGATTTTCTGAGTTTTACAAACAATACAAACTAGTTTTATATCAAACATCCTTATGAACTCACCAATATTATATATGTTGATGTTTTCAAAATAACTTGTATTCTCAGGAAATCGTTAGACCGAAGAACCTTCAGGTGTGTTTCAGGGAATTTCGTTTGTGATTTTTTAATCATCAGAAAGTTTACGTTTTGAAATATTCCATGTAAACAATGTACCTGATGTGAACAGAGTCGATTGTAATGTATTAATGCACGGTGATGTTTATGTTATCTTTCATGTATATTCATTGTCATGATATTTCAATTTAAGTCACACGGTGATGTTTATGTTACACGGATTTCAAAGAAAGTCATGAGCTTTATTTGTAAAAAAAAATGTAATTAGAAAGTTTGTACATATTTGTGTTTATAGTTTAATTAGATGTTGTGTTTAGGAAAAATACTTGGCTGTCAAAAGATTCCCTTGGACTTGGATTTGAATTTATGACATTGGACTGAATTTTAATTACTTCGACTGGTGTAAGTGGTTTGAAGTTTTTAACCAATCTGGATAAATATTAGGGAATTTTTAGAAAATATTTTTCAGAAAAAGATTGTTGTTAACCAACAAATAGCTGGAATCGGACATTGTTATATTTTATGAAACAAAGATGGTTGAGCATGTTTTGTCACATATAATTTCACAAGAGTAAGACCATAATTTGTTCCAAGAATTGACTTGATGATATCGAAAAGGAATAAGTGTTGTGATCTTTGATTCTATTGAGTTGTACTAGGGAGTGGCTAAAATCTTGTCTCTATTATCATATAATATTTTGAGATTAAAGCCAAGTTAACTCAAGGCATGACAGGTATATTCTCAACTATGGTACAAAACAGGGTTAATTAGGTTGGATATATTTTTTCATGTTTGTTTTGATTTCTTGCATCAAGTTTCAAAAAAAAAAGTTTAACTTTGATTTTCTTTTCTTCTCTTTTATTTTATTTTCTCCGGTTTGAATTTTCTTGTTCTTTCTTGAGGACAAGAAAGGTTTAAGCTTGGGGAGATTTGTTAGGTGCATTTCATGTACCCATTTTGTAGCTTTATTTCATAAAAGTACATTGCATATAGGATTAAACTCATGCATTTTGCATGTTTTTTGGGATTTTTCATGATGCAATTTCATTCAAATATTTTTGTGATATTTCAGGGACTTTTGGAGGTAGGATATTGTTGGAGGAGTTAAATAAAAGTTGCGGACAAAATTTCAGGACTTGCAGAGCACCGAGGAGCAAGATATCAAAGAAAAGAACATTTTGGCTTTACAGAGATTTACACGGCCGTGTAAATGCAAGCCTTGCGTTTACGCGGGCCGTGTAAACATAGATTTCTGCGCAGTATACTTTTGCGTTTACGCGGGCCGTGTAAATGACAGTGTTAATTTACGCGGGCCGTGTAAACGTAAATGCGAGTTTTAAAGCAGTTTTTCACCATTTTTAAAGGGGGAACCGACTTTTTACAGAGGGGGTCGACTTTTGGAGTAGAGAAGGTGAATTTCTGGAGGATTTTGAAGTTTATTAACACTTGGGAACATTTGATTTCATTTTGTAAGAACTTTAATTTCATTTTCTAGATTTGTGATCTTGTTCTAGCCATGAGTGGCTAGAACCCTAAATTCTCCAACTTTATGTCTTGACATTTGGATGTGATTTCAATCATATGACTTGATGTTTGCTTTCAATTTTCTATCTAGTGAATTTGATTTTGTCTTAATTGAATGTTTGATTCTAATTGTGATTCTTATTGGCCATTTGGATTAGGGTTAGATCATTCAAGTTATCTAATTGCAAAATCCATAATTGTTTTGTAAATTGGACTAGGTAACAAGCACTAATCTGATTTCTATTGAATGAAATTAGTGTAAATCTATTCACACATTTTTATGCTCCCGAGCTTATGAGGAGTATTGATTATTGTTGGGAACATTCACATAAAGTTTAATGCAATCTTTCAACCTAATTCTAAGAGCTTGTTTAGATTAGATTGGTAAGGTTAGGATCAATCAAAGAGCTTGTTTTGGTTAATTATTGTGATGAATGGGAAGTGTTAGAGCTTGTTAACACTTTCAAGTACCAACTTAGATAGAATTAAACAAATATCTTGTCATCCATGGAATCACATTGCTAATTTGTCTTGCATAGAGTTGGAGTTCTCACAAATCCTGAATTTGTTTCATTTAATTGATCATTTACTTATTGCTTTATTCTTTTGTTTAAATCATTGCATACCAACCCCCCATTTATGTGACCATTATTGTACCTCCCGTAAAAAGGTATAAACATTTGTTCTGTGTCTCTGTGGATCGACCCTACTTACCTTGTATTACATTTCTAGTACAAAGTAGTAGGGTTTAAGGAGTTATTTTAACCATTTATTTGTTGGGTGTGACACGCCCTAACAAATTGGCGCCGTTGCCGGGGACACGGTGTTACTAATTGTTTATGCCAAGCATTTTGTGAGCAGGTGCTTTAAAAATAACAGTCAGGTAGAAGATAAGTTTTCAATTGAAGGAAGTGACGAGAAAGTTAATGTGTTGTAAAGGCCCACCTACTTAGAACAAAGCATATTCAGGGGCCAAGTCGAGCTAACGACTTAAAACAAGGGCAGCTAACCGGGAGGCAACCCGGGGTTTTTTTTCCTTTCTATTAAAACTTCGTAGTCTTTGGTAAATTTCAATTGTTTTTTAATGTCCCAAATGGTTTTGAACTTATTTTTTATGCCTATAAAATGAATCTCTGGCTCCAAAAATACTTCACGGGTAGCTTGGGGAGGATGAAGAGGAGGTTCACACCATAATTGTGAGGCTCCAAGAACGATTTGGTAAATTCTTTCCATATCTTTAACCGTTCATATTTTACTTAAAATTCAATCATAGTGCATTTGTTACTGTTTTAGACCCATTCCCAACCCAGCTACCATCCTCCATCATCCGACTCTTAATAGGCCGACTATGCCTCTCTCCAAGCATCGAGGACGATGCTATATTTTAAGCTTGGGGAGGGGAATCCATCCATGTATAAATCCCGTTGCATGTAAAAGTACATATTGCATTAATTTTCATTTCATTTTCTTTTTCATTTTTTTTCTGCATGGAAAATTTTTCAAAAACCAAAAAGATTTTCTTTCTATTCTAATTTTTATTATTTTCTTTGCATTTTGTTTTCATCTAAATTTTTGCATTGCATAAAAAAAAATTTTAAAAAAAAATTTGATCCAATCCCAAGCAACCGAATCTTTTCAAAACAGTTGAGATGGTAAGTGAGTTGTGTGCCTTGAAATTGGCTTGGTCTTTTTATTGAAAAATCTAAAAGCAAGTTAATCACACACGAGCACATTTCCCGAAGCTACTTGTGCAAAACAGAAAATGAGAAGATTGTCAACATTGGAGCATAATAGTAGGTATGAGTCAATTCGTTGGGACATATGACCGGTCTTATGAGTAGTAATGCTCAATTGAACTTAAAATGCCAAATTCAAAAGTTTATAAAAAGAATGCAAAATCTCAATGTTCCGCCTTCCAGCGCTCTTAAAAGTCCTTTTTACTCATTCCCTTTTATATACCCTGCTTGGGGACACAACTTTCAACTATACTTATGGGTCTTTGCATGTCAACCTTTAGTCCCCTGAAAAATGTCTTAGAAGTCCTCACAGTAATAGACCGTGAGATGTCCCACAATAGAAAAGTCAAGGACGAAAATATAAAGAAATTGGCCAAATAAATAAATTAATAAGAGTGTTATGTGTTAACTTAGCTATTTGTATATGTGTTACACTAAAAAAAAACTATTATTAAGTTAATTTGTGACCTTTGGGATTTGAACAAGTAAACTCTGAGGGGTGTTTTACACCTAATCGCCTAAAGCTAAATTGTTTGGGACTGATTGAGTTGAAAATTCGTTACACGGGTTCCATAGAAAGTCATGAACTTAATAATTGCAAATAAAGCTAATCTGTTGCCTTTGAGGTTCGGGCAAGTAAACCCGAAGGATCTCTATAAATCTAGCACACTAAGGTCATTTGATTTGGATGTGTTGGTTGAAAGCTTGTTACACGGATTTCAAAGAAAGTCATGAGCTTTATTTATAAAAAAAATGTAATTAGAAAGTTTGTACATAGTTGTGTTTATAGTTTAATTAGATGTTGTGTTTAGGAAAAATACTTGGTTGTCAAAAGATTCCCTTGGACTTGGATTTGAATTTATGACATTGGACTGAATTTTAATTACTTCAACTGGTGTAAGTGGTTTGAAGTTTTTAACCAGTCTGGATAAATATTAGGGAATTTTTAGAAAATATTTTTCAGAAAAAGATTGTTGTTAACCAACAAATAGCTGGAATCGGACATTGTTATATTTTATGAAACAAAGATGGTTGAGCATGTTTTGTCACATATAATTTCACGAGAGTAAGACCATAATTTGTTCCAAGAATTGACTTGATGATATCGAAAAGGAATAAGTGTTGTGATCTTTGATTCTATTGAGTTGTACTAGGGAGTGGCTAAAATCTTGTCTCTATTATCATATAATATTTTGAGATTAAAGCCAAGTTAACTCAAGGCATGACAGGTATATTCTCAACTATGGTACAAAACAGGGTTAATTAGGTTGGATATATTTTTTCATGTTTGTTTTGATTTCTTGCATCAAGTTTCAAAAAAAAAAGTTTAACTTTGATTTTCTTTTCTTCTCTTTTATTTTATTTTCTCCGGTTTGAATTTTTTTGTTCTTTCTTGAGGACAAGAAAGGTTTAAGCTTAGGGAGATTTGTTAGGTGCATTTCATGTACCCATTTTGTAGCTTTATTTCATAAAAGTACATTGCATATAGGCTTAAACTCATGCATTTTGCATGTTTTTCGGGATTTTTCATGATGCAATTTCATTCAAATATTTTTGTGATATTTCAAGGACTTTTGGAGGTAGGATATTGTTGGAGGAGTTAAATAAAAGTTGCGGACAAAATTTCAGGACTTGCGGAGCACCGAGGAGCAAGATATCAAAGAAAAGAACATTTTGGCTTTACAGAGACTTACACGGCCGTGTAAATGCAAGCCTTGCGTTTACGCAGGCCGTGTAAACATAGATTTCTGCGCAGTATACTTTTGCGTTTACGCGGGCCGTGTAAATGACAGTGTTAATTTACGCGGGCCGTGTAAACGTAAATGCGAGTTTTAAAGCAGTTTTTCACCATTTTTAAAGGGGGGAACCGACTTTTTACAGAGGGGGTCGACTTTTGGAGTAGAGAAGGTGAATTTCTGGAGGATTTTGAAGTTTATTAACACTTGGGAACATTTGATTTCATTTTGTAAGAACTTTAATTTCATTTTCTAGATTTGTGATCTTGTTCTAGCCATGAGTGGCTAGAACCCTAAATTCTCCAACTTTATGTCTTGACATTTGGATGTGATTTCAATCATATGACTTGATGTTTGCTTTCAATTTTCTATCTAGTGAATTTGATTTTGTCTCAATTGAATGTTTGATTCTAATTGTGATTCTTATTGGCCATTTGGATTAGGGTTAGATCATTCAAGTTATCTAATTGCAAAATCCGTAATTGTTTTGTAAATTGGACTAGGTAACAAGCACTAATCTGATTTCTATTGAATGAAATTAGTGTAAATCTATTCACACATTTTTATGCTCCCGAGCTTATGAGGAGTCTTGATTATTATTGGGAACATTCACATAAAGTTTAATGCAATCTTTCAACCTAATTCTAAGAGCTTGTTTAGATTAGATTGGTAAGGTTAGGATCAATCAAAGAGCTTGTTTTGGTTAATTATTGTGATGAATGGGAAGTGTTAGAGCTTGTTAACACTTTCAAGTACCAACTTAGATAGAATTAAACAAATATCTTGTCATCCATGGAATCACATTTCTAATTTGTCTTGCATAGAGTTGGAGTTCTCACAAATCCTGAATTTGTTTCATTTAATTGATCATTTACTTATTGCTTTAATCTTTTGTTTAAATCATTGCATACCAACCCCCCATTTATGTGACCATTATTGTACCTCCCGTAAAAAGGTATAAACATTTGTTCCGTGTCTCTGTGGTTCGACCCTACTTACCTTGTATTACATTTCTAATACAAAGTAGTAGTGTTTAAGGAGTTATTTTAACCCTTTATTTGTTGGGTGTGACACGCTTAACAGTACCTAATCGGATTACAGTATAGCTTGGGTTAGTCGGGTGTCGATCACAGAGAACGGTGTTACTAATTAATCTACTTACTATTAAATTAACCTAATTATTAACAATTTTAAAAGGGTTTTATCTGATTTTACAAGATCAGACGAACTTAACTCAAATTCAATAAGTAAAAACACACTCTTGTCTAGTTTGAATCCACTTCTTCCTTATGGCTAGCTAATGATTATGGATTTTTGAGTTGGTTTTAATTATATTAGTAATTTAGTTCTAACTTTACCAATAATTAACTAATTCATGTTAAACTATGTATGTTCACACACAATCAAACACGGAACTAATTATCAATGTAAATTTGCTATATAAAATTTGTTATATAAACGCAATTATAATCACAATACACATTCTCTAGCACAACTAATCTTATTTACTCTAATTACTAACTAAGATTGGTCAATCCTAGCTCTAACAATTCAATGTTCACTAAATCATTAGGTAAACAAGTTCATGCAGTTAATGGTCACTAAGCTACACATAACATGCATTCAAGCAATTAGAGAAACAAACATAAGCATGCTAGGTAACACAAATCAAACACAAGCAATTTTACCAACTAAATAAATCCATAAAAATTAAGCTATTCATAAGTTGGAAGCTTCATCTAGCTAAACAAGAGTAGCTAGATTCAGCTGCTCGTCATGGCAACTAACAAACTAACACAAATCAAAGTGATACAAAACATGTTCTTAATTAACTAAAATATGGACCTTTTACTCTTTTTGGTGTTGAAAACCTCTTCCCATAACCTTTCTTCTGCTCCAAATCGCCTTCTGGAACTCCTTTCTTCAGCCAAAAAAGTTCTTCTTCGTAATGATGAGGAATGCTTAAATAGCCTCCAAAATCTTGCGCCACGTCGTGGCTATTCAGGCCACATCGTGGGGTCCAAGTTATCTTACCCGGCAAGGATTCCTCCATAACGCGATCTTTATCTTCTAGAATTCCCATGCCACATCGTGGCTGGCTCTGCCACATCGTGGGTTTAGTAATTTCCGTGGATTTATTCATCTCTTGTGTTCCAAGTCTCCCATGTTCTACATATTGTCACTTTTGGTCCCTCTCTTCGAAATACTTTAAATTGACTGAAAATAACAATTTAAAGTCATAAGTACCATTATTCTAAACATATTATCAACTTATTAATAAAAATGTACTTAAATATCGCCTAAAAATAGGTATAAATATGGCAATATCAAAATACCCCACACTTAGGCTTTACTTGCCCTCAAGCAAATTTAAACTTAACCCTTGATTACTAACATCACATAGAACAATCCGACACCAGCTCAGCCATTATGCCAAGACCTCAATGCATGCATTTGTGTCTAAAAGTTCCTGAAGTACCCCCCCCCCCCCCATACTTTAAAATACTCACAATCTTCATAAAGATTCGCCACTTTTTCCGAACAATGCTCATTTTATGCAACCCTCCGAATCCGTCCGCAGAAAACCTCCTTTACCTCAAGGTATTTTTAGCTGAGCAACCTAAGCATACATAATCTAGAATTACAATCTATGATACCACTATGGAGCTCTTATGGAATTCTTCACTTCCTTGATAATTTGATCCTTGACTTCTTTGAATTCACCACCTTATTTGATTTCTGGTATCTTTAACTTTTTGAATTTCTTGGAATTTTGATCTTTTGATCTTCACTTTATTTGCTCCAAAATTCTTCAAACTTTTCTTCCAATTCTCTTTTTTTTATTATTATTACATGTACCTTACTTTTTACACTCAAAACCTACATGCTTAAGCAGAGGCGCTCAACCTCAACCTTTATTGGTTAATGATAATAATTTTCCTGGATACATTTCAGGTTTAGGCTGCTAAACATATTGCATCCCTCAAACCAAGCGGGGTTATGTTTTTGTTCCATGATTTCACTAAAATAAGGGAGGCCACAAATGCACTATAACGTGTATTGGCTCAACTAAACATTTGAACTTTTATCGGATCATCCCACATAACACCAGCAACTACAGTTCAAATTATTATTCCTAGATTCAATTATTGAAAATTTCAATTTTTAATTTTTCAATTTTTACTCAAATTCTATCATTATCTAGCAATTTACTTTTTCTACCCCTACCCCACACTTATTTCATACAATGCCCTCATTGTATGCATAAAATAAATCATAATTAAAGAAAAGGGAGAAAAAGGAACAGACTCCCCTGGGATAGTGGCGTGAACATCTCCAAAAGTGTGGAAAACGTGCATCTTGAAGATGGACCTCCCAAAAATAGAAAGTTGGTGTAGAACTGGATGAATATGTAAATAAACCACGAACATGACTTGAAACTTCAATTCATCAAAGTGGGTGCTAGTAAGTAGAAATGTGGCAAAGGATAAACTAATGCACGTCGTGGCAAAGAGTACAACATCGTGATATTAGATGAAAACACGAACAGAAGGCTGCTTTAATTCTTCAAGTTGCATGAGGGCCACGACGTGGCGTGAAGAACCCACGTCGTGGAAACTGAACATTAACAAGGATGCCTTATTGCTTCATGCATCCTAGCAGCTTGACCAATGTCTAAATAGGTTAAGACTCTTCTATATAAATATACTTCCTAACTATAACCTCTCTCCTTCGGACGTACCCCACACTTATCTTGAATTGTGGGTTCCAACTCACGACTTTAAACTTCCTTGACTTGACTAGACAAACACGACTCTAGACTTAACCGTATATGCTCCTGAGACTTCCAATGCTAATCTGAAAAAAAAAACGGAACAACCCAAAAGAAATAAAAGAGTAACATCATAGTTCAAGAAAGTCTTACATTACAAACCAAATTCAAACATAAAAAAAAATAGAAAAGAAAATCAATCATCATCTCCTTGGTCCTACCCCATCATTCTTCGGATGCCAAAGCTCCTCCCATGTTGGAAAATAAGGATAATGTGGTGGCATAGAAGGTGGTCGGGTCACGCCCAAATGCGAATAAATACCCTCAGTAAGCTGGGTATGATAAATGGCATGCCCCCGGAGGTTATCCAAATAAGTTCCCACCCGACTCTGAAAAGGGTCGGTGGGCACTCCCTGTACATGCTGTGAAGTAGCACACTCTCTCTCTCTATCTCTCCTCTAGCTCGCACATTTCGACGCCGCGGTCTGGTTGGTGGTTGCTACCCTGGTTGCGCCTCCTCTTGCTCCATATCTATCAGCGGTATAACAAAACAACCCCCGACATTCACCACTGCCCGCATAACTCCCAAGACTTGAATGGTTAAATCAGTGTCCGGGAATCGGGTAAGATTCCTCACAAAGTCGTGGGTCAAAATATGATATGACCTAGCAAGGCGAGTAACCAAATGTCCCCCCTGTAATAGGACTCCCGGGCCAAGGCTTTCTTCCCCATGAATCTCGCCAACATATACGGTAAATCACAACAAACCTCAGGGGTAATAAGAGTCCACATATAAAACAAATTCTGAATAGGGACTTTATCGCCACGATGCTTGTGATTTATAGAAAAAGTGATAAGGCGATGTAGAAATCAGAAAACATGATTCCGAATTTTTTACTCACTCGAGTCACGAGTATTATACTCATGGTTGGAAATACTCCGCCAGAAATAGACATCCATAATACCGGGATTAAAATCCCGAACACATCCAAGTAGGAATGGTATGAAAAACGGGGATTGAATCTCCACTTCGGTATAAAGCCCCATCCGCCAAGCGAATTCCTGAAGACTACATTCCCTATAAAAACCACCCAAGCGAAACACAAGTGCCCGGTTGTAAGTAAAGTCAATGGTGCATTCCTCGAAGCATACGGTAGAGAAAAACTCCACTGATAACTCCCGGTACACGAGTTCTTGAATTGCAAACAAATTCCTCCACCCGTGACAAGTGAAAGAAAATTGATCCCCTTCATATGTTTTCGTCGAGTAGCATTCCAATTCAGCAACCATTCCCACACCACCGAGCCATCCCCAATCGATAATTGGAGCTAACGCAAATTCCCTATTGTACAACCATCCCAACCGATTTTCATATGTAGTCAACAATGGTCGGGGGATGTTTTGTGGAAACTGATATAAAGGATGTATACTCGCCACATCAATCGAATTTTCCTCCTACGGAACAACCCTTCGAGGTCCCATTTCTGCATACAAAATTAAACCAAAGCAGCAAACACCCAAATCATTAAAACAAAACAGGCTGCCAGAAATCACGACGTGGCCAAGCTTGCCATGTCGTGGACCGCAGTCAAGACCTGGGTATGGATCGGTTACTTTATATGCGATTTCAACCAAAAATAATGCTTAGGGTTTAGCCTATGGTGGGAGGAGATTGGTCATGCTTTGGGTGATGATGTCGCGTTGGACGCGATGACTTGGAGTGATATCTCAGCTAGGTTCAGAGCGGAGTTTTCGCCGACTATTGAGGTGCAGCAGTTGGCCCAGAAGTTTTAGGATTTGACACAGACTACTGAGACTGTGGCGGAGATCACCTCCAAGTTTAGAGAGAGAGCCCTTCTTGTTCTGCGGTATGTCGCGGATGAGGAGATGAAGAAGGCACGATATCACGAGATGCCGAGGGATGACATCAAGGAGTTCGTGAGCAGGTCCGGATGTAAGACTATGGAGGATATGATTTCTCGGGCCAGGGAGAGGGAAATTGATTTGGAGCAGATCCGAAAGAGAAATCCGAATGAGGTTCAGGTAGCCGCAAGTTCGGGCAAAAGGCCCAAGGGATCGGAGTCGAGATCAAGGGATTATCAGGACCGCAGTTGATGCGGAAGGTGTGGCAGGACGCACGGGGGCACGTGCAGGAGTGGTAGTGGTGGTGAGTCTTGCTGTTTCGGGTGCGGTCGGACTAGTCATTTTAGCAGAGATTGTACTGCTACCATCACTCAGGGATCAGACTTGATATGTTTTCACTGCAATCAGCGGGGCCACAAGAAGGCCCAGTGCCCCAGTTTGCTTTCAGCAGGACGGGTGATGGCACCTGCCCCTGCAACTTTGAGGATCACAAACGACCGTCAGGGCCGTGCGGAGGCGCCTGCGGTAGGAGGCAGGGCTTTTCAGATGGATACTTTGGAGATGCGAACAGCGTCGGACGTTGCAGGTATGCGACTTCTATTTTCAGTTCTTTTATTTTGTGCATGATTATATTGTTATGGTTCTGCATCATTAGCGGTTGAGCATTTTATTTTCGAGCGGGTTCATTGTGATCGAGTTATATGCCATTTGCATACCTTGGATATTTGGGTTAGTAGTTAAGGGGTGTGTTGTATCGAAGAAGGTTACCTAGCGTGCAGTATCTGTAGCATGTCTTGGAGGGACTCGGTATGTCTTGCTAGTTCGGAGCCGTATAAATTTTAGAATGGACAGGTTAGATCCTTAGCTATGGTAAGCTTGGGATTCCTTAGCGGATTGACTATGGTAGCAAGGATTGGGATTTCTCTTCATTGAGCATCGAGGCGTAAGCAGGATCAAAGTGGGGGAGAATCCTCCGAGTGTATAAGGGTAAGGGCACGCAAATCCAAATCGGGTATATGATTTCTAAGAAGGAAAGGAGGTAGTTCAGCGTTTGACGGATTGAGTAGTTCAGGGTTGGAAGTTTGAGAACTTCCCATCAGTGCGTGCGTGTAAAGGGTAATGGTGGGTATGTGGTGCGGATTCAGGTTAAAGGGTCGCATGTAGGAATCGTGTGAGTCGGAATGGAAATCTTGTGGTCAAATAGAAGGAGATGTTTTCGTGTTAGCAGTCGGTGGTGGAAAGTGATGTAAGACTACGGGGCGGCTGTAGCATTCACTAGCAGTCAGTGGTGGAAGTGTTGTCAAACTATGGGGCAGCCGTAGCATTTTATAGTAGCTTCGTTGGTGGAGTCAGGGCGAGGCCCTTATCTCCTAGCATTCAGATAGGAATCGGGAATGGGGAATGGATGAGAATGGTATGGAATTGCCTGTATAGCCATTGAGAGATGAGACCTTGGAAGAGACCGCTCTAGGATATAGTCGGGTGAGACCCGTGGGCGAGGCCCGTATGAGGATAGCAGTATAGGTGAGACCTGGGAGCAGGGTTGCTCAGTAGTATGGTTGGGTGAGACCCGTGGGCGAGGCCCGTGAGTTTTAGCAGCACAGGTGGGACCTGGTAAGGATCTTAGCGTCTAGACAAGGGGATCGAGGATCCCAGGAAATTGTTGTGCCAGCATGGTAGAATAAATTGAGCAGTATAGGTGGCGGAAGTATCTTCGAGTGCCGCTGAGAGAGACTAGTGGTTGTGCTAGGGCAGTAATCGGTGAGAGTCGGTAATCCAGATATTGATAGGTTGGTAGGGACCAGGATGGTCTCAGTTGATTCGGAAGCCAGATAAGAATAGCAGGATTTCTAGTCAGTTGCAGTGCGGGGATGCAGAGTATGGTGGAATTCAGTTAGTCGATTGTGGGGTGCTCGGCACCGAATGATAGTAGGAAGAATGCCCAGTGGATACTGGCAACGATGACCCATACTGGGAGTGGCGGGAGTAATAGATTTGGTGAGGAAAGGGTCTTCACAGCGGCAGAAGGGATACATGGTTATGGAGCGTTGCCTTGGGAAGGCAAGGAAATCGCGCAAGGAAAGAAGGGGTGAACCCCTATGTTGCAGTACTCGGAGAATACCAGAAAGATTGTCGGTCGAGTAAGTTGTATTTCCAGGATGTTCAGGGTCAGGATGCACCCGAGATTATTATCGGTAAGGATTGGCGTTAGTCCGAACGACTGAACGGAAGGTCAGCAAAGTTAGGCGGCTAGTGTTAGAATGGATGGTGGGGCATTGGAGGCAGATCACCGGCAGTAGAGTATAGTAAACTTCGAGGACGAAGTTTAGTTTAAGTGGGGGAGAGTTGTAACACCCAAAGTTTCAAAGTCCAAGAAAGGAAAGGAAATCCCTAATTTAAGGGTCGACTCGGCGAGTCCGAGCGGGATCCGGGTCAAGGTGTAAGTGGCCAACTGGGCGAGTCGGCCAAGTGGACTCGGCGAGTCTGTTCTGTACGAGGAAAACCCTAAATCCGGGACTTTGGGCACTATTTAAGCTCCTTATTCTCTCCATTAGGGTTCCTTAGAGCCCCCATTGTTCAGAAAACAAAGCCTAAGCCGCATTCAAGCTTCTAAGCCATTTTTGGGTGATTTGAAGGAAGAAGAAGGAGAGGAATCAGTGAAGCTTCAAGGATTTGCTTTAGATCTGGAGTTTGTGGAACCTTTCTGAAGTATTGAAGGTATTAAGTCATTTCTTTCTCTTAGATCTAATTTTGGTTGTGAGTTTTTGGGCTTTTAAGCCATGATTAGCCACCCTTATGGGTTAGAAGCTAGATCTGGAGTTGCTACTTCAGATCCAAGTGTGTTATGTTCTGGAGAAGCATAAAGTATCAGCCATTGAGTTGATTTTGAATCCCCTTGGCCTTAAACCCTAGTTTATGGCATATTTTGCCTAGATCTCCTTCTCTACAAGTAAAGTTTGCAACTTTACGTGTGGAATAGGCTTGGGAAGGGTAGATCTACAGTTTGGAGTCCATGCATGACTCTAAAGTCCTCTGCATGTAAGGAGAACTGAAGGGACTCGGTGAGTCCTTTGAGTGGACTCGGCGAGTAGCATGAAGTTGTGGAGAAACTCGACGAGTGGTATGAACAACTCGTCGAGTCGTATGAAGATTGCCTTGTACTCGGCGAGTCTGTTCTTGGACTCGGCGAGTCAGGTCGCGAAACCCCAAACCCTTCAAGTTGAGACTCGAATCAGTGAGTCGGGTGGAGACTCAGTGAGTTGGACAGGTCAGCGAGTCATGGACTGACTCGGCGAGTCGAGTCACGAATGAAAGGAATCTGAACATTATGAACTCGGCGAGTCAGTAGGGTGACTCGGCGAGTAGGGTTGAACTGGAAGGTTGACCTTGACCAAAATTTTGACTTGGACCTGGGTGGACTTGTTTGTCTTTCGGAGGTCAGTTAGACTCAGTGTTGCATTGATATTGGTAGTTCGGGGAGCAAGGGGAGCAGGAGTTCTGTGAGTTGTCAGGCAGCAACTAGTGAGATCATCAGCAAGTTCAGCCAGTGCAAGTGAGTTTCCCTTTGTGTGGATGGGTCTAAGGCCACAATACCAGCCCATGTAGTTATGAATAAAAGACCCGGGGGTTAGCCCTAGGCACAGTATGCTAGTATTATTCTCAGGACGAGGTCCAGTAATAGCGGGCGGGTGCCCAAGGAATTGTTTATATGATAGTTTATACTTGTTGTCTGTGTGATACATGTATGTGCCTGGTAGGGAGGTGAGTGGGGGCGAGGTCCCGTATCTCACCAATAGCAGAGTGTGGATGGGGTTCCATATCTCACTAGTAGTAGAATAGGGGCGATCCCAAAACTAGAACAGGAATGAGAGTGGGCTAGGCCCGTACCTCACTACCATCAGATGCCATTTTATGAATAGGGGCGAGGCCCAAACTAGTATAAACTTTTTGTATATGTATTGTTAGATGCCATTTTATACATCTTTTAAGGTAGTTTTTATTATCACTTAGCTTCATTTTTTTTACAATTGCATGTCATTTGTTTCAATAATGTTCAGCTTAGGTCTTTTATCAAAAGAAAACATGTGAGGTATGGACAAACAGTTCAACCTCAACGAAGACAGAATACAATATTTTATGAAGAAAATTTAGACCCCAACATTTGGTGAAGTTAGGAGTACACTCTTATACGAAGCTTGTAAATCGAGATATTCAGTACATCCTGGATCAGATAAGATGTATATCGATCTCAATAAGCTTTATTGGTGGCCCAACATGAAGGAAAAGATTTCCATCCATGTCAATAAATGCTTGATTTTCTCCAATATCAAAGCAGAGTACCAAAAAACATAAGGACTAGTACTAAAACCATCAAGCCTGTAATAGAAATCGGAACAAATAAGCATGGACTTCATAACAAAGGATCCATAAAAATCAAGCAATTATGACACCATTTGGATAGTGGTTGGCCGTTTGACTAAGTCAGCCCATTGCTTAGCCATCTAAGAAACTGACAAGATGGAAAAACTCACCAATACCTATCTCAAGGAGAAAGTCAGACTACATGGTCTACCGATATATATTATCTCAGACCAAGATAGCAGATTCACTTCCAGATTTTGGGAAATCACCATAAAGGTTCAAAGGTACCAAAATCAAAATGAGTAATGCATATCATCCACAGACGGATGGCCAGAGTGAAAGAATAATACAAACTCTGGAAACATGCTTCATGCTTGTGTGATAGACTTTTGTAATGCATGGGATACTCACTTGCTACCAGTTGAGTTTTCATACAATAATAATTATCAAACTAGTATAAAGGTTGTTCCATTCGACGCCTTGTACGGGCGCAAATGCCATTCTTTAATATGTTGGGCAGAAGTTGGAGATACTCGATTAGCTATAAGGCACGCTAGAGATATTCTACACACTGGCCCTGAGATCATTCATGAAAAATGGAGAAGTGTGTCTCTAATGAGAATGTTGTCTTTCCTCTTGATGTGATCCATTTCAAAACTAAACCTCACATCGTGAAGGAACCAATGGAGATCATGGATCGGGAACTCAAACGCCTCAAACAAAGTCGCATACCTATAGTAAAATTCAGATGGAACTCTCATAAAGGACCAGAGTTTACTTGTGAACGTGAGGACCAGATGAAAGAAAAGTATCCATAATTTTTCATTGATGTTCCCCCAACTACTGGAACGGAATAAGAGTAGATTAAAGTATCCTAGAACTTAATAATTTCGGGATAAATTTCCCTTAATGAGGAGGTAATGTGACATCCCGAAATTTAGGTCAAAGACTGTGAACGACCAAGTTCACAGTAAATCTCTTGGTAATTTGACTCATTGAGTTTTAGTGCATCTTATGTGAAATAAATGAATTCATTTCGAGTATTATAAGGTACCAGATGGTATCCTACTTCCAAATATATAATTTGGCAAACAAATCAAACAACTCAAACTGCAACCTTAGGAATGTGTCTGAAAAACTGAAATTCCGTATTAAGTAGTTGTGAGTAATAAAAAGATTCTAGTCTCATAGTACATGTTTTCCTGTTTTCAAAATATAAAGAACATCCAAAACAGAGTTTGCATGCAAAATATACGACCGTTCTAATAATCCAAATCAGTATAATACTAATTTCTTAAAACTACTAAAAGTGTTTCTATCCGTTGAGGAACTTGCACGCCTCAGATGGAAATTCCAAGAAAGCTTTTGGACTCAAGTCATAGTTTAATATTTAATTTCATACTTGAAATATTTTTAGTAAGAATATTTATAGAAATTGAAAAAATTAGACGTTTTGAATAAGTAAATCGTGAAACCTTAAACTATTGACTTTGATATGATTTCAATTATTGACAATATTTTCTAGAAATAATATATTATGATCCAATCTAGTTATTGTGAATCTTAATGAAGAGATAGCTCAAATTTTCTAAAATCATGTACATCTATTTACATATATATGTGTGGGGAATGTATTTTTCAAAAATCTATTATGTATTTGCTATATTTTTTATAAACCCATATTGATATGATAAATAGTCAATCATGTAATCACAATGCATATATGTTATGTAATAAAAATTATATAACAACATTAAATATATAAATATTTATACATGTCATGTAATATTTCCAAATCCTAATTAATAGTATATACAACAAACTGGACACTGATTATGTGAAGCCTTTATATATCTCACAAACATACATAATAAACTCTTAATATGAGCATTTTGTACGTGTTATTGTCATAAAACATCTCAAACAAATACACACAATATTATTAAATCTATAAGTGTATATAAAATATCCAAATTCAACCACATCAATCTTACAAATCAATACATAAAATATACACATAATAAGCCTTTGCTTCAATTTTACCCAAAAAAAAAAAAGAACACATAATACATAAAAATCAATCAAAAATCAAATCAATTGTGAGATAAAAACTAACAGCTAAGTTAGAGATTTCTTCCGCCTTGTGCTTCTTCTGTTTGTCCTTCGATTGCAACCATTCCATTTACTGATCATTCACTCAAAATGGATCTCAATGGTGCAACCAAATTATAGAGAAATCTGAGAAAATTTTACCCTAAGACTATCTTCAATCAATCACGGCTTCACCTCATCTCTCTTCTTTCTTCTTCTTCTTCTTCTTAATTTCCAGCCTAGAACACACCACTGAAGTGGGTGTTTTTGTGTCCAGTGCAAACACAAGAGCAACATCACCATCATTCATTCTTCATTCCATTCCATGTCAAAAATCAAACCCAAACATACACCAAAACTCCATTGATTTCTGTCAGAGAGAGAGAGAGAGAGAGAGAGAAAAGAAAAACCGGAAGCAACAGGACCCTCCATCTCCAACTCAATTTCGCACCACACAGCCAGACAGAAGCACAACCGATCGACAATCTCGGACTCCCCTGCGGACCTCCAGGAGTCCCATCGCACCTCGCTACCAAAACCGAATCAAGCGGCCAAGAGACTGCTTGAGGAGCCCGTCGCTGCACCCACCGAGACCACAATCAACCTCGCGTCATCTTCTCTCGTTCATTCGGCCTAGTCGAGCCCGAAGACGCCACCCACTTCGCGAATCGACCGACGAAACATCGCCGCCTGCGAGCTTCTTCTCCCTCCGGTCCTAATCGTGACCTGCGACGAGCAAGAGTCCGGATGTGGCGCCGCCGCTTCGTGCTTTTCTTCTCACCTTCTTCGTTCATCCGCCTTCAATCACTTGCCGCCTTTGTTCTATCTGCATTCGTTCATTCCGTTTTTTCCTTTACTCGATCAGCAAGTGACGAAGATGGGGGCTTAAAAGCCCTAATTTCATTTAGCTTGTGAAATGACCAAACTAACCTATCTCCAAACGTTGAATCCATTTATTCAAAGTAGCCCTTCCCATAGAGATCCTTAACAAAATCAATCCAATTCCCAAACTTAAATTTCATTTAAACCACTTTAGTCCCTCCCTTGAATTATTATAACCAAAGATGTCCTACTTTGGTTAATTAAATTTCATATATATATATATATATATATATATATATATATATATATATATATATATATATATATATATCATGTTGTCTTAACTTAAGTCTTGAAAAATATCATATTTCTTCATGACTCGTAAAGGATTAAAGCTTGACTTAGCCACCAATATGAGCAACATATAAATGCCCAAAACAAAAATTCTCTATATTTTTGCATAAGGCATGCCTAAGCGCCTCAAACCATCGGCATCCCTCCTCCTAGCATAGAGTTTAAGATAGGTTTGATTACACCAATACAAAATAAATTAGTATCGCCCCCTTTCCAAACAAGAAGCTATTATTCTATAGATGTTTGGCTTTCATCATTATTCAATGTTTTTTATCCTTTTCTAAATGTCCGAATGTGTTGCTATATTTTAGTTTACAAGGTTTGTATTAGGCTTTATTTGACGCGTTAGCTGAAAAACTGACTTTTTTTATGAGCTAGATTATCAATAAGTTATCTCAAGCAAGCTTATCCATAAGCTATTTTTGTAGTCTCACCAAATAAGATTAAAAAATAAACTAACTTATACGGGCCTTAGTGTTATTTATATTTTTGTAACTAGTTTGGTGTTTGATTAAAACATTTAAGAGCAAGCCAACTAGTTTGGGTGACCAATATCACCTCACATAGCTTAACAAAAATCATGTTGCCTTTTTGGGTCGACTTAGAAAGAAAAATCAAAGAAAAACAAAACCCTTTCACAAGAATGCTTAGGCAAATTTTGATGTTCGGTATTTCACATATGATGTGTTAGAGACTAGTTAATTCATCATCTGAGCATTCTTAACGAGCGAAATGCAAAAGTTTATGATTGTCTGTTAAGTAATGTAAACCTAGTAATTTATTTTGTGATATTCATTTGTAGAACTTGAATATAGGATCTTTAGGTAATCTTGACTAAAACTAATATATGATTAAAACGAGTTTAATTGAAACAAAAATGTTGGATGAAACCTAGACCTGACAAACGTGTAGTGTTGTGTCAGATTTGTGTCGTGTCAAGACATTAAATGGGTGGAGACTGATTGACACTAACTCGACCCATTTAATTTTTATGTCGTGTCGTGTCAACCCGTTTATTTTCGTGTCGATTTCGGGTTAAAGTTTAAACTTTATAAATATGTTGTGTCATGTTGGGTTGAAACATTTTAAAGGTTGAAAAGTTAAAATCATGGAGGAAAAACAATCAAAAAGTGAAATGCTAGAATTGGGAGGTGGAACGGAAAAAAAATTATAGTAATAGTAAATTTATAATGCAAAATGGAAAGAGTTAGAGTTAGGAAGAAAATAAGATAGGTAGTGAGTAGAAGTAAAATTAAGTCACTTTGAAATTTTTAATTTTACTTTTAGTTTTTGAATTTGGGCCACTACAAATATATAATATTGAAAATATTTATAAAAATATGAATGAGTCATCTTCGACTTGAAAGTCTTAACCCTAACCCTACCCGTTTAATTATTGTGTTATGTCATGTCAACCCTTATACATAAACAGGTTGAAATCTCTGACCCTAACCCGCTAACTTCGTGTTGGGTTCGTGTCGGATTGTCATGTTGTGTCAATTTTTCACGGTCTAATGAAACCGAAAAGTTAAATATGAAGAGAAAGTTGAAAATGTTTTGTCTTTTCCATCCTAGATGGAAAATTTTTGATTTTAAGGTTTCTTGAAATCTATTGAGGTTGAAATATTGTTGGGTTCATAATCTTGTTCAAGAACAAAGAAAGAGAAAATGGAAGTCTTATCCGGTTCTAATTATTTATATTCACTGGAGAAGTAGTAAAATTTGTTCATGATTTGTTCAGTCGTTTGTCCATGTAATCAAGTTCTAAATATTTTTTATGCTATTTATATTGCAAATTATGATTTTTTTTAATTCATGCATGGCATAAGATGTGCATTGATTTTTATATTATAACATAAACATATTATGTATTGAGATTGTCGATTTTGTTTAGGCGGGGTATATGTTGCTTATATTTATCTGTATGTTTGATATTATTATTATTATTATTATTATTATTATTATTATTATTATTATTATTATTATGTGGTTCGTTTTAAACTATAGTTTATAACATTTATAATAAATTGAACTCCATAAATGTCAATGATTTGACACAGCATTATTCTATACTAGATGTAACCTCGCACGTTGCGCAAGAATACATTTAAGTGGTTAAAATAATTATGAGAAAAAAATAGAAATATGTTGAAATTTACGTTTTTAGTCACGTTTTGGGCATTTACCGAATTTTCAAATAATATAACAGTCCATCGACTTATATTTTGATACTATCTAATATAGTTCATACTTTATAAACTTTACTTTTACTTTTATAATATCCAATATATATTATAAGTTTTTATATAACATTAATATAATCTATTTTTCTTATCTCCGATAATATTTGTAGGATAAAATAAGAAATAAGTTGTTTTGAATAAGCTATTAATAAACAATATTGAACTAATAAACTTTGTATTACACTATTTATATTACACCAAAACATCCAAGGTTTCATATATTAACTTTCAAATATTAAACATTGAAATTAAGAATGAAGTCATACAAAATATATCATTATACATAAACTTCATCAAGAGTTTTAAAATAAGCCAATTAGTAAATATGATATTTAATTTTAATTACATATTTTGCAAGGCGTACGTTTGACTTTATGTTGGTGCGCCGAGAATCATCTTCCTTAATTTGTACCTAAAAAATTAAGGTGAATAGGAATATAGAATAGATATTACTAAATATTAATATAAATAATTAAAAAGGGTATGTAGATCTCCTACCACCGGTTAAAGACAGCATACCTCTCTAGTGGTATCGATTCCTATATGAAATTGAAGTAGTCATTCTATGTATACATTGTTTTCTAATTACATAAACAAATATGAGTAACCAAGCATAAAAATGTTATCTTTATGTAGAAAAAATATTTTAGTTAACTAACAAATTAAATAATATAAGCTTAAGAGTTATGATTTTCAAAACATTATTTTTTTTACTAATCAATCAATTAAGTAACACATGTTGAAATTTTTACAATCATTATTAAAAAGCATTTGAAATATTAAAAAGCATTTGAAATCTTTTGCCAGTGTGTACGGATCATGCCGGCACCTTCCCGCGATCATCGCTCGTACCTGAAACTCATAACACATAACACTGTAAGCATAAATGCTTAGTGAGTGTCACAACCCGAAACCGATGGTGGAAACGTTCCGGGGCGGAGGACGTCATGTGTAGTATCACAACCAATGTACATAGTAAGCATAGTAAAAACAAAACATTACATTACATATGATTAATTACATTTTGTTTGAAAGTAAAGTAATACATGTTTATCTATACAATAGTGTGAACAAAAGTAAAGACATGTTTTCTAAAATGCTCCGTCTTCTCCAAAAGATCGCGGGTACCTGTCTAATGTGGACTTGAGAATACAAGCAGTTTAAAAATCAGCATAAAGCTGGTGAGTTCATAAGTTGTTTGTTTATGTAAAAAAAAGATCATGTTTCCTTTGTTTTTCTAAAAAGTTGTTATCCAAGAAAATCCCATATTTTCTTATAAAGGCGGTTTAGTTAAACTTCTGAATTTCCATTCGGTACAACAGTAGATACTTTAATACGTAAAACTATAGATTGAAAACCCCTGGGAATACCATCCAGGACAACAGTAGGTAGTTTTAATATATAAAACTATAGATTTAAGGAAGATATAGAAACCGTGAATAAACTTATATATTTTAATACGTATTGTGAGTCGGATAACCATGCTAATATGACACGAGACCTCCTTGATGTTCTTCAGGCGTCGGACGATATCCAGAATTTGTCACCCCAGGTGTGTCCGCCTAATTGTAGCTAGCAGTTAAGGTGTGGGATTGTCAGTCCCGAATAGATCTATTCACAAATTCCACGCTCTCCCTCCAGGAGACTCTGGTTATACTTCCAGGGAGGATTTACTGATAACCCGAATTGTTTAATGTAGACAAATCTCACAAGCTAGTATTAAACTATTCACGGTATACTCGGTCGTTATCACACATCATAATCATTTTGAAACATAATACAGTAAAAACGATTAAATACAAAGAAATTATCTGGCATAATACTCTAAATTAAACAGAGATAAACTGAATCAGACATAGTTTATCTATTAACTTTGCATGAAATCTGTGTCCTTAAAACAAGAACTGAAGATCCCAAATTATTCCCATAATAATTTGATTGTTTTGATTGTTTCTCACACTGTAATTGAAATCCATGAGGTTATATTCGATAAAACATCCCTTATGCTCCGCATAATACATAAGTGGTAAAGATATCTAAAACTCTGCCAGATATTTATAGAATTTCATCAGTTTTAAGTTTTGAAAACATTTATAATTTGCTTGTATTCCCCCCTGAAAACATTGAAAAACACGGAAAAGGCGTAGGGGTATGAACTCACCAGTCGAGAAACGTGTCGGTTTGGATGCTAAACGTCAGTTCGAGGCTTGATTATACACGAGGTTCCTATGTAATATGAAAAGATACATAAAGGTATGTGGTATTATAGGGAGCCTGCAGATTAGCGGATCGAGTGCGAGGGGCTCGAAGGGTTTATAGCTTGCATATTACGAGGTGAGTCTTCTCACTATACTGCACCCGGAAGGGTTTGACTGCGTGGCCGGAAGGTCGTATGTGTTATATTTATGCTATGTCTAGAGAGGTAGATGCTTTATATGTGATGTATGCTTATACGGGCCGGAAGGCGAGACTTTATGTGATAGAAAGAACGGTATGATGTATGATTTATGTGTTATGTGTGATATGTTATATGTGTTATGTTTATTACTATTATGGGCCGGAAGGCAAAATACTATGGGCCGGAAGGCGATATGTTATGGGCCGGAAGGCGATTATGTTACGGGCCGGAAGGCAATGTCATGTGGACCGAAAGGTCCGGGCCGGAAGGCGTATGTGGGTAAGTCGTATACTGGGGAACTCACTAAGCATTTATGCTTACTAGTTGTGTTTATGTTTTTCAGGTACTAGTGATGACCGTGGGAAGGCGCCGGCGTGACACGTACACACTGCCATTGTTGAAGATCTTGAGGATTCGTTATTTATATTTTGCAATAAACTTGGAATAAACTCTTTTGTCGAATAATGATGTTTTATTTTAAATGAAAAATTTATTTGAAAATTTGAGCTGTTACAATTGGTATCAGAGCCTTGGTTTGAGGGATTCGGGTGTACTTTCGGGTGCAACTGAACTCAGACCGTGGATTTGAGGAAAAACCTTTTTAAAATAATAAGGACACAACATTTCATAAATGGTAGGGCGGTAAAACAAGAATGGAGCAGTGTGTACGATCAGCCAGCGGCCGAACGGTAAAGATCCCCAGAATACCTTACAATGTTATGTTATGCACTGAATTATGAATTGTTATGCATGCTAGAAGACTAGGTATACATGATAGGACTAGAATTGCCTGTTTTGTGATGCCTTAGTCTAGGGAGATTGCTTATATGAGATATTTGGTAGCGTGCAAGTAGATAGTGCATACTAGAGGTAGAGTACTCATTATTCGGGATTTGGGGAGGAAGATTTGGGACGAATACTGATACGGTGTGGTCGGTAGTATTGGGCCCGTACTACCGAAGGCACCGGATCAGTGGAAGACCCAAGTAAGAATCCCTGGAAATCGGAGACTGAGTAGGGCGCGTATCGAGTACAATTGTACTTGGTGGAGTCTCTGATGATTTTATGTTGTATTTCAGAGACATCATGGTCATCACACGCAATGGGGCGAGTTCGAGCGGTGCGAGTGACGAGGATATTCGTCAGATTATTCAAGAAGAGGTAGCTGCGGCGGTTCGGGCTGAGATCCCGGAGATGTTTGGGTCTATTAAGACCACCCTGATGGAGGAGTTTGAGGAGCGGTACGCCGCACTTACTGAAGCTGCAGTCGCTGCCGCTACCGCAGCTGTGGCTGCTGCCAGGCCGCAAGGGGGTGATTCGTTGTTATTCAGGGAATTCAGCAACACGAAACCCCCTGAGTTCGATGGGACGCAGGATCCGATTGCGGCTATGAGGTGGATCGCCGACATTGAGGGGTGCTTCTATACTTGCTCATGCCCGGAGCACTTGAGGGTACGGTTCGCCTTGAACCAGCTCCGTCTGGGAGCGAAGGATTGGTGGAAGTTCGTGACGGCGAACTTCACTCAGGCGGAGATTTCAGCGGTAACATGGGAGAGGTTTACGGAGATGTTTAGGGACGAGTACGTTCCCCCGGTGGAGAGGGAGCGATTGATTCAGGAGTTCTTGACCCTTAAGCAGGGTACTGATTCCGTGGCGGTGATCACGCGGAAGTTTCATGAGAGGGCAATGTTCTGCCCCGAGCTGGTATCTACGGAGCAGTCGCGGATGAGCCGGTATTTGGGCGTTTTGAAGAGGGAGATCCGGGAGTTTGTGTCAAACTCCACCTATCGTACTTTCACTGAGCTTCAGGCGAACGCCAGGAAGCGCGAGATCGATTTGGAGACTCAGGCGAGGGAGGAGGCTGAGTCTCGGCAGGTGGATCGGCGGCCGGCTCAGTCTCAGCCGGCAGCCAAGCGGACTAAGTTCGCTGATTCGAGGATGGGAGGGCCGAAGGGTCGCACTTGCGCGAAGTGCGGAAAGAGTCACGAGGGGGTGTGTCGAGCTGGTGGTTGCTACAAGTGTGGCAAGGAGGGACATATTGCCAAGGATTGCCCTAAGGGGTTTATGGTTTGCTTTCACTGCAACCAGACAGGCCATCGGAAGTCCGAGTGTCCGCAGCTTCATCAGGGAGCTACACCTACTACCAGGACTACTGAGACCCGACCGGCGAAGGTCGAGGCCCCGAGGGCTCGCGGAAGAGCCTTTCAGCTGACTGCGGAGGAGGTCCGCGCTGCACCCGATGTTGTGCCAGGTATGTTATCACTCACGTATTCACTTAAAGGTCGAAATGTTATGCTTATGTTAACGTATGTGTAGGTACTTTTCTTGTGAACTCTATGCCTGCTCTAGTGTTATTTGATTCGGGTGCGAGTAGATCGTTTGTATCGTTAGCCTTTAGTCAGCATATCGGCACTAGTCGTGAGCCGTTAAGTCGACCTTTGAGTGTTTCTATTGCGGCCGAGAGGGTGGTTTGTGCCACGGAGGTCCTTCGGGGATGTGTGCTAGAGATCTTCGGGGTCGCGTTCCCGATTGACCTAGTTCCTATTGCGATGGGAGACGTCTGTGTCATCGTAGGCATGGACTGGTTGAGCCGATTCAGCGCTGTCATCGACTGCGAGCGTCAGCTGGTGACTATACGAGACCCTAGTGGGGGAATTCTTACGGTATACGGCGAGGGTACCCGTTCGGGATCAGCTTTTTGTTCGGCCGCTAGGGCGAGGCAATGCATACAGCGGGGATGTAACGGTTTTGTGGCGTATGTGATGGATACGCGGGAGACTTCCGAGAGGCCGAAGACAGTGGAGGAGGTTCCAGTGGTGCGCGAGTTTCCAGATGTTTTTCCCGAGGATTTGCCGGGAGTACCTCCTGCGAGGCAAGTAGAGTTTGGTATCGACCTAGTTCCAGGGGCTACGCCTATTGCGAAGGTGCCTTATCGTCTTGCACCTCCAGAGATGCAAGAGTTGTCCTCGCAACTTCAGGAGTTGTTGGGAAAGGGATTTATTCAGCCGAGTAGCTCGCCGTGGGGAGCACCGATTCTGTTCGTCAAGAAGAAGGATGGTTCACACCGGATGTGTATCGATTACCGGGAACTGAACAAGGTGACGGTCAAGAACCGCTATCCGTTACCAAGGATCGATGATCTATTCGATCAGTTGCAAGGGGCATCTTGGTTTTCCAAGATTGATTTGAGATCAGGGTACCATCAGGTAAGAGTGCGGGATGAGGACGTCCAGAAGACAGCATTTAGGACGCGGTATGGGCATTACGAGTTCGTGGTGATGCCTTTTGGGCTCACCAATGCCCCAGCAGTGTTCATGGATCTCATGAACAGGGTATGCAGGCCGATGCTGGATCGGTCTGTGATTGTATTTATCGACGACATTCTGGTGTATTCGCGGTCTAGAGAGCAGCATGAGGGACATTTGAGGGAGGTCCTTGAGGTGCTGAGGTCGGAGAAGCTATATGCAAAATTCTCCAAATGTGACTTCTGGTTACGGGAGGTCCAATTTCTGGGGCACGTTGTAAATCAGGCAGGGATATTGGTTGATCCGGCCAAGGTGGAAGCAGTGATGAGTTGGGAGGCACCGAAGTCACCTTCTGAGATCAGGATTTTCCTTGGGTTGGCGGGGTACTATCGGAGGTTCATTAGGGACTTCTCCAAGATCGCGGTGCCACTCACCAGATTGACCCGGAAGGGTGTTACATTTTCATGGGGACCCGAGCAGCAGACTTCCTTCGAGACACTTCGTCAGAGACTGTGCAAAGCCCCAGTATTAGCTCTCCCGGAAGGGATGGAGGACTTTGTCGTATATTGCGACGCATCGATTTCGGTACTGGGTGCAGTGTTGATGCAGAGGGGCCATGTGATAGCCTATGCATCGAGGCAGCTGAAGCCTCACGAGGCGAGGTATCCCACGCATGACTTAGAGTTGGGGGCAGTAGTGTTCGCCCTCAAAATTTGGTGTCACTACCTGTATGGAGTTCGTTGTACCATATATACGGACCATAAGAGTTTGAAGTATTTGATGGATCAACCCAACCTAAATATGCGTCAGAGGAGATGGTTAGACGTGGTTAAGGATTATGACTGTGAGATCCTATACCACCCAGGCAAGGCTAATGTGGTAGCCGATGCATTGAGTCGTAGGGCGGAGAGCACTCCATTGCGGGACGTATGTTTGAGATTGACGGTGATGACTCCGGTATTAGATGCTATTCGTGGGGCACAGGTCGAGGTTGTGAAATCTGGGATGCAGAAACAGGAGCGGGTCGTCGGGTTGATTTCAGAGTTCGTTATGGATGGACGGAGACTTCTGACGTTTCAGGGTCGGATCTGGGTACCATTCGTGGGCGGTACGCGTGTTACTTTGATGGAGGAGGCACGCAGATCGAAATTCTCGATCCATCCCGGTGCTACGAAAATGTATTTGGATTTGAGAAAGGAGTACTGGTGGCCTTGCATGAAGAGAGACGTCGCCTGGTTCGTTGAGAGGTGTTTGACCTGCCGTAGGTTTAAGGCCGAGCACCAGAGACCGCACGGTAAGTTGCAACCCTTGGAGATTCCTGAGTGGAAGTGGGAACAGATCACGATGGATTTCATCACCAAATTGCCGAGAACTGCCAGGGGAGTCGATGCGATTTGGGTGATTGTGGATAGGCTAACAAAGAGTGCACACTTCCTTGCCATTAGCGAAAGTTCATCAGCAAAGAAGTTGGCAGAGTTATACGTGAGAGAGATAGTATCTCGGCATGGAGTGCCGACCTCGATTGTTTCGGACCGCGATGTACGTTTCACTTCCAGGTTCTGGAAGAAATTCCATGAGGAGTTGGGTACTAAACTGCATTTTAGTACCGCATACCATCCCCAGACTGACGGTCAGAGCGAGCGGACGATTCAGACATTGGAAGACATGCTTAGAGCATGTGTGTTAGACTTCGGGGGTAGCTGGGATGCGCATCTGCCATTGGCTGAGTTTTCCTACAACAACAGCCATCATTCGAGCATTGGTATGCCACCTTTTGAGTTGTTGTATGGTAGGAGGTGTCGGACTCCCATTTGCTGGGGAGAAGTGGGACAGAGAGTGATGGGCAGTATAGAGATCGTACTTCAGACGACCGAACAGATTCAACAGGTGAGGCAGAGGTTATTGACCGCCCAGAGCCGACAGAAGAGTTATGCGGACAGACGCCGGTCCGAGCTCGAATTCCAGGTTGGCGACTTCGTTCTCCTAAAGGTTTCTCCTTGGAAAGGGGTGATTCGGTTCAGAAAGAGGGGCAAATTGGGGCCCCGGTTCATAGGTCCATTTCGGGTAATTGCAAGGGTAGGTCGGGTAGCTTATCGGTTGGAGTTGCCAGCGGAGCTGAGTCAGATTCACAATACCTTTCACGTATCACAGTTGAGGAAGTGTATAGCCGATGAAGCGGCAGTGGTTCCGTTAGAGGATATTCAGGTGGATGCGAGCCTGAATTACGCCGAGAGACCAGTAGCTATCAGGGATCGGAAGATCAAGGTTTTGCGGAACAAGGAGATACCTTTGGTGTTGGTTCAGTGGCAACATCGGAAGGGATCGGAGATGACTTGGGAGTCGGAGAGTGAAATGCGAGAGCAACATCCGGAGTTATTCATAGAGTGAGACTTCGAGGGCGAAGTCTAGTTCTAGTGGGGGAGAGTTGTAACAGCCCGGAATTTCAGGTATTTCTTTAAATTATTTTTGGGGCATATTTAGGAGGGGACTCGGCGAGTTGGTGCCTGACTCGCCGAGTAGGACCACGGTCTTGGACACAGATTCGTGACTGGACTCGGCGAGTTCATTAGGGACTCGGTGAGTCGATGCTGTTCAGCTGAAACCCTAGCCATTTTGATTCTGGATCGTATATAATGCCTTTAGGGCCGTCATGTCTCGTCTTTTGGCCGATTGAAGATAACCAAAAAGTCTGTGGGCATCTGGAACAAGGGTGAAGGCTAGTGGAAGCTTGAAGAGGTTGTTAGGCAAGGGGAGGCAAGGTGGTGATCAAAGGAGGTTCAAGGGGATCGAGCTCTGAAGGTTGGGGACTCAGGGAACACGTTTTCCAGGTAATCCTCGGATCATTTTCTGTAGTTTTGGCGTTGTATACGAATCTAGGGTTTAGGAAACCCATTTAAGGATTTGATAGATTATAGTGTTGTTACAAGTGTTTAAACCCCTGTAATAGTATATGTGAAGGTCCAGGAAGTCCCATATCTATATATTACGGAATCATGCGAGTTACAGGAGGCAGTTGATTGACTGCATGGCGAGGACTCGCCGAGTCCAATGATCAGACTCGGCGAGTATCTTGAAGATTCACTAGGACTCGCCGAGTTGTTCTTCAGACTCGGCGAGTAGCTTGAAGATCTACTGGAACTCGTCGAGTCGTTCTTTAGACTCGGCGAGTGGAGTCGGGGTGTCTAGACTCGCCGAGTCGCCTTTGCACTCGACGAGTCCGGTCAAGTTGACCGTTGACTTGTATGTAATTTAGTAGGGTTTGTCTTGTTTGATAAGATCATTAATAAAGGTATGTGGTATTATAGGGAGCCTGCAGATTAGCGGATCGAGTGCGAGGGGCTCGAAGGGTTTATAGCTTGCATATTACGAGGTGAGTCTTCTCACTATACTGCACCCGGAAGGGTTTGACTGCGTGGCCGGAAGGTCGTATGTGTTATATTTATGCTATGTCTAGAGAGGTAGATGCTTTATATGTGATGTATGCTTATACGGGCCGGAAGGCGAGACTTTATGTGATAGAAAGAACGGTATGATGTATGATTTATGTGTTATGTGTGATATGTTATATGTGTTATGTTTATTACTATTATGGGCCGGAAGGCAAAATACTATGGGCCGGAAGGCGATATGTTATGGGCCGGAAGGCGATTATGTTACGGGCCGGAAGGCAATGTCATGTGGACCGAAAGGTCCGGGCCGGAAGGCGTATGTGGGTAAGTCGTATACTGGGGAACTCACTAAGCATTTATGCTTACTAGTTGTGTTTATGTTTTTCAGGTACTAGTGATGACCGTGGGAAGGCGCCGGCGTGACACGTACACACTGCCATTGTTGAAGATCTTGAGGATTCGTTATTTATATTTTGCAATAAACTTGGAATAAACTCTTTTGTCGAATAATGATGTTTTATTTTAAATGAAAATTTTATTTGAAAATTTGAGCTGTTACATGTAAACTCATGGTGGGGTGTTCTTGGTTGCTAAATAGCCTTATAACACTTGTGAGGTAATGCTAGGCTTGGTTTTAAGGCATTGGAATGAAATTTGAACATCATAGGTACCATTTGAGGAGTTTACGGCAGTAAACTAGGAGTTTATGACCGTAAAATCTTATGTACCAAGTCTTAATGTGTTTTGGTGGTTCTAGATTAATCACATGTGATTCCAACTCATTTTACAAGTCATAGGATGAAGTTAAGGCACCATTTGACCCATTTATAGGAGTTTACGGCCCAGGAACCTTTCCTTGGGGGGTTTATGGCCGTGAACTCCTAAGGGAGTGGTTTTTATCAAATTTAAGGTCCCTAACACATTTTTGGTTGCTTCTAGACATTATTCCAAGGCTTAGGATGTGTTTAAGGGGCATCTTAACACCTTGAAGGGTGTTTACGGCCTATGAATTGGTGTTTACGGTCCAAGCATGTGCTTGGGCTGTAAACTCATGTTTACCCCTTAAATGATGAGTTTTTAGTGTTCCAAGTCCAGTAATGTAAGCCCCTAAGTCATATGTAAGTTTCAATTGTGGTTTGGAAGGGTTTTAAGGCTCAAAAACCCCATCTATGTGAGTTTGCGGCCCAATGGTGTTCCAGCGCCGTAAACTCATGTTTATGGTCCTATTTCATTATTTAAACACAAATTTGAAGGCTAAAGATGTTAATCTATGAGTTAGGATGGATATCTTGTTGGAATAGTGTCTAAGACTGCAACTATATTAGGCAAGTACTTGACCCGGTTGTACATGGTCCTTTTGGGTTGCCTTCACCAAAGCAACTTGACTGGAGAAATAAATAGAGAAAGAGGTTATTATGATTTATTAATATGTTATAAGAATAATATATTAAAGGAGAAATCATATTTGTTTAATTAATATTGGTCAATAATTAATTATGAATTAATTTTGTGATCAAGTGTAATTAATTAGACTAGAGGGGCTGAATTGTAATTATGTGATAGTTGCAAAATAGGGCAATGGGTATCCTAGTTAAAGGATGGAAGAATTCAAGGATAACGATATCCTTAAAATCGTCCAAGGTCCAAGAGATAAGGATTTTCAAGGCTTGTCTTGTGGTTGCTTGGTGGGCAAGTAACTTGATAAGGATAAGGACTGAAACCCTAATCCCAACCCTATATAAAGACCCCTAAGGCCTTAGGATTTCGTCTACTTGATCCCTAGAGCATCTAAGGAGGATTTCTACCTCCTCCCTTCTCTCTCTCTATAGCCTCTCCAATTGCTTGTGGTGTTTGTGAACCATTAGAGGCACTACACTTGTGGTGCTTGCTTTCAAGACTAAGGGTTTGAAGATTTAAGTTGTTATTGGAATATAACAACAAGAGGTATGTGATCTAACCTTATATATGAATTTCGAAAATAGCATGCTACATTAGGGTTTTATCCATGTGATCATAATGTTGTGTATCTAATAGTGAAACATAGATCCAAATTAGGGTTGCATGCACACATAGGATTGTTTGTAGAAATTTCATCAGTGGTATCAGAGCCTTTGGTTAACTTGTTTTCAATTAGTATTATTCAATTGTATGAACTTGACAAATTAGGGTTTATAACCAATAAACCCTAGGAGGCCATAGATTTTGAGATTAGGGTTTCCTAACCCTAATTTGCGAAAATCTTGAAAGGGTTTTTGAATCCTTTCCTTTTAATCCAAGATTTCGAAATCTAGGGTTTGCAAACCCTTAGATTTCGAGATTTGCCTCCTTCCCCAAGTTAAGATCCTAGATTTTAGGGATTTGGATAATCCCATATCTTGTAATTATCTTTTAATGGTTAAATATGGTAATTAAAGATTTTGAATTATCCCATCCCATTATTTTCGAAATTTAGAGGGATAAAAGGGATTAGGATAAGTTAATTGTTTAAATGGTAATTATCCTCAGGATTTAGATAATCCCTTCTGATTTAATAATTTAAATTAATATTTTAATTTGTGATAATTATTAAATCAAGAGTTTTAATATTTAAAATTTTAAGTTAAATGGTATTAAATTTCGAAAATTTTAAATTGGAGATTAAAAACCTAGTATTTTTGAAATGTTTAAAATACACCCTATACTATTATATTATTACAAGTTTAATATATATATATATATATATATATATATATATATATATATATGTATAATTAATATGCTAGTCTTACAGTTAGTAGGCCTCATTCACGAAGCCGGTCTATAAGGTGGGTATAAGGTTGTTGCCTATAAAATGGCTCTTAATGGGTGTACACTCACACCCACCGCTTGCTTGATCGGTGGAGGGTCGTTAGCCGAACACGTAGGATAGGGCAACCTCATCCTCCCATTAAAAGTATAATATGAAATACAAATTAACTACATGTTTTTCAAAATTTTCCCAATCCTAGTTACTTTAGGAAAAGTGAATTGATGCAATCCCATGAAATTACACTTTACACCTTGCTAAGAAGTTAGTGGAGCGTGTGTGGTTTACCGGCACACTAATTGGTTCTAAGCGAAGGTGGCAAAGGGTGATTCATTGTTTATCATAGTTTGATGGAGCGTGTGTGGTTTACCGGCACATCGAATAGGTGATTGTTATAATTAATGCATCATGTGAATTTGCATGGTAATTCACACCCACTTTGTGATCCTCGGTATCCCAGTCACAAACGAGATGGGCATATCGAGATTTAAACATGCCATTGAAAGGTTTCAATGAATCTCATCCAAACCTGGGAATTCTCAATGCATTTAGAACTTAAAGTTATGTTTTCATGATGGAGAATTAGTGAATCGTCATTCACTTACCTTTAAATTGTTTTCATGTTGGATTACGGCATCCTTTTTCTAATGTGTAAATATTGTTGTTGGATCCTAGCCTAAATTTTTCTTATTGGGTGATAATTAGGGATTCATATTCTAATCTATCTTTGTCCTTTCTAATTGTAGATGTCGAACGCGAACAACGTTGCTGCTAGTTCATTCACATTGATGAGCCTTTGTCAAAAGGTGACCTTCGATGGGATGAACTTTAGCGAATGGATAAGATATATTCGTGCAATTGCTCGCTACGAGGACAAGGAGTATGTCCTCGATGAGAAGCTCGAAAAAATCAACCCTGAAATCGCTACTCCGGCTGAAATGACCGCTTTTGAAACTCACGAGCGTGATGCAACGAAGGTACATTGCATCATGATAGCCACTATGAACTCCGAATTCCAAAATTCCTATGAGGACATGTACTCGTACGAGATGCACCAAGACTTGTTGGAGAGATACCACCAAAACGCGAGACAAGAGCGTTATGAGATTTTCACTTACATGATTTCCGCTAAGATGGGTCATGGAGAGTCTCTTACCGTGCACCTGCAAAAGATGCGAAGGTATGTCGACCGTCTTCGCAAGTTGAATGTTGACTTTGGGGAAGACTTGGCGATCGACATGGTGCTTCACTCTTTGCCTCCAAGTTACAATCAATTTAGGATGACCTACCACATGAACAAAGAAGAGGTCACCCTAAGCAAGCTCCAAGGTCTGTTGAGGGTCGCTGAAAGCAACTTCAAGGACAAGTCTAGGGTGCTTCCAAGAAGATCCTTCACTTATATCACCATCATTGGTAATTTAGTGTTAAATATAAGTCTTTCTTTCAATTCTTAATCTAGAAATACTCCTTATATGACTTCATTTGGTGATCATACTTCCTAAAAAACCTTATAGTTCGAAAATTCTCTTCTAGGAAGTGTCTATGATCGAAAACCACATCATCTTCTTCCAATCCTTCTTAAAAAATGTGAGCAACTAAGCAATGTGATTTCATACCCCTTATTTTCTATTTTTACATGTTTTGGGGGGAGAATACAAGTACTATGTGTTGATCTATATGTGTATGCTTGTTATATGTGATTTCTTTGGTTTATGTTGTGAAAATATGATATTATTTACTAAATCTCGAAATCTATGGCTAAATTGTGAAGGATACATGAAAAAATAACATAATAAACAACTTACTTAAAATATCTAAGGGTCTTTAGGCTCAAGAAGTGAAAACAAAGTACAAATCCTTATAAGTGTCATTTTTGCAAAAATAACAAAGATTTGGGTAAAATATGACATTTTCGGTTCTGTAAGGATAAAATGGTATTATTCACATAAAAATATGACTTTTATAAAAATAACACTTTTCTAGGGGTCAAAAACATAAATTTTAGCTTATTGGGCTTTAATTTGGGCCTCATGAGTTTTTGGGCCCAAAGTTGTGAAAAATGAAGTTTTGAGGGAATTAAGTGGAAAACCTAACAAACTATGAGTCTAAAATGTAAATAAACTATTTCATGGGCTGAAAATGACTTTGATGCAAGAATTGGACTAAAAATGCAAAGTTTTTGATTTTGGGGTCAAAATTGTACAATTACGGAATTTGAGCCAAAAATATAAACAGTTTACAATTAAAGGCTGGAAACGACAAATATAATAGTTTTGGGCTGAAATTATTATTTAAATAAAGTTTGGGTCAAAAATGTCAAGAAAAATGGTTTAAGGACCAAAAATGTCAACTTCATAAAAAGGGACTAAAAGTGCCATTTTTATAGATAAAGGGGCTGCAATGGTCAAATTAAATGTTTTGGGCTAAATACAAAAAATATTAAATTATTGGGTTATAAATATTAAGTTTATAACGCATGATTATATATATATATATATATATATATATATATATATATATATATATATATATATATATAACCAAAGCTTCGGTATAAATCAAACGTTAAGATACTTTTTTAACATTGCGAATAAACATTTAGCATACAACAAATACCTACACTATGAATTTAAACTCGATAAACCATAAATGATTCAATGGTTAGGCCCAAAAATCTTATGTTCGTGCTATTGAGTCTTTGTGGCCCAATATCACGATTATTTGGCCCAATATATTCCAACATGTTTATCGGGTCTTGGTGATCCCATTGCACGCCCAATAGGTCTTTATCAACTTTAACATGCTATTAGGCCTTAGTGGACCATTTCCATTGCTAATAAGACCCTAAACATTCATAATATGCTTAAGGGGCTATAACGTGTCCGTAGCATACTCGACAGTCTATAATAACATACATAATTAGTGGACCACCGTTGTCCTCTTTCATGTCTGTTGGGCTTACTTCATATTCACGTAATCATCATTCGGGTTGTAAAACAAGGTTATTCAATTTCATGGGATTTAGTGAGAAATAACGGGTGGCACCAATAAGTGTCGGTCGTAGTCTTTAGTTATAACCAGAGTTTCCTGGAGGGAGAGCGAGAGTTTGTGTATAGATCTATACGGGGGTGACTCCCCCACACGTGAACTGTTCGCTACAGTTAGACTCGGCCAGTCTAGGGTGACAAAATCTTGATCAAAACCGGCATCCAATAAAATGCCAAGACAGGCAAATTAGTGATTATTATGCATGGTTATAATGACTCAGATAGAGATCCATTACCATCCAAGTAATCATGGGAAATCATATTCATACGTTGTAATGATACAATAATACAAATCTATTATACTATTTATATCGGAAAACATCGGGTTTTCCGTAGGAACAACATTATTCACTCCTACATACAACAAATATAATACAAGGATCAATTTGAATAACAATCACTTTTACATGTCTTGAAATCACATAAATATGCACTTATGGGGGTCATCACATCTTTTTCGCAAACAACTTTTATACAGAAAATGTCGGATTTTTTGAGTTTTACAAACAATACAAACTAGTTTTATATCAAACATGCTTATGAACTCACCAACATTATATATGTTGATGTTTTCAAAATAACTTGTATTCTCAGGAAATCGTTAGACCGAAGAACCTCCAGGTGTTTTTCAGGGAATTTCGTTTGTGAATTTTTAATCATCAGAAAGTTTATGTTTTGAAATATTCCATGTAAACAATGTACTTGATGTGAACAGAGTCAGTTGTAATGTATTAATGCACGGTGATGTTTATGTTATGTTACATGTATATTCATTGTGATGATATTTCAATTTAACTCACACGAACCCTCGGACGTTTCCGTCGTCTAGTTCGTGGGTGTGACACATATCGTTACAAATAAACTAGTATAAACTTTTTGTATATGTATTGTTAGATGCCATTTTATGCATCTTTTAAGGTAGTTTTTATTATCACTTAGCTTCATTTTTTTTACAAATGCATGTCATTTGTTTCAATAATGTTCAACTTAGGTCTTTTATCAAAAGAAAACATGTGAGGTATGGACAAACAGTTCGACCTCAACGAAGACGGAATACAATATTTTATGAAGAAAATTTAGACCCCAAAGTTTGGTGAAGTTAGGAGTACACTCTTAGAAGAAGCTTGTAAATCGAGATATTCAGTACATCCTGGATCAAATAAGATGTATATCGATCTCAATAAGCTTTATTGGTGGCCCAACATGAAGGAAAAGATTTCCATCCATGTCAATAAATGCTTGATTTTCTCCAATATCAAAGCAGAGTACCAAAAGCCATAAGGACTAGTACTAAAACCTGATGGGTTTTAGTCATAAGAACTTTCCTATGTGCGCATGCAAAACCCTATTGCTCGGATCTAGACTTTCTAATTAAACATGCTTTGAATCCAAGACTTCTAATGGCTAATTAGGTTAAATAACAACATTGAAATAGATCTAGAATCATACCTTTGGATTCCTTGTTGATCTTGTTGTCTTGGAGCTTCTAGAGTCACAAATGTCACTCCTCTAATGGCTTACAAACACCAATAGCAAGCAAGATGATTTAGGAGAGAGGAGAGGGGAGGAATTCGGCCAGAGTATCTCTACTTTAGATGGTGTGTCGAATTCCCTCACCCCTAGGGTCTATTTATACTTGTAGACTCCTTAAGGATTACAGCTTTAACCCTAATTGGATAACTTAGACTTTAAGTTGATCCATATCCTTTCCTTGATAACCCTATGGACGATTTTGGCTTATCCAAGCCCTAGAAATCGTCCATCCTATCATGGATAAGGATTTATAGTCTAAAGTGTAACTATCAAACAATTGACAGTTTATACCCTCTTATTTAATTAATCTCTTTAAGTCACCAAATTAATTCCAATTAATCTATGACTTATATTAATCAAATAACCATATATTATTCCTAATAATATTTACTCTCTCTTAACAAATCATCCATCAAGTTGCTATGGTGAAGGCAACCCAAAAGCACCATGCACAACCGGATCAAATACTTGCCTAATATAGTTGCAGCCTTAGACACTATTCCAACAGTCTCCCACTTGGATAAGTCTAGTAACTATACAAGTACAATTCGGTTTGAAATCATAGCTCTCAAAGACGCTATCAAACTCTGATCTAATCAATCTTGTCCTTTAGATAAGGGATCATACAGTCCTCTGTTAGATATCATGCTGACAATCCTATGGAATGGTTAATTTCTCGATCTCCGATTTATTCGACATAGAACTTAATCAAACACATCAATTCAGTTCTGACCGGGCCCGGCACATAAGTCAAATCAAATCATCGAGTGGCCAAGATATCTCTTCTACAATCTTAGGATAAAATTTACAGATAAACTTCGACTTATATGCATTTACTTATTCATTAACCAACTATACACAACAATGCGTTTTATAACACCAAGTTACTGATGCGTTTTCGCATTATCAATGTACAATCAATTAACAAATAATAAACCATATATCTAGGTTTTAAGACTATATGATATTATCGTCTTGCGATCACCTTTTATATCATATTCCATAAAGTGATTCCAGCAAGCGCGAGTTTATTCCAATGCTCAAAACCAGTTCATAAGCACTCATGAACGTTGCAGCAACCCTTGCTATGTCTAACACCATTTAGACAATCTACACACCAATTCATGACAATCTTCATTCATATCTACTTCCAACATATGAACGATTGTTGACAATTTGAATAATTCGATTATTCCTAATAAACTCAATTATTCTGGAAGTCAAAACATGCAAAGTGAAACAATAGTTAAACAATTAACATATGACAGTAACTTTACTTATAAATAAAACTCCTTTATTTAATCATCAAATGTTAATTACATTTATCTATTATATGTTTCTAAATACTATCTAATCTATACTAATATCATCCTTCAGCCCAATACTCCTAGCATGCTACAAGTACTTAACCCTACTCAGTGCCTTCGTAAGCGGATCTGCTGGGTTATCCTCTGATGATATCCTCTTAACTATGAGTTGTCCTTCTTCCACACGATGTCTAATGAAGTGATATTTTCTGTCGATATGTCGAGATCTACCATGATCCCTCGGTTCCTTGGTCAAGGCAACCGCACCTTCGTTATCACAGAAAATCTCCATGGGCTCCTTTATGGCCGGCACAACTCCAAGATCACCAATGAAGTTCTTTAGCCATATTTCCTCCTTCGACGC
The DNA here is from genome assembly GCF_052625555.1 of Lactuca saligna. Classification (NCBI taxonomy): domain Eukaryota; kingdom Viridiplantae; phylum Streptophyta; class Magnoliopsida; order Asterales; family Asteraceae; genus Lactuca; species Lactuca saligna. The sequence goes on from NC_136423.1 coordinate 182,238,645, forward strand.
TTCGCTCGCTGCGATGTACTCTGATTCGCACGTTGAATCAGCTACGGTTTCTTGCTTGGAACTCTTCCAAGTTACTGCTCCTCCGTTTAAGGTAAAGACCCAGCCCGACTGCGAACGGTAGTTGTCCCTATCAGTCTGTAAACTGGCATCACTATACCCTCGCACCTTCAAGTCATCACTCCCTCCAAGGACTAAGAACCATTCTTTCGTCCTCCGAAGGTACTTAAGGATGTTCTTCACCGCAATCCAATGTGCTTTGCCAGGGTTCCCTTGATATCTGCTAACCATGCTCAAAGCAAAGGCTACATCAGGGCGAGTACAAGTCATAGCGTACATGATTGAGCCAACTGCGGAAGCATATGGTATTCGGCTCATTTCTGCTATTTCAGCTTCGGTACTCGGACTTTGAGTCTTACTCAACTTGGCATTTCCTTGTGTCGGTAGTTCTCCCTTCATTGAGTTTTCCATACTAAAACATTTTAGTACCTTCTCTAAGTAAGTATTCTGACTAAGTCCAATTAGTCTCTTACTTCTTTCTCTTACTATCCTTATTCCCAAAATGTAAGAAGCCTCTCCGAGGTCCTTCATAGCGAAACACTTCCCGAGCCAGGACCTGACTTCCTGCAGAGTCGTGACGTCGTTTCCTATGAGTAATATGTCATCGACATAAAGAATGAGAAAGCTTACTATACTCCCACTGGCTTTGACATATACACAAGATTCGTCTTTGCTTCGTACAAATCCAAACTCTTTGACTTTCTCATCGAAGCAAAGATTCCATATGCAAGACGCTTGCTTAAGTCCATAAATGGACTTCTCAAGCTTACACACTCTATTTGGATGCTTCGGATTCACAAACCCCTCTGGCTGAGCCATGTAAACATCCTCAGCCAACTTTCCATTAAGGAAGGCGGTCTTGACATCCATTTGCCAAATCTCATAATCATGAAATGCGGCAATTGCTAGCATCACTCTAATAGATTTAATCTTCACAACTTGTGAGAAGGTCTCATCATAGTCAACTCCTGGAGTTTGAGTAAAGCCCTTCGCAACCAATCGCACTTTATACGTGTGTACGTTCCCATCCATGTCGGTCTTCTTCTTGAAGATCCACTTGCACCCAACGGTCTTACGTCCGGGCACATAGTCAACCAAATTCCAAACTTGGTTATCGCACATGGATTGGATCTCGCTATCCATTGCCTCTTTCCATTTTGCAGACTTCGGGCCTGCCATGGCTTCCTTATAGCTATTAGGTTCATCAAGATTTACTAGTGTACCATCACTAATATACGTGTCCCCTTTTGTAGTAATATGAAAATCATAAAACTGGGGATGAACTCTAACTCTATCGGAACGTCTAAGAGGTAAGGATTCGTCAATCGGTTCAACCGGAGTTTCCTCCTCGGGTTGAATGCCAGCGGTAGAGGTTCCTTCATCTATCGACTCTCGAATCTCTTCAAGTTCGATTTGCCTCCCACTGTCTCCTTGGCTTATGAGTTCTCGCTCTCGGAAAACTCCTCTCCTCGCAACAAAGACAACATTGTCTTTCGGTCTATAGAAGAGATATCCAAAGGATGTCTGCGGGTAGCCGATGAAAATACATCGCTCACTTCGAGGTTCAAGCTTGTCGTGAGTATCTCGTCTTACGAAAGCCTCGCAACCCCAAACCTTGATATGTGCCAACGAGGGAGCTTTCCCCGTCCACATCTCGTGAGGTGTTTTGGCAACCTTCTTAGTAGGGACTCGGTTAAGGATATGGGCGGCAGTCTCTAAGGCATACCCCCAAAAGAAGATAGGTAGTGAAGCACGACTCATCATAGAGCGAACCATATCCAATAAGGTTCGATTATGCCTTTCTGCCACACCATTCAACTGCGGTGTCCTAGGAGGCGTCAATTGCGAAACTATTCCACACTCCTTGAGATAATCGTGGAATTCAACACTTAGGTACTCTCCTCCTCGATCGGATCGAAGCATCTTGATTTTCCTGCCCAATTGATTCTCCACTTCATTCTTGAACTCTTTGAACTTTTCAAAGGTTTCTGACTTTTGCTTGATTAAATAGATATACCCATGTCTACTATAATCATCGGTAAAAGTCACATAGAAGCGGTTCCCATCCTTCGTGGTTGATCTAAAGGGTCCACATACATCGGTATGTATTAGGTCCAATAGCCCCTCACCCCTTTCACAAGTATTCGTGAAGGGTGGCTTAGTCATCTTTCCAAGTAAACAAGACTCGCATGTGTCATCTTCCCTAAGGTCGAATGACTCCAACACTCCATCCTTTTGGAGTTGAGCTATGCGTTTCTTGTTGACATGGAGTTGAGCTATGCGTTTCTTGTTGACATGTCCAAGATGGCAATGCCACAAGGATGCTTTATCCAAACTAGTGGAAGAATCAATATTCAAAACATCATTTCCTAAGTTATCAACAATCATAACAGTTTCATATATTCCATTACATGGTATAGCTTCAAAGTAAAAGACACTATTTAGATAAGCCATAATAGAACCATTCTCATTATTAAAAGAAAATCTAAATCCTTGTCTATATAAACCATGAAACGAAATGATGTTTCTAGCCATTTCTGGCATATAGCAACAATTGTTCAAATCTAAACCCAAATTATTCCTAAGCACTAAAGAATACACTCCAATCTTGGTAACAGGCGACGATCTTCTGTTCCCCATGATTAGATTGATCCTTCCTTGCTCCACATCCCTACTTCTTCTTAGTCCCTGCACATTTGAACAAATGTGATAACCACAACCGGTGTCAAGAACCCAAGAAATAGCATGATTAGAATCGTTAGATTTAATTGTGTATATACCTGCGAAAGATGGCTTGATCTTTCCTTCTTTGATTGCTTGCAGGTATTCTGGGCAGCTTCTCTTCCAATGTCCTATCTTGTGGCAGTGGTGGCACTCTGCCTCCTTCGGGTTAGGATAGGGCTTAGAGGGATCAACTTTGGTTCCACTAGAAGAGGCACCATCTCGGGCTTTAACCTTGCGATAGTTCTTTGATGAAGCCTTCCTCTTCTTTCCCTTTCCTTGACCAATTGCCAAGACAGGAGCAGCAGACGGATTGGGAGTAGGTGCAACAGACTTGTCTTTGAAGTTGCTCTCAGCGACTCTCAAAAGACCTTGGAGTTTGCTTAGGGTGACCTCATCTTTGTTCATGTGGTAGGTCATCCTAAATTGGTTGTACATCTGAGGCAAAGAGTGAAGCACCATGTCGATCGCTAAGTCTTCCCCAAAGTCAACATTTAACTTGCTACCAGTTGAGTTTTCATACAATAATAATTCTCACACTAGTATAAAGGTTGTTCCATTCGACGCCTTGTATGGGCGCAAATGCCATTCTTTAATATGTTGGGCAGAAGTTGGAGATACTCGATTAGCTATAAGGCACGCTAGAGATATTCTACACACTGGCCCTGAGATCATTCATGAAAAATGGAGAAGTGTGTCTCTAATGAGAATGTTGTCTTTCCTCTTGATGTGATCCATGTCAAAACTAAACCTCACATCGTGAAGGAACCAATGGAGATCATGGATCGGGAACTCAAACGCCTCAAACAAAGTCGCATACCTATAGTAAAATTCAGATGGAACTCTCATAGAGGACCAGAGTTTACTTGTGAACGTGAGGACCAGATGAAAGAAAAGTATCCATAATTTTTCATTGATGTTCCCCCAACTACTGGAACGGAATAAGAGTAGATTAAAGTATCCTAGAACTTAATAATTTCGGGATAAATTTCCCTTAATGAGGAGGTAATGTAACATCCCGAAATTTAGGTCAAAGACTATGAACGACCAAGTTCACAGTAAATCTCTTGGTAATTTGACTCATTGAGTTTTAGTGCATCTTATGTGAAATAAATGAATTCATTTCAAGTATTATAAGGTACCAGATGGTATTTTACTTCCAAATATGTAATTTGGCAAACAACTCAAACTACAACCTTAGGAATGTGTCTGAAAAACTGAAATTCCGTATTAAGTAGTTGTGAGTAATAAAAAGATTCTAGTCTCATAGTACATGTTTTCTTGTTTTCAAAATATAAAGAACATCCAAAACAGAGTTTGTATGCAAAATATACGACCGTTTTAATAATCCAAATCAGTATAATACTAATTTCTTAAAACTACTAAAATTGTTTCTATCCGTTGAGGAACTTGCACGCCTCAGATGGAAATTCCAAGAAAGCTTTTGGACTCAAGTCATAGTTTAATATTTAATTTCATACTTGAAATATTTTTAGTAAGAATATTTATAGAAATTGAAAAAATTAGACGTTTTGAATAAGTAAATCGTGAAACCTTAAACTATTGATGTTGATATGATTTCAATTATTGGCAATATTTTCTAGAAATAATATATTATTATCCAATCTAATTATTGTGAATCTTAATGAAGAGATAGCTCAAATTTTCTAAAATCATGTACATCTATTTACATATATATGTGTGGGGAATGTATTTTTCAAAAATCTATTATGTATTTGCTATATTTTTTATAAACCCATATTTATATGACAAATAGTCAATCATGCAATCACAATGCATATATGTTATATAATAAAAATTATATAACAACATTAAATATATAAATATTTATACATGTCATGTAATATTTCCATATCCTAATTAATAGTATATACAACAAATTGGACATTGATTATGTGAAGCCTTTATATATCTCACAAACATACATAATAAACTCTTAATATGAGCATTTTGTACGTGTTATTGTCATAAAACATCTCAAACAAATACACACAATATTATTAAATCTATAAGTGTATATAAAATATCCAAATTCAACCAAATCAATCTTACAAATCAATACATAAAATATACACATAATAAGCCTTTGCTTCAATTTTACCCAAAAAAAAAAAAAAAGAACACATAATACATAAAAATCAATCAAAAATCAAATCAATTGTGAGATAAAAACTAACAGCTAAGTTAGAGATTTCTTCCGCCTTGTGCTTCTTCTGTTTGTCCTTCGATTGCAACCATTCCATTTACTGATCATTCACTCAAAATGGATCTCAATGGTGCAACCAAATTATAGAGAAATCTGAGAAAATTTTACCCTAAGACTATCTTCAATCAATCACGGCTTCACCTCATCTCTCTTCTTTCTTCTTCTTCTTCTTCTTAATTTCCAGCCTAGAACACACCACTGAAGTGGGTGTTTTTGTGTCCAGTGCAAACACAAGAGCAACATCACCATCATTCATTCTTCATTCCATTCCATGTCAAAAATCAAACCCAAACATACACCAAAACTCCATTGATTTCTGTCAGAGAGAGAGAGAGAGAGAGAGAGAGAGAGAGAGAGAGAAAAGAAAAACCGGAAGCAACAGGACCCTCCATCTCCAACTCAATTTCGCACCACACAGCCAGACAGAAGCACAACCGATAGACAATCTCGGACTCCCCAGCGGACCTCCAGGAGTCCCATCGCACCTCGCTACCACATCCGAATCAAGCGGCCAAGAGACTGCTTGAGGAGCCCGTCGCTGCACCCACCGAGACCACAATCAACCTCGCGTCATCTTCTCTCGTTCATTCGGCCTAGTCGAGCCCGAAGACGCCACCCACTTCGCGAATCGACCGACGAAACATCGCCTCCTGCGAGCTTCTTCTCCCTCCGGTCCTAACCGTGACCTGCGACGAGCAAGAGTCTGGATGTGGCGCCGCCGCTTCGTGCTTTTCTTCTCACCTTCTTCGTTCATCCGCCTTCAATCACTTGCCGCCTTTGTTCTATCTGCATTCGTTCATTCCGATTTTTCCTTTACTCGATCAGCAAGTGACGAAGATGGGGGCTTAAAAGCCCTAATTTCATTTAGCTTGTGAAATGACCAAACTAACCTCCTTATTAAATCATTAAATCATGTATTCTCCAAACGTTGAATCCATTTATTCAAAGTAGCCCTTCCCATAGAGATCCTTAACAAAATTAATCCAATTCCCAAGCTTAAATTTCATTTAAACCATCTTAGTCCCTCCCTTGAATTATTATAACCAAAGATGTCCTACTTTGGTTAATTAAATTTCATATATATATATATATATATATATATATATATATATATATATATATATATATATATATATATATATATATATATATATATATATATATATATATATATATATATATATCATGTTGTCTTAACTTAAGTCTTGAAAAATATCATATTTCTTCATGACTCGTAAAAGATTAAAGCTTGACTTAGCCACCAATATGAGCAACATATAAATGCCCGAAAAAAAAATTCTCTGAATTTTTGCATAAGGCACGTCTAAGCGCCTCAAACCATCGGCATCCCTCCTCCTAGCATAGAGTTTAAGATAGGTTTGATTACACCAATACAAAATAAATTAGTATCGCCCCCTTTCCAAACAAGAAGCTATTATTCTATAGATGTTTGGCTTTCATCATTATTCAATGTTTTTTATCCTTTTCTAAATGTCCGAATGTGTTGCTATATTTTAGTTTACAAGGTTTGTATTAGGCTTTATTTGACGCGTTAGCTGAAAAACTGACTTTTTTTATGAGCTAGATTATCAATAAGTTATCTCAAGCAAGCTTATCCATAAGCTATTTTTGTAGTCTCACCAAATAAGCTTAAAAAATAAACTAACTTATACGGGCCTTAGTGTTATTTATATTTTTGTAACTGGTTTGGTGTTTGATTAAAACATTTAAGAGCAAGCCAACTAGTTTGGGTGACCAATATCACCTCACATAGCTTAACAAAAATCATGTTGCCTTTTCGGGTCGACTTAGAAAGAAAAATCAAAGAAAAACAAAACCCTTTCACAAGAATGCTTAGGCAAATTTTGAAGTTCGGTATTTCACATATAATGTGTTAGAGGCTAGTTAATTCATCATCTGAGCATTCTTAACGAGCGAAAAGCAAAAGTTTATGATTGTCTGTTAAGTAATGTTTTCCTAGTAATTTATTTTGTGATATTCATTTGTAGAACTTGAATATAGGATCTTTAGGTAATCTTGACTAAAACTAATATATGATTAAAACGAGTTTAATTGAAACAAAAATGTTGGATGAAACCTAGACCTGACAAACGTGTCGTGTCGTGTCAGATTTGTGCCGTGTCAAGACATTAAACGGGTGGAGAGTGCTTGACCCTAACTCGACCCGTTTAATTTTTATGCCGTGTCGTGTCAACCCGTTTATTTTCGTGTCGATTTCAGGTTAAAGTTTAAACCTTATAAATATGTTGTGTCATGTCGGGTTGAAACATTTTAAAGGTTGAAAAGTAAAAATCATGGAGGAAAAACAATCAAAAAGTTAAATGCTAGAATTGGGAGGTGGAACGGAAAAAAAATTATAGTAATAGTAAATTTATAATGCAAAATGGAAAGAGTTAGAGTTAGGAAGAAAATAAGATAGGTAGTGAGGAGAAGTAAAATTAAGTCACACTGAAATTTTGAATTTTACTTTTAGTTTTTGAATTTGGGCCACTACAAATATATAATATTGAAAATATTTATAAAAATATGAATGAGTCATCTTCGACTTGAAAGTCTTAACCCTAACCCTACCCATTTAATTATTGTGTCATGTCGTGTCAACCCGTATACATAAACAGGTTGAAATCTCTAACCCTAACCCGCTAACTTCGTGTTGGGTTCGTGTCGGATTGTCATGTTGTGTCAAATTTTCACGGTCTAATGAAACCGAAAAGTTAAATATGAAGAGAAAGTTGAAAATGTTTTGTCTTTTCCATCCTAGGTGGAAAATTTTTGATTTTAAGGTTTCTTGAAATCTATTGAGGTTGAAATATTGTTGGGTTCATAATCTTGTTCAAAAACAAAGAAAGAGAAAATGGAAGTCTTATTCGGTTCTAATTATTTATATTCACTGGAGAAGTAGTAAAGTTTGTTCACGATTTGTTCAGTCGTTTGTCCATGTAATCTAGTTCTAAATATTTTTTATGCTATTTATATTGCAAATTATGATTTTTTTTTAATTCATGCATGGCATAAGATGTGCATTGATTTTTATATTATAACATAAACATATTATGTATTGAGATTGTCGATTTTGTTTAGGCGGGGTATATGTTGCTTATATTTATCTGTATGTTTGATATTATTATTATTATTATTATTATTATTATTATTATGTGGTTTGTTTTAAAGTATATTTAATAACATTTATAATACATTGAACTCCATAAATGTCAATGATTTGACACATCATTATTCTATACTAGATGTAACCTCGCACGTTGCGCAAGAATACATTTAAGTGGTTAAAATAATTATGAGAAAAAAATAGAAATATGTTGAAATTTACGTTTTTAGTCACGTTTTGGGCATTTACCGAATTTTCAAATAATATAAAAGTCCATCGACTTATATTTTGATACTATCTAATATAGTTCATACTCTATAAACTTTACTTTTACTTTTATAATATCCAATATATATTATAAGTTTTTATATAACATTAATATAATATATTTTTCTTATCTCCGATAATATTTGTAGGATAAAATAAGAAATAAGTTGTTTTGAATAAGCTATTAATAAACAATATTGAACTAATAAACTTTGTATTACACTATTTATATTACACCAAAACATCCAAGGTTTCATATATTAACTTTCAAATATTAAACATTGAAATTAAGAATGAAGTCATACAAAATATATCATTATACATAAACTTCATCAAGAGTTTTAAAATAAGCCAATTAGTAAATATGATATTTAATTTTAATTACATATTTTGCAACGCGTACGTTTGACTTTATGTTGGTGCGCCGAGAATCATTTTCCTTAATTTGTACCTAAAAAATTAAGGTGAATAGGAATATAGAATACATATTACTAAATATTAATATAAAAAATTAAAAAGGATATATATATCTCCTACCACCGGCTAAAGACAACATACCTCTCTAGTGGTATCGATTCCTATATGAAATTGAAGTAGTCATTCTATGTACACATTGTTTTCTAATTACATAAACAAATATGAGTAACCAAGCATAAAAATGTTATCTTTATGTAGAAAAAATATTTTAGTTAACTAACAAATTAAATAATATAAGCTTAAGAGTTATGATTTTCAAAACATTATTTTTTTTACTAATCAATCAATTAAGTAACACATGTTGAAATTTTTACAATCATTATTAAAAAGCATTTGAAATCTTTTGCCAGTGTGTACGGATCATGCCGGCGCCTTCCCGCGATCATCGCTCGTACCTGAAACTCATAACACATAACATTGTAAGCATAAATGCTTAGTGAGTGTCACAACCCGAAACCGATGGCGGAAACGTTCCGGGGCGGAGGACGTCATGTGTAGTATCACAACCAATGTACATAGTAAGCATAGTAAAAACAAAACATTACATTACATATGATTAATTACATTTTGTTTGAAAGTAAAGTAATACATGTTTATCTATACAATAGTGTGAACAAAAGTAAAGACATATTTTCTAAAATGCTCCGTCTTCTCCAAAAGATCGCGGGTACCTGTCTAATGTGGACTTGAGAATACAAGCAGTTTAAAAATCAGCATAAAGCTGGTGAGTTCATAAGTTGTTTGTTTATGTAAAAAAAGATCATGTTTCCTTTGTTTTTCTGAAAAGTTGTTATCCAAGAAAATCATATTTTCTTATAAAGGCGGTTTAGTTAAACTTCTGAATTTCCATTCGGTACAACAGTAGATAGTTTAATACGTAAAACTATAGATTGAAAACCCCTGGGAATACCATCCAGGACAACAGTAGGTAGTTTTAATATATAAAACTATAGATTTAAGGAAGATATAGAATCCGTGAATAAACTTATATATTTTAATACGTATTGTGAGTCGGATAATCATGCTAATATGACACGAGACCTCCTTGACGTTCTTCAGGCGTCGGACGATATCCAGAATTTGTCACCCCAGGTGTGTCCGCCTAATTGTAGCTAGTAGTTAAGGTGTGGGATTGTCAGTCCCGAATAGAGCTATTCACAAATTTCACGCTCTCCCTCCAGTAGACTCTGGTTATACTTCCGGGGAGGATTTACTGATAACCCGAAGGGTTTAATGAAGACAAATCTCACAAGCTAGTATTAAATTATTCACAGTATACTCGGTCGTTATCACACATCATAATCGTTTTGAAACATAATACAGTAAAAACGATTAAATACAAAGAAATTATTTGGCATAATACTCTAAATTAAACAGAGATAAACTGAATCAGACATAGTTTATCTATTAACTTTGCATGAAATCTGTGACCTTAAAACAAGAACCGAAGATCCCAAATTATTCCCATAATAATTTGATTGTTTTGATTGTTTCTTACATTGTAATTGAAATCCATGTGGTTATATTCGATAAAACATCCCTTATGCTCCGCATACTACATAAGGGGTAAAGATATATAAAAGTTTTCCAGATATTTATAGAATTTCATCAGTTTTAAGTTTTGAAAACATTTATAATTTTCTTGTATTCCCCCCTGAAAACATTGAAAAACACGGAAAAGGCGTAGGGGTATGAACTCACCAGTCGAGAAACGTGTCGGTTTGGATGCTAAACGTCAGTTCGAGGCTTGATTATACACAAGGTTTCTATGTAATATGAAAAGATACATAAATTGTATCTAATTAACCCTTGATTTACTAATTAGCATGAATTAACACTTCGAGGAGCGAAAACACTTCAATTCAAGTGTTTGGAGTGACCCGGGTAGCATCTAAGGGTGTGTACGACTTGGATATGGAGTTTGATCTTCAAGAATAAAATCCTAAAGGATATTACAGCCAAAATGACCAACTCCCCATGAGTTTACGGCCGTAAACTCATGGTGGGGTGTTCTTGGTTGCTAAATAGCCTTATAACACTTGTGAGGTAATGCTAGGCTTGGTTTTAAGGCATTGGAATGAAATTTGAACATCATAGGGACCATTTGAGGAGTTTACGGCAGTAAACTAGCAGTTTATGACCGTAAACTCTTATGTACCAAGTCTTAATGTGTTTTCGTGGTTCTAGATTAATCACATGTGATTCCAACTCATTTTACAAGTCATAGGATGAAGTTAAGGCACCATTTGACCCATTTATAGGAGTTTACGGCCCAAGAACCTTTCCTTGGGGGGTTTATGGCCGTGAAATCCTAAGGGAGTGGTTTTTATCAAATTTAAGGTCCCTAACACATTTGTGGTTGCTTCTAGACATTATTTCAAGGCTTAGGATGTGTTTAAGGGGCATCTTAACACCTTGAAGGGTGTTTACGGCCTATGAATTGGTGTTTACGGTCCAAGCATGTGCTTAGGCTGTAAACTCATGTGTACCCCTTAAATGATGAGCTTTTAGTGTTCCAAGTCCAGTAATGTAAGCCCCTAAGTCATATGTAAGCTTCAATTGTGGTTTGGAAGGGTTTTAAGGCTCAAAAACCCCATCTATGTGAGTTTGCGGCCCAAGGGTGTTCCAGCACCGTAAACTCATGTTTATGGTCCTATTTCATAATTTAAACACAAATTTGAAGGCTAAAGAAGTTAATCTATGAGTTAGGATGGATATCTTGTCGGAATAGTGTCTAAGGCTGCAACTATATTAGGCAAGTACTTGACCCGGTTGTGCATGGTCCTTTTGGGTTGCCTTCACCAAAGCAACTTGACTAGAGAAATAAATAGAGAAAGAGGTTATTATGATTTATTAATATGTTATAAGAATAATATATTAAAGGAGAAATCGTATTTTTTTAATTAATATTGGTCAATAATTAATTATGAATTAATTTTGTGATCAAGTGTAATTAATTAGACTAGAGGGGCTGAATTGTAATTATGTGATAGTTGCAAAATAGGGCAATGGGTATCCTTGTTAAAGGATGGAAGAATTCAAGGATAACGATATCCTTAAAATCGTCCAAGGTCCAAGAGATAAGGATTTTCAAGGCTTATCTTGTGGTTGCTTGGTGGGCAAGTAACTGGATAAGGATAAGGAGTGAAACCCTAATCCCAACCCTATATAAAGACCCCTAAGGCCTTAGGATTTCGTCTACTTGATCCCTAGAGCATCTAAGGAGGATTTCTACCTCCTCCCTTCTCTCTCTATAGCCTCTCCAATTGCTTGTGGTGTTTGTGAGCCATTAGAGGCACTACATTTGTGGTGCTTGCTTTCAAGACTAAGGGTTTGAAGATTTAAGTTGTTATTGCAATATAACAACAAGAGGTATGTGATCTAACCTTATATATGAATTTTGAAAATAGCAGGCTACATTAGGGTTTTATCCATGTGATCATAATGTTGTGTATCTAATAGTGAAACATAGATCCAAATTAGGGTTGCATGCACACATAGGATTGTTTGTAGAAATTTCATCAGTGGTATCAGAGCCTTTGGTTAACTTGTTTTCAATTAGTATTATTCAATTGTATGAACTTGACAAATTAGGGTTTATAACCAATAAACCCTAGGAGGCCATAGATTTCGAGATTTGGGTTTCCTAACCCTAATTTGCGAAAATCTTGAAAGGGTTTTTGAATCCTTTCCTTTTAATCCAAGATTTCGAAATCTAGGGTTTGCAAACCCTTAGATTTCGAGATTTGCCTCCTTCCCCAAGATAAGATCCTAAATTTTAGGGATTTTGATAATCCGATATCTTGTAATTATCTTTTAATGGTTAAATATGGTAATTAAAGATTTTGAATTATCCCATCCCATTATTTTCGAAATTTAGAGGGATAAAAGGGATTAGGATAAGTTAATTGTTTAAATGGTAATTATCCTCATGATTTAGATAATCCCTTATGATTTAATAATTTAAATTAATAGTTTAATTTGTGATAATTATTAAATCAAGAGTTTTAATATTTAAAATTTTAATTTAAATGGTATTAAATTTAGAAAATTTTAAATTGGAGATTAAAAACCTAGTATTTTTGAAATGTTTAAAATACACCCTATACTATTATATTATTACAAGTTTTATATATATATATATATATATATATATATATATATATATATATATAATTATATATATATATATATATATATATATATATATATAATATGCTAGTCTTACCGTTAGTAGGCCTCATTCACGAAGCCGGTCTATAAGGTGGGTATAAGGTTGCTGCCTATAAAATGGCTCTTAATGGGTGTACACTCACACCCACCGCTTGCTTGATCGGTGGAGGGTCGTTAGCCGAACACGTAGGATAGGGCAACCTCATCCTCTCATTAAAAGTATAATATGAAATACAAATTAACTACATGTTTTTCAAAATTTTCCCAATCCTAGTTACTTTAGGAAAAGTGAATTGATGCAATCCCATGAAACTACACTTTGCATCTTGCTAAGAAGTTAGTGGAGCGTGTGTGGTTTACCGGCACACTAATTGGTTATAAGCAAAGGTGGCAAAGGGTGATTCATTGTTTATCATAGTTTGATGGAGCGTGTGTGGTTTACCGGCACATCGAATAGGTGATTGTTATAATTAATGCACCATGTGAATTTGCATGGTAATTCACACCCACTTTGTGATCCTCGGTATCCCAGTCACAAACGAGATGGGCATATCGAGATTTAAACATGCCATTGAAAGGTTTCAATGAATCTCATCCAAACCTGGGAATTCTCAATGCATTTAGAACTTAAAGTTATGTTTTCATGATGGAGAATTAGTGAATCGTCATTCACTTACCTTTAAATTGTTTTCATGTTGGATTACGGCATCCTTTTTCTAATGTGTAAATATTGTTGTTGGATCCTAGCCTAAATTTTTCTTATTGGGTGATAATTAGGGATTCATATTCTAATCTATCTTTGTCCTTTCTAATTGTAGATGTCGAACGCGAACAACGCTGCTGCTAGTTCATTCACATTGATGAGCCTTTGTCAAAAAGTGACTTTCGATGGGATGAACTTTAGCGAATGGATAAGATACATTCGCACAATTGCTCGCTACGAGGACAAGGAGTATGTCCTCGATGAGAAGCTCGAAAAAATCAACCCTGAAATCGCAACTCCGGCTGAAATGACTGCTTTTGAAACTCACGAGCGTGATGCAACGAAGGTACATTGCATCATGATAGCCACTATGAACTCCGAATTCCAAAATTCCTATGAGGACATGTACCCGTACGAGATGCACCAAGACTTGTTGGAGAGATACCACCAAAACACGAGACAAGAGCGTTATGAGATTTTCACTAACATGATTTCCGCTAAGATAGGTCATGGAGAGTCTCTTACCGTGCACATGCAAAAGATGCGAAGGCATGTCGACCGTCTTCGCAAGTTGAATGTTGACTTTGGGGAAGACTTGGCGATCGACATGGTGCTTCACTCTTTGCCTCCAAGTTACAATCAATTTAGGATGACCTACCACATGAACAAAGAAGAGGTCACCCTAAGCAAGCTCCAAGGTCTGTTGAGGGTCGCTGAAAGAAACTTCAAGGACAAGTCTGTTGCACCAACTCCCAATCGATCCGCTGCTCATGTATTGGCTATTGGACAAGGAAGGGGAAAGAATAAGAAGGCTTCGTCTAAGAACCATCACAAGGTTAAGCCCCGACATGGTGCCTCTTCTAGTGGGACCAAAGTTAACATCATTCCAATAAGTAGATCAATCAGTATAACGAATTTGAATCACTGATAAATCTTATTTCTAGGTTCATAATAATGATATTAGATTTAAATATAAGTTATATTTAAAGTATGGTAGGCTTATTTCACTTACAGCGGGTTTTATTACAAACCGGGCTCTGCTGGAGCAGAGCTTCTGAGCCGAAAATCTCTTTTTCTCGGAGCCTTCGTGCGCTCTGGGGATTTTTTTTAGCGCTAGGTAAGTTTCCTAGGCTTTAGGGTGGTTTAGGGAGTCTAGAGAGAAGTTAGAGAGAGAATGAAAGGCTTATGGTGTGAAGAAAATATGAAGAGTTCATTTTTTGTTTATAAGGGTTTTATTGTCACACCCCCAAACCAAGGATGGCGGAAACGTCCGGGGGTGGAGGACTTCATGTAGAGTATCACAACAATGAGTATAATAGTGCTCAAAGTAATACAACCAACACAAATATAATTGAAAACGTTACATCAAAGCACATGTTTACATGATTCACATCAATTACATTATAATACAAAATGAACTGTTTGACGATTTATCGTCCCATCCTCAAAACGTTGTTGATTTCCTGTTTTCACTGAATTCCTGAGAATACAAGTAGTTTTGAAAAGTGTCAACACAAAGGTTGGTGAGTTCATAAGAGATTTCGTTAGAAAAGTAAATCGTTTTCCTTGTAAAAGCGTTAGAATATGTATCCAGAAAATCCGATATTTTCTTTAAAATTTGTGTAATGTAGTCTTATGACTGAAGACCAAAATGTATAATTAACCTTTCTTATTAATAGAAAATGTTATGTGCTTAAATGGACATGGACGCGTTTGAATTAAATGAAATTTCTGTATGTTCTCATGTTCGTTAATACTTTATATATATGTAGTCCTAAATTAGAGGACCGATTAATTAACAAGTATTGACCATACTTAAAAGTATAAATGTGGTTTCAAATGATGTGTAGTCGTAACTACCAAAACCAAAAGTGTACAGTAATATCTGTACTCATAGAGATAAAAAGTGATTTTAAATCGACATAAAACTCATTTAGGTTTTAAAAATAAAATCCCGTAAACTTATGGATTGTTATATCCCTATGTGAGTCGCTATAATCATACTATGACTATGTGAACCTGCCACGACGTTCTCAGGCATCGCGAAAAATAAAATGACATTTGTCACCCGTAGACCTGCAGGTCCAACTGTAGCTAGCAGCAAGGTGTGGGGTGTCAAACCCAATATAGATCTATATACAAGTATCACGTTCTCCCTCAAGGAGATTCTGATTATAACTACCAGGAATTATATCCCGCACTCGGACGTACGGGGAGAGAGAGAGAGTCTCACAATATAGGTTAACAAGTTTACGTGAAATGTGTGTGAATATAAATATTTCTTGTATGAATGTACCCTTCTTGTACAAGTGTGTTGAGTTATGTATCATAAACTATACCTATTATAGTTTATCTAAAATGTATGTAATATGTATGAACTCTTTTATGGAAATGTATTAGTGTTATGAATTTATCAAACTATAGGTAAACAAATTTACGTGAAATGTGTGTGAATATAAATCTTTCTTGTATGAATGTACCTTTTTTGTACGAGTGTGTTGAGTGATTTATCATAAACTATACCTATTATAATTTATCTAAAATGTATGTAATATGTATGAACTCTTTTATGGAAATGTATTAGTGTTATGAATTTATCAAACTATACTTTTTATAGTTTAATATACGTGTTCTAAAATGAATGAACAATATTTATTATGAATGACTTAGTTTCAGTTCATGATGATAAACTAACAAAGAAACACATTCAATAATTAGAACTTATGATTATACACTTTGCTCAACATATTACAAAGTGTTATGATATTTACATGCTGTTGGCTAAATTTAGCCATTCTGCCCTGTTTTGGAAAAATCATAGAAAACTCATACGAAGTCGAAAACTAGATCCGTAAATTCTGAGAGTTCACAAAATGTGTCTAGTTTACTCATAATTTTTATCACGATTTTTAATGACCTCCAACTTGGGTGAATAAGTCCAAAATCACAGACTGGTCCGGATTGTTGTTTGAAATGATAGGCAGTTTTGTAAAAATCACCATAAATTGTAGAAAAATCGTATGGAGATGTGCAAGTAGTCATTTTAAAGCTAAAAACTTGAACTATTTGCACCTTGTACAATTTTGAAAACAAAAATGTTTAAGATGCCCAAAACAGTCCGTGAATGGAGTTGAACTTTTCTGATGAAGGCTGTTAGAAAAATTTAGTTATGTTCTTAGTGTTTTAACTTGTATTCCCCCCCCCCCCCCCCCCCCCTGAAAACTTGAGAAAACATGAAAATGTAGGGGTATGAACTCACCTTGAGTGATTTCAGTAGATAAGTGTTGAAGAAGAGAAGTGTTCAACCCAAGAACACTTGAAGAATCACTTGAAGATTCGAAGCTCTAACGCTAATATGATGGAGTTTGTGTAAGATATTCATGATTTGAGTAGAATGAAGTGAAATAATCATAAAGAGGATGAATTATACTTACTAAGAGTGGAAGAACACTTGAAAATCAGCCTTGAATCTCGAAATTGGAGTGGGAAAAGTTTGAGAGAAAAGTGGTGTTTGATACTTAGTGAAATGAGGGCAAATGAGAGAAATGAGGAGAGAGGATGTTTGTTCCAGCTCTAAAAACATGGGAATGAGTGTAAATTGAGTGTAAGGGCCATTGAAGTGACCTAGGTAAGGTGGGAAGGTGTGGTTAGTCAAAGAGTGGGTGTGGGGTGGTTGCTTGTGACATTGGATAAGGCAAAGTCAACACTCCACCTTTAATAATTCACCCATTTGATTTTTATTATTTAAATAATGATTTTGATCAAAATATGTTTAAATTATGAATATTTAGGGTTTATTATGTTAAAATATAATTTCTGGAGAAAATCCCGCTTTAAAACCACGAAAAACGGGCTTAAAATGTTAAAAATATCAAAAATGGGCTAAAAGTGACAAATTTCCGAATTCTGGCCGAGGTTCGGCCTTCTGATGCTGAAACCGAGAGGAGGGAGGGTAGAAACCGAGAGGGGAGAAGGGAGAGAGAGGGAACCGAGAGAGGAGAAGAGAGACCGAGAGAAGAGAAGAGACAGAGAGGAGAGAAGGAGCAGAGACCGAGAGGAAGGAAGAGAGAGCAGAGACCGAGAGGCGGGAAGAGAGAGCAGAGACCGAGAGGCGGGTAGAGACAGAGAGTGAAGAAACGACAGAGAGGAGAGGGAGCGACAGAGAGGCGGAAGGCGAACGGAGGGTGCGAGAAGCGAACAGAGGCAGAGGCTCGGTCCTTGCGTGCCACAGCCAACAGAGGCTCGGTCCTCGCGTGCCACAGCCAACAGAGGCTCGGTCCTCGGTCCTGGGACCTTTTTGGTTCCTAGTCTCGGCCTTAAGGAGCTTCGGCTCCTTAAGAAGGGTTTCGGTTCCTAAGGTCCCGTTTTCTCGTTTTTACCCCGTTTTAAGCCGTTTTTGACCCGGTTAAGGGTCGGAATGACCCGAATGATTCCAAAAAGTTACGGGAAACTTTTGAGAGAGATTTGGGAGAGATTTCTCACACTTGGAGAGATTTGGGAGAGATTTGACATTCTTGGAGAGATTTCTCATATACAGAGATATTTGCGAGAGTTTTCACATACTTGGAGAGATTTGGGAGAGATTTGACATTCTTGGAGAGATTTATCATACAGAGAGATATTTGAGAGAGATTTCACATACTTGGAGAGATTTGGGAGAGATTTCTCATACAGAGAGATATTTGAGAGAGATTTCACATACTTAGAGGGATTTGGGAGAGATTCGACATTCTTGGAGGGATTTCTAATACAGAGAGATATTTGAGAGAGATTTCACATACTTGGAGAGATTTGGGAGAGATTTGACATAGAGAGAGATAGAGTGAAAACGATTGAGAGAGGATCCATGTGTGACAATTGTGAGTGGCCGGCATCGCAATGCATGGTTCGTAAACCCTGTTAAGCCTTGTTTAAGGATCTTACACACTCCCGATGAGTATGCATCATTGTTTTATCGGTTTGGCTTGCCACGTACTACAGTTTTAGGTTAAGGAGATCTAGATGTTCGCACTTTTTGCTTTATGATTTCTCATTAGAATAGAAGTTATGTAGAAGTTTCATAGTGTAAATTTTAGTACTCACGGGCAAATTGAGTCAAACGGTTTGACTTGCTGACTTTAGTTGACTTTGATTTGACCGAAATTTGATGGTTGTCACATCATCCCCCCGTTAGAAAACTGTATTTGAATTCGCCGCACTTGAAGAGTAGAGACTAAGTTTCATCCGTATCTTTAACATACGAGCTCTATTATCGACGTTATTTATATCCACACATTGGTATTTACGAGTACTACAACTTTTATTTAGACCCCGTCGGCTAATTCTCATTCTATTTTAGATTTACAAAACTGTGTCGCATTCGTCGCGCTTAAAGAGTAGAGACTAAGCTCCATCCATATCTTTCGCATACGAGCTCTATTTTTTATTGTCTTTTATCATTGATCTCCTATTAATGGGATCTTAAATTCTCGTTTAGACTATTTTGGCTAAAAAGCGATCGATCTAAAATTCAAATTTCAGGTTATGCACTGCTATGCTAAATCTTAGAAAAATCATCACTTCTGCATACGAAGTCAGATTTAGACGTTCTTTATATGCACACTCTCAGCTTAACATATACTACCACTTTTTTTTAGATCACTAAGGTTATAAAGTATTTTATCGTAAATTCACTTTTTACGATTTCCGGTGTCGTGTCGGTTTTTCCATAAAACTTCATGGGTCATAACTTTTTCGTTATAACTCGGATTTCGGCGTTCTTTATATGTACAGAACCCTTGTGACATATACGATAACTTGGTTAAGATTATTGATTCTAAATAATCTTCTATTAAAAGGTCATTTTTTATGCTTGTTGTCTCTAAATTGACTAGCCCGAATCTGTGGGTGTTACACAATGCTACAACCGGGTCAACTACATACCAAATATAATTATGGGCTTAGAAACCTAATCCAACATTATATGATTATATGGTATGTGGTATGATGGGGGAGCTCACTAATCTTTGTGCTTACAGTTTTCAGTTTTGGTTTCAAGTACTTCTTCTTCGAAGGGAAAGGAGCCGACATGACTACAGTGCATCACACCACTATTTTCTGCACTATGATGTTATTGGGATTTGTACTATGACATTATTATGATTTGTTTTGAGACATATGAATTGTGGGTTTTTATGATATGGGATAACTCGATGATGTTTTTAATAATCTGTTTTATAAATTATTAAATTAAAAATGAAATATTTGGTCTTGGATTTTGGGATGTTGCATGGTGCTTATACATCTCTAAAGATGAAAACTTTATGAGTCTAGAACCTCATAAAGAAAAAGAGGAGCAAATCAAAGCTTCTATAGTGATCACAAACTAACATACCTCACTAAGGGACCAATAAGGGACTAAAATCCATTAAGGCTTAGATCTAAGCTCCTAATGAACAAGGTTGGAGCTTTATACCTCAAATGAACTGAAAATGGAGCAGAGAACCAAGATTTATAAGCTCCCACTTGAACCACCACCTTGCACAAAGCTTATCTTCCTTGAATGGGCTTCAAACACACACACCAAAACACAAACAATGAGCTCACAACACTCTTGGAGGCTTTATGGTTTCGAGATTAGGGTTTAGTGACTATGGAGGGTTGAAATGAGGCCAACACTTGGGACTTATGGTGTTTAAATATGTCAAAAACCCTAAAAATTAGGGTTTTAGCTTCACGCATGAACGCCCTGCGCTCCCCAAGGGAACTCCTTGCATTCGAGCTCCGCCTCCAAAAGTCCAAACTTGACGAAAATGGTCCATCCTCCCCCTCAAACGTGCAAAACAAGGCCAAAAAGCAACAACCTAATATATAATGGACCAAAAATGAATAATCCCTTGATCGAGCGTTACACTGTGATCCATGAACTTAGTCATATAGCCCGGTATGTTCCACCACCTCGTCCGGGGGTGTGACAGATACCGATGAACCACTTGCTAGCTTGATAAAGCGAAGTGAGCTACATCTTCTTCAAAGAATAAAGAAAATGAAATACCATTAAAGGACTTTGGTATTTATATGAACAATTTGACGAACATCTTGCCCTACAAAAAAAAGAAGGTAGTTTTGAGGCACGAAGAACAAAAATTACTTCGGGGGCAACATGTGGTAAATGGTATGCAAGTTTTGAAAATGTCGATAGATTGCCTCGAAGGTGAAAACCTCGAGACAATACTTGTGATGAAAAGGTTAATTTAGGATGTATCAAAACCAAGATTACTGCCCCATACGGTGGAGACCTGAATGTATCAAAACCATGATTATTGCCCCATTCTAAAGTAAAGGCGCACATGTTATTATTATACCCATACTTGGGATATAGCCCTGTTTCACTACTGATCACATCATTTTTCAATTCCATATATTGCCACATAACATCCGCTAATGTATTCCCCATATGCATCTCTGACACCCTCTTCCACCAATAAGGGGGTATCTTTATTAAACTTTGCAAGAGCATTCTCGAACAATCTGTTCTTAAGATGATTCCAAGTTGTCGCTTTAGCCACCTCCCACACCCAATGTGTCTGGCTATCGCAAATCCAGCTTCGATAATACTTTTCCGACCATCGAGGCCAGGGATGGAGATGCTAAGAGGGTTCCACCTCCATCGATCGGTTGTTGAGGCACAACAAAATACGACGAACTTTATTTTTAAGGCATTTATTTTATATTTAACAGAAATGGACCCTAAGGTTATCAAATATAGATTAGGGAATTTTAGTCTTTTTATATTGATAATAACGGACCCTAACATATGGTCAAACAATGAAATAAGGACCATGACAAAATGCCAACACTAAGACCAAAAGTGATTTTTTATGCAAACCTCAAGGACCTAAGTTGTATTTTACTCGATGTTTTATAATGGTTCCGATCCTGACCCATATTTTAACCGGGTTTTAAAGGAAATAACACTTTTATCTTTTATCGCCCTCTTTCGTCACTGTGCCCTCCATGTGGCTCGTCTGTACTGTAGTACCTGTACATCTCCAAAACACTTACTTTTTCATAAGTCTCATCGCTATAAAGTTTCATATCCTTCACTAATCTAGGGTTTCCTTTTTCTTCAATCCGATCAACCATCACCGTATTTTCTCTAATCGAAGCTCTCTTCTATCATCTATGGCGTCTAAGGTACGTTGTTAATACGTTTTTTTCTATATCGATTGATCCACTTCCACCACACCAATTACGAATTGAACGTCTTTGAGGTAACAATCTAAGGTAGATAGTATTGAACTGAATCCAGTCAATATCCAATTGGAAATCCTGAATTCAATTTATATAGATCCTTTTTCGAGATTTGGTTTCCTTAATTTGATCTGGATTTGAGTTCGGGAGTCTGGTGTTAGCTCTTTTGTTACCTTCGTTTGAAATTCATACACGAGCAGTATATTTTAGTTATGGATTTCGGGAGCGAGCGTTCAGTGGAGGATAATGAATTGGTAGAGACCGAAGGGTTGGAAAAAAACGGTGAAATTGATACCGAACTGAAAGATAATGGGAATTATGATGCTGAAATCGTGGATGTCATTAAAGCCGAAGGTACTGTAGCGAACACAACAGAGATATTGCCGGGAGGCTCGATAGGTTCGTCGCCGTCGCCGGCCACGAAAGGGCGAGGATTACGGAAATGGCGGAGGATTCCTAGAGAAGCTGGCAAGGAAACGAATAGTAGTTTAGATAGCAATCGGAAGAGAGGTATGATTGGTTTACCTAACGCCATGAAACAAAGGAGTGAAGGATCTAGTTCATCAACAAACGCTATGTCACATGCTCTCGATAATCCTTTAGATCATAATCTGCTTTACGGAGATTTAGGACGTGGATCTGATTTTGCTTCTAGGGCAGATTCCGACAACAGCGAGGATCAAAACAGCAGATCTTCCACAGCCGCTAGTGCTCCAAAACCTAACCACAGGTTTCCTGTAGCGGGTATGAAGAGCTCGAATGGGAAGAATTCAGGTGGTATATCATTACAACCTGGTGATCAACCGGAGAAAAGTCAAAATCAAACCAAGAAGCCAAGAGGATTCAAACTCAAGAAGGAAAACTCCATTTCCAGTATGGAATCCGACTCCAGAAGCTCAAACTTTGTATTCACACAGGGTTCTAACTCTGTAACAAGCAATGGTAGAAAGAATGTCAAGTTGGGTAACTATGAGGAAGATTACAGTGATGATGCTGAAAATGGTGACAGACAAACTCAAACTGCATTCAACAAAAACGAAGCTGATTCTGAAGATGTTTCACATGAAGATTTAGCAGCTGATAACTCTTGGGAAGTCAAGGAAGAAAAGATTAATGGTGATCATGACACTCTCGTAGATTCTATCATTCCACTCCATTTGGCTCAAGAAGCACTTGAAAGAGGTAATGTAACTTTTCCTCTAATCATCTTTCACAATTAAACTTCGTCTTCATCTATTCATCATCATCATTGTTATTGCTTACAGAAGTCCAGAAATTGAGGGATGTTGGTAAAGAAGAAACATTCTCCTCTGATGACTCCTTCCAATCCAGTAGCAATAAGATCGAGGAGGCTCGGGTTATGATCGAGCTCAAGAATGCAAAGATCTTTGAGCTTGAATCGATCTTGAATCTTGGAGACATAAAGAAAGATTATGAAGAACTATTGATGCAAGGAATCGCAGCTGAGCTGGAATATCTAGTCATCTTAAAAACAATCCAAAACTTGAAAGAGGGTCACATGGATCAAATCAATAATCTTATGGTACAGCAAAAGAAGCTAGAAGTAGAAGAAAAGGTACAAGTTGAAGAAGCATGGAAATTGAAAAATAGGGTATGGAGATATGGTTTGTGTTTTATGATTCAGTTGTTTTTGCTTCTTGTTGTTGTGTATGTGTTTGTTTTGCAGTTTTCATCCCAAAATAAGGTTATACCTACATAATTTGTTAAAATTAAATTTCCACTTTGTTTAGATATTGATAGACTATATATATAGATCAGGGGGTGATCTTTTGTTTGTAATATGACTTTTTTAGCTGTTATTAATGTTTCAGTTTTGTTTGGTAATTTTTGTTTCAGACTTATCATGAAGTGTTGTGTGCATAAAATCATTTTTTAAGTGAATGAACTTTTTTTTGAACATGAGTAAATAATCAATTTTATGGGTTGTTTTATTACTGGGTTTGGTAAGAGGTTGAATATCACTCGATTAGATTCAGATTGTTTGATATCATTAAGCCTTTTACTTGGTTCTCGGTTCTGACTTCTATAAAATGTCTTTTATTCTGTCGGGTTGGCTATGACTCGGTTAGATTTATATTGTTTGATATCATTAAGTTTTTGATTTGGCTTCTCTGAAATGCCTCTTATTCGGTCAGATTCAAGGCTGAGTCTACTTGGTTTGATTAAATCAGATCAAATTCAATCAACAATTATCAAACAAACAGTTGCAATCAAACAATCCTTTACCCTTTTTAACACCAACAAACAATTCAAAATGGTGTCTAAATAAAAAACCCAAAATAGTAGGCATTGTAAATGAGTGATATATGATCAACACGTAATGAAAGAAAATTGAATTGGTAGCATATAACATAAACAACTTGTAAATAGGTTCAAATAATCATTTTTTTTGTTGTTATAATTAGTTGCCTTAATCACTATCATTATCATTATTATTGTCATCTCTGATCCAAACTATTGTTTTTTGATGAAATCTGGAGAAGACTACAACAAACAACGACTATTTATTTATCGAGTTTTAATGTCAGAATTTTCAGCCAATCACAATCAGTATGACCCTTCAAATGTTGGTAAAAGTGTTTTGTGTATTGAAAAGATGTTCCGCATATATGTATATATATATCATCATCAACACATGGAAAATAGTATCGGGTTTTTTGCATCATCTGCAAAATCAAAATTTTTAGCTCATATCCATATGAAATTATGTCACTCAAAACACAAAGATAAATTATGGAAACATTCGTCGAGTGGTGTTTCTATATATAGCTAAATTAGGAGGAACAATCACCAAGGATCCTTGGCGCAATGGTAGCGCGTCTGACTCCAGATCAGAAGGTTGCGTGTTCGATTCACGTAGGGTTCAAATCCTAAATCGGGTCCTATTTTTGAAACTTTTTTTTTTTTTTTTTTTTTTTTTTTACTTCTAAAATAATATATTGATAAGAATATATCATGTTGAAATTAACTCTTGATTTTTGATATTCTTCATTAAGAATTAAGAAACGATGTACATTTATAGAACATATTTAGATGAATTTTATGATCAAACCTAAAACAAATCGACCTCTATTTAGACACACTACCTCAATTGACTCGATCAATCAATCTACTTAGAAACAACTTTTAATAACTAAAAATAGTTCTTTCAAATTTCAATGAAGGGTTTTAGAATTTAGGTCGAATTTGTACCTGAAACTCGATATATTCTCGATCAAACTCTCACAAGTTTTCCAAAGTGTTTTAGGATTTTGGTTCGATATCTCCTTACAGATTATTTATAACCATGGGTTTAACAGATAAACTTGCAATCGAGCCTCAATCACATCGCATAAGGAAACAAATCAATCGGGAATAATTCCCATTTTCTAATCCAATTCAAGCTAATTTCTGATATTTGCAAATTACAACAAAACCCCTCAGACATGCTCTATTTTGTATATATCTTTAAAATATAAGAATTTGTTATAAGAAAGATTTCTTATTGAGTTTAGTTATCTATTGCTTAACAACGGCACTCCATCATAGAAACATATACAAAGAAAAAAAAACGGATACATGTCCAACAAAAGAAAGCATATATGCATATATATGATCAGATCAATAATGCTTGGAAAGCAAAATACATGCAAGCGGGAACTAATATGTCATGAATAAATAGACTTAAGCTACTCGATTATCTTGGTATTAAGTCTCAAATCTCAAAGCTCTAATATATGATAGATATCATGCCTTTTGAAAAAAAATGAAACTCCTTATATCATAAAATGATAGCTTATTTTCAATGTATAAAGAGCAAATTCCGCAGAACATGTAAATATCTTCAATCTTCATAGTTCATTCTAGATTGCAAAAATGATTGCTTTTGGGAAAGAAAAAAAAACACCATGAAATATTGTTTTTTTCTTCAGAAATTGTATTTTCAATGTCTCCGTCACCATATGTGAAAGTGCTTGTTTTTAAGGCGTGACGAGCATGTGACCATGTTTAAAGGAGCTCCCTTATACTCTTGTCAACTTGTGTTGCCTTCGGATAAGGGGCACAGCAAACAGGACAAGTTTGGTGAACTTTAAGGCCATAGGATATACATAGCATGAGGGTCTCTCGTGGTGATGTTGGAGAAAGATGATCATGCACACCATCCCAAAAGTCCCATGGTGATGACTTGGAGCCATGATCGTGGTGGCCTACACGAAAGACCACAATCAATCAACTCTCTTCTTTTCTGCTCCTCTTTCTTCCTCTCTTCCTTTCTCTTCTTCTCATTGCAGGTACACCAAGTAATGGTGTGGAAGAAGATTGTGGTGAGGTGTAGTTGTTTGGACTGTGTCCACATTTTAAATGAGATGGTGAGGTGTAGTTTGGAGTGTCCACCATATTCCACAGCCTAAAAGACTAATATTTAATTACACTGTTAACAAGCCATTGTGGTGCCTCCTGATAAGGAGCACACCAAACAAGACAAGTTGCTCCGCTCTTCGGCTCTTGTAAGGTTCCATTTTCGCATCAAGTTTTTTTTTTTTTGAATTTTATTTTCCATGTGTAGAAAATGATTTTTTTCCAAGATTAAAACAAACATTCCTCAGAAAGGCAAACACTTAAAACCAATTTTGTTTGACCTATTTCAAATAAATAATTATGTCAATAATTTTCGTCACTTTTGGAGATGCAGGAGCAGGACTTATGTTGACTACTCCTTTCAAAGGTTTTTCCTGAAATGTCTAAAATAGTCTTTTTCCAAAGTTTGTATACCACAAGTATCTTTAGATATTTAGAAACAGTTTCGACTGCCTACCTCCCAACTCCCTTTATCTATTATTATTATTATTATTGTTTGTGTCTAAACTATTATATATAAAGCCCTCGCATTTGATTTACAAGTCATATTAACATCAAATATTACGGAATAAAATATGTAGATGATTATTTGATATTACTAAAAACAATGAAACCATGACGTATATATGTATAAGCCAATGCCAATGTGTCTACCTACCTAGTATCCCTGTGTACATATCTATGTTTTTGGTTATCCTACCATCTTTCCATGCAGCAGTCAAAATCAAATTAAGCAATCAAGATAAGTGTAGTTCCGCTTTCTTCCGTATTCTAGAAGACTCCCGTAAGTCCGGTCCCACACGCCAATAAAAAGCGATTCGGTGTCGGGACTAAAACACGCGCCCGATATTTCACCAAAAAAATCGATTTCTTGTTGTTTTTGGTATCCATTTTTGACATCGAACACATGGACAAAATCAGCTGGTTCGGCCATAGCCATGAATTGGCCATCTGATGAGTAGCGAATTGACCGAATTGCCCCCAAGTTGGCCTTGAGAGTGGTTATTGATTCGGACAGGTGTCGGACATCCCACACCCGACATGTTTTGTCTTGGTTGCCTGTGGCAAATGTGTTGCCGTCTGGATGCCATGCCGATGCAAATGAGAAATCCAGGTGTCCTTTCAAAGCAGCAACCCTCTGCAAAAAAAAAAAAAAAAAAAAAAAAAAAGGTCACATTTTACATTTTTGGTCCCTCTAGTATAACTGGTTTTTTCAAAGTTTTGGTTCCAACAAGTCTTCTCTTGCAATTTTGGTCCCTATTCCAAAAATCAGATATACTTAAAGGACCAAAGTGTAATTCACTCTAATGGAAAAAATAAATAAATAAATAAATAAATAAAAGTAAATAATTAAGATGTAAGAATATGTTGAAAGTAAAAAACTTGCCTTTCCGGAGGTGGAATCGAACAAAATTCCTTCAGGATTGTCTCCCACGATTACAAAAAGCTTGCCATCAGGGCTGACTGATGTATGCTGCATGCATAAATGAAGTTTCAAGTTTATTACACCGGAATCAAAAGTTTCTATCCACTATCTGGTTAGATGGAATGGAATGTATAATTATGGTCAATGATATTGTTTGGTAGGTAGGTGTGTAGGAATCGAAAGAACTTTTTATACCAACAAAACCGAAGGAATCAAATTCCAGTGGAATGAACGATTCCGATTCCGATTCCATTCCTAATAGTAGTAGATAGAATAAGGTACGAAAAAAAAAAGGGAGGAAAAGAGAGGGTATACATTCACTGGCCAAGGAAACCGGAAGTGCTTAGACATCTCAAACTTTTCCATATCAAAATCCCGGACCCCACAATCATTATTCGAGGCTGCAAAATGAATTGCACCACTGCAAAAACAATCAAAAGATAGATAAATCCACATGATTTTTTTTATTTATATTTGTTAAATGAACAAAATTGATATCAACCCAACCTAGGAGTCGTGTAAATGTCTACAGCATTAGTGATGGCATTATCATCATAACTTGTCCTTAAACAGTAGCAAACTCCAGGTCGATCCAAATACTGCACCCGTAAATCAAAAACTATATATATATATATATATATATATATATATATATATATATATATATATATATATATATATATATATATATATTCACAGAGCAAAATGTTACACAAAAATAAATAAAATTGTATAATCTTGACTTGACTTGCCTTGCATATAAGCTCTCCCTGGAATCCACCAGCAATTAATAAATTATCTTTTACTGCAAGTGTGCTAACTTGAGTTTCAGTAAATCCCTCCAGAAGACTTCCAGGGTGTTTCTGTAATATTATAATTACTTAATTACCCTAACATAAAGAAATTAACTAATTCAAAGGGAACAAAAAGCGCGCACCTCACGTGGTGCCACGTGTCCTGCTAAATTAAGGACTGATGATTTCTTGCAAGTTAAGGAAGACCAATGAAGGACAGAGAAATGGGACATATAGTACACATCATGCTTTGATGTAGCCCAAACCAGGTTCCTCAACTAAATCCCAAAAAAAGAAAACATATCATATTGTAATTAATTAAACCCAAAAAATAATATACTTAGGAGTTAGGCAGATAATTCAAGATCAAAATGGACTTGTCAGCATGCCTGAAAATGAAGAATTGTTGACTTCACGGATCTTGAATTGGATCTAAATTCATAAAAGGAGCCTCCTCTGTTTGTAACTTTGCACTGCTGTTTCACAAAAAAAAAAAAAAAAAAAAAATCGCCAAACATTCAGTATGATGATGAATGTACATAGAAGAATAATTAAATATTAATTAGTACCTTCTGTGAACTCTGTCCAGATAGAGGGACATTTTCGTAATTCTTGTATTGTTCTAGCCTAGTTTGTCTATACTGTTCCCTAGTAATACTGAGCCTCTCCCATGGAATACCTTGAATGTCCTTCCCTTTTCTTACCTGAGCAGCATATGTATCTCCCAACTTGTAATTCTGCAGCCAACTTCACATTATTAATCACTTGATTCACATTTTTAAAAAAGTTATTCACATATTGCATGTTTCAATTGAAGGTCATAACACGAACCATATGATCATGTTCATCCATTTCCGAGTCTGAACCACCTAGATCTCTACCATGTAACTCATCACAAATATTATTTTCTACATCTTCTGCTTCATGTTCATCAGCCATGTATTCAGCATCATGATCCAGATCATTTGACATGATCTATCAAGAAAACAACCATGGCCATAAAAGTTAGTAAAACAAAAAAGTTTCACACTTCAAGAAAGGTATAACCTAAAACTACAAGCTACAACAGCCATCTACAGATTAGACACATCACATGTCAATAATAAATCATGATTTGGCATTTTGAAGAATCCATTCCCTGATTTTGATTCCAGAGTTGATGAATCTCTCTGCAGAATATGTAGTTCCTATGGAAAGCTAGTGCTAAACTAGTATTGGGAAAAGGAAAACAATAAACCAAATATGTCATGATTTTAAATCAAAAGAATCAACGAAAAACCAATTGCATATTGAAAACCTCCTTCTCAGTCTACACTACAAAGTAAAAGAAATATTAAACTTATAAACATTAGCGAACTCATACAAAAGCAAGCGGATTATCAGAACAAGCGCCTGATCAGAAAAACCCTAATTCAAACATTAACATTCATAATTACTAAAACAAAATGCGGATATATATGCATATCGTCTTAAGAACATGCGTTTAACGAAAAAAAAATAGTACGATCAATTTCAACAGCAGGAAAGGTAACCATTAATCACGCCAAATAACAATGGAAATCAACAAACCTTCGTCAATTCAGATAATCAAATCAAAACGAAACCTAAATTCAGTAGGCATGCAATTAAAGCAATACTCGGGCAGAAAAAATGGCGAGAGATTTCTCTCGAAAGCGAAGAGACGAGAGAGGTGCCTACCTTTCGGCTATCGCTATCTAGTGCTTGCCAAAACAACGTCGTATCATAAAAGTAGATGCTGTCGAATTCGATGTCATCGTTTCATGTCGGTTATTAAGTATGGAAAATATATCTCGAGGGTAACTCTTGTTTTTGAAAACCGGTTATTAAGTATGGAAAATATATCTCGAAAAACATGGTCTATGACATGTTTAATATGGTTAGCTTTCAACATTTCTCTGCAAAATGATATGATTGTGTATGAGTGGTATATTTATCAGTATAAACGTTTACCTCAATGTATATCATGGTGATTTGTCTGCAAAAACTACATGATATAGTACATATTGATGTTGTATCTTATCCCATGAATTCGATCTTAAAGTTAAGTAAACTCAAAAATCACAACACTTGTGATTCCATTCATTTGTAGACTTGTCTAGAATCCATGATACGATAAATCATTTGATTGAAAATGTAAATGTAGTCATGAAATGTACATGCTTAGTCAAGATTCCCCTAATAAATATTCAAGTACATTACAAAGTTGTACATGTATGAATAATGTTCTTTCGTGGGTTATGTTTTGAAGAGAAGAAAATGAATCTCATAAAGTCATTAATATGAGCAAGAGATGATGTGGGATTTGTTGTAAATGAGTAAAGGGAAATGACTATTGAGGGTAACTAACTGTTGCGTTTGTTCTCATTTGGTCTCTTTCATTTTTTGTACTCAATATATCATCGAAGTTGTTGTTTGTGCTCACCATAACCCTTTGGTCGACCATCACATGTCAAAAGTCGGTCAAAAGGTTTATGGTGAACACAAACAACAAGTTCGATGGTATATTAAGTACAAAAAAAGGAAATGAACCAAATGAGAACAAACGCAACAGTTAGTTACCCTCAAAAGTCATTTTCCCTTTAATTATTGGAAAAAAGACACATTACCTTCGCAATGCATTTCGATTTTGTTCATTTGATCCTCTAATCTATTTTCATGTTTTACGAGAGAATAAACTTATTTTTATTGGGTCTAATCGATCTTTTTCGAAGAAATAAAAAGGTAAGCTGATGACTTATTTGTTACCTCATTTAAGTAGTCGACATGTAATTGTTGACTGTGTCTTGTTAGGGTTTTTAATGAAACTATATTGACAACATTTTATTCGTCATTTCTCGTTCGCCTCGATTGTATCCAATTCCTTCCTCCATTTTCTTTCCTCAACTATGGTTGTCTACCTCGTTGTGGATGTGTAATGCTAAGGTATCTTTGCTAAGTACCCCATACGATCCACCGATGGTATTAATTAGAGGTTGGTGAACATTGATTTCGCAAGCATGGACAAGGATGAGTGTTACGCGTTCATGGAAAGATTCACATGAGAAAAATATGAGGAACTCTATTACTGTCTTCCGGATGTTGAATAAATAGTCTTCGGTGGAGGCTTCTTCCATCGATATATATATATATATATATATATATATATATATATATATATATATATATATATGTTTATGAAGTTAGAGAGAAAGATAGATAAATGTAGTAAGAGAAAGTGTGTGTACCCTCTTGCTTCTATTTGGAGCATTGTTGTGTTTTTTGGAAGATTCAATTGACTTTTTGGAAGACCTTTTTAGGCTACATATATGTGCATGGTACTTGTTTGTATCATGCATGAGTTTTCCACTCCCCTCAAGCCTCGATTCGTATACCATCAATCCTGACTTCGTAAAATTGTTTTGAAAGTGACTGTTGATTATCTCAGTCGTGGTGATTCTAGAAATGCAAATGATATTCAATTTTGATATATGGAAGTCCGGGAAATGGCGTTTAGCGCGATTAATTCGTTATGATCCGATAGATTTTATGATTTTGATTTTGCTCGAAATTAAAAATGTCATAAAAATGAAATCAAATAATAGATTATAGTCTAAGCTCAAAAACAAATTACAAAGTTCATATCTATTCCAAACGAAGCAATGCAAAGTTCGTTTCAGGAAAATCAGATAAATACTGAGGGAGTCCAGATAACTTTATGCATCTAAAGTCCAAAGGGAGTCCAGATCTGAAGTTACAACTTCAGATCTTGGCTTAAACTCAAAAGCCCTTTCTTAGAATTCATGCAAAAGAGGGTTTTAGGTGGAAGTGAGCCAAGGAATGGCCTAATACCTTCATGGAGTGCTTCACAAGGGTGGATCTTGAATCCCCACGAGTTCTTTGCTGCCTCTAGCTTGCTTCCTCAAGTGTTCCCTTCACCAAGTCCTTCCTTCAAGCTTAAACCCACTAAGGATCACATACACACGAATCAGGGTTCTTTTGGAAGATGAGGAGTTGTAAAGGGAAAGTTGGGGGAGGCTAATGGCCCCTTTAAATAGGGCGCATGGCCACACACTTAGGGTTTCATCTGCCAGGAGCTACTCGTCGAGTGCCTTCCTGGACTCAGCGAGTAGATCATTAAACTTCGCAGACTAACTCGCTACTACTCGATGAGTAGGGAAGCCAACTTGTCGAGTAGATCCTCCAAAACTTGAACAAAGCAATACTAATATTAGTACCTGAGGATCAGGGTGTTACATATGGCCCAATTTTCCAAATTGGGCCCAGGCCTATACATGGTCTTATTCTAAGGCCCAACATCATATAATTATTAAGGCCCAACTATGACCCATCTATGGCCTAATTTTCCAAATTGGGCCCAACCCCTTACATGGGCCTTACCCATAGGCCCATAAATTATTTTAGTCCATATGATTATTCTTGGATGACCCATTAATAATCCAATCATCAAGGCCTAATAGAAAGGCCCAACAATAAACCCAAGTGAAGTTAGGGTTTCACATAAAATGCCGATTAGGGTCAAGTTTCCTACTTAACCCATTCAGGACTTAATCTACTAAGGACTTAATCCATTGAGTCTAAGATTGCTTAGATTAATTTCTACCAATTATTATTATTTAGTATTTCAAGTTATTAAATAATTCTCGAGTGTGTCCCAAACAATTTCCACAATTAAGGTTTTATTCCCTTAGGGTTTTCCAACCCAATACTAGTCCATTAGTGCCTTGGTTGGCCTTTTAGGTCACTTTGGGCCTTATTGGGCCCATTAGGGTCTCTTTGGGTCAATTAGGGTCCACTAGACCCATTAGGGTTTCCTTAAGCCCATTAATCACATGTTTAGGCTTTTATGTCCATTAAGCCTCATTAGGCCCATTAGGGTTTTAGTCCCTTGTCCAAACATCCCCAAACTAGCAATCCCAACACAACTAAGCACACCACCACCTGACATGGCGACCGGTGGCGGCAACCACCACCCTACGGTGGTGGTTTATACTTTTCTTTCATTGATCCGATACAATTACAATTACAACAAAATAACCAAACCACACACATACACATAAAACTAACACACACACACACACACTAATTACACACACAGCCGCACCGTGGCGACAGGTGGTGGTAGAGGGTGGCAGTCACCACGGCTGGCGGCCATGGTGGGTTTCTCTTTGTTTTTCGACCATTAAACAACACCCACAACACACTAGTTTATGCACAGGATTCTAGCCACCCACCTAGCGACGACGACTATCAGTGACATAGCTCCGGTCTCGACTTCAAACCTCCTGACAGGCGCGACTTCAACCTTGGTTGTCACAACTAGAAATTTTGTGTCTTGTAATCACAACATTCAAGTAAAATGTTGAATCAAAAACTTAAGAGCATGTAAGATGCTTACTTCATGGCAACAAATTTTCAATCAAACACTTCATAAAAGCACTACAAATAGTCAACAAGCAATTGGAAACCCTAGAAGTTCTTGTTTAGGTCCATTTTGGACTAGGACTTCCTTATTGGACCCAATGGACCAATAAGCTTCCAATTTGACTATCATGGGCTTAGAACCTTTAAATGGGCTCTAATTGGACCCATTTTCATTTATTTCAACGTTTTGGGGCCATATTGAGCCTAGAATGAAATAAATTAAATATTATGAACTATTATGGACCATAATTAACCTAATCTAGCCTAATAAAGCATAAAAATCACACTTATATTTTATAGGGCTAAAAATCATCCCAACCTAACTCTAATATGGGCTTAGGGGCATTAAAGCCCAATACTCTCCTTTTTCTTTCAAAATCTCGGCCCAAAGCCCAAATCCAAGGGTGAAGAGTTGACTTGAGAAGTTCCACCTCACTTATACCTCACATGCCTCCATGCATGGACCAACATGCATGTAGAAGTGTCACCTGAACTCCCTCTCTCTTCTTCTCCTTGTTCTCGGCCGAGAGTTCACCCACACACACACTTCAATCACTTTTGTTTATCAAACTCTCTCAAGGAACACCCTCACCTCTCTTCACCAAATTTTCGAGACTTAAGAGCATTCCAACGAGATTTTCCACAAGAATCATCATCTAAGGTAAGTTTATAAGTAAATCTATGATCTAAGTTCCTTGATTTATCAAACATCTCTCCTTAACTCATAAGAAATCATGATCTTGCACCTTAGAAGCTCCCAAACTCGTGATCTTCCAAGGAAAGGTTGCTTAGGCCGAAAATCATCTCATTTTCTTCCATCTCTTCTCCAAAACCGAAACCACACCCAAAGGTGAGCTTCATACTCCCTATTTTTCAGTTTTACAAGTTTTATGGGGGGGGGGATGGAATACAAGCAAATGTGTAGATCTATGTGTATATGTATGCTTTGTGTGATTTCTATGTTTATATTTGTGTTTTTATGTGATTGTGATGTTGGATCTAGTCAAAAAGCCCTTAAAACCGAGATTTGCATCAAGTTATATGATATTAGTATAAATTATATTAATACATATAAGTCATTTCTAGAAAAATTTCCAAGATGGTTAATATGAATTTCTTTGGGCCAAAAACCCATTTTGGACTCAAAATGTCAAAAATATAAAACATAAGGGCCCAAAATGACAAACTAGCAATTCTGATGGTTGATATATGCCAAAACAGTTTCAATAAGGTATTTTCTGGAAATATATTCTTTTGAGGGGTTAAAATGCAAAATATTAAGCATAATGGGCCAAAAATGGATTTTTGGCCCAATAAGGTCCAATATGCGAGATTTTCAAATTTGAAGGGCTGAAAATGTATTTTTCTGTAAAACAGGGGACTACTAGTGCTCCAAGTCCATTTCAAGGGTTAAAAACACTTTTCATATTTAAAAAGGACCAAAGATGCAAAAAATTTCTATTTTGGGCCAAAAGTGTAAAAGTTGCGAAAAAAAGAGGATTTAACCGAGAAAACTTCATTTTAAGGGACTAAAACTGTTTTCAAATAAATATGAGCTGAAAAATACCCTTTTTAACAAGTTTTGATATTAAAATGATAAGAAAAATGGTCTAAGGACTAAATTGGAAATTCTTTTATTCAAAGGGTTAAAAGTGTAAATTCATAAAAGAAAGGGGTTGCAAACAGAAAAACTCCAAAGTTAAACAATAAATCCGTTGAGATAAAACACTGATACTGCGACTACCGACAAAACCTAATACACCATCAACACCAAAAATCGTTACTAAACAAATTGATTCGGTCTCGAATCAATAACGAATCCGAAACTACTAACACGACGATATTCAATACATACGCGGAAATTTCGGGAAGTAAATACATGCGTGGGAATACACAGACGTCGATACACCATCTTTGGGCCCCAAAGTGTCAAATCTTGCTTGTTGGGCCTAGCTAGCCCAATGACCCGATCTTTAGGCCCGAAGACAACTTACTTACATGATTGTAGGGCCTTACATGACCTAACTCTGTGTAAAAGGACTTTCAATGGCTTTTAGGCTATTGAGCCCCAAGGGTCCTTTGGTACGGCTAGTAAAGTCGAGAATTCACAAAAATGCGGGATGGGCCAAGGGCCCTTCACATTCACTATAGCCTTGAACGACTTATGGAATTATTAAGGTCTTCGTGCCCTCTTTTTTCCTCGGTTGTGGGGCTACAAGAAGTCAGGGTGGTTGGATTAAGTGAATAGTACGGACGACGCCTAAGGGATCGTTAGTATGGTTGTAAACTAGTCATTTCTATTAACGTGTGTTTATAACAATTCACAATGTACATTTAATTCAATGTCACCTGGAATCATTGACTTCACATGTCGCAACGATACAACACCACTCAAAAAGCGTAATTCAAAGAATTAGGAAAACATCGGGTTTTCCTAGGGTTTTTCAATATATACAACTACGAGATGCATACCAAGTACAACCATTTTTTTTATATATAGAAACAAACAAGCATACTTACGGATCTTCACACTTTTTATACGATACTCTTTTCAGAAAATATCGGATTTTCTGTTGGTTTTCAAAACAATACAAAACGTTTTATTTCAAACATTACTTATGAACTCACCAACATTTCATATGTTGACGTTCTTCAAAACGTTTGTATTCTCAGGTAACAGGTAAACCAAGGGAAAAATGTACTCAGTGACGTCTTGTTGTTTGTTTAACTATTATCGAACAATTTACTTTTGGGGATGTAATGTTTGAAACAATGTACTAAGTGTAAACTCTATCAGTTGTACTATCTCAATGCATGGTAATGATTGATGTTATGTTTCATGTATATTCAATGTAATGGTATTCAATTGAGTCACAACAACCCTCGGACGTTTCCGCCGTCTGGTTCGGGGGTGTGACATTGGTGCTCACTTCACCGACCGAGTAAAGTGCGGTGGTTCACGGCTTCACGACTTCAGCAGCGGCGACGACTGAAATGAGCTCTTCATGAGCGACTGCAACAGCAACCTACGCTCACGGTGGGTCTTCGTTCTTCACCGGCGGAAGATATGCGTGAGGTTGGCTTCGTCCGTGGGTGATACAGCAGCGAACGACAACAAGGGTTCCCCAAGGTTGGACTCACCCGATCGTCAACTGCCACGACTCCCAAAGGTAGTCTTCGTCTTAGGGGCGGTGGCGTACCGATGGCGATTTGGTGTGTGTGAAGTGACGATGAGGATGTTGGAGGTGGCGGCTGCAAACAGCAGATGAAGAGCGAGGGTGATGGTTGTATCAATCCTTTAGGGTTAGGGTTACAAAGGTGGAAGACTATATACCCGCTACATCCAAACTTTGGTCCATAATGACAATCTTAGTCCCTCATTCCTTATTTTCTTTCAATATAAATCCCAAGTTTACCAATTGATCCCTCTATGACAAATTATTTTCAGCGTAGGTACATAATTTACTCTTTTAGCCCCAGCCATTCAAAAACCTTTCATATTAAGCCCCATATTTACAAAACAACCACTATCATCAGAAATCCTTACAAAATAAATCGTGAACTTACACTTTAACCCCTAAAGACTAAATTCTTGTCATTTGGCTTCCCGAAACCAACACTTTATTAAATATTATTCGATTTTAGGCTCAAATAATATAAAATAATAATAATAATAATTACATCTTGGGTTTCCAGATTTATTATCTAATTAATTTCTTTAAAATGGGATGTTACAGAGGTGCAGTTTCTTGGGCACCTTGTCAACCATAACGGGATTTTGGTTGACCCAACTAAGGTGGAGGTCGTGATGAGATGGGAGGTTCCGAAGTCTCCATCTAAGATTCGGAGTTTCTTGGGATTGGTAGGCTATTACCGTAGATTCATTCAAGATTTCTCCAAGATAGCCATGCCCTTGACCCAGCTGACGAAGAAATCTGTTGTATTTTGTTGGGGCTGAGCAGCAGGCTGCGTTTGAGATGCTGGGACAGAGATTGTGCGAGGCACCAATCTTAGCCCTGCCAGAGGGCGTAGATGATTTTGTGGTATATTGCGATGCGTCCATCTCAAGTTTGGGCGTAGTGTTGATGCAGAAGGGGCATGTTATCACCTACGCTTCGAGGTAGCTGAAGCCTCATGAGACGAACTATCCAACGCATGACTTGGAGTTGGGGGCAATTGTTTTTGCCCTCAAGATTTGGCGTCATTACCTCTATGTGGTCTGTTGTACCATTTACACGGACCATAAGAATTTGAGGTACCTTATGGATCAGCCGAATCTGAACATGAGACAACATCGATGGCTGGATGTGGTGAAGGATTACGATTGTGAAATCCTCTACCACCCGGGGAAGGCCAATGTCGTGGCCGATGCGCTTAGCCGCAAGGCATCACCGATCAAAGATATTTGCATGAGGATGATCGTGGTGACTCCGCTATTGGAGAAGATTCGAGAGGCCTGGCAGGAGACCACGAAGGAGGAACATCATAAGAGCGAGTGTATTGTGGGTTAGATTTCCTCCTTCGATATCACAACCGTAGATTGCTAACTCTACACCGTAGGGTGTGGGTCATATATCATGGAGGTGTTTGTCAGGTATTAATGGAGGAGGCCCATAAATCTAAGTTTTCTATCACAAATCCAGGTATTGGGGAACTCACTAAGCTTCGTGCTTACCATGTTATGTGTTATGTGTTTCAGGTACTTCTCAGGATCACGGGAAGACGCCGACTTGATTGTACACACACCAAAGTTAGAGTTATGTTTTGGGAGGATCTTGGATTTGTGATATATACAGTTTTTGGACATGTGTTTTGATTATTTCATATTTGTGACACCTTTGTGATTTTTGAAATGAGATAATCGTGTTTTAAATTGTAAATTTTGGTTTAAAAATTTACAATGTTACATATATTCATTATTAGAAAGACACAACAATTTATCACTTTTAACCATTTACAAAATATTTTTTTGGTTTGTTTAAGTTAAACTAAAATTTATATTTAAGTTGACCTTGTAATGTTATATTTAAATTAATAATTTAAGTACTTTATACAAACTGTTCTAAAATTGTATCTCCAAAATGATAATGGTTTACATCCAACAATATATTAAAACCAATAAACTAATTATAATATGTTGAAAGTTAAATATATATATATATATATATATATATATATATATATATAATTTTATAAGTAGAAATAAATATATTATTTTATTATTGAAATTTGGTTTATATATGATTACACTTTAGGTTTGATATTTATTTAACCTTATTAACCAACTTATAATTATTATTAAAAAGAAATTGAAAAGTCATGGAAATTTCAAATGAATATAATAAAAGGAAAAATGCATGAGAGTTTCAAATGAATATAGTGAAAGAAAAAATGTTTCATTTATAATATAATATATTTATAATATAATATAATAAAAAATAACAAAATAGAAAAATAAAATTAAAATTAAAGAGGGTATAACTATCTACTATCTTTTTATATTGAAGAGGGACCAAACGCATAATAAATACAAAGTATCTTTTTATATTGAATAGAGTATAACTATCTACTATCTTTTTATATTGAACAGGAACCAAATATATAATAAATTTTTATATTGAACAGAGTATAACTATCTACTATCTTTTTATATTGAACATGGACCAAACACATAATAAATACAAACTATAGGGATGAACTGAGTTAAAAAAAAAAATTTAAGAACCAAAAAAACAGATCACCCTAAACCACATGGATCATCCGTCTAATTTAGAGGCACATTCGAAGACAAATAGATTGAATTCGAACATATGTTCGTTTCCATAATATGAGATTTTGATTTGAAAGACGAAAGCGGTTGTTGGTGGGTTTGGAAAAAAAAAAAAAAAAGTCAAAGGTGGGTGGTTGTTGATGCCTTGATGATAGGCATTGGATTAATAAAATATTTTATTTTCATATTGAAATTTATTTTAAAAAATTAATGTCAAAAACATGTCAAATAACACATTAATGGACCATATCCTATTTAGCATTCATATGGGTTGGTATCAACATATTTGGTCATCCAAATTCCAGACTTAATGCACAATGTTCCTTTAAATAAGATAAGACAAATTTTCTTCTTTTTGCAAGAACATGAATTCATATTGGTACTATAGTATGTATCAACATATTTACTCATTCATAAAATTGCCCTAAAAAATAAAATACAAATCTTAATTTCTTATGAAATGTTAAATCTTAATTAGTTATCACGACACATCCACGGAGGGTTACAATTTCCAAATATGTGAATGCACATTAAATCCTTTATCATTTTTATCGGGTTAGAAGGTAGCTAGGATTACATGGTATCCTACATGACATATTTAAGTCACATTAATACCACATGACATTGTTATGGATTTTTATTTTTAATTTTAAATATTTTAAAATATGTTATATTAAGACTTATATATATTCATCTTCTTTGTATCTTTGGTTCAAGAACAAAAAAATTATGGATTATAGATGTGTATTCATTGACCAAAGGGTTCATGAAAAAAAAAAAAATTCCTAGGCTCAAACTAAAAATTTCAACTAAGTATCCATGTATTTATCGATAAAATATTATTATACAACAAAAAAAAAATTGGGTTCAAAACAATTTTTTATAGGTTCAAGACCCAAAATTATTTATCGTCTTCAACCATATTCAGCGAAGTTGCATTCTTCGGCGAATGGTGTTTGCGTATGAATTTTTTTTCATCAAATTTGCGATTGCAATAGGGTTTTTCGGTTTTCAACAAAATTAGATCCCGAACGAAGAAGACAACTTGAGAAGATGATGAAGATAATCAAATATTTACCAATCATTTTCGGGTTTTTGTATTTTAGATCTTGCAATATACTGGTGAACCGTTATTCCTTTAACCCTAAATATATTGTATTGAATATATTATATTTAAGATATTAAAATACACAAGGTTACTGGTTCACCTTTCTATTTTGTATAATTATACCCTATAAAATGACCAATTTGTCCATACATACACACGGATTTGGTATGTGTGTAAGGGTTTAATTTGTGAATAGATAAAATCGCAGGGTTAGTTATTGAATAAATGAAATTAGAGGGTGAAATTCAAACCAACACCATAGATAGTTACAAACAATGAGTAGTTACGAGTCAAGCCATGGAATGAGTTGTTGAGTACGGCTCCAAAACAGAGGCGTCAGCGCCCGCCACGATTTCCACTCGGACACAATATCTCCGCCAGTACCACATCAGATTCGTAATGGCGTATTTCTTGAAGAAGATTCTGGAATCTGCAAATCGTTTGAATTCGAGTAATTCCAGTTCGAGCTCATCACTGAATTTGAACTTCTCGATTTCAAGTCATGCATCTGTATCAGATCAGATTATCGTGTGTTCGTCGTCAACTGGGGAATTTGACCGAATACCTATTGATATATTTATGCAAATTCTCAAATTACTTGGACCTAAAGAGGCGGCGAAGCTCATAGTTGTTTGCAAATCATGGAAATTGATCGTCTCTTGTAATAATTTGTGGATATATTATCTTCAAAACAAGAAAGATCCCTGGGACGCGATGTTCTTCGCTGAAAGCAACTTACGATCCGGTTATCCTCTTAGGTACATTTTTTTCGCTATTTATGATTTTTTGAACTATATGATTTCATCACAGAACTATATGATCCATTCAAATTTCTCTTAAATGTAACTGTATTGAGAAAATATGGCTGCTGAAATTGCGATATAGGTATTCGTATTACAATCAAATTTCAAATTTCATGTTTGCTGCAGAAGTTATCCTTCTCAGATGCAATCATTTATGCAAATTTATGGGCAACGAGCTCAGGTTCCTGGAGCTATTATCATTGATGGTGTGTATGCTTCAACTTAAACTACTACTAGTATTAATTATGATTATTTTAGTTGAATTTTGATGTTGATTCTAAAGTATTCAGTTTCTTATTCTTATATATCCTGATTAATTACAGGTGGTTCTGGCTATTCCAAATTTGGTTGGAGCAAATATGGTTCTCCATCCGGGAGGGCATCAACATTTATGGTAAGCAACTGCAACTGATTTGGTGACTTTGGGTTTACCAATCTATTTTCTTGCTTCTTAATTACATGCTAAAAAAATCTACTTCCACTATTTGATGGATTGTATCTGTGTCTGTATGTGTAGGAATTTGGAAACATTGAGTCTCCAGTGTACTCTAGGCTTCGCCATTTTTTTGCAACAATGTATAGCAGGTACCCAATCTCATTACTTACTTTCCACATTACATATAATATTTTCTTTTCTCTTAGTCGAATCTGTAAATTTTCTTCAGAATGCAGGTGAAACCATCTTCACAGCCAACTGTTGTCTCAATTCCAATCTCCCAATATGGCGGTATACTCTCTGATAAATAATATGAGTTTTTATTTTTTACATTTATGATGTGATTTTGTGAATGTGTTTCAGATAGAGAAGCTGCTAAAACTGCTAGACGACAACTAAAGGAAGCTGTCTACTCAGCACTGTTTGACTTGAATGTTCCTTCTGTCTGTGCAATCAACCAGGTTTGACCATGTTTGTTGACTTCATAACACAATATATATATATATATTTGGATCCCTAAAAAGTTGCTGTTGTATAATCAACGTGTGCAGGCAACTTTAGCTTTGTTTGCAGCAAAAAAAACCTCAGGAATTCTTGTGAATATTGGTTTTCATCAAACATGTGTTGTACCAAGTATGGTATCTCTTCCCTTCTTCATCTTTCTACCATTTGTATGTAATT
Organism: Lactuca saligna; assembly: GCF_052625555.1. Classification (NCBI taxonomy): domain Eukaryota; kingdom Viridiplantae; phylum Streptophyta; class Magnoliopsida; order Asterales; family Asteraceae; genus Lactuca; species Lactuca saligna. The sequence goes on from NC_136423.1 coordinate 182,281,448, forward strand.
TTGAAGTCTCATCAAAACGTTTTAATCTTATGGTTTTCAGTTTTAAATGGTAAGATTATGCACAAAGTGGGTGTGGAAAGTATGGGAGTTGGAGCTTTAAAGCTTACAGGATACCTTAGGGAGCAAATGCAGCAGAGAAATCTTAATTTTTCCTCATTATACACAGTGCGCACGTTGAAAGAGGTATTTACATATACATATATGTATGTTCTCTGAGTGTTTTAAAAGGGCATTTAGGGTATTTTGGCTTAATGTTGTTGGAATAAATTGCAGAAGCTTTGTTATGTTGCTATTGACTATGAAGGTGAATTACGAAAGGACACAGAGGCATCATATGAAGTTCCTGTTGAGGGTTTGTTTACTCTTAAGCAAGAAAGATTTCGTACAGGAGAGATTTTATTCCAGCCACGCATTGCAGGACTGTATGTACACAAACCATCCTTAAACATACATCATATCAATCAAAGTTTATCGCTTATATGACTGAAGGGGTATTTTGGTCTTTTTTGTTATGTAAATATTGATACAGGAGGACTGCAAGCGGTTTGCATCAAGCAGTGGCAATTTGCCTTGAGCATTGCCATGCTGCAGGATTAACCCCTGATGAAACTTGGTTCAAGACCATTGTCTTGGCTGGAGGCACTGCATGTTTACCTGGAGTAGTAGGTACATTAACATATCACTGCTATATTGCTATTAGCCTATTTTATTTGTACACACACACACAGAGACAGATGATGGTGTTATATGATGATGATGATGATGTGTGTAATAAAGTGATGGATTATTAAGTATTTTGGTAATGCAGAAAGATTAGAGAAGGAATTGTATGTTCTTCTTCCTCCATCCATATCCAATGGAATTCGAGTTATTCCACCTCCACATGGTGCAGATTCTGCATGGCATGGGGCAAAGCTTCTCAGCAATGTAACTTCTTCTTCTTTTTGATATGATATGATGTGATGCATGTTTTGAGTTAAATAGATCGTGGTCCTTTGTTGAATCAACTTAATATAGAAAGTGTTAGGTTTGCTGGATTTAACCAGAATTGGATTTTAATTCCATTCCAAATTTCCACTCCTCTGTTTGGAATTTTCAATTCCTTTTGACAGATTCCAGTTTTGTCCAAAACATTTTCTTGAACCAAACGACACTCATAGAAAATTAGAAAACAGTTAAAAGTTTTTTGTGGTTACTTGCATCAACTTTTTATAAACCGTTATTTTTCAAATTATATCGTATTGATAAAACTCCTCCAGTGCAAGGACTTCTCTAAACCTTTTTTTTTTTTTTTTTTAACAATTTAGATAATTCAACCAGTTTATACAACAAAATTACATATTTCTTACTAAATCGTACACCAAAATGCCAAAGTATAACAAAGGGGTATATTCTAATGGAATCATATTCGTTAAATTTCATGCACTTTCTCGTTTCATTTCCATGTAGCTAAGCACCTTTCCGGATTCCTGGTGTATCACAAAGAAAGATTTCCGACCGAAGTCCAGAAGAAACTTCATATGGTGAACTTTTGCTTTTGCTTTTCTTTTTGATATATATATTATAATCATAAGCCGCCAATAGGCATTTAGGATCGTGTTGTTATGCTAGTTGTGTATGTAATTATATATGCCGATGTGGCTAATCAGATATCATCTTGTGGCATGTTTCTTTTTCCCCCCATTAGGTTATGCATTGGTAAATCATGTATGTATGGATTAAATAATGTATACAAAAGTATGTTGTATTGATAAAACGATGTATACAAAATGTTTGTTGTGTGTAAAAATTATGTATACAAAAAGTTAGTTTCTTTCTTTGATTGAATAAATTATTATACACCCAAATGTATAGGCACAACATCATTAAATAATAATACAACTAAAAAAAAATTCTAGAAAAATATTTTGAAACTACCTCTATGCGACGTTCTAATTAATTCTCATATTTATTTAAATTCAACAATACTATTTCAATTCATAAGGGTGCACCTGAAACATGATTGACCCAACTAGAAAATCAAACCATTTCTTGAAACACACCTAATGTGTTCTTGTACATACCATTTTTAATTTGCACTCCAAGTTGTAGAATCTCTGGTAGACATTTTATCGAACACTTGGTGTGTGAGATTAGCTTGGCCATACTTCATGTTGCTAGTAATCATGGAGTTCTTTGAATGTATGCTCTCTTATGAGAAATCAACAATAACGTGTGCAGACAACCCCATGTTGTCTGAATTTGCGTACATGTTTATCACCAAGTTGTGTGTATATGTGTGACAGGTTTTATTCCAACTTCGATGATTCGCACCTGGAGTTGCTATCTCCCAAAAGGGATTTTAAATGAGACCAAACTTTTAGAACATACGTGTATGTGTGGTTGTCAGGTGTTAGGGTTTCATCTAAGATTTTGTTCTAAAACAAGCGTGAATCATGTTGGTGATCAACCAAAGTTAAGCCTCTATGAATAGTGTTGTAGGCATATACATCGGGAGAGGGAGAACAAACTGTGTCACAAACACAAACAAAGCTTCATTGATTAATTTTGTCATGTTAATCTACGTTTGATCAATCCTAACACCACAAATTGGGTGGGTAATTTCGTGGTTTCCTTCACGCTGTTGAATATTTGCAACAAACATGACATGCACGACAGGTGATAGACAAAATGCCATTTATTCTATCCTAAAATGCTCTAATGATCAAGAGTGATCAAAAGTGTGGGAGTGGAACTTGACGTGATGTAGTTGGTTTTCTAATTGAGGCATTCCTAATGACCTCTTTAACGATGGACAAAATGCCAAGATGGATCAATGTAGAATTGAGAATACACAAATACAAAACTTATGAGTAATCAATTTTACTTTTGTAGCGCTTGAGATACGCTTAGTTGGAGTTACAATGATTTTTCCAGTGAAGGTACAAAGGCGTAATTGTACGTTAACAAGTGTAAAATATCCACTAATCATACAATTTGCAATACATTTTTGATGGAAAAAGTTAAGTAAAAGACAAAGAAGTTGTGAAACTAAGAGATTGAGTTGGTTTTAAAGCACAATACAATATCAAGTTTTACTTAGGAGACGCCCCTTGGCACTTGTGAAGAATTAAAGATATTCCTTGACTTCCATCCTCTTGTGTCTTTTTTATTATTTCCCTAATATTCTTTTTAATGGTTATAGATGTTAATTCTTTAATGAGAAACAAACAAATAAGGGGTGTGTCTTCTTCACAGAAGGATGAGAGAGCATAACTTTGGAGAGAAAGAGGGGGAACAATGGATGACTTTCCAACCTCTAATCCTACTATAATCCATCAATTATACACCTTGTAAGATCCCTGACACTCCATATCTGAATTCAAGTCCTCCTCCCCAAATGTTGCTAAAGCCAAGATCCTTTGGAGGCTTCTTATGAAGAATGGAGATATCACCACTCAGCACTAGTCTTGACTTTGTGCCCAATGTTTGTTTCTTATATTTGTCTTTGTGTTTGATTATGCTTTGCATTGGGGTTTACATTATGCTTTTTCCCCTTTTAAGTTTGTTTTTTAGTTAGTTAGGTTGTTTTGGGGTCAAGTATGTCCCAAGGGTTTTTTTTAGGTGGGAGTCCTCAACTTGCAATTGTATTTTTTTATTAAAAAAAATAATGGAAGTGTTGTCCTCCTTTACCTGAAAAAAAAAAATAGAAACCCTTATAAAAAAGCAAGGCATAAACCGAGAAGGAGAAAAGAGAGGAAAATGTGATATCGGTTGTAAGTTCTTGACATCTTTTTTCTTCCTATCTTTTCTTTATTCTTTATAATCATATCAACATTATTGAAGCTTGATATCATATAAGGGAGATAAAATAGTGAAGAAAAGACACATTTTCGGTTTATGCTTTGTTTTTTATAAGGGTTTCTATCTTGAACCCTCAACCCTTAAGGAAAAGACATATTTTCAACACATTGACCAAAATGTCCTTTGATAGTTATGTTTTGTCATTTTTAATTAAGTCTAGTTTTTGTTATTTTTATGTAATTTTTTAATTTTAAGTTTAACTAAAAAATTATGTATTATTTGTATTAATTTTTATTTTAGTTTAAATGTTTAAAAATAATAAGTATTATTTATATTAAAAATAATAATGTTTTTGTAAAGTTCAAAATTTATTAGGTAAAAATTTCATTTTTAATTCAACCAAATCACCAATTATCTTTTTATTCAAAAGTGTATCGTAATAAAAATAGTCATCGGAGTAAAATTCCAAAATCATTGTAATGCGGAAACATGGGTGAATGTGCTACAATGTACAATCAAGCCATGTCATTCCCTTTTGAACCGCAAGTACCTGCAAACATAACTATAAAAATCATAAGCACAAATAGGGGTGTAAACGAGCCGAGCCAAACTCGAGCTCGGCTCATGAACAATTTAGTGGGCCCGCGAGCCTAATCGAGGCTAAACGAGCCTCTCTCTCTCTCTCTCTCTCTCTCTCTATATATATATATATATATATATATATATATATATATATATATATATAGGCTCGCGACCCATTAGTTGAAGCTCGGCTCAGGCTCGGTTAATTCGATCTCGAGTCGATCCCGAGCAGCTCATGAGTAGCTCGGCTCACTTACACCCCTAAGCACAAATCTTAGTGATTTCCCCAAAATACCACATACCATACATATCATTGGGCCTAGCTCGCATATTGGGTCCAACCCACCATAATGGGCCTATCCCTGCCAAACTAATGGACCTAACCCAACATACAAATACAAGAGTTACAGAGACAACTAGCGCCCTACGTAACATACAATGGGCCTAGCCCTTCCTGATCCATGAGCCTAGCCTAACATACAAAATGGGTCTAGCCCGTCATATAATGGGTCTAGCCCAACGTACCATGCAAGAGTCACAAAGACAACGAGCATATCATATCCTAGTGGGTCGGGATTGGTGCCTTCGACTGTCACACCCACAAACCGAGAACGGCGAAAACGTTCTGGGGCAGAGGACGTCATGTAATGTATCATAACAATGAAAAGTAGTAAACAAGCAACAAGAACATCCATTGCATTAATAGTATAATTTTAGTTACAAGAGTGTTCTTTCATAGTATAAGACAACATAATGAAAAATCAAAATAATATAGGAGTCTTGATTTCTCCGTCTTCACAAAAACTGGTCTTCGTACCTGTCTATTGGTGACCTGAGAATACAAGTATTTTGAAAGCGAGTATCAGCAATAAAGCTGGTGAATTCATAAGTATTAGTGTGTCTTTGATTTGTAAAAACTGTAAAGTAACGACTTGTAAACCTTTGGAAAAAGATTGTATAAGTATGAACTGTTTGAAAGTAGTTGAAAGCGTTTGAATACTCTAGCAAATCCCTATGATTTCTATTAGTATAAAGAGTAGCCTTCTACCAAGACCCGAATGTTTTGAAAGTAGTCTTCTACCAAGACCTGAATGTTTTGCTGTAACAAACATAGTTTTTCCCCTTTTTGACTACTACTAACAATACATAGTCTACCTCATCGTTTATGTGAATGTATCACAAAATAAAAGTAATAGGAAAAATATAGCCATGTAAGTGTTATCCTTTTGTATTAGGATCAACTCGACATCGCGACTGCCGAAAAAGTATTAACCTTTAATATCCGTAGATGTTCATTTTCCTCTGTAGCTAACAGCAGGTTGAAGGAATGGTTAGTCCCGTAAAGGTACCCTTAATATAAGTATTAACCGTAGGCATCCGTAGATGTTCATTACCTCTGTTGCTAACAATTGGGTGCCAAAATGGTTAGTCCCGTCCAATATCCTTTTGTATTAGGATAAACAGAACAAATTTACACGTATAATATGTACTAGTATCTCATCATATAGTATCTAGGTACAAGTATCCATGTAAATGTATCTATGTAAACGTATTCATGTAAGCGTATCTATGTAGACGTATTCATGTAACATGTAATGTATAGTATAGACTCATGGATGAACTGACTCTTGTGTGATTCTTTGTACTTGGAATGGTAAATAGTATCTCCTAACTACACCTATTATAGTTACTAGTAATGTACATGTATAACCTGAAGTATGCCTTTGCTAACCAAAGGTACTGAACTGGCCGAGGAAACTTTTATGTCTATAATATAAAAGCATAAAATAAGTTTTGTAAAACCTTTGAAAAGTTTAATACTAAGAAATGATGACTTGATGTCAGTTTGTAAAACGATTTGAACGTATTTTGTTTGATAAGACAGTTTAAGTATAAGGAAAACCTTTGTTTGAAAACACATTTGTAACTGAGTTTAAAAGGAAACTTACAGTATGTAAGATAGTTCGATAAAGAGTTTTAAACATGTAAAAACATTTAAGAAAGTCATTTGAAGAAATCTGTTTGGTAAAACAATTAACGTATAGTAAATCCATTTGCATGCTAGTTATTAATCACATGTGATTGATATAATAACTAAACATGATTTAACTTGTATCCCCCCATAAAGCATTTATAAACATTTAAAAACTTTTAAAAGGTTAATTAAGGGGTATAAACTCACGTGTAGAGAGTGGTATGGATGAACTAATGAAACCGGGTTGCTAGGTGTCAAGTGAAGACTTAAAACACACTCTATGATCCTAGTTAACATATAATACCACGTATATGTATCCAATTAGTCTTTAAACAACTAATAGACAAGGTTAAGACACCCTAGGACATGCTAAACACCTTTACAAGTGCTATAAGTCACAAGGATTGCATCTAAGTGTTGTAAGGAAAGGCTAGTGTGCTTGGGGTTCAAGGAAAACTCCATTTGCGAGTTTACAGTTTTGTGGTCACAACCAAAAGAGTTTACAGTCGTAAACCCTTGGGTTTACGGCCGTAAGCTCACACACTTTTGACCATTTGTTGTTTGAAGCCTTAAAAGTCCCTAGAAGCTTTTCTACTTGAAGTATGTGTCTAAGGAAGGAACTAGGGCACCATTTCACTCCTATTTGGAGTTTACGGTCCCTAAACCATTTTCCTTTGAATTTACTACCGTAAACTCATAATTTTTATGGTATTTTTTGGGGTTTCCTTAGCTCATCAAAGAATGGAACCATGTTAGTTACTAAGGCATAGGAAGGAATTTGGGTCATTTAGTCATACTTTGGGGTGTTTACAGTTTTGGGAGCTTCCCAAACTGTAAACACATATAAATGAGAGATTTTTGTGCTTTTCATATGATAAACACATCAAGGAAGGATTTAGACATATCCCTAAGGCTTGTGAATGGACTAAGGCACCCTTTGGCACCTTTACTTGGTGTTTACGGTTTTGGGAGCTTCCCAAACCGTGAACACCTTTTTCTTGGTGTTATTGGGACATTTACTTGATGTAAATATGTATAACAAGCTTTATAAGACTCTAGGATCGAAGTACTTACTATATGGAAGCTTGAAATGAGCTAAAAGTCCAAGAACACTAGTGTGTGTTCTTGGTGTTTTGGAAATCTATACAAAACACGAAATTTGATGGATGAAAAGATGTATAATCACTAGTTGTTATGATATAACAACAAATCAAGCCAAGAAGTACTTATGTTTTCGGGAAATCGGGTGAAAGACGGGATGGTAGTTGAGAGTGTTTGGAGTTTGCTCTTGAGATTGCAAGTAAGAGGTAAGGTATTTTGGGGAGTAAAATCATTCTTAAGGCATGAGTTTGTGGTTTTGGAAGGATTTTCGGCCCAAACATAAACGTTTGGCCGTGAATTTCTTAACTACGTGGTACTTGCGGTTTTAGAATTTCAAGACTCGAGACGGCACTTCCTTTCACCCGTTCGTTTAAAGAATAAATTACTAAAATAATCAAACGAACTTTAAATTTGCTAAAAACAAATAAAAATGAACTTGACTTATAATTTGAAGTGATTGACTTTAGGGTTTGACCGAACGAAAATTTCGGGTTGTTACATCGATCCACGGGTACAGTGAGGAGACTCACCTCAATCTAAGATAACCAAATACACGGGATGTTGCTACCAGAATCCTCACAATGAATATAACTAAATTATCCCTAATCAATAATTAAGATAAATTCCCAAAATCCAAGACCCAAACAATATCTATCTTCCTAATAGGTAAAAGACCATTTTACCCTTCCCAAAACTGGTTCAACATCTCATAGTCCAAACCCCCAAAAGGATCAAGGCCTAAAATGTGCATCCTGGGAGAATGCCCTGCATACTGAACTTGTACGCCCCCACGTATTGCTCTCCGATGCCCAACATACAAGCCACGAAGCCTAATCCATGCATTACATTGAGTGTACTCCTACGTACGCCCAACGTACTCGTCAGAGGGCCAAAGACTTCTCATTAAGCACTTAATGCTTAAGACCAACGTCTAAACTCATATCTAACCGCTAGATAAGGTCTTAAACCATAAAGTTGTCAACTCTACTCCTATGCATGCATTAATGGGACCCAAAACCCGTTTTTAACCTTCAAAACCCATAATATGAACACCAACTTAATCATCTGTAATGCCCGTTCCAGCTATCATTTAATTCTCTAAGTTTTTAGGGTTTTGTGCTAGGACTCAACGAGTTGGGGATCTCCAACTTGTCGAGTAGAGATCATTTATGAGGACGTGGGATTTAGAACCTACTCGATGAGTCGGAAGGCCCCGACTCGGCGAGTAGGCATTGTAAAGGAAAACCCTAATTTTCAGGGGTTTGTACCCTATTTAAAGAACTTATGGTTGATTTGTAGCCTCTTTCACCATTCTTAGAGTCTAGAGAGAAACCCTAGCCACGTTTTGGTGCTTTCTTGAGTGTATGAGAGCTTTGGTGAGTGTTTTTGGTGTGGTTGTGATGGATTTTGAAGCTTGAAGAAGGTGGAATAGGGATAGGAGCACTAGATCCAACATCTACTATGTATTGGTGACCATCTTGAGGTAAAAAGTTGCTACCTTGATCTCTTTTTGCTTAGATCTCATCTTATGGAAGAATATGCTTACTTTTGGTGCAAAAATGGTGTCATACTCGGATTTGGACTTGTCATGAGGATATGGTTCCAGATCTGGACATCTCTAGGTCTTTCATGACATAAAGTTGCTTCCTTTACCTAGTTTAAGCCCTATTCCATGTCCTAAGTGTTGTATGAACCGTAGTTTTAGTGTTTTAGCCTTGGGAGGCCTTACATGCATGTAAATTTTGCAACTTTACGAGGTAACTACGCCATAAGGGGTTGGATCTATAATTTGGAGCCTTGGATTCCACTGGAAAGGACTGAACACAAAAAGGACTGAAGGGACTCGACGAGTTGCTTAGCCAACTTGACGAGTCGGACAAGGGTTACCTTTTTCGGGATCCTGGGTGATCTCGGTGAGCTGGTTAGGGGTTTCGGTCAAGAGATGACAGTTTAAAGTTTTCGGCCCTTGGACACTGAAGACCTCGACGAGTTACTTAGGTAACTCGGTGAGTTAAATCGGGATTTCAATTGTCTAGACTCTAAAGGAACTCAACGAGTTGCTAGATGCACTCAACGAGTTGGGGTCAACATGGACTGTTGACTTGGACTTTCACCAGGTTTGACCAAGTTTGACTTTAAGGGTATTTATGGTATTGCGGAATTTTGACAAGTTAATCACATGATGGTTATAGGAAGTTGGGTTGGAGTTGCGCGTTGGGACTTATCTGATTATATTTTATCAGTTCATCATTCTTGAGAGGTGAGTATTTTCGTCATACCAATTGGTCTAAGGCACCAAGACCGACCTATTTTATGATATATATATATATATATATATATATATATATATATATATATATATATATATATATATATATAGTTTATTTGATGATATGTCGCTATGACACTTGTATGGAAGTCCCCGGGGGGGGGGGGGGTTCCCGTGGCAATATGTTAAGACCATAAGGAGGTTCATATGGCATTTGGTATAAGTCCTTGGAGGGTTTCCACGGCTTACTAGTATGTTTACATGTTTAGTTCGTATGATATTTCTATGATTAGGGAAGACCATGTGGAGGTTCCCATGGCAGTGAACCAAAACCACGTGGGGGTTCTAGTGGCGGCTAGTAGAGACCACATGGGGGTTTCCCGTGGCACTTGGTGTAAGACCTTGGATGGTTTCCACGACATCCCTATATTTTTATATGCATGACTTATGTTGTTTATGTAGCTTTTATAGCTAATATGATTATGTGATCATGTGGATTTTGTGGGGTATGCTCTAGGAAACTCACTAAGCATTAGCTTATAGTTTGTTGATTGTTTTAGGTACTTCTGAGCCTAAGGTCAAGGGCAAGGCTTGATGGCACGACATACACTCTCTCTCAGACGTTTTTATGGGACACTCTGATGTTTGGAATAATATTGTTGATGTTATGAATTTGAAACAAATGTCTTGAGATTTTATGGTTTATTGGAAATGTTTTTGGTTATTTAAAAATGAAAATTTTCTTTTGAAAAATTGGGTCGTTACACCATGACTCAACCAAACCCATAAAGACGACATTTTTATGCACCCACAAGCTCATAAATGCTAAGATCCAACATTCTATGCTCCTGGAGTATCCTATACTCACAAGGATGGCTCTAAGGACCAATGAACCCAAAACATACCCTAGACTAGATCTAACGCATACAATCATCAAGTTAGAAACTTTATACCTCCTAGAAGTTGATGAAGATGATTATAGTTTGGATCCACAAGCTCCAAGCCAAGCAATGCTTCCAACAAGATCTCATTCTTCTCCAAAGCACACCAAGATCACACCAAAAACCTCAAGAATGCTCAAATGAAGGGTAGGGTTTCGCATCTAGGGTTTAATAGGATGGAGGCTGAAGATAAGAGGGTTTGGAGGTGAGTTAAGGTCATTAAATAGGGTCCAAGAACCTAAATTAGGGTTTGAAACTGGATGGAATACGCCCAACATACTCCAATGGGCACCCAGGATCAACCTGCGTAGTACGCCCATCGTACTATGCTTATCCTTACAACCACCAAACTTCCGAAAGCCATAACTTCTTTGTTTTAAGTATGATTCTGACTGAAACTTCCCACTAGATAATACCATAAAAAATTTCGTTCTTAAACAAATAAATTGTTAATACATATCATTTCCATGAAACCAAAGTAATCCAGATTTATCAATACATCATCAAATTAGAGTAAATCACAGAATGCGGAAACATGTGGTGTGTGCTCTGCAATCATTCCGAGCTCTTCCATATGAAAACCGAAGTACCTGAAACATAAACCAAAATTATAAGCATAAAGCATAGTGAGTTCCCCAAGATACCACATACCATACACAACTTATCACATAGCAGGTCCCACCCACTGAGATATGGGCCCCGCCCACACTCGAATAACGGGCCCCACCCACACTCGCATAATAGCTCCCACCCACTGAGATATGGACCCTGCCCACACTCACATAACGGGCCCACCCACTAAAAATATAACCATATAATCATAGAACAGTTAAACACATGTGAAAATCACAAAGATAGTAGCATACTACACAATCATCGGGCCCCACCCAAATACAAATCATACATGCATAACCTGATACTAGCTTACAAAAAAACCATCAGTCCCTGCCCAATAAGCATACAAACACCTACACATACCAGAGTCACGCAAACATTTAACACTCTACACAGAAAACCATGGGATGACATTGGTGCCTTCGACCCGCTAAACATAGTGAGGAAACTCAGTTCCCACTGCTGAATCCCGTGGATAAATCTCTGACTGTTAGATGACCAATCCTGGAACTATCAAAAATCAAAACAATACCTAATCAACATTTGTGTCCTAATCCATATTCATAAATCCATTGCTAGGGTAAATGACCAATTTATCCCTCACCTAGTTTGGACCAAGACTTAGGCCTAAACCATATAATCCACAAGGCCCAAATACTAAAAACCACCCAAAGCCCAATCTATGGTCCAAATTTCCAAATTGGACCCAAACACATTGTATGCCTTCACAAAATAATTATCAGGCCAAAACCTGATGGCCCAATAGGGCCTAAGACATGTAAGCCCAAAAGATGGCCCAAACCGAAGCCCAACACGCAAAACCCCTCCTGACTGAGTACGCCTGGCGTACTCAGTTGTACGCTAAGCGTACTTGCTATTTGGCTTGTACGTTGCGCGTATAGACTTGTACACCCAATGTACTAATCTATTAATCCAAAACCCTTCTTAAGCTCTTAATGCTCAAGACCAGGAGTCCAAACCATAGATCTACTTCTTAATGAACATCTAGAACCATAAAGTCATTGACTTGATGACTTTGCATGCCCCAAAAGAACCAAACTTCATGATAAAGCATTATACTTACACCAAATGGATACAATCTCATACATGGGGGATTCCAAACCCTAAAGGAGATAACTTTATGAATCTAGAACCTTAGAAACACCAAGTGTCGCAACTCATATCTCCTGAAGTGGTATCAAACCACTTGATCTCATTCTTTGGACCAAAATAAACCAAAACTAATACATAATAGATCTAAGCCATCAATGAACAAGTTCATACCTTTTTACCTTAAACAAGTTGGAAATGAAGCACATAATCAAGACCCATTAACTCTTCCTTGATCCACAACCTTGCACCAAACTACATCTTCTTGAATATGACCCAAAAAATACCAAGATGTACATAATGAGCTCAAAAACATCACCATAGAGGCTAAGGGATGATTCTAGGGTTTTGAGGACTTGGAGGCTGGTAAAGAGGCCAACCCTAAAGACTTAATGTGCTTATATAGGGTACAACATCAAAATTTAGGGTTTTCATTTACCCCTCATACGCCCCTCGTACTCCTCGTATGTTGGGCGTACGAGATCTCGCACCCTCGATCCAACCCACGCAGTACACTAAGCGTACACCACATTACGCCCAACGTAATGCCCTTCGCATCACTAAGCTACACACCAAGGTCAAATCTTTTACTATGAGATTATTTAACCCAAACTACAAGTGACCTAACATATTCTCCAAATGACAAGCGACTCCACACACAAGTTCCAAGTCAATAATACCACCTTGACTTATATTTAAGTCCTTCACAGATAGAACCAATCCAAGACACAATCACAATGGCTTGATCTATCATCAAAACTGAATCCATTCCTTACCCTTGAATCCTTCGATTGATGCGCTCGAGATATAGATACCCCAATTCTCATCCCACTAAAAAGAAAAATCCTACACATAAACACTCGCGATAGCCAACTCAAGTTCTTACCCAAAAACCAACCCGATACTCAAATCATAACCCAAGATCCACGGATCTACACTTGCATTTCACCCAAAACGTTCTAATTCATGAAAACCCCTTACTAGATCGAGATATAAAGGTTTCCAACCATCGATGAGACTACCAGTCTCACACCCGTTCCAACCACCAGGTTCCCAAAAGTCCAAATAACAAGGCTACCCAGCCTAAAAACCCCTTTGCGTCACACACTGACCACCCACTTAATCCTGCAACTCAAGATCCAATACATGGACCCAACGGTCACTACCAGGTCCCACTTCTATTGCTATAATCGTACGAGCCTCGACCACGGGTCCCGCCCAACTATACCACAGAGCGGCCTTACCCACAGGTCCCACCCATCTAGAGCTACATAGGACCGACTCCACCTCGAACCCCAATGGTCCTCAACCCATAACAGGAAATACTACTTGACAATCCTGACTGTCGTGCCCATGGCACGAACTGATTCCCAATTGGCACTCATGACCACTTTCCAACGATGGTCTACCTCTAACTGGTGAATGCTACAATCCCATCGTAGTCTTACAACACTCCTAACCAACCATGGTTACCATCCATGTCCTTACCACACTCTAACCATCATAACCACACGCCTCCTGAGCCGAAACCTGCATCCAATCAGTTGTTCGGGTCACGCTTCGGATCCCAAATCCCTTAACCCAAACACAACCACAAGCCTACTATGCTTAACAAAGAAGATGCCGACCAATGGTTGGAAGTTTCCTGAACTCCCACTTACACAATCTCAATCTAAACGACCACTTGGGTCATCTCTCTTCCTGGCCAAATATGAAAGTTGCCCTAGTTCCACACCCTTCCAAACTTCAGGAAATTCTGATTGATTCTCCCTCACTTGGATTCGGTGAAGCTCTCTTATCTCTTGAATCCTGGTGGATTCCCAACCCGTCAACCTTATATAGCATGAATCACTAATGCGCTAACCAATATCAGCATTCCAATACTAGCCAACTCAATGATTGCCCAACTTATGAAATCTAGAAGAATACTCCTGAAATCTTAACCAACCTGATAATCCAAATCACTTCCCATGATACCATACCAATTCCTTGAGTTCTTATGTTGACGACTAAAAACCATAACCGTTGCCCTGAACTGATGAATCTTCACCCCAACTTCCATTCTCTAAGAACCATTGAACTCTAACAGTCTACAACCCATGCAAATATACCGCTCCCCTGACCTATCCAAAGACCAAACAACTCATGTAACTGACACCACTATCTTCTAGCTACCGCTCCTCTCCTAGAAATGATAGTGTTTGAACCCCTAAAAGTTCTTTCATAGACGACTGTCGATACCACCAGATCAAAAGATAAAACAACTAAACCCTGAATTCACTAGAGACCTAACCCACTTATCCTGACCAAAGGTCCTCCAAGCAATACCCCTAAATTGATCCCGACATAGACCCTGATCAACAACTGAACACACTGAAACCTACTCAACAAGCTATGACCCTCTTATGATTCATTGAAGACTCTCGATGTGCAGAATGGCATATAACAATCCTTGGTAACCAAGACAATACCAGGGAATCGACCCGAGTTATAACTTACTCAAACCCAATCAAAATTCTAAAGCGATACAGATTCCCGATAACAACCCTAAAGAAAGCAGGAGATAACATACCCACAAAAAAATCGGAAGGAATTCAGACCTCCTCCTTCTGAGTGTTCAACACCATACCAAAAACAATCATGAAAAAGATCTGAATATACCCAAGAATCCTCATCCTATAGACTTCCTAGATTCTTCAAGACTCTCCCTGATTCGAGTATGGATGTTGTGCTTTCAGTAGTTCGGGCCTAATACTACCTTATGCACCTATCCATACTTTCCTTAAGAATCCTACCAAATTCTTTAAGTGACCTTCCTAAATCCATACGCCAACACTCGATACCCAGCATAACAAAACCCACTGAAGCAATCTGTAACGACCCAAAATTCTAGACCAAAAATTTATTTTAATAAAACATTACTTAAAGCAAAATCATCAATCCAAAACATAAACAAAGTATTAATTTCCAAAACACATGTTCGTTATTAGAGTAAAACATTCCCAGGCTGTCTAATCAATGGTGTGTGCCATGCGATCATCCCGAGCTCTTCCCTCCGCTATCGGAAGTACTTGAAACCAAAACTGAAAACCGTAAGCACGAAGCTTAGTGAGTTCCCCAACCTACCACATACCATGCATAACCACATACTGCACATACTAGGCCACGCCCGCTATACTGGGCCTCGCCCCTGCCTCGGGCCTCGCCCGCTATAACGGCCCCGCCGCTCCAGGCCCCGCCTGGCTTCGAGCCCCGCTCGGATACAGATCTGTTTCACTTAGGCCTCGCCTATCACAGGGCCTCTCCCACCAACAAATAATAACACATAAACATATCACACCACATAAGCTAAACTCATACGACTGATCCTATCCTAAGGCCTCGCCTATCCTGGGCCTCGCCCTTGTCCTGCTACTAGTCCATGCTCCTACTGGTAGTGAGATACGGGCCTAGCCCACTCTCACTCCTTCCTTAACTTGGCCCTCGCCCCTATTCTGCTACTAATGAGATGTGGAACACCATCCACACTCTGCTATTGGTGAGATATGGGACCTCGCCCACACTCACCTCCCTACTAGGCACATACATGTATCACACAGACAACATGTATAAACTATCATATAAACAAATCCTTGGGCACCCGCCCGCTATTAATGGAACTCGTCCTGAATATCATACTAGCATACTGTGCCTAGAGGCTAACCCCTGGGCCTTCTACTCATAACTATATGGGTCGGCATTGTGGCCTTAAACCCATTCACACAAAGGGAAACTCACCTGCACTGGCTGAACTTGCTGATGATCTCACTAGCTGCTGCCCGACAACTCTCTGAACTCCTACTCCCCTTGCTCCCCAAACTACCAATATCAATGCAACACTGAGTCTAACTGACCCCCGAGAGACAACCAAGTCAACTCTGGTCAAAGTCAAAGTCCTGGTCAAAGTCAACCTTCCAGGTCAACCCTACTCGCTGAGTCACCCTACTAACTCGCCGAGTTCATAGTTTCATAGTCCTTCCTTTCGCGTCTCGACTCGCCGAGTCTACCAATTTTCGAGTCCTGACCTGTCCAACTCACCGAGTCTCCACTCGACTCACTGATTCGAGTCTCAATTCGAAGGGTTTGGGTTTTCGCGACCTGACTCGCCGAGTCCAAGAGCAGACTCGCCGAGTACAAGGCAATCTTCATCTGACTCGATGAGTTGTTCATCTCACTCATCGAGTTGCTCCTAATCTTCATGCTACTCGCCGAGTCCACTCAAAGGACTCACCGAGTCCATTCAGATCTCCTTACATGCAGAGGACTTTTGAGTCATGCATGGACTCCAAACTGTAGATCTACCCTTCCTAAGCCTATTCCTCACGTAAAGTTGCAAACTTTACGTGTAGAGAAGGAGATCTAGTCAAAATACACCATAAACTAGGGTTTAAGGCAAATAGGATCCATAATCAACTCAAGGGCAGATACTTTATGCTTCTCAAGACCATAATATGCTTAGATCCGAAGTAGCAACTTCAGATCTAGCTTCTAACTCAAATGGATACCAATATGGCTAAAAAGCCCCAACACCCACACATAGATCTAGGTGCAAAAGAGTCCAAGAACTAGTTTATTACCTCTAAATGTTCGGAAATATCTTCCCAATTCTAGATCTATAGCCCCTTCTTGCACCTCCAAGATCCTTCTTCCTTCTCCAAGATTTAATGCACTCTTCAAGGCAACAATTGGCTCAAACAATGGATATGGCGGCTAGGGTTTGGTGTTCTGGGTTAGAGAGGCAGTAAAGGAACCCTAGGGAAGAGAATGAGGTGCTTAAATAGGCTCCAAGTCCCGAATTTAGGGTTTTCCTCACACAGACCAGACTCGCCGAGTCCCCTTGGCTGACTCGCCGAGTCGGTCACTTACTCCTCGACCCGGATCCCGCTCGGACTCGCCGAGTTCCTCCATGGACTCGCCGAGTCGCCCCTTAAAATTAGGGTTTTTTTGTAACACCCAAAGTTTGGAAAGCCAAGAAAAGAAAGAAAACCCCAATTTTAAGGGGAGACTCGGCGAGTCCAAGGAGGGACTCGGCGAGTCCGAGCGGGATCCGGGTCGAGGTGCAAGCGACCGACTCGGTGAGTCGGCCAAGGTGACTCGGCGAGTCTGGTCTGAGCGAGGAAAACCCTAAATCCGGGACTTGGAGCTTATTTAAACGTCTCATTCTCTCCCCTAGGGTTCCTTTACTGCCTCTCTAACACATAACACTAAACCCTAGCTGCCATAATCGTTTTGGAGCAAGATCTACCCTTGGTGAAGCTTTTTGGAGCTTGAGAGAGAAGATAGTCTTAGTGGAGCAAAAAGGGGGCCTTGGATCCAGAGTTGGTGGAACATTTTCCTGAGCATTTAAAGGTAATAAATCGTTACCTTCCCTCTTTTGTTTAATAGATCAACCTTGGCTATGAGATTTGGGGCTTTTATGCCATGCTTAAGAACTATTTCGAGTTAGAAGCCCAGATCTAAAGTTGCTACTTCAGATCTGAGTGTATCGTGGCCTAGAAAGTCATAAATCATATGTTCTTGGGTTGATAGTGAAGCCTTTTTGTCTTAAACCCTAGTTTGGATTGTCATAAGCCTAGATCTCTTGATCTACACGTAAAGTTTGCCACTTTACGTGAGGGATAGGCCTTAGAAGTATGGATCTATGAGTTGGAAGCCCTGTTTGGCTCGAAAAGCCACTGCATGGATTAAGGACTGAATAGACTCGGCGAGTCCTTTGAGTGGACTCGGCGAGTAGTATGAAGATGGAGGCGAACTCGACGAGTTGGATGAACAACTCGGCGAGTCTGTTCTTGGACTCGGCGAGTCAAGTCGCGAAACCCCAAACCCTTCGAGTCAAGGCTCGGACTAGTGATTTGAGTAGGGACTCAGTGAGTTGGACAGGACAGAACTCGGAAATCAGTGAACTCGGCGAGTCAGTAGACTGACTCGGCGAGTAGGGTCAACATGGAAGGTTGACTTTGGCCAGGACTTTGACTTTGATCGGATTTGAGTTAGGTGACTTTTAGAGGACTGTCAGGCTAAGTGTCGCTTTGTTATTGGTAGCTCGGAGAGTTAGAGGAGCAGTGTTTCAGATGGTGGTTGGTTAGCAGTCCGAGGGTTACCAGCAGAATTCAGCAGTTCAGGTGAGTTTCCTTCCAGTAGGAACGGGTCTAAGGCCACAATGCCTGCCCGTTCAGTTAGCAGTAGTTTCCGGACTCGGTCCGATGCAGTAGTTAGTATGTTTGATGCCTTCGTGGCTCAGACAGGATTTATGTGTTATGTGTTCCGGGCTACGGCCCGATGCAGTATGCAGTATATGTGTTCATGCTAGTTGATATGTTATAATATGCTATGTTCAGTTAGTTTCCGGACTTCGGTCCGATGCAGGGGGCAAGGCCCCAGTTAGTCCGGACTTCGGTCCGATGCAGGGGACAAGGTCCCAATCAGTTTCCGGACTTCGGTCCGATGCAGGGGGCAAGACCCCAGTTAGTTCGGACTTCGGTCCGATGCAGGGGACAAGGTCCCAGTCAGTTTCCGGACTTCGGTCTGATGCAGGGGGCAAGACCCCAGTTAGTCCGGACTTCGGTCCGATGCAGGGGATGAGGTCCTAGTCAATTTCCGGACTTCGGTCCGATGCAGGGGGCAAGGCCCCAGTTAGTTCGGACCTCGGTCCGATGCAGTAGGCAAGGCCCAGTATGTGCTTTATATGTTATCGTATGGTATGTGGTAGTTTGGGGGAGCTCACTAAGCTTCTTGCTTACAGTTTCTGTTTTTGGTTTCAGGTACTCAGTTTTCAAAAGGGGAGCTCGGAAAGATTGCAGTGCACACACTATAGACAGCTAGCCTGGGATGTTTTACTCTGATAATAAGTTTGTATTTCGAATTAATGCTATGAAATTATGTTATGACTTATGATACGGTTTTTATAAATATGGTTTTAGTAATGTTTTAAAAGGAAAACTTTAGTCGTGATATTTGGGTCGTTACATTTTTTTTTCCTTTCTTGGCCTTCCAGACTTTGGGTGTTACAGAATCCCTAGGCTTTCCTAGGTTCCCGACTTAACCCTTCCATTAGTTGCTGAAGAACTCCCCATAATGCCAGTCATTCACCTCATGAATACAATCACATACAACAAAGCATAGATAATCCTTCGAGTAACATACTCGCCCCTACAATAGTTGGACTCAGACAAGAGCTGCACAATAGGGTTAAATCCATCACTCTGAGATTATTCAACCTTTGTCACATGCGACTTGACATATTCACTTAGTAACTAACTCCCATCACCTAGGATTTCCACAAAGCACCAAGCAAACAACATTCGTGTAGTAACACTCCAATCCATAGAATAATCACGAGCATCCAATCCCACACACTACCACTCATACTAGGATCTCCCACTCCTGCTGTTGATTGACTTATGCATACAAATTATACCCAATCTAGCATCCCATTCTTTACAAGGCATCACAAATTAGGCCAACTTATCATTGGCTAATAAGAACTAGCATGCAAGTCTACAAGCTCATATAATAGGCATACAAGGCATCTCTCCTAGCATTCTACCATGCACAAATGAGCAGATCCTTAGCCCTAACTAGCAAGCGATTCATGGATTCATAAATCAAATCATATTAGATTACATGTATGGGTAATTTGGGAGAAACTTACTTGAGTTCGGTTGATTGCACGCACCACACCGTTTCTTATCTTAGAAAACTATTTTCTTAAAAATCCTTCTCTTTTTGAAAACTTTACCAAATCCTCAGTTTAGGTCCAGATACACCCGAGAGTATGTCTGAATCCCTCAAACCAAGACTCTGATACCAACTTGAAACGTCCCACTATATAATACCATAAACCTTTTGTTTTTAAATAAATAAATCGTCAATACATATCATTTCCATGAAACCAAAGTAATCCAGATTTATCAATACATCATCAAATAAGAGTAAATCACAGAATGCAGAAACATATGGTGTGTGCTATGTAATCATCCAGAACTCTTCCATATGAAAACTGAAGTACCTGAAACATAAATTGAAATCGTAAGCACAAAGCTCAGTGAGTTCCTTAAGATACCACATACCATACATAACTTATCACATAATGGGCCCTGTCCATTGAGATACGGACCCCGCCCACACTCGCATAATGACTCCCACCCACTGAGATACAGACCCCGCCCACATTTGTATAACGGGCCTGCGCACTAAACATATAACCATATAATCATACAACATTTAAACACATGTGAAAATCACAAAGATAGTAGCATACTGCACAATCATCGGGCCCCGCCCACATACAAATCATACATACATAACCTGATACTAGCATACAAAATAACCATCGGTCCCCAGTCATTAAGCATACAAATATATACACATGCCAAAGTCACGCATGCATTTAACACTCTACATAGCAAACCAAGGGACGACATTGGTGTCTTCAACCCGCTAAACATAGTAAGGAAACACACTCGCACTGTTGAATCCCGCGGATGAATCTTTGGCTGCTGGATGACCGATCCCCAAACTATCAAAAATCAAAACAACACCCAATCAACATTTGGGTCCCAATCCATATTCATAAATCCATTACAATGGTAAATGACCAATTTACCCTCACCTAGTTTGGACCAAGACTTAGGCCCAAACCATATAATCCATAAGGCCCAAATACTAAAAACCACCCAAAGCCCAATCTATGACCCAATTTTCCAAATTGGGCCCAAACCCATTGAAGCATTCTCAAAATAATTACCATCCCAAAACTTGATGGACCAATAGGACCTAAGACAACTAAGCCCAAAAGATGGCCCAAACCGAAGCCCAACATGCAAAATCCCTCGTGACTGAGTACGTGGGGCGTACTCAGTTGTTCGCTAAGCGTACTCGCTATTTGGCTTGTATGTTGCGCATACAGACTTGTACACCCAACGTACTCATCCATTAAGCCAAAACCCTTCTTAAGCTCTTAATGCTCAAGACCAGGAGTCCAAACCACAGATCTACTTCTTAATGAACACTTAGAACGATCAAGTCATTGACTTGATGACTTTGCATGCCCCAAAAGAACCAAACTTCAAGATAAAGCATTATACGTTCACCAAATGGACACAATCTCATACATGGGGGATTCCAAACCCTAAAGGAGACAACTTTATGAATCAAGAACCTCAGAAACACCAAGATTCGCAACTCATAGCTCCTGGAGTGATATCAAACCACTAGATCTCATTTTGGGACCAAAATGAACCAAAACTCATACATAATAGATCTAAGCCATCAATGAACAAGTTCATAGCTTTTTACCTCAAACAACCTAGAAATGAAACATATAATTAAGATCCGCAAGCTCTTCATTGATCTACAACCTTGCACCAAACTCCATCTTCTTGAATATGACCCATAAAATACAAAAATGTACACAATGAGCTCAAAAACACCACCATAGAGGCTAAGGGACGATTTCTAGGGTTTTGGGGACTTGGAGGCTGGTAAAGAGGCCATCCCTAGAGATTTAATATGCTTATATAGGATACAACATCAAAATTTAGGGTTTTCATTTACCCCTCGTACGAGGTCTCGCACCCCCTATCCAACCCTCGTTGTACGCTAAGCGTACACCATATTACGCCAAGTGTAATGCATCAGTACGCCCTGCGTACACCCTTCGTACGCCCCGCATACTAGGGTTTCTCTTAAACCCTTTAAGCACTCCAAAGGTCATGACTTCTTCGATATAAATCCGACTCTGACGATCCATATATCCATGAAAAGGTAAGAAGAAGCTTTACGCTTTAATCAACCCATACATGCCTTACAATATAAAAGCTCGAGCTGACATATTACCAAAGTAACCTTTGGCTTCAAAGTACAAACTGAATACTCGGATCATCCAAATTACATCGTCCACCCCCAAATAAGTCTAAATCTTAATTCTTCAAGGGTCCCAAGTCTGCTAATATCCAATCATTGATCACCACCCCGAAAATGAGAAGCGATTGAAAACAAGGTGTTACACCGACGATCCTTATATCCACGAAAAAGTATTGAGAAGTTCTACACTATTATCAACTCACTCTTGCCTTAAAACTTTCCGAACTTAAATCCAAAATTCATAAAAGGTCCGAACTACCACTTTACGATTATACATTTGGTTTCCAAAATGCAAACCGAACTCTCAAACCACCTGATCTACATTATCCCCACCCAAGGGGGTCTAAACCTCTCATTCCCCAAGGCCCCAAGCCTTATGATGACTACACGGCCCGATTTATAAAACGATTCAAAGCAAAATGTCACATTGTTGTTAAAAGTAGGGATGAGCAAAAGGACCGAACCGGCCGGAACCGGGAACCGGCTTCGGCCAAAATCAAGAACCGAACCGGCCCGGCGGTTCTATCGGTCCGGTTCTACCGATTCCCGGTTCCTACCGGTTCTTGTCGTGTCTTCAAATGTTGGAACCGGTCCTTGAAAAATAGCATCATACGGTTCCGGTTTTTGCCGGTTCTACCGGTTCCGGTTATATCGGTTCCGGTTCCTACCGGTTCTCGGTTCCAAAAATCTACAAAAATAATATCCCGGTCCCGGCCCGACCCGACCGGTTCCATCCGGTTCCGGTTCCGGTTCCGGTACCGGTTCCGGCCGATTCCCCGGTCCATTTGCTCATCCCTAGTTAAAAGTTAAAAAGGTTGATATATCATATATGGGTAATTTTAATTCCTTTAAAAAATCAGTAGTGAAAATGGTTAAAAGAATTACTTGGCGCCCAAACAAATCTGGATGAATGTTAAGCCACGAAATTCGCAAAATACCCTTATAAATAGCCCCCATTTAAGATAATTTAATATCAGTTAGCAAGAACCCTAACCAAAACATAGAAATTGAATACTTAATTAATTGTTCGAATACATAGAAGAAGAAGAAAAAGACGAAGAAGAAGAAGCAGCAGCAAGGTATGTTCGAATACATGGTCGGATGCAACTATTCAAGGCAATACTTAATTATTTATTCTTCCTAGACTTAAAATTTACTATAGTTTACGTGTTTCAAATCATTGTCAATTCAGGTTAGTAAGAGGGAAGAAGAAGCAGCAGGGAGGAGGGAGGAGCAACTTTCTTCATGTCGATATTACTAGGTCTTCTTGCCAAGAACTACAACCTTAGCAAATACAAGGTTGGAAATCTTTGGTAACTTTTCGTTACAATCAATATGAACTTTCATACGAAAGTTTGACCTAATTATATGTATAATATCCCACTTGATGGTTTTCTCTGTTGGACATCATAGGAGTATATATTTTAAGCAGAAGTCTTAGTATGTGGTTTCATCGTGAACACAAGTGGCATATGTTGCTTCCAAATAATGAAGTTTATGTAACACACAAGACCGAACACACGCTCCAATGTTGGAATATCGAAGAGTTGGTTACACAAATTAAGTTGTTTAACATTGCTTGAATGTGCCGAGTTCAAGATTGAAGATTATCCTTGTTACAACAATAAAAATAAAAATAAAAAGAGATTGACTAGCCTTTTACCCTCTGATAATATATGCAACACGTTCAAGTTCATTCTCTCTTCAAAAGACAGTAAATCAAGCATTTCGGAGTTCGGATTGTAATCAAACTCGAGAAAAGTCTTTAGAAAGAACAAATGCAATGAAGGGTAAGAATCATTCCACAGTTATAAGGAAGAGCAAGAATAGTGACCGGTCCTTCAATATCCAAACACTTAAAATGGGGCATGTGTTATTTATGGACCACATGTACTTCCGAATCCGCAAGCAACATGCCACTAGCATTTTACAGAAAACCATGAACAAGATTTATGTGTATCCTACAATGAGAAATGGAAAAGGGAAAAATAAGGTTTTATAAGGGATGAGCAATATAATTACATATTTCTTTTGAATATTCGAAGGTAAGAATGACCAAAAGACAGCCAATCATTTAACTTTATGTAAATAATAACATACTTGATGACCCCATCATCAGTTTCTTTCCCTAAGAATCCAGCATGTGGGAAATTGTAAATGATGTGATCAAATTTCTTTAGATGCCCTAATGTTTTTTTTTTTTATTAATTGTGTATCATTTAATTAACTTATCATTAATTGCATCATTATCATTGCCGGGAGTTTTTTCTCCTCAGTTGTGGTCGGACTGGAAACCGGGGACGAGATCGGTTCAACAACGGCCAGTTTTATACCAATTTCTATATCGGATCGGACGGTTTCTTGAAATACCAGGTTGAACTGGTGTGAGAAAGATGGAAAAAAACGTTTGAACCGGTTTATTTTATTTGGATAGTTGGATTTCACTTTACTCGTTTAAAAAATAGTCCATTTCTAAAACAAATTGAATAACTCGATCGATGAAGTGTACATATAGTGAACTAAAAATTGTCTCATAAATCGTAAATTACCTACTGCTAGTTGTTGCATCATTAAATTGCCTATAATAGTTTCTGATTCATATATTGTTTTGGCGATATGATGATACTTGTTTTTCTATTTACGTTTTTCATTGATCATTGAAGTCGATGTAGTTTTGATAACATAAAGACATTAATTAGTATATTTTTTTCATGGAGCTTGTAATATCTATTCACAATGTGTTAAATATATCATTACAAAATTTATAAACTAACTGTTATGCATACAAACAGAAAAGGAAGTAGGAGGATATGTAAAGTTAAATTTTTAGTCATTCTACATGTATAAACAAAATTTATAATGCTAAAAACTAACTTTATCAACTTATTGCTTTTTAGCTAATACTAAAAAATCGGTTCCCGGGCCAACTGGTCCGGTCCATATTTCAAAACGTCGCTTGTTTGCCTTGTGGCCTAAGGAAAAAGGATTATTAGTGAGCAAAAACCCTAAAGAAACCATAAAAGAGAAAGCAATGTGGATGTTCGAATAGATGGTTGGAACGAGAACGATGCACAACTATTTAAGGTAATACTAGTTAATTGCTCCTAAATTTAAAATTTATAGTTTACATATTGCAAATCACAGTCAATGGACGTTAGTAAGAACAAATAAAGAACAACAGGGAGAAAGGAGGGTAAGGAAGAATGAGAAACCGTTTAGCAATTACTGTTTGTTTTTACTGTTGCAATTAATCAATTATTCTCATACTGTCGAGTTTACCAGCTGTTCTAACCAAGAACTACGAGATAGCAAATATAAGGTTTGAAATCTTTTGTAACTTTTGAGATCTTTTGTTACATTGAGTGTATTCTATCAGTATGAAGTTTCATATGAAAGTTTGACCTAGCTAATTAAGTAATCATATATAATGTGAGTTGGCTTTTCAAACTTTTAATTAAATTCGGCTCTCTATTTCAAACAATCCATCATTATTGTTGTCTAAAGATGCTTCTGTAATACGTAAGACTTCACCTTCAACACAAGTAATCATTGAAGGCACAAAAACGCTTAGTATGTGGTTTCACCTTCAAAACAAGTGGCATGTTGCTTCCAAATAGTGAAGTTCATGTAATACATAAGACTTCACACCCGTTAGACTCTTGGTATATGGAAGAGTTGGAAACTCAAAATAAGTTGTTTAACATTAATGCTTGAATGTGCCCAGTAGTTGACGATTGAAGATGATCCTCGTTACAACACAATAAAAGAGGAGATGGTAGAAAATAAGTGTTCTAATTTCAAGTTCATATTGTCTTCAAAAGTCAAGAATCAAGCCCTTAACACTATTACACAACGTCAAGTAATTCCATTACAAGAGACAATAACAACAAGCGTTTCCTCTCAGACAATGCAACACGATCAAGTTCATTCTGTGTTAAGAAGCCAGAAACTCAAGCATTTGACGTTGTAGTTAAACTTGAGAAAAGTCATCAGAAAGAACAAATGCATTAATAATGGCTAAGAATCCTTCCTGGGTTATAACGAAGATCAAGAATAGAGATTGTTTCAAGATTCTTAGAAACTACTTCCATCTTGTGTTCTCAACAAGTGCGAAATCTGATGACCATGTGCAAGATGTGCTGAAAAGGGGATTTGAAAGGATCGTGATGATTTATGAATTGCATGATGGAATAACATTGACAATGTCATAACGTTCCTTTCAGATCCATTTTCAGCACATCTTCCACACTCGTCGACAACACACGATGAAAGTAGTCTCTAAGAATCCTGAAAAAAATCTCTATTCTTGCTCTTCATTGTAATCCAGGAAGGATTCTTAGCCATCGTTAATGCATTTATTCTTTCTGTTGACTTTTTTCAAGTTTGAATATAATGTGAAATGCTTAAGTTCTTGGCTTTTAAACACATAATGAACCTGAATGTGTTGGAGTTTCTCAAGGAAACAGCTGGTCAGAATTTCTACCATCCCATCCCTTGTTATAAGAGGGATAGTCTTCAATCTTGAAGTCAACACATTCAAGCAACTTTAGGCAGCTTTTAGTAGCCGATCCTTCAATATCCCAACACTCAAATGGAGCATGTGGTCTTGTGGCTGACATGTATTTTGTAATCCGCAAGCAACATACCACTAGCATTTTTTTTAAAAAAAAAACATGAACAAGACTTATGTGTCCTACAATGAGAAATGGAAAAGGGAAAAACTGTTTTATAAGGGATGAGTAATATAATTACATATTTCTTTTGAATATTAGACGGTAAAAATGATCAACATACAACCAAATTATTTAACTTTATGTAAATAGAAGGAATACTCGATGACCCTATATATCATCACTTTCTTTACCTACGAATCCCACATGTGGGAAATTATAAATGATCCGGTCAAACTTTTGCAACTGGAGATCAATGTGAAACCGGATCCCTAAACAATGTAACCTGTGCCTATTTGAATAATATCATACATTGTTATAAGAAACTTTCTGTTTCATTAGATGACACCATTGATCTTCAGATGTAAAAATTTGATCGGATCATTTACAATTTCCCACATGTTGGATTCATGGGGATATAAAGTGATGATAGGGTCATCAAGTATCCTCAGATTTACATAAAATTAAATAATTTGGTTGTCTTCTGGTCAACCAATGTAACTTTTGCGTGTTTGGATAGCATATCATACATTGTTATGAGCAACTTTCTGTTTAGATGTGTCACCATCTTACAATATTTACCCTGTTTTGGGTCTTTGTTGTTTGAATTTAGGCCATTGCTTTTTTAGATGCCCTTTTGATGATAAAACATGATGAATAATCACATCTCTATCTAATTGTGTTATTCAATTCTAGATGATCAATACAACGTTTGGTAAAATAGTATAATATACATTGGAATAGTTACTAGAATTATGAAGTTGCTGTGGACCTACTTTGAGAGGGAGAAAGATGTAGAATCATCACCCACCCAAAAAGGGTTGAAAATAGTTGTTTTTTGTGTCTTATTTTCCTAAAAAACACATTGGAATAGTTACTTAAGTTATAAAGTTGTTGCTTTTATTTTCCTAAAAAACACCAACCCCTAATGTTTTCTGTTATTAATTGTGTATCATTAATTGCCTAATTTTTTGTTTGGTTTTTTAGTTTTTTTTAACGAACGGCAGAAATATATCAAATATAAAAAATAGCTAGCTGAAAGCTCTACAAAATACAAAAAGTTCTTATTACAGGACCTTATAATAGCTTCTAATTAACGTATTGTTTTGGTGGATTTGATGATACTTGTTTCTTTTTGAGAATGCTAGCGAGCCTATGTACATGAGGCTTACAGGTAGGGGATAACATGAGGCTTGCTAAAAATTGGAGTCCAGCGGTGGAAAAATTAAGATCCAAACTTTCAAAGTGGAAGGTGAAGTCCTTTTAGTTTGGGGGAAGATTAACGCTTGTTAACTTGGTGCTTAATAGTATTCCTCTTTACTTCTTTTCCTTATTTCGGGCCCCCAAAAAGGTTATTAATCTTCTCGAGAGTATTCAGAGAATATTTTTATGGGGTGGTGATGTTGATAAAAAGAAAAATTAATTGGGTTTCTTGGGAGATGGTTACCAAACTGAGGAAGTTTGGTGGTCTTGCGTTGGTAGGTTGGAGTCGGCAAATTTGGCTCTTCTAGCTAAGTGATGGTGGCGACTTAAAAATGATGGTAACTCACTTTGGTTATCATGTATTAAATCTATTCACAATCTTAGTCTTATTGACGGGAAATCTCTCGCCAAAAGTTCTTTGAAAGGTGTCTGGTATAGTATTGTTAGCATTGAAGGTGATTTATTGGAGAATGGCATTTGCCTTAATTATATGTTTGTGCCTGTGGTTGGCAATGGTGATAGTACTTACTTTTGGAAGGATAAGTGGTGTAGTGATGATCCGTTAAAAGATCTATACCCAAATTTATATGCGGTTGAGATGAAAAAGGATTGTTTAGTTATTGACAGGGTTGTTTTTGAAAATGGAGTGTTAATACGATGGAATTGGGATTCGATAAGGCAGCTACGATGGGGTAGAAAGGTTGCGTAGTTTTCGCTAATGTCTAATATGTTGGAGGATTTCTCTTTTGTTCAGTGGAGAGATAGATAGCGCTAGAGTGAAGATTCCAATGGCATTTTCTCGGTTAAAAACTTCAAAGCTTGATTGATGCAAGTGATGATGATATTGTGAGTAAGTTTGTCCGAGTAAAATGGATCCCTTTAAAAATTAATTGCTTTGTTTGGAGGTTATTACAAGATAGAATTCCGACTTATATTAATTTGGCGAAGCATGGGATTAATATCTCTTCCACTAGTTGTATGCCATAATGTGGATGAGAGCTCGAAGCATCTAGTTCTTCTTATGAGATTATGCTAAAGACATTTGAAGATGGTTTATTGGATGGTCTAATATTTGGAGTGATATTCCTTCCTCTTGCTCTAATCTTGTGGCTAGGCTCAACTCTTCAAGTATGAGAAAATGTTTGAAGAAAATGTTCCTGCCGCTTGTTTATTTGTTGTTATGGATGATTTGGAAGACGCAGAATGAGTTAGTTTTCAGAAATAAAAAACAAGCTATATTGAACGTGGCAAACGATATGTGTTAACACTTTTAAATGGATTAAAAGAATGTTTGAGATTTCTTTTGCTTTTCCAGCCTCAAAAGTTCAAAAAGATACAAAAAATTGATATTAAAAGTCATTTTCCACTTTACAAGCAACTTTTGGACTTTTCTAGCTTTTTGGAAAAGTTAAAAGTCAAAAAAACTGATTTAAAAGGAAAAACAAACACCCCCTAAATGTAGATCCAAATTTTCTAATCTTATTTTGTTTTACTAGTGTATGTTTCCATTGTTAAAATTTTCTTGTATCGAGACTTGAGCTTCTCGCTTAAGCTTTTTGTTGTAAGTGCTAATTTTTGATTTCCGTTCAAAAACAAAAACCTTGTTTCTTTTTATTTATGTATAGTATTTTTACAAAAAGTTCTTAATACATGACATTCTTATAATAGCTTTTAATTCATCGTATTGTTTTGGCGGATTAGATGATATTTGTTTCATTTTATTTAAGTAAAGTATTTTTCTTTGATTATTGAAGTCAATATAGTTTTGATAACATAAAGACATTCCTTAGTATAAATGTTTCATGGAGCTTGCAATATAAGTCACAATGTGGTAAAACATATCATTATAAAAATTAAAAACCAATTGTTATATGTAAAAAAAACATCGCAAAAATGTATTTCTTGATCATTTTACATGTATAAACACAATTGTCAAATACTAAAAATAACTTATCAACTTATTGTGTTTGTTTAACCCTAAATAACTCAAATTCCTATCTTGTTCCTATTCCATCCTTATCGAAAGCTACATAAAAGGTTGTTGTTCAACCAAGTACAACGATTTCTCATATATCAAAAAGTAAATAACACAACTTGTCCCTCGTGCAAGTGTCAAAATATAAATAATAAGTTCTTTATAATGTATCCACTAAGGCATAAATAAACTACCAAAGATGCTAGTCTTCACTTGTAAATAAGTTACTGTTAAGCTATTAAGGAATACCCAAATAAGTCTTAACAGAAAGCAACATATAAGACTTCATTTCTAGCATCATTTTCAAGAAGGAAGATGAGAGGGAGACGGAGATAACACTCGACAATTGGCAACCCAAAGGAGAGAGTTTTCATGCAAAAAGAATCAATTCATTCATGCTTGTAATGCCTTTCTTTTATACATCTAAGTGTATGTAAAAGTCAAGACCATAAAGCAAAAGGCGTGAGGCTTTTCTTACATGTATGGGAGGAAGTAATAAACAATGCAAAAGCAATCCTAGACCATGCCTCTCCATTTTCGGTTATGATGGCATAAAGACAAAAGATAGAGTGTTCATTACTTAACCCATAACCAGCTAGTTGCATCTTAACTAAATGGTTACTTCACCTGCCCAAAAAGTTGTACACAATATTTATATTCATAACATATGATATTTAGCTAGTTTTGTTCTTTATTATTATTATTTCCTAGAAATAATTCTTAATATGTTGGAAAATATTATTTTTATAAAATAATGTTTTTCCAATTAAATACAAGTGTTGATATTTAATAATAATAATAATAATAATAATAATAATAATAATAAACAATCAATTAGTAGTAGCTTGCTATAAGGCGTGACCTTATAAGATCATGTGTCATTCACAATATCATTCTATAATGACTCGTAGACATATAGTATATTTCAATCTCCTACTTGCACAAGATTCATCATAGATTGGTATAGACTGTAATGAACGTCTAACAATATTTCATTTCCACTAATAATACATGAAGAAGAATGTCATTCATCAACATCTACTTCCCAAAAGATCAAAACTGCAATCTAAGCAGTTATCATGATAGAAATTTCAAAAGAGGTCACATGTTGCTATTTGAAATCACGGTTATCATGATGGTATAGTGGTGATATAACAGTTTTTTAATATTATGTGTAATTTATATTATATATTCATATAAATTTTATATATTAGAGTATTACTATTATAGAATTCATATTATAAAAAGTTATATAAGAACATCACATAAATCATATATATATATAATATTCTAATATAGTAATATGGAAACTAAAAAGTGTCAAAGTGTCATTGCAACTCAAGTCGTTCGTGATTTCTAAGTATAGAAAGAGACGAGAAAGAGAAGGTGTCATTTGTTGCTTTGTAGTTTGTACTTAATTAGATTTATTATTTAGACTTATTATGTAACATCCCCCTCTGATACGTATCATAATATTATCTGCTTTGGGCTTCCAGCATGAAAACTTCCCAGGGGGTCACCCATCCTAGTACTACTCTCGTCGAAGCACGTTTAACTGTGAAGTTCTGATAGGATTTGACACATTAGTGTTGGTATGATCACACCCTCATAATGAATATTTAGTTCTCCTTCCCAACCAATGTGGGATCAGGTGCATCTAACTTGCCCGCCTTCACACCCTCCCCCCCCCCCCCCCCAATTATAGGTTTCGATGTCCCCGTCGAACACATCGGCACGTGCCCTGGCTCTGATACCATTTGTAATATCCCTTCTAGCATATATCACAATATTGTTCGCTTTAGGCTCCTATCATGAAAAATTCCCTGGGGGTCACCCATCTTTGGATTGCTCTCGCCCGAGCACGCTTAACTGCAGAGTTCTTATGGGATCCGTTGCCCTCATGACTTTAAAACGTGTTGTGACAAGGAAGGTACCCACACTCCATATAAGGAAATGTTTCATTCTCCTTCCAAGCCGATGTGGGATCAGGTGCAACCCACCTTAAAATTTTAGACCATTTCTCGATTAGTGTGTGCCATCCTTGCGCAAGGGCCATCATACCAGCACTAATGCATCAGATCCCACATCGACTGGGAATGAGAACTAAGCATCCTTATAAGGGTATGATAATCAGCACTAATGCATCGAATCTCATCAGAACTCCGCAATTAAGTGTGCTTGGGGGTGAGTAATACTAGGATGGGTGATCCCCTGGGAAGTTTTCGTGCCAAGAGCCCAAAACGGACAATATTGTGATACGTGCTAGAGGGGGGTGTTACATATTAAAACAAAAGTGTAGTGGACTACCTAAAAAAATACAGATTTAATATTGAAATAGCTTACAATCGGTTTGTTCTTAGTAAAAGTAGCCCAATGTTTATGAAATTGTAAAAAGCAGGTGTAGCATCGTTATAGCGTTGATGAGATTCGTGGTAAATAGCGGTTAATAGCGTCGATAATAGTCACCATAATTCATAAACGCTATTTCAAAATAGCGGTTCGGTAATACAACAAAACGCTATAGTGTTGCTATAGCACCGCTATAGCGCGCTATCAATAGCTTAGACTTCAATTGATATATAAGGTAAGTTTATCAGTTATCCATTTGCTACAAACATCCTATTGAGCATAAGACTTTGATCGCAATCAATCTCATTTGGTGTTCAACTTTGGTAACGCCCGTTAGATGTCTAACCCTCAACATATAAGAAGAAAAAATCTGATATTGACTATATAAGCATATTGCATAGTTCACACCATACCTGGAAATAGCTTCTATAACTACCCAGTTAAGGATCAGCATTTGATCATATTAAAGCACAACACTGCATACAATTAAGTCCCACTATGCATCTCAAGTGTCGAGGATACAAAGACAATACCTTTTTAATCAAATATCACTTATAACAACGATCTATGAGCTGACCTTGATATGGGTTTATTCAGTGCTAGTTCTCTTACAAGTACCTATGAATCTTGGTTACAATCCCCTAGCTATTTTCATCTGGTGAGAGTCAACCAATCCAATTCATATTAACCTTACTTCGTAATTGCTCCCACAGTTATAACCGACTGTAACACCCTGATTTGAAAGTACTCGGTTGGGGTCTCGGAAACCAAAGGGTAGGGGTAATTCGGTCTTTTATGGGTCCTGGGTTTTATCCGGAAGGTTTTAGACTTAGAGGTGTCGATGGGAGCGTAGGGCTTCACGCCAACTTTTCGTGGATATAAAGTTCATAGGAAACAGACTTAGAATGAAGGAGTTATGGCACTTTGATGTTATTGTCAATTTTAGCCCCTAATGGAAATTAGTGACAAGAAGATCCCATGCATGCAAGGTGGCCAACACAAGAGTATGCCCAACATAAGATGGGGTACGCCCAACATAGATGGAATAAATGGTCACGGGTGTTGGAGACGTACGCCGAAAGTTACTAAACCCTAATTTTTAGAGTGTGATAAAGAACATTACATCCTCTAGGGTCAGCCTCCTTCTCATCCTTAAACCCCTCTTCAAAACCCTAACCCTAATTATGAGAGTGTGAGCTTGTGAGGCCATCTTGGAGTGCATCTTGGTGTTCTTGAAGATGAGTGATCATCTTGGAGTCTCATTGATTAGGGAAGAGCTTTCAGATTCAGGTTCTCCAGCTCATTTGCAAGTCTCAGAAGGTATAAAGTTTCTACCTTATTATCTTATAGCTTGAGATCTAGATTAGGGCTTGTTTGGTGTTTCTTATGAGCTTTTGGACTATCTCGTGGGAGTTGAGCAACTCCAGAGATTAGGAAGAGTAGATCTGAGGTCCTTTGGTCCATCTACTTCATAAAAATGCAATCTTGATGAGTATTCTAACCTCATGCATGGATCAAGACCCTTGGAAAGATATTAATGGGTTGTTGGGAGCATATGGAGCATGCAAAGGCAAAAATTTGCCAACTTTATGCCTTAAGACATCTTAATGGACTTAGATCTTAAGTTTGATGTTGAAATCCCGAGTATTAAGCACTTAATGGAATAGTAACTTAACAGCAAGGTTGTAGAACTCGTTACACGTACCTGTTTGGCCGACTACCGAGTAGCGAAGTACTCGGGAGTACTCATATTCGGTAATTCATTTAAAAATACTTTTAGGGAACTTATATATGTCAAAATCATAAGTTAAAATCTTAAGTTGATTGAAATATATAACGAAATTAGATACATGTGAATACACAAAAACTGAAAAACACATAATGGCCTTACTTCGTGAATAACTACTGAAAAATTAAGAAATATATGTAGTAATAATCACATATTTTGTGCTAAATAATAAATCGTTAAGTATATTATACATATTAATCATCGAGTTGACCGGGTTTTACAAAACTGCTCAGTTCAGTAAGGGACCGATCGGGGAGTACTCGGGATTCTGTAACTCGTCTCGGTAAGGGGTCGAGTAGCGAGTACTCGGAGGAGTAATCGGCCAACTCGGCGAGTTTTACAACACTACTTAACAAAGGAGTACAATGGCCGTACATGTAGGTACATGCAACGTACACCACCTTCAGTCAGTACCATTAGCGTACATAGGAGTACACCCCGCGTACTCATCAGTTTTGGGCTTGTAGTGTTTTGGGCCTCGGGTTGGGCCAAGCAGTGGACTTTGGGTCTTTGGGCTTCAGTAGGCCATCAAGAGTCAGATGTTTTGGGCCAAGAATATGTTTGGGCTTAGGGTAAGGCCCATTAGAGGGATTTGGCCTAATTGAGCAAATTGGGCCATTAATGGACCAATAGTGGGCTTGGAAAGCCTACTTAGTGTTGGGTTTTGTTTTGGATTAAGGATTATGTTATGGGACCTAGTTGCTAATTGGATATATTGATCAATATTGATGGTTCAGGAAGTGGACAGGGCAGCAGTTAAGGATTTCTTCTGGAAGCTTCTGCATTCGAGGTGAGTCTCCTCACCATACCAATGGGTCTAAGGCACCAATGCCGACCCATTTTATGATAGCTGGTATACTTACTGTGTAGAGGTGTGTGGTATTGTTATGCATTGATATGTGGTAGAGATAACTTTTACAGCTAGTGGTAAAGATAGCCTTCAGGGCTAATGGTAGAGATAGCATTTATGGCTAAGGGTAGAGATAGCCTTTATGGCTAATGGTAGAGATAGCTTCATAACTAATCGATATGTATTATGTGGTAGAGGTAGCTTTATAGCTAATTGTTATGTGTCATGTGGTAGAGGTAGCTTTTATAGCGAACATGTTGTGTGAATTGTGTGTTGGGTATGCTCTGGGGAACTCACTAAGCTTCGTGCTTACAAGTTTGTTTATGGTTTCAGGTACTTCAGATCCCAAGGGAAAGGGCAAGGCATGATAGCGCGACGTGCACTCTCTCACATGTGTATTATGGGACACTCTGATGTTTGGAATATAAGTTGTATTTGACTTATGTTTTGAAAACAATTATAATTGGGTTTCTTAATGTATAGGAATATGTTTGCTTATTCTAAAATAAAAATTTTGCTTTGAAAATTAGGTCATTACACCGACTATGAACTTTCAGAATAATAAGATTATTCATGGATTAAACATGTTAATATGAACATAACAAGTATTGATATGATGATCATATCCCAATATATCAAAACAATATAATAGTTGTCGTTTTAATGTTCCAATATCCAAATACTGAATTCAAATCAAAATCTCATTTCTAGAATAATGAAATCTTATAGTTAAAGTGTGACCATTCATGCTTAACGTAAAAGAAAGACTTTATTAATAAGCCCGACTAATTTAATTTGTGTAAATTTTACGAATATTATCATTTCCATATTTGACTTTACTCTACAATATGTCATCAAATGGTATGGTCAATAGGTCCGTTCACGGGATATGCTCATCAAGCATTGCAAACATTTTGTCGATCACTATGGACATTCCGCCAAGCACGGTAGGCATTGTGCCAAACACCACATACATTATATCAAGCACGCTGGCGAAAAGAAATAAGAAAACATTGAAGATTCTCAAGTTGTTTTAACTTATTTAGTTATCTCTATTAGTATTCGTTTGCTTTATATTCCTAATGTAATTTGGAGATGTTGTTAATTAGTCTTTTGCTGCTAAGTTTTAAAAACTTTATATTATGATATGGTTAGTTAATGAACTATTAGCAAAACTATTATAGTCAAGTCTTGGATGTTCGGGTACGAAAAAAATAAAAATAAACTATAGCACAACTTCGTAAATCTTCTCAAGACTGTGTTTTTCCCATTAAGTCTTATATGGTAAAATGTTGAATGGTTTTAAATGATATATGCATGCATTAAGTGATGTATACAAAAGGTTTGTTGTATGGGCAGTATGGATGAAGTGACGTATATAATAAAGTTTGGTGTATGAATAAAATGATGGATACAAACAGTTGTTTCTTTCTTGGATTTCCGAACTATCCGAACAAAAATAAATGACGATTGCACCTTGTCTAAATATTAGTAACGAAAACCCAAATAGTCGCAACATAATTAAATAATAATCCAAGTAAAACAAACAAAAATAGTTAAAGGATAAATACTTTGAAACGAGCTCTTTACTACATCCATATTCATTCAAATACACCAACGAAAATTACACATTTGCTAGCTTTTAATGAAATTTCTGTTTTTTTATCGTGCTACATTCATTCAAATTCATTCCACTTCATAAAGTTGGTGTAAAAAAATGTGAGTCTAAATTGTAAGTTAATAAATATAAGAGTATTTTTGAATATCTATAGAAGTTAGAAAGTCCATAATAAAATTAGTCCTCATTAAAATGACACATCTAAAATTCATCCCTCAAACAAACCATATATATCTTGATACATTCCATGATCGATATCACTTGCCACAAATTCATGAACCTCCCCCTCAACCTCAATCAAGCTCGACCCTCGCCTTGTCTCTAAATTTCTATCCGAAAGTTGTTTTCTCAATTTATGTACGCGTTCTTGTTCTTCTTCAGTGTCTGCAAACACGTGACTTGCTAGCTTATACCGCTCACCAGACCATGGCTCCAACGCCACTATCTGCTTAAAAGCCAATTCCCTGCGCTTAAAATCTTTATGGATTCTACAAGCCGCAAGCAACGCACCCCAAATAACCACATTTGGCTCTTCCACCATTGTAGATATGACCTCTTCCGCCTCATCTAGCCTACCCGCACGCCCCAAAAGATCAACCATGCACCCGTAATGGTGAACCGATGGTGTAATATTATATAAACTTGTCATTTGGTTGAAATATGATTGACCCAAGTCTACATATCCCCCATGAGAACATGCGGTGAGTATGGCTACAAATATAACTCCATTCGGTTGTATTCCATTATCAACCATTTCATCAAAAAGTTGGAAGCATTTGTGAGCCAACCCGTGTTTCGCAAACCCTGAAATCATAACTCCATACGCCACAACGTCTTTTGACGACATGTTTTTGAAGACTTCATAAGCAAAATCAATACATCCGCACCCCGCATACATGTCAACAATCGACGTTCCAAGATTAACGCTAATATCCCCCCACGTCCGGTTGATATAACCATGTATCCATCGACCCTGATCAAGTGCTCCCGAACGCCCGCATGCAGAAAGCGCGCTCACAAGACTCGACTCGTTCATTGGAATCTTACACGCTACCATTTCTTGAAAGACGGCTAACGCGTTCTCGTGCATACCGTTTCGGGTGTACCCTGTTATCATTGCGCTCCAAGTTGCAGAATTTCTTGTAGACATTTTATCGAACAGTTGGCGGGCGAACTTAATTTCTCCCAGGTTCATGTAGCTGGTGATCATGGAATTCTTTGCGGACACGTTTTCGTCGGGGAACTGGGCAAGAACGCGTTCAGACGACTCGGTGTCACCTGAATTCGCGTACATTTTTATCATCGAGCTGTGGATATAAGTGTCGGGTTTTATTCCATCTTTGATGATTCGCGCATGTAGTTGTTTACCTTCCGAAAGGGCTTTTAAGTGGGAACAAGCTTTTAGAACATAAGTGTATGTGTGGTTGTCGGGTGTTAGGGTTTCCTCTAAGAGTTTTTTGTAAAATAAAAGTGATTCATGCTGGCGATTAACTAACGTTAAGCATCTGATAATCATGTTGTAGGCATATACATCTGGAAAACGGACTTTCTCAAACAGAGACAAAGCGTCATTGATTTCGCCACATGCAGAATATGATTCGATTAACCTCGTTGTATTAATCTTACGTTTGATCAATCCTGACACCACAAACTGGGTGTGTAATTGCTTGGTTTCTTTAACGTTGTTGCACATTTGCAACAACGTGACAGGCACTGTTACACATGTTGTCATACTATTTATTCTCTTTAGTCTTTCTAAGGGGAAATTTATTTTAGTATTTGAAGTATTGCTATTCGTTCACAGCCATATAAACATTATCCAAGAAACAAAAAGATGAAAGATCGTTTTATATATAGGAAAGTAGGACCACACATATATAGCATGATTGATTACAGAGATGCATTCGTTGTAAAAAAAATACCAAATTTTCTTAGTGGGTAAAGGAAGATATTAATTAATTATACAAAAACAAAAAAAGAATCTCCTTCGTGGGCTATCTAATATTGATGATACAACATTAAAGAATAACTCAAAACAAACTTACAGGAATTTGGCAACATGAATGAGGAATCTTGATTCTTGATCCTTCAA
The DNA here is from genome assembly GCF_052625555.1 of Lactuca saligna. NCBI lineage: Eukaryota > Viridiplantae > Streptophyta > Magnoliopsida > Asterales > Asteraceae > Lactuca > Lactuca saligna. The sequence goes on from NC_136423.1 coordinate 182,320,273, forward strand.
AACCACCGGAAGAATAAGATAAGAAAAGTTGCAGTTAGTGAGAGTAGTAAGGATGGATTGCGGATGATGTGGCTGTTGTTGGTATCGGCTCCTACACCATTCCTTGCTGTTCCTGGTGCTAAAGCAGGGCAGATAAGGCCTACTTTGTCATCGCGACACAAGCTAGCAAAAAGGCCAGGTGGATAGCCGCCATACAGATTGATGTAGCTGAACATTGTTGAAGAACACTCGTTCTCTAAGTCGTTTAAGTCTGCTGCATAAGGACATGCGAAGTCTTTGAAAGCTTGACAACAGAGATCAGCAGGGTAGCGTGGTCCTTTGCAACGACTGGTGATGATTGTGTAATTCATGAACTCAAAGTTTACAGGACAAGCTGCAAGTAAAAGTAAGACCAATCGATTTAATCAAAGTCAAATTCAATATATCAAGAGCATGGATTTGAATCGAAATTGAGCTAAGTCGAGTTCAAAATCTCGTGCTGCAAAACCCTAGCTTATAGATCAACCCGAATCATTCAACCTCATTCTCCAATTTTGAGAATCGAATTAAACCAGATAATTTGGTGATTAAAACAATGAAAACGAGAGAAAACAACTAGAAGTAAGAACAAGCTGATGAGTTCAAATAGATTATGCAGGATAAAAGAGCATACGTTTCTTGGCCTGGAGAAGGTTTCTTCCAATTGAAGCTAAATCAGAGGAGAATACACCATCTGTACACAGAAAACAAGCGACGAAGAAGGGGTTAAAAGTGAAGATCAGACGTAAAACCACTAAATCACAATGAAAATCGGAATTAAAGAAACAAACCTGAAACGGAGACCGGAGAAGAGAAACAAGTAGAGATGCAGAAGAGCAGAAGAAGAAGTGAGATCGAAATCTTCATGTTTAAAGATGCTCCAATTGAAGTCCCGCAAAACGATTGATATTATGATTGTTAGTCTTCTTCTACTTCAACTACGAGAGAGAGAGAGAGAGAGAAGAGAGAGAGAGAGAGAGAGAGAGAGAGAGAGAGGACAGGAAAGGAGGAATTTGAGAAAGACAGCGAAGCACAGTCAGATCCAGGAAATGGACATGGTAGCCAGTAGTGTTTCACGCGGTGTTGCGGAAGGACTTTTTCAATTCGGCACAAAATTTAATTAATTCTAACTAAAATATGTCTCATTTTGTCGATTTTTAGACGGATTATACATAGATAATTGCAAATAATTGCAAATAATTATATTAACAACCCTGCAGTTTCAACGGCATGACATTCAAATTTGACGGGAAATCAAGAAAAATAAAGTAAAAGGAAGCCATTTGATGAAGATATCAATCAACATAAAAGGAGGCAACATGCAGATCACAAACATGAACCGTTACAACTAGCTTGCAATCATATCCCGAGCAAACTAGATGTCTATTTTAATGTTTTGGTTTGGCACCAAGATACACATCACTAGCATTGTCACAATAGACAATGGTAGTGATGGAGATACATTGATAGAGTTTAACGCATCAAGTTTTGCACCCAACTTACTTCGGCAACCACATTAGCAACCTCACTGTATTCAACCCCGACGCTAGATCTAGATATGGTTTCATGCCTATTCGATGACCAGTGAAGCAAATTTGGGCCAAGAAATAAAAAAATAGCCCGATGTGGATCACTTGGTATTTAAGCAACGTGTCCGGTTAACATCAGAGTATACAATAAGACGCCGCATGAGAGAGACAACGAGTTGCAGTTTGAAGTGTGTAGTGTCTTAAATGTATTGTAGGATCTTCTTTAAAGCGGTAATGTGGGACTCACTAGGATCGTTCATGTAGAGGCATATTCGTTGAATTGCATAAGTGATGTCAGGACCGATGAATGTGAGGTACATCAGAACACCACATAGGCTTTTGTATAATGTCATGTCAACAATAAGGGAGATATGACCGATTTTGTTGAGGTATTAGCCAGAGTGCATGTAGGTTTGCAATTAAACATATGGGCACTGAAGTGAATTAAGAGCATTGATTTGACATGCGGAATTAAATTAACACAAAGAACATGGTGATTTGGGTGGTAAAAGATGTATTCGATCATAGTAAATGAGTACAAAAAAGGAACTAGTCTAGAACTTCATAAATATCTCACTCAATAGTCATTATAAACTACATCTCTTAAGCACACCTCTACAAATTGTATGCAACCCACTATATAAAGAGGTGTTTACATCTATGTCTCTCTCTCTCTCTATCACTCTTTTTCTCTCACTATCTCTCTGTAACATCTCAAAAATCATGACAAAATTTTTTTGTTTTTAATCATGTTACTTATAAAACAGTTTACTAAAAAACATCATTGTTATCATATCAATCCATAATCCAATAAGTCAAAAGTCATAAAACATGTCGTGGAATAATAATAATATCAGAGTACAATCCCAAGAACATCAAAGTGCGAAAATCATGAGTGCGATGCGTTGCTACTGTGATAGCTCATTTCCCTTCGAAGAGGAAGTACCTGAAACCAAAACTGAAAATCGTAAGCATAAAGCTTAGTGAGTTCCCCCATCATACCACATACCGTACAATAACATATATAGTCAGGCATATCTGGGTGCCGGCTTCCCATTCGGTCTATTTCAACCGGATAGTTGCCTAGCATATCTGGGTGCTGACCTCCCTTTCGGTCTATTTCAACCGGATAACTACCTAACATATCTCGGTGCTGGCCTCCCCTTCGGTCTATTTCAACCGGATAACTACCTAGCAAATCTGGGTGCTAGCCTCTCATTCGATCTATTTCAACTGGATATCAGGGACTATTTCACCCCTACCACTACCACATAGAATCATAGCATACTGGCACATAGAACATAACAGATAGTGGCATACCAAACAATTATCACACAGATAATCATCTAACTACAAGCTCCTACTAGTGGGCCGACATTGTGGCCTTAGACCCACTTCTACTGGAAGGTAACTCACCTCGTAAAGTTGTGTGTCAAATCTCACAGTAAGTAATCTCTGTTAGCTGCTCTGATGACTCCATACTATCATAATCACAATAACACTCAATCAGAATCTATAGCACTACTTAGGGTAAAATGACCATTTTACCCCCTTGGCCTAATTTGAACCATTCATAAGGCCCAATTCTAACTTAATAAACCAGCTCACATATTGCCCATTAAAGGCTCCCTAGGGGCCCACTAATGGCCTAATTTTATGAATTGGACCGTATTCCCCAAATAGGCCCATTACAAGTCCAAAAGTTCTTAGTCCAATAATAATTTTAAAAGACCCAACATGGCCCAATGCTCTACTCCAGATTCCCAGGCCCAAAACTATACTCTACAGTAAGCCACATGGCCCAATAGTCCAGGATCAGTCCCCTAAGGCCCAAAAAGCCCAACGTAGCCACTCTGCATGCGTACACGCAACGTACTTGGCATGTACACCTAGCGTACACTGGCCTTGACCGCAAACAGGAAGTTGACCCAGTACGTGCAGTGTACCAGGGTGTACACTTAGCGTACTGGCCAACTTTCTTGGGACTTCATTTGTGACTTAATCCATTAAGTCCTCATGTCCAAAATGTTGATCCATGTCCTTTAAGACCTCCTAATCCATAAAGTCACAAACTTTATGTGCTTGCATGCATGGTTGAGGGTCAAAACATGATTTTGGTCCTTCAACAAGCTTTATAATCATCAAACACTTGCATGGTTGTGGCTTAATCATCAAGGTCCGATTTTTATGACTCTTAGTGCCTCTAAGAGCCCAAAAGGAGAACTCTTATGGTCTGAAATCGTCAAGATGCAAGAAGCCTCAACAATGGCATCCAAAAGTGGCATAAAACACCTCAACATCAAATCTAAGTATGCAATGATCAAGTTTGAAGCTTGATACCTCAAATAAGTCAGAAATGGTGCTAATCTTCTAGATCTACAAGCTCCTTTTGAATCCTTGCTCCTTCTCCAACCTCCTTTTTATCTAAAACATCAAAATCACACAAAGAAGCTCTCAAATGGCAAAAATACGCAAAAGTAGGTTATGGTTTTCGAGGTAGCTGCTTAAGGGTGATAGGAAGGCTGGTCCAAGGACATAAGGTCCTTTAAATAGGGATCAAACCCTAAAATTTAGGGTTTAGGACCTGCGTGTGTACGTTGCGTGTACCCTTTGGGACGCTAGGTGTACGTGCATGGCCTCCCCGCCTAATTCTCTTGAGGACGTTGAGTGTACCTGGCATGGTACGCCCCACGTAATGGCCTTCTCAGCCCAATTCTTGAAGCCCAACTATCCTTTCCCAAACCAAAACAACCCATTATTCAATAAGATAAATAATATTAATACCTGATAAATCTCGAATGTTACAAATCTCCCCCACTTGAATTAGACTTCTTCCTCGAAGTTCGTTGTTCCTGCTGAAAATAACTCGGCGTAGTGCTCCCTCATCTCATATTCTGGCTCCCATGTCCATTCCGAACTCTTGCGGTGCTGCCACTGCACTTTCACCAGCTCTACTTCCTTGTTCCTCAGCGCCTTCATCTTCCTATCTAGAATGGCTATCGGTCACTCGATGTAGTTCAGACTGTCATCCACCTTAATATCCCCGAGAGGCACTACTGCAGAGTCATCCACCAAGCACTTCCACAGCTGGGAGATGTGAAAAGTACTGTGAATCTGGCTAAGCTCGGCTGGTAGATCCAGCCTATATGCCACCTTACCCACCCGGGTTGCAACCTTAAAGGCACCGATGTACCTGGGGCCCAACTTTTCTCTCTTCCTGAATCGGATGACACATTTCCAAGGTGACACCTTAAGGAGGACTATATCCCCGACCTAGAATTCTAGGTCCGAACGACGCTTGTTGGTATAACTTTTCTGCTGACTCTGAGCAGTTTGAAGCCTGATCCGAACCTGCTGAATCCTCTCCGTCGTCTTGAGTACCACTTTGGTACTCCCCATGACTCTGTGCCTAACCTCACCCCAACATATAAGGGTCCTGCACTTCCTCCCGTACAACATCTCGAAGGGAGGACGATCAATACTCCAGTGGTAGCTATTGTTGTAGGAAAAAACTCTGCCAATGGAAGGTAGGTATCCCAGCTACCACCAAAGTCTATAACACAAGCCCACAACATGTCCTATAATTTCTGAATGGTCTGCTCGCTTTGTCCATCCGTCTACGGGTGAAAAGCAATGCTAAAGTGCAGACGAGTACCCAACTCGTCATGAAATTTCTTCTAGAATCTGGAAGTGAACCACACGTCTCTGTCAGAAATCACGGAAACTGGCACTCAATGTCGGGCTACTACCTCTCGGATGTAGATATCGGCCAGCTTCTTGGCCGAGATGCTCTCCTGGATCGGTATGAAATGGGCACTCTTGGTTAACCGATCCACGATGACCCAAATCGAATCCACTCCTCGTGCAGTCCTGGGAAGCTTTGTGATGAAATCCATAGTAATATATTCCCATTTCCACATTGGGATATCCAACGGTTGTGATATATGCATATTTAGACATATATTTTGTATAGAATATTAATACTTTTTGACTATTTTAAAGCAATTAATGAACAAAAGGTACTTAATTATGTCTAAATTGTATTTTCAGCCTAAAAAAAGTGCTCGAAAGCAAAAGGAAGTGAGAATAGCAATCGGGAGCTCAGGAAGTAAACAAAGAAGAAAAGTGTCAAAAATCCTGAAGGACTCGGCGAGTCAATGCCTAACTCGAAGAGTCATGTTGAACCTTCACGAAGCAATATAAATCCTCGTCGTACATGGATTTTTAATCAACGACTCGGCGAGTTAGTCCCTGGAATCGACGAATCAACCCTATTTCCAGAAATCTATAAATAAGGACTTTGAGATCGGCACCCGATTCTTCTCTGGAACCCTTGGAGGCTAAGTTGTGATTGAAGGTTCTGCTGGAGCGTGGGAAACTGAAGAATCAAACCTACATTCGATTTTGAGGAGAATCAAGGCAAAACAAATTTACTCTTTACTTAATCTCTTGTTAAAACTATGTGTGAACCAATTGATTTTGTTTTTGAGGTAGTTTCTACTATAATTTTTTTATTCTTTATTATTTTTTTTTTAAATCGCCAAATCAAATCAACCATGCCATAAAAATCAAACCATATTAACAAATTAGTCTACCTTAAACAGAATCTAAAAGTTTTATCTCATAATTACAACAGAAACTAAATCAAAAACAAAATCAATTGGTTCACACATAGTTTTAACAAGATATTAAGTAAAGAGTAATTTTTTGCCTTGATTCTCCTCAAAACGAATGTACGGCTGATTCTTTAGTTTCCCATGCTCCAGCAGAACCTTCAATCATATCTTAGCCTCCAAGGGTTCCATAAAAGAACCGGGTGTCGATCTCAAAGTCCCTATTTATAGATTTCTGGAAACAAGTTCGATTCGTCGAGTCCAGGGACTGACTTGCCGAGTCCTTCATTAATAATTTGTGTGCGGCAAGGACTTCTATTGCTTCGTGAAGGTTCAACATGACTCGTCGAGTCAGGCATTGACTCACCGAGTCTTTCAGGATTTTTGACACTTTTCTTCATTATTTACTTCCCGAGCTCCCGATTGCTATTCCCGCTTCCATTTGCTTCCGAGCACTTCTTTTAGGCTGAAAATACAATATAGACATAGTTAAGTACCTTTTATTCATTAATTGCAATAAAATAGTCAAAAAGTATTAATATTATATACAAAATATATGACTAAATATGCACATATCAAAATACCTCACACTTGACTTTTGCTTGCTCCCAAGCAAAACTGAATTTTAACATATTGGCATCACATAAATAATTCCAATCAAACCCAGTCATTATGCCAAGACCACAACGCATGGATTTGTGTCTAAAATTTTTCCTAAGGACCCCCTTTAATTCTAAATACTCACAATCCTCATAAACACTCACACACTTCTTTTGAACAACGCTCATTTTATGCATCCCTCCGAATCCATCCGCAAAAAACTTCCTAACCTCAAGGTATTTTTGGTTGAACAACCCAAGCATACATAATCTAGCAATTACAACTTTTCAATACCACAATGGAGCTCTTTAGAATTCTTCACTTCTTTGATTTTTGGTATCTTCAACTTTTTGAATTTTTTCATAACTTTGATCTTTTGATCTTCATACTATGACTGCTCCAAAATTCTTACAACTTTTTCTTGTAATTCTCTCTCTTTTTTAACATGTAACTCACTTTTTTTCACTCAAAACCAACATGCTTAAGTAGTGGCAGTCAACTTCAAACTTTATTGGTTAAAGATATTAGTTTTTCTGGATACATTTCTAGTACACGATGCTAAACATATTGCATCCCTCAAACTAAGCAATGTTGTGTTTTTGTCCCATGATTTCACTAGAATAAAGGATGCTACAAATGCACTATAACGTATATTGGCTCAACTAAGCATTTGAATCATCATAAAATTATCAAACATAATACTAGCATGAAATCCTAATTGCTTTTACCAAATTTTCTAAATAAATCCCTAGCAATTTTATGCAAAAAAATTTAAATTTTTTACTAATATAACCAACCCCCTACCCCACACTTAATTCATGCAATGTCCTCATTGAATGCTATACATGATAAAAAAAAAAAAAAAAAAAAAAAAAAAAAAAAAAAACTTAAAAGTAAAGAGGGAATCGGAACTAACTTCCCTGGGATAGCAGTCTCAAGGTTGATCTTCTTCATGAAAAAGCTTTATCTTCAATTGACTTTAGACATGGGAATAGCTCATCCATGCCTTGTGCGTCAAATCTCGTGTGGTAAAGCTCCAAATATAGACGGAAAAAGTCTCGAGAATCTTCAGGAATTAATCTTCAAAGAATATGAGTAATGCTCGTACCAAATATGGTTAAATTGTAAACTTGAATATGGAATATTGAGTGACTCGTCGAGTCAATATGATAACTCGTCGAGTAGACGAGTAGTAGCGTATCTAGCAGAAAATTCGTGAAATTGCACAGGGACTCGTCGAGTCTAGGGTGTACACTCGACGAGTACAACACTGAGTGGAAAAAAAATTCTTCTACCTCGAATCCGTTTCTGAGGTGTTTGGAAATGACAAATTAGTATTCCTCCTTCAGTTTTCTTCAGTAAATAACACTATTTAACCCCTTTTCACTACCGGGCTCGATCTTAAACTCAAAACTCCACATTTTCGTCTAGACTCGACTATTCGCATTACTCTCTCTCTCTCTATCTATCTATCTATCTATCTATCTCTTTCTCTTTCTCTCTCTAATCCCTTGCATGCATACCCTTACTCTAATTCTGAAAAGAACCAACAACAAACACATGTAATAAAAAAAATAATTAAAATCCTAATTAATCCTACTCACTAATAGTTCAAACAAACTAACAAACCAAACAAATAAAAATTGTTTTAAACACAAAATCAACAAATAAAAAGGATATATCTCAGTCTTCATCTTTTTCCTCTTCATCATCTTCTCTCACCCCACTCCCCTCGGCTTCACTCCTTCGCGCGTTTATCCGCTCTTCCCAAGTAGGCACGTAAGGAAATTCGCCCCCATCTACATGTTGGATGTTAAAATGATTAAACATTTGAACAAATGGCCGGTTGTTAAAATTTAAGCCTCTCCCCAAATCGTCTTGGTAATTTCTTGCCTCTATGTTATACCATTCTACTGGTACCTCATCATCAACCGGAATCATCGGTGGGTCATCATGCGCTTGAGCATGTCTTGGCCTAACTCTCCTACCCGGTACTCGGGTCCCACCACCTCATCCTCATTCAGTATAACATAATGGCCCCTCCATAATCTTCAATAATCCTTGCTCTCCTATAAAGAATGACATTGGATTCAACCCACGCTCACATGTATCACTTCATGGAATTTATCTGGAATGATCGTGAGACGGTAATATCATATAAGTCTTCAAACCTAGAGATATGAGTTGTTAACTATGAGTTGGTTATACATTGATTGTACGAAAACGCATTGGTAACTTGATGTTATAAAACGTGCCTTTGTGTACAATTCAACAAGTAGTAGAACAAGCATATGAGTCGAAGTTTATCTGTTCCTTCTTGGATTAGAAGCGATATCTAGGCCCCTCGATGATTTTGTTTTGACCTATGTACCAGGCCCGGTTAGAACTAAATTGATGTGTTCGATTAAGTTCTATGTCAACCAAATCGGAAATCGGAAACAAACTGGACAATAAGCAAGACATTGTTCCATGTATTTGTCCGGCAGATATTTAGAACAGAGGATTATATGATCACTTATCTTAAATGGCGTATCATCATCATCTCAGTTCCGCGAGATCTTGAAAGAGCTACGATTGATGATCAGTTCCTGAAGTCATTCTTGTAGTTATAGTTATTAGACTTATCCAAGTGGGAGACTGTTGGATTAGGTGTCTAAATTCATAAATATTCCTGGAATGTGCTTGACCCGATTAGCATGGTCCATTTGGGTTGCATGGAATTGCAACACTTGGATAGACTAAATGAGAGAAATAACACTTAAGGTTTATTAATATATTAAAAGTTCTAATATATTAATAATAATATTTAACTACTATTGATCAAGAATTAATTTAGAATTGATTGAGTGATCAAAAAGAGACTAATTAAATATATGGGGTTGATTGTGTAAATCATCTATTCTTGTATAGTTGGGCTAATGATCCATGGTTTGTATGGATTATGTTAAAACCTATAATGTGCTCCATGGATAGTCCATGGAGGTTACAAACCCATGGATCATGTAATATGCAAAGCCATGACAATTAGGGTCTACATGGTGTAACCCTAATTGTGTCACAACTATATAAAGACCCCATGTCTAGGAAAATCGGCCACTACAAGCAAGTAATTGAGGGCTAGCCGATTTTGAGGTGTAAGTGTACTTCTCTCAAAGTTATTCTAAGTGTTTTGGTGTTGTGTGAGACATTTGAGGAACCACACTTGGGGTGCTAGGCTCACAAGGTTTTCAAGGAATCCAAGCAACTAAAAGGTATGTTCTTATACTAGCATTTATGTTTTAAAGTTCCCCATGTCATGCTAGTTAAGTTAAGAACCTTGGAAAATCATTTGTGCATGTATCTTAGTAAAACATAGATCCAAGGTTTCTAGGGTTGCATGTACACCTTAGGAGTGTTGGAATGTCCAAAACCCTTCAACAATTGCATTGCATATTTACATCCATCCTTTAAGAATACAACACCCATCCTTTCCAACTTATCAATGTACGACTTCAGTTTCAAAATGTGAGTACACACATAATTTCCATCTTCATTTTTACATGCCAATAGGGGTTGAGTTGTTTTATATCTTTCAACTTGAGTAAAATGTGACATTAGGAGAGTCACAGGAGGAGGACGTTAAAGAATTGAAGAGAGACGATGCCCTGTTCCACCATTTCCTAAGGAAGGGAAGATATTTACATCTTGACTTGAAAGTGGAATACCATCTCTAGAAGAACGAGGAATACAAAATCTATCTTCCTAAGACATCTAAATGTAGGAATAGAGAATTTAAGTTAATCCATAATTATTAACCCATATTTAAATTAAGGCTAGGATTCACATTTTCATTTTGTAATATGAAAAGGGGTGTCATAGTCATATCACAAAACTATTTTAAGTAGGTAGAATCATCTCACCAATTTCAATCACATAAAACTCCTAGATCTTTGATATTTTTTAATCTTATCAATGACATGTTTAATCTTGATTATGCTCTTACTAATTATGACTGGGATGTCGATGATCACAGTTAAGATGTGAATAACCATGCAAACCCCCTCAAACACCCTCGATCAATTTGTAATCTCTCATTGAGGTGTCGGTTAACCACACACGCTCCATCAACAATTATAAACAGGAGTTGTTTTATCATTTCATCTTTATAGTCCCAAATTAGCGTGTCGGTTAATCACACATGCTCCACTAATGACTTATAAAGAAATGATGTGTGTTTTCATGGACTAGCATATAATTTCACATTTTTCCTAAAGTAACTACAACTTGATTTTAAAAGAAGGTTCTAGTACTTTATATCATTATACTTGTAATGAGATTATAAGGTGTTTCTTTATAGCATAACCTCGTGAATGAGACATATTATTGATTCAAATGACTTTTCCTATACATATAGTAATTAATCTTATAATACATATATAAGGGTGTATTTTTAATAAAAATTAAAATACAAGGTTTAAAATTAATTATCTGAATTAATCGACCATTTATTTAATCATTTAAACATTTAAAATCAATTATTTACCCAAGTAATTAATTAATCATTTAGACCATTTATGGATTTAATGTTTATCTTTTAATGAATCATTTAATTAAATTATTATTAATTGATCCATAAGGACAATATTAATTTATCTTATAATTAATTATTATCTTATCTAAGATTATCTTCTAATGTTTAGGGTTTTATTTAATCATCTAAGACAACCAAAACTTGGATTTTGGCTGAATCAAAATAGATAAATACCAAATAACAACCACATATATCTTATTAGGCAAAAAATTCCAAAAAAATCTGGATCTGAGCTGAGTTCAAGTCGTGACAAATGCACTGTCATGTTGCGAAGACAGTTTTTGCAAAAAAAAAAATGTTCGATTCAACAAATGTGCTTTCAGTGTTAGATGCACCAAGAAGATTTGATAGCACTAATAGGTTTATTAGGTTACAACAATATGCACAATACGGAAAACACTTAACAATTAAATGGGTGTAACACTAAAAAATCACAATAATTTAAATTTTTCAAAATCAACCATTCATTATCGTTGTTTACAAAAATAGTCATTGTTTCAAAAGTATTATTTCCAACTTAGAGTTTTCCCCAAGATCCAGTGACAAAATAGGAAAATGTGTACGATCACGCCTTTGCTTTTCCACAATCCTCTAAAGTACCTAAAACAATAAACTAAAAACTGTAAGCCAAAGCTTAGTGAGTTCCCCCAAAGTACTAGCACACATACACACGCACACACATATATAACAACATATACTGGGTCCACAACTAGAAAGACTAAAACACCCCCGAGCCCTCAGTATTAGTCTGACATGTCATTTGGGCCCTCAACTCATATCTGGAATGCTCCCAAGCCCTTAGTATGAGTCTGTCTTGCCATTCGAGCCCTCAGCTCATATATGGAATGCTCACTGTTTTGTTGGCTACAACATAAAGCAGTACCACCTCAAGCCAACCCACTATGTCGATATATGTAACAGCTAAAGATAAACACACAAACTAGCATAATACTATCCTAACCAGGAAAAAAAATCTAGTGTGCCGACATTGGTTCCTTCGATCCATGGGTATAGTGAGGAAGACCCACCTCATAGTGTGAATGTAGTCTGAATAAATACTTGCTCTGACAACTAACTCAACCCGACTCCTAAATATCATAACATTTCCAATTAAATTAATAACACTTTCCCCAAAATACCCTTGGTTAAAATTGGTCAAAATCAACAAGTCAATTGAGTCAACTCAGGGCTCGTACGCGGGGCGTACTAATGGTCCAGGACGCCAGGGCGTAATCTACCTATGCACAGCGTACCAGTTGGTACACCCAGCGTACGCAACAATTATCTATCTTAATCTATTAAGAGCTTATTACTTTGACTTAATATGTCTAAATGCAGATCCAAGGCTAACATACCACTAACAGTCATAAAGCTTCCAACTTATGACTTTGCCTGCCCAATAAGTGCTTAATACACAAAATACCAACTTCTTAACACCTTCTAGAGCATGCATGGGGAAAAACTAAGCATCAACACCACATTTTAGGTCTAAAAGGACAACTTATTCAATTAAGAGCATGCCATGCTCAAGAATCATTATAGTTGGGACCAAAAAAGCCCTAAATGAAGAAATGGCTAGATCTACGAGATATGATGATCAAGCAATGAGCTTTTTACCTTGTGGAGGTTGCTAGCAAGTGGAGAATCCCAGATCCAAGCTTCACCTAAGCTCTAAAGTCCTTCTACCAACTCCTTCTTCAAGAACATCACCAAAGCACATAAATGAACTCTTCTCACTTAGGGTTTGCTAGAGGGACATTTTCTCAGGTGGAAGCTGATGAGGAAATGAGAAATGAGGTGATAATGATGCTTATATATGGACCAAACCCTAAAAATTAGGGTTTGAGGATTTATCACGTACACTGTGCATATCTGTTGTACACCTAACGTACTAGGGTACGCCCCAGTACGCTCAGCATACACAACGTACGCCCAACGTACTAACTCTTTGGCTAAACTTGACAAAATGCCAATATAGGTCATTCTTACAATCTTTCTCAAGCACAAGGGTCATAATGGAATATTCCTTTATACATAGGGTTAAAATTGAAAATACCTCATCATTGAGATGTTACAGAAGGACACATGCAACCTAAAAGGATCTACGTCTTACACTTTGAAGGCAGCATACTTTGAATAAAAAAAATCTAACATGAACCCCAGAAATTTTGAAATTAAGAATTCAAAGTTACATACCTTAAACTTGTTATAGCAAACAAGTTACTTCAATCATTCCATTGAAAAGCTTGGAAAGCTACCACCAAAATAATGATGCCTCTAATGGCTTACACCCAAACCTTAGAACTAGAAAACAATTGAGGTCGGAGGAGAAGAGGTATTTTTTTTGTTCGGTTCCTTTAGGGAAGTGAGAACCACAAATTTAAATTCCCAAGGGGTCATATTTATAGCTAGGGGTCACAACGAATTTATTTTATTTGAATAATAAAATATTCAGATTTTATATAGGGCTAATGGCAAAAAAACCCTCATATTTTCACAAAATTGACGGATTTTCCCGAAGTTCAAATTTAGGTCCATTTTTGCCTTAACCTTGCATTTAATGTATCGTTTTTGCCAAGTAGTCGGTTTCCCTTTAATCAACCGGTTACCATTTGCTTAGGTGGAAGGCTAATTAACATCGTTTGGAAAAATCTCCAATTTTGTTACATACATTAAACTGTCGCATCTCATCTCCCTCTATAACCCGATCACTCTTCACCTTTTCTCATTTCATCGACTGTATACAAAGAGAAAAAAAAAAGGTTTTCTTGGAGACAATTAGGTTAAAAGTGTTCTTCAACATTTCTTCAAAAGGTAAGGTTTTTACAGGTTGACTGAAATTACATTTAAATTCAACATTTCTTGAAATGTGTTCCTAAAGTTAGTGTGTTGATGCAAGAGGGTGTAATGGCTTCATCAGACGAAGGGTACACTGACCCCTTTGTTGGCATACATGAGCCATTTTTTAGCTTAAGTAAAATGGATTTTGAACTCCACGAAATTTACATGGACCACAAACCAGAGGAAGAATTTGTGTCCTCACTTGATAAATGTAAGGATATCTACCTAGATGTTCTATTAAGTGATGAAAACCTACGAAATTCTAGTATGGCAGATGAAATCAGAGCACAAGTGTACCATGCTACTGATTGGCAGAGTGATGAAGATGAACAAGAGGTATTGAAAAATAACTATAATTCATGACCCAACCATCAAGTGGGACAAGATGGTACCAAAGCTTGGTGAAATCTTTGAATCCCCTGCCCAACTGAAGTTTTGTGTCACCAATTATGTAGTCTCACATGGCTATAGAATATACTTTGAAAACTGTGATAGTAAAAGAATTGTAGCTAGATGTGGAAATAGGAATGAAGAGAATAAATGCCCTTTCAGAATTTATGTTGCATGGATGTACAAAGAAAGATCTTTTCAGATCAAAGCTATGAATGGTGACCATGAATATTCTAGGCAGTTTAAGTTTGGATCCATTGTGTCCCCTGAATGGATTGGAAGACATTATGTGACTGATTGCAAATAAGCCAAAGATGAAACTTCAGGAAATGATTGATGACATCAGACAAAGGTATAAGTGTGTGGTACCTATAGGACAAGTTAGAAGGGCAAGAAAATGGGCCAAAATTCTAATAGAAGGTAAACTCACTGAGCATTATGCAAGGATATGGGATTATGCCTATGAATTGTTAAGGTCAAACCCGGGGTCCACATGTCAAGTTGGTGTAACAGCCAATCTAGACGGAAAGAATTATTTTCACAAGTTTTACATTTGTTTCAAAGCACTAAGTGTTAGCTGGAAAAGAGGATGTAGGAGAGTAATTAGGCTTGATGGGTGTTTTCTAAAGGGGCAGGTGAATGGTGAACTGCTAACAGCCATTGGTAGAGATGTCAACAACCAGGTTTATCCAATTGCATGGGCTATTATTGATGTGGAAAATAAGTCCAACTGGACTTGGTTCCTTGAGCTACTTAGTAGAGATCTAGACCTTATTGATGGAAGGGGCTTGGTAGTTATATCAAATCAACATAAAGTAAGTTTCTATATAACATATTAATCCTTTTCAAATTACTTATAAATACTTACATGTATGCTGGTTTTTGTATAGGGTTTGTTGCAATCTGTAAAAGATATATTGCCACATGTGGAGCACAGGCAATGTGCGCGACACATATATGCAAAATTTAGAAAAGCTTACACTGGGTTGGAGTTCAAGAAGCTGTTTTGGGCTACAACTATGAGCTGTGTGGAAGGTGATTTCAAGAGATATATGGACAAAATTAAAAAGCTCAATAGTGGTGCATATGAGCATTTGATGTCCAAAGAACCCCAAATATGGTGTAGAGCTTACATGAGTATAGGGTATGCATGTGAGGCAGTGGAGAATGGTATATCAGAGTGCTTCAACTCCATCATTGTGGATGCTAGGAAAAAACCATTGATCACAATGCTTGAAGACATAAGGATATACATCATGGATAGGTTTGCTCACATGATTGAAGAAAGCACTAAATGGAATACCCGTATATGTCCAGCAGTGTTAAAAAAGATGAAGCTTTTTGGGAAGAACATGAGGTAACACTTTAACATGTAACTTTTGTTTTAATTTCATTAGGTAACATTTTAACATGTAACTTGTGGATGTAGGTTTTGGTTAATAATTCATAGTCAACAACATGTGTTTGAAGCAAGGAGAGGATGTGATAGCTACATGGTGGATTTGGATGGAAGGCATTGTACCTACATGTTATGGGATACGGCTGGGATCCCATGTGTTCATGTCATTGCAACCATCAACTATATCCATCAAACAACTGATGAGTATATTGATGACATGTTTTCCAAGGAACAATTCCTTAAGTGTTACTCTGCTAACATTAGTCTAGTGAATGGTTCAAATCTATGGCCTCAAACTGAATTCATAAAGCCCTTGCCACCAGTGTCAAGGAGAATGCCTGGTAGGCCAAAGGTTAATAGAAGGAGACATGTAACTGAAAACGAGGGAAGAGTACACAGCCCAAGAACTGTAAGGTGTGGTAAGTGCTTTGAGTATGGTCATAACCATAAGGGATGCAAGAATGAAACCAGGGAACCTGTCCCTATGTCACCAAAAAAGAAATGAAGGCCAAGGAAGGAACAATGTGAACCCAGTCAAGCATCATGTGATAGGTCTGAGAGGCAGGAAGCAGTTCCTATGCCACCAAAGAAGAAAGGAAGGCCAAGGAAAAAGGTCCGATCTGACCCAGATCAAGCATCAGGTTTTAAATTTGTTAAAAGCAAAAAGAAGTTGGGGATAAACAGAGGTGGTGGCATTGTGGAAGATAGACTTCTACTTGATGAACATGATGGTTTAGATGGTCATGTTAAAGGTAGGGGATATAAGGAACAAGTGAAAGCTATGTTTGACAAAGAAGATATTGATGATGACAGTTTGGTTGATATGATGTGCACTTTTGAAGCTTCTCTTAGCCAACCAAAGGATAATTATCAGAAAGGTGATGGATTCCAAGATGCAATGGATGCTATTATTCAAAGTATTCTTCATGCTAATGATGACAAAGGTGTTGATGATGTTGAACCTGACTTAACAAAAACACTTGATGAGGTTGAAGATGCAATGGATGCTATTCTTAAAGTTACTGATGAGAAAAGTCAATCTGAGAATGAGGGTAATCCTGAACCTGAATTCACTGAAGAAAGTGCAAGTGATGTTCTCCTAGAGATGGTGATGCTAGATCTAGAAAGTGTAGCAGACCTACTTGGGGCAGGATATAACATGGCTGAAATAGAGAGCATGAGAGATTTTTAAGTTGAATTGAATGATATGCCACCAGTTGAGATGGTTAGTTTGACTTCATCATTTTATAATTGCTAACATTAGTAACCAACATGTTTATATCTTTTATTAACAAGTATTTTTCAAAATTTTGTTAACAAGATGTGAATGAAGTTGAGGATATTCCATATGTTGATGGTGTGATGGAAGGAAATGAAGGTGATGGTCTTATACATGATGGTGTGGAGGAAAATGAGGGTGATGATGTTGATGAAGTAGCATGTGAATGTGATGGTGAGGGTGATGGAAAGGGTGATAGTGTTGGTAAGGATGATGGAGAGGGTGATGGTGATATTGAGGATGAAGGTGATGGTGTTGGTGAGGTGGATGTGACATATATGGAGGGAAATGATGTTGATGATGAAGGGCATGTACCACTTAGAAGGACAAGAAAGCCTTCAGAAAGGATCATCCTGCAAAAGCTGAAGAAACCTTGTTTTGACACAGATGGAAGGGGTTCCATAGCTAGCTATCCAGTAGATTTGGAGTAGTTACCTAGGTATATGGGGGCAAAAGTGGGGATGGTATCATTGGGCAACTGTATAGGTAGCCCTTTTTGGTTATTTTTTGATATACACCCACTACTTGCAGCATACATCAATTTGTTTAGTGTTACATTATAGCTTGCCTTTTTTGGATATTTTTTAGGCTTTTGGGTACATGTTTTGGTATACAAAACGGATGGCTGCTACATGCTAGTAAAACTTATGTAATGGATGCTTTATATTAAGGTTTATAATGGATGCCCCCTATTATGGTAACCATGATGTTTTTATTTTATTTTCTAGTACATGTTAAGCATTAACAATGTACTTTTATTAGTGCAATTCCTTTTATGCAAGTTAGTGCAATTCCATTCATGCAAAGTTTACTTTCATTGTGAATGTAACCAAGGGTATTTTAGTACAATTCCTTTTATTGCAATGTACTTTCATTGTACTTCCATTCATGCAACATATACATGAGATATCAATTAACTACCATTAATAACATTACCGTTAATACCCTTAATACATTAGAAACATGCAACATTCATCCGTATGCAAGTTAGTGCAATTCCATTCATGCAATTCCCTTAATACCATTAGTGCAACATTCACCCGTATGCAAAGTGAGATAGCAATTAACTACCATTAATATCCTTAATACATTAGTGCAATTCCATTCATGCAAAGTTTACTTTCATTATGAATGTAATCAATGGTATTTTAGTACAATTCCTTTTATGCAATGTACTTTCATTGTACTTCCATTCATGCAACATAAAAATGAGATAGCAATTAACTACGATTAATAACATTACCATTAATACCCTTAATACATTACAAACATGTAACATTCATCTGTTCAAAAAAGACATTACAAAGATGTAACAATTCTTGATTGTCCTTAATATATTACTAATACAGGAAAAACCAACAAAACTACATCTTAATAACCACTATTGCTAGCATCAACGATATAACCACTAACAACCCTATGATCACTTCTAACAATCGCTTGATCTCCTCTGTATGACACATCTCCATATTTTGACCTAGTTCTTCATCCGCCCATTTGAAAAAACCACAATTGCCTCCTTCCACCTACAACAAAAAAAATTAGGGTTCTATTACATAAGTTCCTCTTTGGGAAGTTAGAGAAGCCCTAAAATTTTAGGGAGAAATTAGTGCAAAAATAAATAGATTTTTACCTAATAATTAGGGCAGCCCCAAAATTTTCGTCTTGGGTTATCAGGTGTCCGTGAGATTGATACACCACAAACATCACCACAGTCGCATCTTATTACCTTCTCGTTCCTCATTTTTGTACCACCATTAAAGCTTGATTTTGAAGACAAAGTTGTCATTTATCTGTTGTAGTCTGTGACTAACTGTGGGGGTCGAAGGGATCAATTGCACACGAGGATGTCTGTGAATGAGTTATTAAATGATAAATGTCACGTATCTTCCACCTAAGCAAGTGGTAACTGATTGATTAAAGTGAAGTCGGCTACTTGGCAAAAACGACACATTAAATGCAAGTTTAAGGCAAAAATGGACCTAAATTTGAACTTTGGGCAAATCCATCAATTTTGTGCAAATATGAGAGTTTTTATGCCATTAGCCCTTTTATTTATTCGAAACAATTATCCTTATCAGCTTCAGGAACCCTACCCCCCCCCCCCCCCTCAGAAAACCGTTCACCCTATAGAACCCTCTAGAAATTTCTTTTCTTGCTCAACTATGAACAATTACACTACACACTTTACACATTTAATTAATTCTAATTAATCATAAGTTAATTTTAGATTAATTCTGATTAATAATTAATCAATTCTAACTGATGTCATATTAATTTATTAATCATATAAATTAATAATCAACTATTTTAACTATTGATCTCATATTAATTTATTAGTCACATAATAAATTAAAAAATCAACTATCTATTTCCAATTAATATATTAATCATATAATATGTTAACAAATCATTTCCTTATAATTTCCTATTAGTTTATTAATTATATAATAATCTAATAATCATTGTCTCTCTACAATTATCATTCTAATCAAGTTCTACTTATAAGCTTAATCCACAAAATACTTTGTTAATAATTACAAGAGTATATCAATTTAATTATGAATTTAGACATCTTATCCAACACAAACGAAATTCCAAAAAAGTGAGAAGAGGTGACGAATGAGACCAACTATATAATTGAATTTTGGCAAAAGACGAGTGTAGTTTACCAATTTCTTTTATAGTACTGTAGCATCAATATTGTCGAGGAGATCGGTAATTATATTGATTCTTATGTAGTCGTTCATGATGAATCATCATCGTTAAATACTATAAATTCTACAACTCTAAATCATTGCAAAACATACTCTTAATCCGAGTTGAAAGTTAGAAAAATGGTTTAAGTGAATGGTATATAAAATATAATTGTATTTTTATTATTATTCTGGTCATGCAAATGCAAATTCAAATGCAATTATGTGAAACCGATGGTCCAATAATTCACTTAAATGGTTCATTGGACAATGACTTCCACTTAAGTAAAAATATTGGCATTGTGGTTGATACCGTGTAAAGCATATAAAGGTATTTGATATTTTTAAGATGATAAGATCCTTCTAAAAGCCATGGTTGTCTTCCTCTTCCATCAAAGCCCTTTTAACTAGAAAAATAAGGGTCTAACAACGTTTTGGTTACTTTTTTTTTTTTTTTTTGGAGAGAAGCAAACTATTTCATGTTATTGATTTCTAGTTTTTATAACACCAACTAATTCTTAGAGTTTTAACCAATCATTTAAAAATCAAAATTTTTTAGTTGAATCTAGACGGTTCAACCGTCTGTTCAACATGTTAAATCATCGGTTTACATCTGGCAGTGGTGTGCGTCGGCTTTCGAATTCTGTATATTTTTGATAACTTTATCTATGAAGTTATTTAATTTTCTTTGGAAATCGACTATTTTCTAATGGGTTAAGTGAAAACCAACTATCAAAGTCCAATAAACAAATTCAAACAGTTTTTATTGGTTATATCACACAGGTTCGACCCGGTTTTTGAAAAAAAATGTTTGGTGCAATCCGGTTTAGAACTTAGCGTAAAACTTAGCGTAAAACCAGTTGTTGTTGAATCGTTCTCGTCTCCGGTTCCTGATCCAACCGGTTCAATCAGCCGGTTTGTATTATAAAATTCCTACATTTAGTTCTTAAAACCATCATCTGTGGATGAATAGTTAGTACCAAATTTTGATCGTATACCTCTACTGAACCGATATTGAATTTAAACATATAAAACAATACTCACTACTCTAAAATCACAAAATTAAGGATTTGATATTATCACAAGTCTTAGTATCGAAAATTGATAGCATTCCTATACCGATATCGATGATGTTAGTTCGGATCGATACCAATTCCGTCTCATTGTCATCCCTACCATTATCCCTACCATTATAAGAAAGGATTTGGGAAAAGATAAAACAATATAATATAAACTTTAACATAGAGCTGTACAATGGCGGCCCCAGACCAATCTTGGGTTGGTCTCGAAACAATCCAGTCTTTTTGAGGTCGGTATCGGAACGGTCCTGTCTTTTTTCGAGTCGGTTCCGTTCGGTCTTTTTCCGATTCGGTCTTTTTTTGGATCGGTCTTTTTCGGTCTTGTCTCTTAGTCTTTCCATGCGCCTTTTTGGTTCGATTTATGGGTTTTTTTGTTCGGTTTCGGTTTTTTCAATTCTTTTGTTTCGGTTTTCAGTTTTTTTCATTAACAAATATGAGATTATCACCAAAATTATAAATTAAGATTTATTAAAAATGATAATTTAAATTTAATGAAAGAAAAAAATGAAATAAATTAGATAGTTTATTATTAAAATTTGTATAATTAAGGCAAAAAGTATATATTTATAAAACTTGGTTACCGGTCTTTTTTTCCAAACCAGTCTCTTTCGGTCTCAGACTGGTCCGGTCTTTTTTATGACTGGTCTCGAAACAGTCTAGTCTTTTTCGGACCGGTCTCGAGCCGGTCTTTTTTCAGTCTGGTTTTTTTTTAAACCGATCTTTTTCCAATCCGGTTTCGTTTTAGAGCGGTTCGATCTTGGTTTTTTTAGATCCAATCTGAAACTAATCTTTTTGTACAGCTCCTATAATATTATATAGGCTTATAATGATTGGACCACATCTGTATTGTTGGGCTAATATGGGACAAAACCCGTGAGCTATGTTGCTAAAACGTTTATTTGGATTTAATCACACATTACAATTTACAATTTACAATTGAAATTGATTTTTTAGAACTTTGAAAACTCTTAATAAAATTTTTGAATTAAGGAAGTTTGAAATTACGAGTTTGAAACTTTTTATTTTAAACAAAAATATCATTACCCAAAAAAATTTGTGTAGCTTTTGTTAGCTTTATCTTTCTTATGGTTCATATTATTATATATATTACAACCATTTTACTTTTGTCGAACGCACGTACGTAATATGACTTTTAGGCTATCAATCCATAGCATTGATTTAAAGCTTTGAGTACGCTAGTTTTAGGAAGATCAAGATCAGTAAACAAAGGGCATTGATGTTTCAATAATATGGTTTGAGTTAAGTATTTATGTTTACTTGATGGACCACTGATTGTTAATGAAGTATGCTCCTGGGTGAAAAAATACAAGAACAAAATCTTACTATTTAAAGTAGATTTCGAGAAAGCATTTGACACAGTTAACTGGAATTTCCTTGACTCGTCTCTCATGCAGATAGGGTTCGGAGAGAAATGGCGGATGTAACTAGGTGGATGGTTGAAGTCGGCAAGGGCTTTAGTGATAATAAACGGTCGCGAACTAAAGAATTCACCATGTCTAAATGTGTTAGGCAAGGAGATCCTCTCTCCCATTTCTTGTTCATGATCGCCATGGAGAGTCAATGTAGCCATGAAAACTGCTTGCATGAAAGGGATTTTTCAAGGTGTTCAACTTCCTCACAATGGTCCGATCATTTCCCATCTCCTATATGCAGCTGATGCACTCTTTCTTGGAGAGTGGTCAAAGAAGAATATTAAAAATCTCTCTCGGATCCTTCGTTGTTTTCAGGTATCTTTTGGTCTTAAAGTGAGTTTTTCGAAATCCAAAGTTTTTGGTGTTAGGGCTGCCATGAATGAAACATCTTGGGCAAGACCTCTCGGGTGTGAACCATCCGCTCTTCCATTCACATACATCGAGGTTCCCATGGGCGCCAACATGAACCTCAAAAAATATTGGAAGCCGATTATTGACAAATTCCTTTCTAAATTGTCCATGTTAAAATCTCTCTCTCTCTCTCTCTCTCTCTCTCTCTCTCTCTCTCTCTCTCTCTCTCTCTCTCTCTCTCTCTCTCTGGGGTCGACTTACACTCCTCACTTCTATCCTGTGGAATCTTCCTACCTATTTTCTATCTTTATTTGTGCCCCCCCCCCCCCCCCTGCATGAATTATTGAAACGTTGGAGAAGATAAGGCGGAATTTCTTGTGGGGTGGGTTTGAAGCGAAATCAAAAATAAATTGGGTGGCATGGAGTAAACTAACAACTGCATATAAAAGGACTTTTTTTTTTTTTTTTTGGGGGGGGGGGGGGGGGGGGGGGTAGTAGTTGCCACAATTAAAGCTTTAAACATTGCGTTAATCGCAAATTGGTGGTGGCATCTCCGAAAATCTCCTTATCTGTTGTGGAACTAGGCGATTTAAATGTTGCATGTATTAAGGTCTTAGTAAAACACGAGATTCCACCTTCTAGTATTGTAAAGAAATTAATTAATGCAGGGTCGGAGACATGGGTGAGTGAAATAAACTCAAACGGGGTCTATATTGTTGAAGCTCAAAGAAAAAAAAAATTGACAGAGATGCTTCCTTATCCTGTGACAATTTTGTATGGCTAAATGTGAGGTTCCGAAAAAAGTTTCTTCCTTCACGTGGAGAGCTAAAATGGGACGCATCCCTTCACCTATGGCTCTTCAACACCGTGAAATCCCTCTTCCTTCCTTTGACTATGGTCAATGTGGATCCCTCTTCCTTCCTTTGACTATGGTCAATGTGGACACTGTGAAGAATCGACTAATCACCTCTTGGTAACTTGTAGTTTTGCGAAATCGGTTCGGGAATGAATCTTTAAATGGTGCGGTATCCATGACTGCTACTTCTCCAAGGTGATTGAGATTATTGATTTCACGACTGGCTGGGGTAACTGCCCTAAGAAACGAAGATTATTTCTTACAGTTTTGTCACAGAATGTTTTGGAGCATTTTGAAGGCGATGAATGATAGGTTGTTCAACAACAACATAACCTCAACCAAGGTGGCAAATATAATACAATCAATGGGGAATTGTTACTTGGGCAAATTGGTGTAATTGCCCCTTTCTTTGTGTTTAATTTTTCTTCCTCTACTTGTACTCCTTGTTGTTTGCTATTCCTTGTCTGGCTTCTAGCTATGCTTGGTTTTTATATATAATTTCCTTTGTCGGTTCCAAAAAAAAGTATTTATGTTTACACTAACAAAATGAAAGCAATCTTTTGAATTTATTAATGAATGAATATGCATGCACACAAAATCTGTATATATATTACATTGGGCACCCATGCTTTGGGTTTTATACACCATTTTGAGTGATCTTAAAGGCTTTTATGTTTTATGAGGTTATTTTTGAGAAATCAAGATTTAGAACATGAATGACTCCAAATATATGGTGGTATAGTAGTATTTAAAGATGTCAACCATAAGCGAATCTCATTCCATAAATTGTATTGCTTTCAGTTTCCTCTTTGACCTTATATTCTAAGTAAACCTTTTTCTAACACTTGTTTTCACCATAATAGATTCACCTCCTACTTTTTACTCTCTCTATTACTTTTTAGTTTTTACACACCTCACATTCACATTCACATTTGCCAAAAACAATTCACCGCATGTCCACTGCACCTTCAACAGATCCTCCGTCGCTGCACCAAAATACCATCTTTCAATTTTGATCGAAAATAAAATATTAAAGTAAATTCCATTTTTGGTTGCGAGATTAACTCGTTTTTTGCAATTTTGGTTCTTATTTGAGAAATTCTTTGCAACATATTTGGTCCGTGTTTCAAGTAAAATAACAAGTTTTTGTCCCTGAGTATACTGATTTTTGCAATTTTGGTCCCAAAGATACAGGACCAAAAACATTACAAAAACTCTCAAATAAAAACCAAAATTGTTAGAGAAAACTTTTTGGGACAAAAACTGTATTCTACTCTAACTATTATTTAATTAAAATAAGGTATAATGTATATATCTTACGCGAAATTTTGACTCCTGTATATTTTCCATCAATGCTGCAATCTCAAGTTGCTTCACCACCGTAGCATGAAGTACCTGCAAGGCACACAATCATTACTCCAAATCTTAATTTTTAATAGTAATAATAATGTCATGATTAAAAACCTTTTAAATAGGCTTACACTTTTGGTTTTATTAAGATCAAATTCGACTAATTTAATCCTCTCCAAGGAATCATACAACATATTCTCTTTTTCAATAGGTATTTGAGCCGGTTTCCTTTTAAGTTCTTCAAGTAGCCCTTCAAGCTTCTCAAGTCTCTCAACAAACGGATTCACACTCTCTCGTGGTTCGTCTTCCACTGTGTTAGCAGGATAAACATTCTTCTGTCTTTTCAAAAAGTCAAAGGGTAGAATGGTAATTAGAACAATCAGTTTTTCCACCAATGACACCAGTGGTCTTCCTACGTAATTAAATCCCCTCTTCACAATCTCCATTAATATAAAATCATCAGAAGTTGTTTCATGATCGTTTTCTATCTCAACTTCTTGATCCGAGCCACTAAATTGGTCATCACAGTTATAGTAGACCGAAGAAGAATCAGATGACATCACCTGTATAAAAATAAAAATAAAAAAGTCAAAATCATAAATTCTAAAATGTCAATATTTGTCAATAGTATATAATAAATAGTATACTTGCCTTTGGGGGGATATAAGAATCAAGCTTCTGTTGATCACCAGAAACTCTTGTGATTTGTCTTACAAATGTGGCTTCTGTGTTATTCACAACCTGTGAAGAAAAATAAAACAATTAAAAAGAAGTTATTTATATATAAACAAATCAAAATGTTTTATATACCTTCATTACTTCCGGGTCGCTCCATGGGCCCATGTTTGACCTAAGGCAACCAAACTCACCAGGACAAGTACATGAACCACCAAGGAAATCAGGTAATTGACTGCACCAATAACAAAGAATCAGATGATTAATTTTAAAATAAAAAATGTCAAATATAGACAACATACTTTACTTTTTCCCATAATAGCAATCCACTTATGGGTAAAAACAAAGTACATTGCTATTATTACTAAAGAAAATGCAATTTTCCCAAATAAAACAAGGACAAATTACGAAACAACACAAACCTTGGATCAATGACTTCAAGTAATTTCCCCAATGATTTAGGCTCCAACACATGAATTTTCGAGATTGTTTTTGCATCTAGGAACTTTTGAGCAGCAGGCCATAAATACTTCTTGAAAGTTGACCCAGCGTTGACCACAAACATACGGTTTAAAGTCTGCCATTAATTTTGTAAATCCATTGTTTAGTTTCTAATTCTGTATCTATAATTGGGAAAATTGCAGCTAACAGATTGTACTTTACTTTTAAACATACTTACATTTATTTACCAATAATAGCAATTGTACTTTATCAGTAAAAAGAAATAAGTTAAAAGTACATTGCCTGTATTGGTGAAAAGAGTAAAGTAGGTTGCTATTTCCTGCAATTTACTGTTTTCAATTTAAAGGAAGGAGTGATTTAATTTTATTTACCTCTGGGTAATAGTTATTGTCAACCTTGGCCATGGCTCCAAGAATACTTGCAGCACTTGGAGTGAAATTCTTCAATCCCTGCATATATTATATAAAAAATTGGTTGTCAAAGTAGAAAATATAAAAATTTCAAACAGTTTTATGTTATATATCACATACCAAGCCTTGTACATCAAGAATTGTTGTAGTGGAGCAAATTTGTCTTTTTGCTGCAACTGAACAGGCGGGAAATTTTTCAATAAAAGCCCTTTCAAATTCTTGAACATGGTATTTTAGGTATCTGTCAATAGAAGTAATGCGCATGAGTCTACTGGGGTGTGCTTTGCCGAGTCTTTCAATATAAACAGGTCTTCCTTCTCTATCAACTCCATGGTATCCATGAGGGTAATATTGTAATACTTCTTCAAGTTCTTCATAAACAAAATCCTCCAATATTGTATCTGTTCCATACTCTTTTCGCCATTGTAGCATTTCTGCCCACATCCGGATTGTTCTATCCATGTTAAAATCTCTTGCTTTCAAGAACCTGTAAGAAAATAAACAAATAAGTTTTAACATTTTTTAAAAACAGATCTTTTAAAAAAACTGAAAAAAAAAAAAATTAAAAAATACTAACCTCAGAAGGGTATGATAATCATCATGTCTTTCTGGGAGTAAATCTTTGTCAAGGAGCTTTTGTCGGAGTTCATGGACAGCTCTCTCTTCTCTTGCATCACGTACATCTTCTATTGATACTGAAGGAACTCTGTAATCAACTTTTCTCTTTCCTCTTTTCTTAAGTGAATGGGTGAATTTGTTTGAAGCATTTATTGCTTTCTTCCTTAAAGCTCCAATTTTAGATCTTCGTCTCTCGTCTTCAGAATTTTCGAAATCCATCCTCCTTTCTTTAATTTCATCAAAAGCATCAGCTCCTTCTAGGCCTAATAGAAGAAAATTATAAAGAAAGATTACACTTTCTGTTTGTAAAACAAAAAGGGCTTCTGACTAAGTGAATAATTAATGTTACCCGGCAATAAAACGTGAAATTTACCTGACATTTTTGCCAGGTACAGAAGGTAGAAATTCAGCAGCAGAAGACTTTAATGAAGGCAACCATCACAAGCCATGTATTTTCTGTAATAACAAAAAGGAATGAAGAAACGATGCAGATCTAGAATTTTTTGTATATCTGAGCAGTAGACAAGAAGAAGAAAAACCAAGCATAACAGCAATAAGAATCTAATCCCTGATCCATTTCATAATTTCATAAAATTCCGAAATGCCGTGACTTCAAAGCTATCTATTGTTCTTAGAATTGTCGGTTATGCAGATTTAGCGATGTATATGCAACTATACAAGAAATTATCGATTCAAGAAATCTGAAAACTAAGCGTAGTTAATGTAGCAAAAACTAATTTGATTAGAGTGAAGATTATTGCATTGAAGAAAAAGTTACACCGACAAATTTCAACAATGCAAGCAACAAACCACTCAGATCTCAAACTGGTCCCAAACAAACACCAGCACGTCTCTATTCTTTAAACACAATTGCATCGATTGAATCAGACGACTTTTGGTTCAATAGAAAGTTTATTAATATAAAGAACATACCGAAACCCTAGAACATAAGCGTGGGATCACAATCTGCAAAGCTGCGGTAAACGTCTTTTTACATATACTAATATAAATTCACGAGACGGATTGAAAGTATGAGCCGGGATCTTTCTCGATTGAAGAACAAATCTTCGCTGCGGAAGAACACACAGAGATTGATTTTGTATGTATATGTTGTATGTATAGGTTTTCTTCTTTCTCACACCCAACTAACTTTTTTCTCCTTACGAAGGTTTTCCAGCTCCTTGTTTCCCCTTTGCATATTTGTCACCCATGTCCCCCTTCCTTTTGAACTTGTTTATTTGCATTTTTGCCCTATTCTATGGAAAAAACTTACCCAATACAACCCTCGTATAAATTTAACATCACTTTGAAACCCTTCAATACTTTAAAATAACTATTCCTTTTTTATGCCTTAACACTAGCCCAGACAAATAAGGGATGTTTGTATATGTTTTGATAATCTAATTATTTAGTGGTTAAATAACGTTTTTAGTTATTCAAGTTGATACCAAATGTAGCAAATTTGGCTATAAAATGGTAAAATTAAGTTACCTCTTTACCCTTTCTTTTAACCAAATTCATGATATAATAATTACATTCACTGTGTGCCGTTTTTCACAAATATATTCTTTGTGGCATTTAAAAAAAATATTTCTTACGATGATTTTATAACAATCAATTGTTTTGTTTTGTTTTTTGAGATCATAAATCACTTTCACAACTCATTTCTATGAGTTATAAGTGAAAGTTGTTATGAGTGTGTCATCATGAATGATCATTAATGAAGACAAAATAGACAAAAAATGAATTGATGTCATCTTTAATACTTTTTATATTCTAAAACTGCAATGCTTTTTATCTTGATTCCATCAAAATGTCATTATAATTTTGGATAAGTATTCAATTAAACTTCTATTTTTTCTTTTATAATAATTGATACTAAAATTATGTACTTTGATTGTATTTCATTGAACTTATTTTAATCAAATATCTAAATCATCTGTATGCCTTTTAAAATATACTTTACATATAAATTGATTGTTTATAAATGTAATTTCAATAGGTGGTTAACGTTTATTCTCAAGTTTGAAGACAAAAACAGAATAAGCTAAAATAAATAAGAAAAGATAAATTAAAATAGAAGTTAATGCTTTCTTGTGTCCCCTCGTGTGAAAATGCCAAAATGAATTATTATATTTAATACATTTTTTTATGTTTCAAGTTGGAGAGAAAGGATTTAAAGATGACAACACTACAAAAACATCATTAATGTATACGTTAAGTTAATTTAAATTTTTTTTCAAACGTTCCCCCCCCCCCCCCCCCCCCCCCCCGGGGCAATCACGGACGATCAAGCAATTTCTTCATACTTAAGGGGGCTAATATGTAATTAAAAAGTAAAAACAAGATTTACTTTATAGAATCTTATATTTCCAATTTTAACCCACAGAAAATTAGCCAGCCAGATTCTTCTGGTAGAACCTACGATTTGGGTTACCAGTAATAGGCATGTTCCTTACGCCACGTGGACGGCTCTGATCCGGACATGTCCGTCAGATTAAGGAATGTATCCTAGGTACGAAATCAAGGAGCATTAAATGATCCGACGACTCCAAAATAAATCAGCGGTGAGGGGGAGGACCCGACGGAATGATACACTGCGTGGGGGTCCATGGACAAATTCCTGCATCACATTCTTTTTTTTTTTTCCTTGGTAAAAGTAAATAATTGGCCGGAGCTTAACCTCGACAAGTAATTATTTTGAAAAATGGGATAATCATGAAAATGACTTGAGAATGGACAGATTTTACAATAATTTGGTCGTTTTTTTTATATATTTCTTAAACGATTATTTATTTTACGAAAATAGAATTTTACATATTAACAAGACATAATAAAATATAATTTTTGCAACAAAAAAAAAAATCAAAATAAGCAACAAATCTTTGACACAAGTCATTTACCAAACTCTTTTTTTTTTCCTTTCAAATGTTCTTTTTTTTTTTGTTATATAAAGAGATGTTTCATTACAAATCACAACTCATTCTCTAAATTCATTTATAACATTGCATTTTTCAACATTATATTTAAAGTAAAATCATTTGTTCATAGACTAAAATCCATAAATTAAAGTTATAACGAAAGTATCGCGGAATCTCAAATAATAAAATTGTTTATGTATGTGTAAAAATGTTTAATCCACAACTGTAAACAAAAGTTTAGTAAGTTTCTTAAAATATCACATACAACACAACACACATATATAACAGCAACGGGTCCACATCAACCCCGAGTTTGAATCAACTGTGAGTCTGAAATGACTCAAATATAGCAACAGGTCTGCATCAACCATGGGTTCGTATCAACTCGAGTCTGAAATGAATCAAATATAGCAACGAGTCTGCATCAACCCCGAGTTCGTATCAACTCTGAGTCAGAAATGACTTAAATAGAACAAATAATCATACAACAACAATCAAGATACTAACAACACAACTATACACGCGACCCAACTACCACAACTATGACATACATAATACACTGAAAAACTCTACCTAAACTAAACAGCAGAATCTCAACAGCTACCTCATCAACGAAAACAGCTAACACAAGCTACCTAAAGCCAAATTGGAACTAGTCCTTAGCCAAATACTCAATTTTACCTAAGTTTAATCAAAAGTCAAACTAGTAAAAAAAAACTAACGGTTAAAGTCAACGGTTGACCCATCGCACTATAGCCAACACCATAGTCGTGGCATGGTAACTAAATGTGTAACATTCCGATGATGAGGTATTCTCATTTTAACCCTGAGTATGTAGAGTTATGGCATTTTAGACCTTGTGCAAGAGAAAGCTTGCAAAATGGCCCACAGTGGCATTTTTGAAATTATTGAGGCGAGCTCACGTACATTGGGCATACCTAACGTACTCAGGGAGTACGTGACTAAGCCATAAACCCTAATTTTTTAGGGTTTGGACCTTAATTAACCAACTTTATGGCATCAAAAACTCATCTCTCATCAACCTCCAACACATCCATACGATCTTAGCAACCCCTAACTACTTGTTTGAGCATTCTTAACCCTTGTGTGTGTTTTGGTGGTCTTGAATGAAAAAGAAGGAAGTAAAACCACCTTGGAAGCTTGAAGGAGCTTTGTGATGGGTTTGAGCATTCTAAAACTCCTATGGTATACATGCAACCCTATAAACCTTGAATCTATGTTTTCTCTATTATATATGCAAATATTCAATATTCCAAGGTTTTATCCTAACTATCATAATATAAAGCAACTATACTACAAAATCCTAGTTAGATAACATACCTTTTGATGAAGCTTGAAATCTTGAACTATAAGAGCTTAGCCCTAATAGTGTGGAAGCCTCAAGTGGAATCACAAATCACCAAAAACACCTTGGAAACTTTAGAGAATACTAAGCACACTAAAAACGACCCACTCTTGTTTTCTCACACACTATTACCATTTCATGTGCCAAAGACCTCTTTATATAGTATGGAGGATTAGGGTTACATTCATGTAAACCCTAATACCCATGACCTTTCATTTATATAGGATCCATGGGTTAAAAACACCATGGACTATCCATGCAAGCTTAGCACAACCTAAATGAACTTGGCCCATCCTATATATAAGAGTTCATATTTAATTAGTTCCTTTTTTATCACTAAATTAATTCTAAATTAATTATTGATCAATACTAATTAAATAATATGATTCCATATTAATATATTGGAACTAATAATATATTAATATAAAACATAAACATACTATTCTCAAAAGACTATCCATATAAATTGTTCTAGTGAAGTGCAACTTAAATGGATCATGCTATTCTCTGGCCGAGTACATACCAATAATAGTTATGGACTTATACATCTAATCCAACAGTATCCCACTTGGATAAGTCTAAAACTATTATTGCATATGACTCCAAGATCCCGACTAGCAATCGTAGCTCTTAAAGTCGCTGTCGAACTCTGACCTTATTCAAATGACTTGTCCATTAGATAAATGATCATATATTCCTCCATTCTAGATATCATATGGATTGATACATGGATTATAATCATTCTCTTTGTCCATTTGTTGTTTCCCGCATTCTGATTTATGACGACCGACTAATTGAAAAAATCAAATCAGTCCAGGCTTGGCCAAGCATTTCGAGGTGTCATCACTAAATCATAGAGGGCCCCACAGATATCGCTTTTATCCTATCATGGGTAAAAGGAATGGATAAACTTCGATTCATATGATTGTCCTACTACTTGTTGAATCACACAAAAAAGCACGTTTAATAACATCGAGTTACCAATGTGATTTCGTGCAATCAATGTATAACCAACTCATAGTCAACAACTCATATCTCTACGTTTGAAGAGTATAAGATATGATCATCTCATGATCACTCGTGATAAAATCCATGAAGTGAGTCAAATGAGCGTGGGTTTAATCTAATACTCATAACTTATGAGCACTCGTAAATGTTGTAGCAACTCTCGCTATGTCCAACATCTTAGACATCTACAAACCAACTTCATGACAATCTTGCCTTAATGCCTATTCCAACGTATTATCGACTGTGGATGGTTTGAATAACTTAGTCATTCGGAAGAATGACCTAGTTATTCTCGAAGTCAGAACATGCAAAGTGAAACACAAGAATAATCGAATCCAATATGGTCTCAGAACTTACGAATATAAATAAAACACCTTTTACTTATCACCATATTGATTACTACTCATTGTATAATGTTTCAAATTTATTGTAACATCCAAAAAATTTACGCCAAATTTAAACTTTTTCAATCATAGATAAAACCAAATAGTATTTGTTTACAAAATGTTTTCAAATCATTATTCACCAGAGTGTCCCAATAACTAGATCAAAAGGATGAGGAGCGGTACAGTCACGCCTTCGCCTTGTCATGTTCTCCTGAAGTACCTGAAACAATAAACTGAAACTGTAAGCCCAATGGCTTAGTGAGCTACCCCCAAAATATCAATACTACACCGATAATACCATATCAATAATAGACAATTAACAACATGCATAATGGGTCATCGGCCTGACTGGACCGCCCTGTAGGGCTTACAGTTTATCTGAATCTGTCCCGAGCCTTCGACATAACTGGACCGCCACGTGGGCCTACAGTCTGCCCGGACCGCTCATAGGGTATGTTGGCCTTCAGCACAAAGCAGGACCGCCTCAACCTAACCAACAAGCAAATATCCAAGTGCACATAACTAACATATACTGGCATATACAAGCATCAAACATATCTATCTCACTGATCATCGATCATAGAAATCTCTCGTAACTAGAGTGCCGACCTATCAGGTCACTAACATACCAGTCCCTACGGATCATAAGAGCATAATATACTATCTATCCTAATTTTGATCTAACAAATCATAACCACATGTAGCATATCATAACAAGAACAACTTAATGGCCGGCCTTGGTTCCGCCCTATTGATATAGTGAGGATAACTCACCTTACAGATGTCGACTCGGTAGATGAACTCCAACTCTCAGATGACTGTCAAAAGATCCACCACCTGATACCATAGCATAATCATACCCATAAGTTCCCAACCTTTCAAGGTACCCCAATAGTCAACTAATCAAACCCTGGTCAAAATCAAAGTCATCAGTCAAGGTCAACAGTCCATGTTGACCTTAACTTGCCGAGTACCCTCGACTAGTTGCCGAGTTCCTTGAAATACTTGTCCACTCACCGAGTCATGGAGTGACTCGTCGAGTTCCTTTGGTTTACGATCAAACTCTAAGGTCACTCGTCGAGTTTTCCTTCTTGCAACTCGATGATTACATACGCATACATAAATAAGGGAAAACTCATCTAACTCGTCGAGTCTACAAAAATCTTCATCAGACTCGCCGAGTTGTTCATCCAACTCGTCGGGACCAGGATCATCTTCATGAGACTCGCCGAGTCAACCTTGTGACTCGTCGAGTTCCTTCAGTCATTACGCCATACAGACTCTTTTAAGCCATGCAGTGGCTCCAAATTACAGATCCGAACTTCTAAGGCATGTTTTTCACGTAAAGTTGCAAACTTTACGTGCATTAATAGCTACAAAGGCTCCAAATGTCAAATCCAAGCTCACAATGGGGTTTCATACTTCAAAGAGGCTTCATACATGACCACCTTCGGGCTTTATGACTCTAGAACCCAAGAAGGGTCCAGATCTGAAGTTACAACTTCAGATCTAGCTCATATCCCACATTATCATCTCAACTAAACCATAAAAACCCTAGATCTCAACCAAAAGAGGTCTAGAAGAAGAATGAAGTAAAGGAGACGACTTGATACCTCCAAATGATGCTATCTGAGGTAGATTCCGGATTTCCCACACCTCCTTGCCCCTAGCCTTTTGTCTCCCAGGCGTTTCCTCACCATAATTTTCATGAATCGGAGAGAAACCTTATGACACTTAGATTTTATGGTGTATGTGTTCTTATCCATGTGAATTTAACAAATCCAAACTCATATGAACCGAACTTGTGCAACCTTAACTTCTTGCCACATGGCAGCACAAGGGCCTGCCATTGCTTCCAAGTTGTTATGCAACCACTTGAGAACTCTAGAACACATATGTAAAGCCAACTTTAACTGCAATGGGCACATAAATAGGAATATGTCAACATGATAGGTTATAAACCTCAAGTCGCGCACTAGTGATAAACTACAGATTTTATTCTTGATTAGATCTTGAAACTCTTTCAGAAACTTTTAGACTCCCACTGTCCTCTTAACATATAAGACTGTCTTGCCAAGACCCATTCGACTAATGACCCTCCACCAATCAAGGAAGCGATGGGTGAGAGTGGACACCTATTAAGCTGTCATTTTATAGGCAGCAACCTTATACTCCCTTATAGACCGACTTCGTGAATGAGGCCTACTAACGGTAAGACTGACTTTGTTCTTATATATATATATATATATATATATATATATATATATATATATATATATATATATATATATATATATATATATATATATATATATATATATATATATATTATTAACTTATAATACTATAAAGTATAAGGGTTGAATTTAACTTTTAAAATTCTAGGGTTTGGAATTAAAGTTTGTGTGAGACTTTACAAATTCCAAAAATTGAGGGCAAGTTTTGAACTATTCAAAAACTTTTCAATTCAATAACTTATAAGTTTAAAGTGGTTTTAATGAAAAAACTCTTCAAGTTCCATAACTTGAGGATAAGTTATGGAAGACTTTAAAGCATTTTGAAAATGAGACTCTTCATTTTTATAACTTAATGAATGAATTCAAAAACCTTTGGATTTTCATAACTTATGAGTTTAATTAAGGTTTTAAAAACTTTAATGAAGAGACTCTTGAACATCCATAACTTGAGGACAAGTTATGGAGTCCATAAAACTATTTTATGAGAACGACTCTTTAACTTTATAACTTATGAATTAATTCTAAATTAATTCTTTGAACCGAACTTGCTCTTCTTATTGTTGGGTTTAGCCGACCCTTCAAATTTCCTCTTCTCGCCAACCTCAACCTTGTTGGCAGCTCTTCTCTTAATCATATCCTCCACAGAATTGGCAGCCCAGATAGCTGCCTCCAGAGTAGGTGCCTGACGCACTGGCACCGCATACTCCCATGGACGTCCCTTTGCGTACTTGTCGATTTTTGTCAGCTCATATAGAACAAGACGCAAGGCGAACTCCATATTCTCCGTGAAGTTGTTCGTGTATTCATCGAGTAACAGGCTTCCCTTCTTCAGGGTCAGGAATTGGTTCTCTAACTCGAAAAAGTTTTGAGTTGAGCAATAATTTCGCTTGAACTGCACTAAGAACTCTGCCCATGTCAGGTATAGGGGCTCTTTGGGGCTTAAAGTCTTCCCCATGGTGTTCCACCAACGCACTTCTCCTCCACAGAACTGACGTACTGCAAAGGTGGTTTGTAGTTTGCCTCTACAACCACACGTCATGAAAGCTAGCTCCATCTTTGAGATCCAATCCATAACTCCGATCGGATCTTCCTTCCCGATGAAGCTTGATGGCTTGCAAGTTAGAAAATCTTTGTACTTGCATCCATTCCTCTCGACTCCGTCATCTTGATTGTTCCTCCTAATCACTGGCAAATCAGCTTGACCAACGGTCTTGCTGTAGTTTCCCTCCTCAGACTGCCCTTCGTTCAACTCGGGTTGTTCAATTGGTATGGTAGCTTCCTCTCGATTCTGTTGGAGCAAACGTTTGGTTTCCTCCATTTAACGATCCAACATCTTCTAGATCATCACCTGCACTCCGGCCATCGTCATTGGCTCATGAGCGGCTACCACAACTGGTATTTGCTCAATCACCGGAGGTTAGTTTCAGTTTCCATTTGCATTCCCGGCTCCACTGCAGGTTCTTGCCATCTTGATCTATACACCAAATAAGGTGAATTTAGATCTTTATTCAAGATAGACATTTAAATCATCCTTATCCCTCCGAAACGTTTACATGTTAGTTCTAATATCGTAGTCGTACATTTAGAATCCTAAACACATAAGGTTTCCAGATCCAGTTGGCAACAGACCATATATTCGAACAAATAACAGCATATCAGACACAAAGCATTTAGCACATAAAGGCATTTTAGGCACAATTCCTAAAATAAGTTAGTGCTCACACCTCACAATCATCGCTTAGCATTCTAAGTTTAAGTTTAGAAATCCTACAAATTCCTACTTCGCTTAAACTAATGCTCTAATACCAACTGTGACATCCCCATTTTCACGGCCAAAAAAGACCGATTTTGTTTATGCTTGTTTGAAAATCAGAGTAACATTTTAAGTAAAAGTGTTGCAGAATTTGTCCCAAAAAAATATGATAAAGATTTATCAAAAGCATTTCCAAAGAAATTTATTTCATTAAAAGACTCGGGATGTCATGTTCGATACAGATCAAAAGCATAAACAGTACAACATAAGCCTTACTACATTATTTTGCATTTACAAGCCTATAAATCCTTATCTCTCATCCAAACATCTATGCTCATGCGCCACTCCCTGTAATACAAGAAACTGAGTGGGTCAGGCTTGGGAGCCTAGTGAGCACATAGGATTTTCAACCCACAATAAATAAGTTTATTAACTTTATCAAACCAAACAAACACGATTACCCATTCCCGTTATCCTCACTTTACGTCCCTAAAACATCTAACACAAGAGACCTAGTCTAAGGACTTTCATCGGGGTCACAACACATGCTTCGGAGATTCCTCAGAAATTCATGTCAAATAAGGCAACCATGTGGGGGATGGAGTATTGCTGGTAAACACATAGTTCAAATACAGGTTGCGAGCCTGCTAGCGTTCCACTGGACTGTCTAGAATAGTATGTGGTTGTCATCTATACTCCGCTAGATGACTGGATCATCAATAACATCTATAACGAGGCCTCTCATTATTTTATTTTGTCACACAACAACTATTACATCTACCCATGTTTTACCCAACACATTTTGTAGATATAAAATACATATAGAGTTTAAATCATTTAAAACTCGTATACAATCGTTCATCCAACATAGACAACAAGTATACATATAATATGCACACCTAGCACATAATTTATATAAAATAGTTCATATCTATGTGTAAGATGAAAGTAACTATGCACTCACCTAAGAAGGTGGCGACTCAGCACTCGGACAACACTTCATTACTCTTAAAACAATTTTCTTCGACAAAACCTAGTATCATTACCACTAGGGTTTAGTCTAATATTCACCGAGACTAATTAATACTCTAGCTATTATTACTATTATATAATCGTTTAAACAATGCTTATATAACCCATAATAATAGCCCAAGTACTTATTATAAGTTCCTAATAACGTTATTATAATTAAACAAAAGCTATATTAAAAATAACGTAGGCGTAGCTCACTTACAACGGGTTTTATGGAAAACCGAGCTTCTCTTGGAGCAGCGTTTCCGAACCGAAAGACCCCTTTTTCTTGGGACTCCGGGAGCCTCGGAGCTTCCGTCGGGTGCTAGGGGGTTTACCTAGGCTTTTAGGGGGTTAGGGCAAGCTAGAGAGAGAAACTAGTGAGAGAAAGATGGGAGAAATGGTGTGAGAAAGATGGCAGCCTCGACCTTAATTTATAGGCCTGAACCTTCAGACTACATTGGGTGTAGCCTTCGGTTACGCTGGGCGTAACTTCGGATAAGGGCGCCAGCTAGTCTTCGCACGTGACAACATTTCGGTTGGGCTACGTGTTCTCGTCTCGGACCACACAAGACCGAAGTACGCTAGGCGTACTCGTTTCAGACACTGGGCGTAATGCAAGGCTACGTGTCGCGAATCCGAAGCATGTACCAAGGTCAACGATGGAGGGTCCAGATTGCGCTACGTCATCAACTCGCATCAGACTTCGCATTTTCGAGTTCCAACTTCAAAATTTTGTATCTTCCTCATACGAACTTCGTTTTCGACGTTCTTTATATCC
Organism: Lactuca saligna; assembly: GCF_052625555.1. Classification (NCBI taxonomy): domain Eukaryota; kingdom Viridiplantae; phylum Streptophyta; class Magnoliopsida; order Asterales; family Asteraceae; genus Lactuca; species Lactuca saligna. The sequence goes on from NC_136423.1 coordinate 182,358,905, forward strand.
ACATATAGGCGGGAACGTACTCTACAACTTTTGTTTAGACTCTGTTGGCTAATTTTGATTTAAGTTTAAAAGTTATATTATTAACAGGTCGGGACAAGGTTAGTCCATTAATAATCCATAACTTCTTCATTCGACGTCCGTTTTCGTCCGTATTTTAATCATTACGCTACTATCAATGAGATCTTCGAGTCTCGTTTAGGTTGTGTCGGCTAGAAACCGCTCGATCTAATATTCGAACTCCGGGTTGTACACTGCTAAGCCGAAACTTTGAAAAATCATAACTTCCTCATACGAAGTCGGATTTGGGCGTTCTTTTTTATGGACGCTCTTGGTTTAACGTATTCTAAGACTTTTGTTTAGATCTCTAAGGCTAAAAGTCTTTCTATCGTAAATTCACTATTTACGCTTCCCGATGTCGTGTCGGTTCCGTCGCGAAACTTCGACGGGTCATAACTTCTTCGTTACAACTCGGATTTCGACGTTCTTTATATCCCCAGAATCCTTGTTTCGACTACTACAACTTTATGTAAAGATATCAAGCTTATTTCACACTTTAATTTTGACGCTTATATTTATTCTTTATTTATTATAAATTTACAAATAAGTAATAAGCACATAAATACACATGACTCACATAGTATTCAAATATTTCATCTTTATTACTTCAAAAGTGTTACAATAGTTGACATAAACTATTACATAGTCTAAAAATGTTTAGCCTCAAAACCCAGGCATTACATAGGGTTTTGAAGTTAGAGAGGGAAATGGTGGAGGTTGAGCATGGGGAGGCTCTCAAGAGATTAAAGCCTTTAAATAGGGCTCACAACCCCTTGGTTAGGGTTTGAACTCAGCGCGCCTACACCCTGCGTAACCAAAGTTACGCCCTGTGTAGGGCAATAAGTTCCCACATGCGCTTATCAATCTACACCTCACGTAGATGGTCCATGCTCAAAATTAATTACAACTATTATTAATTTAAGGTTATACCTGGAAACTAGGTGTTACACATGTGACACTAAATCACCAACATTTTTTTTATTTGGTACATCAAAGTATCATTCACCAAGAGGTCGTAGGTCAATTGATTGTGCATCAATATGTGGTTAATATGATACTGAACATGTCGAATGACGAGGTCAAATGGTTGTGCCCTCTTGTAGGGTCAATGGGTAGAGTTGTTGGTGATTTTATCACTAAATATATTTTAGTATAATGGATTTAGCAAGCATTTTAAGAATAATGTTTTAGTTATAATACAAGTTAGGAGGTGCGGGAGTGCATACATGTATTTACTAAACATTATTAGTACTGAACCCTAATCTACTGTGTCAAGTCGGGGGTCCTGCTTGAAACACAAGGACTAAATTGTAATTCTTGAAAAGATGAAAACTGTTTTTCTTTTATCTGTTGTTTGGATAAGATTGGGAAAACGGTATATATTTTGAAACATAGAGAAAAACGAAAAACACTTCTTCTTCTTCTTCTTCTTCTTCATCTTATCAAAATTGATTCTGATTTTGTGCTTAAAATCAGAATTGTTGCTTCAGGAATTATCCCAGTTTGGATTTCGTGGTACCCAAGGCATATAGGATCGAAATATCAAACAAGAAAAATTTACACGATTCCTGTTTGTGATCCAGATTTTCATAACCCTATTTCGAATTCCCAACAAGAGCCCCTTCCGGTGGTTCCAAAGGACAACGCCCGAAAACATAAATAAGTTTTCTAAGTTAAAGTACAACTCAAAAACGTAAACACGAGTATGCTGCAAGTTTGGAGCTTATATATTCAGATTAACCATTACCAAATTTAGTTTGAACACTCTTGGACTTGACCATACTTAGTTTGAGACTGACCATGTTAATGTTGCGTCCGACAATCATTGAAACTGGTCAATATCAGTTCAATGTGATATGATGAGTTTGAGCTAAATGTAACCATCTAAATCTTTTAACACTTGTTTATATGCAAAAATAAATTAAGGACATAACTATTTATTTGAATTAGTGCATATTTAACGAATTAACAAAAATGGTGACATATCAGCAACCATTTGAAATTTAAATACTATAAATAAAGTTTACTTACGTTTGAATCTTACAAGTTTTATTTTTGAAATACTCCATTGTTTTTAGAAAAAGGAAAAAATAACTGAAAAAATAACATTTTTTTTCATCAATGCTAAATTTTTGTAAACTTGTTCTCATTTGTTTTTTCATTCTAATTTTTTTCCAAATGAACCATGATGTTTCAAATGTATTATAAATAACGCGAAAAAAATGAAAAAAAAGGACTTTAGAGACTTGCTATATATGTCATGGTATACGTGAATATAGACATGTAGAGATGATAAAGCTTAAAGTGGCCATATTGAGGACACCACTGCGATTCTTGAAGTGATATGTAAAATACATGTCAACTTTAACTGGAATCGTATGATTCATAATAATAGTAAGGGAATATGATTTATCAAGATAATTAACTTTTCGGTATATTCACATCTGGGTAACTATCTTTTTTTTGTACATATGTAGGTAACAAACTTTTTGGAAGTGTTCACATATGACCATTATGACCTGCTATAGCAGGTTAAATCCTAGATGTGGACTCTTTCAACAAGTTTGTTAGCTAGATGTGTACAAAAAAATTAGTTACCCAAATATGAACAAAATGAAAATTAAAAATTAAATTACATGAATGGTCCCTGTGGTTTGGGGGAATTTGTGGTTTTGGTCCCTAATTTATTTTTTTTAACTTAAATGGTCCCTACTATTTATTTTTGTTGCGTGTTTGGTCTCCGTCTTACCTAAAAATACTATTGTGCCCTTATTAATTTATTTTTTTAATTAATTTTCTTATCTATGTATTTATTTTATACATATTTAAAAAAATTAATAGACGACACATATTTATATCTCCTCGGATGATCTCTACTGTTTATTTTTAATTAATTTTTTTTTTAACTTGGCTGATTGTTACTGCTTATTTCTGTTACGCGTTTGGTCTCTGTCTTATCTAAAAATACTATTTTTTCCTTATTAATTTTTTAAATTAATTTTCTTATTTATGTATTTATTTTTTATAAAAAAATTAATATACCCCACATATATGTATCTTATCACCGTAAACCTGAAACCACATTTGAGAAATTTAATTTGAGTCTTACCATTCACCATCTCATCTCCGATCATCCCCATCTTTTATTTCTTTTTTCATATTTAGTAACATCAACGTCTTCACCGTCCTTTTTGTTGGTACTTCAACTCTGAAGAACCAACACCATAACCTACTGTCTCTTCATATTTAGTGGGTTGTGGTGTTGTTTCGACGGAGTTGAAGGACCGAAAAAAGAAGTGATGATGAAGACGTCGATATCACTAAAGATGAAAAATAAATAGAAGTTGAGAATGATGAAAGATGGGATGGTGAGGAGATACAGATATGTGAGGTCTACTAATTTTTCTTAAACATATAAAGCATAAGTACATAAACAAGAAAATTAATTAAAAAAAATTAATAAGGGCACAATAATCTTTTTAGGTAAAACAGAGACCAAGTTCGTAACAAAATTAAATAGTAGGGACCTTCCGAGTTAAAAAATTAAATTAATTAAAAAATAAATAGTAGAGATCATCCGAGGAGATACAAATATGTGTGGTATATTAATTTTTATAAATATGTAAAAAAAAAACATAGATAAGAAAATTAATTAAAAAAATAAATTAATAAGGACACAATAGTATTTTTAGGTAAGATGAGGATCAAACGCGCAACAAAAATAAACAATATGAACCATTTAAGTTTAAAAAAATAACTTAGAGACCAAAACCACAAATTCCCCCAAACTACAGGGACCATTCATGTAATTTAATTTTTACTTTTCGTTTTGTTCATATTTGGGTAACTATTTTTTTTGTACACATCTAGGTAACAAACTTGTTGAAAGCGTTCACATTTAGGATTTAACCTGTTATAACAGGTCATAATGGTCATATGTGAACACTCCCAAAAAGTTTGTTACCTACATATGTACAAAAAAAAAGATAGTTACCCAGATGTGAACATATCGAAAAGTTAATTACCTTGATAAGTCATATTCCCTAATAGTAATTTTTATCTATACTATTTTAAATAAAGTTGTTTTTGTAAGAAGTTCAAGTTTCTTTGATGTCAAATTCTGCATTTCACAAATCAAATTTTATATTATGACAGTTGATTTTCAGTTTTAATATTTAACCAGTTCCATAAAAAGCATGACGGGGATAATTTGTAACAGGTGGTTAAATGTCAATTTCACTTTATATAGGGATTGCTTGTGTAAATTGAGATAGAAAAAGGGGTTAAATGAAAATTTGGTTGTGTAAGGATGGTAAGCAGCAAAAAGGGAGTTAAGAAAGAAAAGAATCGAGGGTGAGAGCGACTCCACGGTAAGCCTCCGTAGACCCGTCATTTTCCTGATGTCCACCAGACCACTACACGTTACCATGTCCCTCTCACTTTCTATACGATTTCCATCTCTCTCCTCGTTAAACTTCATGTTCAAAATTTTCTATATGCATGTAAAATTCTGTCCGAATCTATAAAATAAAGATGGTTGAATTTTTTTAATTAAGTTGCTTATGTGTAAAAAATTGGAGTGAATTTAATGAAATGAAGAAATTTATCGACTTTAAATAGGTATCTTTTGATAGTTATTTCAATTTAACTTGTTTGATTTATTTGCCAAAAAAAAACAATTTACTATTTTAATTATACAAAATCATATGGATTATAGATTTATTTAAATTTGTTCATATACTCTTTTATCCATGTTATTTTTTGTCATGTATAACTAGAATTTGTTAAATATTATAAAACATCTTTTTTTTTTTTTTTTCAAACTCCATTTACTACTCATATAAAATATAAACTAATAAATACTTTTATAGAAAGAAAAAAAACGGTTTTCAATAAATAATCTCAAACACGCCTACATTGAATCTGATAAATTATTTTCGGTTCAAGATTTAAAAAAGAAAATCAAATTTTGATAGTTTTGAATCAGGCTCAAAACCAATAAGAAAACATCTTTTTTAAATGTATAAAACTTGAAATAACGTATTATATTTATATTTTCAAAGTAAAACAATCTAAGTACACATCTAGATCATATTCTGGTTTAAGACAGGACCGATTTGGATTTGTAAGATCCTGTTACATAATTGTCACTATAAATATCAAAAACCAGATGAAGACAAAATCATTTTTTTAAAATCATATATATATTTAAATATTCTAATTATTTGTATTAAAAAAAATGTGGGGGACGGATCACGTGGGTGGCGGAGGAGGTGAAAGCGCAGTGTCAGTGTCAGTATGGAGGACAAAGCAGAGAATAAGGTGGTGATGATGACTTAATACATTCTACAGCTTTTCATTTTTTTTCTTTTAATTATTTACCACGGATTTTGTAATCCTATGTCAATTATGTTAAAAAGGTTCTATATAATTCTAAATAAGAGTAAATTACAGTCTTGGTCCCTATGGTTTGCTTCACTCTGCACTTTTAGTCTAATATTTATTTTTTGACACGCTGGTCTCGGTGGTTTCCAAATCTTTCGGTGGAGGTCCCTAAGCCGTTCAAACTAACATTGGTTGTTACTTTTAAATATGACAATTTTGCCCTTACCATATCCCCACCATCACATGGACCAAAATTGTAGCATTAGTTTTTATTATTCCACCACGTCTACCTCCACCATCCACCACCTTCTCCATCTTTCACCACAATAACATCCTAACCTTCATTTCTTTCACCTCCTATTCACAACTCTTGTCACCACTACACAACAAAACTCCACCACCACCATCTCACCCGGCACAACTATTACTATCATTATTGTCACCAATCACTATCATCACCATCGCCATGATCATAACTCTTCTTTCTTCTAAAGTGATCATTCCACCACTAACTATCACAATCACCATCACCTCTATTCTTTTCAAATAACAAACCATCACTTTAAAAAACATATTTATCGTCCACACAAAAATAGTGAAAAATTTAACCAGCCACCGGTCTTTGGTATCTATTGAAACAGTGACCCTTAAGAACATGGTTATGTCGACTTACTATGATAATCAACTAGGCGGAAGCATTATGAGTTCCATCGAGGACATAAAAAAGTCATTATGATTAAAGTTGGTGGAAATAAAAACTTTGAAGGACCTTTGGTAGAATAAATTATGAATTGTACTGGTTTGGTGATGTTGGGCATTGTAGGAGCGAGCTTATCAGGTCTACCTATGATAATTGGTAATACTAAGAAGCTCTATACCCTTTCCATTTAAAACAACCTTACTTTTCGGCCAATTGTAATAGAGTATGATGATTACACGATCTCTAGAACATTTACTTATATGAGAAATAACTATCGGGATTAGCCCGAACACATTGCGCAAACTGAAAAAACCTCAAGAATATATTGTTATGGCAGAACAATTTGGCTGATAATACTTCATCGGAGCTTGGAAATTGCCTACAACTTGTTATGATAAACATTTCCATGATTTCAATGTAAGGAGTGAACAAATTCAACATATCATTCACTTTTCAAATTCAACCCGGTCATGGTTAAGAAGCATGATGGCACATGGCGTATGTGCATTGACTACTCTGATTTAAACAAAGCTTATCCCAAATACTGTTATCCTCTACCAGAGATTGACCAAAAAGTGGATTCCTTGAAAGGGTTCATACTGAAATTCTTTCTAGGCGCATATATAGGATACGACCAGATCATGATGAGCAAGGAAGACGAGGATAAAACTGCTTTTTACACGGACCACAATGCATTCTACTACCAAAAAATGTTGTTTGGTTTAAAAAACGCAGGGGCAACCTACCAGTGGCTCGTCGACTTGCTATTCGCAAAACAAAAGGAAGGTTGTTGGAATACGTGGAAGAGACACTCAGGACTCTAGAGAGGGGTCAGAATGAAATTAAACCCATGAAAGTACACCCTTAGAGTTGAGGAAGGGAATTTTTTGGGGTACTATGTCACCCAAGAAGGGATCCAACCCAACCTTGTCAAGGTAGATAAACTGATAAATGGGTCATCCCCACACACCCTAAGAGACACCGAAGGCTTGAATGGCAAGCTGACTGCCCTAACCCAATTCATCTCTAAATCAACAAAAAAGCCTTGCCACTCTTCCAAGCACTCAAAGGTTGCATCGAGAAAAGAAACTTCCAGTGCACACCAACAACAAAGACAACCCTCCAATAATTAAAGGAATCTTTGCATAGGTTGCCGATGTTATCCAGCTCCATACCATGAGAAACGTTATAGGTATATCTATCGGCCTCAAATGAAGCAATCTCGTCTGTCTTGACGATAAAGAAGGACGAAAGACAACTATCGGTTTACTTTGTCAGTCGGGCCTTGAAAGGCCCGGAAATAAACTATCTCATCCTGTAGAAACTTGTGTTAGCTCTCATCTATGCAGTGCGATGCCTGAGGCGCTACTTCTAAGCACACCAAGTGGAGGTACTGACCAGTTGCCTGATTAAGCAGGTACTTCTCAAGCTAGAGATATCAGGACGTTTGGCAAAATGGGCAATCGAGTTGGGAGAACACAATATTAGCTACCGCCCATGCACAAGTATTAAAGGTCGGGCGTTAGTGGACTTACTACTCGAAATAACGGATGAAATAAAGGATGCACTTAGGAAAGAAGATAGCCAAAGTTGGACCCTGTACATAGATGGAGCATCTAGTAAAGAGGGGTCGGGATCGGACCTAATTCTAAAAAGCCCAAATTGAGAAGAAGTTACCTACTGTTTTGGTCAAAAATTACACAAGTACTAATCGACCAAATTGAATGAGAGGTTGTGATGTTCAGATTGTGCAATAGCAAGTAGTAAAAGAAAAGTGACACAATTGTTTACAAGGAAAGTCCTTGATCCTTGCTAGGATCTCCGACATAAAACCTTGGGAGGTGATAATGATCACCTGCCTTGATGATTTTATTGATATAAAGTAAAGATTATAGTGAGTTCTTAGTAACAATGAATGTAGAAATTCATAGAGTGAGCTTACACTAAGAATTCGTGTGTTGTGTACAGATTACAAGTGTTAATTTATAGTCTAATCTAGCCAACAAGATGTTTGATATTTTTGGGATCCTCTATGACCAGCTTTGTTAATGTTATTTGACAAAGTATTCTAAGTCTTTAGCATTGTTGAGGTAATTATTCGTTGAGAATTGGTCTTCCTTTGACTACTTGTGCACGTGTGTTAGTTATAGACAAATAATCAAATATGGTCATTATTATAATAATAATAATAATAATAATAATAATAATAATAATAATAATAACGGTAATTAGTTGGGATCTGGATGTTGCTGAGGATCCTCGATAGTAAGGATCCTGGTCCTAACAATTTCCCCCAAGTTATTCCTAAAAATATAGGAGTTAGTTCCGTAAATATTAAAGGAATAACTTAAAGTAAATAGGTAAAGAGAATTTGAATTTAATCTTTAAGGGATAAGTCTTATTTTTATTGAGATAATCGAGAAATGTTCAAATCATCCCCGTCATCTTTTCCCATCTATAAACGAGGGCTTTCGATAACTCTTCTTTTTTACTCTTCCAAGTATCCATCATGTCGATGTGAAGGTAAGTCTTTTTTCCTTTTATTCATTCTTCTGTTGTTTTGATTTTCCTTGTTATGGATAAGAAGATTAGTCATTCTCAAGCTGGCATTGTTATTCCTTTCGAGAACGATTTTAACGATCAAGGAATTTTATCCTATGACGAGTTTTGTTCTTTTGACAATGAAGACATGGAATCGTTGAAAACTATCGGGGCTTTTCCTTCTGACATGCTTTTTCGTCCTTTCGAGGCCACCGTTCAACCTGATTTTGTGTCTCCAACGTGGGTTTGTTTTCCTGAGTATCCATTCACTCTAGGTTTAACTTATCCTTTTACTGGTATTGTTTGTGATTTATTTTTATGTACTCAAATCTCTTATATCCAAACTATGCCTGTGGTTTGGAGGATCCTCTTTTGGATTGATCGCCTGAATCATTCCAAAAATATGGGCACTGGATTACCCGAGTTGGCCTCTATCTATGATCTTTCTACTTTTGGTTCTTCTCGTTTCATGTTAAGAGTTAAGAAAAATAAACCCCATCTCATTCTGAAATCTAAACAAAATGATGGCGCTTGGAAGGAAAAATATTTCTTTGTGAGGCGCGATTCGATTCCTGAGGGGGATTCCCTGCCAAGATCATGGATTGAAAAGGGTAGGAAACAAATTTAGATATAAAGGATCTTGAAATTTGCTTCCCTTATAGCTTTTAGGTTTTAGGAGCTAATGTCTGCTGCTGGCGATTCTTAGGACAAGATATCCAAATTCCTCATACTTCTAGATGTGGAAAGGGCGTTCAAGCTTGAATATTCCAGTCTTCAAGAGGGTTCTTCCACTACTACTTCTATGACCACTAGTAAGATTATTTTTCTTGGATATGTCTTTTCATAGGATCCTGACTTAATATGGATCTCTAACAGGTTCTAAGACTACCTAATCCAAGGCCCTCTTTGGTTTGGCAGATCTTGAAGATGATATGACCAGTGGTTCAATCAAAGCTAAACAGGAAAAAGGTGCCATTCTCCTTCCTCCTAAGACACCTCTTATAGATCTTATGTTTAAGGCATCAGGATCCCAAAAACGAAAGACTTTTGAGGCTGTGGACTTCAGCTTAGAGAACCTTAGCATCGAAGATGCTCTTAGGAAGTTGTCTTCATTTTCTCAAACTGTAAGAATAGGCACTATTTATATTAATCTATCATACCTGTTATTTTTCATGCTGACGTTCATGTTACCAACGACCTCAAGATCCCTGCTGATAAATCCGAGTTTTTTTTTCTAATAGAGTAGGAGAAGATATGGAGGGTCACCAGTGAGGATCTTCTCCAAAGGGTGGAGTTGTTGAGCAAGCAGAATGTCAAAAAGGAAGAAGAGCATTTGGCGGATCTCGAAGAGGTGATTGATAATGACAAGAAGAGTGCCACAATAGCTATTCTGCAAGCCAAGATCAAGCTGGCTAAGGATCTGGAAAATGCGAGTTCCTGAGACGTGGAGTGATGGCGTGAGGCATTGGCCAAGCTGATCGATAAGCATGTTGTTGCCAATTTGGATCCAATGTTGATGTTGACTGGAGGGGAAGAGAATAAGGCCGATGATGACCAAGATAAGGTCTAGGCCTTTTAGGTGATTAGGGTAGCATAATCTTTTGACACATGACTTTTGTAAGGCTGTAGGCCTTTTTGTTTTTGAATATAATGGTTGATTTTCTTTTCGTCTTTCTCCGTTTCCTGCATCATACAATACTAAAGTCTTTGCACGGTTAAGATCCTGTTAAAAGTGAATGATTCTTAAAACAAAATGAAATGATAATGATTAGTTAAAAACTGGCTTTTTTAAGCAATCTAAAAGTTTCTTTTAAAAGATTAGTGATTAACTCGCAACTCATAAGATTTTTTTAATACGCTTTTGATATGGGCATATTTAGGTATAAAATTCATACATTATCTTAATACTTTATGTTGATTTTATCTCATTTAATGAAAAAAGGTGCTTAGTTAATTTATAATTTCATTTTTCAGCAACAATGAAATCCTCGGATGGAAAGGGAAGCGGATTTAGCAATTGGAAGCTTGGATCTTGGATTTTGAAGAAAGAAGGATGTTGCTGGACAGGTTGACCCCTCTTTGGTATTTTGGACATACCTCATGAACCGTAACTTCGATTGAAGAGACTAAAATTGTTTCGAAAACTAGACACAATTTCAGATGACTTTCGTGTTTGGAGAAAATGTTGATTCAAAATGGACTCGATGAGCTGGCTATCAACTCGACGATTTGGTCAGAAGTTTCGCAATTCTTTATGCTGACTTGCCGTCTACGGATTTTAAGTGATGGACTCATTGATTCGATCACTGACTCGCTGATTCGCCCCTGTTTTAGGAATTTATATATAGAAATGCTTCTCATTCAAACCCTAACGAATGGGGGGAGTTTAGGACGATTTTTGGAGGCCGGAAGGGTTCTTAGAAGTTGTGGTTTTCGAGATTTCAACTTAGATATAAATTTGGAAGAAGATCAAAGGCAATAACACATTAGTTTTATCTTAATCTTTTGCATGAGCCATGTTTCAATCATTATATTATGTTTTTAGTTTGTTATTTGTTGTAGATATGAGCTAAAAACTCATAACTTCTTTTTATGCTAGATGATTTTATGAATATGGTTTGATTTTATGATTGGGTTAATTTAATTTGGTGATTTGTTTTGTGAAGCTTGTTAAAGAACCTTATGTGTTAATTACAACTACTTTCTGTTAATTAACTAGCATATTAAGTTGCATGAACATCTCTTAATTTCTAATCTCATATGATTTGTGTGAAAACATTGTCATATGACTAGGAATAGCGAACATGAAACTAGGGTTAACTAGAAAATAGGCACATTAATGAGTGAGCTTGTGTGACGAACCATCAACAATGAGTTAATTGAATTAGCATATTTAATTAGCTCATTACAAGTCTTACTTAACCCGAATCAATAAACTAGGAAATCTATTAGTTTAATCACTTGATCACTGCTTGAATTAATTTGTTTTCTAAGGATTAGTAATAGCGAATGTGAACCTAATTACACTAATCGGTAGCCAATGCCAATTAATCCATTGCACTTGTCATAAAATCAACCATATGAATACATGAGTCAAAACCTAAACAGAAGTCTTCTCCATTATTGAATTTAGTTGATTTTCGTATGCTTTTTGTTAGTTTCTTAGTTGAGTATTAGTTAAGTACTTAAGTTTCTAGTCTTGAAAAACTCGTTTCTATTACTTGTTTTATTTAGATAATATTAGAATTTATTTTTATTGTTTATCGTTCCCTGTGTTTGATACCCTACTTGCTTGAACTATACTACTAATCGGTAGGTACACTGCCTTTCGTGTGTTTATTTTGTGTTTAAGTTAGTAGGATTAAAACTAGTGCATTCCACACACACTAAGTTTTTAAAACTTCTGTGAAGATATCAGAATAGCGAAATACTCCAAAGTGATGAAAGGTTATATGTTAGCGATTAGTTTAGGATCCTATAAAGCTTAGGATTCTTAATTTCAAAACTTTAAAGTTAACGAAAGACGGTGTACACCCGTAAAATTCAAGCCAGTTTTAAAACTTTTAAAATCATTTAAAACCATTCAATTATTACAATTAGTTTTCAAAATAGCTTAAACATCAGAGTTCCCAGAAATCATAATCATCGATCGAGGAAGTGTACAGTCATGCCTTCGCCTTCCCGCGACCATCCGCTGAACCTGAAACAATAAACTGAAACTGTAAGTTAGAAATCTTAGTGAGTTACCCACAAAATACCAATGCCACACTGATAACCATATCATACAAACATATAAGCAACATAACAGCCATGCATCTCGAGTCTACAGTGTGACTGGTCCGCCCACATCGGGCCTTCAGTTCACTTAGTCCACTCTCTGAGTCTGCAGTATGACTGGACCGCCCACACCGCGCCTTCAGTCTGTCTGGCCCATTCTCCCAGCCTCGGCACGTCTGGACCGCCCTCTTGGCGCCTTCAGTCTATTCGGACTGCTCGGTGGGCCTTCGGCCTGACTATGTTCCCTCTTGGGCCTACAGTCAATCCGGTCTGCCCTGGGTATGCTGGCCTACAGCACGAAGCAGGACCCGCCTCAACCCAACCCCTATACCAATCAAAAAATCATTTACACATAAATATCATATGCTAGCATGTATATAACAGGTAATCATATCAGTCTAACATATCGCTAACACAGTAACCATCCTATATCCATGATACCGACCTAACCAACCTAACCGGTCACTAACATAGCATCATCCTGTATAACAGGATACCGACCTAAACCAGGTCACTAACATAATACCATCCTAAGTACTAGGATGCATAGCTAGTAGATCAACAAACATATCAAGCAAATACCCAGATACAACTCCGATAAAGGGACGACCTTGGTGCCTTAGACCCGGTTGATATAGTGAGGATAACTCACCTCGTAATGCCGAACCGTAGAGATAAGATCTGTAACGACCAAAATTTCAACAAAATTTAAACTTTTTCAAAAACATGCCAATTCATTAAGTTATTACAAAACGGTTTTCAATACATTTATTATCAGAGCATTCCCAGGTACATATCATAAAACATAAATGCGAGGAGCGGTACGATCACGCCTTCGCCTTGCCACGGTCTCCTGAAGAACCTGAAAAACATTAAACCACAACTGTAAGCCCGAAAGCTTAGTGAGATACCCCCAAAATACCAACCACATATACCATACACATAACATGCTATATCATAACGAATCGCAGAACAGCCATGCATATCGGGTCTATTGTGGGACTGGTCCGCCGTGTCGGGCGTTCAGTCCACCTAGTCCACCCTCCGAGTCCAGTCATGTCCCTCGAGTCTGCAGTGTGGTTGGTCCGCCCGCGTCGGGCCTTCAACCCACTTGGTCCACTCTTTGAGTCTACAGTATAACTGGTCCGCCCGTATTGGGCCTTCAGTCGGCCTGGTCCACTCTCCGAGCCTCGGCACGTCTGGTCCGCCCTCGTGGGGCCTACAACTTATCCGAACCGCTCGCTGGGCCTTCGGAACAACCGGTCCGCCCTGGGTATCTTGGCCTACAACACAAAGCAGGACCCGCCTCAACCCAACTCCAGTCCAAACAACCATGTGCACATAACATACAATCATATAACAGTTCATAGTCCACAAACCGATCAAACAGATCACATAACATATCATTACCCTAACCGGGATACCGACCTAACCGGTCACTAACATAGCATCACTCCACATATCGGGAAATCGACCTAAACCAGGTCTCTAGCATATACCATCCTAGCTACCAGGATGCAGACATATCAAAGTAATAACATAACAACCATATCCGAATCTCAATTCAATAAAGGGCCGACCTTGGTGCCTTAGACCCTGTCGATATAGTGAGGATAGCTCACCTCGCAACTGCTGACTGAAAGGATAAGATCACGCTGCTGCAACCTCCGACCCGAACTCCAACACTGTCAATACCCAAAAGACTGAGTCCATTAAATACAAATAATTACCAAATTACCCCTGACTGACTCTACTCATCGAGTCAACCCGATGACTCGCCGAGTCCCCATACACAGAACCTCCTTCAATTCACGACTTAACTCGCCGAGTCATCCCTTGACTCACCGAGTCACAGCCTTCCCAAAAGAAACTTGGACCCTACGACCAGACTCGCCGAGTCTACGACTATCTTCAACCTACTCGCCGAGTTGTTCTTCCAACTCGCCGAGTTCCAGACCATCTTCATCAAACTCGTCAAGTCCACCCATGTGACTCGCCGAGTACCACCGGGTCTGAATCCATACAGAGGCTTTCCAAGCCATGCAGATGATCCAAACCATAGATCTACCCCTCCTAAGGCCATCCATCACGTAAAGTGGCAAACTTTACGTGAATCCAAAGAGATCTAGGCATTTTACCCTCTAGGGCTAGGGTTTGGGATATGATGGCTTCACCAATCACTCAAGAATAGGGACTTTAATGCACTTAAGACCTTCTCCACTCCAGATCTGAGGTATCAACCTCAGATCTATTTTTCAAACTCAAGATACCACAAGCTAAACCTCCCATACATTCCAAGAATCATGAATCTAGAAGAATAACAGCCCAAGAATGAGATTATACCTCAAAAGGAAGCCCCAACAGCAATGAAATATGAATCCAAGCAAAGTCCCTTGCTCCAAGCCTCCTAACTCCCCAAGATCTTCCTTCAAATCTCTTTTCCAAGGTTCAAATGCACTCCAATCCTTCACACTCGCGTTTTCTAGGGTTTTCTGGTCTCAAGGGAAGGTAAGGAGACTAGGAAGAGGGCATAATGTCCTTTATATAGGGCTCATCCTCCGAAATTAGGGTTTTCTCCACTCATCACCAACTCGCCGAGTCCAGCCGCCGACTCGCCGAGTTGGCCACTTAACACGCGACCAAAATCGCGACCATACTCGCCGAGTCCACCCATGGACTTGCCGAGTTGCCCTTCAAATTTAATCTTTTATCCCTTCAACTCTACTCTTGATATTCCGGGATGTTACAATTCTCCCCCACTTAAATTAGGCTTCGTCCGCGAAGCCTGCGATAACTCAACTCTAGAAATTCTCTCGCATTACAACTCCTGGCATTAACCCAACCAGGCTCCTCAAGGCACAACCATGGAAACCGTAAACTCACTTTCTCCTTGCTCGCGGTGTCCTAACCACCGTCACAAGCCGGCCACCGGCTTTACCCTCTGATAACCACGCATAACAACTGAGTACCACCCATGATGCAACACTGCTCCAAATCACATCCATCACTCGACCCATATGAGCTATAAATAACCATGCATCACCAGATTCCTGATCCAGGTCCAACTCTATCCATTCCAAGCTGACAGAAAAACACATTCTTCAGGGCAACTCCCATGAGTTCTCCTCTTGCAATCACATGCACGTGCTGAACTAGCTCTGGCACCCTAGGGTTAGGAAAACCCATCCACTGACGACCCTCAAAGCATCCCTTAGGATGAACCACTGCTACGCAATTCCTTCACCAAAATCAAGCTGGGAATCCAAAACTCCATCCTTGCATCCTTTACAAGCCTCTTGACTTTACACCCTCAGAATTTCCTTCCGTGACCTCGGCAGACGTCCAAACCGGATGTGATTCCATACCACCGCCGCACACACTGTGCCATAACCATAATTGGAACACCCCAATCATAACTTCTCACTACTAATTCACTTCCGTGACTTACATTCCCTCTCGGAGCTACATTCCTTTCCCTTTTTCCTTACCAAGGAGATCCACTTGGCAGTCTTGACACTACCACAAATGCCACGGTGCTCACCCAATACTACACCGTTTCCTTATGGCATAACCGCCATCCCATGCACCATACATACTCTGAATCCACTCGCGAAGACTCTCAAGTCCACGCTCGACTTCCTATCATGATCAATATCCGGGGCCAGACCTTCTAACGCTAACATAGCGCGACATACTCAAACCATTTCCCTGCACCGATCTAACAACACATGCAGAGTCTTCAGCATGACTGGACCGCCTTACCCGGCCTTCAGCCAACTGGACCACTCTCGTAACCTTCAGCAGACCTGGACCGCCCTCCAGGGCCTTCAGTCTAGTTGGACCGTCCTCCGAGCCTTCGGCCTGACTGGTACGCCTACTGGCCTTCAGTCTATCCGGACCGCTCAATTAGCAATCAACATTCCGAGTTACCTCTCTGGGAAATCCTCCCATGCATACTTTTCTAGCCCCTAGGGGTTCCGAACTCTATCTCCATCATACATACTCGATCCCAGCCTGATCCGAGGCCTTTCACAATCAATGCCAGGTCTGTAACCTTCCCCGCACGCCTGCTACTCACCCATACCAGCCTGCTCTTGGCTGAAAGAAATAACATCGAAACCCAAGCAGCTAAACAATGAGAATTTCCAATTCTCCCCCACTTAGGGCACTGACTATCAACCACCGGTCGCTATCATCGACCTCCCAAAATAACCTTGCACAAGACCCAACATATACACGCGAGCTGATTCCTACTAGCACTAGCAACCTTCGCAAAAACACATTCCCACACTGATCAACCCGCTCGAAAGAAACCCAATCTTCAATTATCCACTCCTCAGACTGCAGATGCTACCCGACATTCAAACCAGCGCCGCATCCACTAATAACCCTCACAAAAGATATCCAGCGAAAACCCGAAACACTAACCTATAACCATACCAAACCCTTAAGGAACAACGGATACCAAAACGAAAAACCCATACAACACGACTGTCATAAAATAACACACCATAATAATCACAAGATAACGAGATATCAAGAAAGGAACATACCCGCAGCTGCATCCAACACCGCTCTGACCTCCTCTGCTGAAAGCTGAAAAGCACGGCCCTGAGCCCTTGGGGGCTCCGCTCCACCCTGACCTCCTCCTGTGATCCTCAAAGTGGCCGGTGCTGGAGCCTGCACTGGTCCTGCAACAAGCTGTGGGCAGTTGACCCTCAAGTGCCCAACCTGATGACAATGATAACAAATCATCAAATCCCGAACCGGCGTTGACTGCCGATAATCCCTCGCATAGTGCCCATCCTTTCCGCACTTGCGGCATGCACCACCGGAGCGACAAACTCCGGTGTGACCCCTCCCACACTTCCCACAAACGTGGCTGCCCAGATCTCCCATTCTGGAATCAACGGTCTTAGACCGTTTCGTCGCCGGCTGCGACTGTACCGGAGCTTGCCTCAGCTCACGCAACTGCAACTTAATCTCTAACTCACGCCGCATGGCGGCCTCCTGCAACTCCAACAAGGTCTCGCACCTCTGCATGGATACAAACTGTCTAATATCTCTCTTTAGCATACTCAGATATCGGGACATCTGAGCCTGCTCCAAAGCCAACTCAGAGCAAAACATCGCCCTCTCAGTAAACATCCTGGTGATTTCCGTCACCGACTCCGAATCCTGCTTCAGCTCAAGGAACTCCTGAGCCAACCTCTCCCTCTCGACCTGCGGATCATAACGAGTGTTGAACATCTCTCTGAACTGATCCCATGAAACCGCAGCCCTTTGCGCATCCGAATATGACCCCGTGGTCAACCTCCACCAATCCTTTGCCCCGAGCCTTAACAGGTTCAGATCACACATCACCCTCTGATCAGCAGGGCATGAACACGTGAAGAAACACCCCTCCACATCTGATAACCATCTCATAGCAACGATCGGATCCTGAACTCTATCAAAGGTGGGAGGCTTCGTATTATCGAAGTCCCGATACTTAAAACCTCTACTAGCTCCTCCCCCTGCCGTTGTAGCCGCCGTGGCAGCCGTCTCCGTGAGAGCCGCATAGCGCTCATCAAAATACTCCACCATGGCGGTCTTGATCGACCCAAACAGTTCCGGCAGCTCGGCCCGGAAAAATACAGCAACCTCATCATGCAGGATCTCATGAATCCTCGCATCCAAATCGCCTGTGCTCATCTGACCAACAACCTCGGGTGGTACGGACCCGCCCGGAACTCCCTCTCCTGCTCCCGATCCTGACCCGGATCCACCCCCAGCATGCCTTGAAATCTCCATACTGAAAATAAACCACCAAAATCTCAGACACTTCCCACTATCCCGGGAACCAACCCTCAACCCAACCCTAGAGGTCATGGTTTCCCTGATACGCGTATGGGTCCTGTGCTTTCAGTAGTACGGGCCCATACTACCTTCCATACCTACCCATATTTGTATGAAGTACTACCACAACACCCTAGTGAAAGATACATAACAACGCTCTATCCTCACTACTAGAGGAACACTAGAAATCTCTCACAAGGAAACCCTAGGCTAACAGGCATCATAAATCAAGCAACACATCATGAAATCCTGAAGATCCCTAGCCTAAAACTAGCATGCTGTTCTATCAAAGCTCAATAAAACAAATATCATGTATGGTATTTTGGGGTTACTTACTGGCTCCGGCTGATCGTACCTCCGCATCCTCCTTTACATATTTTGAAAACCATTTTAAACTCTCTTTTGAAAACCCTCCTCGATTTGAGACTGGAGTCACACAAGTGTTCCTCCAATTCACTCAAACCAAGGCTCTGATACCAACTTGTAACGACCAAAATTTCAACAAAATTTAAACTTTTCAAAAACATGCCAATTCATTAAGTTATTACAAAACGGTTTTCAATACATTTATTATCAGAGCATTCCCAGGTCCATATCATAAAACATAAATGCGAGGAGCGGTACGATCACGCCTTCGCCTTGCCACGGTCTCCTGAAGAACCTGAAAAACATTAAACCACAACTTTAAGCCCTAAAGCTTAGTGAGATACCCCCAAAATACCAACCACATATATCATACACATAACATGCTATATTATAACGAATCGCAGAACAACCATGCATATCGGGTCGACTGTGGGACTAGTCCACCGTGTCTGGCCTTCAGTCCACCCTCCGAGTCCAGTCATGTCCCTCGAGTCTGCAGTGTGGTTGGTCCGCCCGCGCCGGGCCTTCAACCCACCAGGTCCACTCTCTGAGTCTACAGTATGACTGGTCCGCCCGCATTGGGCCTTCAGTCAGCCTGGTCCACTCTCCGAGCCTCGGCACGTCTGGTCCGCCCTCGTGGGGCCTACAGCTTATCCGGACCGCTCGCTGGGCCTTCGGAACAATCGGTCCGCCCTGGGTATCTTGGCCTACAGCACAAAGCAGGACCCGCCTCACACCAACTCCAGTCCAAACAACCATGTGCACATAACATACAATCATATAATAATTCATAGTCCATAAACCGATCAAACAGATCACATAACATATCATTACCCTAACCGGTCACTAACATAGCATCACTCCACATATCGGGAAATCGACCTTAACCAGGTCTCTAGCATATACCATCCTAGCTACCATGATGCAAACATATCAAAGCAATAACATAACAACCATATCCGAATCTCAATCCAATAAAGGGTCGGCCTTGGTGCCTTAGACCCTATTGATATAGTGAGGATAACTCACCTCGCAACTGCTGACTGAAAGGATAAGATCACATTGCTGCAACCTCCGACCCGAACTCCAACACTGTCAATACCCAAAAGACTGAGTCCAATAAATACCAATAATTACCAAATTACCCCTGGAAGTCAACTGGTCAACTCTTGGTCAAAGTCAAAGTCAAAGTCTACCCCTGACTGACTCTACTTGCCGAGTCAACCCGATGACTCACCGAGTCCCCATACACAGAACCTCCTTCAATTCGCGACTTAACTCGCCGAGTCATCCCTTGACTCACCGAGTCACAGCCTTCCCAAAAGAAACTTGGACCCTACGACCAGACTCGCCGAGTCTAAGAACAGACTTGCCGAGTCTACGACTATCTTCAACCTACTCGCCGAGTTGTTCTTCCAACTCGCCGAGTTCCAGACCATCTTCATCAAACTCGTCGAGTCCACCCATGTGACTCGCCGAGTACCACCGGGTCTGAATCCACACAGAGGCTTTCCAAGCCATGCAGGTGATCCAAACCATAGATCTACCCCTCCTAAGGCCATCCATCACGTAAAGTGGCAAGCTTTACGTGAATCCAAAGAGATCAAGGC
Source organism: Lactuca saligna (assembly GCF_052625555.1). Lineage (NCBI taxonomy): Eukaryota > Viridiplantae > Streptophyta > Magnoliopsida > Asterales > Asteraceae > Lactuca > Lactuca saligna. The sequence continues at coordinate 182,379,179 of NC_136423.1, forward strand.
ATTTTACCCTCTAAGGCTAGGGTTTGGGATATGATGGCTTCACCAATCATTCAAGAACAGGGACTTTAATGCACTTAAGACCTTCTCCACTCCAGATCTGAGGTATCAACCTCAGATCTATTTTTCAAACTCAAGATACCACAAGCTAAACCTCCCATACATTCCAAGAATCATGAATCTAGAAGAATAACAGCCCAAGAATGAGATTATACCTCAAAAGGAAGCCCCAACAGCAATGAAATATGAATCCAAGAAAAGTCCCTTGCTCCAAGCCTCCTAACTCCCCAAGATCTTCCTTCAAATCTCTTTTCCAAGGTTCAAATGCACTCCAATCCTTCACACTCACGTTTTCTAGGGTTTTCTGGTCTCAAGGGAAGGTAAGGAGACTAGGAAGAGGGCATAATGTCCTTTATATATGGCTCATCCTCCGAAATTAGGGTTTTCTCCACTCAGCACCAACTCGCCGAGTCCAGCTGCCGACTCGCCGAGTTGGCCACTTAACACGCGACCAAAATCGCGACCATACTCGCCGAGTCCACCCATGGACTTGCCAAGTTGCCCTTCAAATTTACACTTTTAGCAGTCTCACCTTCTACATGGTCTTCAGCGACCCATCATCTTCTCACTTCAGACGCATATGGCTCCTTCCCAGATAAAACCAACCCAAGACACATCATAATAGCTCAAACCAACATCACACACCTACCACTACCGGTCAACCAGTACGACACTCATGTCTAACCCAAATCACCCCTTCGAGTTGGAATACTTGTTGGGTTTTGAGCATTCTAACACTCCTAAGTGTACATGCAACCCTAAATACCTTGGATCTATGTTTTCTCTATTATACATGCAAATAAGAACATCCAAGGTATTATCCTAATCTAGCATACAAAACAATGAGTGTAACAAGATAGAATACATACCTCTTTGATGTTGAAAGTCTTCATGAAGCTTGAGTGCCTAGCCCCAATAGTGTGGAAGCCTCAAATGGAATCACAATCATCAAAACACTTGGAATAACTTGAGAGATTTCTACACTTCATGAAATCAGCTAGCCCTTTGTTACTCCCACTAGTGTGATTCTAGTGGCCGATTTTGTCAAGAATAAGATCTTTATATAGTGTTACAATTAGGGTAAATCCTTAATTGTCATGGCTTTCCATTTCCTTGGATCCATGGGTTCAAATACACCATGGAGCATCCATGGACCATCCTATGGGTTTTAGCCCAACTTGATTACCCATGGAGCATTAGCCCACTATATAAGTATGGATGATTTACACAATCAACCCATATATTTAATTAGTCTTCTTTTGATCACTTAATTAATCCTAGATTAATTCTTGATCAATACTAATTAAATAATCTTATTATTCTTATTATTAATATACTAGAACTTATAATATATTAATAACCATAAGTGTCTTATTTCTCTCATTATAGTCTATCCAAGTGCATGATGGTATGCAACCCAAATGGACCATGCCGGGTCAGGTCAAGTCTTACCAATTATAGTTATGGACTTAGACATTAATCCAACAGTCTCCCACTTGGATAAGTCTAAAACTATTATTGCGTATGACTTCAGGAACCAACTGGCAATCGTAGCTCTCAAAAGCTTCTGTCGAACTCTGACCTTGTAGATGAACTCTGATCTTGTCAATGACTTGTCCATTAGATAAGGGATCATATAATCCTCTGTTCTCATGATATCAGCCGGACAAATACATGGAACAACGTCGTACTTATTGTCCAGCAGTTTGTTTCCCGATTTTCGATTTGTTTGACAAAGAACTTAATCGAACACATCAATTCAGTTCTGACCGGCCGGTACATAGGTCACAACAAAATCATCGAGGGGCCCAGATATCGGTTCTATTTCTAGAAGGAACAGATAAAATTTGACTCATATGCTTGCTCTACTACTTGTTGAATTGTACACAAAGGCACGTTTTATAACATCAAGTTACTGATGCGTTTACGTGCGATCAATGCACAACCAACTCATAGGTAACAACTCATATCTCTAGGTTTGAAGATTTATATGATATTACCGTCTCACGATCACTCGAGATAAATTCCATGAAGTGATACAAGTGAGCGTGGGTTTATTCCAATACTCATAACTTATGAGCACTCTTGAATGTTGTAGCAACCATTGCTATGACTAAACCCATTTAGCCATCTACAAGCCCGATTCATGACAGTCTTGATTCATACCTACTTCCAACATATGAACGACTGTGGAGTGTTTAAATAACTTAGTCATTCGAAAAGAATAACCTAGCTATTTTGGAAGTCAAAACATGCAAAGTGAAACACAATAATAATCGAATCTAATATGGTCTCAGAACCCTTTTGAATATAAATAAAACCACCTTTTATTTATCACCATATTGATTACACATTATTCAATGTTTCAAATAATCAACTTAAGACTTGAATAAAAACAACAGTCGTCCCATGCTCCTAGCATGTACACTTTGTTTTTCTAAACAATAGTTATGCCATACCCCAAGTATGCACACTATGTTTGTCTATGATCCTTACATTGTGATGTAGATCAACTGAACATGATTCCATTGATACTCATTTCACAATCCCAAATCCTTATTGTAAATGCAAGAATTCCAAATTCATGTCATTTACTGAAATCTGTTAGATTCTAAACTTATATGCATTGATCCTCTTGTAATGATTATGCACGGAGTCAGAAAGACTTGACAACAACCATTAAAGAGCATTCCAAAGGAGATCATCTCCTTGGGAACATCCTTCTTGCATTAAGTTTCCTAATCTTACATAGATTGAATAATTTCTAACTTTGAAACATTTCCAGATCCCATTTTGACTATCACTTCTGAACAAGAGTTGCCTCCTTACAGATTATGTCAATATGGTCCTTCCAGAATTATCACTATACTTCCAATTGTCCTTGAGAAACCAATCTTTGGTAAACCTTAGATTGTCCTCGAAAATTGCTTAATCACTTTAGTCATATCCAGTTCTAGACTTTTCCCTTCTAAATGCCTTAAGCATTTGGAAAATTTAGAAAGGATGAATATTATAGCATGTGAAATCGATCCTATATCCGAAGCATATGGGACACGATTCATGATGTTTGACATAAAGACATGATACTAGACCAGTCTTTTGCTACAATATTTTTATTTGCCATGTTTTCAAAATTTAACTATGAAGAGGGATGCCGTAATCATAATCGAATTTTGAAAATGCAATATATATAGAATTTCTTCAAGTTGAACCATTCCAACACAAAATTCATATATATTCTTGACTAAAGATGATTAAAATCTCAATCTAAGCTTTAGAATTGACATGAAGTATAATTTCCTCTCCCTTAATTATAGCAAAACAACTTTTCAACCCCTGCAACTTCACGAATTGAAACTTTGTTTTCTATAATTAACATTGCTAGCTTGCAATACTAATCATAATAATCATGCTCCCACTAACATGATGATTATCAGCATAACACTTATGCTCCCACTAGCTCTGACATATTTTCAGAAATCTGCTGGACTTCTGAAATTTAGATTCATACATCCTTTCTTAGATAGCTCACATGTGTGTCTAAACAATTTTCAGAACTATGAAAAGGGATGCCGTAATCATAGTCTCAATTGATTAGGCATTTGCCATTTCTCACAAGTCCATGTTAGCGTGCCGGTTAACCACACGTGCTCAACTAACGACTTTTGAAAATGCAAATAACACAATTGCTATCTACGTAAAATCTACTTAGTGAAAGCATTTCCTAACCATCATTTTCATGAATCGGAGAGAAACCTTATGACACTTAGATTTTATAGTGTATGAGTTCCTATCCATGCGAATTTGTCAAAACCATAAACACAAGATAAGGTTAGTGACAAATTCAGCCTTACATGGATTAAACTTATTCAATCTTACTTTCTTGTCACCTTTGTAGCACAAGGCCCACCAATGCTTCCAAGTTGAACTCTGATAACTCACATGCAAATCCAACTTATTTGAAGTAGGTACAGAAATGAGAATTATGTCAACACGATAGATTGCAAACCTTAAGTCGTGTGCTAGTGATAAATTACAGGTTTCACTCTTGATTAAATCTTGAAACTCTTTCAGGATCTTTAAGGCTCCCACTGTCCCCTTGACATATAAGTTTCCCCAGTCAAGAACCATTCCTTGACAAAACAAATTTTCAAGGGATAGTGCGGATTCTTATCAAGACTAACACTTCACACAATTGGTCTTAGTTGGTCTTTGTCTCATCCAAGACATCACAACTTACCAATCTCAAATGTACAAGAGTAGAAACATTTCACACTACATTTGATAAGTGTTTTAAACCTTACTTTATGTCACTCAATGTTACAATCTTGGAGTATGACTCTGAGAATTGTTTTGGAAAGAAGTATGACTCATCTTCTTGATTTTAACCAATCCAACAATTCATGACCTCTCTTCTTAGCCATAACAATGCACTAAGACGTCCTTAGAGTATGAATTTGTGATATGGTTTCATAATCATTAAGATGATCATGAAATATGATACTAAAGTACTCTCCCATCTTTTCAGATTTGAGAAACTTTTATCTTTCTGCCTAATTTGATTCTTCTCATTTGTTTTGTCATACATTGTATCCTTTCCAATGTTACAGAATTATACTTAACCTTATAAGTATAATCATATTTACTAATCTTTAGTAAATCATGACAAATCAATCTTTGTGGTGGACCTTGACCAGTGCACACCCAGTGTACCTAATTCCTTAGTCCTTCAATTGACTCACATATACATGTGATCAAAGAATTAGTCTTAATTTTTTCAAAGATGAAAATTCTCATTCATCATACAATACAACTTGTATGATTCCAAGTTTCTGTCCAATTGAAACTTGGGTGATGAAAAACTTTCTTCATTTGGTAAATTCAGACACTACCACAAATGAAAGAATCAAATCCACTTTCCAATATTGTTATTGCTGGAAACATATAAGCAACAATTTTCCACAGATGGCATTGTAAGGATATTTTTTTAAAATAAATAAAATTAAAACCTTTTTTTTTATTTTAAAACTTTGCGGAAAAACTTATCCTTACAATCCACATGAAAACCTTGTTGTTATCTATTCATAAGCAATATATTATAACTCTTAAGCAACAGCTTAAAATTCTGATTACCGAACCATGCGATCGAAACCCATCTTCACAATCAAAATCAGCATATACTTCTTTAAGCTTCCTATCTTTTCTTTGATTCTTAAAAGACATCAGCATGTGACCCATTCACATTATGTAATAAGAATCTCCAAATAGAAACTTAGCAGAGTTAGATAGTGGACTTTACCTGAAGTAGAGTCAAACTTATCGACTTCAACATCCTTAGGTAAATTATGGCAGCTTCGCAACCAATGCCCCTTCCTTTGGCAATATAAACATATGGACCCTTTGATAATGGTACACGGGACTATCACAGACATAGTTTTTTCTCTTTACCATTTGGTCAACCGAGTTGACTATGGCCGGTCCCTTTCCATTGGGAAGAGAATGCTTTTCTGGATTTCCTGTGTCACTTTTGTCAATGTCCATCAAGTTTTGAGGAAGTTGATCTTAACAAATAGATAAAATCATTAAGGGTCTTGTCATAGTCCTTTTCATAGGTGTTCCAAAAGAACTCACTATGTGACTTAGAAAGTGATTGAACCGCCACCTTTCTCAAGACTTTGACACCCAACAGTCCTTCGCCCTGGACCTCAACATGTTCACGGCATACCTGACCTTCTGGTCAGTCGGGCAGGAACGTGTGAAAAGCACCCCTCAATATCCGATAGCCACCTCATGGATATGATAGGTTCCTGAATCCCGGGGGCTTCGTGTTGTCGAAGTCCCGGTACTGGAAGCCCCGACCGACTCCTCCCCTGTCGTTGTTACAGCCGATGTAGTTGTTGCGACAACCGTCTCAGCTAGGGCTGCGTATCTGTCATCGAAATACTTCATCATATCAGTCTTGATAGACCTAAATAGCTTCGGAATCTAAAATCTCAACCACCTCCTCATGGATGACCTCCCTGACTTGATCCTTTATCAGTGTTGCTCTATCCTGATTGATGACCTCGGGTTCTGCTGGGGACCCTGATCGTCCTGTCCTGATCCTGATTCGGATCCTTTCACAAAGTGCCTCATAACCACCATACTAAAAATGTAACAAGAAGATATCAAACACCTGCACAACGACGGGGAATCTAACCCCAACCAGACCCCTAGGGGTTGTGACTTCCTTGCTACACGTATGGGTCCTATGCTTTCAGTAGTACGGGCCCATACTACCTTCCACACCTACCCATATTTGTCTCAAGTATCATCACAACACCCTTACAAAATACATAAACATAGCGAGCACTCAATCCTCACTCCTAGAAGGAGGCTAACTATCTTACAATTGACCTACAGGTCCTACACAATCCATCCATCCATGAAACTTCCACCAGCCATGTATGACTAGTGTATGCTAGCCATCCATAATGTTGGACCCCATAGACTTTCGAATATCCAATCCTACCCTAAGCCCCCAATCAGACAAGAACATAACATAAGGCCAAATCAAACATTCTCAGGCTATAAGATCTTAATTTTGTATAACTGCGATGCATACACTAAATAACTACGGTAATGATGTTAATCTCGTATAAAGGAAACCCTACGCTAGCAGGCATCATGTGATCAGGAAATTAAATCATGAAATTCCTGAAGATCCCTAGCCCAGTACTAGCATGTTGTTCTAACATATCACAATATCAAATAACCGTATGGTATTTTGGGGTCTACTTACTGGCTCCAGCTGATCGTACACTTCACATCCTCTTTTACTTGTTTTGAAAACCATCTAAAATCATTTTGAAAATCTTTCCTTGATTTGAGACTGGATTCACACGAATGTTCCTCCAATTCACTCAAACCAAGGCTCTAATACCAACTTGTAACACCCTTAAAATTTGAGCCAATTTTAAAACTCTTAAAATCATTTAAAAAACCATTCAATTATTACAATTAGTTTTCAAAATAGCTTAAACATCAGAGTTCCCCGAAATCATAATCATTGATCGAGGAAGTGTATGGTCACACATTCGCCTTCTAGCGGCCATCCGCATAACCTGAAACAATAAATTGAAACTTTAAGCCCGAAAGCTTAGTGAGTTATCCCCAATATACCAATTCCACACAGATAACCATATCATACAAACATATAAGCAACAGAACATTCACGCATCTCGAGTCTACAGTGTGAATGGTCTGCCCACACCGGGCCTTCAGTTCACCTGGTCCACTCTCTGAGTCGACAGTATGACTAGACCGACCGTATCGGGCCTTCAGTCTATATGGCCCACTCTTCGAGCCTCAACACGTTTGGACCACCCTCTCAGGGATTTCAGCCTATTCGGACTGCTCGCTAGGCCTTCGGCCTGACTATGTGCCATCCTGGGCCTGCAGTCAATCCGGTCCACCCTGGGTATGTTGGCCTACAGCACGAAGCATGACCCACCTCAACTCAACCCCTATACTAACAAAACAATCATGTACACATAAATATCATACGCTAGCATGTATATAATAGGTAATCATACCGGTCTAACAGATCGCTAACACAGTAACCATCCTATATCTAGGATACCGACCTAACCGGTCACTACCATAGCATCATCCTATATAACAGGATACCGACCTAAACCAGGTCACTAGCATAATATCATCCTAACTACCAGGATGCATAGCTAGTAGATCAACAAACATATCAAGCAAATACCCAGATACAACTCCGATAAAGGGCCGACCTTGGTGCCTTAGACCATGTTGATATAGTAAGGATAACTCACCTCGTAATGCCGAACCGTAGAGATAAGATCAAACCCCTAAGTCACAACCCTGAACTCCACCACCTATAACCACCATAGAACCAAGTCCATAAATTACTAAGATACCCTCATGAGTCAAATTGGTTGACCCGTGGTCAAAATCAAAGTCAATGATCAAGGTGAATAGTCTATGTTGACCTCAACTCGTCGAGTATCCTCAGCTACTCGCCGAGTTCCTTGCATAACTCGTCGAGTCACTAGAGTGGCGCAACTAGTTCCCAAGGTTCACGGTTGTAAACTCCTTGGCCGACTCATCGAGTTTCCCCTTGCAACTCGCCTAGTTTATACATGTCTAAGGCTTGGGAAAACCCTAGCTGACTCGTCGAGTCACTCATCTGACTCGCAGAGCCCACGATAATCTTCATCGGACTCGCCGAGTTGACCATGTGACTCGCCGAGTCCGTTCATTCCTTCATCCATACAGAGGATTTTTAAGCCATGATAAGGCTCCAAATTTTAGATCCAGCTTCCCATGACATGTTTATCATGTAAACATTCAAACTTTCGTGCATGCAAAGCTCCAAAGTCTTAAAATGAAAAAACTAAGCTTGTAAAGAAGTCTCACACTTGAGGGAAGGTTCATGCTTGTCAAAGATAACAACTTTATGGACCTAGAGACCAAAGAGATCTTAGATCTGAAGTTGCAACTTTAGATCTTAGCTCAAACACAAGAAAAGCTTCCTAAAATCCACCCAAATGAGATTTAAGATGAAATGAGGCCAAGATAACAACTTAATACCTTCAAAAGGGTGCCAACTGAAGTAAATCTCTATTTCCCACGAGTTCCTTGCTTCTATTCACTTGTTCCCCAAGATTTTCTCACCAAAATCCTTCTTCAAAGCTTAAACACACACTAATGTAGCATACACACACGAATTAGGGTTTTGGAATGTCAAGAGGCTGTAAAGGGGAGGTTGGGGAGGCTAATGATCCTTTAAATAGGGTGAAAAACCTCAGAATTAGGGTTTTCATCCTCCAGCTGCTACTCGTTGAGTCCTTTCTTGGACTCGACGAGTTGGTCACTTACACACGTGGACCAATCCGTGGCTTCTCGGTGAGTCAGGAAACCAACTCGTTGAGTAGACCTTGAAATCATGAGAATTTATAACCATAAATTGATACTCGGAAATTGGGGCGTTACAGATCAAGTTTCTCTTTAAGCTTCATAAGTCTTTGAATTTTATAATTTACTGAGGATAAATTCCAACTTAGGATAGAACTTTGGTTCAATTTTGGTAAGGAGGTCCCTTAATAACGAAGGTCGATGAGGATCCTTAAGGGCGAGGATCCTTGCCGTCAGAGATCCTACATAATAAAGATCTTGGTTAAGGAAATTTTTCTTTAGGATAACCTGTTTAGATTATAGATATAGACAAAAAAGATAACATGTTAGCGTTATATTTGGGGAGGATCCATACTTGAGATATAATTTATTGGGTAGGTAACATGAAAATGTTACAATTTGACCGTGTTCTCTGTGGGACATTCCCAACGTGTGACAATATAAAAATGTTATAGACCTTATGTAATTTTTGGGGCAAAATCCCAATCTTTGATAACTTGAGAATGTTATAAACCTTCAGTAGCCACTGGGGTAAAATCCTGATAACATGAAAATGTTATGTTCCTGGAGTAATAACTGGGGTAGACTCCTAATTTCTGGATAACATGAAAATGTTGTAAACAGTAAGGATCTCAACGTGTTTTCAAATAAAAAAGGGTTACCAAGCCACTGAATCGTGAAATGATCCCCTTATTTGTATCTTACAGTTAGATGTCATGCGTCCAAGCAAGGTGTATAAACCTTATTTCGTGTGAAAGAGGTAATTAGCTCTTTAAACCTTAAAGGGGGTTAAGTACCCTTAGGCGTGGGAGAGATGACCAGTCTCAATCTTGTGTACATGATATTTTAGGGATTATATTGTTAAATATAATGGAGTTTACCAAGTATTGGGATCTTTATGTGTCAAGATCGTTGTGCTTCAGGGTGTTCAAACTTGAGGATCCAGACGTTCCAGGATCTTCGATTGTGAGGATCCTGATGTTTCAGGATCTACACTTTTGAGGATCCTTAACTATATGTTTTTCTGCGTAGAAAACGTTAACTAAGTGTGGATGTTAGTCTAGTTAACTCCCCTTCGATGCTTAAGTTAGTATTGTATTCGAGGAAAGAATCAATAATAATAAAATCTTTACGGTAAAGAACATGTGTACCTTGGTTTTGTTATGGATCATTCAATCCTACTTAAATGTAGTATGTGTTGACGTGTATGGCATTCCAGGATTTTGGTAGAATGTCTCGTTCGAGTGTTGCTAGCCAGTATGCTCATTTTCCCGCTTCAACATCTACAAGGTATGGTCTTTCCCATTTGGGAGCCAATATTCCTGCACTAGGATCCTTGGTGTTTTGGAATGTTTTCCTTAATACCAAGTATCGGATGTGAAACCTTCTTTCCCTTGTATTCCTATTGCATGCCTTGGTGATTCTTTGCTGATAAGCAACAATGTGTATTTTGGCGAGATCCCTGAGCTCGTCAATAGTTTCGGGATCCTGTGCTAGGATTTTGTCATTATTCTCTTGGTCTTGCAACAAGTATCTTTCCATCGGGATCAATACTTCAGTATTGAGGGGTGTCGATTGCTATCGACTTTATCACCAAATTGCCAAGGACTGTGAGGGGTGTCGATGCAATTTGGGTGATTATAGATCAGTTGACGAAGAGCGCTCACTTCCTTGCCATTAGCGAGAGCTCTTCTGCGGAGAAACTGGCAGAGTTGTATGTGAGAGAGGTGGTCTCGCGGCATGGAGTTCCGATCTCGATTGTCTCGGATCAAGATGTGCGTTTCACTTCCAGGTTCTGGAATAAATTTCATGAAGAGTTGGGTACGCGGTTGCATTTTAGTACCGTATATCACCCACAGACTGACGGCCAGAGCGAGCGGACAATTCAGACGCTCGAGGATATGCTCCGAGTATGTGTATTGAATTTTGGCGGGAGTTGGGACACATATTTTCCCTTGGCAGAGTTTTCCTACAACAACAGCCATCATTCGAGCATTGGTATGCCACCCTTTGAGCTGTTGTATAGGAGGAGGTGTCGGCCCCCATTTGCTAGGGAGACGTGGGGCAACATGTAATGGGTAGTACGGAGACCGTGCTTCAGACGACTGAGCAGATACAGCAGGTCAGGCAGAGGTTGTTGACTGCTCGGAGTCGTCAGAAGAGTTAAGCGGATAGGCGTCGGTCCGAGCTCAAGTTTCAGGTCGGTGACTTCATACTCTTGAAGGTCTCTCCTTGGAGAGGAGAGATCCGATTAGGAAGAGGGGCAAGTTGGGGCCTTGATATATTGGACCTTTCAGGGTAATTGCGAGGGTAGGTGGGGTAGCCTACCGTTTGGAGCTACCTGCGGAGTTGGGTCAGATTCACAACACTTTTCATGTGTCGCAGTTGAGAAAGTGTATAGCCAACGAGTCGGCAGTGGTACCGTTAGAGGATATTCAGGTGGATGTAGGCCTGAACTATGTTGAGAGACCGATGGAAATTAGGGATCGAAAGGTCAAGGTTCTGAGGAACAAGGAAGTGCCTCTGGTGCAGGTACAGAGGCAACATAGGAAAGGGTCAGAGCTGACTTGGGAGCCGGAGCGCGAGATGCGTGAGCAACATCCATAGTTGTTTGCAGAATGAGACTTCGAGGGCGAAGTCTGATTCTAGTGGGGGAGAATTGTAACATCCGGAGTCCCAGGTATATTATTCTAATAATTTCTTTTTGGAATTTGTGAAGGAACTTGGCGAGTTGATGCTTAGACTCGCCGAGTAGGGTCACGGTTTATCATCCGGGTTCGCAGTGGACTCGGCGAGTCTACGCTGTTTAATGAAACCCTAATCCTCTGGGGTTGGAGCCTATTTAAGGGCACTCTTAGCCTTCCATTGTGGCTACCAATCCCTTGAGAGCACCCTAAGTGAGATAGATCGTTTGGGAGAAAGGAGAAGCCATATTTGATATTTCTATCTTTGGTTTAGCAAGAAGAAGGTGATCAAGAGTAAGAGGAGACTGAAGGAGGTGTGATTCTAGTGGTTTCAGAGTTCAGAGACTTCAACTTGAGGTATTTATTCGAACCTTCTTCAGTTTTGGTATTGATACTTAAAGCTAGGGTTTTCTAACCTACTTTGAGGATGTTTATATGGAGCAATTGGTCCCTTATCAAGTTTATGCTTTGGATCTGGACTCAAAGAGGTCCAGAGACCTTAACCCTTGGAGCTTTATGAGTTATCTTTGGAGTTATGAGCTTAGGATGCCATTTTTAGGGCTAAATCACCAAATGATACCATCTAGATGATGTATGAGTGTCAAGGTCTGGAATTTACGTTATTATTATGCTTGGGAAGGACAGATCTGACCTCAAGAGGTCAATGGATTTTGTGCATGGCATGTACTCGCCGAGTTGCTCTTGAGACTCAGCGAGTTGAGTCGGGGTAGCCCCGCGATTTCTTACCCGGGGACTCGTCAAGTAAAGGGAGGGACTCGACGTGTTAAACGGGACTAAAGAGTAAAGTGGACATAGGTGGAGTCACCGAGTTGACCAAGTGCACTTGCCGAGTCGAGTCAAAGTTTGACCGTTGACTTTGGTTGACTTTTAGGGTTTGGTCAACAATGAGGTCCTCTGAGCCAAACGAGGGGTAAAATGGTCTTTTACCCTTATGAGGGTGCCTAGAGAGGGTTGAGTCTAGTACTGAGAGTTATATTTATGAGAGTATTGCTTAATGTGATTAGGTGGAGGCTAGATTGTATTTCTACCGAGTCAGAGATTTACCGAGACATCTGACATGAGTCTTCTCACTATACTTTACCTAGAGTGGTAATTAGAGCTATGTGCTAGAGTTATCGTATGCTATTATGTGATGTGTTATACTGAATTGTTTTTTTATGTGGTTTATATCATGTGTATATCAGAGTATATCAGAGTTAGAACCGAAAGGTTCACAGAGTTAGGACCAGAGGGTCCACAGAGTTAGGGCCCACGGGCCCACAGAGTTATAGCCTCGAGTGACTAGTATGTGATATGTATGGTATTTTGGGGAACTCACTAAGATTTATGATTATAGTGTTATGTGTTATGTGTTTCAGGTACCAGTGATGATCGCGGGAAGGCACACACGCATGGATTTCTATGTTTTTGATCTTGGGAAATATTTTTGTGAACTAAAGTATTGACACAATGGGATTTTGTTTTTAAATGTGTTTGGTAAAATGTGTTGAACAATGTGAAAAATTGTTTTAAATTTTACGGTGTTACACATACGCGCATCAAGGAAGTCACAACCCTTAGGGTTGGGTTGGGGGTTGGTTCCCAGGTTTGTGAGAGTTATCTGATGATTGCGGTGTTTCTAGTATGGTGGTTACGAGACATGTTGGGAGTGGATCCGGGTCAAGATCGGGAGCCGAAGAGGGCGGTCAGGGTGGATCAGTGCCACCCGAGGTCATCGGTCAGATGAGTACGGATGAGTTGGATGCTAGGATTCGCAAGATCCTACATGATGAGGTTGCTGCTATGTTCCGGTCCGAGTTGCCGGAACTGTTTGGGTCGATCAAGACCGCCATGGTTGAGTATTTTGATGAGCGCTATGCAGCTCTAGCAGAGACAGCGGTCGCGACAGCCGCAACGGCCGTAACAGAGGCAGGGGGAGGAGCCATTCGGGGTTTCCAGTATCGAGACTTTGATAACACAAAGCCCCTACCTTTGATGGAGTTCAGGATCCAATCGTTTCTATGAGATGGTTGTCTGATGTGGAGGGATGTTTCTTCACGTGCTCATGCCCTGTTGATCAGAAGGTGAGGTGTGCTTTGAACCTGTTGAGGCTCGGGGCAAAGGATTGGTGGAAATTGACCACGGGGTCATATTCGGATGTGCAACGGGTTGCGGTTTCATGGGATCAGTTTCGGGAAATGTTCAGCACTCTTTATGTTCCACTGGTTGAGTGAGAGAGAGGTTAGCTCAGGATTTCCTGGAGCTGAAGCAGGATACAGAGTCGGTGATGGAGATCACCAGGATGTTTACAGAGAGGGCGATGTTTTTCCCAGAGTTTGCTTTAGAGCAGGCTCAGATGTCCCGATATCTGAGTATGCTCAAGAAGGATATCAGGCAGTTTGTGTCTACACAGAGGTGCGAGACCTTGCTAGAGTTACAGGAGGCCGCTCGGCGGCGTGAGTTGGAGATTGAGTTACAGTTGAGGGAGCAAAGGCAGGCCCCGACACAGTCGCAACCGGCTCCAAGATCGTTGATTCTAGGTTGGGAGAATAGGGCAGCCGCACTTGTGGGAAGTGCGGGAAGGGTCACACCGGAGTTTGTAGGTCCGGTGGTGTGTGCCGTAAGTGCGGGAAGGAGGGACATTACGCGAGGGATTGTCGTCAGTTAGTTCCAGTTCAGGATATGAGGATTGTTATCAGTTTCATCAGGTTGGTCACATGAGGGACAACTGTCCACAGCTGGTTGGGAGGTCGGTGCAGGCTCCAGCACCATCCACGTTGAGGATTACTAGCGGGGGCCAAGGTGGAGCGGAGCCTCTGAGGGTTTAAGGGCATGCTTTTCAGCTTACTGCAAAGGAGATCATGGCAGAGCCAGATGCAGCTGCGGAGGGTTTTATAGCTAGGAATTGTAGCTGGTTAGTATCCAAGGGATGGATGGGCAGGATTAGTTATGTGGTCTTGTTATTGGGTATAACATTCGCGATGTGAGAAGTGTTCAGCTGGGAGTCGGACTCCCTCGGGATTCGAGATGTGCAATGTTGGGAGAGCAGTTTTGTGAAGGTTACTCATTCAAAGGAAAGCAGTTATGGATAAGGAAGGTATGGGATAGAGATGATGGTTCTAGGCCGGATGAGTCACCGGTATTTGGAGGTCAGTGTTCTAAGTGGGGGAGAATTGGAAAATTCTCAAGAGGATCGACAAGTATTTGAGTTTGATTAGCTGTTTGGAAGTCATCGGTGTTTCAGTCAGCCAAGAGTGTGGGCTTGTATGAGTAGGTGGCAGACTGGTGGGGGCAGGAAGCAAACCATGGATTCATGGTAGATGGTGTTTGATGTTAGGCCCTGTTTTAGGCCATGGAAAGGATTCCGGGATCGGAATGGAGTTAGAGTTTGGAACCCCTTGAGGGATAGAACCATATGTTCGGGAGAGATTCCCAGGAAGGATAGTTCAGGATGATATATGATAGTCTGAGCGGTCCGGGGAGACTGAAGAACTGTGGGCGTACCAGTCAGGCCGAAGGCTCAGAGAACGGTCTAGACAGAATGAAGGTTCCGAGAGTGGTCCAGATAGGCTGAAGGCCTGGTAAGCGGTCCAGTCATGCTGAAGACTCTGTAAGTGTTAGTGGATCATGTAAGAGGAGATTGAGGAAATGCATCGCCAAGGGTGATAATTGATATGGTCTGGCCCCAAGTACTGATCATGTTAGTGGGAAGTAGTGCATGGAACCGAGAATCCTTGCGAGCAGATTTAGCATATATGGAAATTCGAGGGTAGTGGCTGCTTTAAATGGATGATGTAAAGTGAAGTGTAGCTTAGTGGTACGTGCCGGTGCGACAAGGGTGAATGAGTGGATCTCCTGGAAAGGAAGGGCATGTAGCTCCGGAAGGAGCATGGATACTTCAACAGAGGAGGAAGTGGAATAAGTGGATTATTTTCAGTGCTTTAGCTATTGGTAGTAGGTACTGGGTTTGTACAAGTGGTATGGAAACACATCCGGGTTGAGTGTCTGTTGACGTTTGCGGAAGGATTTCCGGTGATGAAGAACTAGAGGAGTTCAGAAGGGATGCAAGGGTGGAGTCTTTGATTCTCAGTATAATTGTGATCAGGAGGTTATGTATGTAGTGGAAGTTCATCCTGGGGGATGTCTGGAGGTACCGTTAGTGCGTTGGGTTCCCAACCCGAGGATGCTAAAGCAGGGTCAGCACATTTATGCGATTGCGGAAAAGAGCTCATGAGAGTGCTCGGGAGTTGAAGGATGTATCATCCTGTTAGCATGAAAAGAGTAGAGTCGAATTCGGAAAGGAAGAGGGATAAGTCCCAGCAGTGAACTCGATAAGGTTGTGTTAAACGAGGCAAGGGATAACAGTTAGTAGCAGTGAGTACCCGCTCAGAACTCGATGGTTCAGGGTATTATCTAGTCTTGCGAGAGGCAAGTTTATATAGAGATCAAGAGTGATAAGTGTCACTATTAGAGGAAAGAGCCGGTGGTCGGCTTGAGACAGTTGATATGAATCGGTAAATAAGGAGTTGGATCATTTTTGGGATGATAGCAGTGATTGGAAGGATCTGAGTCAATAGAGATCCGAGGTTGTAGTGTGGGGTTATGGTTATTGGAATTGTGTGCTGCAGCAGGCTTCGAGGATGAAGTCTAATTTAAGTGGGGGAGAATTGTAACACCCCGAGTTCAGAAAAGCAAAGTTCAGGGTGCTTAGTGTAAATATGGAAGACTGACTCGGCGAGTCAATGGATAGACTCGGCGAGTCAGGTCGCGAATCTGGTCATGTGTTAAGTGACCAACTCGGCGAGTCAGAGGAGTGACTCGGCGAGTTGGTGCTGGGTAGAGAGAACCCTAATTTTCAGGGTTGTGCTCTATATAAAGAGCCTAACACCTCTTCCCTAGCCTCTTTACCTTCCCTTTGAGTTCCAGAAGCCCTAGATTCGTGTGAGCTTTCCTTTATGAGTAATTAGAGCCTTGGAGGGGAATTGAAGAGCAAGAAGATTTGGAGCAAGGGCATTTGCAGAGATTGGTTCATTCTCCAGTGGGCGCTTGCATTGGAGGTAAGAAATCTGTTCTTGAGCTTTTGTGCATATAAATCTATCAATTGTGGGGTTTTTGGAGCATAAATGAGGTCCTTCTCGAGTTGGTGTAAGATCTGAGATTGCTACCTCAGATCTAGGATTGTAATGGTTCAGGAAGCCATAAAGTTCATGCCCAAGAGTTGTTAATGAAGCCTTCTTGTCCCAAACCCTAGCCCAAGACTGTTTTATGCTTAGATCTCTATGGATTCACATAAAGTTTGCAACTTTACGTGAGGAATAGCTTGTAGAAGGGTAGATCTATATATTGGAGCTCCAGAATGGCTTAAAAAGCCACTGCATGGGTTAAGAACTAGAGGTACTCGGCGAGTCACATGGGTGTACTCGGCGAGTTGGATGAAGATAGGCAAGGACTCGATGAGTTGGAAGAACAACTCGGCGAGTCTGTTGAAGATTGCCTTGGACTCGGCGAGTTTGTTCTTGGACTCGACGAGTCTGGTCGCGAAGTCCTAACCTTTTGGTTGAGCGGTGAATCAGTGAGTCGAGGGACGACTCGGTGAGTTGAGCAGGAAGTGACTCAGAGTTTGTGGGACTCGACGAGTCAGTGGGCTGACTCGGCGAGTAGAGCCAGTCAGGAAGTTTGACTTTGACTGAGGACTTTGACTTTGACCAAGAATTGACCAGTTGACTTCCAGGGGTAATTTGGTAATTATTAGTATTTATTGAGTTCAACCTTTTGGTATTATCAGTGGTGGAGTTCGTATCGGAGGTTGGAGCAGCGTAATCTTATCTTTTCAGTCAGCAGTTGTGAGGTGAGTTATCCTCACTATAGTAAGGGGTCTAAGGCACCAAGGTCGTCCCATCGAATTTGATATCCTAGTAGTTATTGATATGTTGAGTTGAATTAGCAATGTATGCCTGTTGATATGTTAGTCGGGTAGGTCTGTAGGTATGCCTATGATACTGATTGATTACCTGTATGTGCATTTATATGTTACATGTCGACATGTTATGTGGGATGGGTTGAGGTTGTACTGCTCCATACGGTAGCAAACAAACTCTAGAGTATTCCAGATATGAGTTGAGGGCCCAGAAGACATTCCAGACACATACTGAGGACTCGGGAGAATTCTAGATATGATCTGAGGGCCCGGAAGGCATTCCAAACTCATACTGAGGACTCAAGAGTATTCCAGATATGAGTTGAGGGATCGGTAGGCATTCCAGACTCATACTGAGGACTCGAGAGCATTCCAGATACGAGTTGAGGGCCCAGTAGGCATTTCAGACTCGTACTGACGGTTCGATGGCATTCCAGATACGAGCTGAGGGCCCGGTAGGCATTCCAGACTCGTACTGAGGGCCCATGGGGTAGTTCAACTTGTAAAGTTGTGGACCCAATGCATGCTGTTCTATTTCTGTTCTGTTATGATATGTTATCCGTATGGTATATGTGGTTGGTATTTTAGGGGTATCTCACTAAGCTTTCGGGCTTACAGTTGTGGTTTAATGTTTTTCAGGTACTTCAGGAGACCGTGGCAAGGCGAAGGCGTGATCGTACCGCTCCTCATGTTTATGTTTTATGATATGGTTCTGGGAAGACTCTGATAATATTTTATTGAAAACCTTTTTGCAGTGAATTAATGAATATGAGTTGTTTTTGAAAAATTTAAATTGGCTTGAATTTTTAGAGTGTTACAGTAAGAAGCTGATATATTGTGTTGGGAATGTTGGTGTTGTTACTGCGTCTGTGGTGACGTATTTGGTGTTTCAGTAAAAAAAAGTTGTGTAGGTTGAAGCATTCCAGTCCTGGGTTTGTGTTTTGGTGTGTTATTTATGTTGTTTAGTGTCAATATTAGTAGTAGATTTTGTATGGGTTGCTGGTATTAGTTTGTGATGTTGGTATGTAGATTTGGTGGTGGTGTTGCCTGGGCTGCTGATGGTCATCATTTTTTGTTGAAGTTTTTTGTCGACGATCTCCGTAATAGGTCATTGAATAGCAGAAAGCGACGTAAACAAACCCATGGCTGAAATGTGTTTTAATATGGTATTATTAAAAAAACTTATCTTACACCTGTATTTGTATGTGTGCATGAAAGAAAGAAACATTTGGGTATTATATATGTTTCATCGACTGGGACGGGACCACAAGCCAAAGCAAAATGAATATACCTTCTTTATGCACATAGACAAAGACCACAAATGGTGCAGTTTGGGAAAAGGGACACAAAATACATTTGCACACGATTTAATATGTCTGCTTGTCTGCAAACCTTTTTTGGAAAAAAAAAGTGAATCAAGTTTTCTAAAGATGGATTTTTTTCATATTGAATGGATTAAGTCACAAGTACCCTGTTTTTTACAATGACTTAACTACCCCTGCATTGAAAATGGTCAATTTACTTTGTAATGACTTAATTACCCCCACATCCAAAATGGTCAATTTAATTTCTAATGACTAAAATGCCCCCACATCTAAAATGTTAAATTTAATTTGTAATGACTCAAATGCCCCCACATCCAAAAAATGGTCAATATAATTTGTAATGACTAAAATGCACCCACATCCAAAAATGGTAAATTTAATTTCTAATGACTAAAATGCCCCCACATCAGAAATGATAAATTTAATTTGTAATGACTCAAATGCCCCCACATCAGAAATGGTCAATTTACTTCGTAATGGCTAAAATGCCCATAATAACCCTAAATATATGTGGCACGGGACAACAATAACAAACCATATAACAACTTACCACACAACAAAACAACATAGTACACCATAAAAGAACATACAAAGATCATTTTTTTATTGCAACACACATTCACTACAAATAACAAACAATTATTTAATCCAACTCCATGGCTGTTGCAACACTGCTACCTTCACCTCCCATAATTTTTGCAAGCTTCATTTTAATGATTCTTTATGACTTCTTTCGCATTTTAGGCAGTTTAACATGCTTAACTCGAGCATTGACATTCACCCCCTTCATCGTGTCCATTGACTCCCGACATCCGCTCTTCATCCCCAAGCCTATCCAAAGCATCAGTAGCATCTACCATTACCTCATCATCCACAACTCCTGTGGCAACGTTTATAGACTCCTGCGTAGGTATAGTTTTTTGTTTCTTTATTCCATTTTGTTTGGATGTCCCTACACCTTTACTACAAGTAGCCTTGTTATGTCCTTTCTCCTTGCATATGCTACAAGAAACTTTCTTCCCTGCCTTGGAGACGGTATGTTTTCCCATCCGTTCAGAAGCATCTCTTCTTCTCTTTATGGTTGGCCTTCCTGGCATACATCTTTTCAATAGAGGCAAATGGCGTATCAAGTCAGTAGAAGGCTGTAACGCCCGGGTTTCAGGGCTAAGCATTTTTGTCAATGTAATAGTCTAGGTCAACTATTGTAACTCTTTTTGAAGTAATAAATATGAAATATTTGAGTATTATGTGAATTATGTGTGTTTATTTGTTTATTATTTAATTATAAATGTATAATTAATAAAGAATAAAAATGAGCATCAAAATTAAAGTGTGAGATAATCCCGATATCTCTACACAAATTTGTAGAATATGTCTCAAGGTTTCCGTAGATATAAAGAATGCCGAAATCCGAGCTATAACGAAGAAGTTATGACCCGCCGAAGTTTTACGGCAAAACCGGTACGGCACCGGGAGACGTAAATAGTGAATTTACGATAGAAGACTTTTTAGCCTTAGCAATCTAAAAAAAAGTCTTAGAATATGTTAAACTAAGAACATCGATAAAAAGAACGCCCAAATCTGACTTCGTATGAAGAAGTTATGATTTTTCTAAGATTCGGCTTAGCAGTGCACGGCCCGAAACTCGAATTTTAGTTCGAGCGGTTTTTGGCTTACGCGACCTAAATGAGAGTTGAAGATCTCATTCATAGGAACTCAACGGTAAAAAGACAGACGAAAACGGAGTCCGTATGAAGGAGTTATGAACTCTTCGCGGTCATTTAACAGTCTAAACGCCTCCTACTGTTAAATTTGAGATCGGTCGAGAATTAGCCGACGGAGTCTAAACGAAAGTTGTAGATCTTGATTTTACCTACGCGTGGATATAAAGAACGTCGAAAACGGAGCTCGTATGCGAAAGTTATGATTTTTCTAAGTTTGAGGGCTGATACGCGATAAGGGGTGACGTGGCACCACCAGAATTGGACACGTGGCACCACCAGAAGGCCACCACATGGACCAACTCGGCAAGTAGGTCCCCCCTACTCGGCGAGTACATCAGAATCCTCCCCTATAAATAGAGGTGCCGGGTTCCCTCATTTCCTCACCCCTCACCCCTCTTCTTTCTCTCTCTAAACTCTCTCTCTCTCTAAGCTCCCTAACCCCCCTAAAAGCCTAGGTAAACCCCCTAGCACCCGAAGGAAGCCCTGAGGCTCCCGGAGTCCCCAGAAAAGAGCCTTTCGGCTCGGGAACGCTGCTCCAGCGAAGCCCGGTTTTCGAGAAAAACCCACTGTAAGTGAGTTGTACCTATCCTATCTTTAGTTTAGCTTATGTTTTAATATAGGAATGTTATTAGGTCCTTAAAATAATTATTTGGGCTATTATTATGAGTTATATTAAGTGTTATTAACACTTATATAATAATAATAATAGTCAGACAATTAATTTGTCACGGTTATCATTAGACTAAACCCTAGTGGTATCGATACTAGGTTTTATCGAAGGAATATCATTTTGAGAGTAGCGAAGCGCTGTCCGAGTGCTGAGTTACCACCTAATCAATTGAGTGCATAGTTACTTTCAACTTACACATAGATATGAAGTATTTTATATAAATTACGTGCTATGTGTGCATATTATCTGAATACTTGCTATCTATGCTAGATGAACGTTGTTATACATGTATTCAATGATTTAAACTGTATATGTATTTTATATCTACGAAAATGTTGGGGTAAAACATGGGTAGATGTAATAGGTGATGTGTGATAAAATGATGAGAGGCCTCGATGTTGTTGTTGTTGATCCAGTCATCTAGCGGAGTATAGATGACGACCACGGACTCTTCTAGACAGTCCAGTGGAACACTAGCAGGCTCGCAACCTGTAGGTGTTGTGAACGATGTGTTCACCGGTGTACTCCATCCCCCACATGGTTGCCTATTAGGACATTTATTGCTGAGGAATCCCCTTAGCAGTAGTGTCCGTCCCGATGATGATCCTTAGGCTAGGTCCCTTATGATAGGTGTTTAGGGACGTAAAGTGAGGATAACGGGAACGGGTAATCGGGTTATTGTTGATTGATGAAATTAATAAACTTATTTATTGTGGGTTGAAAACCCTATGTGCTCACCAGACTCCCAAGCCTGACCCACTCAGTTTTATGTATTACAGGTAGTGGCGCATGAGCATAGGTGTGATGTTTTGGACGAGGGATTACGGATATAGGCCTGTAGATATGAAATAATGTAGTAAGGCTTATATTGTACTGTTTATACTTTTGATCTGTACGAACATGACATCCCGAGTCTTTTAATGAAATACATTTCTATGGAAATGCTTTTGATAAATCTTTATCATATTATTGTTTTGGGACAAATTCCGCAACCCTTTTATTAAAAGATAACTCTGATTTTGAAATAAAGTATAAACAAAACCGGTCTTTTCTGGCCGTGATTTTGGGGATGTCACAAAGGCCACATATTTTTTCCATTTATCCCATGGATTGGCTGTTTGTAAGTATTATGGTCTAATGCAACCAAGTACTATGGATCTACATATGGACCATCAAGTGTCATATTTAAGTAGGATAAGGTGGCAAGTGAGTGTACGCAACCATATCCAGTAAGTTGTCATAGCTTGCAGCTGCATTCCTTTTTTTCAACATTCACAGTAAACGCCTCAACCATTTTCCTTGCCTCAAACTTCATCCCCCCACAAGAAATGACATGCCAATGCCTACATATAAAGATGAAAACCGCAAATATCATGAGATGTGAAGAGTAAAGTACTAATGTAATTGGATAAATTTACAAACCTTTGCTCAATCTGGAGCATATTCAACCGTATTCTGATATTTGGACAAACAAAATAACGATTCCATCCTTGTCCTGTTAGTTTCATAGTCACCATCCTTTGTATCACATATATACGAATGTCCTCTAACATGCTTATTATTGGTTTCTTCCGGGCATCCAAAATCACACTATTAAAACTCTCTGAAAAACCATTCTTTACTGACTCACAAGAATTATGAACTCTGAAAAAACCCAAAGACCAAGTCTTTGGATCTCTATTCATAAGATGCACAACTGCTTCCAGATTTAATTTTCCAATCTCTTTCATAACTACATTAAATTGTGCTTCAGTTGTTGCCTTGCTCGCTTTCCAAAACAAATTTTCAAACTTGGATCCACTAAATCTCTTGCTAAAATTCGCATAGATATGTCTAGCACACTGCCTATGTCCAACTACTAGAAATACTTCCTTTACTGCCTCAATCAAACCCTACATAATTCACATTAATGTTTGAAATTAGAATAACAATAACTAAATTTAGAACATGCAGTAGTTTTGAACCATACCTTGTTTTGATCCGAAATTAGAACCGAACCATTACCATCATTCCAACATTGCCAATCTTCTGAAAGAGTTTCTAAGAACAATTTCCAAATCTCTTTGTTTTCCACATAAACAACTGCCCAAGCAATCGGGAATATTCCATTGTTATCATCTCTACCCACAGCACAAAGCAACTCCCCTTGACAATTTTTTTCTTCAGAAAACAACCATCCAGGTTAATGATCCTCCTACATCCTCCCTCCATCCCTCTTTTACTGAAGCAAAAAATATGTATATTTTGCTGAAATAATTCTTACCATCAGGCATTGAATCAACACAAATTTTAACTGTGGATCCATGATTTGATCTTATAGTCTCCTCACCATATGACCATAATCTTGCATAATTCTCAGTTATTGTGCCTTCAACTAGAGTCAATGCATACTTCTTGGCTCTCCTACACTGACTCATACTCACATTAATCCCAAAATCGGTTTTTACCTCCTCTCTAAGCATTCGGACCCTCATCTTTTGATTGTTATAAAATTGGTGCTTAAAGTGGGTCCCTATCCATTTGTAAGTCACAAATGATCCGAATTTGAAATTCTTTGCACAATTATGCTCATTGATAAGAGATTTTATCTGGAAAGACTTATTTTCACTTATCCAAGAACCCCACAGCCTAAAAGTACATTTGCCATCACAGGATTTGACAAGTAATCATCTAGTATCATTCTTAACAAAACATAATTCATAACCATTCGAGACAGCATAGTTACAAAGCATGTGTTTCAATTGCTTAGGACTCTCAAACCTCATAACTAAAACAGGTTCCTGCTCCTTCCAATTGAGCTTATTATTGAAAATGTTTGGCAATTCGGGATAAGCATCTTCATTGTCACCCATGTCTTCTTTGAAAAACTCACCTGCACCTGCTTTCTCACCCATCTTTACCTGAATCTCATTACCCTTTACAAAAAAATGAGGCTTCTGATGGTCATCCTCAGCGGCATCAACATCCTCATCTTTTTCGTCATCATCGTCGTCATTCTCTTCCTCATCGTTTGTGTCACCCACATTCTGATGCCATAGTGCAACTTCCTTAACCAGTCCTGCACCATCAAGTACTTCTTCCTCAACGTTACCAACAAACTCGTCTTTGTGTTCATCCAACCATTCCTGTATGTTACTATTCCCAAAATGGTCTACATACATAGGGAGTATAATACCACATTCATATGCAATTGCTATGAAGTCATAATAATCGGGGTCATTGCAAATTAGAGTCAAACCTTTTGGAAAATCAATATCAGGTTGGCAGTAATAGAGCTTCTCACACTTTTCCCCAGTAAACCTTTCAATGAACGCAACACACATATCCTTGTCCATTCCTGCGAAATCGATGTCCGAAAACCTCTGAGTAATTTCACCGGTGTAGTGTATGGGGTTTCTGGCGAACATTCCTTGGAAGTGGACATCTACTTGTACGAATACGGGTTCCATGCTTGCGGATTCAAAAGCAGCTCACAAAAAAAGGTTTACCGATGAAGTGTTGAACAGTGGATGTAAAATGGTTCTTTTATGAAGCATATACCGACATTAAGAAGGAGGCGACTAATTAATGACATGGCATAAGACAAAAGTCACAGTCAGCATCCTATGTGGTGTTAGTAGAAGGATGTGGACTTAAAATGACTGGCTAACCCCTTCAAAATTGAAATAATGACTTAATTGATCCGACAAAGAGTAATTCGTTCCCTTATTAAGCCACAAAATAAGTTAAGTGGCTAAATGAATCAACTCCAGAAACATTATAGGACCTATACGTTATTTTCCCTTTAATATACTCTAGATCATCCAAAATACATTTTTTCTAAATCAATAAAAAGAATTTACTGATTGGATGATCCGTCCAACCATGGCCCAGAAAATCTTTACAATCCCTCTACCTATTTGATCGGTTTCAACAAGTGTCTATTCTTTTAATTTTATTATATTGAATATAATATAATATAACTTATTTACAATACTTCTTGTAAATACAAGTTTAGAGAACTAAAATAAACCCACACGTTTTGGCAATAACAAATAAATTGATTCCTATGTTTCATCTCCATGTTGATGCTGCTTATATCATTTTATAAACAATAATCGAATTCAATGCATAAATCAAATAAAAGTCTTCAAAAACGTTTTTCAAATTTAATTCTCATAAATAATTTCTCACTGCAAACCAAATGGACCCATTTTTCTATTAAAAAGCTGTTACGCTGTAGTATTGAAAGTACCTACCACAAACTGTTGGTCAAAAAGATGCTCCACCAAGTGTCACGAAAAATGTCACACCCCAACATGCATATAACCACGATATATATATATACCATTTTTTTTATCTACCTTTTATATGATTCGTTGCAAAAGTCATACCCAAAAAAATAATAATAATAATAAATAAATAAATAAATAAATAAAAAAAACTGCAATTACACACTAGAGATTGTTTTAAAAAGAGGTTGCCTAACATTTAAGATAAAGTGGTATGGGAAAGAATAAGACATAAGTGCCCTCAAATCTTTTCAAGAAATGGGAACAAATTCCTATCTTTTTATGAAAAAAGAATAAATCTTTCGAGTCCTAACTGTTAGGATAAGTAAAAAACAATAGACAGGACATGTTTACAGGCTCACCACATGAATGCATACGTACGTAAACAACGACGGGGTTAACAAGGACAACTCAACCCATGCATATGCTTCTAACTATTCATGGTCCTCGCCTTAGTTAATATCCAACCAGTAAATTAAATAGTATTTAATACCAGATGAATCTAAATGTTTTGTTATTGTCAATGAACAACTCTATAATGCATAAATTTCTGTGTACGGTAAAAAACTGTTGTGTACGAATCAGTTCCCATAATGATAACATTGAGATTTTTTTTCCCCACATATGAGAGATCTGAGAGCAATAGAGAGCAATGTTATATCATGTTTTCTACTATTTCTTAACCGCGTATTGTATATAAAAGAAAACAACAATCATCCATATCCGATTGTAAGTCGATTTCTTTAAGTTAGCATTTTGATTTGTAGTTTTCTGAGCAATTATATCATTGGTAATGACATTTAAGTTATTTATCATAATTTATAACCGGTGGGAATAAAATTAATTAAACTTTCATATTAAAAACTCAAAAATATTAATTAATTATTTCAAATAAACAATTAATTAAGAGATATTTTTTAGTTATATAAAATTATAATTATTGATTTAAGTAAATACATGAAATTATATCACTTTATAATATATATTAATTTTATTTTATTTTTTATTCTAATATTATTAATTTAATGTAATTAGAATGTAAAATTTAAAATGAAAAATTAAGTATTAATTTAATATAACTAGAGTGGAAAATTAAATTTTAAATTTTAAATAAAGAATTAATAGGTTGATATATAATATTAATGAAGATTTCTAATACTATAATATTTGCTAATGGAAAAAGTAAACTTATTCATTTATTAGAATTTAAATTATATAACTTGGTTTTGGAAATGATGTTTACGTTCATTAGGCAATAGGTTAAATATATTTATTTTTTTTGGAAAATTGGCATAAAAACTTTCATATTTACAAAAAAAAAAAAAAAAAAAAAAAATCAGTTTTACCATAAGTCTGTTTTTAAGATCATTAATTTTATGATATTTGAAAAAAATATTTGATTTCACACTTTTACATGTAATAACAAGGTTTCCAAATTACCATGATATTAAATTCTTAAGAAAACATTTAAGTACTTGTGGTGGTAGTTCTCTCTTTTTAAGATCATTAAAGGATTTTAAGAAAACATTTAAGTACTTGTGGTGATATTAAACTTTCATATTCACCCTTTTTTATCCATGGATTTCATAACGATGCAATTGGTGTTTTTATAAAAGATGTTTGTTTGTATATTATTATGAAATCCATGGACGCAAATAAGAAACTTTCCAAGCTCATTTTTTTTATGTAAGTTACTTGTGGTGGTAGTTCTCTCTCGCACGTTAATCCAATTATGGCATTCTTATTAGAAACTTGTTTGGTAATGATACAAGGGGTGTTTGGGATAATTCTTTTTAACTCTAAAATCCTTTTTATAAAAGTACTTTTTGTAAAAGATATTTTTCAAAAGTTATGGTTTAAAATATGTTTAGATGGTAAAAAGATAAAAATTGTTTTTGAGAAGTACAAAAATCCCAAAAGTCACGTTTTTGTGACTTTTAAAATCAATATTTTTTTTTCTTTGCTCAAAAATTGTTTAAAAAGAATTTTTTAATTTAACAAACATCATTTACTTTTTTTTTTTTTTGATTTTTTAAAAAGTGAAAAGTTCAAAAGTTGTTTTTAAAGCAATTCTAAACACCCTCATAGTTAATTAATTTCAAAATGATAATTCGTTTCAATTGGATAATCTATAACTTAGTTAAAAAAAAAAAAGATTTCTCCATTCCTTTCTAATAAATAAATAATTTTTTATCACATGTCATACTTTCATTGATTTTGTCACATGTCATTTTGTTGTTATTTTTAATTAATTTTTTTTTTCAATATGGCATTTTGTGGTTTTTTTCATTTTATTAATTTCCACATAATATTTAAATGTAATAATAAATGCATATCAATTTCATTAATTGACTTCCTTTTAATTTCAAATTTTGTAAATTAAAGTTTCATTAGTTTCCTTTGTTTATTTATCTAAATTATTTGTTTAAATTAAAAAAAAAACAAACAATTTAATTTTAATAATTTAATATTTTTTCTATTTTTTTCTTCTAAATTCAAACTTCTCAAATGTTTATAATTTTCATATTTTTTTTCTTTTAAATAAACTCATATAACACATGGGTCATATACCTAGTTGAGTGATAAATAAAAGAGAAACTGCAAAATAAGTTCCTTGGTTTGCAAAACCACAAAATATTATGTGGAATCAAAATCAACTTACATCATTAGTCCAAAGTTCGAATATTTTTATGATTATGGTCCCCATAAAACATAAAAAATACAATAAATAATTTGAAAAATTACTAATTTAGAAATAAATAAAAATGAATAAAAAATTTTGTTAACTATACTATTTTTTTAACCAACCAATGTGATATATATATTAAATAAATTGTGCTTAGTAAGAAGCTAGGTCACGTAAATGTACAAAACAAGAAGAAATCTCAAAAAGTAAATGTTACACAAAATTGTTAAGGTGAAAAAATGGCGAGCAACACCGGTCTGTCCAGTTGCCACATTCAACATTACCCCGATGCTTGCACCACTAATAGGATAGTGTAATAACATTATGAGCCACATTTGTATGAGATGATCTCAACTCTTTAAATATTCTATCATTCCTTGCCAACCATATATTCCACATTAGACAGAATATAATGGTGCTGAAAATTACTCTTTTCCTCGGGCAGTTTAACCCATGATGCTGCAAAATTGATGAACTCGCTAACATTAGAGAATTGTTGATTTTTAACCCCACACCATTTGAATACCCAATCAAAGACACCTTTTGCAAATTCACAATTAACAAAAAGATAGTCCACCGATTCAACTTCCTTGTTACATAGTTGACACACCTAATTGGGAACATATATACCTCTTTCAGATAATGTAGTTGCGAATGGAATTTTAACCAATGAATCCCTCCATATGAAACATTTGCCTTTTAATGGGACCTTTCTATCCCAAAAAATTGTTGAACCTTTGTGGTGATTAGTTTTCTCATCAATGTATCTCCTCAGAATGTCAACAGTATATTGTCCATCTGAGTTTAATAAGAATCTGAAATCGAATGAGGATTGGGGTAACACCTCTGTCGATCTAATGGGCAATGGTTGAGTACAATTGCAGTAACTCATTTAAAGCTACAACATCATTTGGTTCCTGCTTCCAGTTCCAAGAAAACCCATAGACAAAAAGACGATCCTCAAGGCTACAATATTTACTCTTTCCTTATTGTGTAAGGCTGGAAACCAGTCTTGAAGAGGAATATTGCCACACCATTTGTCCTTCCAAAACAGAATATTCGTACCACATCCAAGGATAAGTTTAAATAACATGTTTCAATCTATATTAATCCATCCATGTAATTAATCACTTTATGTATGTTACGCTAAACACCACATGAAGATTTCCTTGCAATATAAGAGGCAGTCTTCTTTTTTAGATTGTGAATGCTTATGATTGTCACAATTTGGTGAGTAAGGCTATATTTTAGGCTTTTAGCAATCCAATTCCAAGACTACCATCTTTTTTCGCAACAACTACCTTGGACCATTCAACCCTATGGATCTTGGTCTTGTTTTTGTCCCCATGCAATATTATTGTTGATATGAGATTATTATGGATAAACACATTTCTCATATTCAAAAAATGATATTAATAAGAAAAACATAAAGCATGAAATTAGATTTCAAATATTGGAGTTTTGTATTTTTGTTTAATTCTGAAAAACAATCTAGAGTTCAAGCTAGCCCATGCATTATTCTTCATGTGTTATAATTTATGTGCATAGCATAAACACATCTCCACTATTTAACCTCTTAAAAATTCATTATTATTGATATAAACTCACTTCTATTGTTAAACTTTTACAAATGTTTTCTATAAATAATTAACTAATTTATCTTTAAATTTCATACATGTATATAAACTATCAACTAATAATTTTTTTAATATTTAAGTTTACGTTATATTGAAAAAAAGTAACATAATGTTAATAATTTAATAAATATAAAACGATTAAATAGTAAGTTAAGGTAATGTTTTTTAAATATTTCGTATTTTTATTACTTTAAATTTTTTACAAATTACCTTTTTATGATGTAAATTGCTATAAAATATGTTTAAATATATTTTGTATATTTATTAAATTGATTATGTAATAAAAATAAATAAATAAAATCTAATTATAATTACAATATAAAATAAATTATTATGAAAAATAAATGCCAACTGGACAAAGTTTATAAGATGATTAAAAGGTTATATTTTACTAAGTTTTTCAAAAAAAATCTCACAAAATAAGATTAATCTTCAATGGTAAAAAAAGTCAAATGTTTTTTCAAATGTAAAAAAGCTTTAGAAAAGCTACCTTTAAATTAGAGGTGTTCTAATAAGAATTGGAAGCCACAACAACATTTCTAATTCTTCTAAAACAATCAAATCTTTCATTTTAAATCTTTAATGTCAAAACCCACCAAAACACTATAAGGCTAGAAGATTATGAACCAAAACAAAAATGTTGGTAAAAAAGATTTTCAAATGCAAACGCTTTTTCAGACAAACAAAATTATCCATTCCTTAAAGATTGCCTAAACTAATAAAATGACAAACTAAAAAAAGCTTAAGAGATGTACTTTTATGACATAGAAATAGAGAGATGATAAATCCATTTGCAATTTTTATCTATCCACTTAAAAAAGTTTAAACTCTCTTTTAAGCCAGACAAAATTATAAGAATGATATTCTCGTTAGGTCAAAATTGCTACTTTTAGCCAAAAAAGTTTGGACTAACATACATGGTCCGAAGGTTTTATTTTGTTGTCATTTTGGTTCAATTTTTTAAATTTTTTTGTAATGACAATTTTACCATTGGTTTTTATTTATTTATTTATTTAAATACTTTTATATTTAAAAGAAAATACATCTCTCTCTCTCTCTCTCTCCCTCCCTCTCTCTCTCTCTCTACTGTATACCCACATATCCCATATAATTTTTCTTTTTACCAAGAACCCCATCTTCATCTCTTAATCAAAATTCCCTCTTAATCAAATTGCCACATACACTCACGCACATGGCACACCTAATCAAAATTCCACAATGCTCAAGAACAAACACACACACACACACACTCATAAAACAAAATCTTTTTTCTGGAACTCAAAAGAAAACCATTAAAATTCAATTTTTAATCGATGTATGTATGTGTAGGTTTTGTTTTGGAAATCGATTTTTGTATGTCCATCCCTAAAAATCGATTTGTATGTGTATGTTTTCGTTTCTGAAATCGATATGTGTATGTGTGTATGAATCGGAAATAGTTTCAGAAGGTATATGTATGTGTGTGAATCAGAAATCGCTCATTTTTCCTCTTGTCATTGACCCTCTCTCGTCCTTTGGTAAAATCCAATTCCTAGTGTTCTTTTGCAAAATCGGATCTCTAGATTTAGAGAAAATGAGGAAAGGGAGTGTTTACAGGAATAAGAAAGAGGAAAGAAACGTGTGTGGCCTTCGGTATCGAAGCTCCAATCCCAGAAACAAAACCTTTCTTTTCTACACGAGAAAGTTTAATCTTTATGAAACTAGATCTAGATTTTCGATTACATCATCGCTTTAGATTTGATCTCTCCCCCTCCTGATATGTCAAAGTTTGTCTCTAATGAAGATGTTGGCAGTGATTTTGGGGATAATGGAGTATCAGATGGTGTGACGGTGGGTGAGACGAAGAAGATGGGTGGAGGAAAAGAATGTGAGAATGGTCAAATGGGTCTCGTGATTTGAGAGAGAGAGAGAGAGAGAGAGAGAGATAGAGATAGAGAGAGAGAGAGAGATTCGCAGGGGGTACTTTCTTTTTTCTTTTTTTATTTCTATAATAAAGAACTGAAGAAAGAAAAAGCAAAGGGTAAAATTGTTATTTTATAAAAAAAAATCAAGACAAATGGACCAAACTCGCAACAAAATGAAACATATAGACCATAAGTGCTAGCCCAAACTTTTTTTTGCCTAAAGTGGCAATTTCCACCTAAACACACGGACAATTGTTACAATTTTGTCTTTATGCCCTTTGGAAATCACCACACCCCGCCTCTTATTTTGCTTTGTTGTTGTTTTTAATTATGATTTATATACATCTTATTTGGAAAACCACAATTTTCCAACATGACCCTTAATTATTTTTATTTTTTATTTTTCAATTTAATTTGGATTTAATTATATGTTATTAAAATAAAATGAATATACATAACAATAATATTTAAATATAAGAAGCAAAAAATAAATAAAAGATGGTATAGAAGTAAAACCAACCCCACATACCACATGGTTGTATTATTATCGAAATCGACTGAATATATTTGTTTGATTTATTAAATGTCATAACATAAGTTAACAAAAAAAACCTAAAATTTTCTTTATGGTGTAATCTAAACAACTATCACGGTTACAGACCGCAATTTGAAATAACGATTCTCGCAAGCATTAGTTTGAACATTTTGTGTAACATCGATTTTTAGGTATGAATATTTCAGCATTCATCTTTAATTAAGTTTGGGGGTTTGAGTTTGACTGGCCACGACATGGTGGTGGAGACCCATCACGGTACGATCATGTCATTCAAGTGGCGGCGCAACCCAGTGTCTATCCTTGGAGCGGTGGCCGCTACACCCGAAAACCCTTAGTCTTGGGTTTTGAGCTTTATTTAAGGAATGAGGTGATTAGGGTTTTCTCCATTTTTAGCCTCCATACCCAGAAAGATAAAACTTAGCCTCCCTTTTGTGAGTTTTAAGCTCATCCTCTCCCTTTGAATCATTTATGGTACTTGTTTTTGTGTTATGAGTGAAGGAATCAAGAAAGATTGGTGTTTAGAGTCATACATATAAAGTATTCAGCTCTCATGTTTCTTCTGGACCATTATAAGTCATAAAGATCCAAGTATGATTACTTTCCACTTATATATCTAGGATTTGGTGATGTTTTGGTCCCTTTGAAGCTTGTTCTTTGGAGTTTGAAGAACTCAATGAGCTTTACTCCATGTTTTTGTGTAAATCTGAACTTTTGATGGGCTAAAGAGTGCATGCAAGAGTTCTTTTTACTCCATGCATGGAGAAAAATATGATCTTGGACTTTTGGAAACTAAGGTTTTAGATCTTGTTGGTTTGGGGTGTCTTGATGGATGAAGTTGAAAACTTTATCCATTAAGACATAATTTGGGTCTAAATATGAACTTTAGAGCTCTAGGTTTGAGGATTAAGAGCTTATTTTATTATTTGATTAAGTTGTTTTTCATTAATACATCATTTGGGTCCAAATATGAACTTTAGACCACAACACGACCAAAGAGCTAGTCATAGCACGGTAGTCGATGGTGGTTAACCGTTGACTTTGAGTATTGATCGTTGACTTTTGGTCAAAATAAGGAATTAAGGATGTAGACTAAGGTTTGACCTATGGTTGGTTTATGTGGGTTGCATAGTTGTTGTTGCGAGCCTTTGGGTTTTTGACTTTCGACTTTCGATTCGAGTGAGTTTACTCACTATACGATGCAGGAGATTGGGTGTCGTTATATGTTTGTTTATACTTACATGCATGTTATCTTGGGCACGTTGGGTTGGGCCTATTGGGCTGGACATACATGACTTGATGGGGAGGGACCGTTATCTGTGTGGTATGTGGTATTTTAGGAAACTTACTAAGCATTGTGTTACGGTTTAAATTAAAATGTTCCAGGTGCTTCTTTTAGCAAGGAGAATGGTACGACTAGATTGTATCACATCAATTGGAGATTTCCACACCATATGACTTTTATGTTTATTACTCTGGTTTTTGAAATTTTGAACTCGTACTTTGGTTATCTAATATCTTAGAATGAAATTAGGATGATTTTTTTTATTATTAAAAATGAAAAATTTTGTTTTGTGTTTTGGGACGTTCCATTTTGTAATATGTATTCATTTTAATATTTTTGTTGGACAAGATCTTATCTAAGGTGAATGCCTCTTTATTGTCACTATTATGTCGCCATAATTGTTGTTTCAAATTGTCAGTTCGTGGCTGCTATTTTATTTGTGACCGTGATACCAATTTAGATTATACATTTAATTTTATTTTCTATTAATTTATGGTGTAACACTTATTATTTAACTAATTCTGATAATATTATGTTTGTACGGTGTTGGTATCATATTTATACAATCTTTATTTAATTTTTGTTATATATATATATATATATATATATATATATATATATATATATATATATATATATAACAAAAAATAAATAAATATTGTATAAATATAATACAAGCACCATCATTAAAATAAAACAGAAAAGTAACAATATAAATCAAAAACTAAAACGGATATAAAATCAAAAAAATAAAAAGAAGTTAGGATCAGAGAGTTTTTTCACAAAGGGCATAGAAGAAAAAATATAAGTTTATCAAGTGGATGGCTTAAAATATCAAGTGGAAGTATCACTTGCCATAAAAAATAACCTTAAATTTAAATATGAAAGATTCCAAAATAGAAGATTGATATTGGATTCAGGAAAATATAATTTTGAAACAAAACAATAACATAATTAAATTTTTTTAGACAAAATTAAAAAAGAAAATGGTCCATGTGTAAGTATTTTTTCTGAAGTTTTGTCAAAACCTTAATTTTTTTTGGATTGATGATCATTTTAGACTAGTTTCATTGTGTATTTGGTCCCTCCAAATATTGAAATAACTGTAATACATTTGGTATTTATTTTCTATTTTTCTTTCATTTTTTAGAATATAATACTTATTTATTTATTTTAATAATTAAAAAATAAAAAGAAGCCCATCTCTCTCTCTCCCTCTCTCTCTTTCTCTCTCTCATACACACACACATATTCTTCATCTTCTTAAAAATAAAAAAAATCAAATTAGAGCATCATGTTTCAAATCGAAAATCATTTTTCATCTTCATCTTTCTTCATTAGTTTCCGTCTTCATCAATTTCCCCCACACCTTTTATTATTATTACGAAGTCATGTGTGAATCCCTTCTCCCTTCACCTACATTACAACAAACCCATCTAAAAAACGATTAATAGAAGAGGATAATTGATTAAAATCAAGATTGGTGCTTTGTAATTGGGTTCCATCTTCTCCATATCACAATAGAGTTCACACCACATCTCCATCGCAAATAACATCTTCTTCTCCACTGTTAATCGAGATTCCCACATCACCATCTTCACCCTACATCATCGCAATAACTACCACCACCACCTATAATCAGAAATACAGACAAGTAAAATCATTCATCTGTTCTTTAATAACATACCGGACTTCAAGTTCAATTCCTCGAGGAGGAGAGGTGAGACATAAACAAGAATATATGTCCAATTCTTTTAATCCCACATGTAATCAAATGAAGAAAGTGAGTTGGTTTACGATTTCCTAAGGGAAGCAACAAGGAGTATGACACGATCGAGACACATATACCCTTCGTTTTTGTAAGGTAAAATAGATCGAACACTAGTGTCATTTCATTTGTTGATTTGTAGGCTGAGATATTGATTCATCATCCAAATCAAATACCTTGCAATAACCTACTTACACTGTTTGATGATCGGACTGCTTGAGACCAATAAAATGGATTTCGTTCATTTGAAATCGGAGGATCAACAAATTGATTTCAAAGATTTGTTGTTGATTGGTTTTCGAAGGTGGTTGTTGAAATCAACACACACATACATAATTGCAAATCCATGCTAGAAGTTGTTAAATTTGACATATTAACGCACATAGACCTTTGGTTGGACGAGTAATCAAGGGAATGCTAGCTTCAATAGTTCCCAAATCCACATATGTAAAACGTGATGGAAGCGGGAAAGGAAAAGAAGAGAATGTAAGGAGAGAGAGAGAGAGAGAGAGAGAGAGAGAGAGAGAGAGAGAGAGAGCCTTTTATTTTTTAATTATTAAAATTAAAAAGTAAATATTATATTATAAAAAATGAAAGAAAAATGAAAAATAAATACCCGAAGGTACTACAGTCATTTAAATATTCAGAAAGACCAACTATGAAATGAAACTAGTCCAAAAAAACCACTATTTTAAAAAAATCGAAGTTTGACTAAACCTAAAAGAAATAATACCACAGGGACCATTTTGACAGTTTTGTCAAAACTTTATTTTGACAACTAAGATTTCTTTTCTTTTAAAAGAGTAGGGTTTTTTTTTTGGACAGTAATTTTAATTTGATTCCAATCAAATATAT
Organism: Lactuca saligna; assembly: GCF_052625555.1. NCBI lineage: Eukaryota > Viridiplantae > Streptophyta > Magnoliopsida > Asterales > Asteraceae > Lactuca > Lactuca saligna. The sequence goes on from NC_136423.1 coordinate 182,415,440, forward strand.
GTAAGTTGAACTTAAAGCATCTTCAACCCACTCTTATTCTTCATTTTTTCCTTCATTTCTTTCCCCATTTCTCTCCAACCCTACCGTATTTATTCCCCAATTTTGAGGGAAATGAATAGTATAACACCATATTTGGTGTTATACTATTCATTTCTTCCAAAATTAAGATAAACTTTGAGTTGTCGGTTTTAGTCCCTAATTTTATATATTTATACATTTCTGGTTTTTTTATCTACTAATTATTATTTAATTGAAATATTTAATACTTATAAGATTATGTTCTATGTTAAATTATATTAATTAATTATAAATATAAAGCTTGATTTTTGTTTGTCAAATTCATATTAAAATTTAAATAGATATTGAAATTTTAAAATACAATAACGTATTTTACAAAAACTTATAATTACGTATTATAAATATAATCTTATTTACTTAATATTATCGTAATGAAAAAAATATAGATTATATATTTGTTAAAACCAAAATAATAGAAGGGATGTGCTTGACAATTTATATAAATTATAAGAATGAAATATACTTTTTGAGGGTAAAAATAAAGTAAAAAATAAAGTAGTGTTGGAGATGAAATTTTTTTACTTCATTTTTGGGAGAAAAAAAAAATAGAAGTTGATTGGAGATGATCTTAGAATGCCTTTTTTGTTATTGTTAATAGTATCCGATTAAATAAACAAGGTTATTGTCCCTAACAAAATCAAATCCAAGATTTGCCACTGGTCAAGCAAGCCTATTTTTGTTGTTTCATGGTTTCGACACTACTCAATGTCATCTTTGACATCCGAGTCCAATATACAATGAGCCTCAACAAAGGGGACCCAACACATAAACCTATCAAATCAAAACAACAACCAACAACATGAATCTACAATCCTACACACATTTACATTTTATGTACATATAAGATATAACTGGCATGTATTAGAATCAAAGTCAACTTGTTTTATATTGTCATACCAGGAAGCAACAAACCCATAACCAATTTTTCTATATGATGATGTGATTTATTCGCACTAGTTTTTTATTTTGATTTTTACACACCACACCACGCCAAAGGATGGAATGAGTTCCTTAACCCATAGCATATTTCTGGGTCCAAGATCGGGCAGTGGTCTCATACCTGTCCCTTTGGTTCTTGTACATATGAGCAATCTCTGGCACTAACGGATCATCAGGGTTCGGGTCTGTCAACAATGAGCAAATCGACAGCAAAACCTACACAATTCCCATTCTTCTCACTTTTTTTTTTTTTTTTTTTTTAAATTTAAAATAAGACAAATTACATTAAAAGGTCATTTTGTGGTCTAACAACAAAATATAGTGGGTGTTTGGCAAAACTTTTTAAAATAGCTTATTAACTTTTTAGCTTTTTAAAAAGCTAATAAGCTAAAAAAATGTTTGTGTAATTGAAAAACACTTTTTAAAACAACTTTTTGATAGGAAAAAGTAAAGCTTTCAAAAAACTGAAAAATCCTAGCTTTTTAGCTTTTTAATCATTTTACTCTTAAAAAACTGTTTTTCTTATCCAAACACTTTTTAAAACCAGGTTTTCCTAAAAACTATAAGTTAATGAGCACTTTTCTTAAAAATCACTTTTATACTAAAAAAGCTAACCCAAACATGCCATAAAAGTTAGACCACAAGTTGCTATAGCAAGTTAAAGTGGTCGTACTAGAAATTTTTGTCAAAACTTAGTGGCTGCAGTAAACTATTTTTTTACTTTGAGAAATTTTTTTACCGAGACCACTTTAACTGGCTTTTAGGACAGGAAATATAAAAAAGTAAACTACCTTTGAAATGGTGAGTGCAGGACTCCACTGTTCCTTGAGAATATCAAGGCAGATGCTACCATTACTGTTTATATTTGGATGGAACACCTTTGTTCTGAAGGAAACCTGCCACCGATATGTAAAAAAAAAAATTGATTAAATTTCTAAAGCATTCTTGTAAAAATGAAACAACATAGTTTAGAGATTTGAGTACCTTTGGTGGCTTGAAAGGGTAATCAGGTGGGAAATTAATGGACACAGGAAATACTCCACCAGAAAATGGGCTTTCCGATGGGCCCATTATGGTTGCTTGCCAATGGAACATGTCTTCCCCAACTGGGCCTGAAAGAAAATTAAATTACAAACAACTACAAATACAAAAGCTTCATATGCACAAAAATAAAGAAAACTTGGGAACTAACCAGCACTGCAAGAAGCAGGTGGATCCTTTTGCAAGTCCTTCAACTCTTTTTGAATCCGCTTTGAAGCCATCTCAAGATTCTGATTGCTATCAAATCTGCAGAAACAATTATTTAACAAAAAGCTCATGAACGTTTGTAACATATATCAGTTTTATAACTTGCAGGTGATTCTAGTTTCCTAAGACCTATAATTCTCATCAACTTTATCACAAAAATTACCCTGATTAACTTCCATACTGGAACAATAAACATCAAAATTCTCCAGAAAAGGAAAATTTTTGAAGATACTCAATGTAAAATTATGAACAAGTATCATCAGGATCTCAATCGAGGCACAAAAATTACTTATAATCTAGTAACAACTGAACATGTACAAACATGCAGATTGGAGAACAAACGCTACAAACGCAAGATACAAATCGATACAAAATTATCGCACAGTAAAGAAGCGTACAATAACAACCAAACTCTTAAACCCTATGAAATCGAAACGAGCCAACTTATCAAGAAATCGATCACTAAAATTAAATATAACTCATAAAATCGATTAAACAATCGGAAGATTACCTGAATTGGATCGAAAGAGAGGTAGGGTTTGAATTGTTGATTCTGTTACACTATTTTGCAGATTACGATAGTCGTATGAAGGAAGCGGCCATAGAAAGTCGGTGTATATTGTTGGAAAGCAGGTTTCGTCACTTCGGGACGCGTGTCAGAAGAAATCCTAGCTGTCAATAATCTACGACGTGATTCAAACAAAAATATTTTTTAAAACCCTCTGTCTCACAATTAAAAATATTTTTGGAGTTTTTAAATATTGTCATTGAAAAAAAATCGAATTCTTTTTTGTATATTGTAATATAATTAACCGGGTGACGGGTGTGGACTTAAATGGAGCTAATTTTGGGTAATATATTTTATTGTTTGATACTTGTTAAATTAAAATATAAGTCTTAAAATATATAAATGAGTTGTTTTTCATTTGATGTCTATTTGTTCTAAAAAGAGTTTCGTTAGAGGATAATTAATCTAGTGTATAAAAAGCTATCTTGAGTTAGATGTCTATTTGTTTTATTTTATCTCTTAAATAGCGATTATGATGTTTTTGGAATTTTTTACCTTAAAAGATATTATATAATGTTGGAGTTTTTACATCTTAAAAAACATTGTATGTGTAATGATATTTTTAATTTAAGATAACTAAAACTTGATATTCAAAATGGCTTGTATAATTTGTATAAATAACGTCAAACCGTTTATTCAAAACGTAAATAAAAAGTAATAAAAAGAAATAAAAAAATAAAAAAACTGATAATTAAAAAAATGAAACAAAAAAGACAGTAAAAAGTGAAATAAAAGAAAAAATATTAAAAATATACCTATAATATAAAAATAATAATAATAAGAAAAACTAAAAAAGAAAAAAAAAACTAGTTTGTTAAATATTTTTTAAACTATATTGAATTGGTAAATACTATTTTCAACAACCATATTTTATTCAAAAACTCTATTATTTTGTTTTGAAATTATCAACCATATTGAAAATAGTTAAATATATAAATTTATTAAAAAAAAATAACAAACAATTTCAATATGAATGGTACACATCCCAAAAGATACATGTAATTATAAGGCCATTAGATATACATATAACAAATGGATTTGTGGTTTATGTAGCCACCAACCATTATAATGCACAACATCTGGATGCTTAGTGGTAGCTAGTGATCGTGATTAATTTTGGAGCAAACCATGGAAGACCACATCCAATAGTTTCTCTCTCTCTCTCTCTCTCTCTCTCTCTATATATATATATATATATATATATATATATATATATATATATATATATATATATATATATATACCTCTCTCTACAATAATAAAAAAAATATTTTTATTTAAAAATCAAAAAATAAAAAGGTTATAGTGATGGGTATACCAACCTTTTAGTGGTTCCGTATGGTGATAATATGACACTCACCGCTATAATGATTAGTAGTAGGTATAACAGATGGTCTAAAAGATTAACCATTTAACACTAATAATATTATAAACATAATTTGAACCAAATGGACTAGTGTGAGATTTCTTTTCTCACCCAAAGACTATATAAAACTTTAATGAGTTTATTACAATGGAAAATTTGTTAAGCTGTATTAAACTAAATAAATGTTATTAAGAATATAAAAAATCAAAAATTCAGTTTTATATTACAATGATAATATAATAATAAAAATTATATATTATGTTTTTTGTATTAAATTTTAATATATGCATTAAACTATAAAACGTGAAGCAGGAAAACAAAATCTAGATACATTAAACTATTAAACTGTGAAAAACACCTTAATGTCATTATCTTAAATGTCAATGTTATAATAAAATTAGAAAATAAAAATGTCTCTGTGTTCATCAGGTTGTAATATACTCTTTCGGAAAAAAAAAAAAAGTTGTAATATAATCTCAAAATTGAAACAAATACTCTTCGGCTCCACTATCGAAACTAGAAACAAGGAATTAGCAACAAAACATTGTTAGAATTGCAGCAATACCCAATTAAGACAATCAACTTCAAGGGTATAATACTCTAGCCAATCTATCCCTTTAATATGCTTCGAAACTAAACTCCAGGTCACTTTAAATTGACAATATTAACTCAATACACATCAATGAGGCAAATGCTACAACATCAAGGGCAGAATCGTCCAGATTGAAAATTTTCAATGATGTACAGAGAAGACACCTTTAATAGCCAAGCGAAACCAAACCAAACTTGCAAACATTACATCGCACCTGGGTAAAATTCCAAATAAAAAAAACATAACACCTTTAATAGTCATTGAAATTGGATCTGGAAAGGGTATCCAAAAAATGAAAAAAATAATATTCTTAAGAGATGAGAATTTTGAGAAATCGAGAGACAATATAGTAGATTTTATAAAATTATTGTTCTTGTTTTCTTGACAGAAATCGATTGTTTGTCCGACTAAGAGCCTCTTGACCAATCAATTATTGGGAAAACCAATCTATTCCTCATCTTCTAAATCATGGCATTTCGATTTTCTAGGTAACCATCGGAAGACGGAAACCAAAATCAAACACGCAAGAGTTGAAGCGAGTAAGCGACATAGATCGGAGACGTTAAACTCATTTGGGCCGAATACTCATAATAGTAACAAGATAGACTAAACTTATGCCCTCTCTTTTCTACTGCCCCGGGCCTCTACCCAACTCGCCGAGGTATTAGGTCGGACCTAGTTACACACTTGGGTATATACAATTACACCACCATGGATAATTTTAACACACTTGTGAGCAACTAATTCATGCACAAAAATGATAAACACGCATTCCCTAGCTAGTGTGTTCGTCATTCATGGATGAATATTTTCTAAATATTACTTTACTTTCGGCTAGGGATTGGTAATTTAGGCTTATAAGACCATAATATCGGTACGAAATAACCTAAATGTCTAAAATTTATATATAAGTATGTTCTCAAAACATTTTTTTATCGTTAAATGTACTCGAAAATGAAGTATCATTGACTATTTCTTTGCATCACGAGTATATTCTTCAACCAATTATCCACAAATGCAAAAAATAGGATGATAGTTATTCCTTTTTTGGGACATGTGTAAAATACAAACAAAAACCATGAGAATAGACTTTTAAATGTAAAGACCTTTTGTTTTATGCTTGCAAGCGAAGAGCATATATTCGCAAAGATCATGATCTTAGTTACTAACTCATATTTGATAAGATTGATTTTTTTTTTCTAAAAGTTTGTGGAGCACATAAATATCAGTTTAACTAAACTCATATTTATGTGCTCCACAAACTTTTAGAGAAAAAAAAATCAATCTAATCAAATTTCCTATTTTTTTTCAATAAAAAATTAAGAAAAGATCCATATAGCTATCGAAATTGCATTTGGTTCTTCACATGCTACAATTTCGTCATTACAGCTACGATTTACTCAAAAATATATAAAAAAACCATTTTTTTTTAAATTTTGGCCTGACTAAATTAGAGATGTCATTTGGCCATTTGGGATTTCCTCTAACCTCATGTAAGATTTCCTCTTCTCAAGTGAAAGTTTATAAATGTCTAATGCATAAAGTCATTAATATACTTGTACAATCAATACTTATCCTTATTTTCATACAAATGAGATCATACAAGTGTTTAATATATGGATAATGTTACGCATTAGACATTTTTATCCTTCTTAATAAATGAAAATAATTTTTACACATATCACTCTCTTATTAACTTGAACAATGTCATTTTTTGGTATTTTTGATTAATTGTTTTTTCCATTTGTCATTTTTTCATTTTTTATATTTTCTTAATTAACACATCATATTTACACCTCAATTAATAATTATCTTAATTGAAAATAACCAATAAATTATAATATTAGTATTCATGTAGTATTTAATGTGTTTCCTTTTAACTTCAAATTTTAAATTTTAAATTTCAAATTTAAACAAAATTTTATTTAAACTTTCATATTAAATTTTTTTTATCAAACCCGTATAATATACGGGTTTCACACCTTGTAACCTAATATAAGAAGATGAAATCCCATATTAAATAGAGGAAATCCCATACGAGGTTAGAAGAAATTATAAATATCAATGTCAGTCCAAAATGAAAATAACGACAAATAAAAAAAATGATAAAATTGTAGCTCAAACGATAAAATCGCAGCCAATAATAAATGGGAAGTGATTTATACATAACAGTTTTTTTGCCTACACAACATTTCATGTATTATATAGTTATACAATACAACATTTTAAAACATCAATTGTTATGGATTAAAAAAAAAATTATTGTGTACTGATAGTTTCCATAAGAATTTAGTCATTTATTAATTTATTTCAGATATTTTCTTAAAAATTTTAAGTTTGTCCTTTTCTGAAACTTTTATTGCACTTGATCCGCTAATTAATAAATTAAACACGAAAATGAAAGGAAGAGACAGGATGAACAAAACCCGGAGCTCCGTATATCCTAATCCCCCCATATTCGATTCTCCCAAATCCCACCGACTCTTACAAATCGATCAAATCTAACACATAACTCGTAACTTTCAATTTCAATATCTGAGAAGCAACAAGGTTGACATTTTCTCAGTTCAAATCCAACACGCACACTTCACGACGTCCCCCGATAAATTCTCTTTGATTTCAACAACTGTTTATCATAAATTCATACCGAGATCGATCTTTGTTACTGCTGTTATCTACATCTTAATAATATTATCGTTTTGATTCAGGCTGGTTGGTTCGTTTTCACTTCCTAATTCATCAACAACAACAAACCCTCGTTCTACTCGAGTTTCAGCTGCCTTCGTACTTCCGGTAAGAACTGTTTACTGTTTAAATTTCAAAATTGGCGATAATTTTACAATATAATAATGTCCAATGGTTTTGGCTATGAGCGCATCAGAATCTTTGGTTTTTTGTTCTTTCCTGAATAGATTTATGAAGAATTTTTTGGCCGAGAAGATGCTGTTTCATAATGTTATTTTAAGGATTATGCTTTCTGCTTCAAAAACAAAGTAACTTTAAGTCAAGTTGGATCATAAAATTGAATATCTGTTTGCCTTTTAGCAAACAGTCTGGTCCTACTTACTAAATCTAAGCAAATTGCTAACTTCAACATTATATGCATGTCATCTGTTTTGATGTGCCAGATTTGGATAATCATTTCATGGAAGAGTAGATCTAAGATTAAAGTGAAATTATCAAACTACTATTGACTTTAAGCAACTGATTATCTCTAATTCTTCAAGTCGCAACAAGAGATTATAATCCTTTCCTTTGATTGTAACATAAATGTCAGGAGCATCCATATTACTTTGACCATGGGTGGCAAGTTGACTAAGGGCGATGAATCACCTATGACTTCGGCACCTACAACAAAACTTGAAGCCAAAATTCTGAAAACAATGCGTAGCAGAGAATCTCAAGGAACTTCCATGAAATCTTTCAATACAATAATTCTAAAATTCCCAAAAATTGATGCAAGCCTACGCAAGTGCAAAGCTATATTTGAACAATTTGGTAAGCACATGAATAATGATTCTTCATTTCATTTTTTTTTTTCTAATTTCTGTATAGGGGTATTTTCAGGATTGAAAAAAACAAACTATTTTTTCCATGTCTTTCTTTGAAATTTGTAGATGAAGATAAAAGTGGTTCGATTGATCCAAAGGAGCTGAATCATTGCTTTCGTGAGTTGAAAATAGATTTTACAGATGAGGAAATCAAAGATATTTTTGAGGAATGTGATATAAACGATGACATGGGAATAAACTTCAAGGAGTTCATTGTGATTCTGTGTCTTGTCTATCTTTTGAATAAAGATCGATCCGTATCCATTGATTACTTTCATAGGAATGTGGTTTATATTTTTCGGTAAACGCAAGAATTAGCAACCTACTTTTATTTATTCGTTTATTACATCATCCTACTTTCATTTCTTCAAAAATCTACCAAATTATAGCAATGTCATCCAAATACAAAACAATTCTCACTGCTATAATTGAGTAGATTTTTCAAAGTGCGTTGTCCTAAAGAAAATAATGGAAGTACAATGCTATAGTTCGTTAGGTAAAATTTTAGAAATAAAATGTCTAAATAAGAAAAGAAGCATTGCATATACAATGTAATAGAAAGAAACAAGAGTAAGATGCTATCATAAACAAATAGATAAAAGTAGACTGCTATTTCTCGTTCATCTTGTTACATCCTTGACATGTATAGAATTCGCGTATGGGGATCCCGGATCTAGAAACGGCTTTTGAAACTATGGTCGACTCATTTGTGTTCTTGGATAAAAACAAGGATGGTTATGTTAGCAAAGACGAGATGGTTGGTGCAATAAATGAGACTACTTCTGGGGAGCGATCTTCTGGGCGCATAGCCATGAGAAGATTCGGTATGTCTTCTTTCTCTGTTAAGTCATTTTTTCCACGTTAAGTAAAAACAAAAAGATACACACTCATATACAGTTTACTAGATTAAATATTGTCCTAATTTGTTTGTTGTTTGTTTATAGAGGAAATGGATTGGGATAAAAACGGAATGGTTAACTTCAAGGAGTTCCTTTTCGCCTTCACTAAATGGATTGGGCTTGAAGATGCTGAAGATGAAGAAGACATAAACGAGTGAGCAAGGATCAAGATTCGTTTATGCACTTTGTTAATAGCTTTTGAGCATTAAAACTTGTTTTGTTTATCTTTCAAGAACACATTTTGATTGTTGTAATGTTTACTTCTTCGTTGTTTTTCTAGAAACCATTCGCATGAAACATAAAGGAACTCAAAATGTGCAAAAACCCTAGTAACAGGGCATAACTAGAATTACAAAACTACAAACCAATATGTATATAGATAAATAACAACTCTCAGTTCACCAAAACTCTCTCATAAGAAACAAACACACACACACACACACACACACAAACAACGAATAAAATACAAGTTTTAATGTCTTTTTTCACTACAATAAATACTCTCAAGAACACCATTTGTTTCCTCCAAATAGAAGACACACACCCCATATGATATAGCAACACTTTTAAACCAGGATCCAAATAGTATCCAGTGCCCCGATGGCAATTGGAGGCCAGCAACATATGCTCTGTTTGTGTTAGCAAACTCATGAAATTGATGACGTCATTGATGACATCATATGATCATCCTCTGGTTTTTGCTCTCTTCATTCCAAGGCTATTATTGAAGGGGGACACCGAACCAGACATTTGAGAGGTGTCCTCACGAAGGGTCCCATTTAGCATTGCAAGCTCTCGTAGTTGTTGCTTTTTATAAAAATCATGCGTTTCATCCTGCAAAAAGAATGTTTTTTTAATTATTATTCTTGAATTAAAAAATGACACCAAAATATATAACAGTTATGTGATTAAAAAATAAAAGGTACCACGGGTCTAAGAAGATCTTCAAGTATTTCACGGGCTTGCATTAAACGCGCATCTATTATGTCAACAGGTAATTCTGCTTCAACGAGTATGTGAAGAGGCTCGTTTAGGTGCTCAAAACCTGGTTTTACTCTCATCATCTCTTCCTACAAGGATCAATAAAATAATCAACTTAAATCCATAATTGCAATGTACTTATTTTTTATTTTTTTTAAATATATATATATATATAATAGCAAACACGTTAGTATTAAATGTGTTGCTAATTGTATCACCTTTGTAGGATCCTTGATACTTCCACGTCCTCTGATCAAAACACGACAATCAGTACTGGCTTCCACTCGCTTCAAAGAGTTCCCTCTCGGCCCAAGAAGGCGGCCCACAAAATTAAACTGCAACATCAATTAAAACAGAAAAATATAAAAAAATATATTTGAAGATTTATTGGCAGAATTATTATAAATATAAATTAAAAGAAAAGTAGAAAAGTAAACTTACATTAGGATAACTAGCCACAGGGATATCAACCCTAATTGTTCTCTTTACTACAAGACTTGATGAACTGCCCTGTGAACCAAGCCAACTCTGTGCAGATGATGGTTGCAGTAAAGCTGACATCTGCACAAAAGAATTCCATTTTCTCTCAAAAACGAATCTAAACAACAAAACCATTCACCAATGTGTCTTCTACACCATTAAAGAAAGAAGCATGATAAAACTTTCAAAGAAGCATAACAGTTCTTGATAATATGCTGTTTGAGAGCATGCATATATATATATATATATATATATATATATATATATATATATATATATATATATATATATATATATATATATATATATATATATATATTTATATTTATATATGGCAGACAGCAAACCCATGTCCAAGCAAGCAAGGCCCTAAAAACCATCCCAAGTGGAGTTGCTCAAATGTAACGGGTTATCTGTAACTGTAAGCAATATAAGAAGCAGGATTTATACATTAAAAGTACCATGACCTCCTTGATAAATTGATAGATATACAGATCCTCACATGTTGATGTTATGTTACAACTTACAAACTATATCTGTGTATGTATATGGTGGGTGTTACTTGTTAGCAAGCAGTTAAACAAGTTAGCAAGAGCCAAGATGTATTGTTGTATGTATGGTGGTGTGTCAGGTTGTAAAAAGCAGTAAGAAATTAGAGTAAGTAAAAAGGTTATGTTAATGGTTAGTAATCCGTACTTCTGATTGGATTGGTGAAGACCATCTGTTCATGTTCATGTTAGCTCCTGCGTTTGAGAACATTCCTCCTGAAGCATGTTCAAGCCCACTTTGATCTAAAACGGATGCATTCCCCAACAGAGTGGTTACACGCAGTATTTCTGCTCCAAAAATGTCAATTTTGCAACAACATGTTACCAGTTAGCAGTTAACAAACACTACTAGTTAGCAGGAATGGATAGACAGACACTGTCAGTTTCAATACCAATGCGTCCCCTATCAAACCAACAAATATAATTCGAGAACCTGGACAAAAAACATTATACAAACATACAAAAAAAGGATATGATTTCAATTTCTGGATTCTGTTAATCTTCTATTAGTTTATATATATATATATATATATATATATATATATATATATATATATATATATATATATATATATATATATGTATATACAACTGTTTCTGATGGTAAAAACAGAATAGGATGCTTTGAATTCATACAGCACAAGTTTAACAAACTCACCCTGATTCAGCAGCCGGTAACATTGGGGAAGAACAGGCACAAACGGACTGAGTTTGTTGCGTTCAGACAGTAGCTCGGACAGATATCTGTTACGAATTCTGTATCAGTTTTCTTAAAAATCAACACATCTGATACAACCAACAGTCGAATTACGAAAGTGAACAGGAATCGTAGGATTTAGATGTGAAACGTTTAAAACATGAAACAAAACACACTCGTGGTAACCATAAATCGAGATCGAGGTGAAAACATGGAGCTATGAAGATAAAAAGGGAAAAACGTCATACTTCTCTTGCTCGACGAGGGCGGTGGCTGCGGAACGAAGACCGGCGATGTGAGGAGAGTGAGGGGCTGATGGAGAAGGCGAGTAAGCCATATACCTGCCGGAAGACATGGTGTGTAAATCCGGCGATCGGGATTCAGATCACGCTCAGGAATTTGCTGTAACACCAACACCGCACCGGACGATTCAGTCTCTCTTTCTTTTCAATTTTCACACACACACACAGGAATCAAGAGAGATTAGCGTCGGTGGAAGGAAAGACAGATGTGAGCTTGGCATTTATTGTTGAAGGGATTGAAATTGAGATTGAGATGAGAAGGTCCAATCGTACACCAACACACCAACAGTAACAACACCACAACTACGTAATGGGAGGAATTCAACTGCTACTGTACATCTACTCGTAGAAAACCTTGATTTACTGTCAACTTTTGTGAGGTAAAAGCAAAGATTACTGGCATCAACCCTCGTTCTTCCATCTTTTTGACATTTTTGTGGTTGGGCATGCTTCTGGAGGACTCATTATGTTGTGGAGTACGATGATTGTAGGCCCTCTCTTGGCCCGTCCAAACTTCACCATTCAATCTTATACCATACACACTAAAAACATATCAAGATTATTTATAACTTTCTTACTTTCTGTTATATATATACCTATATCTAACTTTAACCATTTAATATAATATAACTCTTCTATTATTTAAAGTAAAGTTAGTCTTTTATATAGAAAACACCCTTTTTAGTACATCATAAATAAAAATTTAAATCTATTATACTAAATGGTTCTATATATATATATATATATATATATATATATATATATATATATATATATATATATATATATATATATATATATATATATATATATATAAATTGTCTCAAAGATTATATATTGATGATTATAAGTCCGTACGTTACGACAAGAGTTTAAAAGAAATGTTTTTTATGAAAATCGAATATGTCGGAGAGAGATAGAAATTACATGACAAAAATAAAAATAACAATGTACTTTTTTGTTTTTGCCACACACACAAATAGCCATACACAAAGGAAGGTTCAATACAGAACCAAATAATACATCCTAACCACAAACAACATGACAATGATCAATATTCATTTACGAACATATGTTTATATATGAAGATGAAAATGACTTATGTTCATAAATTAATATTGACCATTTTCATTTGGTTATGTAGTTAGATCATATTATTTGATTATATGTTTAATCTAACTCCCCATACATACACATACACTACAAAGTCATGCACACAACCACAAACACATAGGACATGTTTGACATAGAGTGTTTGGGAATGACAAAATATTTCGGTTTAAACAATAAGTTATGTTTGATAGTACGGACGTTTAACTTTTAGTTTAAATAAAACGCTACAAATCTAAAAGCTACTTCATATAGCATTTAACAAAACTGAGCTTTTTAAATCAATTTCCAAAATTGTCCTTAAAATATAATTATATGTTTATTTAAAAAACAATTATCATTTTATGTAATTTTACATATTTTAAAAGTTTTCAGTTATTTTTGTCAAACATTCATATAATAAATAAAAGGTAGAACTTCTAGTTACCAGCTATCAATTATTCGCTACTAGTTAGCTAACAACTACTTTTGTCAAACACGTCTATACATAATTATAACATTGTAATTTTAAAGCCTCACTAACAATAACAAGACACAATTTACTATACAATTACAAATAATTATAAATAAACATGTATATTGGTTTGTGAAAACAAATATTTAAAATAAACTAATACTTATATGTTTTCACAACCTACATAAATAAATATGTAAATATATGAATATGAATAAAAAAAAGTTTTATAAAAGAAAATTCTAAATAGAAATATACATAAAAACAAATATGAAAAAAATAGTAATTCGGTAAAAAAATTGATTTTGTAAAAACGAATTCGAAAACACTTTAAAAAAAATGTAAAAGAAGTTAAAAAAATATATATATTTATCAAAACAAACTAAGCGTTAGAAAATAAAAACAAATCAAAATCTGAAAATTGGGTGGGTTTAATTTGTTCGAATTCGAAAAATAAAGAATATAACATATGTATTATTTATATAAAAAAAATTCTCAAGCAAGAACCACTTTTAACTACAGGCACAAGAAAAACAATGTAGATGTTGTGCTCTTCTAAATATTATTCGCAAATGTTAATGTAGATAATGGGATTTATTTAACCGATAATTACAATTTTATCTAAACCCAAGTATTGATTTTTTTTAGGGAAGTGGTCGGTTAACGACTAGTCCTTTGATGGGTATATGTCGTAAATGAATTAAATGTTTGATTAATCGTTGGGTAGTACGTTAGTTTATATTCGTTTATTTAAAAATAAATATGAAAATGATTTTCTGTTCATTTAATAAAACAAATGAACACAAACAATGGTTTTATTCAGGGAACTGATTCGTACACAATATTTTTTCTCCGTACACAATAATTTGTGTTTTAAAGTATTGTATTGTACAACTTTATAATACATAAATTGTTGTGTATGACAAAAAACTGTTGTGTACGAATCACTTCGTTAATTAATGTTTGTTTATCTTCCTTTGTTATATTTGTTAATTAATGTTTGGTGTTTATGCCTGTTTATTATATCGGTGTGATAAATTATCTAATAATAGATAGCAATTTTGTATGACAAGATTAAATGTTGAAGTTTTACAAGTTTGAAATTGGAAAAGATAAGTGGATGAGAGGAGGCTAAAGTGTGAAAAATTTCAAGTTTGATTTTTTCCGGTAGAACCCCGATGGTTGGTGCATATATACATTTTTGTTAAGCGTGTCATATAAAAATGTGTTTTTAATGTCTAACTTATGTGTTTGTATAAGGTGACGAGAGACGGAAGGTGGTGAGGTCAATGAGAGAGGAGTAGGAATGGTAACAGGCTGTGGTATATGGGTTTAGGAGGTTGGATGAGGATTCTTGATAGGTTGTAGGGATGGGTTGAGTTGATTGGGTTGTGTAGGAACCCATTTTATCAAATGGATTGGTGTGGAATAATATTACTAAGAAGATAACCGTATGAACATGATGAACATAATATGTGAGTAAACTGATAATGAATAGATAGAGAGATTCAAAATGTTACAAGAACAATACTCATTGTAACATCCCGACTCCTAGGTATAATTTTCATAGTTTTGTATTCATTTTATTGAGGGAACTCGACGAGTTGGAGGCCCCAACTCATCGTGACAAACCTGGTCATCCCGCGTGATTTATGAATTCTACTCAACGAGTTGGAGGACCCCAACTCGATGAGTAGGGGTTGTGCATGAAACCCTAATTTTCAGGGTTTTATCTTGTTTAAAGGGTCATTAGCCTCCCTCTGCATCCCTTACCGTCCCCCCCCCCCCCCCACTTGAGCTCAGAAAACCCTAATCACGTCTACTCTCCATTTTTGTGTGTTAAGAAGCTTGGAAGGTGGATTTTGTGAAGAGAGCTTGAAGTCTAAGGAGCTTGGAGCAAGGAGAAGCTTGTGGATTTGATTTCTACAAGTCGTTACCTTGACTTCTCTCTAGCTAGATCTCTTCATGCAAAGGTTTGGGGCTATTTCTAGTTTGTTGTGGAGTTATTTCTGGTTTTGGGCATGATCTGAAGTTATAACTTCAGATCTGGACTCCTCTATCCCCCTATAGTCATAAAGTTCTAGTCTTTAGCAAGTTATGGCCTTCTTCTTACCTAAAACTTCTTCTTTAGCTTGGTTTTGGCCTTCAATACCTTGCATGTACGTAAAGTTTGCAACTTTATGTGATAAATTCACCTTAGGAAGCTAGATCTACAATTTAGAGCTTTGGGGTAGCTTGAAAACATCTGAATGAGAAATGGACCGAAGGGACTCGACAAATTATATGGTCAACTCGACGAGTCAATGAGATGACTCGACGAGTTAGTTATGGTTTTCCCGACATTTGGACACCATATGGACTCGAAGAGTTGTATGGAAACTCGACGAGTCAACTAGGATTTTCACGATTTCTCGAGTTCTGGAAGAACTCGACGTGTCAAGGGGCTACACTCGACGAGTTGGGTCAGCGTTGACTGTTGACCTTGACCATTGACTTTGAATTTGACCAAGGGTTGACTAGTTTGACTTATGGGGGTATTTTGGTAAATTGAGTATTTATGGAATGGGATCAATGGTTGTTGTAGGTGTTGGTGTTTGGAGCTGTATTTTTGGAGTTTAACATTTCAGTTTCCGATCGACATTGTGAGGTGAGTTGTCCTCACTATACTAACAGGGTCGAAGACACCAATGCCAGCCCTTTTTCGGATTTGTAACCGGATTTATTGCATGTTAATATGCTTAGTGACCTGTTAGGTTGGTATCCTGGTATATAGGATGATGTTATGCTAGTGACCTGTTAGGTCGGTATCCTGATATATAAGATGATGTTATATGAGTGACTTGTTAGGTTGGTATCCTGGTATATAGGATGATGTTATGATTAGTGATATGTTAGATCGGTTTGACTACTATATATGCTAGTTATGAGATTTATGTGCACATGATTGTTTCATTGGGGGTTGGGTTGAGGTGGTCATGCTTTGTGCTATAGGCCAACATACCCAGGGCGGACCGGATAGACTGCTGACCCGGTTAGGACATACTAGTCAGGCCAGCGGCTCGGCGAGCAGTCCGGATAGGCTGAAGGCCCTAAGAGGCAGTCCAGACGTGTCAATGGCTCGGGGAGCGGTCCAGATAAGTTGATGGCTCATTATGCGTGTTATTTATTTGTTTGTTATGATATAGCTATGATTTGTATGGCGTTTGGTATTTTGGGAAACTCACTAAGCTTCGGGCTTACAGTTGTTGATTATGTTTCAGGTACCTCTGATGATCGTGGGAAGGCGAAGTCGTGATCGTGCACCTCTTTATATTTTTATGATTTGATTCTGGGATAGTCTGACATGAAACCATTTTGAAAACAAATTTATAGTAATTGTTGGTTTTTGAATGATTTAAAAGTTTTAAATTGGCCTGATTTTTATGGATGTTACACTCATGGCTACGAATAATCCCCAACCAAACACTCTTTAATCTAAATATCTACATGGTGCACACATGAAATAAAAGACCACTCACCTCCACTTTATATACCAGTGGATGAAAGATGTTTTCCATACAAGGGAATAATCTAACTTAATAAACACTTATCATTGTAGAGCATTTTCATGCTCTAACAATCTCCCTCTAAATTCTCAGAAATGGTGAAGGTAAATCAGTGATAAAAGGCAGAACATCCGATGGGCAGGTCCGGTAGATCTGGTGCTGAAGTGTCTCGGAAAAGTTGAAGTTGTCATGATCTCAGAATCTAGAAATGGAATCTATATCATCAAAGAACATACAGAGGAACCCAATATCTGAATAAAAAAATATGAAATCACAATCTTCGAATGTGATTTGTCCTCAAAAACCAATCATGTTTACATTCTCCCCCTCGACTGTTGAACCGAAGAGCATAATGTCGAATCAAACAACGTCTTCAATATTCCGAACTCGAATGATAATGCACCAAAAAGTCTCTAAAGAATAACTTGCTTAAAATGTGAAGCATCCAAAAGTGAAGTCCGAATAATAAATAATGTGAATCCAAAGACATGGTCTAACAATGCCAAAAAATTGGTCGGGAGATAAAAAAATAAGTGCCACGTAACATCGCCAAAATAATCTTCGTATTCAAAGTATTGAAAATCCAAACTCAAGAAATCATAAGATCTGATCCGGATGATAACACAAATGAGATATCCCAAAATGTAGAGTCTGAAGATAAATAATCGTAATCTAAAGAACATCTGGTAATGCTAAAAATTCGATCGGTAAAGATAAAAAATCAGTGGCACATCACACTACTAAATCAATCTCCGTCTTCAAATTTCTCTAACGTCAAAACTCCAATAATAAACTCAAAATGGATCTCCCCCTATTTTTGATTGACCATGCAATAAAGATCAAAAATAATCATGACACCGGGAAAGAGAATATGTCGGATATAATGGAGCATCGCACATTCCCCCTTGATGTGAGCATCTACCCGTAAAACGAGGATATTATTTTCTGGTCATGGGTAGACTTGGTGATGAATTGTCGAATTGAACAAACATTGTAGAATATATATGATAAAATACGCTGCTGAAGAACCATAATGTTGAACCGAAGTAATGTTGATGACCGAAATGCAAACCCGAACTCCCAAAGCACAACCAATGACTCGTCAATCATGAAGTGAATTTGTCTAAACCTCTAAATGGTTTGAATGATGGTCGAGACCATATGTAACCAGTCCAAAGGAAGTAAAAATGTGAACCTCAGAAAAAGATCTAAAACTCGAAAATCCTTGTTGATCAGGCTAGTTTCCGAATGAAAATATGTGGATCTATGAAATTTAGGAGTATATGAGTACATTAGAGTATATGAAATTTAGGAGTAGTTTATGAGTACATTAGAGTATATGAGTCTACGTTAAAAAACACAAAATATAAGTTCATTAGATGGAATGAATGGCAACGAAAATTTAAAATCGATGATCTAGGGTGACCAAAAAGGTTATGCCTTGTGTTTGGGAAGATAGTGTTGAGGTCGATTGACTTAGACTTAGCCTTTGGTGTTTGAGTGAGTGGGTATAAGTCATCAAAATTATTGCATTGCATGATGATGCTCTTTGTTAGAATGTTCTTTACAGAAAAACCAAATGGGTCAAACTCGATACAAAATATTATTATCGTGTATCTTTAGAAGGTTTTCTTTAAATTATAAAAAAGAAAAAAAAACAAAAAACAAACTTGTACCATATTACCATGAATGAATTGCTATCTTCGTCTCATTCATAATCAACTATAATTATGCTATTCATGTTTACCTCCAAAAAGTATATTCCGTTCTTCTAACTTATATAAATTTCAAACATATCCCTTCTACTAATTTAATTTTAACAAATATATAATTTATATTTTTTTCATTACAATAATATTAAATAAATAAGATTATATTTATAATACTTAGTTATAAACTTTTGTAAAATACGTTATTGTATTTTAAAATTTCAAATATGTATTTAAATTTTAATATGAATTTGTTAAAGAAAAAACAACATTTATATTTATAATTAATTAATATAATTTAATATAAATGTTGTAAGTATTAAATATTACATTTAAATAATAATTAGGAAAAAACCATAAATATATAAATATATAAAACGAATGAGTAAAAACCAACAATTCAAAATTCATCTCCATTTTGAGGGAAATAAATAGTATAACACCAAATATAGTGTTATATTGTTCATTTCCGGGGGAATAAATGCTTTGGACAAGATTAAGTGGGAATAAATGAACTTGAAACAAACTTGGCTGGACTTCATTATGCACTTGACAGGGTGTATTTTTCTCCAATATCTTATAGAAGTTAAAGCCAACATTACACATCATGGCAAAACAAGATTTTGATACTTATGTTAGATTCTTCTATCCTTGTAGAAAACTATTCACTATAATAAATCAATAAATCAAATTATTCATCAAAAAAAACCTCATCAAGCCTAGAGTTCAACATGATCGAACAACACAAGCCGTGTCACTCTTCTGGTTAACCATGGTGTCAAAATCCAGTCGAACGAACACATACTTGATGACCGGACCAAAACGCTTCATTCCCACTTAATCAAAGCAACGAAAAAAGAAAGAAAAAGTCTCGACAATTCATGGCGTTTGATTACGCACAAACCATGAATTTACAAATCGGAAGAGATAAACCAGAAGCCAAAACAAGACAAATAGTGACAAGATACTGAGAACACCAAGTGATCGGCTTCCATTTGATCTCAACACTCGAACTCTTCATCCTCTTTCCATTTCCTGGTTCTTTTGACAAATCGAAGCTAACCCCTTTCATCCTCAACTCTTGAATGCATCTCGTTATTCCTCTGTTATCACTTTTCTCCTGATGAATCCTTCCGTTCACTTTCCAGTATCTGTAAAGCTTCATCTGAACCAAAAACACCATCACAACACAAAAAGATAAAGATGTGGTCATGGGTATCCACCATTTTTGACAAACATCAACACCCACGTCGTTGTTTGATGATGTGAATAAAATGGTCAAGAAAAGACCATGGAATGTGAAGAAAAATAAACAAAGTTGGAAGATTTCTCGTCTGAGAGTGTCGAGTCTTGTTTCTTTTCTGGCGATACGGCGGCCGGATAGATCTTCTTCTCTCTGTAATAGTTTCAGAAGTAAGAGGTGGCCGGGGGATTCTGAGATTTCCATTAGTGGGTGGTCTTGGATGGCGGAGATGGCGTTAATGGCGGAGATAATTTGCTTCTGGTGTTCTCCATCGACCGGAATTTCGACGAGGTGGTGGTGGAGATCTTTCATTTCCGCCATCAATGAGTTCGAAAAGCTTAAAAAAAGAGTAAACCAAACACAAACAAGAGCGAAGTAATCAGATTCACGAAAGAAATATGAGATCAGGTGAAATCTGCTCTAGATTCTCAAATAACACTGCGGAATTTAGATGATTTCAGGGGTAATTTGCTGGATATTTAGAGGGTTATGAACACCGGAGATGGTAACGGTCGCATTTGTTTTTCTTGCTCACAACGGTCAGATTTTTATTTATTATGCTAAATTGACATCTTAGCTCCTCATACTTTTATTGTTTTGTTGTTTATGACCTTACACTATGATTTCTTCTAAAATAACGGTCTCAAACAACTTGAAGGGTTTTCTTTAAAACGAGCATAGTTGACTGAAGTCGTATATTCTTTGAGAAATGGTGTAAATCGTGGAGATTACTAATATTTCTTTGAGAAAAAGATAAAAATAAACAATTACTTCGATTGTTTCAGAAAATAAACAAAAATTCAACGGATCACAAAAATAGTTAACTCCTATAAGTTTTGTCATTTCCTACGAAATGGGTTAGGCCTTGCTGCAAAATGGATTTGGTGACCCGAGTACTTTAAACAAAAACAAAATGAAAAACAATATTTTTTATGTAACTTTTGCAAGTTTTTGAGCAACACCCGGTTAGGCCTTGCTGCAAAATGGGTTAGGCCCTGCTGCAAAACGGGTTTGGTGACCCGAGTACTTTAATCTATCTCATTTTCAAATGTGTTCATCCTAAAATATATGGATTTGGAATCAGTAACTTTAAATATGAACTTTGAACCTAGATCTATGTTTGTGTACATCTAAGTATTTGACCATGCCTTGAAAGACTTTTATGTTTGAATATTTCTAAAAAATAAAGTAAAAACATGAAAGTTATGTTTTTATAATGTACAAAACTGGACCAAGTATTTTTGTAGGGCCCCATCAAAAATAACAAAATGTGTCGTTTTTTAGTTTGACAAAATTTATCGTATTTTTGCAAGGACCGTGCCAAAATACTAGTGACTTATGTCATATGGTTGATTTTTGTTCCTAGAACAAGGTTAACAAATTTGTATATTTTTAATCTGAAAATTGGATTTTTAAAATTTGTTATTGTAGTCATTCTATTTTTTGACATTTTTTTATAGTTTAACCACTTAAAATGACCATCCAAATTTATTAATTTTTGTATGCGGACAATTATAAACGTGTTAAAGTAGCTATGATTGAAAAAATTGTTAAAGCCAAGTGGCTTTAGTGGAATAGAAAAAACATTATCAAAATATTCTACTAAAAACACTGAACTAATATTTATTAGTCAAAGTCAATTAAAAAATACGCTTTTATTATTATTATTATTGAAAAAAAATATATATCAAACTAGGTGGTTTTCATTGAGCTTTTTGATTTACAGTTATTAAACCGTAAAAACGATTAAAATATAGTGGGAGAAAAATTCCCTTTATTTTATTTAGTTTCAATAATAACGATGTTTGTCCTTTATTTCATATAATTTTTTTTTGAAACAGCAAAACTATCATACTACATTTAATTTAATCCTAAACACTGAAATTTTGGTATTTCTCATGAAAATTACATTTCATTGATATATATATATATATATATATATATATATATATATATATATATATATATATATATATATATATATATATATATATATATATATATATACACACACACACGATTACATCAAAAATGGACCAAATACAAAAGGGCCAAATAAGAATACAAACACAAGACTATAAATCATACACTAATAGCCCCCTGCAGTGAGAACGGAAGGAGAAGACCGAACGTTTAAGCTGGATCTAAAATCAAGAAATAAAGGTGAGGGAAGACTATTGGTAAAAATATCGGCATACTGAGACGAAGATGGAACATGAAGAACAGGAACCTGACCCGTCGCAACTTTGTCGCGAACAAAATGAAGATCAATCTCAATATGCTTAGTTCTTTGATGATGAATAGGATTGGATGACATGTAAACGGCACTAACATTATCACAGTAAACAAGAGTAGCCCGGTGAGGAGAGTAATGAAGCTCTAACAGTAAATTACAAATCCAGCAAGTCTCTGCAGCTGTATTAGTGACTCCCTGATATTCGACTTCAAAACTGGAGCGTGAAATAGTGTTTTGTCGTTTCGAAGACCAGGAAAAAAGATTGTGACCCAAGAAAACACAATAACCCGAGGTAGATCTCCTAGTAACCAGGCAACCTGCCTAGTCAGCATCTGAATACGCCACAAGATCACGATTAGGAGATGTAAATAGCTGAAGGCCATGATCGATGGATCCTTGAATATAACTCAAGATGCGTTTCAGAGCAGTAAAATGCGGTTCCCTGGGATCATGCATGTATAGACATATTTGTTGAACAGCATATGTAATGTCAGGTCTGGTAAATGTAAGATACTGCAAAGCACCTGCAAGACTACGATATAAAGTGGGGTCAGCAACAGGAGGCCCAGACCCATCAAATTTAGGAGACAAATCAACCGGTGTTCGGGCTGGTTTGCAGTTAAGCATAGACGCACGTTTAAGAATCTCATTGGCATATTTTTGTTGAGACAGAAACATACCATCGGATGTTCTTACAACTGAAATACCAAGAAAATAATGAAGATCACCAAGGTCAGTCATAGAGAACTTCGTACCCAATAGTGATATGATGTGAGTCAGTAAGTGCGACGAGGAACCAGTAAGAACAATGTCATCGACATAGAGAAGTAAATATGCCATATGAGATCCTTGTCTGTAGATAAATAGGGAGGAATCACACTTGCTATGAACAAAGCCAATATGAGAGATAAATGTGGCGAAGCGCTGAAACCATGCCCTAGGTGCTTGCTTGAGACCATAAAGAGATTTCTGAAGATGACATACATGATTAGGTCTTGAAGGATCTCGAAAACCTGGAGGTTGTTGCATATATACTATTTCCTGTAAATAACCATGAAGAAAAGCATTCTTCACATCTAACTGTCTGATGGGCCACTTGTGAGTGACAGCGATGCTAAGAACCGTGTGAATGGTGGCAGGTTTAACCACAGGACTAAATGTCTCATCACAATAAATGTCGGGTCGTTGACTCCTACCATTAGCAACCAAACGAGCTTTATATAGCGATAAGGAGCCATCTGCAGTAAGTTTCTTTTTGAACAACCAAATACAATTTATAATATTAGCAGCAGGTGGTCCTGGCACAAGTATCCAAGTATTGTTAGAGATAAGAGCATTATATTCATCTATCATCGCATTTAGCCAATTAGGATCTTTAAATGCCTGAGAAAAAATTTTAGGGACAGGCGATTCAGAGGCCACATGAAGATTAAGTTTCTAAATAGGTTTAAAGATGCCTTGTTTAGCGTGAGTGCACATGGGATGTTGAGATGGAGGATGAGCAATATGTGAAGGAGGTCCCTCGACAGGAGCTGATGTGACATCATGAGAAGGAGAAGAAACATGCGGAGAGTTTGGAGGACCCGAAGGAGTTGGAGTGTCGAGGGAGGAAGTATCCTCGGGAGAGGAATCAGAGGAAGATGGAGTCTCGAGAGGAGAGTCGCCTTCAGAGTGAATAGTAGTATTTTGTGAGAGTGGAGTATAAGGACTAGGTGGAGGAACCTGATCAAGAAATGAATAGGAAGGAGAAGTGTTTGGAGTCATGGATCTGAAAGGGAAAATAGTTTCATCAAATACATCATGACGATATATGATTATTTGATTTGTGTCAAGGTTGAGACAACGATATCCTTTGTGATTAGTAGGATAACCCAGAAAAATGCAAGGTGTTGATCGCGGAGAAAGTTTATCGGAAGCCTCGATATGAGGAAAGCAAAGGCACCCAAAACCATGAGGGTGATTGTAAGAGGGTTGTTTTTTAAAGAGTTTGTGAAATGGAGTGTCATTTTTTAGAGTGGTTGTAGGCAAAATGTTAAGCAAATGGGCAGCCATATGAAGAGCTTCAACCCAGTAGGTGGGAGGAATACGAGCATTGAAGAGAAGGGTACGTATGACATTGTTAATGGAACGAAGCATGCGTTCAGATTTACCATTTTGTTGAGATGTATAAGGACATGAGAAACGCATGTGGATGCCATGTTGCTCACATAATTGATGAAATTTATGATTTTCATATTCACCTTCATTGTCACATTGAATAGCTTTGATTTCGGTTTTAAATTGGTTGTTAACAAATGAACGAAAAAGAACAAATTTATCAAAGACATCAAACTTCGCACGTAAAGGATAAACCCACATATAATGAGAAAAATCATCCAAAAATAGGACATAATATTTAATGCCACTAGTACTTTCAATAGGAGATGTCCACACATCAGAATGCATAAGTTCAAAGGGAGACAAAGAAGTAGAAGAAGATAAGCTAAAAGGCAATTTAACGTGTTTGCCTAATTGACATGCATGACATAAACTAGAGTCTTTATTGGAAGAATAAGAAATAGATTTATTGTGAACTAAGTGTTTACAGACATGATGATCGGGTGACCAAGACATTGATGCCACAGAGACGAAGAAACGGAAAGTAGAGCTTGAGTTGTTGGAGTAGTGATAGGGTAAAGATCACTTTTGCTTTCACATCGCATGAGAATTTTTTTGGTTTGAAGATCCTTCATAGAAAAACCAAAGGTGTCAAATACAATAGAACAATTGTTTTCACGAACAAAACATGAACATATATAAGATTTTTAATAATTGATGGTGTGATCAAAACATTTTTAAGATGTAAGGTGTGAAACATATTATTGTGCGGAAGAGTGGAATGTCCCATTTTAGTCACAGGTATAGAAGATCCGTCTCCTACTAAAATAGATGAAGAAAATAAATGATTATCTGAAACAAACTTGAGAATACCTGCGTTGGCGTGAACGTGCGATGTAGCCCTGATGTCCATATACCAGCCATCTTGACCTAGATCGTTTAATGACATAGTATTAAACATTTGTGGAAGAGAAGTGGGCTCCGGATTTGTTGAATATGAGTTATTGGGCCACAAAAAAGGTTGAGAAGAGTGATTGGTCTGATAAGTTTGTTGTGGACTCGGCTGGGCCCAAGGTTGTCTTGGTCCAAAATGATTGTTATGAGGAGCCAAATTAGGGGTTGGAAGATTCCCAAGAGAATTTGGTCCACCATTTGAAGATTTGACTCCACCATTATTGTTGACCTGATACCATCCGTAGACCCAATTCCCTGAAGCATTCCCCACACCTCGTTGCTGATACGGTCTGTTCAAAGGAGGTTCTGTAACGCCCGGGTTTTCAGGGCTAAGCATTTTTGTCAATGTAATAGTCTAGGTCAACTATTGTAACTCTTTTTGAAGTAATAAATATGAAATATTTGAGTATTATGTGAATTATGTGTGTTTATGTGTTTATTATTTAATTATAAATGTATAATTAATAAAGAATAAAAATGAGCGTCAAAATTAAAGTGTGAGATAATCCCGATATCTCTACATAAAGTTGTAGAATATGTCTCAAGGTTTCCGTGCATATAAAGAATGTCGAAATCCGAGCTATAACGAAGAAGTTATGGCCCGCCGAAGTTTTACGACAAAACCGGCACGACACCGGGAAACGTAAATAGTGAATTTACGATAGAAGACTTTTTAGCCTTAGAAATCTAAACAAAAGTCGTAGAATATGTTAAACTAAGAACATCGATAAAAAGAACGCCCAAATCTGACTTCGTATGAAGAAGTTATGATTTTTCTAAGATTCGGCTTAGCAGTGCACGGCCTGAAACTCGAATTTTAGTTCGAGCGGTTTTTGGCTTACGCAACATAAATGAGAGTTGAAGATCTCATTAATAGGAAATCAACGGTAAAAAGACAGACAAAAACAGAGTCCGTATGTAGAAGTTATTAATTTTACGCAGACGTTTAACAGTATAATCTCCTTGTACTGTTAAATTTAAGATCGGTCGAGAATTAGCTGACGGTGTCAAAATGAAAGTTGTAGATCTTATTATTACCTACGCGTGGATATAAAGAACGTCAAAAACGGAGGTCGTATGTGAAAGTTACGGATTTTAGAAGTCGGAAGTGTGCTGTGCGAAAATGGGTGATGTGGCACAATCTTGGCCATTGCTTTCTCCCCAAGGCTTGCCACCAGATGGTGACATGTGGCACCAAGTTCAGCCACATTTCACCCTATAAATACCACCTCTCCCACCCTCATTTTCTTCACACCTTTCCCATTCTTTCTTCTCTTTACTCTCTCTCTCTCTCTCTCTAGAACCTCTCTCTAGCCCCGAAATCCCCCGAAAAGCCTAGGGAACCTCCCTAGCACGAGGCGGAAGCCCCGGAGTGCTCGAAGGCTCTGAGAAGAAGAGCTTTTCGGCTCGGGAACGCTGCTCCAAGCAAAGCCCGGTTTTCTATAAAACCCGCTGTAAGTGAGCTACGCCTACGCTATTTTTAATATAACTTTTATTTAATTATAGTAACGTTATTAGGAACTTATAATAAATACTTGGGCTATTATTATGGGTTATATAAGTATTTTTTTGACGCTTATATAATAATAATAATAATAATAATAATAATAGCTAGACTATTAATTAGTCTCGACGAATAATAAACTAAACTCTAGTGGTAATAATACTAGGTTTCGTCGAAGAAAAAAAAAATTCTTTTTAAGAAGCGAAGCGCTGTCTGAGTTCGGAATCACCACCTTTTCCGGTGAGTGCATAGTTACTTTCAGCTTACACATAGATATGAAGTATTTTATATAAATTACGTGCTATGTGTGCATATTATCTGAATACTTGCTATCTACGTTAGATGAACGTTGTTATACATGTTTTTAATGATTTAAACTGTATATGTATTTTATATCTACGAAAATGTTGGGGTAAAACATGGGTAGATGTAATAGGTGATGTGTGATAAAATGATGAGAGGCCTCGATGTTGTTGTTGTTGATCCAGTCATCTAGCGGAGTATAGATGACGACCACGGACTCTTCTAGACAGTCCAGTGGAACACTAGCAGGTTCGCAACCTGTAGGTGTTGTGAACGATGTGTTCACCGGTGTACTCCATCCCCCACATGGTTGCCTATTAGGACATTTATTGCTGAGGAATCCCCTTAGCAGTAGTGTCCGTCCCGATGATGATCCTTAGGCTAGGTCCCTTATGATAGGTGTTTAGGGACGTAAAGTGAGGATAACGGGAACGGGTAATCGGGTTATTGTTGATTGATGAAATTAATAAACTTATTGTGGGTTGAAAACCCTATGTGCTCACCAGGCTCCCAAGCCTGACCCACTCAGTTTTATGCATTACAGGTAGTGGCGCATGAGCATAGGTGTGATGTTTTGGACGAGGGATTACGGATATAGGAATGTAGATATGAAATAATGTAGTAAGGCTTATATTGTACTGTTTATACTTTTGATCTGTACGAACATGACATCCCGAGTCTTTTAATGAAATACATTTCTATGGAAATGCTTTTGATAAATCTTTATCATATTATTGTTTTGGGACAAATTCCGCAACCCTTTTATTAAAAGATAACTCTGATTTTGAAATAAAGTATAAACAAAACCGGTCTTTTCTGGCCGTGATTTTGGGGATGTCACAGGTTCGTTGCCGCCTTTGAAGTTTTGACCACCATGTCTTCCGCCTTGGCCACCTCTGTACCGACCGGCGTTGCGTCCCCCACGATGACCACCTCAAGATGGCAGCTGATTTGTCGATTCGGTGGCAAGGGCATGAGGTGATGAGGTGGTATCGAAGTGGGTAAGAGAAGATCGATGATTGTCTTCTTGAATAAGTTGTTGTTCCTCCTAGATGAGCATAGACCTGACGTCCCAAAACGAGGGTATAGGGTCCCAATGACGGATTGTAGTTGCAAAGACTCGAAATTTAGAGACAACCCATTTAAGGTGTAAGCAACAAGGTTAGGTTCAGGAACTTTTGCATCCATGTTATTGAGGAGATCAACAAGGTTTTTGATACGATTACAATATTCTGTGATAGAAGAAGTTCCAATGGTAATATTTCTAATTTCATTATCCAGTTGAATTACCTTATTTGCTTTGTTGGTTCGAAAAACTTTTTCAAGTTTCAGCCAAACATCATATATTGTTGTTTGTTTCTCAAAAATCAGATGAAGAATAGAGGTTTCAAGGGTGTCATACATCCAAGACTTCACGATGACATCTAACCGGGTCCATTCATCATTTTTTATCTGCATAAATCTTTTCTTTTGGGGGTTCAAGATGAGCTTTGACTCCGTATCCAATGCAATGCATCTCAAAAAGTTTACGCCAGATATCGTAATTCGTACGATCCAAATCAAGTATCAAGGGAACAGCATGTTTGATGTTTATCGTAGAAGAAGGTTTATCGGAAAGTGTAGAAGATGATGCAGAAGAAGAGGATCCAGACATTGTGAAAGTCAATGAAAGGTGAAGAAATAGAACAGAATAAAATAAGAATCAAAGGAGGCAGTCGACAGAACAGAAGGCGACGCCTAGGTTCAAAGAGATTTCAGGAAAGTTTGATACGCTCTGATACCATGAAATCTTGGTATTTCTAATGAAAATCACCTTTCATTGATATATATATATATATATATATATATATATATATATATATACACACACACACACACACGCGATTACATCAAAAATGGGCCAAATACAAAAGGGCCAAATAAGAATACAAACACAAGACTATAAATCATACACTAATAAACACCATCTGTCTCCTAGTGAAACTTGAACCCATGATCTTTCATTTGAGAGAGTCTATCTGTACCGCTAGACCAAAGACCCTTTGGTTCATATAACTTTTCTATTATTTGCCCTTTTAATAGAGTGGTTTTCATTGAGCATTTTGTTTCAAAATGGTTAAAGTCTAAAAACGATTTAAATATAGGTGTAGTTCTATAGCTTGCCCTTTACTTTATATGACTTTAACAAAAAAGAAATTTGTTAGTCAAAGAAAACTAAATGTATGCAATGAAGGTTATTCACAATCGATCACAAACCAACCAGTTATTAATGTATTATTTTATGTTTAATTTATATATACAACCAGTAATATCATATCAACAAATTTAATATTTTGTTTATTTATCAACAATCTATCTTACTCAAAAATATAGTGTATTTGACATTTTCAGATATACATTAAAAATTTACCAATATTATACTTTTCATTGAGAGGGGTCTGTTATAGCCATATATCTCTTACATGCAATACCGCAATGGTTAACCTATGGCTAGGGGAAGATGTCTGTTATGTATAGCAGAATTTGTAGAGTTTGCACCTCTTACTCTGCTCCTAAAACTTGACAATAGAATATGTCCTATTGTTGTAGGCACTATATGGAGGCGTTTGGTCTCAAAGGTTGTTGTGAAAAGAGTTGGTAAAGAAATGACACAATACCTTAATGACTTTCAATTTAGAGTAGGTGTGTCGGGTGGTGCTGAAATTGTACTTCATAGTGTAAATAGGACGTTGAGTGCACGTCATGATGATGGATCTCTTGCAATGCTTGTTGTAGATTTCTCAAATGCCTTTAATTTAGTCGATAGATCTGCCTTACTTCACGAGGTCATGATGAAGTGTCATTCCATTTCCTTATGGCTTGAATTCTTATATGGCCATGCAACAACGTTGTATTTGTGAGATAAGCATATTTGGTCCACTACTGTGGTCCAGCAAGGCGACCCTTTGGGACCACTTCTTTTTGCTCTGGTACTGCACCTACTTATACATCAAATTAGAGACAATTGTAAGCTTCTTCTTCATGCTTGGTACCTTAATGATGGGACAGTCATTAGAGATTCAGAGGAGGTGGCCAAAGTATTGGACATCATTAGGGTGGCAGGCCCAGGATTAAGGCTTGAGCTGAATATCAAGAAAACTAAGATATTTTTGCCTTCATGCGATGGTAGGAAGCTTCGTTCAGGTTTATTCCCTGTTGACATTAGGCGACCGTCAGTAAGGCTGGAGTTTTTTGGGGGAGCTGCTAGTAGAGATGCGAGTTTTATTAGCGGGTTAGCCATGAAGAGAGATGCCAAGGCTGTTGATTTGATGTGTCTTCTACCAAAGTTACATGACCCCCAGGGTGAGCTCATTTTGCTTCGATCTTACATGAGCATCGCCAATTTTTCTTTGGCCTGAGAACGTGCCAACCCGTTCACATGGAAGAGGTTGCTTTGTGTTTTGATAAAGAGTTACGTGGGTCGATTGAAGACATTGTGGTTTACGGGGGTCCGTTCTTTGGGGACCTCTAATGGCGATTGGCTTCGTTACCAATTAGGTTTGGTGGTTTGGGGTTGTACTCAGCAGTAGAGGCTTCCTCCTATGCTTTTGTGACCTCACGAGCTCAATCGTGGGTGTTACAAGACCACATCTTACGAAATAGCGGCATATGTGGCATGGATTCAGATTTTTTTTTGTGCTTTGGTCTGTCTTCGTGATACGATTCTGGGCTTTTACTTCAGCGGTTTCACTAATAAGGATATCTCCCCTCCAAAAGCCCAACATTCATTAGCGAGTGCTCTTTTTAGTAAAAGTGTCCAAGTCATGGAAGTTCACTTCGACACGACGATTAGACAGAAAGCGGTTTTTGAGTGTCTAAGGGCTCCACATGTTCAAGATTTTCTTATTACTATTCATATTGACGGTCTTGGATAACATATGTCGCCATTGGAGTATCGTGTCATCCTCAAGTATCGCCTTATGATCGCTTTATTTCCGGCTGACGAGACTTGCCCTGCTTGTCGCAAGGCATGCTTGGACTCCTTCGGAGAGCATGTGGTTCATTGTAAAGAGCTCCCAGATTTCAAGTACCGATGCGATCTGGTTAGGGATGTTCTTTTTGACATATTGCATTGGGGTTTCTGCCAACAAAGAGGCACATGTGAACTCTCTGACTAACTCATTGGAAAGAAGATCAACACTTAGACCGACTGATGTTTTAGTATTTGGATGGGCTGGAGAAAACATGCATGTGTGGATCTAACAGAGGTTTCTCCTCTGGTGGGCTTGGAGAGTAGAGTTTTCACTGTGGGGCAAGCTACTTTAAAAGTTGCATCAAGCAAAGTGGCAAAACATGAGAAAGCGTGCATGGAAAATCAACACACGTTTATACCCTTTACATTTGATACTTTTGGTTTCCTTGCGCTCGAAGCTATGGAACTACTCAATAGAATCCAACGGGTCACGCATAGTAATGTTATGACTCCAAGATATATAGATGTTGTTTTTAAAAGAATTAGTTTTATCATCCAAAAAGGGATTGCGACACAACTTGTTGTTCGTTTACCCGTTACATTTATGTAAATCTTTCTTATCAAAGTTAAATTGAAAGTGAAACACAAATTGATTGAGAATTACAACATAGTTTTTTATATTTTTAAATAATTTTATAATAAACATAATTTATAATATATTGATTTTTGATTTTGAAAAAAAAAAAAAAAAAAAAAAAGGAACGATGAGATATTAACAAGGGAACGTCATGGTCCTGAACTCGTGATACTTTTGTCAACTGATTTGGTTTTTTTCTTTTTTTACCTTGCCTCGTCCCCCAATACACATTGTATAAAACGTATATGATCTCAAAATGTGTTTATATTTATGAAATTATTGTTCATTGCTTGCATTGTAATTTGTAAATTTGTAATATAAGAAAACACACATAAATTTAATAGACATGTGTTTGGTTTGGTGATTGACCAAGTTTATAGGAGGCCGTATTTCATAACTCTCCTTTCAATATCACATTTCTCTTTTCTCTTTCTGCAAATTATTCATTTCCAAATCGCAATCCTCTTGATCCTAACGGAAAGCATGAGCTGGTGGCGATCGGGAGTCGTTGGCGCAGCAAGGGTACATCATTCCTCTATCTCTCATCCATACGTAATGCAGTTTCATAATTCATATTCAATTACTAACGATTTGTGTATTACAGAAAAAACTCGATGAAAGCAATCCATCTCGCAAGTACCAGAAGTTTGGTTTGATAATCGGAGCCACCGGCATCGTCGGCAATAGTCTCGCCGAAATCCTCCCTCTCCACGACACTCCCGGTGGTCCATGGAAGGTATACGGGGTCGCCCGCCGCCCTCGACCACAGTGGAACGCCGATTATCCGATGGAATACATCCAGTGCGACATCACAGATCCAGAAGAAACACAATCCAAACTCTCGAAACTACAAGACCTAACCCATATATTCTACGTCACATGGGCGAAATGCACCACAGAAGCAGAAAATTGCGAGATTAATGGGAAGATGTTCACGAATGTGCTCAATGCAGTGATCCCTAATGCCCCTAATTTACAACACATATGCTTACAGACAGGACGTAAACATTACATGGGATCATTTAAGGAATGGGGAAAAGGGATCGGGTTTCATAATGCGCCATTTTATGAAGATCTTCCCAGGCTTAATCAGCCGAATTTCTATTACACACTCGAAGATATTTTGTTTAAAGAGGTCGCAAAGAAGGAAGGATTGACATGGTCTGTTCATAGACCAGGATTAATATTAGGGTTCTCTCCCTACAGTATGATGAACATTTTAGCAAGTTTATGTGTTTATGCTGCAATATGTAAGCAGGAGGGTGAACCCTTCAAATTCCCAGGAACGAAGGAGGCGTGGAATAGCTATAACGACGTCTCTGATGCCGACCTAATCGCCGAGCACCATATATGGGCGGCCGTTGACCCAATTGCAAAGAACGAAGCTTTTAACATTTGTAATGGCGACGTTTTTAAATGGAAGCACTTCTGGAAAATTTTGGCTGAGCAATTTGATGTTGAGAACGGAGGGCTTCAAGAAGATGAATCCCGAAAGAGCTTGGGGGAGATGATGAAGGATAAAGGGCCTGTTTGGGATGCGATTGTGCAGGAAAAGGAGTTGCTGACAACGAAATTAGAGGAAGTTGGAGGATGGTGGTTTGTGGATTTTGTACTTAGCATCGAGGGTACGTTGGATATCATGAACAAGAGCAAGGAACATGGGTTTTTAGGGTTTCGAAACTCCAAATCGTCATTGGTTTCTTGGATTGATAAGTTAAAATGTTCCAAGATTGTTCCCTAAGTTTTATTTAATTTTTCTTACTGTGTATATATGTAATGAATGTTTCAAGTTGTTCGTAAGGGAATGACAATAAGTCTAAGCATTATGGTCGTGTAAAGTCAATGTTTTAAAACCCGGGTCAACCCGTTCGGTTCAACCGGTTGGACCGTGATCCGGGATAAAAGGCGGGTCAATTAAGACCGGTTTTTTGTAAAAATACGAACCGGATCGAACCGACCGGGTTTCCCCTAAATCGCAGTTCAACCGCTTATATCGAACCGGTTAAAACCAGATTGACCTGTTGTAATAGGTTTGGATAGTTAGATACAAGTAGCGAACGCCAAAACAACGAGTCGTTTGCGGTTTCTTCAATGTTTTTCAATGTTTTTAAATATTTAAACTTTGTGGACATCAAATTATTGGTTTTATATGTTTATGCATTATGCATGAAAGTAAAAATATATAAAAATAGAAAAAGACCATAAACCAGGTTGACCCGGCGGTTCAACCGGTTGATTCGGTTAACCCGTGAACCGGTCATCATACCGGATCAACCAAAAACCCGGATTTTAAAACATTGTGTAAAGTGTTATAGCTATAGTAAGAAGAAAAAAAAAAAAAAAAAAATGAGGACCTGATAATCACTGTTCTTAAGGATTTATCGCCCTAATTATTACGATGATAGTTACTTTACTATGTCCTCCGAGGATTCAATTCAAATATTTATATATGTTAAGCATATGTGAGTACTGATGTCCTTGTGTGAGTTTCCAAATTATTATTACTTTATTAATGAACGGTTAATAATCCTCCATTGATTTTATATATGTATAAAGGAGAGTGATGTTGTTAGGCTCGTTTTCATGCATCGTATCAACATGTTTTTTCCTTAGCTTTTTCACAACATATTGTACATATGCATGCAAACATATCACATTATCACTACACTTTGAAAAATGCAACTACTTAGGTGCTGTTTGATTTTCTGAAACAAAAATTCATGAAGTCTGTGGACCACCTCTGCAACCCTCTGCAGTAGAAGAGGTGGACCAAACGGCTGCAGACTATAATAAGAAGCGTGTTTGTTTTTTTAATATCTGCATACTACTGCAGATATTAAAAAATTAAAATAAACTAATTTTATAAATCGAAAATAGCTTTTTAATACGTAAAATTTAATAATGTATAACATTTTGGTAAAAATTAATGATATTTCAGTAAAAAAGAATGATATTTCAACAAAAAATAAAGATATTTTAGT
This sequence comes from Lactuca saligna, assembly GCF_052625555.1. NCBI lineage: Eukaryota > Viridiplantae > Streptophyta > Magnoliopsida > Asterales > Asteraceae > Lactuca > Lactuca saligna. The sequence continues at coordinate 182,450,414 of NC_136423.1, forward strand.
AAAAAATAATGATATTTCATCAAGAAATTATCATTATTGAATATAAAAAAATAAAAAATAAATTCAATAAGAATAAACGAAAAAAAAAACGGAAAAACAAATGTGAAATAATTTTTAATAACATATAATCAAAATTTTAGCAATAAAAAAAGAAAAAGAAAATGTTGGAAGAGGTTAGAAGAGGCAGTACAAGTGTTGCGCCAAACAGAGCCTGCGCAGAGGTTTTTGACTCAGAAGACTTTTAAAAAACAAAAAACTGCAAGATGAAAAGTGTTGCGCGTGTGCTGCACCGCACAGCAGTAAGAGGTTTGAAGAGGTTTTTTCCAAAAAACAAACAGCACCTTAGTGAGATCAATATCTATTTGGTGTTTTGACATGTTCTACCGGAAAGGATCATCCAAGAGCATTTACACCTTTGCAGGACCTACGATTGGTGGACAACGATGGCATCAAGTGTTGTGAAGAAAAATGGGTCGATATTCACAAAAAAAATGGATTGCATGCCACATCGGCATAGAGAAAATGAAATTAGGACAAATGTTAGGAGAGGGGCTCGAACTTGGGAGCTCTCGGACAAATGTAACAATAAATTTAAACTAAAAGATAATTTGTATAGCAACAAATTTAACCTTAAAGATTTAAAATGTTAGGAGGACGATTTGAAGTTGAAACCTTAAAAGATTGTGAGGCAACATAGTTATTTATTACTAAATCAAATCATTTTTTTGTCAAGTTGGATTTTGGAACATCGTTGATGTTCATTTTGGGTTTCATATCATGTCGGACTTAGGAGGGGTAGGTATAGTTGAGGAAGAGATGAATAAAAAAACAAAAGAATCAGGACAAAGGTTACAGAAAATACATATAAGATTTTGGTGAAACACCAGCCTTATTTATCAAATAGAACGTATCATGGGAAGTGGGAGAAAGATATTGCTTACAAAACTGAGACTTGGTGTAGTGGTAGAGGCTAGAGAGGTCGGTGTCTCAAGTTTAAATATATCAATGTGGATCCAGGGGCGGCTCAACCATTTTAGAGGCTCTAAGAAAACAAAAAAATTGAAGCCCTTTAGGAAAGAAAATAGATTCAAACCTAAGACCCTTGGTTTGCTAAACCACCACTTTTACCACTAGACCAAGCTACAACTTGTCTTTGCAACCCAGGAAATATGTATATATACATATATAATTAACATAATAAGTTTTAAAATTGAAGACCCTTTAGAATTGGGGGCCCTAAGCCCTTGCTTAGTTTTGTAAAGCATAGAGCCGCCCTGTGTGGATCCACCATGTTTGCAACTGCCAACTAGTAACAAATATGTTATTATTATTATTTGATGGCTTCAACTGTAGCAATGTCTTTATGACAATTGTTATATTACATAATGCATAGCCTAAATGGGTGTTAGGCTATATTCGCAATCTGTTGGTGGTAACAATTAGAGTGTTAAATTGCTCTCACTAATAGAAAACATTCAAATCGACTAGTTGACACGAACCTAATCCCATGTGACATTACAATTTACAAAAGACTGTATAAACAAGTAAACGCATTTTGACTGTTGGCTGTGCCTGAAAAATGGAGTAGTCAGGTTTTACATTTTCATATACAACTTGTGCAAAAATTCGAAAACATCAAAATGATAAATAAATAAATAAAACAACGTCTATAAAAATGTAAGCTCTTGTTTCCTTTGTACAAATGGATGTTCCTTGTTAAATCAACTAAAGCGCTGCTAAGTTTACAAGCAGCACCACCGTCAGCTTTGTTGATATTAAAATTAATTTTGTACAAAATATTGGAACTGTATTTGCAGTTATAAGGGCCAAACTGTAAAGCTAAAAAAGATCTGACTAGAGCATTGACGGGGGCCGCGCGAACGCAGGCCCCCACTGGCACAAATTATGACGTAGGTTCGACCACTTGGGCTGACCTTAAGCTAACGCCCCTCCTGAGTGCAATGGAGGTCGCCAACTTAGGCCATGGACCTTCTTGATCAACCATTGACCCCGTCCAGGTAAGTAAGTAATCCAATGGCCTCCCTCGCTTTTTATACTACTCGCCCCTACTCCCACATTTGTTAACTGGTCGATGTGGGACAAAAAACAACCCTCTCAATCTCATATCTCTAGCACATGCCTGCCTCTCTTTCTTGATAACAAAAGGAACCGATTTTTAGTCTTATTATCATCAAACAATTTTTATACTGTTGTTGTATCCAACTTCATATAATGGTCTCGAAACATAAACAATCAAACACCCCTCGATGCTTTTTCATGAAACTTCCATTCAAAATTACCACTATTGTTCTTTAACAACTTATAAAGGAACTACAAATGTGCAAGAAGCCAATAATATCAATATAATGGCTCGAAAGTTAAGTGGTATAAAAAGTTGTTGTAACATAAGTCCATAACTACTATATTGTCATGTTCAAAGACTCCATTACTTAAAAATACCACTTTTTTTGTTTGTACGAATTTGCATATTTAATACTTTGTTCTTTAACAACTTGCAAAATGATATTTATGTTGATTGTTAGCCAAGATTTATTGCATAAGAAGGACTAGGAGTAAGGAGTGTACAAGGAACCAAGAATTCTAATAAAATAGCAAAGAAAATGGGTCAGATTTTTCCTCCCAAATGACCCGGCGTTTGAAAAGAGGGTGTCCTTTACCTACATAATCGTCGTCTTCTAAATATAAAGGAAAGACTTGAACATTGCAGAAGGAAGATCACAGAAAACTACTTCTCCCCGCATATTTATCTCTTAATAACACGATAACAACACAAGATATTTTGTGCTTGAGCTTCTGATTAAGCATATAATCGTAATCGTTAACATAGATTATCCCTTGATCTGAATTCATGTGACTCTAGATGAAGGGTCGAATTACATATTTTGGAAAGTATTTATCGAAGTTGATTGTTATCCGAAATCCCTAAATCTAACACTAGATTTCCTTCATAAGAGTAAGAGTAATAAAAAGAATAAGAATGTAACCATGACACAATATATCGTTGTGTGCCTGATTCACTCTATTATTATATGTCAATTTCAAAACTATTATTAAATAGTATAACTAAAATTTATTTATATGTACAAAGCATAATAAGGTCTATATGATAAGTTGCAAATAGTAGTTAAGAGTACATAGCGTGGGGTGTTTTATCCAAATCTTTTGGCAATTAGTCCTTGAATAGAACCAATCAAAGCAAATATCGATACAAACAAGCAAACAATGGTGAAGATACGAAGAAGAACCCACTTGCATGTCCAAGATACAATCTTTTTCTGCAAAAAATACATCTCAATAGGGAAGTAAACAACCAATGGCCAGAAGGTGACTGATCCTGCAAACGCCACCACTTCATTGAAATAAGGGAATACCATTGCTATGCTTGTCGTTAACACCACATATGATGTTCTAAAACATAGCCGAACAGGATTCAACCTAATCTCTAAAATCTCAAAATCACTCATGAATTCACTTCCAGCGTACTTTTCAGCATACCATCTTTCCACTATCGCGTATAACGTCTGACTAAATATCTGGAAGAAAAAAAATACGAGATCAACACTAATATCCGCTTTTTGGATCCCGTTTAAGTATAAAAACATTCAAAGGTAATCACAAAAATGACCAAAAAGTGTTTAACCTGATATCCTCCAATTAAGTGAAGGAAAACGCATGCATTAGCAAAATCAATGAGCCAATAAGGCTCGTAAAATCCAAACCCGGTTAAGATATTCCCGGGAGTCGAGTTCCCGAATGCTGCATATCCAAATCCACCACAACAGAGGTAAAAAATGGTGGTGGTAAAAACTGCAATACTTGAGGCCTTCTTCATGGTGACTTCTTTAAGTGGAGGTGATTTCAAAGTGCTCTTCATATTTAACAACATTACAATGAACACGAACACTTTTTTTTTTTTCAAGAAAATAAGCATAATTAATTAGTTAATTAATCATCACCTGTATTTCAAGAAAAACCAAGGGAAAAGGATAGGAGAACGCGATGTCTCCAATAGCTTGAGCGACCAACCATACTTTCTGAATCGGTTTATTAGTTGGAACTCCTCCAATGCTACCTTCAATTTTTCCATTTCCTGTATTTTTTTTTTTTTTAATTTCACCTGTATTATATCAAGAAACGCGATTCTATTCCATACCTTTGAAGATGGATATCAGTAATTCCATACCTATTGTATGGGCTAACCCAAGTCCGGATCCAATGAGGGAATATGTGAAGGACATAATTGCAGCAGTAACTGAGAGCCATTTTGTAGTATGGAAATTAGGTATTTGAGAAGCTATAATTTGAATAAATCCAAATAAAAGCATGTAAGAAGTCAGGGCATATTCACAATCAGCTTCATGCCCTTGTTCATGGTAACAATTCGACTGCTCAATTGCTCTGTCAGCAACAAATTCACTTCAATAATTAGACTAAAAAGAAAAACTGCCATTATAAACAGTTGCCAAAAAGAAGCATGCCTAATGCTGATTGCAGATGTAATTGTGTAAACAACTCCTAACTTGAATAAGTTGAAGTAAGCCAAGAATGCACAAATCCTCGCACTCAAACCCCCTGTGACATTAGAAAAACTGTTGAAGCAAGTAAACGCATTCAGGTATCTAACTGTGGAGGTTAGGTTTGTCTTTTACCTAATATGTTTTGTACAGCTTGCAAGTAGGAATGATTGGTAATGGTTTGTCCATTGATAGGGTCTGAATAATGATGGAAATTGGTGAGAAGGGATGCATTTAGGAAGGTGACAAGTGCAAATAGAAGGAGAGTCAATGGACCAGCAATCCATCCAAGCTGTGCTACACTCCAAGACAGAGATAGAACTCCTGACCCTATTACTGCGGTTATTATATGTGCAACAGCTGTCCATACATTCCCTTCATCAACATTCAACATCAAAAACCGAGTGGACATCTAAGAAACCATCGATATAATATGTTCCAAAATCGATTATAGTTCATTTCATCAGTGTTGCTTGTGACTAGAAGTATGAGTGGTTAGATTTTCATTTTCACAAACACTTGGTGTGCATAATCTACTGAAGCGAAAACAGATATGTGTTTTAAATAGAACCACAAAAACCTACATCTATGAAGACAGCTTTCAACAAGTTTATCTAAATCGATGGTCATTTTACAAGGTTCTTATCAATGATCACCAAAAAACAGTTGACTTCTTACTTGTTGAATACCAAAAAATATAGGAAAGTTAAGACTAGATAGATAAGAAACAGCAAACCAGTCATCTTATGGGGAGTTCTCATCAACAACGGTTTATCGCTCTCGACATCTTCCGGATTTTCTGCCATTACTAATTTGATGATTCCAAGCGAAAATGAAATAATAAAGTATGATTGAAGGTAGAAATTAAAAGAATAAATTGACTAGAGAATTGACGGGGGCCGCGCGAACGCAGGCCCCCACTGACACAAATTATGACGTAGGCTCGACCACTTGGGCCGACCTTAAGCTAACGCCCCTCCTGAGTGCAATGGAGGTCGTCAACTTAGGCCATGGACCTTCTTGATCAACCATTGACCCCGTCCAGGTAAGTGAGTATTCCACCGGCCTCCCTCCCATTTTATACTACTCACCCCTACTCCCACATTTTCGAACCGGCCGATGTGGGAAAAAAAGAACTCATATATTTCTAGCACATACTCTCTTTCTCCGAAGCAATTGTTGATTAATTTGTCCAACAAATTTCATTGGTTTTCTAATTCTAACTTTTGGGTTTTATTATAATCAAATAAATTTTAAAGCGTATAAAATATGTTATTGCGTAACTTCTTAAACATACTGTATAGTAACAACTGAAGCATTTTGATTTTTATTGTCATAATTGTTTCGAAACATAAACAGTGAGAGACCCTACATGCTTTTCATCAGAATTTCATTCAAAAATCATAATTACCCCTTTGGTTCTTCAACAACTTACAAAAAAAACCTTTGTCTATTTTCACCAACATTTATCACGAATGTGGAAGAAGCCATTCAGAGACTTCAAAATACCACCTTTTTTGTTACTATTTCTATTTAAAATTTACAGAATCTGTTCTTTAGCAACTAACTAGTAAAGGGATATTAATGTTGATTTCTAGCCAAACTTTATTGCATAAAAAGGACTATGAATGTACAGGAAACCAAGAATTCTATAGCCGAGAAAGTATACATGTGTTCATCTCAATCTGGCAGATATGAGCCCTTGAAGTGATCCAATGAAGGCCAAAACTGATACAAGAAAGCAAACCAAGCTGAAGGTCCGAAGAGCAACCCATTTTGTTGTCCAAGGTACAATCCTTCTTTGCACAAAGTACATCTCCACAGGGAAATATATAGTCAGGGACCAAAAGTTTAAGGCCCCTAACACTCCCAGCACTTGATTAAAATATGGAAACAACATTGCGATTCCAGTTGTGGTCACAACATAAAAAGTTCTGAAACATAGCCTCAAGAGATTAACATGAAATGTTGCTTCTGATAATGGCAGCTTCACTCTGTAAAACCCATTCACGAATTCACTGTCTGGGTAACTCTTAGAAAACCATGTTTCCACAAGTGCATATATCGGCTGGCTGAATATCTGTAATTTGAATACTTAGTAAAAGCTTATGTTTTGACTCAGACTCAGATTGAGAAACTGACACTAACACTGAGACTGAAACTATTTCCAGTAGGACATAAATTGCAATTTCTTGTCTCACCTGATATCCCCCAACAAGATGAAGAACAACACATGCATTGGCCAAATCAAGAAGCCAATAGGGCTCATAAAATCCAAATCCACTCAAGATATTGCCAGGTGTGTTACTCCCAAAGGCAGCATACCCAAAGCTCCCACAACACATATAGAAGAAGGTGGTGATCATTATTGCAGACATTGATGCTTTCTTCATGGTTTTGGTTTCTGATGGTGGGGATTTCAATGTATCCTTCATTAAAAAAGGCAATCAAGATTAGTTCATGGTTAAAAAGAAGAGTAACATACTTATAATTTTTTTACCATAATAGCAACATACTTTCATTTCTTTACTAATACTTGCAATGCATTTCATTTGTTATATATATCGCTAATATAGGTAAAGAAATGGAGGTATGTTGCTATTATGAGTAAGGAACTGTAAATAAGTTGCTATTAGGTGTAAAAAAATGTCGATACATTAATATTATGGGTAAAAAAATGTTAATACACTGCAGGGAAAAATAAAGTTTATTGTGTATATTGTTAAAAGAATAAAATGTGTGGTTATTTCCTGCAATTTACCCTATAAAGAATGAAACTTATGAGGGAACAACACACCTGAATTTCAAGGAGAATTATGGAGTATGGATAAGCAAAAGCTATGTCTCCAAGACCCTGAAAAACCAGCCATACTTTATCAATTGCAGAAGTTGCTGGAACTCCTCCAATGCTTCCCATAATCTCTCCATTTTCTGGAACTCCAAAAGAGATGTTTTTTAGAAAGAATCAAGAAATTATATATATATATATATATATATATATATATATATATATATATATATATATAATTTGGTAAGAAGTAAATAATTCTAATTCAACAGTAATGTTTATTTATGATTATATATACCAATAACTTTTGCAAAACCAAGCCCCACGCCAATGGTAGAGTAAGCAAATGACATGATAGCAGCAACAACAGATAACCATGCCATGTCATGGAAATTTGGTATCTGAGACATGACAATCTGCACAAGTCCAAACAGCAGCATATAAATGTTGTCTTCATATCTACAATCTGCATCATGCCCTTGTTTGTGGTAACAATTTGATTTTAATATTGCCCTGCATTAATATCAAAAAAAAGCTGATAAAGAACCTTCGTGTTTGTTATAAATATCTTAATAAGAAACCAGTAAATTGGATTCACCTGATGCTGGTAGCAGTTGCAATGGTGTAAGCAATATCATTCCCGAATAAACTCTCGTTGAGAAGCACTGCACATATCCTCTGCTTCTTCTCCCCTGCTTTTCAAAGTTAGCCCCAATTTGGAATTGCGATGCTCGCTTGTATGACTAATTGATACAGGAACACTCCAAATTATCTAAGAGAGAGTTTATGCAACCGATTGCTTGATTAACCGAATAATTAATCTCTTCAGATATTTAATTTCGTATTGGAAAATGATAGGAGTGGTGTGGTACTGACCCAAAAAGAAACGGACAGCTTGAAGAAATGAAACATGCCTATGAGCGCCATACTCAGGGTGTGGAGATCTGTAGCAATCGGAGAGAATGGAGTTTGAAACTCCGGTGACTGCAGCAAAGATAATGATTGCAGGAGGACCAAACAACCATCCGAGTTGAGCTAAGCTCCACGCCAGTGATAACACCCCTGCCCCCATAACTCCGGTTATTATATGAGCAATCGCCGTCCATATCGTCCCTGCACTCCATATTTAAATACCGATCGCCGAATCAGTACACGACCAAACTCCAATAAAATAGGAAACCCCAAGTTAGTCATCGGAAGTAGATAAGATAACATACCTGTTCTGTGTGTGAGTTCCTGTGATTCTTCATCAGATGAATGCGAGCATTGGACTAATGGAGACTGATGGTCTTCTGTGTAGTCGCCCATGGAAGCTCTGTATTTTTCACACGTAAGAATTGAGGTGGGAGTCGTGTGATAATGGGGCTTTGGGAAAAATGACCAATGACGTTGATTTATAGTGAAAGCAGACAATCAGTTTTAGTCTTGTAGAATCGTTGGAGAAACTGCATACGTGTCACCTTTTTCTTCTCATTTTTATCTCTTTTTTTTTCCTTTTTTTAGTTCTATACACATTTTTAGTCTTTTGAATTCATATAACTCACCTTTTCATGAGATTTAAATTTATTACAAAAGAGTTTTTTATGTGTTGTAGCTATAAAAGTTTACAAACATAATCAAACAAAAACCGAACATATTAAAGAAGAAATAGAGGCCTAGTGTTTCGCTATCTATGGTCAAACGCAAAGTGTCGTACGAAAGTCGAAAGTAATTGTTAACAAGTTATTTCTTTTAAGAATACAAACAAAACCACCTATAATTCATAAATATGTTTGATATATTACAAATTGAATTAGAAAACAAAAGGTTTCGTAACAAACACTTCGTGTTCCATTTTTAATGCTGATAACATGATAAGGCTTGTAGATAATAAAATAGTATTTATTCAAGTCATGTAACTTATGTAGGTTATGTGAAATTTTAAAAAGACAAAAAATTATTTGAATAAAGTTTTGGGTGAAGACGACGAGTCATAAAAATCATATAATGCCATGAAAATGATATCACATGACAGATGGAGTCATGGAACTAACTACAAGTCTACAACATTCCATAATATCATTATTATTTTATTTTATTTATTATTTAATTTAATTTAATTTAATTAATATTTTAAGAAACGTTGTTGTGGGCTTGTGGCGACGCGTATCAAGAGGGCCTATAAAGATTAAATAACCAAATACTTTCTTTTTTCCAGCTCATTATTATTCTCAAATGTTTTTTTGTTTTCTTTTACCCATATTTTACTTTTGTCCTTTTATAAAGATTAAAGAATAAAGATCATCATTTTATTAGACATACCGTGTAACTAATTTTATGTACAGTCTAGATGTACGTTTATCACGTTTCAATTAACTTGGATGCTGTGTGTATTCTCTAAAAAAACATCTTCTAACCACTTATTGTTGCGTCGTGCAGCACTTGGTCCTTCGCAACTGTTTGTTTTTCATAAGACTTTTGAATTAAAAACCGATGTGCGTGTGTTGTGTGACGCAACACTTGATTATATGCTTCAAACCTTTTCACACATTATTTTAACTTATTAGAGCAGTCTGCAGAGCTTAAAAAATAAATAAACTTTTTATTACATGTTGCAACTGTTTGGTCCCCCTCTTACGTTACAAAGGGTTGCAGAGGTGGTCCGCAGACTTCAGACATTTTCGCTTTGAAAAACAAACGGCACCTAAATGACTAAATTCACACCCCTGGTTAATAACCTGCGATAGCAGCCATATTGTTCGACTAAGTTTGCACTTTCTGTTTTAAGTGCCTAGCCCGATCGCAACTCCTGACGCTACCTTAAAGTGACCGGATAACCCAATCCAATGCTGCAAACCTCGTTATTGTTGTTACAACCGCCAAACCGAATCTCACCAGCGTTGCCATGAATACAAAGCTGGCACCCACTATCAGAGGGCTGAAAAAGTATAAGTAGTGGAGCGTCGACTAAAAATAGCAAAATTGTTGCAAATAGAGTGAGCGTCATCATCACAAGAAATGGTCCTCCGATAGCGATAGCGTCTATGCTGCAAGTAGCATTGTCTTGCTGGTGTTTCCAGTCTCCTTTCAATAGTACCCATTAAAGACTGAGTTTGTATTTATAGGCAGGTATATGGAGGACACATGGCACAACATTTGTATATTTGTGTTGACATGGTTGCTTTAGTTGTTACACGGGTGGCAAATGTTTGACCAATATTGTCGTGACAGTGATCTCGGCTGACTTTCGAATATCGATTTCCAGTTCTTCCTATGTGGATGATTGTCACGTAATCTAGTTTATTTCGCAACTTAATAAGCACTTGCGCTTCCATTAAAATAAAAAATATATTTGTTTTAAATCAATTGTTATTATAACAAAAATATTTAAAATCGTATACGGTAAGTTTTTTTTTTATAAATACAAAATAAACACATCAACCCATCATGTTACAAGAAGCGCTTAAAAATCACCAGTATTTATCAAATTTAATGTTAAATGCATATCACACATTCTAAATGAAATCATAATAAATTAGAACTAACATTGGATATTTGTTACATATATTGAAATTAAGACATCCATAATACCCAAACTCGAGTTCAAAGACGTTCATGAGATAAATAATGGAGCTTCGATGTTACCACCAAGTAATTGGATTATGGAATTTCTTATGAACACTCCCTTCATTTGGTAGATTGATAGAAGAGATGATGAAGCCATTAAGAAAATTAGAAGAATCAAGAAGATTGTCGCTCTAAGGGCTATGTTAAAGTTGAAAAACACCCATGTGAACTATTTACGATCATTACCTTTCAATGGTCACAACTTAGCGAGATTTTTGGATTTTACACTCGATAACTATTAGTGATATTCACGTGTGCTGTTTATTGAAGTTTCAATTCCCATGAAAATATTAATATGAAATATAAAACTTTCATGATCTTCTATCCTAATAAAAGAGTATCAAAGTGTCATGTGGCAATAGCTAAGCATCCTCCCATCTAATTTTCCCGCTCAAATCATCTATCTAAAATTCTTGTTTTGCCCTTATGCAGTCGATCTTGCTCAAATGTTTTAGAACTCAGTGTATTATTCAATTCCTATTGCAATCAATCCCATAAAATCAGAAAGTCGTATAATCTTCAACCGCTCATCAAGCATCCCATTAAATTAGTTAGAGACTACTCCATATCTTTTGATTTAAACCCAAATCCTAACAAACTTTCTCTAGATTTAGGCTTTACAATATTGAATCGACCACTAGTAAGCTCCACCGCCTCCACTGTAACATCATGACTCTCATGTAAGAGATTTATTGCTTTAAAGACTAGTTATTCTTTGGAACTCAGCGAGTTGATGGACTCAGACTCGGCGTGTTGGAAGTATTCAACTCAACGAGTTGCTTAGAAAAAACTCGACGAGTTGACGTCTATTTACAAAACCCTAATTTTTAGGGTTTTGCACCCTATTTAAAGAACTTATGACTCATTTGAAGCCTCCCTCATTGTTCCCTCAGTCCATAGAAAACCCTAATCGTGCATATTTTGTAACAACCCGAAATTTTCGCTTCATTTTAATGTAACTTTTTCATAATTCAACTCGCGTAACCGATCGTCATTCCGATTTCCAATTTCCGATTTCTCCGTTTAATTAAGTCATTAATTATGACACATTTAAAATGGCTTAATGGGTGTCTTAATACATTTAGAAATCAATTTAACACCCAACTTTAGTGATCGGAATAATTATAGAATTTACCGTATCGAGTTACGGTAACTCAATCGGGTACGACCAAAAACCCCGTCTAACGCCGGTATCGGGTAGAATTCCACCGTGTCCAAAACTTAAACACTATATAAACGTGTTTAGGACTTCATTTGAAGCCTTTGGTCAAATTATCACTAAACATTACCCACCTCTCTCCTAATCCAAGTTTAAGAGATCAAAACTCAAAATTAAGGCTTATAATCTCTAAGGTACCTTCCTAGCCTTAATCTCTATCATATTTAGCATCCAAATTCGAGTTCAATTCATGTAATAGGCCAACATTCATGAGTTTACGGCCATGGAACATTCATGGGCCGTAAACTCATATTTCAAGGGTTTTTAAGCCCTAAAACCCTCCCTTTGCATAGTTGGACTCTAGATATGGCTTAAGGGCTTAAAGGGATGAACTTATAACATGTAGAACATGGATTTAGAAGGAAAAAAGTGAGTTTACGGCCAAGACACTCTCTTGGGCCGTAAACTCATATACAAGGGGTATTTAAGCCATTTAACCCTTCCAAAAACCTAGTTGGGACTTAGACATAAACCTTGGACTTGCTAATCTAGACTTGGAACACTTAAAACTTGAATTTTGTGTAACAAAGAAGAGTTTACAGCCAAGACACTCTCTTGGGCCGTAAACTCCTCTAAAAGGGTGATTTAAGGCCTTTATACATGTCCAAATGCTTCCAAACTCAATCTATGACTTTGTGGTAAAATCTAGATGCATCTAAAAATGGTTTAAAGGATTGAAACACAACAAAAGTATGATTTATGAGAGTTTACGGCCTAGGAGCATACTCTTTGGCCGTAAACTCATGAAACAATGTTTAAGATGCATCCAACACACCCAAATGGCTTATATAAAATTCTAGAATCACATGTGATTGTTTTAAGCACCAAAAACTATCTTTTTCAAAGGTAAAAGAGAGTTTACGGCCTTAGAACATTCCTCTAGGCCGTAAACTCCAACAAAGGTCTTAATTGATGTTCTAAATTCATAATAAAGCTTAGAAAATTAGTTTGAATCACATGTGATTGCCCTAAGTAGCTTAAATCAATTTTTCTTAGCCATTGTGAGTTTACGGCCGTAAACTCTATGAGTGTGGCCGTAAACTCATGTTTTAAGTGTCTTAAATCCATTTCAAGTGTTCCAAGGTGTTTAGATAATCATTCCTAGCAATCCCTAAGTCCAATTGAGCCCTTAAAACACCAAAACCTCACCCACATGAGTTTACGGCCGTAAACTCAAATATGTGGGTGTTCCATTGTTGTAAACTCTTTAAAATGTTTACTTATGGGGAGTAAACTCAAGTCCCAAGTCCGTTGTGTCATTACAAATCCAAAGATGTCACCCGGGTCACTCCAAACGCTCGTTTTGAGGTATTTAACCTCATTAGAGTGTAATGTTCCATATGATTAGTGAATGTATCTCTAATTGTATATATATGGACATTATATCATTTTACATAGGGTCATCGCGAGTAATCAAACCCCGAACCGACGTCTAGCATTCAAAACCGACACGTTTCTGAGTCCGGTGAGTTCATACCCCTACCCTTTTTTTTTCACTGTTTTCACTGTTTTCAGGGGGGAACACAAGCAAAGTACAAGGGAATTCCTGTACTCATAACATGTTTTCAAATGTGTGTTTCATATTCTTATGCTTTTATAACTGATAACTACAACTGATAACAGATCGAACATACAAATCACGTAACATATATTTGTGAAATAAGTCTTTAAACTAGTATGTTTTACATGTATTTCACAAAGGGTTTTCCACATTTTATCAGTTAAAAGCATGACATTAAAACATTTGAATGTAATACCTGTACACTGTTTTGTCCTCGGTAACACTCCACGCACATACGCGAGTGGAGGACTTTCATATTATTTCTAGTAAATTTGTTATTCCGGTATGATTGGAGACACGTCCTCGGAGAACACTCCACCTGGATTACGCGAGTGGAGGACTACACCCATAACCAGAATCTCTGGTATTTAGAGAGTGTGACTCGAGTGTATAGATCTATACGGGGCTGACTACCCCACACCTGGCTGCTAGCTACAGCCGAACCGAAATGGTTCAAGGGTGACGAAAGTCATAAGTATGTGGACGACTTATTGCCACATGTGGACTACTTATTGCCACAGGTTTCAGTCTATTGTATGGTTATGGAACTCGCAATTAGGATAACAAAGATTTACTTACAGTAATAATGGATCACTTTATACATCGTTTACATCTTTTACATCTTTTACTTACTGTAACTAACATTCAGGAAGGTACGGGACCTTCCTGGGGAAAACATGGAATCTAATCACGATTACATCTTTTACATCTTTCACATCGTTTACATAAGATACATATATGCAGGAAAGCATGGGGCTTTCCTGGGTAACACTTACATAACTAGAAAGAGTCACAGAATGGATAACATTACATCCTTTACAATTTGTAATATACAATAAGGAAAGTATAGGACTTTCCTGGTAACACACGATAAGTAAACAGAACAGTTTAACCAGTCAGATAACCAACTGTACATTTTCATATGAGTAAACATGTTTTCAGTGTACAAACTTACTATACTTTACATTTGGGAAACAATAACCAACTTTTAAGAAAATACGGGATTTTCTTGGTGTACATAACATTTCAGAAACAGAAAGGAAACCGAAGCATTTTCACAAACAAAAACCTCTTATGAACTCACCAGCTTTATGCTGATTTTCAAACCGCTTGTGTTCTCAGGTCAACGTTAGAACAGGTACCGGAAGATCCTTTTGCATGAAGACGGTGTACATGAAGACCTGTTACATTTTGTCTATATATACTATGTATCACAACTGTACAAACTTTACCTTTTGAAACAACTGTAAAACTGTTATTATGTAATGTAATGCTTGTTTTACTTTGCTTACTATGTACATTGGATTTGATACTCAACACGGTAGTCAACCCCGGAAATGTATTCCGCCTTCGGTTTTCGGGGTGTGACATATTTCCTCATTTTGAGTTTGTGTGAGCTTAAGGAGTATTCTTTAGTGCTTTTCTTGAAGGTGCTTGAGGTTGGTGGTGCAAGGCTGAAGGGAGAAGCTTTAGATATGGGATTTTCAGTGTTGTTGCAGCTACTTGGAGGTATAAAGTCATTATCTTGATCATCCATTATTCTAGATCTCTTCTTTTAGAGTTTATGGTCATTATTAGATTATTTTGGGATCATTCTTGGATTTGATCATGTTACGAAGCCATGGTTTCAAATTTGGACATCTCATGGCCTCGGTAGACTTAAAGTTGCCAACTTTATAAAGTCTTGGCCCTCATTCATGCCCTAGGTCCCTTGATAAGCCTTATTTGAGTGTTTTATCCCCTTTGATGCCATGCATGGATGTAAAGTTAGCAACTTCACGTGGTATCTTAACCCTGTGGGACCAGATCTATAGTTTGGAACATTAGACTTGCTTGGAAGCATCTGGATGCATTAAGGCTAGGAAGAACTCGACGAGTTGCTATGCCAACTCAATGAGTTTGTGAGGGTTTTCCCGCTTTCTGGATACTGATGAACTCGACGAGTTGCTCTGGTAACTCGGTGAGTTGCCTCGGGCTTTTCATGATTTTCTGAGACATGAAGAAACTCTACGAGTCAAGAGATACACTCGACGAGTTGGGTCAACATGGATTGTTGACCTTGACTGTTGACTTTGACTTTGACCATGGTTAATCAATTTTGATTTTAAGTGTATTTTTGGGAATTTAGGTTTTTGATGGAGTTAGTCACATGGTGGTTGTAGGTGGTTGAGTTCAAGAATTGCGATTCGAGGGTTGGATCTTGTCAGTCAGTGCTACTTGTGAGGTGAGTTCTCCTCACTATACTAAGGGGTCGAAGGCACCAAGGCTAGCCAATTGGATTGATATCCTAGTAGTTATTGATATATTGAGTACGAGTTAGATATACATGCTAGTTTGATATGTTAGTCTAGTAGATCTGTATAACTACATGTTGATACTATCTGATTATCTGAATGTGTATTTATCTATTACATGTCGACATGTTGTGTGGGTTGGGTTGAGGTTGTACTGCTCCGTGCGGTAGCCAACAAACCCTGAAGTATGCCAGATATGAGCTGAGGGCCAGGGATGGCATGTCAAACTCATATTGAGGACTCCTGAGCATTCCAGATACGAGATGAGGGTCGGGCGGGGCATGACAGACTCGTACTATCCTATGTAACAAACATGAGCTTTTGGGCTCACCAATGCTCCTGCTGTGTTCATGGAGCTCATGAACCGTGTATGCATACCGATACTGGATCGAAATGTGATAGTCTTTATCGATGACATATTGGTTTACTCCAAGAAACAGGAGAAGCACGAGGAGCACTTGCGGGAGGTGTTGGATACCCTATGGAGGTAGAGCTTGTATGTCAAGTTCTCTAAGTGTGAGTTTTGGTTGTGCGAGATGTAGTTTCTTAGGCACATTGTCAACCAGAACGATATTTTGGTCGACCCGACCAAAGTGGAGGCCGTGATGAGATGGGGGGTTCCAAAGTATCCATCTGTGATTCGGAGTTTCCTCGGGCTAGTAGGCTATTACCGGAGATTCATACAGGACTTCTCCAAGATATCAGTACCCTTTACCTGACTGATGAATAAGGTTGTGGTCACTCGATGGGGGCTTGAGCAGCAAGCACCATTCGATACATTAAGGCAGTGATCAGAGAAAGGATGTTAGTTGCTCAAGATCGACAAAAGAGTTATGTTGACAAGAAAAGACGACCGATAACCTTTGAAGTGGGAGATTCGGTTTTACTTAAAGTCTCGCCGTGGAAGTGACTTATAAGATTTGGGAAACGAGGAAAGTTGAGTCCAAGGTTTATTGGACCGTTCAAAGTTCTTCAGAAGATCGGGAATCAAGCTTACAAGCTAGAGTTACCGGAAGAACTGGAGGGTATTCATAACACCTTTCATGTGTGTTACTGGAGAAAGTTCACGGGAGATGTGCCCGACATAATTCCGATTTTTGAGTTAAGGTTGGATGAAAACAAGAGGTTGATCGAAGAACCTGAGGCAATCGTTGACCGTAAGACTATGAAGTTATGATGCAAGATGGTTGATTTAGTGCTTATACGTTGGAAACATACGAATGGACCAAATCTCACTTGGGAAACAGAGAGTGACATGATGAGTCGCTACCCGCAGTTGTTTGGTGATATGTGATTCCAGGGATGGAATCATCCTAAGGGGGAGAGAATTGTAACACTTGTGTTTCTAGCCTAGGCATTTATATTGAGTTGATAGTCTGGGTTAACCTCTGTAACTCATTTTGAAGAAATGAAAAGAAATTATGTGAATATTATGTGAATTATGTGTTTTATGCGTAATTATTAGGGTTTCTTTATTTAAGAATAAAAATAAGCGTCAAAATTAAAGTTTGAGATAAGTCTGATATCTTTACATCAAAGATTCGTAGCTTATTGGGTTTAGCGAGCTATAACCAAATATTTATCCATGATTTCTCCAAGATTATTGTGCCATTAACCCGCATGACCAAGAAGAATATGACCTTTCAGTGGGGTATGGATCAACAGATGGTTTTTGAGACCTTAAGATGAAGGTTATGCGAGGCTCTGATCCTAGTACTACATTAAGGGTTAGATGATTTGGTAGTATATTGTGACGCCTCGATTTTAGGGTTAGGTATTGTACTGATGCAAAGGGGGCACGTGATAGCTTACGCCTCGAGGCAGTTGAAGCCCTATAAGGCAAATTACCCCACTCATGACCTAGAGCTAGGGGCAGTGGTGTTTGCCCTTAAAATTTGGAGACACTATTTGTATGGAGTGCGATTCACCATTTATACCGATCACAAGAGTTTAAAGTATTTGATGGATCAGCAGAAACTCAACATGTGACAGAGGAGGTCGTTGGATGTGCTGAAGGATTATGATTGTGAGATCCTATATCATCCAGGGAAGGCCAATGTAGTGGCTAATGCATTGAGCCGCAAGATGTCGGGTTCCCTGATCAGGTACATTTGTATGAGGATGACAGTGATTTCTCTTTTGTTGGATATGATAAAAGAGGCCCAGGTCGAGGGAGTGAAGAAAGAGAATTGGAAGATAGATAAAATACGCGGACAATATCCTTTATATGTTAAGGATAATCTCGGCCTTTTAACGTAGTGTGGCCATGTGTGGGTACCAGTGATAGGGGGAGTAAGGCAAAGGCTATTAGAGGAGGCGAACAAGTGCAAGTTCTCTATACACCCAGGGGCTACGAAAATGTATAAGGACTTGAGGCTGAGTTATTGGTGGCCCTGGATGAAGTGGGAGATAGCCTGGTTTGTGGAGCGAGGCTTGACCTGAAGGAAGGTCAAGGCCAAGCATCAGCGGCCTCATGGAAAGGTTCAGGCACTACCCATTCCTATATAGAAGTGGGAAGAGATCTATATGGACTTCATCACAAAGTTACCCATGACAGCGAGGGGAGTAGATGCCACATGGGTGATCGTGGATAGACTAACAAAGAGTGCCCACTTCATTCCGATTTATGAAAGTATATCCACGAAGAAGTTGGTGGATATTTATGTATGAGGGTGGTGGTTAGACACGAAGTGCCAGTGTCAGTACTCTCTGACAGGGATGTCTGGTTTACTTCTAGGTTTTGGAAGAAGTTCTACGAGGAGTCGGACACTCAGATACATTTCAGCACGGTGTACCACCCCCAGACCAACGGTCAGAGCGAGGGGATGATCCAAACATTGGAGGACATGCTTCAAGCATGTGTGCTAGATTCTGGAGGGAGTTAGGATACGTACATCCCACTATCAGAGTTTTTGTACAACAACAGTTATCATGTCTGTATTGATCGAGCTCCCTTCGAGATGTTATATGGTCGAATGTGCATGACCCTAGTGTGTTCGGATGAGGTTGGACACCGAGTCATAGGGAACACTGAGGTAGTGCTCAAGACTATCAGAATGATTCGATAGGTGCATGACTGTTTGCGAGTCGCACAGAGCCACCAGAAAAGTTATGCTGACCGATGGCGATCGGGTCTCGAGTTTCAGGTGGGGGATTTTGTATTACTGAAGGTGGCACCCTGGAAGGGGATTATTAGGTTTCGGAAGATAAGCAAGTTGAGGCCTCAGTTCATAGGCCCGTTTAGGATCACGACCCGAGTAGAGAAGGTGACATATCGCTTGGATCTACCAGAGGAGCTTAGCCAAATTCACAATACCTTCCACATATCTCAGCTTCGGAAGTGCATTGCTGACGAGTTCGGGGTTATTTCATTGGATGATATCCAAGTGGATGAGGGCCTGAAATATGTCGAGAGGCCGGTCGCCATCTTAGATAGGAAGACAAAGGGTCATCAGAATAAGGAGTTGAAATTGGTAAAGGTGTAATGGCAGCACCAGAAGGGCTCCGAATGGACTTGGAGCCGGACGAGGAAATGCGGGAGCATTACCCTGATCTATTTATAGCTACGGACTTCGAGGATTAAGTATAGTTTAAGTGGGGGAGAGTTGTAACACCCTAAACCAGGCATGACTTGAAACCCTTGAAGAAATTTCATTTTGACATAATTGGTCCCTTAAGTACGCTGGGGGTACTACACATGATTGATCGCGAAGGAGACGCACGTACGCTGGGCGTACGTGTCGAGAGTTCAAACCCTAATTTGCGGACTTGTGACCTATTTCAAATCCCTTAACTCACTTGAGCCTTACCCTCATCAGATCCGTTCACCTTCAAACGTTCCTGGAATCCCTAATATCCTTTGTGAGTGCATTTTGAGCCTTGAGAGTGCAATTGTGGTCCTTTTAGTGTTCATCCAAGAAGAAGAAGTGGTCAAAGAAGCTTGGAGTTTTTTTTGGCTTCAAGAATCTGCACATAGACGACCTTGAGGAGTTCCTATAGGTAACAAGCTTGGATCTTTCCACTTAAATCTCTAGATCTAGCTAGGGGTTTCTAGTTTTGCCCCTTTGGGTGATTTTGGACCTCCATTTGTGAGTTAAGCAACTCCAGAAGATGGAAATGACAGATATAAGGTCCCTTGGTCCTTTAGTAACATAAAAATAGAGTCTTGGTGGGAGTTTTGACCTCATGCATGGGTTAAGAACCTTGAAAAGGTCTTAATGGGGGTGTTGGGAGCATATGCGACATGCAAAGGCATAAAATTGCCAACTTTATGCATTAGGTCATCTTAATAAGCTTAGATCTGACTTTTGGACATAAAAGAATCGAGTATTAAGCACATAATGGAAAAAGTGCTTAATATGTTAGTACGCTGGGCATAACCCAGTGTACGCTGCGCGTAAGTGCCAGAACCCTTTTGGGCCTTTGAAGTGTGGGGCCCCATTTGGTTATTGGACTCAATTGCATTCTATAAATTAGGATTCATGTTATCTGTTATGGTCCATGGATATATTGATTGATCCTTGTTGGGCCAAGAGGACCATTAATGATTTTGGACATGGGCATTTGGCCCATTAACAAAGAAAGGATGATTGGGCCTTGTGGAAGGATTTAGGTTTTGGGTTTCCCTTTGATTATGTAAAATGCTAACATTTATTAATATTATTATTCAGCACGGGAGGTTACAGACTGTTAGGAGAGCAGCTTTCGCATTCAACATACAGAGGTGAGTCTTCTCCCCATACCCATGGGTCTAAGGCACCAAGGCCGACCTATTATGTGATTATGGTATATGTGTTAGTCATTTTGTGATTTGATATGCTATGTGATTGTGTGTTATTGGATGTAAGACCATGTGGGGTAGCCTATGGTCTTCCTAGGTAAAGACCATGTGGGGTAGCCCATAACATTAGATGTAAGACCATGTGGGGTAGCCCATGACATGCCTAGGTAAAGACCATGTGGGGTAGCTCATGGCATTGGATGTAAGACCATGTGGGGTAGCCCATGACATCCTTACAGGTTTTATGTATGCATGGTTTATGTGATATAGTTAACTCTAATAGCTAACATAATATGTATGTGTGGACTGTGTCTGTGGTATGATATGAGGAACTCACCAAGCTTTCAACTTACCATTTGTGAATTTGTTTTCAGGTACATCCGAGCTTAAGGGCAAGGGCAAGGCGTGATGGCGCGACATGCACTCTATCTCTCTTTCACTTATATGGTTTGGGAACACTGTGATGTTTTTAAATAAATTGTAATGAATGTGGATTTGAAAACAATTGTGTTAGGATTTTATGATTTATGAAAATGTGTTGATTTTTTAAAAATGAAAATTTTATTTGTAAAATTTGGGTCGTTACACTCTATATTTCGTTGTGGTTCTACAACCCATTTTGCCTTAACCTCCATAAACCGAATGCCATCATCTCCACCATGTCACTTCGATTGGCTTTTTGGCTTCAATAGCTAAAATTTAATTCTCGATGGGAATAGAGGACTTACAGTATGTTCCCTAATTCAAGGTAATTTCGTTATACCCTTTAATCATTCTCAGCTATTGATCAACGAGCAATTTCCCCTAATCAATTAGCGTGTTATCATAATTCTAAATTTTCCCATTTTGTATTTTAGGGCTCCATTTTCGGGAACGTAGAATATAGAGTTTTAGGGTCCCTCCATTTGATTTGGGTTTTTTGTCTGCGGATGCAATAGAGCCGGCTGTGGTGAAATTGCTCCTCTATAACTTATATTCCAATTTGAATCCCATCAATCATGATTCTAGGGTAATAAAGACCCGATTTCATCATTTAACTAAAATGTAAAAAAAATTGTCACTACCCTTAATTTTTTTTATACAAGTAACAATGTGCCAATTGTCTTTCCTTGAAAGACTCAAACAATTGTTAAACAACAGAGAAAGCGAGGACACCATTGTACTAAATTTCTCCATAACTGTTAAAATGATCGATTGATGGGTTCTAAACAAAATGTAAGTTTTCCAAAAATATCATTGCATACACAAATAACTTACGTGTTAAAGTATTAATTCCAACTTACTTAGTTTCATATGTATGATTCAGCTTTGTTTGGCTTGAAATGTTACTGTCATCTTAATTTAATATTTCCAAACCCCATGTTTTTTGTGGTTTTGAACTTTAGCAAGTGTCATAGTGGTGTGATTAATTTTTATTGGGTTTTGGAATAGAGTCATGGGACTCCACCGCAATGGAAAACAGATGATTTTTCATTTCCTTAAAAAGGACTCTAGGTAAATTGTAAGCCAAGTTACCAGAGTTATAAGGTCAATTTTTATTTCGCTTCACACCGATTTCTTTTTACTTCATTCAGTTATTCTAAAATATTATTTTTGTATATCAGGATCACATGTAGTGATTTATGTTGTCCAATACCAAAATCCAAGTTTAGGGAGTCTATTTTTGGCAACGTTAGTTGTCCATGTAATCATGAATTTCAGTTTAAATGGTAAGGTAAAATTAATAATTTTTCTCACTTCATTGACTTGCTATTAATATAAAAATTATTATTACAATGCTTATTATATTTTTCCCCTCGGGTTCCATTGGTGCATTTATCACCTATTATACAGGAAGAACATGAAGGGACATTTTTTTAATAATGTATAACATGCTGATTCTATTCCTAAAGAAGACAATGATTCTCTCTCTAAACCCTTAGGTCAAGTGTATCACTCTGCTTTAGCCAAGGCTTATATTCACATCTTTCTGAATGCTTTTTTTTTTTATTTGGGATTTTTGAAAAATGTGAATTTTTTTTTCTTTTTTTATGTTTTTAGGTTGCAACTTTTGATGCTTACCTATCGAAGAGAAGTGTGATAGCAGTTTAACAAAAGTACGTAGGTATTTGTTGATGTAGATAGAAAGTACATTATGGAAATTGAGCATTCCCATTCATTCATGTTTGTTCCAACGCATCAACGGATGTTGAGCCATTTGAGTCCTTTGGTGAATTGACAAACTGTGGTTATCTTCAGTAGTAATAAGGTTTTAAAGAGTTCATCATTGCAATGCATGCATGTCTGATTTCTTCTTTTTCTGTTCTTACAATATTCATACTGTCATCTTACTTGAATTTGGCATTGTTTTGCTTGACAGGTAATCTATCTAGCACAAAAAGGAGTAAAATCTGGGCTTTTACAAACTTTATCCTTTAACAAGAACAAGTTATAGAAAGGATCACTGGTGTGGTAAAGAAGAAGAAGGAGGTATGTAAATATAAAACTATATTTATTTACCCTTTCTCCCTCACTCTTCTTAATAATGAGATTTACTTGAATAATTGTTGAAATGAAAAAGGTGATAAGAAGGTCAGAATGACGTACCGTTGGTTACTTGAAGCAGGTCATGCTGTTGTGGGGTGTGCAAGGTTCTTCTAAACGAACTGCAAAGGTAAAAAAATAAATAATTATTGTAAGGATTCAAACCGAAACCACCTCGCCTCCTGTTGCTGATACGGATGCCAAAAGTACCTAGGTGACTGAGATTTGTAATCTTTATTTTGGTCTAACTGTAAAATGGTAATTTAAAAATAAATATAACTGAGTATTTAGACTTGACGAGTCAGGGACTAAAGTTGAAACAAAATGACTCAACAAGGACGTATCATTTAATAAAAACAAGGACAGGAACTTACCAAAGTGTTCCTTATGTTTTATGATTTTTACTGTGTTTAGTCTAAAATTGAAAACTTTTCCATTTCCGTTCCTTACTTTATAGTTTCATATCAGTTTTTGTTCATTAAAACCTTAAAGAAGCTCCAAAATCGGTTCATGATTTATTAATGTGTTAAATAGGTTTGATTTGAAACCAGTCTACTATCACTCATGCTGGATGTTGGAAGGTTAATTTGGCAATCGGTAACATTTACCATTTGATCTGCAACCATGAGATTTGAATAAAATGATCTTTTTTTCATCATCTGTGTAGGATGCAAATATAAAACCGACTAAATTGGATAACAAGGTAAATATTGATTTTTTATTCTGTTTCTTTATTGTTGGTGTTAAATTCCATTATGTCTTATGATCTTTCAGGCCGATGATGATTTAAAGGAAAAAAAAGACACCATTATTGACTCAATTCTTAACACCCATTTTTGTCAAGGTAACTGCTCATGCAACTGTTATTTATTTATTTTTTTCCAAATGATATGTTGTTCGAGTGGTTTTTTTTTCTCTTATTTGGATTGAAAGAAAGAAAAAACATGGTAATTTATTGTTTTTTCCTCGAACCGCTTTGCATTTACACATTTTTTTTTCAATTTCTTTTAATTTCTTTTAATTTCCTTACTAAAAATCCAAAATACATTGCCATTTGGTTTATTTTTTTCATTTCTTGATTATAATTACAGTAAATAGCACTGTATTTTCAATTAACAACTTTTCCCCTTTTTTTGTAAATACATTTTGATGAAAAGCAATGGTTTATTGTAAACTACTCATTTTATCACTCAATGTATGATGACTTTTGTATGGACGAGCGAATTTGATCATCCAATGTTTCATAAACATGTTGCAGGTATGTTTTAAGTTTTAACATTATTCGATACATTATTTCATTATAATTAATTATACAACTTATTATTTACAAAACAAAGAACTAAAAAAAAATGACAACAACGACCATTTGGGGTTTAGTAACTCTACAGACAGCAAATGCGGATATTTTTCCTTTTAATTATGATTTATATGTATATAAGCTTCATGTATGTTCGTAGATCATTTTTTAAAAATATCTGGTGGGATTTCACAACCATTTTTTAAAAACATATGATGTTCTTTTTTCCTATTTTTCTGATTTTGACCACTCTTTTACTTGATCCTGTTGTAGTACATGAAATGTTTTGATGACTACATAGATAACACAACCATGTTGGTGTAGGGATGAACAATTTATCATAAATCCCGATCCCGTACCGGAACCGGTACCGAATTTAAAAATATGGAACGATACTTGGTACTCCAAATACATAAAATTCAGGATTTGGTATCGCCGGTACCGGTACTAGTACCGAAAACCGGTATCATTCCCGGTACCGGTGATTTTAATTCGGTTCGGTACTCGGGATTAACTTTTGATCGAATTCGGTTTTCGGGAAATCGGGAGCGGTACGGGTCGGTGCCGGTTCCGTCCCACGCTTATCCCTATGTTGGTTTAATGCAAAATTAGTCATTTATTGGTTTCACTCTTTCAAAGACTATAGTTATTTTGTAATTTAAGCCATAAATTTAGTTGGCATGTTAGTTTTAGGTTGCTAATTAGTTTCACTTTTATGTTATTGAGGCTTTGTAACATATTAAATTTTGTATCAAGACAAATAGGTAGTCTGGAAGGCGGTTGTGGACCCAAATGTGGGTAAATGTGTTTTGTATAACTGGATAAATGGCTTAAGTGTTTTTTCTTCACCAATCGAAATCCTACATGTTTGGAATGTGAATAATTCAATAATTTTATCTTTATAGTAATAAAATGTATTTGATGGAGATATAAAACTCTGATATTTTTGTGAATAATTCAATAATTTTATCATTATAGTAATAAAATGTATTTTGATTATTACGTATCAAATAATGATCAATCACATCAACACTTTGCATGTATAATTTTTTTTTTTTATATAAATTAATAAACAGGCCTTAACTTTTTCAAACTGGTATTCATTCTTTTAAACTGTTATTTATTTTTATTTCAGCGAGAGTGTTGTTCAATGTGCATTACTTCGAGAGTCCATCAATGGCCAAAACGAGCCCATAGTGGACCTGGAAAGAAAGGTATGTAATTAAGCCCATTAGAAACGACACCGTGTTACATGTTTTTCCAACGGCGAAAATTATAAGAGTACGTTTTAGATCTCCCGCTTCCCCCGAAAATTGGACAATTTTTTGGAACCCTAGCTTCTCCTCCTGCGATTCGCGACAATGAAGCTCGTCAGGTCTGATCTTCCTATTAATCCTGTCTTAGTTTTTGTTTAATTTCTGTTTTCTCGATTAATTTCTATGGTTGGCAAAGTTATTGGGATGACGTTTTCACTTCTCTGTCTTTTTTGTGTGTAAAACTCTAGGTTTTTGATGAAGTTGAACAACGAAACTGTCTCGATCGAGCTCAAGAATGGGACAGTTGTACATGGAACCATAACAGGTAACTAATTCTTCATCTTGTTTCTCTTCTTATGTTGTTTTTGGTAGTCCCAATGTGCGAGTAACCAGGGCTTTTCTAAACCCTGCTACAATACAGTTCCTTGTTAAGGGACATGTTTGTTCGTTATCATCAGGCACTTTGCACCCATGCTAGTTTTCCATAAATTCCGAAGCACATTAGAGGATACTATATTAGTAAAACAAAATGAAACCTTCTGTGTCCTGAGTCTCAAATACTAAGTATGCCTCCAAGACCTGTCAGACCAATGGGGACACATTTTCATTGCAGCCTAAATAAATTGAAATTGTACTTAAGCTGCCTGTGAGTATCTTATCGTAGACATGTTTTTGTCTATGTAGATGAACTGTTGAGTTTTTGTTGCAAACAAAACAAACAACCCTTCAAATAAATCGACTAAAAAAGAGCACTATGCATTGCAAGGGGTCTTTTTTTTTTACTCTGAAGTTTTGTACCTTTTCCTCAACAATCTTGATATCTGTATTTTATTTTTAGGGTTTGTTTTGTAATCTGGATGGGTGTAATATAGGTGTTGATATCAGCATGAACACACACTTGAAGACGGTGAAGTTGACATTGAAAGGGAAAAATCCAGTAACCCTTGACCATTTGAGTGTTAGAGGCAATAATATTCGTTACTATATACTTCCCGACAGCTTGAATCTGGAGACATTGCTAGTGGAAGAGACACCTAGAGTCAAGCCCAAGAAGCCCACTGCAGGTTTGTAGTTGTACTTGTACCCCTTTTCTTCATTGGAGCACAAAAAGTGAAAAGCTCTATTTTTTTGTCCTTTTGACATTGGTGTCAGTCTCAGTCCAATGCACATCAAACACAGTAATGTCCTTTCCTCTAACGGTTTGAGATTTTTGACATGTAATGCAGGGCGGCCTGTGGGACGTGGAAGAGGGCGGGGACGCGGGCGTGGACGTGGTCGTGGGCGTTAATCATGTTTTTCTATCTATGTTATATGTTAGTCTTGAGCTATGTGGAAGATTTTGAATTTTCATCAACACCTCGAATCTTAAATGATATCTATATTATCTAGTACACTTGCAACATCTTTACTTTTATTGATGATGTATATTTATTAACTATCACACTATGAAATGCACTTGGTACAATGTGATTCACATACGTTGACAGGAACATGAACGTAGGTACCCCATTATCTTCACCCTTGTTTTTTTGGTGATTGATGTCACTCTCAATCAATTTCAGTTGGTACATTGTATAACCTTGTTCATGGTAATTGGTAAGTCCACTGTAGCATCTTCATTTATGTAAGGTTCATTTTCCTCTCATATGTCTTATTTATTGGCGATCGTTTGGTTTGTGTAACATAGCTGACCTAACAACCATATTGTAGAATTGTGACCAGTGTAGCCTATGCTTCAACAATCCTGACCATCTGACCATTTGTCCCAAAGTAATTGAAAACTACATTTTACTCTTATTGTAGAATTCTACTCTCTATTCTTGTTACACTCCTCGCTCTATTGCACCAAAATACCCGGTCTTATATGTATTACATTTTAACTCCCTTTTCTTCTCGGCCGTTCCCCAAATATCCATCACAACATTTGGTTTTATTCTCTCAGCTACCATCACCAGGCACGTATACCGGTTCCACTCTTATCTTAAGCTATTGGCACAATATAATCAACAAAAAAAAAATCATATACCGAAGCATCTCACCCCAAATCTCATGGTATATTTCATCCATAATCAAAAGTGATTGTATGTAAGAAGTGCAAATCTTTAATGAAGTCATATTCTCTTATAGTCTAGTACGGAAGTTTGAACAAAGATTGATGACTTCCAACACATACCGTAAGCTGTAACATAACTCTCTGAGACACCTTAATAGTGGTGTCAATTGATGATACGAAACGACAAAAATACACAAGAAATGAAATTGAAAATCAAAATTGTTTTTGTGACTGGTGTAAAAAGCACAACATCATGTTGTGTCGTGTTAGCGTTCAAAATGCTAACATGTATCTGTTGTGTTTTGTATGTATGATTTTTTTTTTCTTTTTTCTGAATGGCAGAGATATTATTAAAACACCAAACTAGCAAGAAGCTAGTAGGAAAACAAAAAAGATTACAAAATCATGAAAAAGAAATTAGGCAATAATAATTCTAGGATCTTGTAACCATTCAACCCAATTCAAGGAAACCCTTCTACTTTTATAATTAGCCTAAAAGAATGATTGAGTAACAATCCTACCAAAAATGTCCGTCAATCTTCACTTCTTTATCCCGAATAAAAAATTCCTCTGATAGCTCCAAATCGTCCACAACATAGTAAAAACCCACCTCTAAATAAACTTTTTTAGACTCCTACAACCGAACAGAGGAAACCAAGCGAGTCGGTCTTCAAATGAGGCCACCACCGGAATATAAACATTTCACCATCTACTAATCTGGAACATAATAGAAGAAGTTATGTCACAAAGGAAAACAAGTGGTTTACCGTTTCCACATCTCTATCACAGATCAGACACAAAATAGACGGAATGTCGATTCCTCTCTTCTTCAAATTAGACCTGGAAGTTTATCTGGTCTCAACCGCCAACCAAAAACATTAACCTTTACAGGCACCATCTTAACCCATCTAGTCGGAGAGGACACTGATAACAAAAACCTATCTATATGAGTAATGAGTAGAAGCAACACTAAAAACACTAGAACCATCAAACGACCAACGGCCATACTCATCTATCCTTGATATCAAAAAGTATAATAGAAGACAAAAGTTGATTAAACTCGCGTCACTGAGCATTCTAAGCTCCCCCATCTCTAGGCAATCTACGAAAAGAACTCACCCACCCATCTTGGTTCATCTTGTCTTTCACGGTAATTTGTTTATCCAATTCCAAAGCATAAATCCTAGGAAATTTACGTTTAAGAGAAGAATTTACAATCGAAACATCTTCCTAAAAAACAGACCCATAACCATCACCAACTCTCTTTTTGCACAGAGACAAAGATCAATCCCTTTAACCTTAAGATTTTCCATAGATTTCACCACTTCAATCCACGGAGAACCAAAAGAAGTAGAAGAATGCTTTCTTAGGCCACCATTATCACCATGTATGTTTTTCACAACCTTAACTCACAAAGCCTCCGTGTTATTGAAAAAACATTAGACCCATTTAAAGAGAAGAGCTCTATTCAAAGCAAAAAGACTACTAACATCAAGACCCCCAAATTGTTTTTACGCCACGAGTTTATTCCAACCAACCCAAGTCATTTTATTTTCATCCAAATCAGCCCCAATAAAGAAATTATTCCTTATGGACTCCAACTTGGAGAGCACACCCATGGCGCCTTGTAAAGCAAAAAATAATAGGCAGACAAAGCACCCAAAACCGACTTTAACAAAGTCAAACTTCTTCAAAATGATAAAATTTTAACTTTCCAATTAGAAAGTTTGACACCAACTCTTTTCACAACTTGGTACCAAGCACCCAATCTATTCATATTCCCACCAACAACCAACCCAAGCTAAGGGAAACAGTCTTTATAAAAGTACAACCTATAAAAGTAGTCATTTTTTCGATCACAAGCCGAGACACACTAGCACCCACTAATTTACTTTTAGTTAGATTTATTTTAAGCCCAAAAGCAAACTGAAAACAATGAAGAATACAAATTAGATTAAATGTTCGAGTTCTTCCACTCACAATGATTATTTTGTGTTACTTTGTCGGGCTTGTCATGTTTAGTTGTATAGTTATCATGTTAGACTGACACTTCATTTTTGTTTTTGTGTGATAGAACATTATAGTGTCATGTAAGACAGAAACATGACAAGATGATTGTTCAATTTGATACCCTACCTTTCAATCTTCTAGAAATCTTAAAATCCTCTCTCGATGCACACTTCCATAAGCATACTCAAGGTCGATGAACAACATACACAAATCATTATTATTTCTCTATATGAATATGCAAGGTCATTGAACGCCGAAACATGAAGCCAAAATGGTTATATGATATGAACATTCCATGCCTAAGTCGACTTCCAATACCCAACCAAAGTTATGACTTAAAAAAAGCTCAACACCTAGAAAATCGCTGCCACCTTTGGGCATATCCTTTGTTCTTGTATGTATTGGATCAAATACTAGCTCCAAAAAAACACTTTTAAGCATTAAAATGAAGACATGAAAGTTTTAGAATTAACAACCAACTTTAGTTTGCATTTATCATGGAATTTGTATAATGTTGAATTTCCCACAAAGAACTAAATTCATTCTGGAATTCCAATTCGTCAAATAGCCACTGGCAACAGGAAATACATAATAAACCTGTTATACCTATTGTTTACATTTGCATACCCAATGAAGACACTTATGGGTAAATAAATAAGCTTATGCATTGCATTCTATAACACCTTACCAAAAAAAAAAAAAAAAAAAAAAACCACATTAGCAAACATCTCAAAATGAATGTCAAAAGGGTCAAACCCCCCAACCTTAGCTCGACTTTACAACAGCAGGCAGTGATTTCAAAAGCATAGGTGATGGTCGCCGAACAGTGTGATTCAAAAGAAGCATAAAAGTCAACAGAGTCAACGCCCCAGCTTGGTGGGCCGTGCCAAGTGAAACCGGCACATAAGACAAAAGAGTGGATATGCCCAAAGTTACCTGCAAATTATATATAAAACAAAAATCACTTATTAAATTTAAGTACGCCCCTATAAGTATTAAGTACAAGTTTATCAACAGTATGTACTTACCTGGAGAGCAGCCATTCCCATGGTACTTCCGATTAATGAACGAATAGCAGGATGTAAGTCAACCTTCCTTGTTGACCACCATAACCCACCAATTGCCGCTAGGGTTGTAGTTGCAAGTATTCGATGATCAAGCTGTAGGTAGAAAACAAGAATATTAAATAAAGTATTTTGGTTTGCAGGATGTTTTAAGAAGAAATGGAATCTTAAGGAATCATAATGTCATGCGTTTGGTTGTCAACAAATCAAATCAAATCAAATCAAACACATAATTTGAAGGATAGGAAATATATTTCCATACATTTGGATTGGGCAACCAAACACACCATTGAAATGGAATCTCAAATTCCAATTCCATCAGAATCCAATTACAAAGCTATCTATCTACCTGCACAGTTGCTGTATTCTCAAAGAAGTTGCGGATGACCGGCTTCAAACTCAAAACATCTTCCGGAATCCACGAATCCCCCATCTTTGGAAACGTATTAAACGCATGTCCCTTGACAAATTTTATCATAAAACAAAATCAGAAAAAGGGCATTTATGTAATACTTTCAAGAGATTTAGTCACATACCGCATCGTTTCCTGCAACAAAAGCTCCTGAAATCGCGGTTACACCAACAAGAATCCCAAGCGGAAGAGCCAATCTTTTGACTTTTGCAGCCCCGTTGACCCAAGCCTTTGACTCAGTAGGAGGTTCAGGCATGACAACAGAAAGAGCAGTCCAGAAAAGTCCACAGTAAATAGCAAAAGCTGAAGTCAGATGAGCAGCAAGACGATATGGGCTTACTCTTGGTTGAGAGTACTCTGAAGGTGGCTCCTGATGAAAAAAAAAAAAGTCAAAGAAATGAGTTTTGATTAGCTTTGTATTTATGAACTTCATAAAGAAAGATGATACTAACTTCTAAACCACTTTTAACCATCCACCAACCAATCATCCCTTGCCCACCACCAAGAGCAAATAAACCAGCAAGCCTAACTCCAAGCCGTAGATTTATATAACCTTTTCGTATAAAATACGAAAATGGGAGAGCAAACATGATCCCCAATGCTCTTCCCCACATACGATGCGCGTATTCCATCCAGTAAATGAATTTAAAATCGTCAATATTCATTCCTCTGTTCACACTGCAAGTTGTTAAAATCATGTGGGGTCGGGTCAGTATATATTTGATTCACTAGCTCCTCTTCTCTTATCTAATAAATGTAGCAAAATATAGAGTACTCCTTGATCACACTCTCAATTGGAGCAACATCACATTTGCAAACTTTACTTTAGCATTTATATAGTGATCTTTCTGGAATGACGATTCAGAAAGATGTATCAACAATGCAATTGCAAATTACAATAAAAGAATGTTGGAGACTGATGAATGTGAAGAAAGGTAGACGTACTGATGATTAAACTAACCGCTTGAACTCAGGGGATTGTTTGTATTTCTCAAACTCAATCAACCAATCTTCATCTGATAAAGGAGGAAGGCTGCCAGTGAATTTCCAGTCTGTCATTGAAAGACCAGATCGAGTGAGCCGTGTGACACCACCAAGGATAACCATACTGAAGACCCATGCAGCAGATGCAAAAAGCCATATTCCTATTGCTTTTTGAGCATGAGGTCCAGCAGTAACAAGGAGCTTCACCGTCTCCTTATTTTCCTTGCAAACACTTGCAGCTACAGTAGATATATGCCTGAAAGATGGCTTGTAGGTACCCTGATATATACAAAAAACAAGCATATGAGCTGATGATGATATAGGAAAGGAATTTTTACAAAAGAAGATAATCAATTGTATAGCTATCGTTGAATGGTATAGCATTATGTACAAGATGACATATCTATACTGCCAAGATAACAGAGTGAAGAACTTTAGCATCCATACATCTTTTGTATGGTAATTAACTCCTGTCCTGGCTCATAATTAAACAAGTATACTTCCGATTGGTATGTTCAATTGATCCATACGACAAGAAGCTCAATCAA
The DNA here is from genome assembly GCF_052625555.1 of Lactuca saligna. NCBI lineage: Eukaryota > Viridiplantae > Streptophyta > Magnoliopsida > Asterales > Asteraceae > Lactuca > Lactuca saligna. Next base: position 182,483,344 of record NC_136423.1, read on the forward strand.
AACAAAAAGGTTTTGTTTCCAAACTTGACGAACGCATCTTATAATTGAAAAATCACAGCATCAAAGTTCAATATTACGATATCAGGAAATAATCATTAGAAGTCTGATGATATTTAAGGACCGTAATAGTATATTTCGTCGATTTGATAAACAACAATATTCAGTTTATTGCAGTCGACAATACCTTGTTAAGATTGTGCAAGGATCGAAAGCCATTGATGAGACAGTTCCTGGTGGTGGGATTAGCAACATGCTTATAGGTTGAATAATGATCTAACGCGAATCGACTATGAAGATTCGTCGATCCGCCGTGAGAAGAAAACGACAATCTTATTTGATTGATAGATTTGCTTCTCCTGATAATCGTAATCAGTCTACTCTCCAACATTTCTTCGAGTTGTGTGTGTGTTATCTGCTGCTAGGGTTTAGAATCTGAAGCGGCGAGGTTTAAGAGGGAAGAATGAACCGGCCGGTTCAGTCGTTACAGAAACGTGGATAGCAGATGGCCATGAAAGTAATGAAACTCGTATGTTAGAAAACGTATACAAGTGTTGAGAAATACCTTTGCATCCAAAAAGAACCCGATTAGGGGTGTCAAAAACCCATGGGACCCGTTTTCGCATTTTCCTATCATTTTTAGGTTCAAGGTAAGAGGGCACGGTATGGACCATCTCATGCTCGTTATTGTCGATGTTGACACGCCATAACGACGTTGTAATGGAGAACACCGTCCCCCCTTCTCGTTTCTTCTCGTTGTGGCATATCACGTTCTCGTTACAACTTGGCAAAACGCGTAAAATTGAGACGTTTGAATAAATTGACCTGTTTGATATTAACAAAAAAAAATACCTTTTAAACCTTTGTATAAATACAACTTTCACTTCTTTATACATCTTTTTTCACTCTTTCTCTTATATTTTATAAAAAAATTCATACTTTCTTCTCAATCAAAAAAATGGAGCAAAACCCTAATACCCCCTCCACCATCAATCCCAAATACACAACCAAACACAACATCGTCTCTCGGATTTGCGGGTTATGAAATTTTTTTCAACATTTTATCGTTTCAATGATCACCACAAATCTCATACCAAGACGCCGCTTTTAATCTCGCTTTACCATCACTGTAATTTCCTAACTCACATTACCTTCAACAAAATATATTTGATTGAAACCCAAATTTACAACAAATCTTTTCTCAACTTTTGCTTCGATGCAACAAACAACCACCCAACCACCACCTACAACACAACCATTGGCTGAAGTGGAAGTGGGAGGTAGTGGAAGAGGGAAATGGAAAACGAAAGGGAAATCGATAGCGGTTGAAACGGAAAATGTAGACATTCTACAATGGTGGACATCAGAGGAGGAATATGCTTTGACGGCGGCATGATGTACTACTTCAAAAGACGAACTCCGTGGAAATGGAATGAAGAAATGTGCTTATTGGGGGGTGATGCGCGAAAAATTTCACCCTATTTTGAAGAAAAAATTGTATCGCAATAATAACATGTTAAGCAGCAAATGGAGTCAAATAACTAAGCGGTGCAACAAATTCAACGGTATTTACAACCGACTTGAGGCGCAGCAACAAAGCGGAACCAACGACTTCGATTCATTCAAATCTGCAAAAGAACAATATCGGGTCGAAATGGGACATGTTTTCGAGTTTGAGAATGCATGGGAGATGTTGAGAGCGGATCCAAAGTGGAATAAAACTCTTACATCGTCGGAGGTTCATACCAATAGGTCTCGTAATTCGAGCTTGTGACATCCCAAAAATACGGTCCAAAAATTTCGTTTTTAATTATTTATAAAACCATAGTTATCAAAACATCACATAAAAATCATAAGTCATTGTTTCTCAAAGCATCATGATCATCTGTCAAGCATATCAGAGTAAAAACATCTCATGCTAAAATCATGGTGTGTGCACTGTAGTCATATCGGGCTCTTCCCTTTGCTATTGGAAGTACATGAAACCAAAACCGAAAGTGGTAAGCACGGAGCTTAGTGAGTCTCCCCAAACTACTACATACCATACACATAATCACATATATTGGGCCCCCGCCCGACATCAGACAGTGTCCGACATCAGGCCCCACTTGGCATCGAGCCCCGTTCATCTCAGCTATCTCATCCTTTCTACTTGGGCTTTGAGCCTTGCTCAGTTTTGCATTATGCTGGATCGGCAAGTCACCTTTCTTAGAATTCTGCATGTTGAACCTTTTCAACACTTTGTCCACGTAGGTGCTTTGACTAAGTCCAATTAGTCTTTTACTCCTTTCTCTCAATATCCTTATCCCTAGGATATAGGCAGCTTCTCCATGGTCCTTCATAGTGAAACACTTCCCAAGCCAGGACTTAACCTCCTGCAAAGTTGGGATGTCATTTCCCATGAGTAGTATTCCATCCACATACAGTACCAAAAAGCTAACTATACTCCCACTAGCTTTGACATACACACATGATTCATCTTCGCTTCTCGAAAAAACAAAATCTTTTACCTTCTCATCAAAACAAAGGTTCCAGCTGCGAGATGCTTGTTTCAATCCATAAATGGATTTCTCAAGCTTGCACACTCTATCAGGGTACTTTACACTGACAAAACCCTCTTGCTGACTCATGTAAATATCCTCAACCAACTTGATTTTAAGGAAAGCGGTTTTGACATCCATTTGTCATATTTCATAATCATGAAATCCAATAATGGCTAATATAACCCTAATAAATTTAATCTTTGCCACTGGTGAGAAGGTTTCATCATAATCAACTCCCTGAGTTTGAGTGAAGCCCTTCGCAACCAGTCATGCCTTATAAGTATGCACTTTTCCATCCATGTCGGTCTTCTTCTTAAAGATCCATTTACACCCGACCGTCTTATGACCTAGTACATTATCAACCAAGTTCCAAACTTGATTGTCATACATGGACTGAATCTCGCTATCCATATCCTCTTTCCATTTAGCAGACTCAGGGTCTGCCATGGCTTCCCTATAGCTGTTAGGTTCATCCAAATTTACCAGTGTGCTATCACTGATAAATGTATCACCTTCCGCAGTAATATGGAAACCATAGTAATGCTCAGGTGCATTCCTAACTCTCGTGGAACGCCTCAGAGGTATAGACTCGTCAGTCGGATCACCAAGAGTTTCCTCCTCAGGTTGATTGATAGGATTTGAGGTTCCTTAACCACTTGACTCTTCAATTTCTTCAAGGTCAATTTGCCTCCCACCATTTCCTTGGCTTATGATCTATCTCTCGTGGAAGACTCCTCTCCTTGCAACAAAGACCACATTATCATTGGGTCTGTAGAAGAGATATCCAAAATATTTCTGTGGGTAGCCGATGAAAATACGCCTCTCACTTCGAGGTTCGAGCTTATCGTGAGTTTCGTGCCTCATGAAAGTCTCGCAACCCCAAATCTTGATGTGGTCCAAATTGGGAACTTTCCCAGTCCACATCTCGTGAGGTGTTTTGGAAAACTTTTTGGTAGGGACTAGATTAAGGATATGGACGACAATTTCTAAGGTATACTGTAACGCCCGTAGATCCGGGCTAGTCAATTTAGAGGCAATAGGGGTCGAAAATGACTTTTCGAAAAAAGATTATTTAGAATAAATAAACTTAACCAAATTGTGGAATATGTCACAAGGTTTTCGTACATATAAAGAACGTCGAAATCCGAGTTATAACGAAGAAGTTATGGCCCGTCGACGTTTTACGGCAAAACCGGCACGACACCGGGAAGCGTAAATAGTGAATTTACAATAGAACGAGATTTATCTTTAGCAATCTAAACGAAAGTCGTAGAATATGTTAAAATAAGAACATCGATAAAAAGAACGCCCTAATCTGACTTCGTATGAAGAAGTTATGATTTTTCTAAGATTCGGCTTAGCAGTGCACGGCCTGAAACTCGAATTTTAGTTCGAGCGGTTTTTGGCTTACGTGACCTAAATGAGAGTTGAAGATCTCATTAATAGGAACTCAACGGTAAAAAGACAGACAAAAACGGAGTCCGTATGAAGGAGTTATGAACTCTTCGCGGTCATTTAACAGTCTAAACGCCTCCTACTGTTAAATTTGAGATCGATCGAGAATTAGCCGACGGAGTCTAAACGAAAGTTGTAGATCTTGATTTTAACTACGCGTGGATATAAACAACATCGGAAACGGAGCTCGTATGCGAAAGTTGTGATTTTTCTAAATTTGAGGGCTGATACGCGATAGGGGGTGACGTGGCACCATCAGAATTGGACACGTGGCACCACCAGAAGGCCACCACATGGACCAACTCGGCGAGTAGGTCCCCCCCACTCGGCGAGTCCATTAGATTCCACCCCTATAAATAGAGGTGCCGGGTTCCCTCATTTCCTCACCCCTCCCCCCTCTTCTTTCTCTCTTTAAACTCTCTCTCTAAGCTCCCTAACCCCCCTAAAAGCCTAGGTAAACCCCCTAGCACCCGAAGGAAGCCCCAAGGCTCCCGGAGTCCCGAGAAAAAGGGTCTTTCGGCTCGAGAACGCTGCTCCAGCGAAGCCCGGTTTTCGAGAAAACCCGCTGTAAGTGAGCTACGCCTAACCTATCTTTAGTTTAGCTTATGTTTTAATATAGGAATGTTATTAGGTCCTTAAAATAATTATTTGGGCTATTATTATGAGTTATATTGAGTGTTATTAACGCTTATATAATAATAATAATAGTCAGACAATTAATTTGTTGCGGTTATCATTAGACTAAACCCTAGTGGCATCGATACTAGGTTTTATCGAAGGAAAATCGTTGTGAGAGTATCGAAGCGTTGTCCGAGTGCTGAGTCACCACCTAATAAGGTGAGTGCATAGTTACTTTCAACTTACACATAGATATGAAGTATTTAATATAAATTACGTGCTATGTGTGCATATTATCTGAATACTTGCTATCTATGCTGGATGAACGTTTTATACATGTTTTCAAAGATTTAAACTGTATATGTATTTTATATCTACAAAATGTGTTGGGTAAAACATGGGTAGATGTAATAGTTGCTGTGTGACAAAATAAAATAATGAGAGGCCTCGTTATAGATGCTATTGATGATCCAGTCATCTAGCGGAGTATAGATGACGACCACGGACTATTCTAGACAGTCCAGTGGAACACTAGCAGGCTCGCAACCTGTAGGTGTTTATTTGAACTGTGTGTTTATTTGAACTGTGTGCTCACCAGATGTACTCCATCCCCCACATGGTTGCCTATTAGGACATTTATTGCTGAGGAATCCCCTTAGCAGTAGTGTACGTCCCGATGATGATCCTTAGGCTAGGTCCCTTATGATAGGTGTTTAGGGACGTAAAGTGAGGATAACGGGAACGGGTAATCGGGTTATTGTTGATTGATGAAATTAATAAACTTATTTATTGTGGGTTGAAAACCCTATGTGCTCACCAGGCTCCCAATCCTGACCCACTCAGTTTTATGTATTACAGGTAGTGGCGCATGAGCATAGGTGTGATGTTTTGGACGAGGGATTACGGATATAGGCCTGTAGATATTAAATAACGTAGTAAGGCTTATATTGTACTGTTTATACTTTTGATCTGTACGAACATGACATCCCGAGTCTTTTAATGAAATACATTTCTATAGAAATGCTTTTGATAAATCTTTATCATATTATTGTTTTGGGACAAATTCCGCAACCCTTTTATTAAAAGATAACTCTGATTTTGAAATAAAGTATAAACAAAACCGGTCTTTTCTGGTCGTGATTTTGGGGATGTCACATATACCCCCAAAATGAGATTGGTAGCGAAGCTCGACTCATCATGGAACAAACCATGTCCAACAAGGTTCGATTACGCATCTCAATCACACCATTAAGCTGTAGTGTCCTGGGAGGTGTCAATTGTGAGACAATCCCACATTCCTTAAGATAGTCGAGGAACTTTGTACTAAGATACTAACCACCTCGATCGGATTGAATCATCTTAATGTTCCTGCCCAACTGATTCTCTACTTTCTGTTTAAACTCCTTGAACTTTTCAAAGGTTTCTGGCTTATGCTTGGTTAAGTAAACATATCTATATCTACTATAATCATCAGTAAAAGTCACATAGAAGCGGTTAGCATCCCTTGTGGCGGTTTCGAAGGGTCCACACACATCAGTATGTATGATATCGAAGAAACCCTCACCCCTAGCACAAGTACCAGTGAAGGGTGACTTTGTCATTTTCCCAAGCAAACAAGATTCACAACTATCATCCGACTTTAGGTCAAATGAATCCAAGACTCCATCCTTTTGGAGTTGACCTATGCGTTTCTTGCTTACATGTCCAAACCGACAATCCCATAAAGATGCTTTATCCAAGTTAGTGGAAGAATCAATACACAACACATTATTTCCTATGTTATCTACAACCGACACAATTTCATATACACCATCACAAGGTAATGCTTTAAAATAAAGAACATTATTAAAGAAATCATTAACACCACCACATTCATTATCAAAAGAAAAGGTAAACCATTGTTTGTACAAACCATGAAAGGAAATAATATTTCTCGCCATTTCAGACGAGTAACAACATTTATTCAAATATAATATTAACCCACTACTTAGCAACAAAGAATAAACTCCAATCTTGGTGACAAATGAATCTTTCCTATTCCCCATGATTAAGTTTATCTTCCCATGCTCCACATTCTCACTTCTTCTTAGTCCTTGCAAATCAGAACATATATGAATACCACAACATGTATCAAGGACCTAAGAATTAGAATGGGGTGATTTATTAGACAATATAGTGTAAATGCCTACATGGTTGGGTTTCACTTTCCCATCCTTAACATCTTGTAGGAACTTTGGGCAGTTTCGCTTCCAGTGCGACTTTTCATGGGAATAGAAGCATTTAGCCTCTTTAGGGTTGGCAGAAGGAGTGATAGAACATCTCTTGGTTCCACTTGAAGAGGAGCCATCAAGGGACTTTCCCTTGGTACCCTTCGAAGGGCTCTTCCTATTATTTCCTTTGCCTTGCCCGATTGCCAAGACATGGCAGGGTTAGGAGTAGGAGTACTAATAATCGATTTACCCTTAAGACCACTTTCGGTGGTCTTCAAGAGTCCTTGAAGTTTGCTGAGTGTAACTTCCTCCTTGTTCATGTGGCATGTCATTCGGAATTGATCAAAACAAGAAGGTAAGGAGTGCAAAATGATGTCAATTGCCAACTCCTCGGGGAAGTTCACATTCAATTTCAGTAAACAGTCAACATACCTTTGCATTTTATGTAAGTGACCTGTGATGGGTTCACCATCCTTCATCCGAGTTGTTATCATGGAGGAGATGATTTCATACCTCTCTTGATGAGCACTTTGATGGTAGCGGTCCATCAAGTCTTGGTGCATCTCAAAAGGGTAATAGTCCTCATATGAATTTTGGAGCTCGGCTATCATTGTGGCCAACATGATATATGCCACTTTAGTGGCACCTCTTTCATGAGTTTGGTCTTCGTCCCCAGCCACAACAGAAATGGCGACAACGGCGGCAAAAACAAAAGGAAAGAAGAGATATGGTGGTAGCGGATGCTCACGGTGGTCACTAAATCTCACCAGACGGGAAACAACCGCAAGAAATGGGGATGGCGACATCATTTATGAGTCGGAAAGGAACTAGGGCAGTCAGCGTAGGCCACATCGAACATCAACAACGAATCTATCGGCTTTAGAGGCGGCTATGAATCTGGTCTTCTTGACTAGCACGCTGGTGGTGCTCAATGGCTCAGTATTTTGCCGGCAGCAAAGGGTCCACCAGTGTCTTGGTTGATCGGAACGATAGATAATGGGGGTGGCGGTCAGGTTGGGCGGCGATGATGGAGGTTGGGGCATAAGGTGGCGGCTCCCTAACAGATTAGGGTTAGGGTTAGGGTTAGGGAAGGTGACGTGTTATATACCCGATCCCTTCAAACTTCGACCCATAATGACATAAATGGCCTCTCTTTCTCTTTTTCTTTCAATTTGACTCCAATTGTTACCAAATGGCCCCTCCATGACAAATTCTTTTCTAAACGAATCCATAATTTACCATTTAAACCCCGCCTTCTGAAAACCCTTTCAAATCAAGTCTAAAATCTTACCAATCAGCCCCTGCTTTCATAAATCCTTACATAATAAGTCCAAATGATACCAAACACCCCTTGACTTCTAAATCCTTTGCAAAACAAGTCCTAAAATTACACTTTAACCCCCGGAGGTTCCAATTTTGTCATTTGGCTTCCCGAAACCAGCACCCCGCTAATTATTATTTGATTTTGGGCTATACTAATCTAAATTAATAATAAAAATTATGTCTTGGGGTTCCGGGTTTATTATTTAATTATTCTATTTTAAACGGGATGTTACAGTTAACTTGAAATTAGAAACGTAAGATTTACCTTATGGATTCAATAAAACCTAGAAGATGTTTTTTTTACAGTTTTTCGCAACGACTGTTTCCACAATGTTGGATATCTAGTGCAAGATGATAGAGTTGGCTATTTCTGTGGCATCATCACCCGAAGGCAGTAGCGATGGGGATGACGGTGGTTGAAGCTGACGGAGGTCGGCGATGCAAGTGGGTGTCGTTGCGGAGGGGCGGGGCAGTGAGAAAGGGTACGAATGGCAATACGCCTCCAATCCATCCAACCGATTCAAAACCGGAATGAAGCAGAGGGATAAAATAAAAAAGCAGAAGGCACAGGATGGTGGAGCTAATGGTGGTGAAACCACCGACCTGGGTTATAAACCTGACAAGAGGTAGCGGAGGAGATTGGTTGATGTCGTTGCATTAAAGAGTGGAAAAGAAGTACAATAATCGAATTATGATTGGCTAGGAAATCTGTGAAGAGATTAGGTGAGAAACACATGTCGACAATGTTTGTAGAAAATGACAAAAATTTCCCAGAAAAGAATGCACAACAACAAAGGAAAAATATGACAGACCACTATAATTGAAGGACCATTTATGTGAAAACGCCATATAGTTTACTATTAAAAGAGTTGTGTGAATCCCCAATTTCACGGCCAGAAAAATCGATTTATTTATGCTTTGTTTTAAAATCAGGGTTATCTTTTAAAGAAAACAGTTGCGAAATTTGTTCAAAAAACAAAACATGATAACCATTTATCAAAAATATTTCTCAAAAAGATTATATTTTTATTAAATAATAAAACCTCGGGATGTCATGTTCCGATACAGATCAAAAGTATAAACAATATAAAATAGACCTTACGATAGTCATTTATAACCACTGATGTTCAATCTTACATTTGCTCTTCATATTATGTTGGACTTTCAATCGTAACCTTCAATTTATAAAATAAATGCTTATTGTGGACTCATTCTTCTTCTTAGGACAAATACATTCATTTATCTATTATAACAGACCGATGGGTCGTGTGCTGATGACCTCTCATCGTATGATGCAACGCTTAGACTCAAGTCTCATAGAGTCAAATTCCGGAATGGAATATACCTTCCTTCATATTCTAATGTGATATAATCACATTTTTTTACATGTAACATTTCTAGCTACAAGATTCCTTAACAACAAGCGCGATGCTATCGATCACATTGATTTCATTCTTTTGACTTGATTCAGATGCTACCTCGAAATTGGTTCTATGAACCACGTAACAAACTCGTCGTAGTCGGACTTAATTTGATATGACTGCTAGGCTCAGAATATCAATCATCTTCTTAGTCACTACCGAAGCAATGGTAACGACATACTTGAATGAAACGAGATCAATCACTAGCTTCTTGGTAACCTTGTGACTTTCCCTGATCCATGTGTGAGTCATGTGCTTCCGGTAGTATATGCATCTACTACCTTTCACACTTACTCATACTCGTCCCAAGTATTGTCTCTCAGTCTGACCAAGTCACTATACAAAAATACACAATCATTTAACACATCAGGTATTAAAACCATAAATATCACATAAATATCAAAACCAAGGTTTATATTATGACTTGAAACGATTACACAAAAATTCAAGTTCACCCTATACTATGCCTTTAATTGGCTACATCATAAGTTGATCCTTAGATATAAATTCCTCATCCTTGATTTGCTTCGTCGAGGATCATGTGGAATGCCCTTGGCTGTGGCGGTGCGTTTTTCTTTGGGCAATCTCTAGAAATATGCCCTTCCTCATTACATCTGTAACACACCTTTTTGTTGGATGCGCACTTGTTGGCGTAATGCCCCGTCTTCCCACATTTGTAGCAAGTCATCTCCTCGCTACACTTCCCGAAGTGTTTCTTTTTACACTTCTCGCACCACTTAGCTTCACCTTTTCCTCCAGATTTCGACAATTTGGTTTCTTTGTTGATTATTGAAGATCCTTCATGTTTCCTTTTCTCTCCAACTTCGTCTCTCTCCAGACCCTTTTATTTTATTTGGGTCTCAAGATTTTTGGCTGCCCAGATGGCGGCTTTCAAAGTGGTTGCTTGCTTGACTATCGGACCAAAGTCCGCTGGTAATCCATTGGAAAACTTGTTGACCTTTGAAAGCTTAGTTGGAAGTAGGTATGGAATAAGCTTCATCTTTTCCGTAAAGCTTGTGGCGTATTCAGTGACGCTCAATTTTCCCTTCTTCAGATTCTGGAACTCATTGTTGACTTCCAGAAGATCCTGTTTAGAGCAATATTGCATTTTCAGTTGCACCACGAAATCCTCCCACGACATCTTGCTAGCTTCCCCCTTAGGCATAGAACTAGCAAGTAGCTTCCACCAGCTCAATACTCCTGATTTTAACATAGGAATCGCAAGAGCGATCTGCTGTCGGTTGTTGCATTCGCAACTTTCAAACATTGTCTCCATTTCGGAGATCCAGTCCATAACCTGTACCGGCGTTGGGTTTCCAGAAAGACATGGGGGTTTGGATGCCATGAAGTCCTTGTACTTGCATCCTTTTCCATCGTTTCCTCTACCTTGGTTGTTATGCCTTACCATCGGTGGGTCGTCCTAACCAATGATCCCACTAAAGTTTCCTCCATCAGACTGCCCTCCATTTACTTCGGGCTGTTCAATTGGTATTGTAAATTCTTCACGATTTTGCCGAAGCAAACGCCTTGTTTCCTCCATCTGACGATCCAACATCATTTGAATCATTGCTTGCACACCAGCCATTGTTATTGGCTCAGTTGTTGTTGCTGCTGCAACAACTACGTGCTCAATCACAGGTTGTTGATTCCTGTTCTCGTTCGCATTTCCAACTTCGCTTCTTGTTCTTGCCATTTTGATCTATACATCAGATAAGGTGAATTTAGATCCTCATTCACGATAGATATTTAAATCCTCCATATCACTCCGAAACGTTTACATGCTAGTTCTAATACCGTAGTTGTACGTTTAGAATCCTAAACACATAAGGTTTCCAAACCCGGTCGGCAATAGACCATAGATCAGAACAAATAATATCATATATGACAAACATATAACATTTAGCACATAAAAGCATTTTAGGAAACTTTCCTAAAATATACTAGTGCTCGTGACTTAAAATATGGTAGACACTCATCTCAAAATCATTGCTTAACATTCTAAGTTTAAGTCTAGAAATCCTACAGATTTCGTAGTTCGCTTAAACTAATGCTCTGATACCAACTATGACATCCCCAATTTCACGGCCAGAAAAGACCGATTTATTTATGCTTTGTTTTAAAATCAGAGTTATCTTTTAAAGAAAAGAGTTGCGAAATTTGTCCTAAAAACAAAATATGATAGCCATTTATCAAAAATATTTCTCAAAAAGAATGTATTTTTATTAAATAATAAACATCGGGATGTCATGTTCCGATACATATCAAAAGCATAAACAATATAAAATAGACCTTACAACAGTCATTTATAATCACTAATTTATATCCAAAATCTCTCGTCAAGTCCACCAACTTATACTCTTGTGCCATTACCTGTAATGCAAAGAAAACTGAGTGGATCAGGCTTGGGAGCCGGGTTAGCATATAGGGTTTTCAACCCACAATAATATATTTATTATATTTAATCATCAAACAATCAACCCAATTACCCATCCCCATTATCTTCTTTATTTCTTAAGGTTTTACCCTAAGAATCGACTATACTTTCTTCATTCATTCCTAAGGATTTACCTAAGGAACTGGCACAAAGTCCATTTGCTATCATGGTTTATACAATAGGCACTACGTCGCATAGTCACCAGGGTTCATACAATTGGCACTACGTCTCATAGTCACCAAGGTTTACACAATAGGCACTACGTCCCATAGTCACATGGGTTTACACAAAAGGCACGAAGTCACATCGTCACCAAGGTTTATCAAATATGCACGAAGTCACATCGTCACCAAGGCTTACTTAATAGGCACAAAGTCGCATCATCACCAAGGCTTACTCAATAGGCACGAAGTCGCATCGTCACCAACTATTCCATCTACCCATATTCTACCCAACATTTTTGTAGATATAAATACAAACACAATTTAAATCATTTAACATCCGTATAAAAATATTAATTCCAAGTTCATCTCAAATAGATAGTTAATATATAACACACAACACGTATTTCATAGCTAATACTTTATATTTATGTGTTAGAAGAAAGTAATTATGCACTCACGCATATAAACAACAATATATATATATACACACACACACACACACAACACGTATTTTATAAAATACTTCATATATATGTGTAAGATGAAAGTGACTATACACTCACTTGATCAGAAGATGATCGGACATCACTACGACTTGTAGAAGTAGTATTCTTGGGTAGATCTGGAAGATCTTCACAAAAACCGGGCTCCTCGCGGGAAGGGATTCGGCTCGGGAATCTCACTTCTCAGGATCTTCGGGACTTCAGAACTTGCTTCGGGGATCGGGAATGATACCGGGGCTTCGGGATATAATTGGCACGCAAATCGAGGCAAAAACTTAGAGAAAAGAAAGAAAATGAGCAAAGAAAATGGCTGATCTCGGTTTCTATTTATAGGCTGCTGGGTCTAGGATTACGCTGGGCGTAATGTCCAAGTACGTTGGGCGTACTCAGTACGTTGGGCGTAATCTTGGTTATGTTGGGCGTACGCTTCGGATAAGCTTTGGTATACGTGCCACGATCTTCAAAAATTCATAACTTTCACATAGGAGCTCCGTTTTCGACGTTCTTTATATCCACGCGTAGGTGAGATTATGCTCTACAACTTTCATTTAGACTCCGTTGGCTAATTTTGACTTTATTTTTATTATACTATTTTTAGTAGACCGGGACAGGAAAACTTCGTTATAAATTCACAACTTCTTCATCCGACGTCCGTTTTCGTCTGTCTTTTTACCGCTGGACTACTATCAACAAGATCTTCGATTCTCGTTTAGATTGTTTTGGCTAAAAACTGCTCGATCTCAAATCGAGTATTCAGGTTGCATACCGCTAAGTCGAAACTTAGAAAAACCATAACTTCCTCATACGAAATCAGATTCTGACGTTCTTTTTATGCACGCTCATGGTTTAACGAACTCTACGACTTTTGTTTAGATCGATAAGGCTAAATATCAATCTAACGTAAATTTACTTTTTACGTCATTTAGGGTCGTGCCGGTTTTGTCGCGAAATTTCGACAGGTCATAACTTCTTCGTTATAACTCGGATTTCGGCGTTCTTTATATGCACGAAAACCTTGTGACATATACTACAACTTAGTTAAGATTATTCATTCTAAATAATCTTCTATCAAAAAGTCATTTTTGATGCTTATCGTCTCTAAATTGATTAGGCATAATCTACGGGCGTTACAAGTTGTCACGTGGTCTTAATAATTGGATGTCAATTTTTTTAAATCGATACAAAAAAACAGCTTGATAATTACACAAAAACCTTTGAAACATTTTTGTATTCACCAATTCACCTACGTTTTTTTTTTTTTTTTAAAAGAACAAAATAACCCATGCCAAAGAGAAGAAGGCAAGGGGAAAACAAACAAACAAAAATTATTGTATTAAATAGGCAACAAACCTATTCAGGTCGTTTACAAACGTCAAAAGAACCCTTACACTTAATCCAATTATACACCATGGTGATTATATGATGCAGTCTTTATTGGAGTGGAGAAAATATTATTAAAAAACCTATCATTTCTTGTCTTCCATAAGTTCAAAAAAGCACCATAAACAATCGCAATAAAGCATACCATTTTATTGAAATTTTAGAAAATATATATTTATTTTAAGTTTGTTCTTCTAAAAGCTTTTCGCATAACATTACAACATTTATCAACATGTATCATGTTTGTTTATCATGTTTGTGCTATTGTGGCTAAAGTCACATCAATATTTCTTTTCATTTTTAATTTGTAAAGTTACAAAAGTGGTTGTTTTGAAATAATAAAATTACAAAATCTGTAACAAATAGAAAGTAAAAATTACAAAATGACCCTAACATCACATAAATCACACAAAATTATAGAAATACTCTATATGTAATAATAATATTAGAACAAATTACACGAATGGTCATTTATTTCTACAATTTTTCCTTGAAACGGTCCTCATGAAACTTTTTTCCCCCTGAAAATGGTCCCTACGGAGCAAACATTGCACATAAATAGTCATTTTGACCAACACCGTTAGCTTTTCTGTTAAATTAAATGAAAAGACTATATTGCCCTTGCACATCATTACACATATATCTATTATTCTATTTCTTCTTCACATAAACACTAAACATTCAAGAACACACACCCTCTCAAGAACACACCACCTACTGCCACCATCAAGCCACCATCACCAAAGTTCATTATTGTCACAACTAGGAATTCTAATGCTTTGTAAACATTAAACAAGGATAACATTGTAACTAAAACTTGAAAGCATGTATGATGCTTATTCAATGACAACAAAACTTCATCAAACATCCTATACAAACACTCAAATAGTCAACGAAAGATTGGAAACCCTAGAAATCTCGGTTTAAGTCTAATATGGACTAGGATTTCATTATTGGGCCTAATGGATCAATAAGCTTCCAATTTGACTATTTTGGGCTTATAACTCTTAAATGGGCTCTAATTGGACCCGCTTTCATAAGACTTAACCTTTTTGGGCCTTATAAGCCTAAAATGGACTAGTTTATCTTTAATGGGCCTTATTGGGCCATAACAAATCCAAATATCTCAATGAACTCAAATCCCTTCCTTTATGCTAAATTTGGGCCGTGAACACCCCTAAAAGCCTAATGGGCTGAAAAATAATATTGGGACTATGGAGATTCGATTAAAGCCAAGAATTGGGCCCAAAAATTAATTTCCTTCATTTCATTTGGCCATTCTCGGCCCAAGCAAAAAAAAAAAGGAAATAAATGAATATAATTACAATTAAGATCAAAGTAATCAAAACATGGCACTTCACTATTGTGTGGAGGACAACCAAGCTAAATGGAGCTCATACAACTAGATAAATCCCATGTTTCCATACACACTCCTCACACCTCTCCTCTATTTTTCTTCTTCAACCGAGAGCAAAAGGAAAACACACATACACACCTTCAAACTTACTTCAAACTCTCTCTAAGTCTTCAAGAATATCTCCTTACATTCCTCAAAAATCTCAAAAACTTAGAAGGGTTTCAAGAGAATCTTTCACTTATACCACCATCCTTGGTAAGTTATTGTCATACATACGTTTTTATCTCTATCTTTAAGATAAGAACACCCCTTCATATGGCTTCATTTCATGATCACGCCTTCTAGGACCATCAAAGCTTAAATACTTCCCCTAATAAAGCATTCAAGCCAAAAACAACCTCGTCTTCTCCATCTTTCTTCAAAACCGAAACCACAAACCCATGGTGAGTTCATACCCCTTTGTTTTCGGTTTTTACTTGTTTTTGGGGGGAGAATACAAGTATTATGTGATTATATATGTGTGTTTGCATGTTATATGTGAAGTCTTTAGTTTTTGGTAGTGATAATATGAAATATTTGTTATATTTCGAGATATATAACAAAAAGGGTGAAATAATCATGAACAAAAACTTGACAAACAAACATACATCATAGATCTAAGGGTCTTTAAGTTTAAAAGGTGAAAAATAAAACCAAAAGAACCTTATAAGTGTCATTTTTGCAAAAATAACAAAGATTGATATAAATTGTAATTTGTCGGTTTTATGAGGGTTATAAGTTGTTTATTAGCACAAAAGTTGATTTTTATGAAAACCACACTTTTCAAATGGTCAAAAACATAAACTATAACTTAATGGGCTTTAAATTGGGCCTCACAAGATTTTGGGCCCAAAGTTGCGAAAAAATGAGATTTAGAGGGGTTGAATTGGAAAACTTAACAAACTATGGGTCTAAAATGTAAATAAACTTTTCAGGGGTTAAAAATGAGTTTATTACTTTATTGGACTAAAAATGCAACGTTTTTTATTTTATGGTCAAAATTGTAAAACTTACGGAAATTGGGCCAAAAATGTAACTTTTTGCAAATAAAGGCTGGAAATTACAAATGCAATACTTTTGGACTGAAATTACTATTCAAATAAAATTTGGGTGGAAAATGTCAATAAAAATGGTTTAAGGACCAAAAATGTAATTTTTTCGTAAAAAGGGACTAAAACTATCATTTTTATAGAAAAATGTGTCATGATGGCGAATCTAAATATTTTTGGGCCAAATAAACGATTATAACTTTTAGGGTTAAAAATATCAAGTTTATAACGTATAGTTTTAAAAATATATATACATATAATAAAAACTTCGTTATAAATCAAATGTTAAAATGTTTCGTTATCGCGAATAAGCATTTAACATACCACAAATACCAACAATACGAACTTAAACTAGATAAAACATAAGCGATTCAAAAATTAGGCTCAAATACCTTCTACATGTGCTATTGGGTCTTTGTGGCCCAAGATCATGTTTATTGGGCCCGGTATATTTACACGTATTTATTGGGCCTCCTACGACCCAATTACATGCCTACGTGACCCTCAATGGCTTTTACATGCTATTGGGCCTCAATGGCTCATTGGCATTGCTAGTAAGGTGCAAATCAAACATATGCATGATGGGCCAACGTGCCCGTCTCATACTCGACAACCTATAATAACATACATGATTAGTGGGCCTCTGTTGCCCTCTTCTCTTCGTCTGTTAGGCTTAACTCTGTTGTTCAAGTAAACATAAAATTAGGTTGATTAACAAGGTTATTCAAATTCAGTTGGATTTAGTGGGAAATAACGGGTGACATTATTAAGTGTTGGTCGTAGTTTGTAGTTATAACCAAAGTTTCCTGGAGGGAGAGCGAGAGTTTGTGTATAGATCTATACGGGGGTGACTCCCCCACACCTGAGCCTTCTCTCTCTCTCTCTCTCTCTCTCTCTCTCTCTCTCTCTTTATATCACCTTCCCCCAAAATCTGTTAGAAAACCTTACAACAACAATCACGTTTTCCATTAGATTTTACCATCTTGAACTTTCAAAACATCATCCTCAACTTTTGATTTTCGAATTCAAGTATCAAGACGTATTCTTTTTTATTTTTGAGTTCAAGACATGCCCTAACATTTCAAAGTTTAACCTCAGTTTGCATCAGATTCGCTAGTGTTATTCGAGCATCAGATTTGTCATTGTTGTTTATCCAAGCTCGATTTTCAAGTTCAAGAAACCCTAACTTCATCAGATTTACTAGTATGCATGTATGATTTGATCTCCAAGTGTGTGTGTGTGTGTGGCGATTTTTGTAGGTGTGTCATTTTCCAGATCTGGTAGTGTTGGTATATGATTGAATTGCTACCACCATTTTTTTAGCATATTAGAAGATTGTGATAAAATAACAAGACCAATGAATAATGAGAGAGGAAGATTAGTAGAATCTATAAGGCACGAAGCATGAAGAAGAAGGAGAGAGAGAGAGAGAGAGAGAGAGAGAGAGAGAGAGCACCAATCTACAAGGTTTTATTATAAATCAATTTAAAAAGAAAAAAAAAAAAACATTAAGGGTATATTGATAATTTCATGTAGGTTTAACTATAAAACTTTAAAAGAGTTAATCAAAAGGACCTGTACTATGACAAAATTAAAACTAAAAGACCCTTTACGTGCAAGGTTTGCTCCGTAGAAGTATAGAACCATCTCAGGGAAAAAAAGTTTCGTAAAGACCATTTCAAAGAAAAACTGTAAAGCTAAAGGACCATCATACAACTTATTCTTAGATTTATCTCATTTAAGTAAAATACGTTTTTTTTTTTTCTTGAAATTTCAAAATTGTTCTTCGGATTTTAGATTTATATTTGAAATTTCGGAGTTTTTTTTTCCCGAAATCCGAATTTTTTTACTGAAATTCGAAATATTGATCCGAAATATATTTTTTGTGAGTAAAAGTGTTTTTTCTTGATCCTAAATATCTCATTCCGGACCAAATGGTTATTTTGACAAAAGTATTTTATTTTGATTACTACACTAAAATGTGGTTAGATTTCTTAATTCCTCATTATTTTTTCTTATCAGCCGTGATGTCGACTCCTCATGAATAACCGTCAATTCAACAGTTTAGAGTAGTAATAATCTTCTAGAAACAATCATATAAATCCAATGACCGCAGAAGGGTAGCACAATGGTCCCACACAAAACCAGTCTCTCGCAGAAACGAATTTCCCGGCTTCGCGGACCCACCTCCGTCTTTATATAACCCACCCTCTTTACTCTCCACCCTCATCCATCCACACAATCTCTATAAACCCTAAATTCAATTTCAATTTTCATTCAATTCTGATATGATCGGAACCCTAACAACACCTATCGGCGGAATCCCTCTCTGCTTACCTCCTCCCAATTCCACCAGATCTACCTCAAATGTATTTTTATGTGGCGGACGTACCTGTAAAGCCTCGATGCACGCCGTTCTCAACTCGAAGCCGGTGGCTCAACTGAAGCTCAGGAGACCGGAGAGTCTGTACGAGGTATTACGAGTTGAGAGAAACGCTACGCCTACAGAGATAAAGACAGCTTACCGGAGTTTGGCTAAACTTTACCATCCGGACGCTTCCGATTTCAAGCAGCAAGGTGATCGTGATTTTATCGAAATTCACAACGCGTATGCCACGTTATCGGATCCGGAGGCGAGAGCTACGTATGATCTGAAATGGAGCACCGGAGTGCGACGGAAATCAGGATTGTACACGGTGGTCGGGAAGAGACAAGGGTTTTACACCTGCCGGCGATGGGAGACCGACCAGTGCTGGTAGATCTTCTAGGAACCAAAAACTTGTATAGAAATTATTAAAAAATATATATATATAAAAAAAAGTGAGGGAATTAAATAAATCATGTAAATTCCATGCCTCCCGTTTCCGGGTCTTCATTTCTTTTTGTATAATTTTTTTTTTCATCTTCTCGTTAATATATTAACAGGTTAAAACATAAACATCGTTTTTTTTTATTATTTTTAAAGCTTTTTGAATTTTTTATTTGGTTTTTTACAGTTTTTTTCTGTAAAAGCTTGTCAAATACGAGGGTATTTTGGATTAAAATAATAAAAGGTATTTTACAAAAAAAAAATTAAAATAATACAAGAGGTATGTTTTCTGGTTTTTTTTTCGATAAAAAATGTGGGTTAAAAAAGTTTTAAACGGAAAAAAAAAAGGAAGGGTTTATGGTAAAGAAAATGAGTTTTATGGTATAATCCAGTTTATGTGCATCTTATATATATAAGTGTACATTGGAT
Organism: Lactuca saligna; assembly: GCF_052625555.1. Taxonomy (NCBI): domain Eukaryota; kingdom Viridiplantae; phylum Streptophyta; class Magnoliopsida; order Asterales; family Asteraceae; genus Lactuca; species Lactuca saligna. The sequence continues at coordinate 182,503,075 of NC_136423.1, forward strand.
CAGCTAACGATTGGTCATTATTAATAATAAACCTCCTCATATATATATATATATATATATATATATATATATATATATATATATATATATATATATATATATATATATATATATATATATATATATTCAGGTTCATTTGAAACCATTCTAATTTTGTGAAACCGTGAAACCAAATCTAAAAATAATTTTAAAACGCAAAATAAATGGAAAAATCAAAAAAAAAATTTAAATATTATTTTCGGAACTTGAATTAACTTTAAAAAAATATAAAAAAAATTAATTAAAAAAAAACAAAATTCCGTTTTTTTTTTAAAATAAGTGAAATATTCTAAATAAAATATTACACTGACATATTCTAAAAAATAATTTTAAAATGCAGAATAAATGGAAAAATCTAAAAATTCTTTTTTTAAAATATTATTTTCAGAACATGAATTAACTAAAAAAAATAGAAAAAAAATAAAAAAAATCCCATTTTTTTTGAAAAATACGTGAAACTAACATATTCTAAACAATAATTTTAAAATGCAAAAATAAATTGGAAAATCCAAAAATTCTTTTTTTTTTTAATATTATTTTCGGAACTTGAATTTACTAAAATAAATAAATAAATAAATAAAATGTGTCTCACGGTCTAACAAAATTAGGCCGTCTCACATGAACCTAACCCTATATATATATATATATATATATATATATATATATATATATATATATATATATATATATACTAATTTATAACCTGTGGAAACCACGGTTATAAAATTAATTAAATTTTTATAGTAAAAACTCAAAATTATTAATCAATTATTTTAAATAAATTATTAGTTAAGATATGTTTTTATTAGTTATATGAAATTATAATCGTTGATTCAAATAAATATGTAAAATTAATTTTTAATATATACTAGACATTTTTTATTTGTGAATTAAAGAAAACAATAATATAAAATTTAAATTTAAAATTTAAAATAGAGAATTAATAGATTGACAAGTAGCAACACATTAATTAAAAGGTCTAATATGATGACACAGGACAAAAGAACTATATATATATATATATATATATATATATATATATATATATATATATATATATATATATATATATATGACAACACATGTTAGAACCAATGAAAACATGACAACACACACACACACACATATATATATATATATATATATATATATATATATATGACAACACATGTTAGAACCAATGAAAACATGACAATACACCACTTTAAAATAACTACATAAATAACTTCCATTATATATTACTTATGAATAAAAAAATGGATACGTGTCATATGATCATTGATTCCAGCATATGTTGCCCTAATTATTCATTTTCCTTTGAACATATATATATATAAAGGGTGAGGTTCAATAGATAACCATAATTAACCAATGAACAAATCTTTTTTTCAATTTTTAGAACTTATTTTTTATAAAAAAAAAAACTAAAAATACAGAAATTCATAACTTTTTATCCTTTTTCCAATGATATCAAATTCAACCTTTGTTACGTCAAATTCACAACGTGAATTTTTGAAAATTCACAACGTGGATCCGGATTCACATGGTGAATCTGAAAACACATTCACAATGTTAATGTATGAATTTAGATATTTTTAGATTTTTTTTCGATAAAGAACAAGTTCAAGAAATTAAAAAAATGATTTGGTTCTTTGAAAAACCAATAATTATGGTTATCTATTGAACTTTTATATATATATATATATATATATATATATATATATATATATATATATATATATATATATATATATATATATATAGGGTTAGGTTCATTTGAGACCACCTATATTTTGTGAGATCGTGAGACGTATTTTTTTATTTTTTTTTGTTAATTCATGTTCCGAAAATAATATTTAAAAAAAGAATTTTTTGATTTTTCTATTTATTTTGCATTTTAAAATTATTTTTAGAATATGTACAGTGTAATATTCTATTTAGAATATTTCACGTATTTTTAAAAAAAAATAGAATTTTTTTATTTTATTTTATTTTTTTTAGTTAATTCAAGTTCCGAAAATAATATGTAAAAAAAGAATTTTTAGATTTTTCCATTTATTTTGCATTTTAAAATTATTTTTTAGAATATGTCAATGTAATATTCTATTTAGAATATTTCATATATTTTTCAAAAAAAAAAAAACGGAATTTTTTATATTTTTTTAGTTAATTCAAGTTCCGAAAATAATATTTAAAAAAAGAATTTTTGGATTTTTCCATTTATTTTGCATTTTAAAATTAGTTTTAGATTTGGTCTCACGGTCTTACAAAATTAGAATGGTTTCAAATGAACCTGAACCTATATATATATATATATATATATATATATATATATATATATATATATATATATATATATATATATATATATATATATATATATATATATATATATATATATAAAGCATTAACATGGTTGTTGAAGTAAAATAGTTGAGAACATCACAAATATCGTAGTATATTTCATTTATTAACAATAAAATATAAGGTTAGATGGCCCATCTTGATTTTTATGTACAATAATTCGCAATGAATTCACATTTTTATATCGTGACAAAATCATTGAAATCCCACTTTCTTAAAGTAGTAATTTGTAAAGTGTAATGGAAAGAAAGTCAAAACAAACCACTTTTTTCTATATAGATATTGGGTTTTGGTTTAAAAGGTAATTGATGTATTTCTTTAGTAGTCTAGGTCATCAAAAATATATGTGACCTATTAAATTATACCAACAATGTCTTTTTTATCTGGTTTTACCTGTTACAACCATGAACTGAAGCTTCCTTTTATTGTATGTTTCAATGGAAATACCATCCAACCACATTACACCACCATTCAAGCTTCATTCGACAACCACCTACTCCATCCGAATCTCCACAGTGAAACACAACATGTCGAACACCACCATCTCCACACACAGTTTAGCAACTAAAAACCTCTACCAAAAACATCCCTTACCATCATTTTCACCGAAGCTATCGAGAACCGTCACCATTATATCATATCAGCCACTTTTTTGCCCTAGCAAACCACTGTCAACATCCCCTATTCCTAAACATATTTTCCTTGGTATTTCTAGGTGGTACAAAGCTCGATGGTGTAAAGAGGAAATGTAGTTGATGCTTAAAATGGTGGAGTTTGTGATATTAAGGTAGCTGAGGAAAACAGTTTCATGGAAGGGGGATGTTGACTGCGGTTTGTAGGTGCTTGATTGTGCCCGGAGATGGTTGTGTTCAGTAGGTTGTGTTTCACTGTGGATATTCGGTTGGAGCAAGCGGTTGTCAAAGGACACTTGAATGCTAGTGTAAGGTCGTTAGATGGTATTTACAGTACTATTGAATTTTCGACAGGTGGTGATGGTGTATAACAGTGAATGGTGAAGCCGATGGTTTAAGGTAGATGGAATGTACTATCATACAACATCAAAATTGAGAATATAAACAAATAAAGTTTTAACAACCATGTCAACAATGACAACAATAACTCAGATGCTTAAGGATTTCTTGTTAGAGATTTACAAGGAAAATGAGCTTTAATTTGTAGGCGTTACCGGTAAAACCGGATAAAAATAAGTTTTTGGTATAATTAACAATTCACATATAAATTTAATGACCTATACTACAAAAAAAAAAAAAAAAAAAAAAAAAAAGGACCTTTTAAACCCAAACCGGATAATTTGTTGGGTTATAAAGACATTAACAACGAGACTAAAATCGGATTAGATTGAAACAGCTTCAAACCAAAATTTATCCGACCCTATAAAATCGATTTGAAACCGGTTTGGGAAAAAAAGGGATAGAACCAAAAAAAATCAAATCAAACTTCTATAGATTTTTTTTTGAGTTTTTTATATTTTCTGTTGGAAAACACATAAAGACAGAAAAGTACATCATGAAACATAAAAGCATCAATTTGATATTCGTAACAAACGTTTATTAACCGTTTGTTGTTTGGATTTTAGTCCTCCTCAACCATGTTGCGTATTTCCGCTTCGTAAGCATGCTCTTCTAAGGTAAGTGGTACTAATAATCTCATTGATATTCTTTATTCATGTATTTCTTGTTCACCCTCACAATTCCGTTTTCAAGTGGTGAACATTTTATATCCATTTCACGTTGTTCAAGAAGTCTTTCAAGCAATTGCACGTTTCCACCAACAATGGGATGAATTTGAAAAAATTCACTAGCAAGAAGCTAGAAAAATTACAAGGAAAATATGATTTTTAAGTTACCATAAAAGTTTGGTCGGTTCATAGATCACGGTTGGCTAGAATTGAAAATTGGGATTCATTTTCTTTCCTCCAAACCAAAATATCCTAACTTTCAAACTCTTGTATACTTATATGTTGTAAAAATCAGATCCAATGTACCTTTCAAGCTTGCTACTAGAGATGTTAGTTTTGATATTTTCATTTCTTGAAGTATTATATATTCAAATTGTTCAACTATTATCACAGAAGTTGATTCGGATACTTTTGTACATCGTATCTTGTCATGAATGGTTGTTAAATAAACTTGAAACATTGTTAAATTTAGATATTTCTTTTGATACGAAATCTTGGTCTTCGTCTAATAAACCAATATCGTAAGAAATGTTGTGAAGTAATGTTTTAACACTACCACATTTAGAGTTGGGTGTAAAGCAACGGTTATAACTTTGTGTGTGTGTGTGTATATATATATATATATATATATATATATATATATATATATATATATATATATATATATATATATATCACAATCTGTTCAAACATTTTCTCTCATATCAAACTCATTTAATTTAAACATATTTAAAAGATTTGGTTTAAAACTAAACAACTCATAGGATATCCTATGTGAACTAATAAAAAAATAGTTTTTTTCAAAAACTCAAAGCATTTTAGTTATATGATTATATGATAGTTGACCAACTTGACTCTGAATATATTACAAGTTGAATTACAACAAGTACGTACGTCGCAGTTCTAACCAAACCAAAAGACATTTATATCAGCACAAAACTTCATCTTCATATATTTATGATATCAAAGGTTACTAAAACAATAAGCATCACAAAGCATTTACTTGAAAGTTTCTTTTATGTCTTCAATACATTTTAGTTTGTCTTGCACAACCAAATTAATGGTATGTACAACACATCGATTATGGAAAGAAAAAAAAAACTCCATCACAAAATTGCTTAGTATTTTTTAGTTGTCCAACTGTAACGAGTTTATTCGATACATTATCAAATGAAATAGGAAAAATTGTCTTTTAATTTACAAGTTTTCATCATATAATCTAAAACTTTAAATAAACTTTATCCAGTTTGTGGACATCCAAACAATTCCAATGTAATTGGTGGCTTCATCATTTGCCAAATATTGGAAGACATCCAAACAATTCCAATGTAATTGGTGGCTTCATCATTTGCCAAATATTGGAATTTACCTGATGCACGGTAAGACAAGGGAACAAATCCAGTGAACCGTGTGGAACTGTCCAAACTTCACAAGTTAAGTTATATCTTGAAATGCTAAAATCATTTCATTTTTTGAGCAAATTTTCACATGTTTGTACTCTCGTGTCAAGAGTGTAACGACTTACATGCCAATAACCCGTTTGAAAAGTTTCTTGGATGTGTTTTGTCAATCACGGATTGTCAAAGTGGTCGCATACAAACTTTCTTGAATCCCAAACTTCACAATCTTTTCCCAAACCAAACTAATATCACCAAAAAGTATCATCATTTGCCATTGTTGTTTGATCATGACCCGTACCAAATTCATCGTTGTTGAGTACAAAACTGAATGATTTTTCCAAGTTATGTTTTCATCTTCCTTAAAAAAGTATCATATTTCTTGCATCGCACTTTGTTTAGATTGCTCGACATAACATAAAATTCATAATTGTCCTAAAACGGATTTGTTTTGCCGTTTGATTGAAACAGCTGTAATATTAGTGACGAAGCTCCAACACCAACAAAATATTGTGATTGCCACATTCGGATGCCATTGCTGGAAAATGTTTTTGAGTGACTTAATTAAACTAACACATCTAATACATATGTATACTATCAAATCAATGGTTGGTATTTTAGGCAAAAAAAAAAAAAAAAAATAGCCTACAAACATGACCATTTGGCTAACATGGAGGTTCTAAACTAACAACTAATTAGAAGATTCTGGATTCAATCCTGGGGAGAAAAGAAAAATAATTATTTATCGTTCCAAAAGAAAACCTTATAAGTCGTTTCCTAAAGCTTTTTAACTAAAAGTGTTCACAAACAACATATTATAGACCAAAAAAGAGTAACCGAATAATGGTTATGGTGAGAGGTTAAAACTTAAAACATAAACTTAGGTTGTGTTTGGCAACTAATTGGTAACTCACAAAGGAATTGAGTTTATGGGGAAATGGGCTTATAGGTATATTTCGAAAACTTTTGGAAAAATGACTCGTGAAATTATCAATAAGCTATGCAAAATAGTTTTACAAAAAAGCTAGCTGCAAGTTACTTTAGTGATGGCATTACCAAACACTAAATAGCAAAAAAACTCAGAATAATACATAAAAAAATAAATGTCAAATTTCTAGAGAAAACAAAAGAAATATCAAATTCGCCGTACAAAAATCCAAATAACTTTGTACAAAACAATAAGAAAAGATTCCTGAATCTGAAATGAAATTACTTACATTATTATTATTATTACATTACATGGTCCGAAGTGTGGAGTTGACAAGCCTCATAACAACACGTATGCTTGACAGCTCAGCAACCGTAGTCGTGGGAATACTGATTTGATGGTTCATGATTGAATACACCTGTTCAAATATCGGCCTCACATGCATCGCTATGATCCCATCCGTTGGTTTGATCGCCACCACCACATCCATCATCCATCCAAGTTTCCTCGATGTATCGTTCCCGATATCACACGCCAACTGCTGCAGTAATGACAGTAATACCCCTTGGCTCAAAGGTACAGGATTACTCGTTAATATCCCCTGTAAATCCACCTATTTTTCCCAACAAAATTCAAAAATCACCACACATTTATATGCAATTTTGGTTGCAATATGTTTTCTACTGCACTGCATATATATTTCGGATCAAAATTGCAAAAATCAGTTGTAATAAGCAACCAAAAGTAGTGAGAACATGGACCAAAAATGCAAGAGAAAACACATTGGGACTAAAACTGCAAGAATCAGCTATACCCAGGGACCAAAAATGTAATTTACTCTTATGTGTGAATATACCTGTGAGCATAACCAGGAAACGATCCGTACGTCACTTCTTTGAAGTGCGGAAGTAAAAGCCTCCTCGTATTTGTGCTCGTATACTAATCTTGATAGCTCTTTTGTTGGATCCACTGGTGCTTCCATCTGTTAAAAATAAATAAAAAAAAAAATTAAAATATTAGAATATGGGTAAATAATATTTGTTAGGATAAAGTGTTGTGTACATATGGTTTGTTTCTTCTCTAGTAAACCGTCTTAATGAGACTAAATGACCATTTAACCCTAATTTCACAATATTAATCAACTATTACAGTATTCATCGATCCCAATGTGATAGATAGCTGGGAGGAAAAATGAAGAACGGCAGCCCCTTGGGCTACATTTGGACATGGTGAAAAAAAAAGACCTTCTCATGGAAACCACTGTTGGGCCCGTTGCTGATTTGGCTTAATAATGGATTTACCGATTTTGACCCTGCAAGAGCCACCAATTTCCGTTGACCATCGGTCAACTCACTGGTCAATGTTTGAGTTATCGATGATGCTGAATTGATAGTATCCTGTAAAAAGAAAACAAAAATTAACATCAAAGAAAAAAAAAAGGAAGGAATTGTGTTTTCTACTTTTCTTACCCTCAAAGCAAATGCTAAAGGTGAATGTATAGATTCAACTTGCTGATGAGCTGCGGTTGTATGGTCAACCATTCCTTTTTGAAATGTGGAGTCAATTTGGTCAAACATGGTTTTGCAGGACATCTCGAAAGCAGGAAGAACAGAAGCTTCCATACTACTCTTCAGTGCTTCCTGTAAAAAAAACATTTAGATTGTAAAAAAGAAAACTCATGATTTTAGATTCTGGAAAGATCTATTGTATCACATACCTGTAAAGCTTGTTTTCCAGATGTTTGAAATTGGACTTGAATTTGCCTTGAAACAGTTGCTTCAAGCTTAGTATTAACTGTTTTTTCCAACTGATTTACAGCCTTATCACCTATGCCTCTCTGCATACAAATTCAGACTTTATATTAAATTTTTTTTATATATTTTAAATGAGAACTTGGATGTTAACATCAGTTACCTGAAAAGCCTCTGAGACAGCTGTGGTGACTGCCTTTTCGATAACTGGAGTAACAGATCGTCCGACAGCGGGCCCCACTGCAGCCATTTCCTTCTTCAAGATTTTCTCGGATGATGTAAGCAATTCCTTGTGACTGTTTGCAGCTGACGTGGCAACCTGCTGATAGCGTTCCCGGTTTGACTTTTCCTGTTTGGCAAACTCTTCTTGACAACGCGCCAGGTAAGCATCAGAATTGGCTTTATGAATTTTCTCCATGGTTTTCCCGATTCCCGCCTCGATCCTTTTTCCTTCTTTTGTAATGGGGCTCCCAACCACCACCGGAATCTGCTTCTGGATTTCCTTTTGACTGCTCAGAATTTGACCAATTGCTTCTTGCATTGACTGAATTTGTGAAAGGATGCTCAAACTCAAACTCCCACCTAATTCATCACACGAATCGGTTGACTTTAACACACTTTGACCTGAATTTTGAGCATTCTTTCCCTTTTTCTTTTTTGATTTTGATGTGGGGCCCACAGGAACAGACGACTCAATTTCCATGTCTTGAACATCATCCAGAACATCTGAAGTTTGATCCGCCACCTCATCAAGTTGTTTCAGCTCGTAAGTTTCCCGTGCCATATCGATTCCGAGTCCCGATGCCTGGGACGAGAATAATTTTGACTTTTCCTTCGCCTCGTCAGCATTTTGACTCGTTCCCATTTCACCCACAACCTTCACCTCCACCTCAGCATTCTGCGTATCTGGGTTGACCACCACGTCATGTGTTACCTCTGTAACATGATTTATTTCAGATGATGACGTGGCCATCAATTCAGCGGGAGTCACTAGATGAGTCGGATGCATAAATTTAACAGTCCGATCGTCTTTAACAACTTTAGTTTCATCAATCCTTGTATCATCATCCAACGAGGGCGTATTAGCCAGATTTGAATTAGAAGTTTCCAAAATCTTCAGATCCTCGTAACCATTTACTTGCTGACGTGGCTCAAAACCACCAGATGGACTTCTCAGGTCAGAAACATTTCTAGATAACTTAGGGCTTGAAGAAACTGGCGTCGATAAAACACAAGAAATATCAGTCTCATTTAGGGATGAGGCGGAAGCTTCCGGCAATGGCATGTCATCCAATTTGCTTTCCAAACCAATTTTTTCATCATAAATTGGAGGTGGTAGGCATTGAGACAAGTCCAAAGCATATTGTTGAATGGCTTGTGTTTGGACACAATAAACCTGAATGGTGTGTTCCCCATGTGGTAAGAGATCACTAGTGCCAGTAAAGCTCAAAATTGGCATAGTGACAGTGAATTCTGCAATGTAATCCATCCGGGTGGATTCCGGGTTTGGACCATAATCCAGGTGGACAGCATAAATAGCATTTTTCTTGGCATTTGCCAATAAGAGAAGACCAGATTGAGATAATGCAACAACTTGATTGAAGAAGGAGTCTTCAGTTCTTGTTTCAGAACTCTTCAATTCCAATGTTTGAGTACAATGCCATGAGTCTGCATCACTAGGAAGCAACCATCCTTCTTCACTTTCTGAAGCCCATATTTTCATTTCACGGTTCAAGGGACCCTGCAGAGTATCAGAATGAGCAAAAGGAGGGGCATTTTGGGTATTTTCATAGGAAAAAGTTTAGTGCATAGTGCATACCCCGGTGATCAGTATGATATGATCTGGGCGATGAGGGGCAGTCAAGAATGTAACAGAGTTGACCGGAAGACCATCATGTGGCCTCAGTACTGCAATTGGAGATGATTTGCGATCTTCCCAGATCTTTATCTGTTTAAACCATATCATGTTTTACATGAAAAACTTAAAAGAAGAAAAAGGGGGCATTGTAGTAATTTTGTATGGTTATTGACTAGAACTTACTGTTCCATCTACTGAAGCAGAAACCAGACGAGTGGTCATCCATTGGCACATTGATAAATCAGTCACTTCACCATCATGCTTGCCAACAAACTGAATTCCATCAATCAACTTGTCAACATGGCATCTGAGTGGTTCATCTGCAGAGTATGTTTCGCCTCTCCCAATCTTTGTAGTATCAAATCTAAGTATACGATTTCCAATTCCAACTACAAGAACCTCCTGCATTATATGAAAACATTCAAATTTTCTGCCATAACAGAAATGGAAGCACAGGATGTACTGGAAAAAAAATTTACTTGTTTATGGCAGTGCCAACAAACTCGAGGATGAACAGGTTCTCCTTCTCCTACAATTTGGACGGCTGTAACTATCTTTCCTGTAATTTGTGGCTTATCATCTTCATCAGGTTCTTCTGTAATCTTCCATACATAAACTCGTCCATCCATGCTTGCACTGAGTGCAGTAATTTCAGTATAATGAGATGATACAGTAGAATAAATAAACTATAAAGGAGATTCTACCTAGCTAAAAGGTGAACATCTTCCGCAAAGAAAGCCATATCTGTAACCCTCTGAGAAAGCAAGATAAATTGTTGCTATGGATAGATTCGAGGAAATGAAAGAGGTTCGATATAATCTACTGAAATAGTTAAGAAAAAAACGAACCTGAGCAAGACCTTTAAGCAGTGATCTTAATGCCGTGTTTATATTAAGAACCCTGATAGTTCCCGGTTTCAAACCATAACATATATAAGTCTTGTTAACAGCAATCTGACGACCGACCACTAGACAAGGATCTGAACCATACTTGGTGATAGGAGTGACCTCAAGTTGAGGCTGAATCTCTCCAGGCAACCTAACATCTATGTCATAAACAACGCGATCACCGACTAAATGCCGTCCCTTAGGTAGCTTACTGCTCGACATACGCGATGGACCGGTCGATGAAGGGAGCATAGGGTTGAGATTAGGGTTAGGTAAAGGGATGGATGATTGGGAAGGAATATCGGGAGTGGAAGGCGGTGGGGCGCTTAAAAGAGCCATGAGTCGAGCTCCATGGTTAGGGTTCGTGTTTTTAGGGCTGGGAGGTTGAAGAGGGGATGTCGGGTAAGGAAGTGATCGCTGGTGTTGCAAATTAGAAGGCAAATGATTCTCTGGTGGTGGTTGTTGTTGAGGGTGGAAAGGGGGTGGTGGGATATGAAATTGATGGTGGAAAAGAGGGTTGGTTTGAGGAGGGTGATAAGAGTATGGACCTCCGGTAACCGTGGGTGGAGGATACGACGCGGCGGAAGATGGTGGAGGATAAGGATGATTAGGGTTTTGTAGGGTTGGTGAAATCGGTGGTGGTGAAGAAGAAGGGTTGAACAATCTTTGAACATCAAATGGAGCTCCACCTGGTTGTTGATTTTGATTTCCAGGGGAAGCCATCAATCAAATCACCAGGGCCAATAACAACAGTTTATTGGTTCGATTATTAAATACGTGAGGGTATTAATCGATTGGGATCTGAATTGATGGGCATAGAATGTGAATCTTGGGGATCCAGATCTTTCTTTATGGATTGTGCTTCGTTCGACACTCCAGTGTGTGTGCTATGGAGTGAGATCGGGGACGTTGACAGTGATTTTGACTTTTGGGAGACAAAACCCCATGATGAAGATGGCTAAATTATACTTTTCCTGTTTACAAAAAGCTCCACCACATTTCAAATCATTAGGGTCGTAGGGATGGTCATTGTCAATTTGTCACTACAATAAGTAAATGTTAGTCGGGTAGCATGGTTTTTCATTGGTAAAAATAGTTGTTAGCTGGAAGTGAATAATGGATGGCGTATAGCAGGTAGTTGGTAGTGGAAAACTGTAACTTTTATTTGTTATATAAGTGTTTGGCAAAAAATAACCGGAAACTTTTGAAATATATAAAATTACATAAACTGTCAATTGATTAAAAATATATAAATATATTTTTAAAGGGTAATTAAAAATATATAAATATATAAATATATTTTTAAGGGTAATTATGAAAATTGATTTCAAAAGCTCAGTAGCGTTTTGTTAAATGTTACATGAAGTAGCTTTTGGATTTATAGCATTTTGTTTAAACTAAAAGCTAAACGCTCATACTACCAAACGGAGTTTTCTGTTTAAACTAGAGCGTATTGTCAAAAGCTAAAAGCTAGAAGCTTTCAAACGCTTCCAAAAGCTTCGTTCCAAAGACACCCGTAATCTATAACGGTGACATTTTATGATTATATGTATTTTGCTTCGTTGTTATAGTTAGCGTCGCTGTTAAAAGACTTTTAACTCAAATTTGTGTAATTGATGATTGAAGAACCTTACTCGTTGATTAAATTTTCGATCAAACGATTGGCATCTCTCCTTGTGCATTCTATTTGTGGCAACATCAACAACGATGACATTAACCACCACTAATGCCCAAAAAGAATTGATCGTGAAATATTACCTCCATAATCGTCATTTGTCGTTGCTAATGTTTGGTGTCACCGCTAAACCCTAACTATCTTTAGATCGTCTTTTCCCATTTTACTGATTACGCAATATGTCTCACTTATCCCTACTCTCCGGTAGGCATGTAAATCGATTTAGAACCGAACTAGAGCCAAAAACCGAATAAGTCGTAAACTAATAACTGAAACCATACTAAATACCACTAACTGATTCCAATTGTTTTCAGTTTCAGTTCAGTACCACCCCTACATGTCATCGGCCACCATTGGTTTCAACCACCACGGTCGTGAACCACCTATATTTTGTCTTTATTTTTGTTTTGACAGTTGTACTCTATCTCCAGTGACGAAGACGATTAACATCACCGGTAGTAGCCGCAACCCCTCGTCTGTCACATGTTACCGCATATTTTAACCACCACCGACGTGAATCACCGCCTCCTTAAAAGCTACTGATTTGTTTTGATCTTTGTTATCTGTTCATTCCATATGCTAATTCCTTAAATGAATTTCAATTCTCAGATCAATTGATTCTTCATTTCTAGGTTTAAAACGCTTCAAGAGGGAATAGGAGGTGGCCGATGGTTGACGAGCGAGATCTATCAATGGATTCAACGTTCTTCGATGAGGACAAGAGGGTAGGTCTACCTAAAGTTTTCATCGGCGGAAGGTATATTGGAGGGGTGGCTGAGGTGGTGGAACTGCATCAAATCGGCGAGTTAAAGAAATTGGTAAAAGGGTTACTGGTGTCTGCAAATTTTTCGGTGGATTAAGATTCATCCTGTGCTTAGAGTGCAACGGGAGCCATAAGTGTCATACGGAGGTCGGTGTCTTTGTGTTCGCTACTGCTGATGTTTATGGCTTGAGGGTAAGAATAAAGTGCATTACCATCCTGCTTTTCTTGATTTATTTTCTTGAAAAACTCTAGGTTACTAAGACTTCAAACTTCTGTGTGTCTTTTCAGCTCTCATTTGGTGTGAAAATTTTTGAAACACTACTAGGAAGGTAGTAGGATTCCGTGCAACATTTTTATTCAGAGTTTACCATTTATGAAGATATTATTCTTAAAAGGATTAGAGGTTTATTAAGCTAATGGGTTCAGAAGAAAAAAAAAAAAAAGGAAGAGCAAGCGATGCAAAAGAATCATCAGGTTGGTGTTTATTCGTATTTTTGAAAGATATATTTTCACAAGACTGATGATTTATGGAAGTATAATTGGGTTTATTAATGTAATATTGTGTTTTTTAGATTAGTGATGGGTTGCTAACAATTTTGACTTATTTACCCTTTAAAAAACTTTTGGGACTTAATTCAAGAGAAGTTAGCATACCAGTGGTGGTTGCAGGGCACACAAGAATTACCATTTTGCCCTTTCTTTTCAAAGTTGATTGTGTATCTTTCTTTACCTCATATGTTACCCATCTTTTCACAAGTTGGATACCCTGGGATGTTTTTTTTTTCTACAACTATATTTTGTCCTTGAATTTTGAATCTTAAATATTGCTTATAATTTCAAATTTTGTAGCATCCAATGATATTGAAAGAACCATGTGTCTTTTCATAGCTTTTGTGGTGAATCTTAATGATATGTTGGAGCGACTGATCAGTTGTATTTTCAGGTATAGTAAGTATCATCATGTGGTTTTTTATATCTTGACTCTGGAGATCAAATGGATATTCATCAAATTTTTAATTGATGTTAATTTTTTTAACTTTGAAAATTGGTTTAATCGTAAGATCTTGAACAAATGCTACCTTGAGAAGAATAATGTCAAAAATGAAATGAAATCCATATCTATTTTTACCTTTTGACAAAAGTCTGACTGAAACAGCCTACATGTTGACTAAATAATGCAAATATTCATTCTAACTAGCTATCTAATATGATAGTACTGCTCCTAATGATTTTTTTTCTTTTCAGTTCTTGGCTTTTTGAACCATGGTACTTTGACTTTTCAGTGGAAGGTAAACCACTTACTTGTGAAAATGCCAAAAAATACATTGTGGAATACAAAAATGTGAGCAACCAATCATTATTGCAAATCTTTATTCATGCGATATTTTCTCATGAATAAAAAGTTGATCAAAATTGTTAAAAAAGGATCACTTGAGACTTCATCTCTTTAACTTTGACTTAAATGAAATATTTTTACAGGTCAACGTTGCATTAGATGTTAGACAATGGTCAATAGTGATATCATGTATGACTTTTTTTCTTTGTTTTTTTAATAAATCAAATAATATTATCATGCTTTTAGTTTCTTTACAAAGTAACAAGCCGTTGTTAATCATTTGTATAAACATATTCGATATTTTGTGGAGCCGAGTCATGACTATGTTGTTGAATGTGTGTCTACTTGTCATTCAAAGCAAAACCATCCCAAGTACTTTGAAGAGTAAAATGGCAAAGATACCCTTGTGTTTTTTAATAGGTACCGGATATTACTGTTGCTGGTGGTGGAAGCTTTGGGGCTGGAAATTTGCAATGTCTAGGTATATTACCTCTTTTAGGTTAACATGTTTTCAACTTTTTATTTTATTTTAGAAATACAAGTTTTTTTATTTAATATTTGGTTCAAGATATTAATTGTCACACCCCAAAACCACGAACGGCGGAAACGTTCAGGGGTGGAGGACGTCATGTACAGTATCACAATAGTGTAAAATAGTAAACAAGCAACAACATCACCCATTGCATTAAAAGTAAAGTTTTAATACATGTGTATTCTTTCATTGTAATAAGACACCAAAAATATACAATCAAAATAAAAGACGAGACCTGTCTGCTCCATCTTCTCAAAAATTGGCCTTCGTACCTGTCTACTGATGACCTGAGAATACAAGTTATTTTGAAAGAGAGTATCAGCTTTAAAGCTGGTGAATTCATAAGTATTTAAGTGTCATTGTCTTGCTTACTAAAAGCTGTTTTAAAAGTCATGTAAACCTTTAAAAGAAAATGTTGATGTAAGTATGAAAAGCCCTACAAAATCCCTTATTTTCTATCAGTGTGGGATGTAGTCTTCTACTAAGACCCGAATGTTTTGTTATGACAATGTAGTCTCCTACCAAGACTCGAATGTTTTGTAAGTAAAATGATAGTTTTTCCTTCTTTTGACTAGTACTAAAGTACTTAGTCTAACTCGTCGTTTATGTGAAAGTATCACAAAATAAGGTAAACAGGAAAAGCATGATCATATAAGTGTTATCCCTGGATTACCAGGATTAACACGACATCGCCAAAGCGAAAAGGTATAACCTAATGAACATCCGAAGATTGTTCAATTAACCCCTGTAGCGAACAGAAGGTTCCAGGAATGGTTAGTCCCGTAACAGGCTCTACATCGCTGTAGAGAAGTAGATAACCTAATGAACATCCGAAGATTGTCCAATTAACCTCTGTAGCGACAGAAGGTTCCAGGAATGGTTAATCCCGTAATTGACTCCTAATATAAGTAGTAACCTTAGGCATTTGTAGATGTCCATTAACCTCCATAGCGAACAGTGGTTCCAGGAATGGTTAGTCCCGTAATTGACTCCCATTGGACTGGGATGGGCTAGATGATCTACTTAAGGTATTAATAAATCATCTTTACGAATCGAGTTTCAAGTATTCTTGTAAGTATACACAGGTAGATGTATCCACGTAAAGATATTCATGTAATGTGTTCATGTAAGCGTATTCAGGTATCATGTAAGCATATGTAAAGGTACTCATGTATCAGGTAATGTACTCGTAAAGACTCATGAATGAACTGACTCTTTGCGTGATTCCTTGTAATAAGAATGATGTTTGATATCTTCTAATTGTCCCTATGATAATTTAATGAAAGGTAATTGGTTGTTCAAGTAGGTTTATACACTCTTACTACTCAAGGGTGTGGGAAACTAAATGAAAGATGTAAACTATACATCAATACATATATACAATATAAGTGTACATGCATAGTTTAGTTCAAGAATGTAAAATGGTTTTGTAAGACATCCAAGGGTTTTTGAACAAACATAAAAGTGACTTAATGTCATTTTTATAAACATTTCAAAAGTAATACATTTGATAACAAAGTATTGTAAAGATAGAAAACCATTTCATGCATCACATTATGTAGTATGTGAAATATGTTGAACGAAAACACAGTTATAAAATACATATAGATGATTTAATAACATGTTGTTTTCTACTTGTATTCCTCCCCCCCCCCCCCCCCCATTAAATAATTTAAAATCATTTAAAACATTGATTAGGGGTATGAACTCACCTGTAGATGGTGATTTGGATGAACCGGACGGTGTAGGATTGTTAGGTGTCAAGTGAGGACTTGTACACACACTACGATCATAATGAACATATAATCACACATATATGCACTCAATTAGTCTTAAATTACTAATTGATAATGTTAAGACATCCTAGACATAATAACCACTTTAGATAAGTGTTTTAAGCCCTAAGGATTACATCTAAGCTATTGTGGGACAAGGCATTTGTGTTTAAGGTTCCAAAGGACCCCATATATGTGTTTACTCTCCAAATACCATCACACATGGAGTTTACGGTTGTAAAATCTTGAGTTTATGGCCGTAAACTCCCAACCATGGGGTATTGTGTGTTTTGAAGTTCCAAATGATTCCTAGAGTTATTCCAACTTGGTGGTTAAATTCTTGAAAGGGTTTTGGATGATTTCACGTCTCATGCACAAGTGGTATAGGTTCTAGGCTTTTATTCCAAGCATATGAAGACCCTTGACACACTTTGGTGCCCCTTTAATGGGTTTACGGCCCATGAACCATGTCATGGCCGTAAACTCACTTTGCAAGGTGATTCTTATGTGTTTAAGGCCCTTGATTTATTGGGAACAAGTCTAAGTGAAAGTCTAAGGCCTTAGGTGCCTTGAAAGCACCATTTTGAGCATGATTATGGAGTTTACGGCCTAAGATAATCTTGGCCGTGAACTCCCAAACTTAGGTGGTTCTTGCTTGATTTCATGTCCCTAACACACTCCTATACAAGTCCAAGGCAGTAGTATATCACGGGGACAGTCTAGGCTTCGTTTCGGGATTTTACCGCCCAAGAACACCTTGGGGAGTAAACTCCTAAATCTAGTGATTTAGCCATCTAAATCATGTTATAACTACATATAAAGTTTTCTAACACTACTAGAAAGAGTTACTCACGTTTTGGTATAAAAACCTGAAGATCCGTGAGAGAGAAAATGACTTTTCTCTAGTTGGAAATGCGAATAATGAATGAATTTGGTTCGGAATTCTATTTATAGTCCTGAGATATTTTTGGCAGAAAATATTTTTATTCATGAAATGATCTCTAATATAATAGAGTGTTGGAATAACAGTGTTGCACAAAACCCTAGTGCACCCACTCTCCTGATATTTCCTGAAGTGTAAACCCTGAATTACTCAAACTTACACGAAAAAGTCTGAAAATTAATTGTGACTGCTATAACTTCTATTGAAGTGATATAGTATGTACATAATGGAAATTTCGGGTTGTCACATCATCCCCCCATTAGAAGGAATTTCATCCCGAAATTAGAATTTAAGCAATTAAGAAGTTACAAATAGCTAAGCGAAAAAGGTGAGGGTATTTCAATTTCATCTGATCCTCTCGTTCCCAAGTGAATCAGGTCCGCGCTTTGCGTTCTAGCGCACCTTCACTATCGGGATACGACTCTTCTTTGTTTGCTTGACCTCTCGGTCCATGATCTCTACTGGTTCCTGCACGAAGCTGAGGCTCTCGTTGATATCGATCTCGTCGAGTGGGATAATAAGAGTCTCGTCGGATAGACAGTTTTTCAAGTTCGAGATGTGGAAGGTAGGGTGTACATTACTGAGTTCTTGCGGTAGATTGAGTTTGTAAGCTACAGGGCCGATTCTCGTGAGAATCTCGAAAGGCCCTATGTATCTTGCATTGAGCTTCCCACGCTTTCCAAAGCGTATCAAGCCCTTCCAGGGTGAGACCTTCAGTAGGACTCGGTCGCCCACCTGGAATTTCAATGGTTTCCTTCGCTTGTCAGCGTAGCTTTTCTGTCAGGGTTGTCAGAGGTTTCGCTATGTTGTAGAAGTTCTGAATGAACCTGCGATACTAGCCAGTCAGACCTAGAAATTGACGAATTTCTGTAGGTGTCTTCAGTGCTGACCAGTTCTCAATGGCCTTAATTTTGGAAGGGTCCACGCGTATTCCCTCTTCGCTAACAACATTGCCCAAAAATTCGACTCGTCGAATCCAAAATTCGCACTTGGAGAACTTCGCATAGAGCTTCTCTGCTCGCAATGTTTCTAAGATTTTACGGAGATGTTGACTATGTTCATCCTTACTTCGAGAATAGATGAGTATGTCATCAATGAAGATGATGACGAACTGATCCAAGTAAGGACGACACACCTTATTCATCAGATCCATGAATACTGCGGGCGCGTTTGTTAATCCGAACGGCATCACTACAAACTCGTAGTGCCCATAACGAGTTCGGAAGGCTGTCTTGGGAACATCCTCCTCTAACACTTGTAGTTGGTGATATCCGGATCGCATATCTATCTTCGAGAAGTAGTTGGCTCCTTGAAGTTGATCAAATAAATCGTCAATGCGGGGCAAGGGATAACGATTTTAATGGTAAGTTTGTTGAGTTCTCTATAGTCGATGCACATGCGAAACGATCTATCTTTCTTCTTGACGAACAAGATCGGTGCTCCCCATAGTGAGAAGCTTGGTCGAATGAATCCCTTATTGAGAAGTTCATTAAGTTGATTGGAAAGTTCCTGCATCTCAGCCGGTGCCAGATGATAAGGAGATTTGGGTATTGGGGTAGCTCCTGGCACTAAGTCGATTCTGAACTCGACTTGGCGTTGCGGTGGTAAACCGGGAAGTTCTTCTGGGAAGATGTCGGGAAAGTCGCGTACTTTTGGGATGTTCTGGATGTCTTTCAGTTCTTGACTAGTATCGACTACGTGTGCGAGGAATGCATGATATTCCTTTCGCAAGCACTTCTGGGCTTGAATGCACGAAATGATGCGAAGGCTCGTACTAGGTTTGTCACCATAGATAACTAAGGTTTCGTTGTTAGGAAGGTTAAGATGAACTGCTTTTTCAAAGCACATGATGTCGGCGCGAAGAAGACTCAACCAATCCATACCGATGATAACGTCGAAACATTTAATTTGGACTGGCATGAGATCTATCTTGAAAGTATGGCCATCTAAATTTAAGGTACAACCTAGGTATATGCAGTTAGTGTTGGCTTAGTGTCTAAGTCCATAACTATTTTGGTATGTACTTGACCCGATGGTGCATTATCCTTTTGGGTTGCCTTCACCAAAGCAACTTGATAGGATGAATTATGGAGAGAAAGGATTAAATATGATTTATTAATGTATTATGAGAATAATATATTAAAGGAGAAATCATATTGTTTAATTAATATTAGTCAATAATTAATTGGTAATTAGTTTTGTGACTAAAAGAGATTAATTAAACTTAAGGGACTGGAATTGTAATTATAAGATAATTGCAATTTGGGCCATGGATTACCTTGAGTCAAGGGGTGGACGAATTCCATGGGGAAGCCCATAAAGAAATCGTCCAAGGGCTTGATTAAAAGGAGTCTATGGGTTGCTTAGGGCTTAAGCATCCAAATTAGGGGTTCCTTGTTAGATAACCCTAATAGCCCAACTATATAAAGACCCCTTAAGGCTCAAAAACATGGCTAAGCTTCTTGTTAGGGTTTCTACACGTTTTTGGGAGCCTCCATCCTCTCTCCTCTTCATCCTCTTGCTTATGGTGTTTGTGAACCATTAGAGGAGTGACATTTGTGACTCTAAGCCTTCCAAAGTCAATTCAAGGAGATTTGGGATTGTTATTGCTACATAACAATCAAGGTAACATTATAAACTTATTCTTATGGCTAGTATGATATTTTGAATGCTAGAATTAGGGTTTATAGTCTTGGATAACTTGCATGTGCAATAGAGAAACCTAGATCCAAGCTTTAGGGTTTGTATGAGCACATAGGATGTTCTTAGGATCAAAACCCATCAGTTAGTACTCTCTGTTTTCCCGTTAGCCATTTCTACTGTGAATATCTAAATCACAAGGTTTTTGTTTAAGTAGGTGTGCGAATTTGTGGCTTACGAAACTTTTCTCTGCTCCACTATCGAAAAGTATGCAAGCATAAGAGTTATCGAGGAGAAACGTACCAGTAACTATAGTAGGATCAGCTACCGCTTCCTCGTGGCCTAGGGCCATCACTCTTCCTACTCCTCCAGCCATCCCTACCTTAGGGCAGTTCATCTTGTAGTGGCCCACTTCGCCACAACCGTAGCAGGCTTGGCCCATACCGGCGTTAGGAACCTGGGCGGCCTTAGTTGTTAGTGTTGGATTAATGTCTAAGTCCATAACTATAATTGGTAAAACTTGACCCGACCCGGCATGGTCCATTTGGGTTGCATGGCATCATGCACTTGGATAGACTAAAATGAGAGAAATAACACTTAAGGTTTGTTAATATATTATAAGTTCTAATATATTAATAAGGTTATTTAATTAGTATTGATCAAGAATTAATTTGGAATTAATTAAGTGATCAAAAGGAGACTAATTAAATATATGGGTTGATTGTGTAAATCATTCATTCTTATATATGTGGGCTTGTGATCCAAGATTCCTTATGTTGGACTAAGTTCATGGGGTGACCCATGGATACTCCATGGAGGTTAAAATCCATGGAGCATAAGGAATGGGTAAAGTCATGAGTTACATGGTGTAACCCTAATAGCCACCATATAAAAGAAACCCATGGCTCAAGAAATCGACACTATGTGTGTGTATGAGGGCTAGACGATTTCATGAAGTGTTCTAATTTCTCTCTAAGTTATTCCAAGTGCTTATGGTGTTGTGTGAACCATTTGAGGTGTCACACTTGGGGCACTAGGCACTCAAGCTTCATGAAGACATTCTACATCAAAGAGGTATGTATTCTATCTTGTTATATTGATAGTTTTGTATGCTAGATTAGGATAATACCTTGGATGTTCATATTTGCATGTATAATAGAGAAAACATAGATCCAAGGTATTTAGGGTTGCATGTACACTTAGGAGTGTTAGAATGCTCATAACCCAACAGTGGTATCAGAGCCTAGGCTTGTTTTCTTGTTATACTTGCAATAGAAGCTGAAAAATCGAAATTGATGCTGTCAGCCCAGCAGACTCGCCGAGTCCATGAAGGGACTCGACGAGTCCAAGGCAAAATGCATCCAACTCGCCGAGTTGTGTTCATGCACTCGACGAGTTGGACCCCAGACAGCATACTTTCGAGGTTTTTGGCTAGAAATGGACTAGGAACATTACCCTAAGTTGTTTTTGAACTTATAAACTTGTTTTTTGATGTGGTAATGTTCATGCTAATCCATTTTCAAAGATAATTGTCAATAGATTCATGTTTTGTATTAGTTTAAAGGTTAGACTAATTACATGAAAAAATTTGATTTGAATTATCTTTTTCTTATGAGTTTCTTAGATTAATAGAAAAGTTGAATGAAATAGTTGTTTTCAATCCATTTTAATCTAAGAGTTGAGTATAAAATGTGTTTGTGTAACTTATCCTCAAGTTACATGAAGAGTCACATTAAAGACTCATAAAACTCATAAAGTTGGCAAAGGTTACAAAAAATGAAGAGTCTAGTTCTAATTAATTGGAGTTATGACTCCATAATTTGTCCTCAAGTTATGGAGGACGAAGAGTCTCTTCATTAAATAAATATAAAAAAAAAATAATGTAACCTTAATTAATTTCATAAGTTATAAAATAAAGGAAAAGTTAATTCTTTATTAGTTTAAAGTCTTCCATAATTTGTCCTCAAGTTATGGAACTTGAAGAGTTTTTGGATTAAAACTACTTTAAACACATAAGTTATGGAATTAATTAGTTTTGAATAGTTTCAAAACTTTCCCTCAAGTTTTGGAATTTGTAAAGTTTTCTCTTATGAATACTTTAATTCCAAGTTAGCCCTTAGAATTTTAAAAGTTAAAATTCAACCCTTATACTTTATAATATTAAAAGTTAATAATATATATATGTATAAGAGTAAAGTCAGTCTTACCGCTAGTACGCCTCATTTACGAAGCCGGTCTATAAGGTGGGTATAAGGTTGTTGCCTATAAAATGGCAACTTAATGGGTGTCCACTCTCACCCACCGCTTGCTTGACTGGTGGAGGGTCGTTAGCCGAACGGGTTTGACATGACTATAATTCTCCCTTCATTAAAAGTATTAATGATAAATACTAAGTAACTAAACTCTAAATAATACCCAATCTTAGTTACTTAGGAAAATGTGAATAAGGTGCTAATCCATGAAATTACACTTTGCACTTTGTTTAAGTCGGTTAGTGGAGCGTGTGTGGTTAACCGGCACACTAACTCGTATTTAACAAGGTAGGCAAAGGGTAACTTAATGTTTATCATAGTATCGATGGAGCGTGTGTGGTTAACCGGCACATCGATTGAGGGGTAAACACTTAAGGGTACCAAGTAATTTGCATGGTTACTTCACACCTTGTTTTGTGATCCTCGACATCCCAGTCACAAAACCTGAAGGGCACACTCAAGATTGAAACATGCCATTGAACAATTCAATGAATCTCAAAAGATCTAGGAGTTTCAAAAACCAATTAAAACCTAATAATACATTTCGTTTATCTTGGTGGAAATTGGTGAATCGTCATTCACCTACCTTCAAATTGTTTTATAGCTTGGATTACGGCATACCTCTTCTAAGTTATAAAATAGTCTGTTGGGTCCTAGCCTTAATATTTCATATTGGGTATCATATTAAGGACTTTAAAATCAACTATCTTGAATATCTACCAAAAAGATGTCTGGTTTAGACATTTATGATCTTCCAAAATCTCTTGAAACAAGCTTTCCTAAATGAAGATGATGTCCCATGGAAATCATACTTCTGTCACCTCCTCCAAATTATTCTCCCTGCCCCACAAGTTCTTTAAAAGTTTAAAGTCACTCGAGCCCTATTGGCAAGTAAAGGTCTTGGTGTGGTCACATCTTGGAGATGTAGTCACATATTGACAAGCCGGGAGAGTTGGGTGTCAAAGTCTTGAGAAAGTTGGTGGGTCAATCACTTTCTAAGTCACATAGTGAGTTCCTTTGGGACACCTATGAAATAGACTATGACAAGACCCTTAATGATCTTATCTATTGTTAAGATCAACTTCCTGAAACTTTATGGACATTGACAATGTTGACACTGGAAATACAGAAAAAGCATTCTCTTCCCAATGGAAAGGGATCGGTCATAGTCAACTCGGTTGAACAAATGGTAAAGAGAAAAGCTAAGTCTGTGATAGTCCCTTGTACCATTATCAAAGGGTCCATATGTTTATATTGCCAAAGAAAGGGTCATTATTTGCGAAGCTGCCAAATTTACCTAAGGGTGTTAAAGTCAATAAGGTTGACTCTACTTCAGGTAAAGTCCACTACTCTAACTCTGTTAAGTTTCTATTATGAGATTCTTATTACATGATGTGACTGGGTCAGATGTTGATGTTTTAAGAATCAAAGAAAAGTGAAGAAACTTAAAGAAAGAATATGTTGAATCAGATCGCGTAGATGGATTTCTATCGCATAGTTTGAAGATTTGATTCTTGAGCTACTTCTTAGGAGTTATGAGGTATTGCTTAGGAATAGATAACAACAAGTTTTCATATGGATTGTAAGGATAAGTTTTTCAGCATAGTTTTAAAATAAAAGAAAATTTTTGATTTTATTTATTTTAAAATATCCTTACAATGGCATTTGAGGAAAAATTGTTGCTTATATGATTCCATTCATAGCAAGAGTGGAAATATGAAATTGATTCCTTCATTTGTGGTAATGTCTAAATTTACCAAATAAGGAAAGATTCTCATCACCCAAGTTTCAGTTGGACCGGAACGTGGAATCATGCAAGTTGTATAACATGATGAATGAGAACTTTCAAGTATTGGAAAGTTAAGACTAATTACTTATTCACATGGATGTGTGAGTCAAGTAATGGACTAAGGGATCGAGTACATAGTCATGTGCACTGATTAAGTCCACCACAAAAGATTAATAAGACTATTCGTCATAGTTTACTAAAGCTTAGTAAATATGATTATACTTACAAGCTTAAGTGTAACTCTGAGACATTGGAAAAGGTTCCAATGCATGGCAGAGCGAATAAGAAGAATCAAATTAGGCAGAAGGATAAAAGTTTCTCAAATCTGAAAAGATGGGAGAGTACTTTAGTATCAGTTTTGTGATCATCTTAATGATTAAGAAACCATAGCACAATTAGTTCTGTAAGGAAGTCTTAGTGCATTCTTATGACTAAGAAGAGGGATCTTGAATTGTTGAAATGGTTAAATCAAGAAGATGAGTCATACTTCGTTCCAATACAAGTCTTAGAGTCATACTCCAAGATTGTAATTTGAGTGACATGTCTTTAAGAAGGTTTAAAACACGTGTCAAATGTAAGAGTAAAAGTGTCCTACTCTTGTACATTTGAAATTGGTAAGTTGTGATGTTTTGGATAAAAACAAAGACCAACTCAGGCCAATTGTGTGAAGCGTTTGTCTTGATAAAGAATCTGCACTATCCCTTGAATATTTGACAAGAGAGTCTTATAGGTCAAGAGGACAGTGGGAGTCTTAAAGGTCTTGAAAGTCTCAAGAACTAATCAAGAATAAAACCTGAAGTTCTTCACTAGCACACGACTTGAGGTTTATAACCTATCGTGTTGACATATTTTGTGCCCATTCCAATCAAAGTTGGCTTTGCATATGAGTTCTTAGAATTCTCAATTGGTTGCACAACAACTTGGAAGCAATGGCAGGCCCTTGAGCTGCCAGGTGGTAAGAAGTTAAGATTGAGTTCAATCCATATGAGTTTGGATTTGTCATAATTCTTGTCTTGTGACTATGGTTATGACAATTCACATGGATAAGAACTCATACACCATTAAATCTAAGTGTCATAAGGTTTCTCTCCGATTCATGAAAATGATGGTGAGGAAACACATCCACTAAGTAGATTTTAGCTAGATAGCAATTGTGATATTTGCATTCTCAAAGTCGTTAGTGGAGCGTGTGTGGTTTACCGGCACACTAACCTGGACTTGTGAGAAGTGGCAAAAAGGTCTAACCATTATGATTACGGCATCCCTCTTCATAATTGTTCAGACACACAAGTGTGCTATCTAAGGGAAGGTGTATGATTTTGATAAAGTTCTATCAAAACAATGTAGTATCAGAAATCTGAACTTTGGTAAGAAAGTCAATAAAGTATTGATTTCTAGAAGTCCAGTTGATTTCTGAGTACATGTCAAAGCTAGTGGGAGCATAAGTGTTATGCTAATAATCATCATGTTAGTGGGAGCATGATAATTATGATAAAGATTGCAAGTTAGCAATGTTAATTATAGAGAACAAAAGTTTCAACTGGGAAAGAGTTGTTTTGCTATAATTAAGGGAGAGGAAATTATACTCCATCTCAAATCTATAAGCTTAGATCGTGAGGTTTTAATCATTTAGTCAAGGATATATATGAATTTCATGTTGGAATGGCTCAACATAAGGAAATTCTGTATATGGGTCCATTATTTGCGTTCTAAAATTCGGTTATGATTACGGCATCCCTTTTCATAATCTGAATTATGAGAACTTGGCAAATAGAAATGGAAATGTTATAGCAAAAGACTGGTCTAGTCTTTATGTGAGACATCATGAATCGTGTCCCATATGCTTCGGATATAGGATCGATTACATGTGCTATATTCATCCTTTCTAAAAGTTTCCAAATGCCTGGGGCATTAAGAAGGGAAAAGGTTTAGAACTGGATATGACTAAAAGGATTAAACAATTGTCGAGGACAATTTAAGGCTTACCAAAGATTGGTTGCTCAAGGACAATTGGAAGTATAGTGATAATTCTGGAAGGACCATATTGACATAATCTGTAAGGAGGCAACTCTTGTTCAGAAGTGATAGTCGAAATGGAATCTGGAAATGTTTCAAAGTTAGAATTTTCAATCTGTGTAAGATTAAGGAAACTTAATGCAAGAAGGATGGTTCCAAGGAGTTGATCTCCTTTGGAATACTCTGTAATGATTTTTGCCAAGTCTTTATGACTTTGTGCATAATCATTACAAGAGGATCAATGCATATAAGTTTAGAATCTAACAGATTTCAGTAAATGACATGAATTTGGAATTCTTGCATTTGCAGTAAGGATTTGGGAGTGTGAAAAAAGAATCATTGAAGTTATGTTCAATTGATCTAGTTCACAAAGTAAAGATCATAGACAAACATAGTATGCATACTTGGTGTATGGCATGACTAGTGTTTAGAAAACATAGTGTGCATGCTTGGAGCATGGGACAACTATTGTTTTAAATTCAAGAATAATGTTGATAGCTGACATATGGTGATAAATAAAATGTGTTTTATTTATGTTCATAGGTTTTGATACCATATTGGATTCAATTATTATTGTGTTTCACTTTGCATGTTTTGACTTCCCGAATAAACTAGGTTATTCTTCCGGAATGACTAAGTTATTCAAACCATCCACAGTCGGTCATATGTTGGAAGCAGATATGAATTAAGACTGGCATGGGTTGGCTTATAGAGGTCTAAGTTGTTGGACAAATGGCTACAACACTCATGAGTGCTCATAAGTTCTGAGTATTGGATTCAACCCGCGCTCATTGGAATCACTTCATGGGTTTTATCACGAGTGATCATGAGACGATAATATCTTATATTCTTCAAACCTAGAGATATGAGTTGTTACTATGAGTTGATAGTACATTGATTACACGAAACGCATTGGTAACTCGATGTTATAAAACGTGTCTTTGTGTATGATTCAATAAGTAGTAGAACAAGTCATATGAGTCGAAGTTTATCCATTCCTTTTACCTTCGGGATAAAAGCGATATCTGTGGGCCCCTCGATGATTTGATGGTGACAAATGGAAGTGCTCGGCCGGGCCAGGACTGATTTGATTTGTTCAATTAGTCAGTCGTCATAAATCGGAAATCGGGAAACAACTAATGGACAGAGAGAATGATTATAATCCATGTCTCAATCCATATGATATCTAGAATGGAGGAATATATGATCCCTTATCTAATGGACAAGTCATTGACAAAGGTCAGAGTTCATCTACAAGGTCAGAGTTTGACAGAAGCTTTTGAGAGCTACGATTGCTAGTCGGGTTTTGAAGTCATACTTGCAATAATAGTTTTAGACTTATCCAAGTGGGAGACTGTTGGATTAATGTCTAAGTTCATAACTATAATTGGTAAAACTTGACCCGACCCGGCATGGTCCATTTGGGTTGCATGGCATCATGCACTTGGATAGACTAAAATGAGAGAAATAACACTTAAGGTTTGTTAATATATTATAAGTTCTAATATATTAATAAGGTTATTTAATTAGTATTGATCAAGAATTAATTTGGAATTAATTAAGTGATCAAAAGGAGACTAATTAAATATATGGGTTGATTGTGTAAATCATTCATTCTTATATATGTGGGCTTGTGATCCAAGATTCCTTATGTTGGACTAAGTTCATGGGGTGACCCATGGATACTCCATGGAGGTTAAAATCCATGGAGCATAAGGAATGGGTAAAGTCATGAGTTACATGGTGTAACCCTAATAGCCACCATATAAAAGAAACCCATGGCTCAAGAAATCGACACTATGTGTGTGTATGAGGGCTAGACGATTTCATGAAGTGTTCTAATTTCTCTCTAAGTTATTCCAAGTGCTTATGGTGTTGTGTGAACCATTTGAGGTGTCACACTTGGGGCACTAGGCACTCAAGCTTCATGAAGACATTCTACATCAAAGAGGTATGTATTCTATCTTGTTATATTGATAGTTTTGTATGCTAGATTAGGATAATACCTTGGATGTTCATATTTGCATGTATAATAGAGAAAACATAGATCCAAGGTATTTAGGGTTGCATGTACACTTAGGAGTGTTAGAATGCTCATAACCCAACAGTTGGCGTCCTGCAGACACAGGCTGTATGCCCCTTTCTGTTGCAGTTAGAGCACTGCATCTCCTTGCAAGGCCCGTAGTGGTGGAAGTTGCACTTGGTGCACTTCGGAAGAGACCCATCATAAGTTTTTGCTGGTAAGGGGTTCACAGGGACAACAGGAGTTACTGTGGCAGCATTGATTGCCACAAGTTGTTGTCTCTTGGAGGATTCTTGTGAAGTCCCTCTTTTCCTCTTAGACCACCCTTTCTTGTTGTTGTTGTCCTTCGGTGGTGCGGATGCAGGGATTGTTGGATTCTGAGGTTTCCGGTGATCGATGAGAGATTGTGCCAGTTCCTTGGCGCTATCGAAGGTAATAGGCCTGGAAGCTAACACACTCGATTGGATCTGGGGCAACAGTCCCCAGATATACCTCTCTATTTTCTTTCTCTCGAGAGCAACCATATCAGGGCATAAGTTTGCCAGATCACAAAACCTATTAGTGTAGGTCGTGATGTCGGATCCAACCATTTGTAGACCCCAGAACTCCTGCTCGAGTTTTTGTACTTCGCCTCGAGGGCTGTACTCTTTCATCAACATGTCTTTCAACTTTTCCCAGCTGATGGAATACGCCACCATCAGAGTCAGATACTTAACATGGCCGTTCCACCATGTTAATGCTCTGTCGGAGAAGGTACAAGCTGCGAACTTGACCTTGTTGCTTTCTTGGCATCCGCATATTTCGAAGACAGATTCCATCTTCTCAATCCACTGCCTTAACACCATAACCCCACCAGTACCATTGAAGCTGCGGGGTTTGGCGTTTGTGAAGTCCTTGTAGGTGCATTCCCGAGGGTGTCCATGGCTTTCGCCGTGGTTCGAGGGAGGTGCACCTGTTCCTGATCCACTAGGGGAAAGAGCGTTGATTGCTGACACAGCAGCTGCAACTGCTGCTGTGAAAGCTGCCTGGAACATGTTGGCATCGAAGGGGTTAGGTGGTTGAAGAGGTTCAGGTGGTGGTATCGGTGTTTCGTTGTTTGGGTTACGTCTAGGGTTTCTGCGTGGCGACATCTTTAACTATACGTTTAAAAGATGACGACATGGATAAGAATAAATGATTAATGAATGTGTCTCATGGACTAACTCCCCATAGTCCAACAACCAAATGAATAAAATGACTAAATGAGGATGACAGCGTTTGGATAATGATTTCCATAAGATTTGATATCTGTCAATAATACTGGAATTACAGATGTAACAAGTTCGGGAAAATTGGCCTAGAAGTAGGCCTTACATCAACCAAGATGGAAAATTTTGACAGAATTAAGACTAGATCAAGACCTAAAATGTCTAAAATTTGTAAAGACAGGAAATTAGACCAAAGTTTTACATAAACTAGGTTATATCCAAAAGATGAGTCGACGAGATTCTATCGGCGACGAGAACTGCTTGCATGAGTTCTCGATCCCGACAGTAGACGTTCAATGTCCCTCATACGCCTGTCAGCTCTCACTTGCTAAGCTCGAAGTTCCCTAACTTCAGCTCGAGTTTCAGCAAGTTCCCTCCGTAGATTTGCATTGCGGACCAGAGTCCTTTCATGAGCAGACTCTAGTTGGCGAATGTGGACAATGTTAACACCAGAGTTGGCGTCAACTTCCAAAACTTGATTGATAGTCGCCCGAGCCATTATCGTGTTCCGAGAAATCCTATGCACCATGATTGGTATGACTCTATCAGCAGAACCTCCTTCAGTGAGGTTGTAGAAACTTCGGTCTCCATTGTAGGGAATGGGTTGACCTTGTTCATGACTCCATGTATTCAAGTTAGTGGCCCACAGAGGTGTGGGTCCTTGAAATGCGGGACGGGGGTTCAGGTTTGGGTTTTGAGCATTTGGGGGTAGGTTGTTGACTTCCGGCTCCGAGTCAGAACTATCAGAAAAACTCTCAGCATGGTGATCATCCAAAGGGATTGGGTGATCATCTTTTGGTTCTGCCTCTAGCCAACCAACATTGCCTTGGTTCGGGAAGTACGGATCGCTGTGGTGAAATCCAGCCATTTTAATCTACGCGAGAAAAGGGATATAAGAAATAGCTAAATAGATGAACTAACTAGTATAATTACAGAAGACCAAATACCCCTATGGTATTTCTTTATGGTTGTGTTGGTAAGTTTTTAGACTTGTCGCCACATCACAACCATTCTTGGGCATATGCTAATCACTCCTCGGACCAACATAATTGTAACGCCCGCAGATCCGGGCAAGTCAATTTAAAGGCAATAGGGGTCGAAAATGACTTTTCGACAAAATATTATTTAGAATAAATAATCTTAACCAAGTTGTAGAATATGTCACAAGGTTTCCATACATATAAAGAACGCCGAAATCCGAGTTATAACGAAGAAGTTATGGCCCGTCAAAGTTTCGCGACAGAACCGGTACGATACCAGAAAGCGTAAATAGTGAATTTACGATAGAGTGAGATTTAGCCTTAGCAATCTAAACGAAAGTCTTAGAATATGTTAAACTAAGATAATCGATAAAAAGAACGCCCAAATCTGACTTCGTATGAAGAAGTTATGATTTTTCGAAGTTTCGGAATAGCAGTGTACAACCCGAAATTCGAATATTAGATCGAGTGATTTTAAGCCAACACGACCTAAAAGAGAATCGAAGATCTCGTTGAGAGTAGCGTAACGAGAAAAAGATGGGTGAAAACGGATGTCGGATTAAGAAGTTATGAGGATTTAACAGACCAATCGTGTCCCGGCCCGTTGATAATATAAAATTTTAAATCGAGCCAAAATTAGCTGACGGACCCTAATGAAAAGTTGTAGAGTACGTTCCCACCTTCGCGTGGATATAAAGAACGTCAAAAACGGAGCTTGTATGCGAAAGTTACGAATTTTTAAAGTTGAAGCATGAAATTGCGAAACCTGTTGCGAACCTGATGACGTGGCACAATCCCAGCCGTCGCTTGCGGCCCACGGTCTTCGCTTCAGATTGTGACACGCCCTTCGCAATACGCCCTGCGTACAAGGATCGGTACGCCCCGCGTACCTCCGGTCTTATCCGGGTCTTCTTTCGAGTGCGAGCCAGCTGTGCAAAGCTGGCAACCACCTCCGAGCTATGCCCCGCGTAGCACTACCGAACGCCCAGCGTAGCGAGGCCCTCGCGGCTATAAAAGGAGGTCGAGGCTGCCTCCATTCTTCACACCTTTCCACCTTCTTTCTCTTTCTACTTTCTCTCTCTACAACCCCAAACCACCCCTAAGCCCTAGTTAAACCCCTAGCACCCTAGGGAATCCCCGAGGCTCCCGGAGTCCCGAGAAAAAGGAGTTTTTCGGTTTCGAAACGCTGCTCCAATTAAGTTCCGGTTTTTGATAAAATTCGTTGTTTTATCGAAGGAATATCATTTTGAGAGTATCGAAGCGCTGTCCGAGTGCTGAGTCACCACCTAATCAAGTGAGTGCATAGTCCCTTTCATCTTACACATAGATATAAAGTATTTTAAAATAAATTACGTGCTATGTGTGCATATTGTCTGAATACTTGCTGTCTATGCTGATGAAAGATTTTTAACTTGTTTTAAATGATGTAAGCTGTATAAAGTATTTTATATCTACAAAACATGTTGGGTAAATCATGGGTAGATGAATGATGAGGGATAAAAGCTGAAATAGAGGAACATTAGTAGTATGGACCTAGTGCCCTATAGGTGTACTTTGGCAGCAGTGGACCTAGTACCCTATAGATGAGCACTGGCAGTTGCGCCACAACCCGTAGATGATTTAGATCTACGAAAAACGTCCTAGCAGCTGCGCACTAAGGATAGTATCAGCAGCTGCGCCTAATAAGGAGCCTTATGACCATGACAGTAGCGTTTAAAGGTCAATACCGGCAGAGGCGCCTCATAGAAAATGTCCCAATTCTGGCAGCTGCGCCTAAGTGACAAGATTAGCAGCTGCGCTTGACCAATGTGTCATTGGCAACAATGGACTTCATGTTGTTTCCTTAGGATGATCCTTAGGAATGAATGAATGAGAAATAGCTGATTCTTAGGGTAGACCCTTAAGAATAAAGAAGATAATGAGGATGGGTAATTGGGTTGATTGTGTGATTGTTTAAACATAATAATTATATTATTGTGGGTTGAAAACCCTATGTACTCACCAGGTTTCCCAACATGACCCACTCAGTTTATTTATATCACAGGTGTTGATATGAAGTCACATTACACTGAGAGATTTAAAGAAATGTAGATCACTAGTGTAAATAAATGTAAGTTATGTTTATGCTTATGTTTCTGTATTAATGATGACATCCCAAACGTTTTGAAATGAATAAAATACGTTTCTCCGAAAATGTTTTAATAACGTATTTATCATGTTTTTCTGGGAACAAATTCCGCAATATTTTATTAAAAGAAGTACTCTTATTTTTATAAAGCATAAAAAAAAAATCGGTCTTTTCTGGCCGTGATTTTGGGGATGTCACAGTTGGTATCAGAGCATTAGTTTAAGCGAACTAGGAATATGGATTTATTTCTAGACTTAAACGTAGAATGCTAAGCGATGATTGTGAGGTGTGAGCACTAGATTATTTTAGGAATTGTGCCTAAAATGCTTTTATGTGCTAAATACTTGTGCCTGATATGCTGTTATTTGTTCGGATCTATGGTCTGTTGCCGACCGGATCTGGAAACCTTATGTGTTTAGGATTCTAAGCGTTTAACTACGATATTAGAACTAGCATATAAACGTTTCGGAGGGATAAGGATGATTTAACCGTCAATCCTAAGTAAAGGTCTAGATTCACCTTATTCGGTATATAGATCAAGATGGCAAGAACCCGTAGCGGAAACATGAATGCAAATGGGAACCGAAACCAGCCCCCAGTGATTGAGCAAATACCGGTTATGGTAGCCGCTGCTGAGCCAATAACGATGGCCGGAGTGCAAGCAATGATCCAGGTGATGTTGGATCGTCAAATGGAGGAAACCAGACGTTTACTCCAGCAAATTCGAGAGGAAGCGACTATTCAGATCGAACGGCCCGAGTTAAATGAAGGGCAGACTGAGGATGAGAACTACAGTGGGACTGTTGGTCAAGTCAACCCACCAATAGTTCGATAAAACAACCATGACGACGAAGTCGAGAGGAATGGATGCAACTACAAGGATTTTCTGACTTGCAAGCCATCGACTTTCACTGGAAAGGAGGATCCGATCGGGGTCATGGATTGGATCTCGAAGATGGAATTAGCTTTCATGACGTGCGGTTGCAAGGGAAAACAACAGACCACATTTGCAGTGCGTCAGTTTCAAGGAGGCGCTGTACGTTGGTGGAATACCTTGGGGAAGACTCTGAGCCCCAATGAGCCCCTGCAACTAACATGGACAGAATTTATGGTGCAATTCAAACGTAGGTACTGCTCAACCCAAAATTTGTTCGAGCTAGAAAACCGATTCCTTACCTTGAAGAAAGGAAGCATGTTTGTTGATGAATACACCAACAACTTCACAAAGAAGATGGAGTTCGCATTACGCCTTATTCCGGATGAGCTGACAAAAGTTGACAAGTATGCAAAAGGACTTCCATGGGAGTACGCGGTGCCAGTGCGTCAAGCACCTACTTTGGAGGCAACTATCTGGGCTGCCAAGTCGGTTGAGGAGATGATCAAGGGAAGAGCCGCCAACAAGACCGAGGTTGGCGAAAAGAGAAAGTTTGAGGGGTCTGCGAAGCCCAATGAGAAAAGCAAGTCCAGTACAAGGAAGTTTAGAGGAGGAGGGAGTGAAGAAAGATGGTGCGAGAAGTGCAAAAAGAAACACTCTGGAAAATGCAGTGAGGAGGTGACTTGTTTCAAGTGTGGGAAGCATGGGCATTATGCCAACGAGTGTAAATTCAACAAAAGGGTGTGTTACGAATGTAACGAGGAAGGGCACTTCAAGCAAGATTGCCCAAAGAGAGAAGGGGATACAAAGCCAAATGTGCCGCCAAAACCAAATGCAAGAGCATTTCAAATGATCCTTGACGAAGCAGCTGACGATGCAAGGAATCAGGAGTAAGGATGGATATATAGAGATCGAGTCATGAAGAAGCCATATAGATAGTGTCACATGATGTAGCCTATTAGAGGCATAATCTAGGGTGAACTTGAACACCCATGTAATCGTTTAATAAAATAAAACCTTCGTTTTGTTATCTAATGTGTTGAATGATTGTGTGATTTGTTGCATGGTGACTTGGGAAACTGCGGGACAATACTTGGGACGAGTATGAGTAGGTGTGAATGGTAGTAGAGGCCTATATTACCGAAAGCACAGGACTCACACTTGGATCAGGGAAAGTCACAAGGTTACCAAGAAGCCAATAATTGATTTCGTTTTATTCAAGTATGTCGTTACCATTGTTTTGGTAATGACTAAGAAGATTGTTGTTATCCCGACCCTAGTGGTCATATCACATTGAGTCCAACTACGATGAGTAGGTTACGTGGTTCAGAGAACCAAGTTTGATATAGCGTCCAACCTAAACCAAACGATTAAAATCAAAGCGATCAATAGAAGTATCGCGCTCGTTGGTAGCTAGAAATGCTACATGTTAAAGTATGATTATATCACATTAGAACATGAAGGAGGGCTTAGTCTGTTTTAGAATTTAACTCTAAGAGAACTGAGTCTAAACGTGCATCACATGATGATAGGTCATAATTTGGAGTCTAACCTGAGGTAGAGAGCAGGTGCACGATCAAGTACTGCTTACAGTCAATAAGTCTAAGAGATAGACTCGAAGAAATAAAGAAGTTATAATTATTACCTAGGATGAAGAGATGACGTATGGAGTCATTATACGAGCCCTGTTTCGTTGATGATTCCGGGACGTAATCCTCCTAAGGGGGAGATGATTGTAACGCCCGCTGATCCGGGCTAGTCAATTTAGAGGCAATAGGGGTTGAAAATGACTTTTCTACAAAAGATTATTTAGAATAAATAATCTTAACCAAGTTGTATAATATGTCACAAGGTTTCCGTACATATAAAGAACGCCGAAATCCGAGTTATAACGAAGAAGTTATGGTCCGTCAAAGTTTCGCGACAGAACCGACACGATACCAGAAAGCGTAAATAGTGAATTTACGATAGAGCGAGATTTAGACTTAGCGATCTAAACAAAAGTCGTAGAATATGTTAAACTAAGATAATCGATAAAAAGAACGCCCAAATCTGACTTCGTATGAAGAAGTTATGATTTTTCGAAGTTTCGGAATAGCAGTGTACAACCCAAAATTCGAATATTAGATCGAGTGATTTTAAGCCGACACGATCTAAACGAGAATCGAAGATCTCGTTGAGAGTAGCGTAACGAGAAAAAGATGGGCGAAAACAGATGTCGGATGAAGAAGTTATGAGGATTTAACGGACCAATCGTGTCCCGGCCCGTTAATAATACAAAATTTAAAATCGAGCCAAAATTAGCCGACGGACCCTAAACGAAAGTTGTAGAGTACGTTCCCACCTTCGATTGGATATAAATAATGTCAAAAATGGAGCTCGTATGCGAAAGTTACGAATTTTTAAAGTTGAAGCATGAAATTGCGAAACATGTTGCGAAGCTCATGACGTGGCACAATCCCAGTCGTCGCTTGCGGCTCACGGTCTTCGCTTCGGATTGTGACACGCCTTGCGTACGAGGATCGGTATGCCCCGCGTACCTTCGGTCTTATCCGAGTCTTCTTCCGAGTGCGAGCCAGTTGTGCAAAGCTGGTAACCACCTCCGAGCTACGCCTCGCGTAGCACTACCGAACGCCCAGCGTAGCGAGGCCCTCGCGGCTATAAAAGGAGGTCGAGGCTGCCTCCATTTTTCACACCTTTCCACCTTCTTTCTCTCTCTACAACCCCAAACCACCCCTAAGCCCTAGTTAAACCCCTAGCACCCTAGGGAAGCCCCGAGGCTCCCGGAGTCCCAAGAAAAAGGAGTTTTTCGGTTTTGAAACGCTGCTCCAATTAAGTTCCGGTTTTCGATAAAATTCGTTGTTTTATCGAAGGAATATCATTTTGAGAGTATCGAAGCGCTGTCCGAGTGCTGAGTCACCACCTAATCAAGTGAGTGCATAGTCCATTTCATCTTACACATAGATATGAAGTATTTTAAAATAAATTACGTGCTATGTGTGCATATTGTCTGAATACTTGTTATCTATGCTGATGAAAGATTTTTATACTTGTTTTAAATGATGTAAGCTGTATAAAGTATTTTATATCTACAAAACATGTTGGGTAAATCATGGGTAGATGAATGATGAGGGATAAAAGCTGAAATAGAGGAACATTAGTAGTATGGACCTAGTGCCCTATAGGTGTACATTGGCAGCAGTGGACCTAGTACCCTATAGATGAGCACTGGCAGCTGCGCCACAACCCGTAGATGATTTAGATATACGGCAAACGTCCTAGCAGCTGCGCACTAAGGATAGTATTGGCAGCTGCGCCTAATAGGGAGCCTTATGACCATGACAGTAGCGTTTAAAGGTCAATACCGGCAGAGGCACCTCATAGAAAATGTCCCAATTCTGGCAGTTGCGCCTAAGTGACAATATTAGCAGCTGCGCTTGACCAATGTGTCATTGGCAACAATGGACTTCATGTTGTTTCCTTAGGATGATCCTTAGGAATGAATGAATGAGAAATAGCTGATTCTTAGGGTAGACCCTTAAGAATAAAGAAGATAATGGGGATGGGTAATTGGGTTGATTATTTGATTGTTTAAACATAATAATTATATTAATGTGGGTTGAAAACCTTATGTACTCACCAGGTTTCCCAACCTGACCCACTCAGTTTATTTATATCACAAGTGTTGATATGAAGTCACATTACACTGAAAGAAATGTAGATCACTAGTGTAAATAAATGTAAGTTATGTTTATGCTTATGTTTCTGTATTAACGATGACATCCCAAACGTTTTGAAATGAATAAAATACGTTTCTTCGAAAATGTTTTAATAACGTATTTATCATGTTTTTCTGGGAACAAATTCCGCAACATTTTATTAAAAGAAGTACTTTGATTTTTATAAAGCATAAACAAAAAAAAAATTGGTCTTTTCTGGCCGTGATTTTGGGGATGTCACAATAGTTGATCAGGCTATGTCATTCCCAAGACTGACCATATATCCCCAGGCTTACTTGTGATATTCAACAATCGTAATACTTTTGTTCTTGTCATTGTGACAATGGTTTTAGTATGAATGCAGGCACGTATACTTACTTAAATATTTTATTATTTAAAAGTATAACTCTTAGACAAAGTGTTTTAATCCCCGTGTATTTATAGTTAGTATATATCTTTTATGGGTTGATATACTATATTCACTATAAACAATGCTCTGATACCAATCTGTCACACCCCAAAACCACGAACGACGGAAACGTTCAGGGGTGGAGGACGTCATGTACAGTATCACAACAGTGTAAAATAGTAAACAAGCAACAACATCATCCATTGCATTATAAGTAAAGTTTTAATACATGTGTGTTCTTTCATTGTAATAAGACACCAAAAATATACAATCAAAATAAATACGAGACTTGTCTGCTCCGTCTTCTCAAAAATTGGCCTCCGTACCTGTTTACTGATGACCTGATAATACAAGTTATTTTGAAAGAGAGTATCAACTTTAAAGCTGGTGAATTCACAAGTATTTAAGTGTCATTGTCTTGCTTACTAAAAGCTGTTTTAAAAGTCATGTAAACCTTTAAAATAAAATGTTGATGTAAGTATGAAAAGCCTTAGAAAATCCCTTATTTTCTATCAGTGTGAGATGTAGCCTTCTACCAAGATCCGAATGTTTTGTTATGACAATGTAATCTTCTACCAAGACCCGAATGTTTTGTAAGTAAAATGATAGTTTTTCCTTCATTTGACTAGTACTAAAGTACTTAGTCTAATTCGTCGTTTATGTGAAAGTATCACAAAATAAGGTAAACAGGAAAAGCATGATCATATAAGTGTTATCCCTGGATTACCAGGATTAACACGACATCGACGAAGCGAAAGGGTATAACGTAATGAACATCCGAAGATTGTTCAATTAACCCCTGTAGCGAACAGAAGGTTCCGGGAATGGTTAGTCTCGTAGCAGGCTCTACATCGCTGTAGAGAAGTATATAACCTAATGAACATCCAAAGATTATCCAATTAACCTCTGTAGCGAACAGAAGGTTCTAGAAATGGTTAATCCCGTAATTGACTCCTAATATAAGTAGTAACCTTAGGCATCCGTAGATGTCCATTAACCTCTGTAGCGAACAGTGGTTCCAGGAATGGTTAGTCACGTAATTGACTCCCGTTGGATTGGGATGGGCTAGATGATCTACTGAAGGTACTAATAAATCATCTTTGCGAATCGAGTTTCAAGTATTCTTGTAAGTATACACATGTAGATGTATCCACGTAAAGGTATTCATGTAAGCGTATTCAGGTATCATGTAAGCATATGTAAAGGTACTCATGTATCAGGTAATGTACTCGTAAAGACTCATGAATGAACTGACTCTTTGCGTGATTCCTTGTAATAGGAATGATGTTTGATATTTTCTAATTATCCCTATGATAATTTAATGAAAGGTAATTGGTTGTTCAAGTAGGTTTATACACTCTTACTACTAAAGGGTGTGGGAAACTAAATGAAAGATGTAAACTATACATCAACACATATATAAAATATAAGTGTACATGCATAGTTTAGTTCAAGAATGTAAAATGGTTTTGTAAGACATCCAAGGGTTTTTGAACAAACGTAAAAGTGACTTGATGTCATTTTTATAAACATTTCAAAAGTAATGCACTTAATAACAAAGTATTTCAAAGATAGAAAACCATTTCATGCATCACATTATGTAGTATGTGAAATCTGTTGAACGAAAACACAGTTATAAAATACATATAGATGATTTAGTAACATGTTGTTTTCTACTTGTATTCCCCCACGCCCCCATTAAATCATTTAAAATCATTTAAAACATTGATTAGGGGTATGAACTCACCTGTAGATGGTGATTTGGATGAACCGGACGGTGTAGGATTATTAGGTGTCAAGTGAGGACTTGTACACACACTACGATCATAATGAACATATAATCACACATATATGCACTCAATTAGTCTTAAATTACTAATTGATAATGTTAAGACATCCTATACATAATAACCACTTTATATAAGTGTTTTAAGCCCTAAGGATTTCATCTAAGCTATTGTGGGACAAGGCACTTGTGTTTAGGGTTCCAAAGGACCCCATCTATGTGTTTACTCTCCAAATACCATCACACATGGAGTTTACGGTTGTAAACTCTTGAGTTTACGGTCGTAAACTCCCAACCATGGGGTATTGTGTGTTTTGAAGTTCCAAATGATTCCTAGAATTATTCCAACTTGGTGGTTAAATTCTTGAAAGGGTTTAAGACCTAGAAACACTCCTTTGAGGATTTTACGGCCCTAAGGCCATTTCCCTTAGAGTTTGCGGCCGTAAACTCTTAAGGATGGGTGTTTTTGGATGATTTCAAGTCTCATGCACAAGTGGTATGGGTTCTAGGCTTTTATTCCAAGCATATGAAGACCCTTGACACACTTTGGTGCCCCTTTAATGAGTTTACGGCCCATGAACCATGTCATGGCCGTAAACTCACTTTGCATGGTGATTCTTATGTGTTTAAGGCCCTTGATTTATTGGGAACAAGTCTAGGTGAAAGTCTAAGGCCTTAGGTGCCTTAAAAGCACCATTTTGAGCATGATTATGGAGTTTACGACCTAAGATACTCTTGGGCCGTGAACTCACAAACTTGGGTTGTTCTTGCTTGATTTCATGTCCCTAACACACTCTTATACAAGTCCAAGGCAGTAGTATATCACGGGGGACAGTCTAGGCTTCGCTTCGGGAGTTACCGCCCAAGAACACCTTGGGGAGTAAACTCCTAAATCTAGTGATGTAGCCATCTAAATCATGTTATAACTACATATAAAGCTTTCTAACACTACTAGAAAGAGTTACTCACGTTTTGGTATAAAAACTCGAAGATCTGTGAGAGAGAAAATGGCTTTTCTCTAGTTGGAAATGCGAATAATGAATGAATTTGGTTCAGAATTCTATTTATAGTCCTGAGATATTTTTGGCATAAAATATTTTTATTCTTGAAATGATCTCTAATATAATAGAGTGTTGGAATAACAGTGTTGCACAAAACCCTAGTGCACCCACTCTCCTGATATTTCCTGAAGTGTAAACCCTGAATTACTCAAACTTACACGAAAAAGTCTGAAAATTAATTGTGACTGCTATAACTTCTATTGAAGTGATATAGTATGTACATAATGGAAATTTCGGGTTGTCACATCATCCCCCCATTAGAAGGAATTTCATCCCGAAATTAGAATTTAAGCAATTAAGAAGTTACAAATAGCTAAGCGAAAAAGGTGAGGGTATTTCAGTTTCATCTGATCCTCTCGTTCCCAAGTGAATCAGGTCCGCGCTTTGCGTTCTAGCGCACCTTCACTATCGGGATACGACTCTTCTTTGTTTGCTTGACCTCTCGGTCCATGATCTCTACTGGTTCCTGCACGAAGCTGAGGCTCTCGTTGATATCGATCTCGTCGAGTGGGATAATAAGAGTCTCGTCGGATAGACAGTTTTTCAAGTTCGAGATGTGGAAGGTAGGGTGTACATTACTGAGTTCTTGCGGTAGATTGAGTTTGTAAGCTACAGGGCCGATTCTCGTGAGAATCTCGAAAGGCCCTATGTATCTTGGATTGAGCTTCCCACGCTTTCCAAAGCGTATCAAGCCCTTCCAGGGTGAGAATGCGAATAATGATCTCTAATATAATAGAGTGTTGGAATAACAGTGTTGCACAATGAATGAATTTGGTTCAGAATTCTATTTATAGTCCTGAGATATTTTTGGCAGAAAATATTTTTATTCCTGAAATGATCTCTAATATAATAGAGTGTTGGAATAACAGTGTTGCACAAAACCCTAGTGCACCCACTCTCCTGATATTTCCTGAAGTGTAAACCCCGAATTACTCAAACTTACACGAAAAAGTCTGAAAATTAGCTGTGACTGCTATAACTTCTATTGAAGTGATATAGTTTGTACAGAATGGAAATTTCGGGTTGTCACAATAATGATATTCACTATCGTGTGTCAGCTAATCTTGTTTTTATTAAAATGATACCTTAGGATCCGATGAATTGAAACTACTGCATTACGGTGAAGAGGACCATAGATCGAGAGCACAAATGCAGTCTTTGAGACTTGAGCACGACTTTTTATAGAATAAGTGGTTGTTTGGCATAAACTTGATAATCTAAATGCAAGTAAGGTCTATAAAGAACAAGAGAGAAAGTGACAATGCTTATTCTTCAAGATACCATTTATAACGTAAGATACTATGACACCCTTGACATGGAATTGCTTATCAAATTACTATTTTTTCTTTTTATAGATGTCAAATGCATATCGAAAATCTCCAAATCTGAGCATAAACAAGAGCTTTGTGGTTGAATCATCAAGTACGAAGGTTAGAAATTTCTTTTAAATATTTTTTGTAATAAAGTTTTTTTTCGGTCCAAAGAATTTAAGATTGGTTTTTGTGATATAAATAGTGTGGTGAAAGATTTGTTTTTTTTTTTCTTGTGCAAAAGGGTTGTCTCTACATGTTTATATGATATGATGTAATGAATCTTTTTTTTTTAAATGTATTTTTTTAATTTTTTTTTGATTATGATATGTTTTATTTTGTATTTTTTTTAAATTCAGCTGAAATAAAAATTGTAAGTGAATGTATGGCGAGATCTATGCCAAAATGAGCCTTGAAGCAGTTCTTTAAGTGTTGTTGATAATATCAACTGCAAAATTCAAGAAATAACAATGTGCTTTTTATTTACTTGTGTATCATGATAGTAGTATTTTTTTTCCTTTTATATGATTCTACTTCCACTTTCATCAATGCATTGTACTTTGATAATATAAACCGGTTTTATCAAATTTTACTTCCATTGTACGTTATATTTTGAAAAGTTTATCACTGTATCGCCTTTACACATACATCACTACAATTTCATGAATTTTTCAAAGTACAATGTTTTAACAGGAAAAACCAAAGGTATATGCTATAATAAACAAATTAATTAAAAGATGTTGATATTTTGGAACTTAATCATCATAATGGAACTTTTAGGCTGAATTTTGTGTGAATAAAATTTGAAATCAAGAAAAAGGTGTTCTTCCAATTCTTGAGTTTGAGATGAAAGAAAGTGGACCCATGCGGAGCATGGGAAACCTTTCTAGTTAATTAATTTAAAAAGTAATAAAAGTAATACAAAAAACAAAAAAATATGGGAGAGAAGAGGATGAATGTTTTGAATTAAGAAATAAATGAACATTGCATGTGGGTAGGAAGTAGTCCTACATCGTTACCAACAAGAAAGAAAGGAACATTTAATTATAAATGATTGTGCAAGTGTTTCCACCTCAGAAGACATATGTAAGTTGTGAAAGACATTGGACCATGTCTACCTGGAGAAGAAGATATACAAACGTTTTGACGCTTGTGATATTCTAAAAAAGGTTACAATGAAAATGTCTACCTACCTGTAGAAAAAAAGTGGCTATAAAGAGCTTTAGTAAGATTAATTGATTTGATACGAAGAACAAATAAAATATGAAATTTAAAATGATGTGATGATTATTAAATGTAGATCTTACCGTAAACAATTACTATTGATTTAATTAATATTTTATGTTTAATTTTACATGTTTACGTTTTCATGACTACTATTGTATTCAAAATATCAATAGTCACTCATACTTTAAAGAAGA
Source organism: Lactuca saligna (assembly GCF_052625555.1). Classification (NCBI taxonomy): domain Eukaryota; kingdom Viridiplantae; phylum Streptophyta; class Magnoliopsida; order Asterales; family Asteraceae; genus Lactuca; species Lactuca saligna. The sequence continues at coordinate 182,546,677 of NC_136423.1, forward strand.
AATTAATGAAATATAACAAATATGAGGTATTGTAGATTATTCGTGGACATTTGTAACATAGTGATGTAACTAACATCCACATGTACGCAATGATGATTGTGTATTGAAAGAACTCACACTTACAGAATTAGTCAATATAATACTAAGATGATAATATCATATGCCTTCGAGACAAAGATACATGAGATTTGACATTAATCTATTATGATTTGACGTACTCCAACGTTGTCCACAACTGACAATTATATATGGTAAAGTTAGATCTGACACCTTCAATGATTGCCGTCGAAATGGTTTTTGAACAATTAAACATAACACTTCAAATTCATTTTAGTGAAATTTTAGTTTTCACGTGTAAACTCAATTTTATAGGTAAAACTTGAATTTTAGTAGATAGACATTTACATTTTTTTTTGGTCAAATCTAGTTTAGGATCATTTTTTTTGTTTTTTTGATTGAGTTAGATTTTTACATATGCTTTATCTGAAAAAAAAAAAAAAAAAAATTTAAAACGATATTGTTTCAAAGATTTTCATAAATAACAATTTTTTTTCCAGTTAGTGGTAAAAAAACATAACTATTCTGATATAATCATTAACTTTTGTTTAAAATTTAAAAAGTTAATAATGTAATTAGATTATTTTGTCATTTTCTTTTCAAAATAATCATATAAAACACATGTACCAATTCAATAATTTTAGTCTTAATTTTATTTTATAATAACTAGCCATTACCCGCGCACAGCGGCGGGGACAAATAGCTTCTTTCAACGATATTTTTTTAAAGAAAAATGTTATGTTCCAAAAGAAAGTTCACGTCGTGGGTGAGATGAAGGGCGGTAGTCGTGATAGTGGTTGGTTGAAGGCGGAAGGAGGCAGAGCAGCTGTGGTGGTGGTGGTTATACTGTCTTGGTTACTGGTTAGGGTTCTTCGAGAGAGTGTGCGTATATTTCTTACTTTGAAGGGATTACGAAGATAGATATTATGAGATGACTTGTTACCAATGTGAGAGAAGAGATCCTCTATAAATTGTTGACATTGACATTTTCAAATGGCTGAAGTGTTGAGATTGACGGGTTCAATTTGCAAATAAATTCTTCTATTAACTTGATACGAGATTTTTAGGGGATAAAAGATAAGATTAAAGTTTTAATATTATTATATTATAAATGGGTTGTACTTCAAGCTTAATAGTTTGGACGTCTTAAAAAAATAATATTATTATATTCAATCTATTTATAGAAATAGTTAGATTTCTTTTATAAGTAGTAAAGATAAAGATACATTACATTTTTTAATTCAATAATTTAGTCTAAATTTAATTTTATAATAATACATTTTTTTGTGTGATTATCCTATAATATTTACTAAGGATAATTAAGGATAATTATTGGCTGTAAAGATAAATGGTGATCACTTTAAAACCCTTGGTGATCCCGGGTTTTGTTGAGGTCAACAAGAACAACCTTCAACAAGAAACCACAGTAAATTAGCAAATCCTCGTTGAGAAGTTTCAATCAAATCGCTGAAGATATGAAGATCACTGTAATGACGGCCGATGAACAAATTATTACTTTGGAAGTGGATCGCGACGAATCCGTAAAATTTCTTTCTTTCTTTACATCGTTCCTCTCAAAACCCTAAAAAACTTTATGTTCGGTTGTTTTAATTGTTTGATTATGGCCCCATCTCAAAAACTACAACTTTATTGTGTCAACAGGTGGAAAATTTGAAAGCCCTGCTTGAAATTGAGGTGAGATTTTGAATTTACTAATAGTAGTTACCTTTATCCAAACTCATCGTTGCCAAACTAGGGTTTAATCTGATATTTGATCTCTAAGTTTGTACTTGTCAAGGGTTAAATTAGATACTTCACTAGAAATTTCACACATACATCGTTTCGTTTGTAGTCTCAAGTACCACTTCAGCAACAACAGTTGCTGTACAATGGAAAAGAGATGGGGAATTCCGAGACACTGAGTCGTTTGGGTGTTACAGATGGTGATCTAGTGATGATGGTTTCCAGTCCTTCTTCTTCTTCTTCCGCAAGGTATGCTTTTAATTCGATTTGATATAGACATCCAGCGATAATGGTTTCTTATAGATATATCATCAAATTCAGGGGTTCTAGCAATGAAGTTAGGTTAAATCCCGATGGATCTGCAGCAGATGCAGCTGCATTTCAGCAGCAAGTGAGGAATAATTCGAATTTGATGGCCCAATTGTTTCAGGTAAAAATTGTGATTGTCTACTCACACGTGCATTTATCTTGTGGTGTTCCTGATCCTTGATATGAATAACAGAGTGATCCTGAGTTGGCACAAGCTGTTCTTGGGAATGACCTGAATAAGTTGCAGGACATTTTAAGGATGAGACATCGTCAGAGATCTGAGTTGCGTAGGCAACAGGAGGAAGAGATGGTAAGTTGCTTATACTGTTTCTTTTTGTCTTGATGCAAAAAGAAGGACTTAATTAGAGAAAGTCAGGAAAACGATGCTTTTTGCATTAAGTTCTTAACGTTTTATGAAATTTTCTTTTGTTTGTCTCTTCCTTCCATTTCTATAAGATTGCCATCATTCTTTCATTTCATATATACTAATTAGACATTTGAGCCGAGATTCAGTGAGCCTAGAAAAATCTACCCAATTATAGCAATGTCATTCAAATACAAAACAATTTTCTTTCAAAGCACAATTTCATAATATGAAAAACAATTGAAAGTACAATGGTGTGTTTAATATAAAGAAACAAGAGTGAGAAGTTATAATAAACAAATAAAAAAATTTGCATTGCTATTTCTTACATTTAGCCCTTTGGCATTTAACCCTAAAGTTAACAAATTGATTGTGAAGATGTGTGCTTCAACAGGTATACATTGAAAATTTAATCCACTTATAGCATTGTCCTTTCAAGTTGTTTCTCCATAGGACATTTTACTTTGGAAAATTTACCTAATTAGCATCTAGATGACGTTACTATAAAATTGTAAGAAATAGGGCTCAAGTTGCTCTATGATTTGTCTTAGGCTATTACCTGCATTAATGGTAGTTTGCTTTAGGAAGACTGTGGGGCCCCATGTTTGCAGATATCTTGTGTAATTTTGTATCTACTAACACTGTTCATGATATTTTGTTTGTTTCAAAATCAAAAATCAAAACACAGGAGCTACTTTATGCAGACCCTTTTGATGTGGAAGCACAAAAGAAAATTGAAGCTGCAATCCGCCAGGTGTGTGGATGTGGATCTATTTATCATTTATCATTTTTTTTTTCTCACTCGTGAAAATATTATATAATTGTAAACTCATTCTGACTTATTTTACAGAAAGGTATTGATGAGAATTGGGCTGCTGCACTAGAACACAACCCTGAAGCTTTTGCAAAAGTGGTATGTTTATGTATTTTAACTTTATACAATTAAATCTTGTTCATAGCAAGCTAACACTTATTTGAGTTATTTTTCAGGTTATGTTGTATGTTGACATGGAAGTTAATGGCATTCCCATGAAGGTAATGATTATAAAATATTATGTTGACATGTTTTACATTACCAAACGCCAAATACCAAATACCAACCAACTGCTATATCATTGTTTATAATTTCATTCCTGTGTTGTTAAACTCTTTGGAACATATGTATCATTGAGTAGTAATTGCTTATTAAATTTCAGGCTTTTGTTGATAGTGGAGCACAGTCAACTATAATATCAAAAAGCTGTGCAGAGCGTTTGGGGTATGCATTCTTTTCCCATTATTAATTAGGGCATCATACTCTTATTACAACAACATTCTACTTTCAGTTTTTCTTTTTGACTTAATCTGGAATGGACCGACTTAAAGAAACATGGCTTATTGTATTAAGACATTAACCTTTTACCTAATATTTAATCTTTTTCTTTTCTTTTTCCTCTCATGTTAAAATCGATGAAATTTGTTTATACTGGAACGTAAGGGTAAAATGGTCTTTTTCAGATTGCTTAGGCTTTTAGACAACCGTTACAAGGGCATTGCTCAAGGAGTTGGTCAGTCGGAGATCCTTGGTCGGATTCATGTTGCACCGATCAAAGTAATCTTCTTGCTTTAAATTCATTTCACAAATTATTATTATTTTTTTTAAAAAAAAAAAATGACATTTTTAAATGATGGTATGGTAGATTGGGAACATCTTCTATCCATGTTCCTTTTTGGTGTTGGATTCTCCCAACATGGAATTCCTGTTTGGATTGGATATGCTGCGAAAGCATCAATGCATTATTGATTTAAAAGACAATGTCTTGAGAGTTGGTGGAGGCGAGGTTTCTGTGCCCTTTTTGCAAGGTTACAAACTTTTTTCATTCAGATTTGTGTTGTGTTGTGGGTGAAATATGACATTTTTAACCTTTTATGTCAATTAATTTACAGAAAAGGACATCCCGAATCGCTACTTGGATGAGGAAAGACAATTGAAGGAAGCCTCTAGCTCCGGAGTAAGACCTTTTTGTTTTTATTCTATTAAGTGAAGTGATGTCTGGATAAATAATGAAAAAGTAGAGTATTAGAAAAAACCCATGTCATGATTTTATAAAAAATATAAATTTTCAGGATACATCCGGATCACAACCTGCAGGACCTGCCAGCAGCGGGCCAGCACATGTGAGTTACCTTTTTTTTTTTTTTTACTTAAATTTTATTTAATACAATTGTTAATGATTTAATGTATGTCCAATGATAATTTCAATATATATTTTTTTAAATGTATGTTGTGGGTTTCAGGGAGCTGAATTTGAAGCCAAAATTGTGAAGCTTGTTGAGTTGGGGTTTGATAGAAATTCAGTCATACAAGCTCTGAAGCTATTCAATGGAAATGAAGAACAAGCAGCTGGTTATCTTTTTGGAGGCTAAACATCATATCAGTTGTTCCAAAATTTCAAGCTAATTATGAGATTACAAATTTTCTTTTGAGATGTGTACTTTGTAACATTAAATTCTTGTTTTTCCTACTTTGAAATCTGTACTTTATAACATTGATTGATTTTGCTGGTCAATGGCCAAGCTTGACAACAGTTTGAGTTTTATAGACATTAAATTTAGGTGCATAGCTATCAGCTGCTCTGATGATGATGATATCTTTCTTGTGAATGTTTCCTAATGAAATTCGGCCAAAGGAGGAGAGTGCAGTTAATTCTTTCCTAAAGAAAACTAGAATGTCAAATAAACACATTAATCAAATGTTCGTATTTGCTATAATGAAATATGAATATTTTATCCCACATTGATGGCAAGAGGAAATGTGGAGTGATCTCCAACCCTATAAAAGTAGTCCAAGATTTAGAGTAAAAATTGCCTAAATCAAATACATTTTTAGTATTTGATTCTTTCTTTTCTACTATTGCTCTAATGTTTTTTTTTATCTTTTTTGAACAACATGGTTAGAACTTAGTATAATGAAATTGTCAAGCTTTTGGGTTAGAACTAGAAACCTCAAATCTAAGAACAAAATCTCAACCAAATGAGTTAGTCCCACATTGGCTTGCTCTAATTAAAAGTATAAGATGATATGGCATTTTGGTCCAATGTGGCATAACACGTGTCTGTCCACATGACAATTTTTTTTCAATCAAAAACCAATTTTTGTTTTCTTCTGGATCGTGTTCGTGTCCATCATTTTTTATCACCAACATCTACCGTTATTGAAATTTGAATTGATAATTTCAAAAATCGACCCATATGAATTTCTTTGAATTTTCAATTATCAAAATGACCACATTTGAAAATGACATACAAGATGGATAAATGGTTAACATCAAAAGCTTTTATATTAAAATAAGAAACCTTTTGACAATATATTACATAAGAAATTATTTTAATCTCAAAACTACCTAAACTAAACATTTCCAACCTATTATCCACACAAAAATTTCCATCTTCTACATACACAGTTCTCACATTCTATCGACAACAATAATTCCATCTACACACAACTTATTTCTAAAAAATTTCTCATCTCCTACACACTTTTGTCTCTAAAAATATTCCCATCACCCTACCTTCATAAAACCTACCAACACTCTTATATACCCTTGTCAACAAAAACCCTCCCCTTATTGCAAAAAACACATACAACACCTTCCGATATTCAAAAACACATGTACAATGCTCTCACAACTTTATGAACATGCACCAAAACCTCTTCCACACTATAGACTTCTTCCTCCAAATTTCAAAAATGACACCTCTGCTACATAAGCTTCCAATTCCACTTCCTCCGTTTCACTATCTTTTTAACCTTATCCACCTTATTAAATATCCTAACATCCACTTCAACATATGTTAGATGATACGAATACGCAAGGGGGGGGGGGGGGGGGGATTTCTTTTTGAGTTTTTTCATTTTATAAACGCAACAGAAAATAAGAGTAAGAACGATAAGAAAATAACAAATAAGGATAAATTTGATAATTAACCTAGATCTATTGATTGAATAGCGAGTGACACAAGTTAAGACCTATTAACTTGAATTCTTATCAAGATCAGGAAATCATCCATTAAATGATATGTAATGACAAACCAAGACCTATTGACTTGAAATCGAGTCACGAATGAGAAACACGTCCCAAACAATGACGACAATTTGAATTATATGCAATAATTCAAGAAAGCAAGAACGACCTTTCAAAATTCAACTTCAATCAACTATTCGTTTCGATTACATTGTTTTAAAGGGGCTATTTATAGCCTTACAAGCTATTACAAAAAGGAAGGAAACTAATTAACGAAAAGGAACCTACCTAATAACAACTTAAAAGAAAATAAAATAAAATAACATAAAATCGTTCCCAACCATGATTCAATGTATTATTGGAAGACAAGACAACTTTGCGTAAATACTTATTGTTAGAGTCAAACCCAATGATTCGATGAGTCAAAACACTTCATCAACCATCTACTTTACCAACCATGGATCAATTAGCTTGGTGAGTTGGTGCTATTAGCCATAACCCTTTGAAGACATAGAGTTGATCGATGCCGTGTTTTCAAAGGATGAATCACAATATATTAGTGAATGTGATATATCATAATATAGATAAGGATTAGTTTCCTTATATTGTGGAAGACTCTCTAATTTTTAGAGATTTCCCATATCATCAGAACCTATTTAAGTACTAGATTTTATTTTTTGTATGTCTTCCTTTCGCTACTTTTTTTCTTTGTAAGGTGTTTTGTTAGAGTGTGTCAAATTATAATAAGTTATTTGATTCATTCTTTATAAATTTGAAGCAATTTATTAATATAAATTAATTTTCGAAGTATTCATTGTGTGTTACATTGATTGAATCATTTCGTACGAGACCAACAAGTTGTATATAACATAATTTAGAATCTTCCAAATCATTATGTTCCTCATTCAATCAATATATTTCTCAAGTTCAACAAATACAACTTATTCAAGCTTCAAATCTAATGCCTCTAATACGTGTCCACCCTTCGATGACAATAACTTCTCTATATGGTTAAGCAAACCATGATGATTCTAGAAACTATGGATAACATCATGAATGAAACATTAACAGAAGGTATATACATTCCCATAAGCACAATGGTTGAATGAAATGCTCCAGCCAAATCTATGCATAACCATATACATCAATGAACATAAGTGTCACACCCCCGAACCAGACGACAGAAACGCCTGGAGGCTTGTGTGTGACTTCATCTTGTAAAAATAACACTTTAGTCCCCATTTTGTTCAAAACTTGTATTTTTGGATAGTTTTTGGTAAAAACAACATTTTAAATCCATTTTTGTCAAAAATATCATTTTTGGTTTGATTTTTGTGAAAATACACATTTTTCTGGTTTTTGGCTTTTCTGACATGGTGGTTGGAAAATTTGTAGAAAATCATCGTAAGTCAAAATTTGGATCCGTAAATTCTGGAAGTTTGGAAATTTTGTCAATTTGTTCACAATTTTTATCATAATATTTAATGGCCTCTAACAAGTGTGAAATTGCTCACATTCATAGGCTGGTCTGAAATTATTTAAAAAATGATAGGCAGTTTTGTAAAATTCGCTAAAAATTGTAGAAAAATCGTATGCAAACGTGAGAGTAATCATTTTAAAGGTATAAACCTGAAATTTTTGCATGTAAAACAATTTTGAAAAATATTATCATTAATTTGGTCAAAATAGTCCGAGATTGGACCAAAACTTTTCTGTCAAGGGCTGATTTATGAGTTTAGTTTATAGATCTTTGAACACAACACTCATTTTTGCTATTTTAAGTGTATAAATCCCAGATCTACAAGTTTACATGTATTATATGTGATAACACATATTTTTTCAAGGTTTTTAAGAAGATCCAAGTGATAAACTTCATGTTCTTAACATATTTTTAGATCTATGAAGTAAACACCACATAATCACCAAATAATTCATGAAAACACATATAGTCATGTATATACACATAGATCTACACAAAACAACTTGTATTCTCCCCCAAAAAACAAGTAAAAATCGAAAATAGGGGGTATGAACTCATCTTGGGGTGATGGATCGGTTTTGATGAAGGGATATGAGAAGATGATGTTGTTTTCGGTCTTAACAAGCTTTCCTTGTGTGGTTTTCGAGTTTAGAAGGTTTCTAAGAGTATGATCACAAACAAGTGTTTAGAAGGAGTGTTCTAACACAAAAATGAAGTTGTTTAGCTTGAATGTGTGATGACTTACCCAAGATTGATGATCTTTAGTGAAGATCTTCTTGAAACACCTAGAGATCTCGAAAATTTGGATGGAAGGAAAGAGGATGTTCTTGAGTGTTTGAGAGAGTTTTCTTGAAAGATTTTTGAGAGAATGAGGGTGGTGTGAGGTGTTTTGGCCAAGAAGAAGAAGAAGAGATGAGAGAAGGAGTGAGGTGATGTGCATGGAGATCCTCTATGTAATAAGGAGGTGGCAAGCTCTCATAATTCCTTTAATTTCCCTTTAATTTTCTTTTCTTTTCCTCATTAGGTCGGGAATTGGGCTTAATATGGATGAAATTGAATTAGTTTAGCCCACTCTTGGTTTTTCTCGATTTTGTGAAGCCTAATAAATATGTTTCGGCCCATTGGGCCCTTAAGTGTATTCACGACCCAATATAAAAGAATGGATTTATAGCCTATTAGGGTTAATTGGATTAGTTATGGCCAGTAAGGCCTATTAGGGTTAGAATGAATCATTCTAAGTCCAATGGTCCAAAATGTTATAGGTTTATGAATTGGGTCCATTTAGAATCCAAATAGGGTTTCCAAGCCCAAAATAGTTGAATTGAATGCTTATTGGTCCATTAGGCCCAATAAGGAAATCCTAGTCCAATATGGATTCAAACCGGGATTCTTAGGGTTTTCAGACTCTTAGTTGAACACATGAGATGTATTTGAATGACCATAGAGTATGATATTCTCTTAGAGTACAAGTTATTACACTGGGTGAATGATTACATGAGAGTAGAATTTCCTAGCAAAAGTGCTAGTTGTGACAAGAAGATGATAAAAAGAAAGTGAATTTGGATGTCAGAGAATGTGCTGCCATATCTAATGCCTTGCTTTTTATGAAGTCTATTATAGTTGAAAACTACAACATAACCAAATAGATAATAAAAACATTAAAAATATCATACGAAGGAACTGAGGAAGTTTATACCAATCAAAAATCATAGTCTGAATAGGAGGTATGAGTATTTCTTTGCTCTCAAGAATGGATCTCTAACTCATACTTTTAATCGTTTTAACTGTCTAATAAATGACATGAGAAAGTTTAAGGTAGCCAAACCTAACTCTGTCCTTGTTCTCAAATTTCATGACTCTATCGACGAGAGCTGGGAACATTATGTGGATCTCCTCAAGAACAGTGAGAAGATTAAGACCATGGATCTTCAAAGCATGCTTGGAAAGTTAAGAATCTATGAATAGAAAAAGGCTCAAAGAAAAGAAAATATTAAAGATATGAAAAGAAAGAAGTAAAGTGAGATCCTCTCTCTTGATCGTTGATAACGTTTATTTTATACATATATTTATGGCGTTTTCTTATTATTTTATACTATGTTTTGATGTTATTTAGAACTAAAAGGTACTTATAATGCATTAATTATATTTTACAAGTATAATGTGTTGCTAGAGCGGAAAGGAAGTGAAAAGACTAGAAATTGGAGTTGGATTGCAAAAGGGAAGATAATGGATGAGGAAGCCAATTACACCCAGTATAATGGGGGAGTACGCCCAGCATACTGCATAATGGGGAGTACGCCCAACCCCGTATGCTGGGTGGCAACAGGTATACACAAATTTTATGAATTACGCCCCGCATAAGCCCATGTACGCCTAGAGTACGTAAGTCGGTAGAAAACCTATATAATGCGATTTTTGGTGAACCTAATGGGAGATTACAACTTTTATCCATCATTGGTAGACAAGAAACACTTCTTCTACTGTTTGAGGGTCTAGAAGGCGGCTGTAAGGCCATTAAGTTGACAAGAGCGAAGATCTGAAGGATTAGAGAGCGGATCCATGCCAAAAATCATTTGGTTTGTTGTTTAGATCATGATTAACATTCCAATGTGATTCCATATGTGTTTACTTTCTGGTTTGGTTGTTAAAACCCTTTATTCTGTGTTTATAATTTGATGAAGATTGAGATTATGGATTAATTGTTATTTAGCTTGTTTATTCTTATTTAATTTATTCGTCAAGTTTGATTGCAAGATCCATATGTGTTAAAGATTGGTACTTTATTCCCTATTGTTGAATTAATAGAGTTTAGATGATCATTATGACTGTGTTAATTTGAATCATAGTTGTCCATGATCATTGGTAATTATGACTAGAGTTAGATCAAAACCTTGGGTTAGGAAATAAGGTGATGACCTTTAATGTGTGTACATGAGTATATGACCATTCTATGCATGATTTAATTCCTATGATCATTAGGATTAATAAAGATCAAATATTGATTAATACGAAGTGAACACTGATTTGCGTAATTATTTGTTCACTTTATCATTGAATTAATAGTTGTGTTAAAATCAAAGGATTAGTAGTTTGATCATGATGCTAGTCATATTAGGAATCGGTGAGTAATGAATAAATAATCATTGCACTTAGTCGTTAGCCAATATTTTGAGATGAAATCCAGTTTAAATTAAAGTACCTAAAGAGATTTGTCTTCATTCAATTTATCGAGATTTGCTGTTTGGTTGTTTATTTGAGATTTAATTCCATAAAACCCCTCTTACTGTTTTTCAGTGTTTAGTGTAACCTATAATCAAAAACTCCAAATTAATTCACCACCGTTCCCCTTATGTTCGACACCTGGTCTTACCACAACTATATGATTGCACGATTAGATACACCGCCTAGTGTGTTTATTAGTTTGGTTACAACAAAATCAGTTTTATAAATTTAAAAGTTGAGCAACTAATATATATATATATATATATATATACACACACACACACACACACACATATAAACACAAACCAATCTCCAAAAGCAAGAAGGTGATTGAGGTATTAGCTAGTGAAGTAGACGACTCAACCGCAACTAACAATGATAGTGTGTTGACGAGAAGTTTGAATTCGCATTCGCAAAGCTAGTATCTCAAGTTGCGGTGAAAGATTGCATCAGGGCGACCGTTAAGACGCTAACTGTCCACATGAACAAGGAGATAGACTTTTTGAAAATATCAAAGTAATTAATAAAAAAATGGACAAAGAAAGAAAACCCTCTAAACTGTTTACCTAATGAAAGTTATTATGTTTCTCACATTCTCTTTCCGTCTCAATCAAACGCGTTCTCTTTCCGTCTCAATCAAACGCGTTCCTAAATGGGTTCCCAAAGGTATTTAATCTTCTTTCTGATTGTGTCACCGGGGCAAGAGAATATATGATATTTAGACAGTAGGTGCTCCAAACACATGACAATGACATAGGTTTGTAATAACATTTGGTGATTATAACAAATGCAAGACTGAAGGTTATGGATCTGAAGTTCTCCAGAATATCGTATGTAAAGGGCCTCAAGCATAACCTGATCTCAATCAACCAACTATGTGATGTTGATTATGGGGTTCATTTTACGACGAAAGTTGGGAAGATCATTGATGATGACAAGAAGGTGGGTCTCAATGTGACAATGCACATAAAAGTAAAGGACATATATGTCCTTGACATGTTCTTAGCTCACAAATCCATAAAGATGTGTTTTCTATAAGCAACCTCAGTTATGGCACAAAGGCAACTTTTGTCCTATTTCAATTGCAATTTTTATTGGAATAAACTTTAAATGTATTTGTATTTCTATTGCAATTTTAATACACAACCGGACCAACTTAAAGTGTTTCGGTTCAATAAGCTCAAATTCAAAATTAAGGCTCAATTGAGCTTGACTTGAGTTTCATGTTATTTATTTATTTGGTGCACCGCATCGACTTGATTACATCCTTAGGTTTACTAAACCATAGACACAATGCTAATCATGGTGAGAACATGGAAGATATTTGACAAAAGATCCGGTGGGGAATACTTTTGCTGATAAGGCAAAGATTCAACTGAATCCGGATTACAAGGTGTTGTGTATGATGCTAGCATGAATGAACACGATATTTCCAAGACGAAGTAGAAATTGTTCATATGGGAAGTCGTTATTTGCCTTTTTCTTTTTTGTGAATGATGCCTTCGATAATAACAAGCACAACATATAATCAGAGATAATTCCAATGCAATTAAATACGAGTTTCATAACATGTTTACTGGCATGAGCATACTCTGGATAGAACAAAACTGAAATTTATTAATTATTTATTTCAAATTTCAAATATCAAATATGTTGCCATCTCACTGTCATGTCATCATAAATAGAACAAAAACAAAAATTTGAGTTGTTAAACTTTAAAATTGTCAAACTTATTACTATTTAGAAACATTTTCCCAAAGTTAAACTCGTATAATTGACATATGAGATGTCATGTCGAACTGTATCATTTTTCAGTCTTCTTCATATGACAGGTTTATCGTTTTGATTAGATAAGATTCATAATTATATCTACAGTTATTCACATTGCATATAAACAAAACTACAAAACCGAACATAATGCAATTCTTGATCCCACTTACAGCAATGAAGATTGTTATTATGTATTTCAAACATCTAGTGCAAAAAGGTGTGTGAGTTTCATATCAAGAACATCAATTCAAAGGTAAAACAAAAAGTATAACCTCATTTCAAGAATGCACTTCATCATCTTAATTAGGTGTCTTGGCTTCGATAGATAAAGCATGTAATCCACTCTGTAACTCTTCTTCCAATAAAGAATATATAAGTCGATGCCTCTTAACCATACTCTTCCCTTCGAACTCCTTTGAAACCACTTTCAAATTAAAATGTGTCTCCCCATTACTACCCCTCACCCCTGCATGTCCAGCATGCTGATATGATACATCTTTGACCTCCAATTCGATCGGTTTAAGCTCCCTCTTTAAAATCTCTGATATCCTCTGTCCTCTACTTCCCAAAACACCATTAGGGTTCTCACTTTTTGAATCACCATCATCAATATTCGAATTCTCAACAGGGTTCTCAATTTTTGAATCAGATTCCAGTTCTTTGATGGGGGTCTGAATCTGGGTTGATGATTCAATCCCTTTCTCAGCTTCTACATATAAAGTCAAGGCCTTTTTTTGCATTAATTTCAACATATTCAAAAACCCATTGTTTCTAGAAGGTGTTAAACTCTGTTGCAAACCCAAATGAACAATGAAATCGGGGGAAACCCTTAAAATTTCTTGAACTGGGTGACCAGACAGACCTTGAACCAGTAAAGCTGCTAAGCCCTTAGTGAGTACGGAATCGGAATCAGCTTCAAAGATCACATTTTTATTGCTGGAATCGAAATAGGCTCGTAACCAGACCTGAGAAACGCAACCTATGACCTTGTTTTCGTTAGTCTTGAATTGGTCTTCAAGGGGCTGAAGCTTTTTGCCATAGAATAATAACTGCTCGTATTTGGCTCTTGGATCCTGTACGGATTGGAAGAGATTGACGATTTCTTGCAGCTTTTTGGGGAGTTCTTCTATGGGTTGGAGGGTGTTCTGGTCCGATGAAGACGGTGAAGTCGAATTCGGGGGAGATAGTCTTGTGGGTATCGATTGGATCGTTATCGTTTTGATAGGTACAAGATTCTTCGGTGGTGAAAGTAGGAAAGTAGGAGGAATTAGGGATTTGAAAATTGGGGAAGAAGTGGGGAATTTGGGGAAGAACAGACGGACAGATGAGGAGAAAGACATGCTGACTAGAGAGTAAGGTGTAGCACAGGGATAGAAGGTTGATTTTGTATGGTTCAGACTTGAGACGTCAGCATAGTGCATAATAGCCTTCTTGAGTTGATCCAAATCCAATAAACAAACTTTAATTTGAAGTAAAAAACCCTAAAATCATGACTGAACAATGAGGCTTTAAGGCCCCCAAGGAACCCCTAGCAGTGGTGTCCATCCCGATGATGATCCTTAGGCTAGTTCCTTTATGATAGGTGTTTAGGGACGTAAAGTGAGGAGAACGGGAACGAGTAATCGGGTTATTGTTGATTGATGAAATTAATAAACTTATTTATTGTGGGTTGAAAACCCTATGTGCTCACCAGGCTTCCAAGCCTGACCCACTCAGTTTCTTGCATTACAGGTAGTGGCGCATGAGCATAGATGTGATGTTTTGGATGAAGGATTACGGATATAGGCCTGTAGATACGAAATAATGTAGTAAAACTTATATTGTGTTGTTTATGCTTTTGATCTGTATCGAACATGACATCCCAAGTCTTTTAATGAAATACATTTTCTTGAAAATCTTTTGATAAATATTTATCATATTTTGTTTTGGGACAAATTCCGCAACACTTTTATTTAAAATGTTACTCTGATTTTCAAACAAAGCATAAACAAAATCGGTCTTTTCTGGCCGTGATTTTGGGGATGTCACAGGCAAGTAGTGGAGAATGATGTCGATATCCAAGTCTTCCCCAAAGTTAACATTTAACTTGCGAAGACGATCAACATACCTTTGCATCTTTTGCAAATGCGAGGTTAGGGATTCTCCACTTCCCATCTTAGCGGTGATCATGTTGGTGATGATCTCGTAGCGCTCTTGCCTTGCGCTTTGGTGGTACCTCTCCAGCAAATCTTGGTGCATTTCATAGGGATACATGTCCTCATAGGACTTTTGGAGTTCAAGATTCATGTAACAACCCAAATTTTACAAAGAAAATTTTTCGTTTTAATTAATCTAACCGATTACACATCCCATAGGTTTTCAAAACGTTTGTTTCTAAATCACATTCATTACATCATTGTTGTCTTTTTCTGAAAACATCATAGAGTCCCAAAACATCCAAAAGAGAGGTAGAGTACGTGCCACGTCATCACGCCTTGCCCTTGCCCTTAGGCTTCGAAGTACCTGCAACAATCAACAACCTATAAGCGAAATGCTTAGTGAGTTCCCCGGATCATACCACACACAAACCACACAACACATATCCTGATAGCCATAAAGGCTACACACATAACACATAAGCCATGCATACATAAAATCTATAATAGTGCCATGGGCTACCCCGCATGGTCTTTACCTAGGACTACCATGGGCTCCCCTATATGGTCTTACACCTAATGCCATGGGCTACCCCACATGGTCTTCACCTATGACTGTCATGGGCTACCCCTCATGGTCTTACATCCAATGCCACGGGATTCCCCCGGGGTCTTCATGCAACATGCAATCACATATCATAACAAACACAAACTATCTATCACATTTACCATAATCACATAATGGTCCGGCCTTGGTGCCTTAGACCCATAGGTATAGTGAGAAGACTTACCTGACACGAATGCTGAACTAACACTTTTCGACTGAATATACCCCACGAGCTGCTCCAACTCAACTGCCTAAAGAGCAACATATGATAACCAGTCATTACCCTCAAAATCCGCCCTGGTCCACTTCAGTTAAGATCGAGTTAACAGTCCATGTTGACCCTAACTCGACGAGTTTCAACGAAAAATATTCTACACGTCGAGTCACCCAGGTGACTCGTCGAGTTGCTCCTTCGACTATCCGAGTCTACAGCAATCTTCATCCGACTCGCCGAGTTGTTCATCAAACTCGTTGAGTTTATGGCAACATTCATCGGGCTCGCCGAGTTGTTCATCCAACTCGCCGAGTCCATGCCTATCTTCATAAGACTCGCCGAGTCACCCTATGCGACTCACCGAGTTCCTACAGATCTGAGGCCATGTAGACCCATTTAAGCTATGCAAAGCTTCCAAATTATATATCCAAGCTTCTAAGGTATGCTTCTCACGTAAAGTTGCAAACTTTGCGTGAATGCAAGGCTTTTAAGCTCTCAAATAGCAATCTAAGCATAGAATGGAATCATACACTTGAGGGGGGAGGCTCATGCTAGGCACAACTGATAAATTTATGCATCTAAAGTCCAAATGGAGTCCAGATCTGAAGTTACAACTTCAGATCTTGGCTTAAACTCAAAAGCCCTTTCTTAGATTTCATGCAAAAGAGGGTTTTAGGTGGAAATGAGCCAAGGAATGGCCTAATACCTTCAGGGAGTGCTTCACAAGGGTGGATCTTGAATCCCCATGAGTTCTTTGTTGCCTCTAGCTTGCTTCCTCAAGTGTTCCCTTCACCAAGTCCTTCCTTCAAGCTTAAACCCATTAAAGATCACACACACACACACACACACACGAATCTGGGTTTTTGGAAGATGAAGAGCTGTAAAGGGAAAGCTGGGGGAGGCTAATGGCCCTTTTAAATAGGGTGCATGACCCCTAACTTAGGGTTTCATTTGCCAGGAGCTACTCGTCGAGTGCCTTCCTGGACTCAGCGAGTCGATCATTAAAATTCGCGGACTAACTCGCTACTACTCGACGAGTAGGGAAGCCAACTCGTCGAGTAGATCGTTAAAAACTTGAATGAAGTAATACTAATATTAGTACCTAAGGATCAGGGTGTTACAATTCATAGTGGCCAGCATAATGCAATGGACTTTCGTTGCATCACGCTCATGGGTCCCAAAGATGGCCATTTCTTCGGGAGTAGCGATTTCCTGATTGATCTTTTCAAGCTTCTCGTTAAGGACATACTCTTTGTCCTCGTAGCGGGCAATCATGCGAATGTATCTTATCCATTCGTTCAAAATTCGATCCGTCGAATGTCACCTTTTGACATAGGCTCATTAGCGAGAATGAACCAACAACAACGTTGTTTGCATTTGCGTTAGACATCTGCAAACAGAAAGGAAAAAGTTGATTTAGAATTGAATCCCTAATTAAACACCGAAAAATGAGAAATTAGGGGCTAGGATCCAACAACATTATTTACACATTAGAAAAGGGATGCCGTAATCCAACATGCAAATAATTTGGAGGTAAGTGAATGATGATTCACTGATTCTTCACCATGCAAAACATAAGGCTTAGGTTTTAAATGTATTGAGAATTCCGAGATTTTGAGATTCATTGAACTTTTCAATAAATCTCGATATGCCCCTCTTGTTTGTGACTGGGATACCGAGGATCACAAAGCGGGTGTGAATAACCATGCAAATATACATGGTGCCCTCATTGTTACAGTTACCTATTCGATGTGTCGGTTAACCAAACAGGCTCCATTGAACTATGACAAACAATGAGTCACTATTTGCCATCTTTGCTAAGAACCAATTAGTGTGCCAGTTAACCACACACGCTCCACTAACTTCTTATCAAGGGTGCAGAGTGTAATTTCATGTGATTGCATCAATTCACTTTTTCCTAAAGTAACTAGGATTGGGAATTTTGTAAAAACGTTCAGTTACTTTATATAGTTTCATTATACTTATTAATGAAGAGAGGATTGCCCTATCCTACCCGTTCGTCTAACGACCCTCCACCAATCAAGGAAGCGGTGGGTAAGAGTGGATACCTGTTAAACGACCATTTTATAGGCCATAACCTTATACCCCCCTTATAGATCGGCTTCGTGAATATGGCCTACTAACGGTAAGACTAGCATTTTAGTTATACATATATATATATATATATATATATATATATATATATATATATATTGATCTTGTAATAATATAATAATATAGGGTGTATTTTAAACATTTAAAAATACTAGGGTTTTAATTTCAATTTAAAATTTTCGAAATTTATAACTTTTAAATTAAAATTTTAAATATTAAAACTCTCGATTTAATAATTATCTAAATTAAACAATTAATTTTAATTACTAAATCATAAAGGATTATTTTAAATTCGTCCACCTCTCCCTTGAATTCTAGTTGCTTGCCCACCAAGCAATCCATAAGATAAGTCTAGAACCTTATCCTTGGACGAATTCTAGGGCCTTATCCCCTTGAATTCGTCCACCTCTCCCTTAGGGCATCCATTGCCCTAATTTGAAACTATCACACAATTACAATTCAGCCCCTATAGTTTAATTAATTACATTTGATCACAAAATTAATTCTTAATTAATTATTAACCAACACTAATTAAACAAATATGATTTCTCCCTTAATATATTATTCCTATTATATATTAATAAATCATAATAACCTCTTTCTCTATTATTTCAGTCAAGTTGCTTTGGTGAAGGCAACCCAAAAGGATCATGCACAACCGGGTCAAGTACTTACCAAATATGGTTACGGGCTTAGACACCAATCCAAAAATATTTACCTCTCATCTCCTTACATCGCATTTCCTTATATGTTTGTTCATAAGGATCATCGCCTACATCGCATAGACAATATTGCTTCAGGGATTACTCCCTCAATACGTGCCCAACAAGGGTTAGGGCATCATCGCATGAATACGTAGTTACAACATCGCCTGAACTCGTAATTCATAGTAAGGGGTTAGAGTATCATCGCATGAATACATAGTTACAACATCGCCTGAACTCGTAATTCATCACCTACAGGTTATGGGCTTACTGGTGTTTGCACGGGGTTGTCTAGAATAGTTCGTGGTCGCCATCTATACTCTGGTAGATGACTACATCGCCACATTGTCGGTTAAGGTTATGATATCTCCTTTCATCCTACATCACCTATTCATCATCATATATTTACCTAATAATCATCACCTTTCTATCATCACCTATCTCTCATCATTTTATTTCATCACACACCAACTATTTCATCTACCCATGTTTCATCCGCAACATATTTGTAGATATAAAATAAATATACCGTTTAAATCTTTTAAAACATGTATAAAATCGTTCATCCAGCATAGACAACAAGTATTCAAATAATATGCACACATAGCACGTAATTTATATAAAATACTTCATATGTATGTGTAAGATGAAAGCAACTATGCACTCACTACACATAATTTATATTAAATTGTAACACCCAGAATCAGGAAGACCAAGAAAAGAAAGGTTAAGCTCTAAATCCAGAGTCAACTCGTCGAGTCCAGGGAGGAACTCGACGAGTCGGAGCAGGATCCAGGTCATTGAGTAAGTGACCAACTCGGTGAGTCAGCGAGTGGACTCGATGAGTCTGGTCTGGGGGCGAGAAAAACCCTAATCCCAGAGGTTGTGCCCCATATAAAGCACATTATAACCCACCCTCAGCCTCTTTGCTCCCCTTTGAGTTCCAGAAACCCTAGAATTGAGTGAGCCTTCATTATTTGAGAGAATAGAGCCTTGGAGGAGAGAATCTTGGAGAGGGGCTTGAAGCAGCAAAGGAGTGGTGTAGATCCGGGATTTACTTCAGTTGGAGATTTCATTTGAGGTAATAGTCTATTGTTTGGGCTTATGTGCATCTAGATCTGTCTTATGTTTGAGTTTTGGGCATTTTGAGTATGGATGAGATCTATTTCGAGTTTAGAGAAGATCTGAGGTTGCTACCTCAGATCTAGGTTGGTAATAACCCAGAAAGTCATAAAGTTTAGGCCAATAAGTTGTTGGTGAAGCCCCTTTGTTACAAACCCTGTCCCTAGAGTGTTCTAAGCCTATAAATCCTTGGTTACACGTAAAGTTTGCCACTTTACATGAGGGTTAGGCTCTAGAGAAATGGATTTATGGATTTGAGCCCCTACATGGCTCGAAAAGCCACTGTATGGATTAAGAACTGAAGAGACTCGGCGAGTAACATGAGTGTACTCGGCGAGTTGTATGATCATGAGCATGAACTCAGCGAGTTGGAAAAACAACTCGGCGAGTCTGTTGACGATTGCCTTGGACTCGATGAATCTGTTCTTGGACTCGACGAGTCTGGTCGCAGAACCTCAAACCTTTTCTGGTTAAGCCTCGAATCAGTGAGTCAGGATGTGACTCGGTGAGTAGAGCAGGACATAACTCGGAAATCAGTAGACTCGGCGAGTCGAGTCACGATTGAAAGAGGTTTCTGAGCTTATGAACTCGGCGAGTCAGTAGGCTGACTCGGCGAGTAGGGTCAACCTGGAAGGTTGACTTTGACCAAGACTTTGACCTTGACCAGAGTTGACTTAGTTTGACCGTTGAAGGGCAGTTTGGGACTAAGTGTTATATTTGGTATTAGTAGATTGGGGAGTCATTGGAGTAGCAGTGTGAGAGTTGTCAGATAGCAGTCAGCAGGGTATCAGTAAGAACTCCCGCAGTGCAGGTGAGTTTCCTTCCAGTAGGAACGGGTCTAAGGCCACAATGCCGACCCGTTTAGCTAGTAATAGTTTCCGGACTTCGGTCCGACGCAGTAGTTAGTATGTTTGATTCCTTCGTGGCTCAGACCAGATTTATGTGTTATGTGTTCCGGGCTACGGCCCGATGCAGTATGCAGTATATGTGTTCATGCTAGTTGATATGTTTATGTTATGCTATGTTCAGTCAGTTTCCGGACTTCAGTCCGATGTAGGGGGCAAGGCCCCAGTTAGTCCGAACTCATGTCCGATGCAGGGGACAAGGTCCTAGTCAGTTTCCGGACTTCGGTCCGATGCAGGGGACAAGGTCCCAGTCAGTTTCCGGACCTCAGTCTGATGCAGTAGGCAAGGCCCAGTATGTGCTTATATGTTTGTATGGTATGTGGTAGTTTGGGGGAGCTCACCAAGTTTCGTGCTTACGGTTTCAGTTTTTGGTTTCAGGTACTCAGTTTTCAAAAGAGGAGCTCAGAGAGGTTGCAGTGCACACACCATAGTCAGTTAGCCTAGGATGTTTTACTCTAATAATAAGTTATGTTTGAAATTAATACTATGAAATTATGTTATGACTTATGATACGTTTTTTATAAATGTGGTTTTAGTAATGTTTTAAAAGAATTTTTTTAGTCGTGAAAATTGGGTCGTTACATAAATACTTCATATCTATGTGTAAGATGAAAGAGACCATGCACTCACTTGAAAAGGTGGTGATTCCGAACTCAGACAGCGCTTCGCTTCTTAAAAATAATTTCCTTCGACGAAACCTAGTATTATTACCACTAGAGTTTAGTCTATTATCCGTCGAAACTAATTAATAGTCTAGCTATTATTACTATTATATAAATGTTAAACAGTACTTATATAACCCATAATAATAGCCAAAGTACTTATTATAAGTTCCTAATAACGTTACTATAATTAAATAAAAGCTATATTAAAAATAGCGCAGGCATAGCTCACTCGTAATGGGTTTTATAGAAAATCGGGTTTTGCTTGGAGCAGCGTTCCCGAGCCGAAAAGCTCTTCTTCTCAGAGTCGTCGAGCACTCCAAGGCTTCCGCCTCGTGCTAGGGAGGTTCCCTAGGCTTTTCGGGGGGTTTCGAGGCTAGAGAGAGGTTCTAGAGAGAGAGAGAGAGAGAGAGAGAGTAAAGAGAAGAAAGAATGAGAAATGTGTGAAGAAAATGAGGGTGGGAGAGGTTCTATTTATAGGGTGAAATATGGCTGAACTTGGTGCCACATATCACCATCTGGTGGCAAGACTTGGGGAGAAAGCAATGGCCAAGATTGTGCCACGTCACCTATTTTCGCACAACACACTTCCGATTTTTAAAATCCGCAATGTTTACATACGAGCTCCATTTTTGACATTCTTTATATCTACGCGTAGGTAAAAATAAGATCTAAAACTTTCATTTTGACTCTGTCGGCTAATTCTTGACCGATCTTAAATTTAACAGTACGAGAAGATTAGACTGTTAAATGACCGCAAAAAATTCGTAACTCCTTCATGCAGACTCCGTATTTTTCTATCTTTTTACTGTTGATTTTCTATTAATCAGATATTCAACTCTCATTCAGGTTGCGTAAGCCAAAAACCGCTCGAACTAAAATTCGAGTTTTGGGTCGTGCACTACTAAGTCAGATTCCTCATACGAAATCAGATTTGGGCGTTCTTTTTATAGACGCTCTCATGTTAACATATTCTGTGACTTTCATTTAGATCACTAAGGCTAAAAGTCTCTCTATCATAAATTTAATATTTACGTCTCCCTGTTGTCGTGTCGGTTCCATCATGAAACTTCAACGGGTCATAACTTCTTCGTTATAACTCGGATTGTGGCGCTCTTTATATGTATGGAAAACTTGACACATATTCTACAACTTGGTTAAGATTATTTATTCTAAATAATCTTTTGTCAAAAAGTCGTTTTCGACCCCTATTATCTCTAAATTGACTAGCCCGGATCTACGGGCGTTACAATTATCTCCCCCTTAAGATGATTACGTCCCTGAATCATCAACGAAACAGTGCTCACATGATGACTCCATACGTTATCTCTTCATCCTAAGTAATAACCGTAACTTTCATGTTTCTTCGAACGAGTATCTAGCTCTAAGACTTCCTGACTGCAGGCGGTGCCTGATCTTGGACCCGCTCTCAATCTCATGTTAGATTTCCAATCATAATTTTTATGTCGCAATCTCAATATTTATTGGAGACTCTTTCTTTAACAAACTTGAGATAATTTTCTTCCTTCGGTTATCATAATAGACCGACAGGTCATGTTCTACTGACCTCTCATCGTATGATGCATTACTTGGACTCAGGTCTTTTAGAGTCAAATTCCAAAACAGACTATACCTTCCTTCATGTTCTAATCACATCTTAAAATATAGTGTTTCTAGCTACAAGAAACTATCACGATACCTCTACCGATTGCTTTGATTATCTTTTATTTCAATCTTCCGACTTAAGTCAGATGCTATATCAAACTTGGTTCTATGAACCACATAACATACCCATCGCATTTAGACTCAATTAGATATGATACTAGGGTTGGAATAACAATCATATTCTTATTCATTACCGAAATGATGGTAACAACATACTTGAATAAAATGAAATCAATTACTAGCTTCTTGGTAACCTTGTGACTTTCCCTGATCCAAGTGTGAGTCATGTGCTTCCGGTAGTATATGCATCTATAACCTTTCACACCTACTCATACTCGTCCCAAGTATCGTCTCGCCGTTTTCCAATTAACCATAAAAAAATCACATAACAATTTGACACATCAGATAACAAAATGAAGGTTTTATATTATTCCTTGAAACGATTACATAGGTGTTCAAGTTCAACCTATACTATGACTCTAATAGGCTACACCTTCTTATACTATCCATATGGCTTCTTCATAACTTGATCCTCGGATATCCATCCTCACTCATGATTCCTTGCATTGCCATCTACTTCGTCAAGGATCATTTGGAATGGTCTTGCTTTTGGATTTAGCGGCGCATTTTTCCTTGCAGCTTCGTTCTTCTTGTTGGGTTTTGAGAAAACTAACACTCCTAAGTGTTCATGCAACCCTAAAGCCTTGAATCTATATTTACTATGAATACATGAAAGTTTGATTTTTCCAAGGTTCATAACCTATCTAGCAAGGCATGGGGAACATTAAACATAATGGCTAGAAGAATTACATACCTTTTGTTGTGAGTTGATTCCTTGGAGTTTGAGAGCATAACACCAATAATGTGGATGCCTCAAATGGAAATCACAAATCACCACAAACTTCAAAAAACCTTATGAGATTGTATGTTAGCTTATAGAAATCGGCCAACACCTTTTTCACAGACAACTAGTGTCATTTCAAGCATCATAAGCTCCTTTATAGAGTGTGGAGGATTAGGGTTATATCCATGTAAACCCTAATACCTGTGACTCTCCCTTTCTAATGATCCATGGGTTAAAAGCTCCATGGACTATCCATGGACTCCCATGCATGTCAAGCCCATTCCAAATGAGTATTAACCCACACTTATATAAATACAAAAGCCCATATTTAATTAGTTACATTTTTTATCACCAAATTAATTCTAAATTAATTTATGATCAATACTAATTATAATAATATTATTTCATATTAAAATATTATAACTTATAATATATTAACAAATCATAAACATATTATTCTCAAAAGGTTATCCAAATCGTTTGGGTGAAGTGCAACCCAAATGGACCATGTCGAGCCGGGTCAAGTGCATCTCAAATATTGTTATGGACTTAGACACCTTATCCAACAGTCTCCCACTTGGATAAGTCTAATAACTATATTTGAATATATGACTTCAGAAACCAACCGACAATCGTAGCTCTCAAAACTCTGTTGAACTATGTAGTGCCATTTTAGATGAGTGATCATATAATCCTATGTTCTAGATATCATCCAGACAAATACATGGAACAATGTCTTACTTATTGTCCAACAGTTTGTTTCTCGATTTTCGATTTGTTTGACATAGAACTTAAGTGAACAGATCAACTTAGTTCTGACCAGGCCCGGTACATGGGTCAACACAAAATCATCGAGTGGCCCAGATATTGCTTCTAATCCAAGAAGGAACAGATAAACTTCGACTCATATTCTTGTTCTACTACTTGTTGAATTATACACAAAGGCACGTTTTATAACATCGAGTTACCAATGTGTTTACGTACAATCAATGTATAAACAAATCATAGGCAACAAGTCATATCTATAAGTTTGAAGACTTATACGATATTACCGTCTCACGATCACTCGAGATAAATTCCATGAAGTGATGCAAGTGAGCGTGAGTTTATTCCAATACTCAGAACTTATGAGCACTCATGAATGTTTTAGCAACCATTGGTAAAACACCTTTAGTCATCTACAAGCCCAATTCATGACAGTCTTAATTCATACCTACTTCCGACGTATGACCGATTGTGGAAGTTTGAATAACTTAGTCATTCAGAAGGAGTAACCTAGTTATTATGGAAGTCAAAACATGCAAAAGGAAACACAAGATATGACATCCCCAAAATCACGGCCAGAAAAGACCGGTTTTGTTTATACTTTATTTCAAAATCAGAGTTATCTTTTAATAAAAGGGTTGCGGAATTTGTCCCAAAACAATAATATGATAAAGATTTATCAAAAGCATTTCCATAGAAATGTATTTCATTAAAAGACTCGGGATTTCATGTTCGTACAGATCAAAAGTATAAACAGTACAATATAAGCCTTACTACATTATTTCATATCTACAGGCCTATATCCGTAATCCCTCGTCCAAAACATCACACCTATGCTCATGCGCCACTACCTGTAATACATAAAACTGAGTGGGTCAGGCTTGGGAGCCTGGTGAGCACATAGGGTTTTCAACCCACAATAAATAAGTTTATTAATTTCATCAATCAACAATAACCCGATTACCCGTTCCCGTTATCCTCACTTTACGTCCCTAAACACCTATCATAAGGGACCTAGCCTAAGGATTATCATCGGGACGGACACTACTGCTAAGGGGATTCCTCAGCAATAAATGTCCTAATAGGCAACCATGTGGGGGATGGAGTACACCGATGAACACATCGTTCACAACACCTACAGGTTGCGAGCCTGCTAGTGTTCCACTGGACTGTCTAGAAGAGTCCGTGGTCGTCATCTATACTCCGCTAGATGACTGGATCAACAACAACAACATCGAGGCCTCTCATCATTTTATCACACAACACCTATTACATCTACCCATGTTTTACCCCAACATTTTCGTAGATATAAAATACATATACAGTTTAAATCATTGAAAACATGTATAACAACGTTCATCTAACGTAGATAGCAAGTATTCAGATAATATGCACACATAGCACGTAATTTATATAAAATACTTCATATCTATGTGTAAGCTGAAAGTAACTATGCACTCACCGGAAAAGATGGTGATTCCGAACTCAGACAGCGCTTCGCTTCTTAAAAAGAATTTTTCTTCGACGAAACCTAGTATTATTACCACTAGAGTTTAGTTTATTATTCGTCGAGACTAATTAATAGTCTAGCTATTATTATTATTATATAAGCGTCAAAAAAATACTTATATAACCCATAATAATAGCCCAAGTATTTATTATAAGTTCCTAATAACGTTACTATAATTAAATAAAAGTTATATTAAAAATAGCGTAGGCGTAGCTCACTTACAGCGGGTTTTATAGAAAACCGGGCTTTGCTTGGAGCAGCGTTCCCGAGCCGAAAAGCTCTTCTTCTCAGAGCCTTCGAGCACTCCGGGGCTTCCGCCTCGTGCTAGGGAGGTTCCCTAGGCTTTTCGGGGGATTTCGGGGCTAGAGAGAGGTTCTAGAGAGAGAGAGAGAGTAAAGAGAAGAAAGAATGGGAAAGGTGTGAAGAAAATGAGGGTGGGAGAGGTGGTATTTATAGGGTGAAATGTGGCTGAACTTGGTGCCACATGTCACCATCTGGTGGCAAGCCTTGGGGAGAAAGCAATGGCCAAGATTGTGCCACATCACCCATTTTCGCACAGCACACTTCCGACTTCTAAAATCCGTAACTTTCACATACGACCTCCGTTTTTGACGTTCTTTATATCCACGCGTAGGTAATAATAAGATCTACAACTTTCATTTTGACACCGTCAGCTAATTCTCGACCGATCTTAAATTTAACAGTACAAGGAGATTATACTGTTAAACGTCTGCGTAAAATTAATAACTTCTACATACGGACTCTGTTTTTGTCTGTCTTTTTACCGTTGATTTCCTATTAATGAGATCTTCAACTCTCATTTATGTTGCGTAAGCCAAAAACCGCTTGAACTAAAATTCGAGTTTCAGGCCGTGCACTGCTAAGCCGAATCTTAGAAAAATCATAACTTCTTCATACGAAGTCAGATTTGGGCGTTCTTTTTATCGATGTTCTTAGTTTTATATATTCTATGACTTTTGTTTAGATTGATAAGGCTAAAAAGTCTTCTATCGTAAATTCACTATTTACGTCTCCCGGTGCCGTGCCGGTTTTGCCGTAAAACTTCGGCGAGCCATAACTTCTTCGTTATAGCTCGGATTTCGGCATTCTTTATATGTACGGAAACCTTGAGACGTATTCTATAACTTTATGTAGAGATATTGGGATTATCTCACACTTTAATTTTGACGCTCATTTTTATTCTTTATTAATTATACATTTATAATTAAATAATAAACACATAAACACACATAATTCACATAATACTCAAATATTTTATATTTATTACTTCAAAAAGAGTTACAATAGTTGACCTAGACTATTACATTGACAAAAATGCTTAGCCCTGAAAACCCGGGCGTTACAATTCTCTCCCCCTTATGATGATTCCGTCCCGGAATCATGCATCAGCAAACAGATGTGGATAGCGACTCATCATGTCATCCTCTGTTTCCCAAGTGAGATTTGGCCCATTCGAATGTTTCCATCGGACTAGCACCAAGTTGACCATCTTGCGTTGTAACTTCTTAGTCTTACGGTCAATAATTGCCTCAGGCTCTTCGATCAGCCTTTTATTCTCATCCATCCTTAATTCCGAGATTGGAATTATGTCGGGAACATCTCCCATGAATTTCCTCAAATAACACACATGGAAGGTGTTATGAATACCATTGAGTTCTTCGGGCAATTCCAGCTTGTGAGCTTGGTTCCCAATCCTCTGAAGAACTTTGAATGGTCCAATAAACCTTGGACTCAACTTTCCTCGTTTCCCAAATCGTATAAGTCCCTTCCACGGTGAGACTTTAAGTAAAACGGAATCCCCAACTTCGAAGGTTATCGGTCGTCTTTTCTTGTCGGCATAGCTCTTCTGACGATCCTGAGCTGCTAACATTCTTTCCCTAATCACCTTCAATTTCTCAGCAGTCTCATGGACTATCTCGGGGCCCATAAACTGCTTCTCTCCGGCTTCAAGCCAACAAGACGGCGTACGACACTTCTGCCCATACAAGGCTTGATAAGGAGCCATCTTGATGCTCGAGTGAAAACTATTGTTGTAGGAAAATTCTACCAGAGGTAAGTGCTCGTCCCAATTCCCTTGGAATTCGAGGGTACATGCTCTCAGCATATCTTCCAACGTCTGAATCGTTCTTTCACTCTGACCATCAGTTTGCGGATGGTAAGCAGTACTCAAACACAACTTTGTACCCAACTCCTCTTGTAGACTCCTCCAAAACCTCGATGTGAAACGACTATCACGATCTGACACAATAGTAAGAGGGACACCGTGAAGTCTTACAATTTCCTTCACGTAAGCATTTGCGAGCTTATCCATAGACCACTTCTCGTTGGCTGCTATGAAGTGTGCACTCTTGGTGAAACGATCCACGACTACCCAAATCATGTCGTGACCATTCTTCGTTCTGGGCAGTTTAGTCACAAAATCCATGGTGATGTCTTCCCATTTACCCATGGGTACAGGTAAGGGTTCTAAACTCCCATACGGTTTTTGATGTTGTGCCTTAACCCTCGCACATGTTACGCACTCAGCCACATACTTCGCAACATCGAGCTTCATCGTCGGCCACCAGTAGTAGGGTTTTAGGTCCCTATACATTTTAGTGCTACCGGGATGAATCGAGTACATGGTCTTGTGTGCTTCTTCCATTAGAAGATCTCTTATTCCTCCCGTCTTAGGTACCCAAATTCGATCTTGGAATACCTTCAGTCCTCGACTGTTCGTACCGAACACTAACGTTTTTCCCAAACGTTCTTCCTTTCGGTCATTCTTTTCTAAGGCTTCTTCTTGAGCTTTCCTGATACTTTCCACAATCGTCGAGACGACTTCAATTCTTAACGCTCTTGGCCTTCTTCTTTCAAGATTGACTTTCCGACTGAGAGCATCAGCAACAATATTTGCTTTACCTGGGTGGTAAAGTATCTCACAGTCGTAGTCCTTGAGAAGTTCTAGCCAGCGTCGTTGCCTCATGTTCAACTCCTTCCGATTAAAGAGATACTGGAGACTCTTATGATCAGTGAAGAGCTTGCACTTCGTGCCGTAGAGGTAATGCCTCCATATCTTTAAGGTGAATACTACCGCTGCCAACTCCAGATCATGAGTGGGGTAGTTCTTTTCGTGCTCTTTCAATTGTCGAGATGCGTATGCTATCACCTTTTCTCTTTGGGTCAGAACACAACCTAACCCGACTCCAGATGCATCACTATAAACTGCAAAATCTTCGACTCCATCGGGTAGAGAAAGTATCGGCGCTTCACATAACTTCTTCTTTAGCTTCTCGAACGCCTCATCGTGTTTCTCACTCCATGTATACGTAGCTCCTTTATGGGTCAAAGCTGTTAATGGAGCAGCTATCGAAGAAAAGCCTTGGATAAATCGTCGGTAATATCCGGCTAATCCTAGAAAGCTTCGAATCTCCGTGGGATTCTTCGGACGTTCCCACTTCATTACAGCTTCGATCTTGGCAGGGTCAACCATTATTCCTTCTTGGTTAACAACATGACCCAAGAATTGGACTTCCCGTATCCAAAAGTCGCATTTGGAGAACTTTGCAAAAAGCTTCTCCTTCTTTAACACCTCCAACACTTCTCGTAGATGCTTGCCATGCTCCTCCTGGCTTTTCGAGTAAATGAGAATGTCGTCGATGAACACTATCACAGATTTATCGAGGAATGGTTTACAAACCCTATTCATCAAATCCATGAATGCTGCGGGAGCATTGGTTAGTCTGAACGACATAACCAAGAACTCGTAGTGTCCATATCTTGTTCTGAATGCAGTCTTCTCAATATCCTGCTCTCTCACCTTCAGCTGATGATATCCTGACCTAAGATCGATCTTTGAGAAGTAGCTCGAACCTTGCAGCTGATCGAATAGATCATCAATCCTCGGTAATGGATACTTGTTCTTCACCGTTGCCTTATTCAACTCTCGGTAGTCTATGCACATCCTCATGCTTCCGTCCTTCTTCTTCACGAATAACACCGGAGCTCCCCAGGGTGATGAACTAGGTCGAATGAAACCGCTATCCAACAGCTCCTGAAGTTGCATCATGAGCTCCTTCATCTCCGTCGGTGCTAATCGGTAAGGTGCCTTTGCTATCGATGTTGTTCCTGGTAATAAGTCTATACGAAATTCTACTTGCCTATCAGGTGGTAATCCAGGAAGATCTTCGAGAAAGACTTCCGGATAATCGCACACAACCGGTATATTCTGCACCTCTTTCTTTTCTTTCTTAGCATCGATTACGAATGCCAAGTACGATGCACATCCCTTGGACAAACATTTCCTAGCTTTCATCAAGGATATGATTCCAGAACTCACTCTGAGTTTGTCCCCGTACACCATAAATGATTCCTTTCCGGGTGGGTTTATCCTAACTATCTTCTTTCGGCATAATATCTCGGCATCGTTGGCGCTAAGCCAATCCATACCCAAAACGATGTCGAAACCGTTTAACTCTATGGGTAATAGTTCCTCCTGGAATTCGTTTCCGTTTAGGTCAATGACGATGTTCCTAATACGATTACTAACAGGTACGAATTTGCCACTGGCAACTTCTACAATTAGGGAGTTATCAAGTTTTTCTACAGGTAATGCTAATTTCGCACTAAATTTATGCGACACAAAGGAGTAGTTGGCTCCGGAATCAAACAGTATATTTGCAGGCAAACCATTTACAAGAAAGGTACCTGAAGCGACGTCTGCTGCCTCCTTTGCAGCCTCAAGCGTCATCTGGAAGGCTCTCGCCTTCGGCTTTGATGGTATGTTGGGTCTTCCTGCCTCCTTCTTCTTCGGGCAGTCCTTCAAAATGTGCCCTTCTTCATTACACCCATAACAGGCCTTCTGGTTAAGAGTGCATTCGTTGGCATAGTGCCCAGGCTTTCCGCATTTGTAACAAGTGACCCCTCCATCACACTTCCCAGAGTGCTTCTTCTTGCACTTGTCACACCACTTTGCTTCTGATCCTCCTCCTCTCGAACTAGACTTCGAGAATCTACCTTTCTTACCGGACCTCGAGGATCCGTCAAATTTCCGTTTCTCTCCCACTTCCGCTCTCTCCAGACCCTTTTCTCGTATCTGGGTCTCCACATTCTTAGCAGCCCAGATGGCAGCTTTCAGAGTGGTAGTTTGCTTAACCATTGGACCGAAGTCCGCTGGTAATCCGAGGGCAAATTTGTTAACCTTGGAGAGTTCAGTTGGGACGAGGTGTGGAACAAGCTTCATTTTCTCAGTAAAGCTTGCAGCGTATTCAGTAACGCTCATTCTTCCCTTCTTCAGATTCTGGAATTCGTTGCTGATCTCCAGAAGATCCTGCTCAGAGCAGTATTGCATCTTCAACTGTACCAGAAAATCCTCCCACGACATTTTGCTTGCTTCACCTTTGGGCATTGAATCAGCTAATAGCTTCCACCAGCTTAGTACTCCAGATTTCAATAGAGGAACTGCAAGAGCAGTCTTCTGCCTATTGCTACACTCGCAACTCTCAAACATTGTCTCCATCTCAGAGATCCAGTTCATGACTTCCACCGGCGTCGGGCTTCCGGGTAGACTCGGTGGCTTGGATGCCATGAAATCCTTGTATTTGCATCCACGTCCATCATTTCCTCCATCCTGGTGGTTTTGCCTAACTATCGGTGGGTTGGCTTGACCAATAGTCCCACTGTAGTTTCCTTCTTCAGTCTGCCCTTCGTTTAACTCGGGCTGTTCGAGCTGAATAGTCGCTTCCTCTCGATTTTGCTGGAGCAAACGCCTGGTTTCCTCCATTTGACGATCCAACATTGCCTGGATCATCGCTTGCACTCCGGCCATCGTTATTGGTCCGGCAGCGGCTTCCACAACTGGTATTTGCTCGATCACGGGGGGTTGGTGTCCGTTCCCATTTGCGTTTACGTTTCCGCTACGGGTCCTTACCATCTTGATCTATATACCGAATAAGGTGGATTTAGATCTTTATTTAGGAGAGACGTTTTAAATCGTCCTTATCACTCCGAAACGTTTACATGCTAGTTCTAATATCGTAGTCGTACGTTTAGAATCCTAAACACATAAGGTTCCAGATCCGGTCGGCAACAGACCATAGATCCCGAACAAAATAACAGCATATCATGCATAAAACATTTAGCACATAAAAGCATTTTAGGCACAATTCCTAAAATAAGCTAGTGCTCACACCTCATAATCATCGCTTAGCATTCTAAGTTTAAGTCTAGAAATCCTACAAATTCCTAGTTCGCTTAAACTAATGCTCTGATACCAACTGTGACATCCCCAAAATCACGGCCAAAAAAGACCGGTTTTGTTTATACTTTATTTCAAAATCAGAGTTATCTTTTAATAAAAGGGTTGCGGAATTTGTCCCAAAACAATAATATGATAAAGATTTATCAAAAGCATTTCCATAGAAATGTATTTCATTAAAAGACTCGGGATGTCATGTTCGTACAGATCAAAAGTATAAACAGTACAATATAAGCCTTACTACATTATTTCATATCTACAGGCCTATATCCGTAATCCCTCGTCCAAAACATCACACCTATGCTCATGCGCCACTACCTGTAATACATAAAACTGAGTGGGTCAGGCTTGGGAGCCTGGTGAGCACATAGGGTTTTCAACCCACAATAAATAAGTTTATTAATTTCATCAATCAACAATAACCCGATTACCCGTTCCCGTTATCCTCACTTTACGTCCCTAAACACCTATCATAAGGGGATTCCTCAGCAATAAATGTCCTAATAGGCAACCATGTGGGGGATGGAGTACACCGATGAACACATCGTTCACAACACCTACAGGTTGCGAGCCTGCTAGTGTTCCACTGGACTGTCTAGAAGAGTCCGTGGTCGTCATCTATACTCCGCTAGATGACTGGATCAACAACAACAACATCGAGGCCTCTCATCATTTTATCACACAACACCTATTACATCTACCCATGTTTTACCCCAACATTTTCGTAGATATAAAATACATATACAGTTTAAATCATTGAAAACATGTATAACAACGTTCATCTAACGTAGATAGCAAGTATTCAGATAATATGCACACATAGCACGTAATTTATATAAAATACTTCATATCTATGTGTAAGCTGAAAGTAACTATGCACTCACCGGAAAAGATGGTGATTCCGAACTCAGACAGCGCTTCGCTTCTTAAAAAGAATTTTTCTTCGACGAAACCTAGTATTATTACCACTAGAGTTTAGTTTATTATTCGTCGAGACTAATTAATAGTCTAGCTATTATTATTATTATATAAGCGTCAAAAAAATACTTATATAACCCATAATAATAGCCCAAGTATTTATTATAAGTTCCTAATAACGTTACTATAATTAAATAAAAGTTATATTAAAAATAGCGTAGGCGTAGCTCACTTACAGCGGGTTTTATAGAAAACCGGGCTTTGCTTGGAGCAGCGTTACCGAGCCGAAAAGCTCTTCTTCTCAGAGCCTTCGAGCACTCCGGGGCTTCCGCCTCGTGCTAGGGAGGTTCCCTAGGCTTTTCGGGGGATTTCGGGGCTAGAGAGAGGTTCTAGAGAGAGAGAGAGAGAGTAAAGAGAAGAAAGAATGGGAAAGGTGTGAAGAAAATGAGGGTGGGAGAGGTGGTATTTATAGGGTGAAATGTGGCTGAACTTGGTGTCACATGTCACCATCTGGTGGCAAGCCTTGGGGAGAAAGCAATGGCCAAGATTGTGCCACATCACCCATTTTCGCACAACACACTTCCGACTTCTAAAATCCGTAACTTTCACATACGACCTCCGTTTTTGATGTTCTTTATATCCACGCGTAGGTAATAATAAGATCTACAACTTTCATTTTGACACCGTCAGCTAATTCTCGACCGATCTTAAATTTAACAGTACAAGGAGATTATACTGTTAAACGTCTGCGTAAAATTAATAACTTCTACATACGGACTCTGTTTTTGTCTGTCTTTTTACCGTTGATTTCCTATTAATGAGATCTTCAACTCTCATTTATGTTGCGTAAGCCAAAAACCGCTCGAACTAAAATTCGAGTTTCAGGCCGTGCACTGCTAAGCCGAATCTTAGAAAAATCATAACTTCTTCATACGAAGTCAGATTTGGGCGTTCTTTTTATCGATGTTCTTAGTTTAACATATTCTACGACTTTTGTTTAGATTGCTAAGGCTAAAAAGTCTTCTATCATAAATTCACTATTTACGTTTCCCGGTGTCGTGCCGGTTTTGTCGTAAAACTTCGGCGGGCCATAACTTCTTCTTTATAGCTCGGATTTCGGCATTCTTTATATGCACGGAAACCTTGAGACATATTCTACAACTTTATGTAGAGATATCGGGATTATCTCACACTTTAATTTTGACGCTCATTTTTATTCTTTATTAATTATACATTTATAATTAAATAATAAACACATAAACACACATAATTCACATAATACTCAAATATTTCATATTTATTACTTCAAAAAGAGTTACAATAGTTGACCTAGACTATTACATTGACAAAAATGCTTAGCCCTGAAAACCCGGGCGTTACACAAGAAGAATTGAATCCAATATGGTCTCAATACTTATGAATATGAATAAAACACCTTTTATCCATCACCATATTGATTACACATTATTCTGTTTCAATTTATCAACTTAACACTTGAATTAAAACAATAGTTGTCCCATGCTCCAAGCATGTACACTATGTTTTCTAAACAATAGTCATGTCATACTCCAAGTACGCACACTATGTTTGTCTATGATCCTTACTTTGTGAAGTAGATCAATTGAACATGATTCTAATGATGCTCATTTCACAATCCCAAATCCTTACCGTAAATGTAAGAGTATCAAATTCTTGTCATTTACTGTCATCTGTTAGATTTTAAACTCATATGCATTGATCCTCTTGCAATGACTATGCATGAACGTCACAAAGACTTGACAACTGACATTACAAAGTATTCTAGTGGATATCAATTCCATGGAAACGAAGTCTCACATTCAAAATACATTCCTTTGAATATCCTTATTGCATAAAAGTTTCTAACTTTATCATAGATTCTTAATATCCAACTCCTAATATGGAAAACATTTCCATATTCCATTTTGACAATCACTTCTGAACAAGAGCTACCTCTTTTCAGAATATGTCAATATGCCCCTCTCCAAAATTTAACATCATACTTCTAACTGTCCATGAGAAACCAATCTTAGGTAAACCTCAGATTATTCTCGACAACTGCTTAATCATTTCAGTCATATCCAGTTCTATTCCTTTTTTCCTCTTAATGATCTAGGCATTTAAAAAAAAAAATAGAATGGGTAGATATTGTAGGACATGTGATCGATCCTATACCCGAAGCATATGGAACATGATTCATGATGTCTCACATAAAGACATGATACTATATCAATCTTTTGCTATAATATTTTATTTTCCATGTTTTCAAAAATCGACTATGAAGAGGGATGCCGTAATCATAATCGAAATTTGAGAACACAATATATATAGAGTTCCCTCATGTTGAACCATTCTAACATGAAATTCATATATATATATATATATATATATATATATATATATATATATATATATATATATATATATATATATATATATATATATATATTCTTGACTAAAGATGATTAAAATCTCAAACTAAACTTTTAGGATTGAAATGAAGTATAATCTCCTCTCCCTTAATTATAGCAAAACAACCTTTTAGGATTGAAATGAAGTATAATCTATTCTCCCTTAATTATAGCAATACAACCTTTTTTCAAGCGAAACTTTTGTTTTCTATAGTTAACAATACTTATCATTACGCTCCCACTAGCATAATAATTATTTAACATAACAATTATGCTTCCACTAGCTTTGACATGTACTCAGAAATTGACTTCTAGAAATCAATACTTTATTGACTTTCATCACCAAAGTTCAAACTTCTGATACGAGATGCTTTGACAAACTTTATCTAAGCTACTCAGACTCATACATCTTTCCTTAAAATAGCTCACATGCGTGTTTAAAAAATTATGAAGAGAGATGTAGTAATCATAATGTTTAGACCTTTTTTCCATTTCTCACAAGTCCATGTTAGTGTGCCGATTAACCACACACACTCCACTAACGACTTGAGAATGCAAATATCATAATTGCTATCTACTTAAAATATACTTAGTGAAAGCATTTCCTTACCATCATTTTCATGAATCAGAAAGAAACCTTATGACACTTAGATTTTATGGTTTTTGTGTTCCTATCTATGTGAATTTGTCAAAACCATAATCACAAGACAAGGTTAGTGACAAACTCAAACTCATATGAATTGAACTTGTTCAATCTTGATTTCATGTCTCTTGGTAGCGCAAGGGCCCACAATTGCTTCCAAGTTGTTATGCACACAATTGAGAACTCACAGGACTTATATACATACTCAACTTTAATGGAATAGGCACAGAGGCAATAATTATGTCAACACTATAGGTTACAAACCTCAAGTCGTGTGATAGCGATAAACTATAGGGTTTATCCTTGATTAGCTCTTGAAACATTAAAGACCTTTAAGACTCTCACTGTCCTTTTGACATAAGTTTCTCTTTGTCAAGAACCATTCCTTGACAACCAACCAAATATTCAAGAGTCAGTGCGGATTCTTATCAAGATAAACACTTCACACAATTAGCCTTAGTTGGTCTTTGTTTTATCCAAAACATCACAACTTACCAATTTCAAATGTACACGAGTAGAAAACATTTTACTCTTACATTTGACAAGTGTTGTAAACCTTTTTTAAGATGTGTCACTTAAATTACAATCTTGGAGCATGACTCTAAGACTTGTTTTGGAACGAAGTATGTATCACTTCCTTGATTTAACCATTTCAATAATTCATGACTCCTCTTCTTAGCCACAAGAATGCACTAAGATGTCCCCAAAGGACGAATTGTGATATGGTCTCACAATCATTAAGATGATCATAACACATGATATTAAAGTACTCTCCCATATTTCCAGATTTGAAAAACTTTTATCTTTCTGCCAAATTTGATTCTTCCCATTCGTTCTGCCATACATCGAAACTTTTCCATTGTTTCATAATTATACTTAAACTATTAAGTATAACCATATTTACTAAACTTTAGTAAATCATGACGAATAGTCTTATCGATCCTTTTTGGTGGACTTTGACCTGCACCCACCCACTGTACCCGATCCTTTAGTCATTCACCTGACTCACATATACATGTGGTCAGGGAATTAGTCTTAACTTTCCAAAAAATGAAGATTCTCACTCATCATGCAATTCAACTTGCATGATTCTAAGTTTCGTTTCAATTGAAACTTGAATGATGAGAGAATTCATTAATGCTAGAATTCATTATTTGGTAAATTTAGATACTACCACAGATGAAAGAATCAAATTCATTAATGCTAGAAACATATAAATATTAACTTTCCATAAATACCATTGCAATGAGATATAATATAAAGTAAAACAAAAATTTTATTTATTTATAAATGCGGAAAAACTTTTCCCTTAGAATGCAACTTTAAATGGAAACTATGCTATTACATATTTGTCTTTCGTTGATACTTTCTGACTCGCCAATCCAAACCCGACACGATTGTCATCCCTATCTTGTACCATTAACATTAATATACTTCTGAAATCCAAAATCCGAAATAGCCTCATCTCATACTTGATGGTTATTTCGTTAAAAAAAATTCCTGCATCCATATTGATCATTTTTATGAATGTCCTTAAAAATTCTTACGATTTCAGATTAATTGGCTAAATATTTGTTTATAAGTTGAAAAGATATTATGCATATTTTGTAAAAGAATAATATTGTTACATAGTTACATAATTGAAAAAACCGGTGATGCATAAATAATTACTTAAAGCACTTCCCTTAAAATATATGATTATTCAAATGGCAATTCAACAAAGTTTAGTAATTACTTAACCCACAATTCGACACCTCACACCTCATTTGTTTTTTTTTTTTTGTTGCAAAACTCAAGTGGCAATTTTCGTAATATTTGATCCACCAATGGTCTCTTTTGCATTGCGTTTGTTAAAAGTTAAAACCCACGTCCCCGCACCTTTCCACATTCGGCTTTCTCTCTCTCTAGTTTTCTGTGAGAGAAAACATCTGTAACAATGGCGGAAATTGTACGGAAGCATGGACATCGTACGTCGATGAATAGACGCGATGAAGATGGAAAAGAAAAATGGGCGAAGCATTACTCTTCGAATCACCAGATACTGTTAGTTGGAGAAGGAGATTTCTCCTTTTCTCTGAGTCTGGCGATGTCATTTGGCTCTGCCTCAAACATTGTCGCCACTTCTCTCGACTCTTATGGTAATCAATCCTTACTGCTTTTATCATCTATTAAATCGCCGTTTCCAATCCTAAAAAGTCAATAAGTTTCCATAATCAGCTTGATGCATCATTATATTTGTTAAGATTGTAGGCCTATTTTTTTTTTTTTTTTTTAAGCCGTTCCTCCATGGTTAATGCTGAAAGCGTATATTGACTGTGATAAATTTGATCCTTCACATTTGTGTTAAACATTTAGTTATTTGTTTGTATCAAGCTCTTAGTTCTGATTTCAAAGTTTTCAACCCATTTGTATAAAGATGGGTTCATTATGTTATTTGTATCAAATTCTTTTGGAAGTTCATTTACGTTACATTTTAGTGGTTTATAAACAATGGATAAGTAAAACTAAGTTTAATGATTTGGTATAGATATGAATAGTGTAAAACTCTTTTGATGTTCACCGTCTATCCACACTGTTCATTGTAGTGCATATACCTTTTTTCCAACATAAATTATTAAATTGTTTAAAATAACGTTTGTAAGTTTAATATCTATTGATTTGTTATTAATTGAAATGATCCCTTTTGGGAAGCATGGTTTTCGTGGGTTTTTGGGAATGTTTTATGATTGGAGCAAAATTTGATTTTTCCTAGATATTCTTATCAAGAAATACAATAGAGCAAAATCAAACTTAGGAATCCTGCGTTATTTTGGAGCTCAACTATTACATGGAGTTGATTCAATCAACATGAAACTTCATACCGATCTTCGAATCCGAAAGTTTGACCGAATTGTATATAATTTTCCACATGCCGGTTTTCTAGGGAAAGAAAGTGACCACTTGGTCATCATGTAAGCTTCATTTTACTTGAAACTTTTCAAACTCCATAAATATTTATTTTTCCTCTAAATTTCAAAGTTCTTTTTGCTTTACTCATAGGATGCACAAAAATTTGGTTCGTGGTTTCTTCATGAATGCAATCGACATGTTGCTTCCAAACGGTGAAGTTCATGTAACTCACAAGACTGCTCCCCCGTTTGACTCATGGAATATCGAAGAACTGGCAACTCAAAGTGGTTTAACATTGATTGAATGCATCGATTTCAAGATTGAAGATTATCCTGGTTATAACAACAAAAGAGGAGATGGTAAGGATTCCGACCTTCCATTTCCTTTAGGGAAGTGTTGTACTTTTAAATTCATATTGTCTTCACAAGCCATGGAATATTTAACCACTTCACACCATAGAAGAAACCCTCAACAACCTCAAGAAATTCCATTACAAAGAGGAAATGCGAGGATGGATTCGAATCCTTCATCAGTTATGATGAAGAGCAAGGAATGCTTTTGGATTTTCAGGGAGTATTTCAATCACGCGCGACTGACATCTGGGAAAGCTGATGACTTTCTTACATATTCTGTTAAGGACATGCTAAGAATCGGATTTGAAAGATACAAAGCAGAAAATCATGGAAAACCCTTGGATGGTTATGTAGATCTTTTAAAAGAGCTTCATAGCTTAAGTAAACAGAGGGTCACATTCTTGCAAAAGTGGTTGATGGAAATGGATCACTATCGCTTGTAAGGTCTGATTGGAAAAAAAAAAAAAACATGTAAACTGTGATTTCTGGCTTTTATGTTTTTTTTAATGGAAATATATCACGTGGGCACCACATCAGAAATTTATTGAAACAGAATTAAAATTTACTGATCTAAAATGTATAATCAGAAATTTAGAGTATTTTGGAGTTTCAAAATTAAGTTTTGGTATGGGATCAAGTCAAGAAGGCTATACACTGCGTTGACAGAGAGAAAATGTTCCTTTTTTATGTTTCGCTAACCCTACGATTATCACAGGGTATCCTTGGTGTATATTTTGGGATATTAAAAAAGTGTATTTTCCGAATATATATATATATATATATATATATATATATATATATATATATATATATATATATATATATATATATTTGGGACAATGAAAACTTCAATAATCAATAAAAAATATATACATACATTTTTATTTACTTTTCGAAATTCGAAAAACATAGTTTTTAGTTTGATCCATGGCTTAAATAACTATATGTCAAATAGAGGCCCATAAACGCCGGTTTTAACCGGTTATAAGAAAACCGGTTTCTAGTTAAAAAAAAACGGTTCCAAACCAATGGGTCGGTTATTTTTAGATTAGTTCTTAAAAAAACAGTTTTAAAATAAACTGGTTCAATAAGTGCATCTCTATGTTCAAATGATGTTGCAAAAGAGTTTTCTGGGTTTAAAATCAAGTGAATTAACATTTTGATGTCCTTGACAATAACGATTTTTGTTTTCATGTCTTGGTGTAGTTGAGAGAAAATTTCAAATTATATACCATTAACGGTGAGTTCAAAATCCAAATTAGACCATTTCTCTTTTAAATTCGGTGATCATTTTGGTAATGAGAAAAAAATATTACTATATTAGGATATGGTCACTTGTGAATATCTGCTATATTAAAGAGTGTTACACTCTTACTATAGGATAGAACATATTCACCAATATTTCATTATTCAATTTGTATAGTATTAGCCTATGTATCATTTTGTTATATATTTAATTTATATGTTCATCATTCTATATACATATACGTAATGGTGGTTTGTTTGAAAACATCCAATTCCAAAAAAGCAAATATGAAATTTAGTTTGAAATGTGACCTGAAACGGAAGCCATAAACAAAATTCGATTTCGTTTTGATTTAAAGATATTGGTTTTTTCACAGCCAACTCAAATATGAAGAAGGTGATTGGCATTGCATAAAATATAAAATAACTTATATTTTTCCTGTAATGATCGCTTATACACATAATTTTTATTTCTATTTGACATGAAGCTATGAACTAAAAAACAAACATGTTATTTTGATGCCCAATGCAGATAAGGTGTTTTGGGCTACAAAGAGTGACAAATGGCAAATGCCAATATCAATTAGTCGACCATTACTTTTATAAAAATGATTTTGATTTTAAATTGGCGTTTTGGATAAATTGTTTCTTTCACGTTGTTTTTGGTAAATTCGTTAAAGTGTTACTTTTGATACATAAAATGTTTAATTTTTTTATTTGGTTTGAAAACACTTTTAATACATAAAATGTTTAATTTTTTTTATTTGGTTTGAAAACATCTAGATATGAAAATTAGCTTCAAAATTTGACCGATTAAAATATTGGTTTTCCAAAGCAAAGTCGAATACACCTAGCCATATATAGTTCGTAGTTGTGACGTTTCGTATAAAATCCTATTGTTATCTTCATAAACGTTTGTGATATCTTATATTAGCACAGCTACAAATCTACAATGCATTCCAAAAAACATAGGAAAGCCAGGAATCACATTTCACAGTTGTTTTTCTAGATCCCAAAATATATACGAGCACTTGGACACAAAAAAGTGTGATCCACATGAAGCAAAAAGAGAGCACAAGCTGACCTCTTAATTAATACTGATGATCAATTTCCCATAATCTGTTTCGCAAGAATACTAGCCTCCTTCTGCTTAAATTCCAAAGCTCTTCCAAATGATTTAAATAACCATCCAACGGTTTCCCAAAATCATCTGCATTGTATCTTTCAAACCCTAATCTCAGCATGTCCGGAACATCATACGGAAGAAATAATCAGGTTCCCCAAAGGTGGATCGTGCATGATTGAAATACTCCTTGAAAATCCAAAAACAATCACCACTTTGCAAAGGATTCATAACAATCTCTTCATTCGCTCTTTGTAATGGAATTTCTTGAGGTTTTTGACGCATTAGGTTCATGGTTTTTGAAGTTACTATGAATTTAAAAGTATTGCATTCCCCTAGAGGAAATGCCCGATCGGGATTCCTACCAGCTCCTCTTTTGTTGTTGTAACCGGGATAATCTTCAATCTTGAATTCGACACATTGAATCAATGTTAAACCACTTTGAGTTGCCAATTCTTCAATATTCCATGAGTCAAACGGGCGAGCAGCCTTGTGTGTCACATGAATTTCACCGTTTGGACGCAACATGCCACTTGCGTTTCTCAAAAAACCACGTACCAAATTTCTATGCTTCCTACAATTAGAGATTCATAATTTACAAATTTCTTTTGGTTTTATATACGAAAAGACTGATGGATTGTTTGAAACAAGAAAAGAAGCTTACATGATGACCAAGTCATCACTTTCCTTCCCTAAAAAACCAGCATGTGGGAAATTGTATACAATCCGGTCAAACTTCCGCATTCGAAGATCCGTGTGAAGCTTCATTATGGTTGAATCAACTCCGTGTAATATTTGAGCTCCAAAATTACACAACATTTCTAGGTTTGTTTTTGCTCTCTTGTATTTCTTCATAACAACATCTATTAATATATTAAGCCACAACCATAATTAACAGTTTAACAATTAATTAACACCAATACCTTACGCATTTAAAACAAAAAAATTGACTCTCATGCTATTTTTGACTCCTTTCATATTTTAATGTTTTTAGTTTTATCGTTTCAATTATAACCAATAACATGTCCACAAATTTGATACAAAAAAACTAAAAGAGTGTAAAAATTGGGGTTTAACAATTGTACTGCCTAAGGATATTAATTATTCGAAGTCTTTTAATAGGTTTAAGAACTCAATTACTTTGATGCCATATTTGGTACAACACAATATTTACGATTAAGTACAAATATAAGTCACCAAAACTTATTATTGAATTCTTAACCCTCAAACTTTTTTCAGTGGGTTTAAGCACCGAAGTTTATGATCAAATTTATTGGGATTCCTAATTTCTTATATGTAAATGCTTCGAGAAAAACAAAATAAACCTTTCATTATTTACTACCGGAGATACTTAACGAGAAAATATGCTCATGTCTGCCAAATAGAATGCATCAAGTGATCATGTGAACCCTAGATTTAACAGATGATCAAAGGAGTAGGGATTCGTTACCATAAGAATCGAGAGAAGATGCTACGATGTTGGAAGCAAACCCAAAAGACGTCGCCAAACTCAGAGAAAAAGAGAAATCTCCTTCTCCAACCAACAGTATTTGATGGTTCGAAGAGTAATGCTTCGCCCATTTTACTTCCCCGAGTTCATCGTTTCCGTTCACTGACGTTCGCCGTTCATGCGTCCGTACAATTTCCGCCATTATCACCGATTATCTGTCTGACATAAAATACTCCAGGGAGAAAGACGGGGGCGGAAAGGTGCAGGAACGTGGGTTACCAACTATCAACGTAAGCTATCTAATTCAAAAAGGACAAACAACTGCACCAAAAAATTACCAAATTGCCACTTAACATTTCGAAAAGGGATGCTGTGAGAACCAAATTGGCATGGCTTGACTCCTCGTACGGATAAATATGATTAAGACAACCTATCACGATTCGATTGCCGCCATCCGGTCATCGTCAGGCCATATCGCCATAATATATAGCTATGGTTAATTGGTTATGGTTCCAATTAGACCCTTCGACTTTGGGAAATTACCTAAATTATAAATATGGGATAGTCTATAAGAAACTTGTACGATTTGATTTAATTGGTACCTTGTTTTATTTTCTTGAAGTATGAGGGCATAAGGTGTATA
Organism: Lactuca saligna; assembly: GCF_052625555.1. Classification (NCBI taxonomy): domain Eukaryota; kingdom Viridiplantae; phylum Streptophyta; class Magnoliopsida; order Asterales; family Asteraceae; genus Lactuca; species Lactuca saligna. Next base: position 182,590,823 of record NC_136423.1, read on the forward strand.
TTGTCGGGTTTAACAAGCAAACTATCAACATTTCGCAAGGGTAGCCTGGTTACCCCACGTTCCATGTCATTTACCACGTTATTAATTAGACAAAATTGCAAGTTTTGTCTATATGGTATCTCAAAAATTGGATGTTTGGTCTAAAAATTTTTGGGTTTCTACCAGTGGTCCAAAATGTTTGATTTGTTGTGAAATTGGTTCAAAGGCTTAACAGCCGTTTGTACCCTCCGTTTGTTTAAGGGTATTTCTGTCCAAAATGATTGATCTTGTAAAATATTTGTCAAATAAGGGTAACTTTTGAATAAATTAAATTCAAGTTTGATTCCACTTTGACTTTTGACTGGTCAAAATAGGAACCCGATTAGAAAGGGGTTAAGGGATTTTTTTTGTTCGTCATTTGATCGATCGTCAAGGGGAACGCAAAGGAAACATATACAGAACACGAAGGGAAGAACGAAGGCATAATTGATTTGGAGGAAGAGGAGATTGGAACGGGAATGAACCGAAGGCAGTCAAGAAGAAGGCACACAAAGTCAGCGAAGGTTCGATCGTTCTTCTGGCTGAAGGAAGGGGGTCCGCTGGCTTCTGATTTTTCCTCAATTTATTAGCAATCAACGATGGCCTCCGTGATTCGACTTAGGCCGAAGAAGAGGAAGAGAAAGGAGGATGCAACGAGGGGTGTTAGGAGGTGGTAGTCAATGACTCATTCTTCTTCTACTCCAGTCGTGAGGTGCGATGGGGAAAAATGAAGGGCACGGTAGTAGCGACTGGCGCCATTGGAGGCTGTGTTTGGTGGTCAGGCAGCCACGAGGAAGGGAGGTGTAGGTGATCGGTCGTTGGCTGGGAGAAGCACCTCCGATGCTTCACTATTTCGCATTAAAGGTGCCTCTTTTGTCTCGACTGGAAGGTACAATGGTGAGGGATCAAAAGGGAGCTTGTCGCCTCCCGTGTTTGCTTCGGGGAACTGCATGGGGATTTGGGGATTTGGCGGTAGATATCAATTAATTAGGAGGATAGGGTTTAATTTAATAAGATATTAAGAGAATGGGTGTGAATTGACATAAATACCCTCACACAAACAGAGGGTACAAATGGCTGTTAAGCCTTTGGATCAATTCCACAACAAATCAAACATTTTTGACAACCGATGCAACCCCAAAACTTTTTGGACCAAACATCCAATTTTTAACATACTATAGGGACCAAACTTGCAATTTTGTATATTAATTATAATTCTTATTATTCATGTGATTAATTGGTCGTGCGTGGGAGAAGAGGTTTTAAACAAGGGTAATTGTTTTTTATTCTTTCTCCTTCTTCGACCAAAAAGCTCCATTTCGCCTTCTATTCTCTTCAACAAAAATTTTGTTCGATCAAAATGGCACAATACATTATCGTTGAAATACACTTACAAGGAATATTTAGCATGTACTATTTTGCTTACATATAGGGTATTCACCAAAGGTTTGACAACATCGGTTCTACTTGAATGGATGTAAGATAATGTTTTGCTTTCATCAAACGATTTACATAATAGAAATGTCTTAATCTCTACTATTGTCTACCCAAGTTTAGATTGATGGGAATTTCTAATGACCTAGATTATTCTGAGTTCATAGTCACTGTGTAACATCCAGATTTTGAGGTAATTATATATTACGAGAAAAGAGGTTAATTGTGATTTATTGATATATTATATTAATAATATATTAACTGAAAAATCATATTATTTAATTAGTATTGATTAAGAATTAATTTGGAATTAATTTTATGATCAAAAGAGACTGATTAAATTAAGGGGACTGATATTGTAATTAACTATTAATTACAACATGGGATGTGGACTCTCAATATAAGGGATGTACGAATTCTATGGAAGCCCATAGAAGAATTTGTCTATATGGGGCCTTCTGGAAGGGTCTACTGGATTGCTTAAAGCTTTAGTTGTCAGATTAGGGTTTTGACTGAAACCCTAGCAGCTCAGCTATATAAGGACCCCCTAGGACTCTAAATTTCGGCCACTTGATTCCATGTAGAACCCTAGCCGATTTTGAGTACCTTCCAACCTCTCTCATATTCTTACAAATTGCTTTTGGTATTTGTGACTTATTGGAGGTATCGCATTTGAGGTACTAAGCTCTTGAAGGCCAAGGATTACTAGCTTCTACAAAAGGTATTCATCTAATCTTTGGTTTACGTTATAGATCTAGAAAATTGTATGCTAGTTAGGGTTCATGTTTTGGATATTTAATATTGCATGATAACTTGAGAAAAACCTAGATCCAAGGCATTAGGGTTGCATGTGCACCATATGATTGATGTAATGCTCAAAACACATCAGTGGTATCACAGCCTAGACTATTTTTCTGTTATTTGATGCATTGATTATTTGTTCAAAGATAAAAATTGTCGAAACTTGCAATCTGTCTGATGAACTCGACGAGTCCATAGTAGGACTCGACGAGTTGGGGCTAAAAGTAGTTCCGGTTCCCAACATCGGTTCCGGTTTTTAGACCCGGTTTACCCGGACCCGATGGACCCAAACCCGGATTACCCAAAACCCGAATAAAGCTAATTTTTAAACCTGAAACCGAAACAGGTTCTGTATATTTCGGTTCTAACGGTTCCCGTTCCGGTCCGATTCTGGTTCCGGTCCGGTTTTCCGGTTCTAAATCTCATCCCTAGTTTCTACCCTTGGGATTTGATGGTAGGATCCTTGGCCTTTTAATGTTTGGGAAGCACGCCTTGATGTGCCCTTATTCTCTGCAAGTAAAGCAAGCTTTTCCTCTTATTGGGCAGTTTGTAAAACTCGGGATGTCATTGTCAATACAGGTACATAAGCATAAATGGAGACTTACAATGTCTCAATATACTAACAATCTACATCGCCTTGAATCTCTTATTGTGCATGTACCTTTGTATCACTACCTGTGATACAAAGAAACTGAGTGGGTCAGGTTGGGAAACCTGGTGAGTACATAGGGTTTTCTAATATGATTACCCATTCTCGTTACTCTCTCTCTCTCTCTCTCTCTTGATAAGATCTATCTCAAGGGTTCTATCCTGAGGATTACTATAAGCAACGAATATAAAAATATTGCTTAAGGAATTTCCAATCATTATGTGTCGGTATAGGAAAATAGAGTACTCGAATGAACCCTCAACCCATACTCCCGGTTTGTATGATTCATTAACACCTATAGATTTTAAGTCTGTTAGTGTTCCACTGGACTGTCTAACATAGTCTATGGTCGTCATCAATATTGTGCTTGATGGCTAGTCTTTGTTGGGCTTAGTCTCTTGCCCTATCTTTGGCATGGTCTCTCGCTACTATTCTATCTCTGGTATGGTTTCTCACCATTATTCTATCTCTAGTATGGTTTCTTACCATTATCTCTTTTATTATAGTCTCTAACTATTATCTTATTTCTCTTATCTCCTTCTACCTGTCCTACCGTATATATTATGACTACGGTAAAATACATACACACACACACACACACACACATATATATATATATATATATATATATATATATATATATATATATATATTAGGAAAAATCATTATCTTATATAACACAGATATCAAGAACTCGGATAATAAACACATATAGCATTCAGGAAAATTAAATACTTGATATATATGTGTAAGCTGAAGGTAACTATGCACTCACTTGATTAAAGTGTATGCCTCAAAATCTGGACAGAACTTCGCCTAAGCACTTTAACTTTTCTTTTGATACGACCTAGGTTTAATTATCGATAAGTCTTAGTTTATTACCTCTTATGACTAATTAATAGTCTAGACTCCTCAACAATCCAAATGTATACTAATCTATAGTTGAAAAGGGACAACCATGTAGGATCATATCATAGGTAGGGTCCGTTTGGTATATAGAGTATATTGTTTGGAAATCTCACTTTAAACACACCACTAAATCCAACCTAGACATCATCCCCGTAAGTAGATCAATTATTGATATAACGTTGGAGCCACTGACAAATTTATTTATAGATTTATAATAATGAGTTATGACTATCTATATAAGTTACACTGAAAGAGATAGAGTGTAGCTTAACTTACAAAGATTTTCCTGACAAAAGTTAAGAAATTGCACTGGCAGAGCTTCTACTCGCTATCTACTATTATTTCAGGGATTACAAGGCTTCATCTTTGTCTAAAACTAAGGGAAAATGGGCTAAAATCGAAAGCAACTCGACATAGAAGGTCTTGGGAAGTCTAGGAAGGGAATGAGGCTTGGCCTCCTATTTATAGTCGGTTTTGGGGTGCACGGCATGCAAAAGAGGTACATATCGTGTATTTTAAATCTACGTCTCCCCAATCACTTTGTGCCACATGTCGTCCTCTGTGTGGTACGCGTTTTCACTTTCTAGAAGCGTGCGTCGTGCACCTGACGTGCACTACACACGGGGAGTAAAAAACAGATTTTGTAAATTCCATAACTTTTTCATACACACTCTGTTTTTGATGTTCTTTATATCTTCAGAAATCTCTCAATGAGATCTACAACTTTCCTTTAGACTCCATTATCTAATTTTGAATTTATTTTTTGTCTCTATTTTTATAAGATTAAATGATTTTTGCTAAAATCATAACTCTCTCGTACGGACTCTGTTTTTTGCATTCTTTTTCTCAAATTGTTATCTTAAAGAGTATTACGATTGTTCTTTTGGTGACTTTGGCTAAAAGTCAATCATTCTCTTCATAGCTTTTAGCGTCACACATTCATTATGTGTGGCTGATATTTATATGTTATAAAAATCATATCCAATTCACATGGAGTCGGATTTCTACGACATATATATTTTTGGGATTGGGACGACGTGTACTTTCTAAATTATATATATATATATATATATATATGTTTTGGCGCACTTATTTTTTTTTTCCATTTACGGACGATTCGGCTGATTTTTCCTTAATACGAAACTTATATTATATTTTAAATACCTAGTTCGATTTTGCGGGTGCTACACTTATAGTGATCAATTTTCGTTTATTTATGGTATATAGCCTAGTGATATTGAAAAATTTCTTAGACGCATTTTGACTGACACTTGGTGGGCAATTCCTTTGGCGCCAAAAGAACTTATCATATGTCGATCAGATCTTTTCAATTCAAATATTTGTGACTGGATATTTCATAATATATGGACCGAATACATAGACATATAAAAAACAAAAAGTTATGAGATAATTAAAGTAGATACCTTCGTAAAGCTATGCTTGTTTCGATAACTTGGCCTAAAAACTTAATTTTCATTCTCTTTCTCATTCGACATGTTGTTAGTTGATTTGGGGAGTAATAGCAACAACCGTTTGTAATGAAGCAGAAGAGAGCGGTGTTGAGAGAATTTGATTCGGTGTGAATTCAATTGTTAAGTCCTTCCCCTAATCACCAGGAAAGGCTTTATGTAGGTCTTGAAGAGCAGAACCTGCAGAATTCGAAAGAGAAACTAGAATTTAGAGAGTGGATCATACGTTGAGGTTTGAGAAGAAGCTAAAAAGGCACACCATAAGTTGAAGAATTAGTTGATGAACACGATATGAGGAAATTTACTTTGCGTTTCACTCGATAGCATCAGAATTATAATTTGAGGTAGTTTCACTTGATAGCATCAGAATTTGAGGTGACAATGAGGAGTTTTTGAAGGTTTCATCAAGAATTTAGAACGAAAAGAGCCATGGTTCTGGAGAGATTCAATGGTTCATCTGAAACGACAGTGCAACAACAATGATATACACGAGATGAGGTTTGGGGGTATTTGATTCAGTGTTATGCAAGTATAATTGTAATGGTACGTTTTTTTAATCTAATGACTAGAAATTTGATCCTAAAATCTTATAATAACTAATGATCTCAATAGAACTTTACTCTCTCTCTCTCTCTCTCTCTCTCTATATATATATATATATATATATATATTATTTTTTATTTTTATATACATATATTACTTAAGGTGACATATTTCTAATGGCATTATATATATATATATATATATATATATATATATATATATATATATATATATATATATTATTTTTTATTTTTATATACATATATTACTTAAGGTGACATTTCTAATGGCATCATGTTACGTACAAACCTTGCCACCATAATAAACTTTTTATAACTATAGAAAAAACTATAAAACCTTAGAGCATTCACAATACATAGTTTAATGGAAGAATTGAATGAGATGACATGTCTAATTGGCATTCAATGGATTAAACTCTACCATTATATTATAAGATGTAATGTTGACATTCAACAAATATGAAATTTAACTCTTAAATATATATTATATTGAACTCTACTGAGTTCAATGTATTGTAGGAAAGCTAATAGAAAATTGTATAGTAATTAAAATGTTAATCCTTTAAAATTATTGGGGATACTGGTTAGGTACCTGTTGGAAATGTCTTGGTGTCCAAATGGTTTCAGAGTAAAATTAGAGGGTACACGACGTTATCTTCTATAAAAACTTTAATAATAAGGAAAATAGAACGCATGAACTAAGAAGAACAATCGATATGTATAGAGAGTAGGTAGTAACAAAGGATGGGCTGTAATGTAAGGATATGAACATAAAGATCGATGCAAAACAATTAAAATAACACGATTATCCCCCAACTCTTTTCACTACTTCGTGCAGAGCTTTGGTTAGTATTTGTATCCCTTCACGTACAGACTCTCTGAAGCCAAACCACCGGCGCCCTCTCCCTCGTACTTACCGAGAGTCGCGTCGGAGTTTGCCTTGCACCGTGCCAAGAACACGGCCTGTGCCGCCGCCACATTCTCCTTTTTCCCGCCCCATGTCTTCAGGGTGCTCGATTGCAGTGCTCGCCCAAATGAGAACGTCAGCGTCCATGGCTTCAACACCTCCAACTTGTTCATCGCGTTCAAGTTCACTGTCGCCTGTTCCTCGCTTTGACCACCCGACAGAAACACAATTCCTGGCACGGCTGCCGGCACAGTCCTACGTAGGGCTGTGACGGTGTATTCAGCAATCACCTCCGGTGTCACCTGTTATATCATTGAAAGATATAAAATATATGCCTATTCATAGATTTTCAGTTTTCAGCTCTGTTGATTTATGTATGATGGTACGTACCTTAGGGCTATCAGAGCCGGGTGTAACCATGTTAGGTTTCAAGAGGGTTCCTTCAAGAAGCACGTGTTGCTCATTGAGAGCCTTGTAAACCGCAGCTAGCACCATCTCGGTTGCATACGCGCATTTCTTGATATCATGGCTTCCGTCGGTCAATATCTCCGGCTCAACAATGGGTACAAGACCATTCTCTTGACAAATGATTGCATAGCGAGCCAACCCTTGGGCGTTCTGTTGGATAGACAGCTCCGAGGGTTCAGTCGCTCCAATCTTAAGCACTGCACGCCATTTCGCAAACCGGGCACCAGCTTCGTAGTACTTGGCACAACGAGCACCAAGTCCATCTAACCCTTGAGTGGTGGTCTCACCATTTGTGCCGGAGAGGTCAACCACACCCTTATCGACTTTAATCCCTGGAAGGACATTGGCCTCAAGGAGAACGTCAACAAAAGGCTTCCCGCTGGCGGTTTTCTGGTAAAGGGTTTCCTCGAAGAGAATGACACCGGAGAGGTAAGTCACTGCGTTTGGAGCAGTGAAGAGAAGTTCACGGAGGGCTTGACGGTTTGACTCGACATTCTCAACGTTGATGCTCGACAGACGTTTCCCGATGGTTCCGGTGCTCTCGTCTGCAGCCAATATACCCTTCCCCGGTGTGGCGATGTACTTGGCATTCTTGATCAACTCATCTGCAAGCCATAAGTCGAGTATTACAGTATATAACGATAAGTATATACTATATACTATATATACAATACAATTATGTAAAGAAATTTCTATAATATTACCGGCGTACTTTCCGACGAAGGCTGACATGGCTTACTACTGAGGGAGATGGTGAGTGTGATGCTGAGTACAAGACGAGAAATCAAGAAAGCAGGATGAGTGATCTTTATAGATTTTTATTTATTTTTCTTATTAAAAAAATGGAATGGGAATATGCCAAGTGAGATTCAATCGAATCAGTGATCGACAAGTGTTGTGCCCTTCAGCCTAAAGAAAGTTATCAAGCTGGGATAAGAGGGGAAAATGGGTGATGATTCGATATGCCAAATGGCAGTTTGGTTCTTTGCATTTGGACTCTTTGTTTATCTATCTTGTTCTTGTGAACATCGTTCATAAGCCCCTCATCCACTTTTGTCCTTTTGAAACACATACATACCCATTGCAAAGTCCATATCCGTACTACCATGCACGTATAGCTTGTTCCCTCATATAGTTATATATGTCTCTAAAAATTAAAAGGGACTCTATATCTCCAAGGGTCAAAATGTCATATAAACTGCTTATAACTTATAAAAATCTAAATTTAAAGGTCAATATATCCGTGCTACATACACACCCATTGATTTCTTCTACGGGTTCCTGAATTTGATCACTGGGCAGGGAAGATGGAGTCGTCAAAGCATATCTTATTTGAGTGATATATATTTATTACTCTTACTCATATAAATTATCATATCATTAGAAATACAAGCACTATTACACTCACATATGAGATACACAAGGCAATTGGAGGGGTACGCATAGAATTTCCCATGTTATTTTTGTACGATTCTAAGGCACGAATTCATAAATGTCAAATATTTATAATATATTCTTTAGTACAAATGTCAGGAGAAAAATCCTGGTATTTCATACAATTCATAAAGTCGTATGTAGTCAGGGATCAAATAGACAGTCGAACAGATGATCAACCCAAGAGCGAACAATGAAACAAGAATATCACAATAAGGTATTAGACCAAGAGTTCTCACGCTATCCAACTTAGAATACATATAAACCAAGATATCACTACCATATAATCATGAAACATAAATATCACACCCCCGAACCAGACGGCGGATATGTCCGGGGGCTTGAGTGTGACTTCATTTTGTAATATCATCACATTGTATATAATTGAAACAAGACAACACCATTGTCATACATATCAAAATACAACTAACATTGTTTACATCAACTATAGTATCATAAGTTACATGCCAAAATATTCAACGTATGATGATAATAAAATTCAACAAATTCCACATGTTCTTGTAGACCTTTCCGCTTAACGATTCCATGAGAATACAAGTTATTTTGAAAACGTCAACATATATAATGTTGGTGAGTTCATAAGCATGTTCGAATGAAAAGTTTTGTATTGTTAGTAAAACACCAGAAAATCTGATATTTTCTGAAAAATAGTTTGAACGTGATGTGTCAAAATCAAGTATTAATGCATGTGTGCTTTCTGTTTTTGGAATGTATATAAAGATGTAATCCAGTTAAAAATCTTGTATTTTCTATTGTAAGTAAAAGGTATTGTTTAACTGTGTATTTCCCCAAAAAATCCTATATTTTTTGTTTATAAGAGTGTTGTGGCCTCAACCCTAAGACCGAATATCAGTGTATGTATGTTTTCGTATCAACAAGGTTTTATAGGTGTTCCATAAAGTTATGTTGGAGAGAATCTCTAGGTGAGCCGTTTTAACCATACTTGATTATGACGAATTCGCCTGTCGTGGCGTTTTTAGGCGTCGCCTTGATGTTTGTCACCCTAGACTGGCCTAGTCTAACTGTAGCGAACAGCTCAGGTGTGGGATGTCACCCCGTATAGATCTATACACAAACTCTCGCTCTCCCTCCAGGAGACTCTGGTTATAACTACAGGCTACGATCGTACACTCTAGAAGTGTCAACCTACATGTCTCACTAGATCCTTAACTGTGTTTATGCGAATATGGTATCATGTTATGTATAATGTTTTTTTGGATACGTTTTATGTTTGAAAAGTCCAACGAGTATGTATGTGAATATACAAGGCCCAACGGATATGTAGGAGGACCACTAAGGCCCAATAAACATGTAATGCATAGTATAGGCCCGATAAGCATGTAAATGGGCCACAAAGGCCCAATAGGCATGTGTTGTACATTCCGGACCCAATAAGCATGTAAATGGACCTTTAAGGCCCAATAAACATGTAATCAATGTATTTAGTCTGTTTGTTTTTGTTCGATTATTTACCAAAATAACATAAAGGCCTAATTTTTGTAATAGTGATATTTTTGGCCCGATATCATGAAAATTGACATCTTCGGCCCAATTGTATATAAGTTGAAATTTTTGGCCCAAGTAAATATAAATTGAAGTTTTCGGCCCATTATTATAAAAATTTACAATTTCAGCCTATTTATATATATAATTTACATTTGCAGCCCTTTTTAGATAAAAATGACATTTTCGACCTATTTATATATATATATAATTTACATTTTCAGCCCATAAAACTGTAAATTTGCATTTTTTGATCAAATTTGTGTTAAATGACAATTTAATCCAAAAAAATCATAAATTTATAATTTAAGCCCAACGAAACCGTAAAGGCCCACATTAAGGCCCATTATATGAAATTTTAACACTTTTAGCCCTTTTAAAACTATGATTATTATAAAGAACCATTTTTATGTATACATGACTCTTTTAGTCCATGTAAAACCGTAAGTTTCATAAAACTCCATTCCTTTTTGTTTATTTGTCTTAGTTTTTCAACATCCTTAACATGTTTAACACTTTCATCTTTATGGTAAATTGCATAAAGTGTCTTAGTTTACATATATTTTTGAGATCTATGAAGTTATTTACATAATCAAAACGTATAACTTAGAAAACACACATAAACGTGCACAAATACATTGATCTAGCACATAAGCAAATTGTATCCTCCCCTAAAACATAGTAGAACCAAAAAACAAGGGGTATTAACTCACATTGCTTTGATGTTTTCGGTTTTTGGTGTTGAGATGAGGAGATCTCGGCCCTAGGTGTGTTCTTGAGATGATTTTCGAGCTCAAATGTGTTCTAAGAGCATAGATCATAAAATAATGTGTGTTAAGAAGAAATTTAAAGTGTAAACTTGAAGTTAAACTTCTTGAGTAATAGTAGCTTACCAAAATGGATGAGTTTTTGATGAAGTTCTCTTGAAACACCCACACAAACCCACAAAATTTTAAAGAGAAAAGAAGAGTTCTTGAGAGGATATTTGGGAGAGTTTGAAGGTGGAAATGTGTGTGTTTGTGGGTGCTCTTGGCCGAGAGTAATAAGAGAAGAGTGAGAAGGATTTTGCTAGTTATTACATGGTGGATTAGAGAGTTTTAGCTTAGTTACATGTAAGATCAATTGCATGGATACCCTATATACATTAGTGAGGTGACAAGTTATTAATAAACCTCATTTTCTCCCTTTTTTTGTTTTATTTAGGCTGAGAATGGGCTAGGAGAAAAGGAAATGAGATGGTTTGGGCCTGTAACACCAGATTCCTAGTACGATTCTTGTTTATATATTTTTCTCATTTTGCCTTGGACTCAGCAAGTTGGAGGCCCGACTCGCTGAGTAGGAGCGATTTTGGCACGGGATTTAAGTGAGGGACTCAACGAGTCGGGTCCTAGACTCGGCGAGTCCATGTTGGACGAGTAAAACCCTAACCAGGGTGTTTGTACCCTATTTAAACACTTTAACTCGACCTCCTTTGTCCCTAACACTTCCAGAGAGCTGTAGAGCGAAACCCTAGCCCCCATATTGTTCTTGTGAGTGATTTTTGGCTTGGTGAAGGAAGTTTGGAGCTTAGAAAAAGAAGGAGGAGGTTGAAGAGTGCAATGAGGGGAAGTAGATCCAAAACCTACACTATGAGAAGCTTCCATTCAGGTAGAAAAGTACCTACCTTGATCACTAGTTCATTAGATCCCCTTTTGTCCCTAATTGATGGTTTTCAAGCCTTAAAACCTCAAACCCCATGTAGTTATGCTCTATGTTCTGAAAGGACTTCAGATATGGATCTTATGGACACCTTAGAAGTGTAAAGTTTATGTGGTTGAAGTGATTGAGGTCCCTATTGAGTGTATGACCTCATAAAGAGCTTGGAATTGCCTTTTGGAGCTCATAGGGCCATGCATGCATGTAAAGTTTGCAACTTTACGTGATAAGCATACCCTAGGAGCTTACATCTATGGTTTAGAACCGTTGCATGTCTCATATTTGGTCTGTATGAGAGGAGGGTTGAAAGGACTCGGCGAGTTCCAAAGTGGACTCGGTAAGTTCTATGAAGATAGTCTTAGACTCGACGAGTTGGATGAACAACTCGGTGAGTCCTTTGAAGATTGCTTGGAACTCAATGAGTTGTTCTTCAAACTCAGCGAGTCATATGAACTGTTACTGAGTTAATAGGGGTTTAAGTGTAAAAGGTCTAACCCTTCGTAGTTGCACGCGGGATGAGCAATTTAACGTGTAGCAATAGTCCCAGAAACCCAAATCCTCAACATGGATGCTCTGGTGAGGATTTAGAAGCGATTAGGAGAGGGACTCGGCACAGACTCGCCGAGTCCAGTCAACTGGAAGTTGACTTTGACCAAGGAGTTGACCTTGGACCAGGGGTAGGTCAGTCGTTTGACCTAAGGGTATTTAGGATTGACTAATCTATGCTTATGGATTTATATTCGGAGGATTGCCGGTGCAGCAGTCAGTCATCTAGCAAGCACACTTTCAACAACTACTTTTCGAGGTGAGTTACCTTCCAGTAGCGGTGGGTCTACGGCCATAATGTCGGCCTACCAGTAGGAGTTGTATGTTAGATGATTGTCTTTGTGATATCATCTAGGTTTTCTACTACCTGATATGTTAAATGTTGGCATGATATGTTGTATGTGATAGTAGTAGAGTTCATTGTTAGGACCGAAGGGTAGGTCAGGCACCCCAGATATGTCTGACAATATGTGATGGTATGTTTGTATGCTGACATGATATGTTATATGAGATAGGGTAGTAAGAGGGGAATAGTCCCTAAGTGCGGTTGTTAGGACCAACGGGTAGGTCAGCACCCCAGAATAGTTTGACATGGGTAGGTCAGCACCCCAGAATGGCTTGATACGGGTAGGACGGCACCCCAGAATGGCCGCACGGGTAGGTCGGCACCCCAGAATGGTCGTACCAGGCAGGTCGGGCACCCCATAATTGCACGGCAGTATGTATGCTATATGATTGTTTGATATGTAGTACGATGGGGGAACTCACTAAGCTTTGTGCTTCCGTTTACAATTTTGGTTTCAGGAACCTCTTCAGCGAAGGGGAAGGGGCTGGCGTGGTAGCAGCACATCATACACACACTTCCGTTTTCCTCATCATGAGATATTATGGGATTTGTACTCTGACATTATTATGATTTATGTTTTGGGTTGCAGACACAAAATATGTTTTAAGAAATTATATGGTCGAATGTTGTTTATTTATAAATATTTTACAAAGTGTTTAATTGAAAATGAAATTTTTGGATTTGAAAAATTGGGTCGTTACAGGGCCATTCCTTGACCTAGTTCGAAATCATGAGGCTCAAAATAATATTTTTCGGCCCATTGGGCCTTTATGAGGGTTCACTGCCCAATGGCACCCAAGGATGTCGTTTACTGCCCATTTGGGCTTATGATACTAGTTATGGCCCATTAGAAATAAGATGATCTGTTCTAGGCCTATGTGACACAAAATATCCTAATTTCATGGAGGTGGGTCAAATTGAAAGTTTATTGGTCCTTTAGGCCCAATAAGAGAATCCTAGTCCATATTAACTTGAACAGAGATTTCTAGGGCTTTCAATCCATATGAGATGTATTGTATTAGGTTTTGAACTTAAATCAAGAGTTTGGATTCAAATGGATAGTTTTGATTAAGCATAGAGGATGATTTTCACTTAGAGTACATGCCTTACAATAGATGGTGTTTACATAAGAATAGAATTTCCTAGCGAAAATGCTAGTTGTGACATCCCCCCCCCCCCCCCCCGTTAGAGGGAATTTCGTCCCGAAATTATTTCGAAAGGTAGGATCATGAATGATAGAATAGGTGAGGATACTTCTGATTGATCTGGTCTTCACGTTTCCATGTGAATTATGGTCCATGCTTGGCATTCCATCGAATCTTCACAATCAGAATGCAGCTCTGCTTCGTACACTTCACTTCCCTATCCATTATTTCGACTGGAGTCTCTCGAACAGGAGATTCTCGTTTATTTTGATCTCTTCTAAAGGAATGACAAGAGTTTCATCTGATAGGCACTTTTTCAAATTCGAGACGTGGAACACGGGGTGTACGTTGCTGAGCTCTAAGGGTAGTTGCAACTTATAAGCTATCGGACTAATTCAAGCAAGAATCTCAAACGGTCCGATGTATTACGGGTTCAGTTTTCCCCGTTTCCCAAAAAGGATCATTCCTTTCCAGGGAGAGACTTTCAATAGTACGCGATCTCCGATTTGGAATTCTAGAGATTTTCGTTGTTTGTCAGCATAACTCTTTTTTCGGTCTCACAACGCTTGGAGTCGGGCTTTGATTTGGATTATATTTTCGGTAGCCTCTCGAATGATTTCTGTCACCCCATGAAGTCCCACGATCTCCTTGATGTAGATTTGTGTCAACCTTTCCATCTTATAAGATTCTTTTATTGGTAGGAAGTGATCAGATTTAGTTAACCTATCGGCGATTACCCAGATAGCATCCAATCCGCCTGCCGTCTTAGGTAACTTGGTTATGAAATCCATGGTAATCCTTTCCCATTTCCACTCGGGTATTACTGGCTGTTGTAATAGCCCCGAGGGATTTTAATATTCCACTTTCACCTTGGCTACACATAAGTGGCGATCTCTCCCTTCATATTTGACCACCAGTTATGTTGCTTTATGTCTAGGTACATTTTATCTGAACCCGGATGGATGTAATATCGCGTCTTGTGGGCTTCATTCATGATCACCTCTCTGAATCCACCAAGTTTAGGGACCCAGACTCTATTTATGAAGCATTAACTTCCGTCCTCCTTGGCTTCAAAGTTCTTATCCATCCCACGCAGTGTTTCATTTGCGATGTTCTCTGGCTTCAATTAATTTGTTTGAGCTTCCTTGATCTGCGAGGTTAGGTGGGATTGGATGGTTATTGATAGGGTTTTAACCTGGCGACCTGAGTATTCTTTTCTGCTTAGGGCATCAGCCACCATGTTATCCTGGCCTAGGTGGTACTTGATCTCGCACTCGTAATCATTTAGCAGCTCAACACATCTTCATTTCCTCATGTTTAAATCATTTTGGTTTAGAATGTGCTGGAGGCTTTTGTGATCGGTGAATATGGTGCACTTTGTACCGTAGAGGTAGTGCCTCCAAATCTTTAGGGCGAAGACCACAACTCCCAGCTCGAGATCCTGAGTGGTGTAATTTACTTCATGCGCCTTTAGTTGCATGGATGCATAAGCTATCACCATTCTGCACTGCATGAGGATGCATCCTAACCCTTGATTTGAAGCATCGAAGTAGACTATGAAATCTTCAGTCCACTCTGGTAAGGATAGCATTTGTGTCTTACAAAGGGCTTGCTTCAAGGTTTGGAAAGAGGCTTCTTGCTTTTCTATCTACTTGAAGGGCACACCCTTTTGTGTCAATGTGGTAAGGGGTTTGGCTATCTTGGAAAAATTCTGGATAAACCTTCGATAGTAGGTTGTGAGACCCAAGAATTAACAAATTTATGTTGGTGTTTTCGGAATCGCCCAACTTTCAATAGCCTTGATCTTAGAAGGATCTACATGAATCCCTTCCTTGCTGACTACATGGCACACAATATCCTAATTTCATGGAGGTGGGTCCAGTTAGATCCCAAATAGGATTCCTAGGCCCAAAGTAGTCAAACTGAAAGTTTATTGGTCCATTAGGCCCAATAAGAGAATACTAGTCCATATTAACTTGAATCAGTATCTCTATGGTTTTCAATCCATACGAGATGTATTGTATTAGGTTTTGAACTTAAATCAAGAGTTTGGATTCAAATGGATGGTTTTAATTAAGCATAAAGTATGATTTTCACTAAGAGTACAAGCCTTACAATAGATAATGTTTACATGAGAATAAAATTTCCTAGCAAAAATGCTAGTTGTAACAATAAACATATAATATATACTAGCATATTACATACCCTTACCAACTATCCTTCCCTAGTTACCCTGCCCAAACATAACTCCTAACAGTATTATGAGATCATTAGGCAAGACCCTACTAATCTAACATACCTCGAAATTAAGAGTCATATATTGCATATACATAACACGGAGTTATCCTAGTTAACTAGCATACTTGTAATCCAACACTACCCATATCCTACAATACAAAGGATATACAACGGGATACGTGTCATAGTGAGAAACTCACTTAAACTGAAGAACCGGAGAAGCACAACAACACTCTCGCTGTAACATCCCGAATATACGACCCAAATTTTTCATTTTTAAGTTTACCAAATTCACAAACATATAACATCATTGATTCTAAAACCATTAAAACACAATATAGTTATAGTGTTTAATCAAGACAATCCATGGGAAAACATTATCAGAGGATAAGTCCCAAAATCTCTACTTGCGAAAAATCATAGTGTGATGCGACGCGATCAAGTCGGCCCCTTCCTCTTCGAGCTGGAAGTACCTGAAACACAAACTGAAACAGTAAGCATTAAGCTTAGTGAGTTTCCCCATCATACCACATACAAAGAAAATATATTGCCAAGTATATTCGGGTGCTGGCCTATCCCCTGCGGTCTATTTCAATCGGATACTGTCGAGCATATGTGGGTGCTTGACCTGCCCCTTCGGTCTATTTCAACTGGATAATGTCGAGCATATATGGGTGCTCAACCTACCCCTTCAGTCTATTCCAACCAGATATCGGGTCTATTTCACCCCTACCACTACTATATGATATCACCCATAATTCATAGATTCATCAAATAATACATGCATAACCGATAATTATCACAAAGACAATCATCATGCCATATCATAACTATTGGATCGGTCTTGATGCCTTTGACCCATAAATTCTACGAAAGGAGACTCACCTCAACTGTTCATGTGAAATCGTACTCCTCGAATGACTTGGGAATCCTCTCCCTATATCACAACAAATTTCCTAATTAGTCATTGGATCTAAACCTCGCCCCAAGGTCCAAACCTTGACTCATAACATAAAGTAAGGTTCCCTAATATTTTCCCCATTAGGCCTCTTCCTCCCAAGGCCCAACTTTCAAAATAAAATGTCCAAGTCAAACCAAATAACCTTTAAGGCCCAATATGGCCCAATACCATAAATCAAAGGACTGGGACTAGAGGCCTTAGTTCACATGTGGTGTACTTGGCACATACGCCCAGCATACGCTCGCCTTGACCGGATATGGGAAGTTGACCCAGTACGCGCAACGTACCAGGGGTACACCCAACATACCAGCCAGCCAACTTAAAAACTTCCTTTTGACTTAATCTATTAAGTCCTAACGTCCAAATCATAGATCCATACCCCTAAAGATGTGCTAAATCG
The DNA here is from genome assembly GCF_052625555.1 of Lactuca saligna. Lineage (NCBI taxonomy): Eukaryota > Viridiplantae > Streptophyta > Magnoliopsida > Asterales > Asteraceae > Lactuca > Lactuca saligna. Next base: position 182,608,330 of record NC_136423.1, read on the forward strand.
TAAAGTTATAAACTTTATGCTTTTGCATGCATGGAAGGTGATTAAGACACAAATTAAGTCCATAAGCTCATTTAGTTTCTATCTAGCACTTGCAAGGTTGAGGCTAAACCATCAAGCTCTACTAATCATGGTATGAACCATGTCTAACAAGGTCTGATTATGCCTCTCAGCCACACCATACAGAAATCAAAGAAGGCGCACGAAGGAAGGCAATAGCACTAGCTTGATAATTTGTTCTGAGGAGTTGTGGTGTCTTAGGAGTTGTCAATTGTGAAACTATTCCACATTCCATGAGGTAGTCGTGGAACTCAATACTAAGATACTTACCACCTCTATCGGATCTAAGCATCTTTATCTTCCTACCCAATTAATTCACGATTTCATGTTTAAACTATTTGAACTTTTCAAAGGTTTCTGATTTATGCTTGATTAAGTAGATATAGGCATATCTGTTATAATCATCAGTAAAAGTCACATAGAATCGATTTACATCCCTTGTGGTGGATCTGAAGGGCCTACACACAGTTACGTGTATGAGATCCAACAATCCCCCTCTCTTTCACAAGAACCAGTGAAAGGTGATTTTGTCATCTTTCCTAATAGACAAGATTCGCATGTGCCATATGACCTTAAGTCAAATGATTCCAACATTACATCCTTTTGGAGTTGGGAAATGCGTTTCTTGTTTACATGTCCAAGAAGACAATGCCACAACCATTCTTTGTCTATACCATTAGATGAATCAATTTGAAAAACACTATTACCTAAATTGTCTACAATCATCACAATTTCATACACACCATCACAAGGTAAAGTTTCAAAATAAAAAAAAATACCATTTTTAAAAGCATAAATAGAACCATTCTCATCAATAAAAAAATACCTAAAACCTTATTTGAATAATGCATAAAAAGAAATAATGTTTCGTGTCGTTTCTGACGAGTAGCAACAACTTAACAAATATAACCCTAACCCACTACTAAGAACTAATCCATAAACTCCAATCTTGGTGACAGGTGAAGATCGCATATTCCCCATGATCAAGTGCATCCTTCCATGATCCATATCCTCACTTCTTTTTAGCCCTAACAAATTAGAACAAATGTGAAATCTTTATCCTCTATCAATGACCAAAGAACGAGAATATGATGAGTTATTAGATAAGATGGTGTAAATACCTACCAAGGTTGGCTTCACCTTGCTATCCTTGATGTCCTACAAGTATTTCAAGCGGATTCATTTCCAATGGCCCTTAACATTGCAATATAATCGAGTGGCCTCTTTTGGGTCAAAAATAGGGCAAGCATTAGAACTCGATTTTCCTTTGGTTCTTGTACTTGACGACCTAGCGTGGGACTTTCCCTTGTAGTTTTTCTTTGGAGGACCTTTCCTCTTTTACCCTTTACCTTGACCTATGGCCAAAATCGGAGCACTAGCAGGTGGAGGCAACACTTTTTCCCTTCTTTTCTGCTTCATCTGTTCGCAGGAGTTTGTGCAATTGTGATAAAATAGTTTCATTGTTGTTCAAATGATAGGTCAATATGAATTGATCATAACAACTTGGTAGAGAGTTCAACACTATGTTGATTGCCAACTCTTCATCAAAATTCACGTTGAGCTTGATTAGCCTCTCCACATATCGTTGAATTCTTTGAATGTGGCTACTAACAAACTCGTCCTCCTTATTCTTGCTATCAATAAGGGATTTTACCACCTCTTACTTTTCCTAATGAGCTCGCTTATGATATTTCTCCATAAGGTCCTTGTTCATCTCGTTCGGCCAATAATCCTCATAGTGCCATTGTAATCCCGGAGTCATTGAGGCCACCATGATGCACACAGCTTTCATGCCATCATTATAGTTTTTCCTGTAGGCGACCAATTCATCAGGAGTGGCCTTCTCTTTGTCAATTTCATCCAATGGTTCCTGAAGGACATATTCCTTGTCCTCAAAACGAAGGGAAATTTTAATGTTGTGCATCCAGTCGTTGTAGTTGGTGCCATCCAATTGCCACCTTCGATCAAATATTCTACATGGAGAAGTTGTTGGAAGGGAGGGGAGGAGGAGGAGGAGGAACCTTAAAACGACCCAAAAACACGACCCAAAAATTTTCGTTTTTCAATATAATCAAAACCATAATATAAGTAACATAACATAAAACATACGCGATGTATCCCCAAAACATAATAAAATATTATGCGAAAAACTGTATCATATTACATCAACCCAAAACATCAAGAGACATCCCCAGGATAAAAGCTATGATGTGGTGTGTGTGCGATGCTGTCACCCCGAGCTCTTCCCTTTGCTTGCGGAAGTACCTGAAACCAAAACTGAAACTGTAAGCACGAAGCTTAGTGAGCTCCCCCAAACTACCACATACCATACAATAACATATAAACACATATTGGGCCTTGCCCACTGCATCGGGCCGAAGCCCGGAAACTGCATCGGACCGAAGTCCGGAACTAACTGCATCGGACCGAAGTCCGGAACTAACTGGGACCTTGTCCCCTGCATCGGACCGAAGTCCGGAACTAACTGCATCGGACCGAAGTCCGGAACTGACTGGCTGAACATGGCATAGCATAACACATCAACTAGCATAACACATATACGACATGCTACATCGGGCCGTGGCCCGGAACACATAATACTTAACACATAAAACATAGCACATAAATCCTGTTCGAGCCACGAAGGCATCGAACATACTAACTACTGCATCGGACCTAAATCCGGAAGCTACTGCTAACTGAACGGGCCGACATTGTGGCCTTAGACCCGTTCCTACTGGAAGGAAACTCACCTCATAAGCTGGCTGCTGAGTGTGTGGCTTGGAAAGCTAACGGCGGCTGCTCCTGAATCTCCTCGGCTACAAGTCCATAAACACACTCAATCAAATACTAAACACTGCGCTTGGGGTAAAATGACTCTTTTACCCTCGGCCAAAGCCAATTATCTTTTGGGCTGACTCGCCGAGTTGGGCCACCCAACTCGCCGAGTCCCACTCTCACTTTTCACTCTTACTCACTGCTACTCGTCGAGTCTGGCATCGACTCGACGAGTACCCTCTTGATCCAAGAACTCAGACAATCTTCATCCGACTCGCCAAGCCGGATGAACAAACTCGACAAGTTGCTCTTGATCCCAAGAAGATTGCCTTGGACTCGCCGAGTTGATGAACAACTCGCCGAGTCCCTCCATCACTGAGTTCACCCTCAACTCGCTGAGTCCACTCTCTAGCTCACTGGGTTCACTCGACACTGGCAAAAACGAAGGAATCGGGAACTCGCGACCCAACTCGCCGAGTCGTTCTTCCGACTCGCCGAGTTGCCGCCATGCAACTGATTTTTACTTGATTTTGTTTGAATCCAATGCATACAATTGATAGATCTGAGTCCAATAAGCTGATTTACCACGTAAAGTTTCCAACTTTACGTGTACAACCTCATGAATAAGGGAAATAAGGCTAAAAGATGCATAAAATGGGTAGATCTATGGTTATCATGCAATATAACTCCAAAAAGACAGTAGATCTGGGCTCTACAACACCCCAACATTAAGATCCATAGATATTTCGACTCAATAAGACGTTCATGCAAGTGTAAGGCTTGGAACAAGCATCAACTAGCTCTTAGGAGAGCTCTAATGGAAGTTTAAAGCATATAACAAGATGGAACTCCGAAAATACCTCAATTAACTCTGATTTGGCCTTGGATCTTTGCACTACAACACTTCTCCTTGCTTCTTCCTTCTTCTCCTTCTTCACACCGGGAACGGGTCGTTACAATTCTCCCCCACTTGTCTCAGACTTCGTCCTCGAAGTCTGCTACGGCTGGATCTGCAAATAACTCCGGGTAGTGCGCTCTCATTTCCTCTTCAGCCTCCCACGTCCATTCAGACCCCTTCCGGTGCTGCCACTGCACCTTTACTAGCTGAATTACCTTGTTCCTCAAGGTCTTGGTCTTCCGTTCCAGAATCGCGACCGACTTCTCGATATAATTTAGGCCGCTATCAACCTGAATGTCCTCTAAGGGAACGACTGCTGTCTCATCCACCAAACACTTCCTCAACTGCGACACGTGGAAGGTGTTGTGTATCTGACTAAGCTCCTCAGGGAGATCTAACCGATAAGCAACCCGACCCACCCAGGCCAAAACCCTGAAAGGACCAATAAATCTGGGGCCCAATTTGCCCCTCTTCCAGAACCTGATGACACCTTTCCAAGGTGAGACTTTCAGAAGAACCATATCTCCCACCTGGAACTCCAAGTCCGAACGCCTCCTGTCGGCGTAGCTCTTCTGCCGACTCTGCGCAGTCTGCAGCCTACTACGGACCTGCTGGATCAATTCCGTCGTCTTGAGCACCACTTCGGTGCTCCCTATAACTCGCTGACCGACCTCGCCCCAACAAATCGGGGTCCTGCACTTCCTGCCATATAACATCTCAAAAGGAGGTCGATCAATACTCGCATGATAACTGTTGTTATACGAGAATTCCGCTAACGGAAGATACGTATCCCAACTTCCCCCAAAATCTAAAACACATGCCCTAAGCATGTCCTCGAGAGTCTGAATCGTCCTCTCGCTCTGCCCGTCAGTCTGAGGATGAAAAGCGGTGCTGAAATGGAGACGAGTACCCATCTCGTCGTGGAATCGCTTCTAGAATCTGGACGTGAAACGAACATCTCGGTCCGACACCACCGATACCGGCACTCCATGACGTGCCACAATCTCTCGCACATAGATATCGGCTAACTTTTCCACCGATATACTCTCCTGAATCGGAATAAAATGGGCACTCTTCGTCAACCGATCCACTACTACCCATATCGAGTCCACCCCGCGTGCGGTCCTGGGGAGTTTGGTGACAAAATCCATGGTGATATCCTCCCATTTCCACACGGGAATGTCTAACGGCTGCATCTTGCCATGAGGTCTCTGGTGCTCCGCCTTGACCTTCCGGCAGGTCAAACATCTCTCCACATACCAAGCGACATCTCGCTTCATGCAGGGCCACCAATAATCAGGTCGAAGATCTCGATACATCTTCGTCGCTCCTGGGTTGATAGAAAATCGAGACTTATGAGCCTCGTCCATCAATACTTGACGTACCCCACCCCAGTACGGTACCCACACCCTACCATGAAGCGTCAACAAACCCCGACTGTCGTAATCAAATGAAGCTACTCGGCCCACTACCCTCTCGCACTTCTGCCTCTCCTCCTTGAGGCCCTCCATCTGAGCCTCCTTGATCCGCTCCAACAATGGAGTGATCACTGTCATCCTCATACACAGATCTCTGATAGGGGCCGCCGACACCTTACAGCTCAGGGCGTCGGCCACCACGTTGGCCTTCCCTGGATGATAAAGGATCTCACAGTCATAGTCCTTCAGCACGTCTAATCATCTCCTCTGCCTCATGTTCAAACTCGGCTGATCCATAAGATATCGCAAACTCTTGTGATCCGTGTAAATAGTACAGCGGACCCCATAAAGGTAATGTCTCCAAATCTTGAGGGCAAACACAACTGCCCCCAGCTCCAAATCGTGGGTAGGATAATTAGCCTCGTGAGGCTTCAACTGTCTCGAGGCATAAGCTACCACATGGCCTCGCTGCATCAATACTGTTCCCATACCTGTGATCGAAGCATCACAATAGACTACGAAATCCTCTACTCCCTCTGGCAAGGTAAGGATCGGAGCCTCGCACAATCTCTGCCTGAGAGTCTCGAACGCCGCCTGCTGCTCAGGCCCCCAACGAAAAACCACCGACTTCTTGGTTAGCCGGGTGAGCGGCACTGCTATTTTGGAGAAGTCCTGAATAAATCTCCGATAATACCCTGCCAACCCCAGGAAGCTCCGAATCTCAGATGGAGACCTCGGGACCTCCCACTGCATCACGGCCTTGATCTTGGCCGGATCTACCAAAATACCCTTCTGGTTGACGAGATGACCAAGAAACTGCACCTCGCGCAACCAGAACTCACACTTGGAGAACTTTGCGAAAAGTCTCTCCCTCCTCAAAGTCTCCAACACCTCCCGCAGGTGCTCCTCGTGCCGCCCCTGTGTCTTGGAATACACCAAGATGTCATCTATAAACACTATCACCGACCGATCCAACATTGGTCTGCACACGCGGTTCATAAGATCCATGAACGCGGCTGGGGCATTGGTGAGCCCAAATGGCATCACCACGAAGTCATAATGGCCACACCGGGTCCTGAAAGCAGTCTTCCGTACATCCTCATCTCTAACCCTCATCTGATGATAACCGGAGCGTAGATCGATCTTGGAGAACCAAGACGCTCCCTGAAGCTGATCAAACAAGTCATCTATCCTCGGAAGTGGGTAACGGTTCTTCACCGTTACTTTGTTCAATTCCCGATAATCAATGCACATACGATGCGACCCATCCTTCTTCCTCACAAATAAGATCGGCGCTCCCCAAGGCGAACTGCTCGGTCGAATGAAACCCTTGTCTAACAGCTCCTGAAGCTGTGTAGACAACTCCTGCATCTCAGGGGGAGCAAGTCGATACGGTGCTTTGGCTATCGGAGCCGCACCAGGAACTAGGTCGATCCTGAACTCAACCTGCCTCTCAGGAGGTATCCCCGGCAAATCCTCGGGAAACACATCCGGGTAGTCACGAACAATAGGAACATCATCAATCGTCGTCTTGCCTTTCTCCCGGGCATCCAAGACGTAAGCTACAAAACCGGCGCAACCCTGCTGAACATAACGCCTCGCCCTTGCGGCGGAACAAAAGATCGGTCCTCGCTGGGGCCTCTCGCCCTGAATCACTATCTCTCCCCCACTGGGAGTGCGAACCCTCACTAGCTGAAGCTCACAATCAATCACCGCCCCATTGGGGCTGAGCCAATCCATGCCCACAATAACTTTATTCCCACGCAGGGGAATAGGAACCAGGTCCACTGAAAACTGCTCATCAAATATCTGGAGGGAACACCCTCTGTGCACTCTGCCGACCCTCACGGTCCTATCATCTGCTATCTCAACCTCTAGTGGGCAATCCAGCTCCTCGGGAGCTCTGCTAAATCTCTTGCTAAGCGCAAGTGATACAAATGATCGGGTAGCCCTCGAATCGAACAATACCAAAGCAGAAATGCCGTTCACAGAGAACGACCCTAAATAGAACATATCATCAAGTAATATTCAAACGATATAATAACAATTAAAGATGAAGGAAAGATTCTTACCCGTCACCACATCAGGAGTCGCTCGCGCCTCCTCTGCTGTCATCTGAAATGCCCTGCTCTTCGCCACTGGCGCATCAGCTCGGCCCTGCCGGCCATCCGTAATCCTCAAGGTGGCAGGGGCAGGTGCAACCACCTTCCCTGCTGCAGCTAAACTGGGACACTGGGACCTTTTATGTCCCCTCTGATTGCACTGAAAGCAAATCAGATCTGATGTTGTAACCGTAGTAGCAGGGGCCGTACAATCCCTACTCAAATGCCCAGTCCGACCGCACTTGTAGCAGCCGGAACTCCCTGCCTTGCACGCCCCCTCGTGCAATCTCCCACACTTGCCACACCGACCGTGGCTATGCTGACCCCTAGACCTGTGATCTGAAACCTTGGGCTTTTTGCCCACACTGCCTGAACCCGAAACCGCCTCCGGTTTCCTCTTCTTCTCCATCTCGAGATCAATCTCCCTCTCTCTAGCTCTGGCAATCATGTCGTCCAGCGTTTTACAACTGGACCGGCTCACAAACATGCGGATGTCACTCCGCAACATCTCATGATAACGGGCCTTCTTCATCTCCTCATCGGCTGCATACTGAGGAACAAGAAGGGCCCTCTCCCTGAACTTGGCGGTGATCTCCGCCACTGTCTCTGTAGTCTGGGTAAGGTCCTGAAACTCCCTAGCTAACTGTTGCACCTCAATGACTGGTGCAAACTCCGCCCTGAACCTGGTAGAGAAGTCAGCCCAGGTCATGGCATCTAATGCCGCATCATCCCCGATGGCATGTCCGACCTCCTCCCACCAATCCCGTGCCCTGTCCTTCAGGAGACAGGACGCCAATCTGACCTTATCCCCCTCGGGACACCTGCTAGTGCGGAAAGCGTTGGCCACATCCGCCAACCATCTAGTACTCGCTATGGGGTCCCGCGCCCCATGATAGTCTGGAGCCCCGCATGCCCTGAACTCCCTGAACGTAAGTGTGCGCGACCCCATCACGGCCGCCATCTCGGCACGGAAAGTACTCAATCTCTCATCCATCAGCTCTAAAATACCCTCCTTGATCGAACCGAAGATCACAGGAGTCTGCTCCAGTATGATGCGGGTAACCTCAGAAGAAAGGAACTCTCTAGTCTGCTCATCCACCTGCCCGACCTCCGGGCCTGATCCCGATCCTGATCCCCCTCCGGCATCTGAGCTGCCGACTGCTGGTCTCAGACGCAAAACTACCATTCTGAAACATTTCATAACAACATCAGAACACTAAAATATCTCAAGGGATCATGATACTACTACTAGCTTCCTGGTCTTGTCTTGGCCTTCCTTGATTCGAGTACGGATCCTCTGCTTTCAGTAGTATGGGCCCCTACTACCTTCCACATCTATCCGTACTTTCCTCAAGAACTGCCTTGACTCCACCAAGTCACTTCTACCGCTGCTATTCTCTGCTACTCTCATCCTAGGCTTGCCCTAGAGAAAACTCAAGCTCAATACGACTGATCCTCAGCTGTTGTAGGTCTCCTCGTAATGCCAGTTAGCCACCACCTAAACACCATCACATGTGATGAGGATCGGATAATCCTTCAAGTAAAAGATCCGTCCCTACAACGATTGGACTCAAACAAGAGCTGCGCAATAGGGCCAGTTCCAACACTCTGGGATTATTCAAACCTGATTACATGTGGTGTGACGTGTCCACCTAATGGCTAACTCCCATTACTCGGAACCCCACCAAGCACGAAGCAAGCAGCATTCGGATAAGGGAAACAGACTCAAGCAAAACTATTCTTATAAAAAGAAACTGTACTAGCATAGGATGCTAAGCTCATACTATCAGGCATAACCTAAACAGGCTATCCTACTGCTGTCTACTCAATTCTAGCATGCAATACTCATAAAGCTGTAACACATAAGCAGGCACATAAGGCATTCTCCTAGATCCTTAGTCCTACACTAGCATGTTGTTCTACTGAAACTGAAACTGAACAAATAACTTGTATGGGTAATTTGGGAGTACTTACTTGAGCTCGGCTGACCGCATGCACACACCTCTATCTTGTTAAAAACAATTCTTTCTTTCTAAGTGCTTTCAAAATTCTTTTTGTAAAACATTTTTATTTTACTAAAATCTTTTATTTCCCTTAGTTTGAGTTCAAATACACCCGGAAGTGTATCCGAATCCCTCAAACCAGGGCTCTGATACCAACTTGAAACGACCCAAAAATTTTCGTTTTTCAATATAATCAAAACCATAATATAAGTAACATAACATAAAACATACGCGATGTATCCCCAAAACAGAATAAAATATTGTGCGGAAAACTGTATCATATTACATCAACCCAAAACATCAAGAGACATCCCCAGGATAAAAGTTATGCTGTGGTGTGTGTGCGATGCTGTCACCCCGAGCTCTTCCCTTTGCTTGCGGAAGTACCTGAAACCAAAACTGAAACTGTAAGCACGAAGCTTAGTGAGCTCCCCCAAACTACCACATACCATACAATAACATATAAACACATATTGGGCCTTGCCCACTGCATCGGGCCGAAGCCCGAAAACTGCATCGGACCGAAGTCCGAAATTGACTGGGATCTTGTCCCCTGCATCGGACTGAAGTCCGGAACTAACTGCATCGGACCGAAGTCCGGAACTGACTGGGACCTTGTCCCCTGCATCGGACCGAAGTCCGGAACTAACTGCATCGGACCGAAGTCCGGAACTGACTGAGACCTTGTCCCCTGCATCGGACCGAAGTCCGGAACTAACTGCATCGGACCGAAGTCCGGAACTGACTGGGACCTTGTCCCCTGCATCGGACCGAAGTCCGGAACTGACTGGCTGAACATGGCATAGCATAACACATATACGACATGCTACATCGGGCCGTGGCCCGGAACACATAATACTTAACACATAAAACATAGCACATAAATCCTGTTCGAGCCACAAAGGCATCGAACATACTAACTACTGCATCGGACCTAAATCCGGAAGCTACTGCTAACTGAACGGGCCGGCATTGTGGCCTTAGACCCGTTCCTACTGGAAGGAAACTCACCTCGTAAGCTGGCTGCTGAGTGTGTGGCTCGGAAAGCTAACGGCGGCTACTCCTGAATCTCCTCGGCTACAAGTCCATAAACACACTCAATCAAATACTAAACACTGCGCTTGGGGTAAAATGACTCTTTTACCCTCGGCCAAAGCTAATTATCTTTTGGGCTGACTCGCCGAGTTGGGCCACCCAACTCGCCGAGTCCCACTCTCACTTTTCACTCTTACTCACTGCTACTCGTCGAGTCTGGCATCGACTCGACGAGTACCCTCTTGATCCAAGAACTCAGACAATCTTCATCCGACTCGCCGAGCCGGATGAACAAACTCGACGAGTTGCTCTTGATCCCAAGAAGATTGCCTTGGACTCGCCGAGTCCCTCCATCACTGAGTTCACCCTCAACTCGCTGAGTCCACTCTCTAGCTCACTGGGTTCACTCGACACTGGCAAAAACGAAGGAATCGGGAACTCGCGACCCAACTCGCCGAGTCGTTCTTCCGACTCGCCGAGTTGCCGCCATGCAACTGATTTTTACTTGATTTTGTTTGAATCCAATGCATACAATTGATAGATCTGAGTCCAATAAGCTGATTTACCACGTAAAGTTTCCAACTTTACGTGTACAACCTCATGAATAAGGGAAATAAGGCTAAAAGATGCATAAAATGGGTAGATCTATGGTTATCATGCAATATAACTCCAAAAAGACAGTAGATCTGGGCTCTACAACACCCCAACATTCAGATCCATAGATATTTCGACTCAATAAGACGTTCATGCAAGTGTAAGGCTTGGAACAAGCATCAACTAGCTCTTAGGAGAGCTCTAATGGAAGTTTAAAGCATATAACAAGATGGAACTCCGAAAATACCTCAATTAACTCTGATTTGGCCTTGGATCTTTGCACTACAACACTTCTCCTTGCTTCTTCCTTCTTCTCCTTCTTCACACCGGGAACGGATCGTTACAAACCTAAAACATCAGTTGAGTAGACATCTAAAATAGAAGAAATATAGTTTTAGTTAGATAAGAATAATCCTCAATATAACACCCAAAATAAAATATCAAGGCTATGATCCAACTAAATAATTTACGACCTAGAAAATGGATGTCGTAATCTAATTGTAAATTATATAAAGGTATGTAAATGATGATTTACCAATTTCACCATCGAAAAAAAAAATTGTCAAGAGAACAGGATTTCAACAAGTTTATTAGTTTACTGGCATGTGGATTTCTATCAGGTTTGATAATTTTGGAGTAATTAGGCAGTAAATATCTCTTGCATCAGGGCGATTTGGGGGGTTTTTGATCCTCATATTATCTCTTTTCTTTGTTTGTCCCCTTAGCGTTTTCAGTTAATTTGGCACCAATTATGCAGGAATTGGATGGGGAGGTTGCAATCGGATTGAAATGTGATTCCTTTTTTTGTATACATATAATATGTTTTGGTTTAAATTTAATTGCTTAAATCACCTAGAAACATCAAAATTCAAAACCTACTAAATTTAGTTGGTTATGGAGGTATGAACTCACATATGTTTGTGTTGCTTGTGTAGGATCCGATGAAGATGTTGTATGCTTCCCCTTTCTCCTACAAATCGTTGCTTGTACTCTGTTCAATTTCTGTTATTTCTCTTCCTCAAGGTTTTATATTATGTGGGATAATAGGGATAATCATGCTCAAAGAGGACATATTTTCCAATGTTACGATGCTTTTTCTACATCTTTTGGGACCCTATACTTCTTTATTATGAGAAGTTTGGCTTTTGGTACCCTTTTACTTAAGCTAATCATGGCTTTCAATGCATCTTTTCACTTTCTCTATTTTCCAATCATCCATTTATTTACTATTTCTATGCTCCTGAACCTAAACTTATTTGTTTATTGTTTAAATCATGTGCTCCGATTCTTAGGCTTGGTTATGGTGAAACTATTAGAGCTCTTATGTGCATCAACTGTTTGTGAAAAGCCTTATGAGATTCATCATTGTATAGACTTTTGAGTTTTTGGATCAGATTTTTATTATAATTGTTTTTAAAAAAAATTCTTTTTCATGCTAAATAGTACATCAATAGCAGCTTTTTAACACCCATGAGTGGAATTATGCAGCCATTGATTTCTTATTTAAATATTGAAATTTTGTCACCACGAGTTGCTAAGACCAGTGATGTTGTAAGTCGTGGTAACAGTAGGAATAATGATGTTGGAGTGCTATCATTCATGGTGTTTCCACCTTTACAACTCATGGTATATAAAAGAGACCTGGGAATTAGTCCCAAAATCAAAATAAGGGGTATGTTTTACTATCGTTTCTTCTATCTCCTTAATTTCGAATCCTGGTTTGTCATGCTTAATTACAATTTTTGTTAGTTTGTATGATGGAAAGATTGAACTCTCCACCTTCTATCCATGACTTTTCAACACTATAGGTTTTTTCTAATTTTTTGCCTCTCTATCTATTTGTTTTATGGGTTTTCAAAATCAATCACATGGTATTAGCGTTTAATTAATCAAAATTTCACATATTACTACTTATATATATCAAGTATTCGTTATCTTAAATGTGAAAGTTTGAGAGTTTTTACTCAAAATTACCATTCAACCCTTTTGTCCAAATTACATGTATTGTTCATTCTGAATTCCTCTATTCATATCTATGAACTCACATAAGGTTATTACACACTTAAAGGGAGGGAAGTATGATTTATTTGAGATTTTTTATAAGAAAGTTTGATTTCAAATATTTCAAATATGTCGGTAAGAATTCATGTATTGACCTCATTCATGTTGTTGATTGGTCATTGTTTGGTAAGATTTTCTCACACCAAAAGTAATATTGTTTTATTTAAAGGTAACTAAAAATATGGTCAATGTTCATTCATATCACCTAAAATAACAGATTCTTCTGTTTTGTCATCTGTGTCACTTTAAACCTAACAAAAAAAATTATAATGATAATAAAAACTCAATCTGGAATATAATTTATATGTTGATATAAAACTAGCATCTTGAAAATGAGATTTTGGTACATAAATCTGGAAGTACCTAAAAGATAAAACTTTACATAAATATATTGTGTATAAGTTCTAGTCCCACCAAAAATTATATAATAAACATAGATATATAAGGAAGCAAAATAAAGTTAGCTGTAACTGTTTGCTCAATGCTTATTCTACTTTTTTATTTAGAAAAGGATTGAGTCAACTTCCCTGAATACCATAGGGCACAACCGTAATTTCCTTCATTCTATTTATTCTTCTTCTTCACATCCAAAGGGCATAATATTGTTTTCCTCTTAGGCCAAGAATGTCTTATTCCAGCACAAGATAAAGATTCCTTGCCATGTTTTTCTTTTTTCCCTATCCTTTAATCTATGGTTTCAAATTTATCAGCTTTATAACGTGATGACGGATGACTTACAGCTGACATAAGCACATTGAAGAATATGTGTGTACACGAACTCGTGTTTCATGATCTGGATGTGACATTGCTAAGATCAAGTAGTGAAAGATAGCATCTGGAATGCCTGAAAAGTTTAATACCCGAAAACATTCATTATATGTACCGTGATGCATTTTTAAGAGGTGTTTGTTTTGTAGATTCCGATGGAATTGGAATATGAGATTCTATTCCATGACATCCAAATGGACATAATTAAATTCCACTGGGATCCTTCAGGTTGCATGTTTGATGGATTTCATGTATAAGGTTGGATGGAAGGAATTCATTTTATTCTCCTTTTTAAAACAAAAGACCAAAATACCCTTACCTTTTTTGTAGTAGGCTATGTTTTGAATGAAATTACAATGTTGATTAAGATTTTGAGTTTTGAAATGAAGATGACAAAAGAGCATATGTGGTCATTTGTGCTGCAAAACATAAAGAACAAATTTATGTAGATGGAATCTTTGAAAGGTTTTGATAACTTGGAATATTGATTATGTATATAAATGAGTTGGTGTTTAAGTTGTTTTAAGTTGTGAGTTGGAAAAAGATAACCACATGAAGAATATTGAAATATGAAAAAAGTTTCAAAATATGTAGATATAAAAATTTTGTTGGAATATTTAAAATCTTTGACACATATTGAGCTTAAGAAGGTTTGTTGTTTTCCTGTTGGGATATTGAGCACAATTATTTAAAATATATCAATAGTTTTTTATTAATATAAATTGAATTAATTAGTTTTTAATTATTTGTTTATATTTATTTCAAAAATTTTCTTTTAAAAAATGATTAATGTTTATCCTTTTTTATTGAACTTTTGTTTTTAATCAACCCGTGTATCACACGGGTTCACACCTAATATTTAATATATGAAAGAGATTTTAAGGACACCTGCAATATTTCTGTTTTCCAATTATCTAAATTTTCCATTTAATGTTTACTTACTATTTATTTTTTTTAATCATCTTCGTGTATTATCATGTATGTTTGTTTTTTTTTCAATCTATTAAATTTAATATTTCATTGTTCACGATGATTTTATTATTAATCTTGAACTAAAAGATTGATATGTTTTGAAACCATCCAATATTGTATAAAAATACAAGTTTGTAAATTTATGATTAATGATTATAATATCATATTTTTTTCTTTAATTCACAAACAAAAACTATTCATATATTCTGAAAAATAATTTTACATATTTATGTGAATCAACGATTATAATTTTATATAAATAGAAAAATATAAATCTCTTAATTAATAATTTATTAATATTTACAAGTTTTACTATAAGTATTTATTTATTTTTGTAACTGTAGTTGTCACGAGCTATAACCTAGTATAGAAAGATGGTAGAAAGAAAAATAGAAAGCTATTTGATTTCTCTAATTTAAACGGTAGTAATTATAAGATTATGTATTTAAGTAAAGATCCTTCCACGAGTTTCCTAGAATATCTAATACAAATCATACAATGTTTCTATTTTTACTCTTGTTTCTTAGAAGATACGTTCGAAATCCAGGAAACTTCTGTATTTAGAAATATTCAAAAATTATTGTTGAAAGAACCAAAAGAATGACCATTGAAAGAATTATCTAATTCCACTATTAACTTTATCCTAAAAACGTTCTTATCATCTAACATGTCTTCCGTACCGATTCCATTATTTTGTGTTATCATTCTTTGAATTTTCAAGCTTTATACATTTTATCGTCTAATCTTCATGCAACACAAGGGTTCATATATGTGATGCATAACTTTTTGTGGATAGAAACCCAAAGAGTTTCAAGATCGATGTCCAATAATATTGCAGGTTCTATAGATCAATCCCTCCAAAAACTTGTAGAGGAGGTCATAACCAACGACCCTTCATGGAACTTTGTTAGTTCTGTATACAAAACCAAGATTGATGGCATGTCACATAATGTCACGACAACATGGTCAAAGAATCTCATCACCATTTCCCTCCAAATCACCATAGAAAACCCCTCAAAAGATGAAGATCCTTACGTATGTAGAATTGATGTGAACACGTGGCAATTTTGGGGCAAAAAAGGTTTGAAATCCTTCAAGGTTGATGAAAAACGTGTAGACGTTTATTGGAACCTAAGAGATGCCAACTTCTCGACTAGCCCCGAGCCTTGCTCGGATTATCACGTGGCATTAGTATATGATGAAGACATGGTTTTGTTACTTGGAGATCAAGAAGAAGAAGCTTGTAGGAGAAGCAAGTCAACGACATGTTTGGAAAAACCATTATTATTTCTCAAAGAAGAGAACATTTTTGGTAAGAATTTTTTTACTTCAAAAACGGTGTTGGGAAAAAAAGGAAATGAGCACCACATTGTCATTGAAACGTCTATATCATGTGAGAATAATGAAGAACCTGAAATGTGGATTGGTGTAGATGTTGCTTCGATCCGAATTGACAATTTGCATTGGAGATTTCGTGGGTACGAGGACTTTTTGGTGGATGGTATGCCAGTACAAGTATTATGGGATGTGCATGATTGGTTGTACATGAGGTCAAATTCAGGGTCGGGTGGTATATTTATTTTTAGACAAAACACGAATGGGCTTCAACCCACTAGTCTTTCATGTAGTATTGAAAAAACAAAGGAAGATGATGATTGTGCTGTTGAGTTTTGTCATTTTCTTCATGTATGGAAAATTGATTGAGACAAAAATGTAAATAAACTAAAAGTAATCGCCATTTATCTCGTTAGATTAATATCAAGTTTATATCGACATATTACATGATAGTTTAAGTTTATTAATAATTTTTTTTAATCCAAAATGAAAATTTCATTACCAAATTCATACGAAAGATTTACATATACGTTGCAGGTAAACGAGCAACAAGCTGTGTCGCAACTCCTTTTTGGATGACAAAACTAATTCTTTTAAAAACAACATCTATAGATCTAGGAGCCATAACATTACTATGCACTATTAAGTAGCTCCACAACTTCTGGCGCAAGGAAATCGAAAGTATCAAATGCAAAAGGTATAAACGTGTGTTGATTTTCCATGCACGGTTTCTCATGTTTTGCCACTTTGCTTGATGCAAATTTTAAAGAAGCTTGCCCCACAGTGAAAACTTCACTCCCCAAACACACAAGAGAGGAACCCTCTGTTAGATCAACGCATGCATGTTTTCCTCAAACCCATCCAAATACCAAAATATCAGTTGGTCTAAGTGTTGATCTTCCTTCCAACGTGCCTAAATATATCGAAAAGAACATCCCTCACCAGATCGTGTTGGTACTTGAAACCCATGAGCTCTTTACAATGAACTGCATAGCATGCCTTGCGACAAACAGGGCAAGTCTCGTCAGCTGGAAATAAAGGGATCATTAGGCGCTACTTGAGGATGATACGATAGTCCACTGCCACATATGTAATAAAAAGTTGCATGGGAGGGTTGGGGTCTGTATTGTCAAATCCCGAAACTAAAAGGGCTATTTTTGTCTTAAAAAGTAAGTGACAAGTGTGAAATGAGAACGTCAAAGTTCGGGCCATTTCTGAAATTACCGACTGTTTAGGGCTTTTATACTTGGTTCCTTCAAATTCGAAGAGATTTCAAAGAAATGGCGATATTCGCGGGAAAATGCATTTATGGCGCTGCATTTGAGCTTCAGTCCAGAGTTTTCGTGAAGCCATGGTGAACTATTGTTAATTAGTAGCTTATTTGCTGATAATTCGTATAATTTGTGTAGAAAATTCGATGTTTTGTTGGTTAATTTGTTGATGAATAAGTTGTTTTTTTGGTTCAATAGGGCGACGATGATTATAGTCCGATGTTGTTCGAATTCGGATGAAAGCTCCATGAATTTCCCAGTTAGGTACACTCCTAAGAAATCTTTAAAATATAATAAATTTAATGATTATACTCCGGCTTCAAAGGAATCCAATAATTTCGAAGTGCGTCGATTCACAAACCCCGATTCATTGTATGTTGAGTTTTCAAATGCTGGAGATAGATCCAGTATAGGATTTTCTGTGCACGAGAAATCACTGGATAACGATTTTAAGGAAGGTACATCTCTCTATTTCTAGGGTTTAAGAACTTTAAGTTCTTTATCTTGGCAAATATGTTTCTAATTCTGGATTATTTTCTACGAGAAACGCCATGACCGAAGTAGATTTGGTCTATGTGTATGCAGGCCATGTTATATCAAAAGAAAAGAAAACTTGTAATTCAAATGTGAGATTAGAGGTCGGAGAGCCTGATTACAAATCTGATGAATTTGATGCCATGGAAGGTCTCGATGAGGATTTAGATGGACATGATTCTCTTAATGGAGAATACGAAATCAAAAATCTCACAATTAAAACTAAAGAAGAAGCTGAGAAGACAGCAATTAGATTGCTTGGTGCAAGGTTAAAATCCTTGCATATGAAATTAAACTCTGATAATGCTTCTTGTGTTATTTGTAATGGAGATCCCAACATTTTTTAGTAATTTGTATCCAGAGCATATACAGCACTTGAACTGAAGAAGAAACTGATAGGAAAGAAATTCTCCCATGAAGTTGTGAATGCTGTGATTTCTGACTTCCAAAACAGGTGCATAATCAAATACCATGCATTCTCTTTAGAGATGATCCTTTTGAAGTTGTTGATTTTTCAAGTTTGTTACAGAGGATTTATCAATGATTTGTTGTATGCTGAATCGTTTTCTCGATCAAGATGGTCTTCATCGAGTTGGGGTCCACGTAGGATCAAGCAGGTAAGCATTTCTTTCTGTGATATTTTCTACATCTTAATAAATAAATAATAAAAAAGAAGCTGGAAATTGATTCTGTTTCAGGCATTGGCCAAAAAGGGAGTTAATGATGTGGATGCACAGAAAGCAATAAAAGTGGTGTTAGAAGATGGGGAAACTGTTTCAAGATTTGGGTTATCAAAGCCATCAATGGATCATCTGTTTGCCCAAGTTTCAAAGCAATGGCTTCGTGCTAAAGACCTGCCGACTGAAAAACAAAAATCAAGAATCATCAATTGGCTTCAATACCGTGGCTTTAATTGGGGCGTTATTAACTTTATTTTAAAAAAGCTACAATCCGAGCATCCTCCTTAATGGTTCAAGCTGAGTTATTTAATCTTTAAACTAGATGGAACACTCCCAGAAATCCTATCCATGTTGACTCTAAATCTAAATCTATATAATTGCACTCATTGATTGAATCTCTATATACTAATATGGCTCAAAACATCATTGCCGACTATACCCACAAGCATGATCTAATTACTTGCGTTAGTTTTCATCAGTCAAACAAGTGAAACTGATTGGCAAAGAACCAGTATCCTTGAGACCAATATGTTGGGAAAAACAAAAACAGCCACAACGGTAATTTAACAAAATATGACAGGGAAAACCAGTTAACTCGAATGAATCCTTTTACAATGCAAACAAATAAGAAATTGTAAATGAGCAACCTCTGGATCTCCAAAACATAACCCAACAATTGAAAACGTCGGCCCATATGCATATATGCTATGAAGCTATTCTCCAAATATCAACAATCTTTGTTGCTAAGTTTTTGAAAACGGGAAAAGAACCATTTTCCTTCTCTGTATATCATGGCTGTTAATCAACCCTAGATAGAAGTTACAGAAATACAAGGGTCAAAATCCAAATAGAAAACACAACAAATGTGGCAATGGCTTTTTAATACCAATCAATCAATTCCAGTATTCAACAAATAAGGCAAACATAAGAATAATTCATGTCCACAAACAGATAATCATGTTTGCTTAATTCAACCAGAGCAAAACTTATCAAAACAAGTTGGAAACATAAACATAAACATAAAACATAAGCATAAGCATAAACATGAACATGAAAATGAAGAAATTCAGGTACGGGCAGTCTGGCATGGCTTCCTTCATCAGGTATCCTCAACTCTTGAGTGAAAAACAAAGCTCGGGAATGTTGTTGTGATGTCCCTATCAAAATCAAAATCAAAACCCTAAACTCAAATTCCATCCATACATATCATAAAACAAAATAAAACAAAATAAAAGATGCAAAAAGCTACTTGAGGTATTGAAGGGTCATATTCTTCAAGAGGGATGGATGTCGCAGCACAAGGCTTCTCCATTCTTCCTTGTCTATCTTCCCATCATGTTTTGTATCAGCTTCCTCAAAAGTCTAAAACAAAGATACATTCACTTCACTTAACTGCTCTTTCTTTTTCTTTTTTGACTTAATGGGTTAAGCACACTATTACTATATATATATATATATATATATATATATATATATATATATATATATATATATATATATATATATAACTAGTTGAAGTACCTTGTCAATGATACTCTCAATGACATCATCGGAAAGATTCATGCCGGATTCAGCAAGAGTAGCCACCACCATTTGCTTCACCTCCTGCCTCTCTATGAAACCTTGTTGCTTGAGATCATAAAGTTGAAAGGAAACTGCAAATATAAATCATATCTATCATATATAAAGATACACACTTATGAATCATATTTCTATTATTGGAAAACTCACACTCGATCTTATCATCAATGGGGGCATTTGGGTGAAATACTGATAGTGCACGGGCAAACTCTTCAAAACCAAGGATTCCATTATGCTTTGTGTCAAATAAGTCAAACACCTGAAAAGTCAAACTATCAACAACAGCCTTCCATAACATTGTCCAAAAAAATCAAAATACTTTAAACGTACCCGATCAGCAAATAGGCTTTCCTTTTTATTTGTCTTAAATAATGCCAATTGGAACTCTTCCTGTCATACATATCAAAGTTTGGTTATATTAAGAAATAACAACATAAAAGCTGTAAAGAATGTTTGTACAAACCTTATTGATTAATCCGTCATCAATCACAGCACTGCTTATCTTCTTAAATAACTCATAAAGTGCTTCTATTTCGCTTACACTAACTGCATTACACCATACACGACTTTTGTTAGTATCATATGTGACCGTTTTCATGCCAAAAACAACAATTCTGCAAGCCTAACAGTGAGAAATATGGATCAAAAGGGCATACACACTGTCTCTCTTGCTAGAATTTCAGGATCTTCAAGGGCTGTTAATTGTCTGTATGCTTCAAGATCACAGCAATGGAGCAGGGAAGCAAACAAATGCTTGACCCCCTCTAAGCACTGAGACATGGTACTTTTCGCACATCAAAATGCTCCATGATCGTTACTGGAAACAAGACCAAAACAAAAAGTCAGAGGTTTCACCTGCATATATACAAACAAGCAGACAGAAGAGAGATATATGAACAGAAAGGAATAACCTTTCGACCATTTCGTGTCGCTGCTAAAATAAATATTTGATTTTTTTTATTCGGGGCAACCACTCTGTCTCTGTTAGAAGTAAACAGGAAAAAAAAAATTACAATCATCGAAATCAATATATGACGATTCAAATCTATATACTTATTCAACACATCAATTTAAATCTGTATACTTATTCAACATAGAAGTACAGCACGAAGCAATCAAAGTTGATATACATCTCAGATCTGTAAATGACGCCAATTGGAATATACCAGGAACATCGCCGCGTGATCCAATTCAACAATTCGATCATAATTCAACATATAAATTCAAACGAATCAGCAATTCGATCCCACTAGAACAATTGCAGATCTTGCAACTGCCGAACATAATCTTGATTTCGAACAAGGGAAGCAGGAATCAAGAATTGAAATACAGACGGATAACATAAACTAACCTTAGGAAATATTGGTTGTCTTGATTTTGCTCCAATGGAGACGAGATGAAATCTTGAACCCTATTGATTGATTTATGAATGATTTGAAGAGATTTGATTTCACAGAAGCCCAAATCAGAGGATAAAAAATGGAAGAAAATAAATTAATAGAAAAAACCAGAAAACATTTTACCCTTAAATGCAATGATGGGAGAGATGACACGAAGATGGTTGATGGGGGTGATAACCTGTGATGGTGATAGGGTACATATCCGTAGCCCCGGCGGAGACCAGTGAGGTAGATCACGTGACCACCAAACAGATAGACTCGAATCGAACCTTTTTCGTCTTTCTAGTTTTTACTTACCGTTAATTTCTTGAGATAACTACAAAGATATTAAAAAATAACTTTATAGATAATGCATTATTATTTTTATATACATATTACATTACTTTTTATATGATTTATAATTCGAAATTATTATTGCGATCTAGTTGTTCAATAATGACTAATTTTGTATATGTTTAATTATTTTCATCTTATTTGTGTATCATTATATTTTTTATTATTTTTTCGGTAAATACAATTCCAAAAAAAAAAAACCCTCACCAGTTCATTTTGTTAGAAACATTGCAAAACGCACCCTCGCATCCTCTGTGTTGAAACACCTTTGTAAACTTTATTATCGTTGACATCCATCGTCAGCTTCACACATTCTATGTTCTAAAAACTAATTTTTTAGTTGAACCGAACTAATAATCGATTCCTAATTCGATTGTCGGTCCAATCGTCTGTTAACCCAAAAATTAGCTTATGCCTGACAGTGGTGTAAGTCGGCATTCAAGTTGTGTGCACTCTAAAAATGTTCAATTTGTTTTGGAAGTGAGTTGTTTTTTAACAGTGTAACGTCCCGATTTTTCAACCAAAAAATTTCATTTTTATTTATTCAATATATCAAAGTATGATTACATTGTGAGAAAACATGTTGTGAATGAGCGTGTGTAAAGTCGAACCTTGTCATTTTCATGAATCACCACAGTACATAAAAAACATTTTTATTCAACTAGGTAAACACGAGACTTAGTGAGTTCCTCAAGATATTATATACCGCAATATATATATATATATATATATATATATATATATATATATATATATGCATATAAACGGGCCCCACCCCAAACTATAAAACAGGCTGTGCCCAAACTACTTAATGGGTCCCACCCAACATACATAAAGGGCCTCGCCCAAACTGCATGACAGGCCCCGTCCAACATACGAAACCATACATAGAGACTACATCTTAAGTTTCACTAATACAGGCACATAGAAACTTTACTATCGGCTTTACTCTACTAACTTATATATCCTAACATATATGAATATGTATTATAACATATGGTGTAGTGAGATAACTCACCTGGAAAGTTTCTTGGAAGATTAACAGCTTTCTAGAGATCCCATTGGAGGGCAACATGCCTAACGAGTATTAACCTATAATATTATTACTTATTAATCATTAAGAATCTAATAATGAAAGTTAGATCTTTCACTAATCCCAACGAATACCAATAGTTCTATCAAATAAGGATCAGCCAAGCCGGACAGTTGGGATGTAGGGCCATTTCGACTTATAGCCTTCCTAAAACCCATTAACCAAGTCAACGTGACCATTCTATACACATTTCTCGTGTGTAGATCAATCAGTATTATAACCAGAATTATAGATAAACCTTATTTATAGGTTCATAATAACGATTATGACCATAAATATAAGTTACACTTGAATTAAGATAAGTAAAACTTAATACAAAGATTTTAGCGAAACCCGGGAACTTCCCAAGCAAAACTTTAAAACCAAAAGTGTAACGACTGGTTCCCTGGTACACATTTAATTTAATTATTTATTTATTTTGAGAGAGGGACTTGACGAGTTGGTAGCCCTAACTCATCGAGTAGAAGGCATAAAATGCACGAGTTTTAAGTGAGCTACTCGACAATTCGGGGTTTTGACTCGGCGAGTAGGACAAGTTGGATGAAACCCTAATCTTTAGGGCTTGCACCCTATTTAAGCATTATATCTAGCCTCCATCCCAACCTCTATCACCTCCAAACCCTAATCTCGAAACCCTAATCCACTTTGAGTGATCTTGAGCTATTTCTTCCCATTTTGAGTATTATTTGTGCCTTTTGAAGCTTGTGGAAGAAAAAGATGATATAAGGTTCAAGAGGGAAGAAGTAGATCTAGGAACTACACTCAATTTGCTACATTTTCTAGTAATCAAGTCCCTAACTTGATCATTCTTCTCTTGGATCTATTTGTTTCCATTTTATGAAGGTTTTGGTTCAAGAACCTTGGTCCTCGGGATTGGGACATCCCAAGTGACTTATATTTCAGATCTGGGATCTAGGAAGGGTTCTATGGCATAAAGGTGCAAACTTTATGACCATGGAAGCCCCATGCAAGCTTGTAGGCAAGATCTCCTTGGACTTGGACTTGGACTTGAACTTATGACATCGGGACTTACTGTAAACTACTTTGACCGGTGTAAGTGGTTTGAAATATATAACTAATCTAAGTAAATATTAGAGAATTATTAGAAAATTATTTTTTAGAAAAGATTATTGTTAGTCAACAAATAGTTGGAGTCAATCATTGTCATGCTTTGTAAAATGAAAATGATTGAGCATTTTTATCATAACATGTTTTCATGAGAGTGAGGCCATAATTTGTTCCATGTGCTAACCTGATATCTGTAAAAGTGAACAAGTGTTGTAACTTTTGATTTGTTAAGTTGTGTCAGGGAATGGCTAAAAATATTGTTTTAATTATTATATATGTCTTTGTGGGGTTAATGCCAAGTTATCTTAAGACACAACAAGTACACCTTCGACTGTATGACACAATGAGGTTAATTGGATTGAATCTGTTCGTTTTTTTTTTTTTTTTGTTTATTACATTAATATTTAATATATATATCTTATATATATATATATATATATATATATATATATATATATATATATATATATATATATATATATATGAAGCATTGTTAATCTTTTTGTACATATGTTATTTTCATTAGTTTTTCTTTTATTGCATGCATTCACTCTCAATTCCATTTAGTCCTTTTCGTTCCTTCCATTATTTTCATCCTAGTTTCTTTTTAGTCACATATTGTCTTCTCTAGGGTGATTCTTAATTTTGTTCTTTCTTGAGGACAATAAATGTCTAAGCTTGGGGAGGTTTGATAGGTGCATTTTATGCACCTATTTTGCATTTTTATTTCCGTCCTTTCATAGCATTCTACTTCATAATTCTTGTAAATAGTTAATTATTTGGGCAACTGCATATTTCATTAAAAATGCCTCGTACTTCACCATTTTTGATTTATTTTGTAGGCATTATGGTGCATGGAGCTTGGAGCATGAAGTTTGGAGCTTGGAGCATGGAGTTTGGAGCTTTGGAGCATGAAGAGAAGATGAATCGGTCATTCCATGGCAGAAAACATGAAGACATAACCCGAGTCATTGTTGCATTGTCATCATAGTAGGGAGTATGGGGACCATGGAGGGGTAAAATGGTCTTTTACCCATTCCATGAGTTTGAGAGAGAGGTTAACCTAGCTTATTTCGAGTCGTGATTTAAGTGTTGATTAGAGATTATTATCTTATGTGTTAGGCAGAGGCTAGTTAAAGATTCGTGTATGAGATTATTACTTACTTGATTACGTGGTGAGTCTTCTCGTTGTACTTACCATGAGTGCTATCAATGTGTGACCGAAGGGTCTTATGTGTTATATTGAGTATTTGATATCTTGCATCATGTCTTGTGATTTATGTTGATTATTGTATTTATTATTATTATCATGAGCTTATTAAGTTAGGACCGGATGGTCCACCCGAGCTGTGGGACCGGAGGGTCTCCACTAAGACACATTGACCAAAGGATGGTATCGAGTAACCTCGAGTGGAAAATGTGACGTGTGTGGTATTTTGGGGAACTCACTAAGCTTTGTGCTTACCGTGTTATGTGTTATGTGTTTCAGGTACCTCTTAGGATCACGGGAAGATATCGACTTGATTGTACACACACCCGAGTTGGAGATATGTTTTTTTGGAGGATCCTGGATTTGTGATATATTCAATTTTGGAACATGTGTTCTGATAACTTGATAATTGTGGGTTTTTATGAATTTGAAATGTGATAATTGTGTTTTTAAATAAAAATTTTTGTTTGAAAATTTACGGCGTTACATTCTTGTTGTTAAATTTAGATCATATTGTGATTGTTATTGAAATTGGTTAAGTCTTTTCTGAAATCGACTAATTTTTAGTAAAATCGATTCACACTCTACTAGGATTAGCTCTCTTCTTTCTGTATACATCACAAGAATCATGTTTTCATATCATAGTTCCATAGATGTAGCTAGAATATTGGTTGAAATTATGGGCGAATTCAAATAAAGTTTATTCCTTTACACATTATTCATTTTAATTTCTTTTTAGGGGTCGTTTAATAGTTGATGATTGAGAAAGTCCTGACTGAGAAATGTTTGTCTAATTGATAATTTCTGACTGAGTAAGCAAACAAATTGTTTGATTGTACATCTGACTGAATATGCTGACTGATACAAAATGACCATTTACCCTTATGCACTATATAATAATAATAATAATAATAATAATAATAATAATAATAATACACTTTTTGTTTCTTTTTCTTCTTATTTCCTAATTGATATCTAAAAAACGTGTACACATATTGCTTCTTCTTTTCTTTCTCTTTTTCTTCCTCCTTGCCCAGTTGCCCTCATAGAGTCAAAGAGGCAACAGAGAAGCCATACCCAAACATGAAACACCCATTTCCTTGGTGGTGGTTGTTTTCTTTTTCCAGTGACATCAAAGAGGCAACAAACCTCTCGCACCTCAATTTCTGGAGAGATGAAAGAGGCAAAGCCTCTTCGTGTTTTGTCGGGTTAGGAAAAAAGAAGCAAGAAGAGCTGCCGGAGCAGCCCCCATCGATTGATCTGCCATCATTGGTCCTAATATGCTCCACCCTTCTTTCCCCTTTGACCCTTCCGTGTTTCTTTTTGCTAATTCTCCACCTGACCACCTCGTTTGTTGCCTTTGTTCTTGTTTCTTTTTCCATTTTCAGGGATTAAATTGATGGCTATGAGAAAGGAGGATGTGAGGGTGGTGCTGGTTCAAGGGCAACGGTGGAATCAATTTCACACTTTCTTGGTCAGCAAGGTTTTTTTTTTTTTTTTTTTTTTTTTTTTTTTTTTTTTTGTGATGACTGAGTCAGACATTTTTGTCTTAACTGACTCAATTAGATCCAAATCAAACAGGGTCTTAGTTTGCATATATTTTTAGCGGATAAAATATTGGGTTTAAAATATGATTTCATGTCAGACATATTCATGATTAGATTGTTTGGTGGTAGGTTGTTAATAGCATAAAATAACAAAAGGATATGCTTCAATCTTAATGTTGGATACATACTCCTTACTATAAAACATGGAGTACTCTATAGCAAATTGAAGGTAAATTTGTTATTCGCGTTCACATTAGAAGTTTGACCAACAAACATCAGTACTTAATGCAAATGAAGTTAGCAAATTAGACAATCAATAATAGAGAATTATTTAATAATCAATCATTTATTGCATTGCAAATGAGTTTGAGTGAAAATTAAATGATATTTTATGCAATACTTTGTTTTATTTATTTTATATATTGCATTGCAAATGAGTTTGAGTGAAAATTAAATGATATTTTATGCAATACTTTGTTTTATTTATTTTATGTGTTACATCGTAACACATATGCATGTTTTCTTTCAATAACTTTGTTTTATTTCTCTTTCTTTTGATTGTTTCCTAAAATTTATCAATTTGTGATATGTTGTTTTACAAGAAAGAAGATAGTTTTTGGTGACTAATGCTTAGGTTGTTTCTTTTTCTTTGTTATGGATAATATATGTGTTGAGGTTTTTGTTTATGCAGTTAAAAGACCTTATGTTTGAAGCTATTTTTTGACATGGTGTATAATATTTTTGGCAGGTTATATGATGTATTAGAAATTAAAAGATAAAATACTAAATTCTGTTTGTTCTAAGTTCCAACTGTTTGGTTATGATGTCATAAAGCATGGGCGGCTCAAACAATCTGGAGACTCTAAACGAACCAAAAAATTAGGGTTCTTTAGCATTTACTATACTTAATCTAGTTTGTAAGTCAATCCATACTCCTGACTCATATTTTATCTTAGACATTATTATTAGTTATTTGATTAATAAGAACAATGAATAATCACCGACACTACAAATGAACAAACGATAAACTTGAAGTAATGGATTATGGATTAATAGAAAAACCCGTTGCCTTGAGAATAGATGATAATGGAAAGCTCAAAATTGGAAAACTCAAATTCGGTCCAACCCTAATTCTATATTCTGTAATAGAAAAAATATAAAAGTGAAGATTGTTGTTTTGTTTATTTTATTTATTTATTTATTTTTTTTAGTTTAAACTTGCAGTTTTTAGTTAAAATGATAACTCAAACTTGCAGGATTATAGTAGTTACAGTCAATTCAGTAAACACAAATTCACAAAAACACAAGATATAAACAAATTAAGGTATGAAGTGAAAACAAATTAAGGTATCATATAAGTTGTAATACCTTTTAATGATGCTAGAAACCTTTAACGTTCTATAATATTCCTAAAGATACCAACAAGGTAAAAATGAGTGGAAACACTAACTCAAAAATAAAAAATCAAAACAAAAAATCGAGAATAGAAGGAATAAAGTGAAAACATAAACGGATAATGGAAAAATCTGCAGTTAATCCTAATAGATATGAGTAGATACCTTGAATCATCAAAGCCTTCAGAGAAGTTGAGAATGGATAAGGAAGAAGAACATAAGGCATAAGCTCTTTCAACTGTTCAGGAATCACCAAATCAGGCAACCTTTCTTTCACTCTTCAACACTTCAATAACGAGATTGGAAAAGTCTACTAGAATCGAGAACAAAGAACTAGTCAATCAGAGGTTCAGAGTACAAGTGTGGGAGGATGAAGAAGGAAGGAAGAAGAATAGAAGTGTAATCGTCGTTTTAATTTGAGACGTGTAATGTATGAGCGAATGCAGAAACGAGAAGAGAAGTTGAGAAAGTATAGAATATTAGAATAATCAACATTAGCAGATTAGGGTTAAGTAGGGCCCTTTACAAAATGAGGCCCTAAGCCTTAACTTATATTTTCAATACATAGAACCGACCTAGTCATAAAGTGTAACATTGACATTTATTTTAAATATTTTCTATGTTTTTTCAAGAGAATGATTAATGTGAGCTTTTAGATAAAGAGCCATGTTCCTGCACAATATTTTTTTCTTTATATACAATAAATTTTTTCATTCGGGGTCTTGCCTTGAGGGTAGACAATGGATCCACCATTCAACATGATGCAACATTTTGAAAGTAAATTCCATCAAATAAAAGGAGTTTACATTACTCGCATCTCTTGACATCCTTACTTTTAATAGGGGACCTTGGATCATGATTTTCTTGGCAAACATTTAGATGATGACATGTCCTCCATATCCACTTGAATGAGCTTGTTCAACAATGTGTGCTCCTTATTTTGGAAAGGCGAGTGACCTTTTGTAAAGGACATCTCCCAAGATAACAATCGCCGGGAAAATTCCCTCCGGGTTCTCATCTGACAACGAGTGGATTACACTTTATACAGTTATACAATATAACATTTTAAAGCATAATTTGTTATGTATCGAAAAAAACTATTATGTATAAAATATACAAAAAATATAAATAATCGAATAAATCTAAATAGATATAAGTAATTACTCAAATTAATACGAAATTAAGTTATGCAAAATATGCGATGATTGTTTTCAGAAAAAATATTAGTTTCGCTGGATGAATTATATTCAGATTTCGTAAAAATTAGAATTATTTAAATTTAAGAAAGAAATTTATTTCGATTATTTTAAGGGAAAATGACTCTTAAGGGTAATTAACTTTTGCGTTTGTACTCATTTAGTCCCCTTTTTTTTGTATTCAATATACCATCGAACTTGTTGTTGGTGTTTACCATAGCTCTTTTGACCGACTTTTGACCTGTGATAGCCGGTCAAAGGGTTATGGTGAACACAAACAACAAGTTCGATGGTATATTAAGTACAAAAAAAAAGGAAAGGGACCAAATGAGAACAAACGTAACAATTGGTTACCCTCCTGATTCATTTTCCCTTTACTCATTTACAACAAATCTCACATCATCTCCTACTGATATTAATGTCTCTATGAGATTCATTCTTGCTTCTCTTCAAAACATAACTCACGAAAGGACATTATTCATGCATGTACAACTTTGTAATGCACTTGAATATTTATTAGGGGAATCTTGACTAAGCAGGCGCATTTCATGACTACATTTACATTTGCAATCAAATGATTTATCGTATCATGGATTCTAGACAAGTCTACAAACGAGTGGAATCACAAGTGTTGTGATTTTTGAGTTTACTTAGCTTTAAGATCGAACTCATGAGATAAGATACAACATCAATATGTACAATATCATGCTGCTTTTGTAGACACATCACCATAATATTGTACATATTGATGTTGTATCTTATCCCATGAGTTCGATCTTAAAGCTAAGTAAACTAAAAAATCATAGCACTTGTGATTCCACTCGTTTGTAGACTTGTCTAGAATCCATGATACGATAAATCATTTGATTGAAAATGTAAATGTAGTCATGAAATGCGCCTGCTTAGTCAAGATTCCCCTAATAAATATTCAAGTGCATTACAAAGTTGTATATGTATGAATAATATACTTTCGTAGGTTATGTTTTGAAGAGAAGCAAGAATGAATCTTATAAAGTCATTAATATCAGTAGGAGATGATGTGGGATTTGTTGTAAATGAGTAAAGGGAAAATGAATCAGGAGGGGTAACCAACTGTTGCGTTTGTTCTCATTTGGTCCCTTTTTTTTTTTTTTTTTTTTTTTTGTACTCAATATACCATCAAACTTGTTGTTTGTGTTCACCATAACCCTTTGACCGGCTATCACAGGTCAAAAGCCGGTCAAAAGGGCTATGGTAAACACCAACAACAAGTTCGATGGTATATTGAATACAAAAAAAAAATGGATCAAATGAGTACAAATGCAAAAATTAATTACCCTCAAGAGTCATTTTCCCTTATTTTAATGGTGCAGACTTTAAAAACAATATTCTCCTTGCCATTTAGGTCCCCTCTTCTTTTAAGATATCGGTAAATATAATCGATAGATTTATATATATTTAACCCCTTAAAATAGCAATAATATAACTATATAAGCCGGTTTACACTATTTTATGGGCCAAATGACGTTAAGACCAATACCTCTTTGGGCCTTAGGGCTTCGATAGCCCATAGACACTCAAATAAAAGCCCAAAAGAGAAATCTTTTATAGTGTATGGACTATAAATATAAGCCAACGCAAAGAACAAAGAATCGTCTTATGCACTTGATAAAGTATACACGATCTCCTCTGCGAACAAACTAGCCCTAGGTTAAAATTGGACAACGAGATTTCATCAAATTCAGAAAGTTTGTCAGTGGAACCTTTTAATTCTTCATGGGAAAGAGAAAGGAGCGTAAACTGGCGGCGAAGATTGCAGTTAATAGAAGAGTAAAACTCGATCTTATGGCGGAACCCTCTGGTAATCGTGTCGTACGCTCCTTCTACCTGTTTGATTATTTCAATTTCTGTAGTTGATTATCTATATAGTTAAACGACGTAGCGTACAATTTTAGTTGTTGAGATTGCGAAGACGATTAGTTAGTTTCTTATTGTTATGCTCTCAACTTGTGCGAGTCATTGAATTGGAGCTAATCTTTGAGACCGAGTTAGTGATTTATTCTTTTAGCTCCCGCCCCAATCATGTTTGGACATTCAAATTTAGATTCATCAAAGATCATGAAAATTTAAGCTTAAAAGATTGATGATTTAATGCCAGGGCCTGTTTATATCAAAGTTGGCTTTAATTTTCATTGTCCTTACTGATTTTATAGGAGATTTTGGTGATTCGTCCAACAAAGAAGACGTTGAAGGTGGCGGCAATTCAAAAAATCATGCTGGTTCACCCAATTCACCATCTTCTTCAGGTGGGTTCCATCAATTTTTCTCCACGGACTGATCTTTGTAGAGGGCGTCATTGTATTGGTTGATGTTTACTTTATGCAAGCCATGTTTGCTCTCCCAAGATATTCCTTTCAGAATGTTAGGTGGCTGTGGTATTGGGAACTCAATTGGTCATCTGAGCCTGTTCAACTTTGCCACAGTGTTTCTTTGATTGAAATTCCTCACATGTTACTACGACATTTCAACAAGACTTGTGGTTCGTATGTTTCTTGCCTTTTTGTTTTTATTCTAAATTACTAACTCATTTTCAATGTTGCAGGTGACAATTACAAAGTTCATTCGCCAAAATTAATCACATCTTTTTCACACTTGTTTTTGTTCTTAGTTTAGGCCAATATGAGAAGTTTCTGTTAAGCATCTATTAGGAGATTAGTCGTAACTAACCACAGTTACACTCCCACATATTTTTGTTGTTCTGATGTTTGACATATTAGCATCTTTCTTTTCAGGTCAAAAGCCAGAAAATCCTCTTTTGTTGCTTGGACAATATAGCGATGAGGAATTGGAGGAAGAATCTGGTAAAGAAATCAGCCATGATACTAGAGAGAATTCACCAGCTGAGCTTGATGAACAGGTGTGTTTTGTAATGTCTAGTTTTCAATTGGTTGTGGTAAATATATTTAAGTACCAATCATGCTTATCTTATGACAGGTAAAGGCAGACAGTCATGAGGGTACAGAAGTAGATAAAGATGAAAATCTTACTTGTGAAAAACCTGATCAAGAGAACAAAGACCAGTCTTCTTCATTGGATGTGGAAGAAAATGGTGTTGTTGAAGATGATATGGTTTTGGCCTCACACAAAGACATGGATGAAGTGGAGCAGACAACTGTGTCGTGGACATCCGACACACAAACAGAAAATACGGATTCAGGATGGAAAATGGTGTTGCATGAGGAGAGTAATTCATATTATTACTGGAACATTGCGACTGGTCAAACGTCTTGGGAAGTCCCTGTTGACCTGGTTCAAGGAAATGAACCAGCCTATGATCCTCAATCTGTTACAGAAGTTGAGGAAATGCATGTAACTTCTGATGATACACAACCGAATGATGGGCCCACAAAATCTTTGGTTTCTGAGGCCACTGACAATGAGAGTTGTAGGCCAGAATTACAAGTGCAGAATGAAAACCATACAGATATCATGACCATGTCAAATGATGTGGCCGAGGGTAATTATGTCAATGCAATAGATGGTGTGAATAATGGGGAAGCCCACCATACTGATTCTTTACATCTTTTGCAACTTGGTGAAAGTTTATCGGAGAGATTAAGATCTTTGAAAGGGGAAAACAAAGAGATATCAAAGTTGATGATTGAACTTGATGTAAGGCTTGCAGACATTAAGTCATTAGTACCTTATGGATCATCATTGCTTCCTTTTTGGCTTCATTCTGAAAATCATTTGAGAAAACTAGAATCCGCAATCAACAATGAGATTCAAGAACATTCTCAATCACCAAACGAGGCAGAAAAGAAGGTAGAAGAGAACATGAATGAAGCAACTGCAAGTGAAAAAGAAGAAGAAGAAAATGAAAATGAAAATGAAATATCAAATGCAGTTCCTCAAGCAGATACAGATGACGACATGGATGTTGAAATGGAGGTTGAAGATGAACCAGTTGTCCAAAACAGGCCCCGATCTGAAGAAGAATCTGAGGTTCCACCACCACCGAATGATGAATGGGTCCCGCCTCCACCACCGGATGATGAACCGTTACCTCCACCACCGCCAGATGAACAACCTGAAGCCACATTCCCTCCACCGCAAGCTTACTCATACGGAGGAGGAGAAGGAGAAGAATATGCACATTTTGCATATGGGGGTCCGGGTCCCACTCCCACTCCCACTCCCACTCCCACTCCCAGTTTTGAATACTATGGTCAACAAGTTGTTGCAAATCATGATTACTATGTAGATGCGAATGGAGCAGCCGTCACAACCCTTTATTATGCACCAGTGGGATATCCAGGTGGAGAACATGTGACATATTACACCATACAAGAAGGGTCTGTACCAATTCAGCCAGTGATTGGCAGTGAAAGTGTTGCTTCTGATGCAGCAACTGCTCCAACAGAATCATCATCACTTCCTAAGGTTCAGCCTAAAGGTAAGTGTAGAATCTTACAGATGAAATGATTCATCTAACAATTTTATTAACTTTTTCTGGTTTCTGTCTTGTTTATTAAGTAGATGATGATTTTGTTTTCAACTTTACAGTTGTGCGAAATAAAAAACGAACGGTTGCTGCAGTCCCTGGTTTAAGATCCAATAAGAAGGTTTCAGGCTTGGTGGATAAGGTAAACTTTTGGTCACTAAATAGTAACCATGTTTCTGCTTTCTTCTTACCTAAAGGCTAAAGCTAAAGGTAGCTTTTTTTTTTTTTTTTTTTAACCAACTACCTCATTCTATCACACACTTACTTACATTGTTTTTATTTTTTTGATTTCTTATGTGTTTTATAAAAAAATATATGTAAGATGTTGGAAATTTAGTAACAATCAAATGTAAAATATATGTTACTAGTTTTATAAATCTAGAAAAATAAAATTGCGTATCAATTACATATAAAACTTTCTTTTTTCTATTTTTCTAATATATAAGATCCAGAAAAGTCGTCGTTCTTTAATAATTGTATCATACAGTTACAAACAGATATTATATTTAAGAATTTTAAGTAGTAGCAAAGACTTTGCAGAAAGCCTTGTTGTTTTCATTAAAAAGCATAATTATATTTATTACATCATCCTTATTTAAAGAATTTTTAGTTTAAATGATTACTGGTTAAAGTCTTTTATAAAAATTGAGGTTGCTTGATGGAAAAAAACTGAAAGTTGGTTACTATTTATTGAAGTTGTTGTATGTAAGTTATCACATGATTGGCAAGTGTATAGTCTAACACGCTAAAAAAAGTTGCCTTTTTACATTTTCATATCAGTGGAACTCGAGTGGTGAAACGTTTTTAAAAAAAAAAAAAAAAAGATGTCTCTAGGTGGAACCAACGTGATATTAATTCCTTTTTTTTATTTTTTTTGAATAATATTATGTATGTGGGAAATTAAGTATATGATATGGTTGCAGTGGAAAGCTGTTAAAGAGGAATTACACGAGGAAGACGAGGAAGAGGAAGAACCTGAAAATGCTTTAGAAGCTTTAGAGAAGAAAAAGCAACGGGAGATTGAGGTTTGGTGATTGTTTTTTTTAAAGTAGTTTTAATGTGGTGAAAATAAAATTATTTGATTTGGTTATGGTTTGTTTCAGCAATGGCGTGCACAGCAGATTGCAACTGGAGAAGCCAAAGACAATGCTAACTTTCAGCCTCTTGGTGGTGACTGGTAAGCTAGCTAATAATAACCAACCTCTTTTCATTCATCACAATTCTATTTCTTTTGTTATATATATATATATATATATATTGTTTTAGGCGAGAGAGAGTTAGAAGGAAGAGAGCTAAAAAGTCGATGGAAGCTGAAGATAAGGAAGCCAAGGCCACGGGCACTGTTGATACAAACCAAAAACCTGATCTTGTCCAACTTACAAAACAACTTCCATCCCCTTGGCAGGTACGTGCTAAATCTTCCTATTCTTAATAATATTCTATGTATTATATATATATATATATATATATATATATATATATATATATATATATATATATATATATATATATATATATATATATATATATATAAAGTCATGCTGGTCAAACAGTTTCTAATCATATATATGTTGGTTAAAGTTTGGTTGTGGTGATGATATTTAGTATATTAATATAACTGTTTATGAAATTAAAATAGAAAAACTTAAGAAGAGCAAGTTATTATTATGCTGTGTGGTTTTGACTGTTGATTGTGTTTATGGCAATGGCAATGGCAATGGCAGGCATATTGGGATGAAGCATCGAAGCAAGTTTATTATGGGAACTCAAAAACATCAGAGACCTCATGGACCAAACCTCAACCCTAATTAATCCTAAACTTAATTATATTCATTTTTCATTTTTCATTTTTCATTTTTCATTTTTCACGCAGCAGCTAACAATTCTATTATGCACTGCACTTACTTTGTCTTTCTATTTACTTGCAAAGCCGATTTGTAAATTTTGTATTTTTTTTTTTCCAAGTTCGATTACTGGAGGGGTTTTCTCTTTTTGCCCCTTCTTGCCCTGGAAAAGCAGCTAGGTGGTTGGTTTGGTTGACATTGCGTTTTCTATTTCCCTTTCCTTTTACTTACTTTTATGATTTATGTGATGGATGATCTCATACCAATATTATTACAAGAGAAAAAGAAAAGGGTAATAAGCTTTTTTCTTGTTTGTTTATTTCAACTTGGAAAAATATAGAGAATTTGAAATAATGTTTATTTTCATGTCTTATGGCTTTGTCATAGACAGGAAAAACAGTTTAATTTAATTTTTGTGGCATCTCGGTTAACTCATTTTTTTCTTAGTCTCACTTCAAAGTTGAAATAATACCTTTGAAAAAAAGGTGTTTATCATTATTTGTTATCAAAACTCGGTGTTAATTACCGACCATTTTAATAATGGGTGGATTTAAAAAAAAAAATACTATAATACTCGTGATATTAGGCAATAGATGGGTTCGAAATAGAGCCAAACAAGTCAATTTTG
This sequence comes from Lactuca saligna, assembly GCF_052625555.1. NCBI lineage: Eukaryota > Viridiplantae > Streptophyta > Magnoliopsida > Asterales > Asteraceae > Lactuca > Lactuca saligna. The sequence continues at coordinate 182,644,613 of NC_136423.1, forward strand.
AGCCTCAATTTATTGTATAGGGAAGCAATATATAAGTGGTAACATAGTTTTTTACTATCAATAATAAAAAAAAATGAGAATGCTGCAACTTTAAAAAGGTAGGTAAATCTTCGGTGTTCCAAATATTCAATTTATTTATTGCATATATATATATATATATATATATATATATATATATATATATATATATATATATATATATATATAGGTGGTGGGGACTGGGGAGATGGATAACTAATGAATGGTCACAATAACAGCATCCCAAATTTAGTAAATATTGGTTTTCGATCATCACCTCAATCTCAATCTCAATCTCGTTATCTGCTCTCTTTCTTTTTTCCCATTCCTCTTTTTTTTCCCCTTCAATTCCTTCATGTCTACACTGCCCTCTCTCTCATTGGCAAAACTTTGATACAAATTAAAGGCAGGTACTCATCAACGCTCTTATTTCATCTAAAACTCTATTCATGCAAATATTGGCAATTGATTATTTATGATGAACGTCATAAATAATGTTATGATGAACATCATAAATAATTATAAGAATTATTTATGATGAACATCAATGCATATATTTGTGAAGATTTGTCATAAATAATCAAAATTATTGGATTCTATGGTCACTGTAAATAATTAAATATGTTGTAGTGCATACCCTTTGATAAATTCAAATTTTAATATATATATATATAAAAGAAAAACCATAGGTTTTTTCATGACCTATGGTTCTTATATATATATATATATATATATAAAAGAAAACCTATGGTTTTCTTCTTAACAGACAGTGTCCAATATTAACTAATATTACATTTTTGGTCCTTAAAAGTTATCCTTGTCTACAATTCCTCTTTTTTTTTTTTTTTTTTTTCAATACAAATTTGGTTGAATTTTTTTATATATCATTTTATCTGTCTTTTTTTTATTACAAACTTTTTACCAATTTTTTATACAACCTAATTGTTTTATATTAAATTTTTTTTACAGTTTTCTATAATATAATATTATATTTATAGATTTGATTATACTTTTCTAAAAACATCATATCTTCTGTATCCATCTAAACATTGTTTACAATTTTTTTTTTAAAAAAATTATAACTTATTTTTTTTGTTATGTATAATTATTTTTTCAAATTGGACAACTTCTTTTTACAATTTTAGTTTTTAAGCTTTTATATTTTTTTAGTTTAATACTAATCTTTAATACTAATATGTTTTTATTTAATTCGACTAACTTTAACAGATTATTAATGTAGATGATGTATTTTCTTCGGTTCTATTTTTTGGACTATCGTGCTAAACATCCATATAGAGAAGTTATGAATGAACAAAACCTTTTTGAAATTTTTTTCTATAAGTCTTCAAAAAACATTTTCACAAAAAAATATTGTAGTTTTATAAACAAAAACTTTAAAAAATATTTTTGTAATTTTATAAACAAAACCCACCCAACTTATGAACAAATAAATTCATAAGCTAGCTTCTACTATTTAGCTTTGGCTAAAAAGTATATAAACTCAAAATAATAATATAAGGATCAGATGGTTATAAGATTTGAGGTGCCTAATTGTCGTAAAGCCTTAAGCAGACACCCCATCTCGCATACTTAAATGCGAGTAATGACCACTCATCACCTCCCATTAAAACTTGTTTTGAAGGATCATGCCTTTAATCTTCCGTTTAATCTCGTTTTATAACTACTCCCGAACTTACCACTTCTCTTCCAACTCCGATATGGGACCATTCCTTATAAAACAAGTTCCATTTTGATTTGGGAACCCCATAAGTCTAAAGATGATATGGGTTCAAACGTTCATAAATAGTGACAGGTACACCACTGCTGTTATTAGGGAACCAGAATACTACTATGTCACTTGCCCAATTCTCCTCGCTTTCTTATTTAACATTTCTACCACCGCCTACGCCCACCACTCGGGTCCTTCCGATTCGTTGTTTCCATACTCGACCATCCACCTCCACCAGTGCAACAACCTTAAGCAACATAGTAAATTCTGGCGTCGTTGCTTGTCTTCGCGCCAAAAGGTATCATCCTCATCATCCAACACTCTCTACTCAATTCTTGTGAAATGATTTTTTGATTTCAGGTGATTGTTGTTTCCTTGCTATATGGATAATTCCAATTATCATGTAATTCTATCCATTCATGAGTGTGTTGATGATGTTTAGCGCGGATGTGGCATTGGAAGCTGCAAAGGCTGCAATTACAGGTGGAATATCGGTTGTAAGTATGCTGCTGTCGTATTGTTAGTAGAATTAAGGGTTGAAAATTTGAAATTGGTGTATGTTTTCTTCTTGCAAAGTTCCACTTGAGCTGGGCTCCCAAACGAATTGATAGCATTCGTACTTGCACCTAAGATTCATATACAAACTAACTTCTCAATTTATTGTTCCAGATTTAAAGCTCCCTTATGAAGCATTTCATATTTTTATTAATAATTTACTTGAATTATTAAGTTATTAGTTCTGAAACAAAAAGCATATGAAAACAGATTTTGTAATTAGCATCCAATTGAACTTGCTGGGGTGATTTCACCTTGTAGCTCATAGTGTTCTTGAGTAATATTGTCCCTGTCAATTGTAATAACTTGAATATAAGATGAAGTAGCCAAAATGAAAGTAAAGAAAACTGAATTAATGTAACATTTGTAGTTTTCACTCTTCAATGCCTTTAACTCACATGACTAAGCTAGAATAAGTATGCAATGAAAAATTACAATTATTAGTTTAATTTACAAGTAAACAAGGCCTTATTGGATGTAATTATGATGTTTTGACATAGAAGCAATGTTTGTTGATTTGCAGCTGGAGATTGTGGTTTCCACCCCAGGTGTTTTTGAGGTTGTTTAACATAAAGCCACTTGTATGAGTTACATGCATTTTATACATTTCTGGTTGATGATCTTGAAAGCTTATAGTTTTCCACATTTTTTATTTGATAGGTTTTACATCAACTGGTGCAGGATTTTCCAACCACAACTCTAGGGGTAAGTGTTTCATATTCATCAATTGTATGATCATTTTTAGTGAACTGTTTTGTCAAAGATGAATTCTTAACATATCTTAAATTCTTAATGCCCTAACATGTTCTAGATTGGCACTGTTTTAAATATTGAGGATGCTGAAAATGCAAAAAAAGCTGGTGCAAAATTCATCATGAGTCCTGCAATTGTAAAGGCATGTTAGAAATTATTACAACAATATAACATTTTTTTATGATTTTTAAATATTCTGTTAATAATGTAAATTGTTTGTTGTTTGTAGGGTATTCTGGAAGAAGACAGTAATGATTTGCTATATATACCCGGTGTAATGACCCCAACAGAAGTAAGTATACAATTACTTTTTTTTGGCTTCTTAATAAAAACTAAGGCATTTGTAGAGTTATATATTATTATTATTATTATTATTATTATCTGTAAAATTATTTTACAGATACTTTCATCATATAATGCTGGTGCCAAAATGGTGAAGGTTAGGTGGTTTTACATTCATATTTCTTTCTATTACATTTTTATGTTATCTACTCATTTGAAATTAATTAAAAAAAGCAAAATTTATAATGATCGTGTATCTTTAAAGGTATACCCTGTTTCTGCACTTGGTGGTTTTGGATACATAGCAACTTTGAAGAAGCCTTTTCCTCACATTCCTTTAATTGCATCTCAAGGAATAACAACTGGTGGGTTATAATTATATATACTGTGTTTGTTATACATGATATAACATGATATGACATGACATAACATAACATAATATTTTTATTATTATATAGATTTAGTTGGTGAATATATTGGTGAGGGAGCATCAGCTGTTGTTCTATCTGATGCTATTTTTGAGAAAGAGGCAATGGCTCAAAGAAACTTCAGTGCAATTTATCAACTTGCAAAACTTGCAACTTCACAAGGCAATGAAGCTGTAAAAAGGTATTTACTATTTACTATTATAGGTTTATTATTATTATTGTTTTTACTTTTTACTTAATCATACACCATATCTAATTATACATCTCATGTAGCAAATTATTTGGAATTTTGTAGGCGTCAACGCCTTGCTGTTTCGATACCCTTTTCTTTATAATTACTCTACACCAAATGGATAAAAAAGGTTTGATAGCAACCCTTATATTTATTAACTTTTTACAAACTTGACACCTTTTTTTGTTACAATAACTTTATAAATTATATTATTAGATATTGATAACGAAATGAAATTATTCGTGTATAATTAATTATAGTATTATTGAAACAACAATTTTATTAATAACACAGGTAATAATATTAAGTATACATTGTTATTGTACAAGCAATATACTAAAAATAAATAAGTTCAAAGTTGAATGACCAATTTGTACAAATGTAACTATGATTAAATCGAGTGTATGAATTAATTTTGGTCTATACTTTTTTTCTTTTACAAGTTTGGTTGTGATGATGATATTTATTTAGTATATTAATATAACTGTTTATGAAAAAAAAAAAAACTTAACAAGAATAAGTTATTATTATAAGAGAAAATTATAAATTTAGCAAAATACATTAATAACTTTGTGAAAAATAGCCAAAAAAACTCAAATTACAAAAATAACCCTTAAAATCGCAGATGGATTAAACCCATTTGCGATTTTGCCATTCCATCTGCGAACGTACAAGAGCCAAAAGCACAGATGTGCTTTAGGCACTTGTATGTTCGCAGATGGAAAAGTCCATCTGTGATTTTGTGAAGTCCATCCGTGATTTTGTGGGATCTAGTATAAAAACGTTTTTTTTCCTTCATTTTTCACTCTCTTTCTTGGTGAAACTTTCTCTCTCTTTCTGCGATTTCCTTAGAGCTATCATGGATGATATCATGGACGATTTTCTTAAAGATGTTTTAAACAAATTTTCCAAAAAAATAACAATAAAAATGATAATTTATTGAAAAATTTTATATATAATAAGGTTGTTTTGTAGTCAAACCTATCAATTTCATAGTCAAAATCAAAAAATAAAAAATAAACGAATTTTTTTTTTCACAAAATCGCAGTTCAAAAGGAGAGGAAATCGTAGATGGACGTAGTCCATCTGCGATTTTAGGCTGAAAAAGGGGTATATATACAGCGAAAAAAAAAACCAACTGCGAATGTACAAAGTGGCTAAAGCATGTTTCAAGTGGCTAAAACACGTCTGTGCTTTAGCCACTTGTACGTTCACAGATGACATGTCGAAATCGCAGATGAATTATACCCATCTGCGATTTTAGTGGCTAAAAATGCAATTTTGGGTTTTTTGGCTATTTTTCACAAAGTAATTAGTATATTTGGCTAAATTTGCTATTTTCTCTCATTATAATTATAAAGTGTGGTTTTGACTTTTGATTGTGTTTATGACAATGGCAATGGCAGGCATATGGGGATGAAGCATCAGATCATATTGGGATGAAGCATCGAAGCAAGTTTATTATGGGAACTGAAAAACATTAGATCAGAGACCTCATGGACCAAACCTCAACCCTAATTCCTAAACTTACATAGGGTGCGTTTAGTTGCAGAAAAATGAGCCGTTTTCCGGAAATTTTTTCCAAAAAAAATGAGAATTTTGAAAACGCGTTTAGTTCATCTATTTTTCTAAATTTTTCACAGAAAATGAAAATTTCCTGTTTTCTAAAATTATAAAGAAGTTGAAAATTTTTGGAAAACTGATAATTATTATTTTCCACATTTTTCTAATTTCAAATTTTTTCTAAAATATAAGCACCTACTCCTACCCCATCCACTTCTACCTACCATCACCTTAATACCCCCAACCCATCACACCCTTACCTACCTACACTTACTCCCAAACCCATCTCCACCCCTACAAACACACACACACACACACACACAACCCCCCCCCCCCCCCCCCCCCACACACACACCAACCCCCACAAACACACACACCCACCCCCACCCCCACACACATACATACATATATATATACACACACACATAGAGGCTCATTTAGGCCCGATTAGGCTCGCGAGCCCACTACAATTTTCACGAGCCGAGCTCGAGCTTCATTTTAAGGCTCGAATCGAGCTCGGACTTCCTCAAAATTAAACGAGCCGAGCTCGAGCTTGGTCAGGCTTGGGCTCGGCTCGTCTCGTTTATACCCCTACTTCTTGCCCTGGAAAAGCAGCTAGGTGGTTGGTTTGGTTGACATTGCGTTTTCTATTTCCCTTTCCTTTTACTTCGTTTTATGATTTATGTGATGGATGATCTCATACTAATATTATTACAAGAGAAAAACAAAAGGGTAAGAAGATTTTCTCTTGTTTGTTTATTTCAACTTGGAAAAGTATAGAGAATTTGAAATAATGTTTATTTTCATGTCATGAGGCCTTGTCATTGAGAGGAAAAACAGTTTAATTTAATTTTTGTGTCATCTCGGTTAACTCATTTTTTTCTTAGTCTCACTTCAAAGTTCAAATAATACCTTCGAAAAAAAAGGTGTTTATCATTATTTGTTATCATAACTCGGTGTTAATTACTGACCATTTAATAATGGGTGGATTTAAAATTAAAAAAAAACAAATACTATAATACTCGTGATATTAGGCAATAGATGGGTTCGAAATAGAACCAAAGAAGTCAATTTTGGGTTTTGCAGTTCTGACATATATTTTGAATCTGTTTTGAAGCTCAATTTATTCGATAGTGAAGAAATATATAAGTGGTAAAATATAATTTTTTTACTATCAATAAAAAAATGAGACTGCAGTACACAAGTAGTAGTCTATGTTCAAGTTGAAAAAGGTAGCCAAATATTCAATGTACTTATTGCAAATATACAAGAAAGAAAACGACTAATAAGTTATCACCATGATAGATTTCATTTGTTGTATATAGAAAATGGGTGGATTAAGAAATAGATAATGAATGTATTTAGGTGGTGGGGAGATGGATAACTAATTAATGGTCACAAAAACAGCATCCCAAATTTAGTAAATATTGGTTTTCGATCATCACCTCAATCTCAATCTCAATCTCGTTATCTGCTCTCTTTCTTTTTTCCCATTCCTCTTTTTTTCCCCTTCAATTCCTTCATGACTACACTGCCCTCTCTCTCATTGGCAAAACTTTGATACAAATTAAAGGCAGGTACTCATCAACGCTCTTATTTCATCTAAAACTCTATTCATGCAAATATTGGCAATTGATTATTTATGATGAACGTCATAAATAATGTTATGATGAACATCATAAATAATTATAAGAATTATTTATGATGAACATCAATGCATATATTTGTGAAGATTTGTCATAAATAATCAAAATTATTGGATTCTATGATCACTGTAAATAATTAAATATGTTGTAGTGCATACCCTTTGATAAATTCAAATTTTAATATATATATATATATATATATATATATATATATATATATATATATATATATATATATAAAAGAAAAACCTATGGTTTTTATATGTATTTTCATGACCTATGGTTCTTATATATATATATAAAAGAAAACCTATGGTTTTCTTCTTAACTGACAGTGTTCAATATTAACTAATATTACATTTTTGGTCCTTAAAAGTTATCCTTGTTTACAATTCCTTTTTTTTTTTTTTTTTTTTTTTTTTTTTCAATACAAATTTGGTTGAATTTTTTTATATATCATTTTATCTGTCTTTTTTTATTACAAACTTTTTACCAATTTTTTATACAACCTAATTGTTTTATATTTAATTTTTTTTTACAGTTTTCTATAATATAATATTATATTTATAGATTTGATTATACTTTTCTAAAAACATCATATCTTCTGTATCCATCTAAACATTGTTTACAAATTTAAAAAAAAAAAATTATAACTTATTTTTTTTGTTATGTATAATTATTTTTTCAAATTGGACAACTTCTTTTTACAATTTTAGTTTTTAAGCTTTTATATTTTTTTAGTTTAATACTAATCTTTAATACTAATATGTTTTTATTTAATTCGACTAACTTTAAGAGATTATTAATGTAGATGATGTATTTTCTTCGGTTCTATTTTTTGGACTATCGTGCTAAACATCCATATAGAGAAGTTATGAATGAACAAAACCTTTTTGAAAATTTTTTCTATAAGTCTTCAAAAAACATTTTCACAAAAAAATATTGTAGTTTTATAAACAAAAACTTTAAAAAATATTTTTGTAATTTTATAAACAAAACCCACCCAACTTATGAACAAATAAATTCATAAGCTAGCTTCTACTATTTAGCTTTGGCTAAAAAGTATATAAACTCAAAATAATAATATAAGGATCAGATGGTTATAAGATTTGAGGTGCCTAATTGTCGTAAAGCCTTAAGCAGACACCCCATCTCGCAAACTTAAATGCGAGTAATGACCACTCATCACCTCCCATTAAAACTTGTTTTGAAGGATCATGCCTTTAATCTTCCGTTTAATCTCGTTTTATAACTACTCCCGAACAAGCCAAAAAACAACAAATCCCGGCCACCGTGGACGGCGGCAGCGCAGCAAGTAATTGCTATGCAGAAATCGCACATTTGGCGACACAGAGAGCACCTTCCGACGCAAAACCTAACCGCCTTTGCTCTCCGACCACCCACGTCGGATCTTTCCGGTGTCGTTACCATAGAAGCAGTTCCCTCGGCAACCGTGGCGCTTCATTTAATCATCTCTCGAACGTCGACGACCAAAACTAGTCTCCTCAGCAACGCTCATGGAAAGCTACATTCCTTTTTTTAATCTATATTACTTTGTAAAGTGTAATTGGGTGATTATTCTCATTAGTTGATTTGAGTATCGTAAAGTAAACAACTCCAATTTTGGATTACCAATTTATTGTGCAGAAATCAGAATGCAAGTATACAAAGCGAAAGGTACTAGAAGGTAGAAAGTACAAACAACATTGGAATGGAATCGGTTATTCCTATTTTTGTCTCTTGTATATTTTTGCCAAGAAAGATTTCAACACGGCTTGTACGGGTTTGCTTGGGTGAGTTTCGATTGATTTCACCAACTTTTCGTAAGTCTTATTCTCGTAATCTTCAAACACGCCCTAAAATATATAACATAAAAAAAGAAGAAGCCAAAGGGGTAAGAATTGTATATATATTAAAGAATGAAATAGTGAATGGAGAAAAAAATAAAACCTGAAGGTTGAGAGAATCGTATAGTTCCTTTACTTTTGCCACGCTGCCCGGATCCTTCCTCCCGTAGTTCTCCTGAATAAATAAATAATAAAGAAAATGCAATTTTTTGTTAAATCTGAGGAACCAACTGTCTGTTGAATAGTAAAAACAAAAATTTATTGTTTGATTAAAAAAGGTTTGTAAAGAACGGTACTATATATTGAAAATCAATATAGGTTAGAAAAAAATATTCTCTTGTTTTTTTTTTTTCTTTGTTACAGATGGTTTAATGAGTTGAGTAAAAAATGGGATTAAGGGTTGAAGATGGTATATATAGTATAGAGAAAAAGAGATGTGGTGGTTGATGCTTACGTTAAGAAGTTTCTTCTGCTCCTCGTTAGAAAGTTCCAATGCTTTCACAACCAACCATGAACACTTGAAGTCTTCGATGTCTGTTCCAATCTGTACCAATCGACAGCATCATCACTTGTGCTTCTTTAATATAAATAAATAAAATGATATTTTTGGTGGACTAACCTTTCCAATCACCTCAGGAGCACCAAAACAGTCAAGATAATCATCCTACAAGATTTTCATTCAACAATAAAATTAACAATCACAAATTATATTCATTTCAACCGGCAAAAAGTAAAAATAATACAGTATCTATTTGTGTATAACTCTTAAAATGACCTAAAAAAAAATCACCTGCACTTGAAAATAGGTACCCATTTCAACGAGGACATCTTTCACTTGTACATGATCATCGAGATTCTCTCCAAACATAAGGAGCGCACAGGCAACCTTCAACCAAACAAGAAATCAAATTATGTTTTTTAAAAAAAAAAAAAAATAGAAATATAAACAAAGTAAAATAAGCACGGATGTCTACTCACCGGAATATAAAATGAGTAATAGGCTGTTTTGTACTGAACAATCCGGCGGTGACTGCAACAGAAGACGAAATTTTGACTTACATGGATCATGCAAGTGGAGTTTATGAAGAGCTAGAGACTTATAAGATTGCCACTTACATGGATAAAGAATATTTCGACAGATCTTTCTCTCCAACAAGTGTAGTAATCAAATCAATCATCTGCCCAGATGCTGTTTGGAATTCCACCTGTTCAAATTCCAAAACAGGGGATTAAGAAAACCTTATATGAACTAAAAATCAAATCAAGTTGTTAATAATTAAAATGACTATGTAACATAAACAAACCTCATTGAACAGATCGAGTAGATCCACATAATAAGTCTTTGATCTGAAATGTTTCTTTAAGATTCTGGAAATATGGTTGCGAAGAACAACTCCATCATTTACAGCAATCATACCAACTTTGGGTAATCTAAACCAACAGGGTTGACCTCTGCGTGTATGGGATTCATCCATAATGTCATCAAGTACAAGAAAATATGCTTGAAGCTGCAATCACAAGATACAACCAATGCTATCATGTAACACGACTAACTTGATTCTTTTTTACTTAATGCATCAAGCACTTAATTTGGACAAGTATACACGACTCTTTCTTTTTGACTTAGCCTGGAAAGGACAATTTAATGGGTAAAGCCAAATTAAAAACTTGACTTAATGTATTAAGACATGACTCCTTTTTACCTATCTTGATCACTGCTTTTTTCCTACCAACTACTCTCACGTTACAATTAATGAAAATTGTGGAAAAAATAGAATGTAAAGTTCTCAACGTTTTCACTTTATCCAATCAGACATAGTTACCCATTCAATCACGTTTAACCAAACATACATCATTACCCATTCGATCACTTTATAACTTAGTTGGGAAAAAAACATACAGCCCCTTAATAGTTATTTGGAAAAGAAAATTCATATGCATAGGCACAAATTAATAGTTTTTGGTATTTATATGTAATTACCCATTCAATGCACCAACCAAGGGCACATGCAAGAAAAACTTCATCTTCTGTTAGTTCTTCTCCTTTTAGAAGCTTGTAGCTGTCCACAACAGAAAGGCCTCTATTTAACTTTCCTGCATAAACCGTATTATATTTTGTTGTAAGATAGACAATCAATTTGCAAAAGGTTAAATTTATTGAATAAAAATTATGGAAAAACTGATTTTACAGCTGTTTTTACCTCCAGGTACATTGTAGTCAAGCATCTGCAGAAAGTAAGAAAAACAATTGTTAAAGTTGTAAGATATGGCTATTAGTTTCTTGCTACGAAGATCACATAATAGAATTCAAACATTAAACAGCTACAGAAACGACAAACACAAGAGCTTACATAGTAACATGTCCCTCCAAATAAATAGGACACATGAAGGTATATACATTACGATAGTTTCAAAGAAAGAAAACTAATGTTTAGGCCCCATAGTTGATCAGCTATTAGGTTTTGTAAAAGAAAACAGAGATACATGAATTCTATCTAATTTCTGTATTTGAATAATCAAATTTTCATCAAAAACTCAGAAGTTTATATATATTAATATATTTGAGCCGAATAGATAGATATAGATTTAGAAGTTAGAACGTGAAACGTTTAAACTATGCACTCAGTGTAATCATCTCCTAATTATTGTAGCAAAAGAATTTCAATAGTGATTAGCAGAAAATTAAATCCTAATCTCGCGCAAATCTTCTCGAAATTTATAAAATATTTTAAAAACAGATATCCAAGTCAGCGACAAGCGTCCACAGTCAACGCATTAATGCATACAAAAATAATACATGCATAAATAAATCGAACAATTGGACATTCAGAGATGAGGTGGCGAAGAACTGTAAATATATGAAATTAACAATTAATCGTACCCGTTCGACCCACTGACGAGAATCGTCGTCGAACTCAAATGAAGGATCATGAATTAGCTCCGATTTCAGAACCTCATAAACTTGCAGGAATTTCGACTTCAGATCGCTGCTCATTGTTGTAGAGAGAGAGAGAGAGAGAGAGAGAGAGAGAGAGAGAGAGAGAGAGAGAGAGAGAGAGAGACGATGATGCAGGAGGCAATGGATTGGTGGGTTGAGACTTGAGATCGGGTTGGGAGGGAGTATTTGTAGCCAGATAATGCTGCTGTACTTTGCTGAATAACACTAACACACCTAAATACACACCACCTGTAGGTGTATTTGTCCAATCAGCAACTAATTTTAACCCTTTCCTCTCATAATAATACAATATTTTCGTATATCTAAAAACTTACATTTATTTCTTTTCCTGTTTAGTGTTTGTACTTTGTTTTGCCTTAGCATCTTGCTAAGTGCTTTGCGTTCATTAATATATATTCTATTTGCTTTTTCAAAAAAAAAAAAAAAAACTTTATTATATTTGTAATCATTACTTATTACTAAGGTTTTAAACAACGTACGACGTGATTTGGCGGCAATGTCAAGCTTTAAGTTTTTTCAAATCTTGCCGAACCACGATGTTTGTAATAGGGATGAGCATATGGACCGGGGAACCGGCCGGAACCGGTACCGGAACCGGAACCCGATGGAACCGGTCGGGCCGGGACCGGGACATTATTTTTGTGGATTTTTGGAACCGGAAACCGGTAGGAACCGGAACCGATATAACCGGAACCGGCAAAAACCGGTAGAACCGGCAAAAACCGGAACCGTATGATGCTATTTTTCAAGGATCGGTTCTAACATTTGAAGACACGACAAGAACCGGTAGGAACCGGGAACCGGTGGAACCGGAACCGGTAGAACCGTCGGGCCGGTTCGGTTCTTAATTTTGGCCGAAGCCGGTTCCCGGTTCCGGTCCGGTTCGGGCCGGTTCCGACCGGTTCGGTTCTTTTGCTCATCCCTAGTTTGTAAGGCGTGACTTAAAGCGATAATTTTGTATATATATATATATATATATATATATATATATATATATATATATATATATATATATATATATATATATATATATAACTATTATTCTATTTTAATTATGATGACGTTTTGGTAAAACTTGACGGCAGATACAAGTCTTGGAGCCATGACGTGCCACGACGAAGCCATGACGAGCTTTTTAGAACCTTGCTTATTACTTATTATTATTTAACTTATTTACATGGATGATTCTAAATATCTTTAGAGGGCATGTATGACAAAAGTAATTGTTAGAAGGTAGAAGGGCAACTGATAGTTGGAAACTGTAATTTTTTTTGTTATGAGTTGTTGGTAAAAAATAGTCGAAAACTTTTGAAATATATAAAATTATATAAAAAGACAATTATATATATATATATATATATATATATATATATATATATATATATATATATATATATATATAAAATGCAAAATAAAAAGAAAATCCATCTTTTTAAATATTATTTTCATTATTTAATTTATCCAAAAAAATAAAAAATAATAAAAAATAAAAAATTAAAAAATCTCAATTTTTTGAAATATGAGTGAAATATTATAATAGAATATTACACTGTAAATAATCAAATTGAAATTTTGAAATGTTAGAATATTCTAGTATTCTATTAAAATTGGTAGATATCTTAAAATATTTTAATATTGTATTTGAACTTTAGATTTCTTAGAATATTCTAATATTCTGTTAGAATTGTTTTGAATATTTATAGTTTAATATTCTAGTAGAATGTTATAACATTCTAAAAATTCGATTTGAATATTTACAGTATAATATTCTATTAGAATTTTTTTGAAAAATTTCATTTATTTTGTTTTTTAAAAATATTTTTTTGATCTTCAAAATGAATGGCTAGGATTGCATCACACTCTCACAAAATATGATAGTCTCACATGAACAAACCCTATATATAATAGTACAATAGTATTAGTCCTACATCGTCACTACAATAATATTAGTTCCTACATCGTTAATATAATAGTACTAGTTCTTACATAGTTAGTACAATAGTATTATTAAAATCGCAATATCCTATCATGATTTTCATCTTTTATCGTAGTATTACATATTATTATTTTAACCTTTCATTACCTTTCACTACCCAATGTATTATATTCATAAAAATACATATACAATATAAATCAAGTAAATTTATCTTTATAAAATTTTACCTAACCTATAACATCTTTGCACATAAGCACATATATCATTCAATTATCTGAATACTGATGGGTTTAAAGCAAAACATACAATCTTATGTGTGCATGCAACCCTAATAAGATCTATGTCTTCTCTAATTGAACATACAATATTACAACAATTGATAAACCCTAGATCTATGATAAATAATCGAAAATCACATAATAATGTTTATGATACATACCTTTGATTGTTATGTAGTAATAACAATTTAAAACCTTGAAGATGTTGAAGTGTGAGAGCAAGTATCATAAGTGTAATACCTCTAATGAATCACAAACACACTTAGCAAGAAGATGAGATATGAGAAGGGAGGATGAAGTTTTAATTTTCGGTTATTACTCTTTAGGGTTTCATGTGGCCAAAAATACCAAAAGGTTAGGCTCATTATATAGTGAGGTGACTTAGAGCCAAAGTTAGGGTTAGAATTAGGAAACCCTAATTGCTTTGCTTAAGGACCAAGCATACCCTAAACCTTCCATCTAATAGTCATCGGACGAAAATTATATGGCCTTCCTAGAAGATTTTTTCCAAGCCTCTTTGGGGAGGTTATAGAGCTTCTTTCCTCAATTATCAATAAATTGCCAAACAGCCCCTGCACTTTTAATTAGTTCAATTAGTCCCCAAATTAATTCCAATTAATTTCTGATTAACTATTAACTAAATAATATGATTTCCAATTAAAATATTATTTCCATAATACTTAATAAATCATTCATTTCAATTTATTAATCAAATAATAAATTCTTCCTCTTTCCCAATAGGTCATCTTGTCTAGTTGCTCATATGAAGGCAACCCAAAAGGGTTGTGCTACTATCAATTCAAGTATATACTAATTATATTAATGGGTTCAGACACCTAATCCAACAGTCTCCCATTTGGATAAGTCTTATAACTATAGTTTCCAGAATAACTTCAAATTTTGATTAGCAAATTATAGCTCTCAAAGCTGCTGATGAACTCTGGCCTAGTCAGATATGAGTCCTAAGATAAATGATCATATAATCCTCCGTTCTGCAATATATCATGTGGAAAAACGACATGGAACTGAGTGAATCTCATTTTCCAATACTTTGTTTCCCGATTTCCGATTTGTAATGGCAAATAACTACTAATCAGACACATCAATTTAGTCCTGGCCGGGCCCGAAACTATAACTCAACACCAAATCATCGAGGGGCCCAAGATATTGATTTTCCCGTTAGGGCAAAAGGAACAGATAAACTTTGTCTTATATGCTTGTACTATTTACTTTTCAAATCACGCACAACAATACATTTTTTAACAACAATACATTTTTTAACATCAAGTTACTGATGCGTTTACGTATTATCAATGCACAACCAACTCGTAAACAACAACTCATATATCTACTTTCAATATTATAAGATATTATTGTTAGGTTTTGAGCATTCTAACACTTCCTAAGTGTACATGCAACCCTAATAACCTTGAACCTATGTTTTCTCTATATACATGCAAATTTCTTTTACAAGGTTATTTCCTAACTAGCATGGCATGGGGAATATATGAAACATAAAACTAGTAGAAAAACATACCTTGTTGTTGCTTGGATTCCTTTGAGACTTTGTGAGCCTAGCACCCCAAATGTTGTGCCTCAAATGCTTCACACAACACCACAAAACTTGGAATAACTTGAGAGAATATTTCTTACACTCAAAAATCAATTATGCCCTCTCTAGTAACACTAGTGCCGATTTTGCATGCTATAGGGTTTCTTTTATAGTGTGTCATAATTAGGAGTTACAAATGTAAACCCTAATTGTCATGACTCTTTATTTCTCATGACCTATGGGTTTGTAACTCCCATGGACTATCCATGGAGCTCCATATGGTTATAACCAAACCCATAAACCACGGATCATTAATCCACCATAAAAGAATTGATGATTGTCATAATCAACCCTATATATTTAATTAGTCTCACTTTGATCACCAAATTAATACTAGATTAATACTTGATCAAATACTAATTAAATAATATTATTATTAATATATTAGAACTTATAATATATTAATAATCATAAGTGCCTTATTCTCTCATTTAGTCTATCCAAGTATTGCAATGCCATGCAACCCAAATGGACCATGCTAGGTCGGGTCAAGTTCATACCAAATAAAGTTATGGACTTAGACACTATATCCAACAGTCTCCCACTTGGATAAGTCTAATAACTATATTTGCAAATATGACTTCAAAATCCGACTAGCAATCGTAGCTCTTTCAAAGTCTCTCGGAACTGAGATGATGATGATACGCCATTTAAGATAAGTGATCATATAATCCTCTGTTCTCATGATATCAGCCGGGCAAACACATGGAACATGGTCTTACTTATTGTCCAACATTTGTTTCTCGATCTCAAATTTGTTTCGACATAGAACTAAATTGAACACATCAATTAGGTTCTGACCGGGCCCGGTACATAGGTCAAAACCAAATCATCGAGGGGCCCGGATATCGCTTCTATTTCTAGAAGGAACAGATAAACTTCGACTGATATGCTTGTACTAACTACTTGTTGAATTACTCACAAAGGCACGTTTTATAACATCGAGTTACCAATGCGTTTTCGTACAATCAATGAATAACCAACTCATAGTCAACAACTCATATCTCTAGGTTTGAAGATTTATATGATATTACCGTCTCACGATCACTCGAGATAAATTCCATGAAGTGATGCAAGTGAGCGTGGGTTGAATCCAATACTCAGCCCTTATGAGTACTCATGAATGTTGTAGCAACCATTACATTGTCTAAAGCACTTTAGACAAATCATACAAGCCAAATTCATGAAAGTCTTGATTCATATCTACTTCCAACATATGACTGACTGTGGATGGTTTGAATAACTTAGTCATTCAGGAAGAACGACCTAGTTATTCTGGAAGTCAAAACATGCAAAGTGAAACACAAGAATAATACTAATCTTATATGGCCCCAACACTTTGAGTGTAAATAAAACACCTTTTATTTAAGCACCATATTGATCACTCATTATTTATGTTTCGATTAATCAACTTTATGCTTGAATTAAAACATTAGTTGTCCCATGCTCCAAGCATGTACACTATGTTTTTCCGAAGAACAATTATGCCATACTCTAAGTATGCATACTATGTTTACATATGGTCCTCTCTTTGTGAAATAGATCAATAGACCATATTCCAATGATGCTCATTTCACAATTCCAATCCTTTTTGTAAATGCTAGAATACCACACTCTTGCCATTTACTGTAATATGTTAGATTCTAAACTTATATGCAATGATCCCCTTGTAACGGCTATGCACAGAAGCCACAGAGACTTGGCAACAGACATTACAAAGTATTCCAATAGGAAACAATTTCATGGAAATGAAGTCTCAAATTCAAAGTACATTCCTTTGAACATCCTTCTTAGCATTAAGTGCTTTAATCTTACACAGATTCAAAGAATAACTTCCACCTATGGAAAAAATTCCATATTACCATTTTGACTATCACTTCTGAACAAGAGTTGCCTCTTTACAAAATATGTCAATATGGTCCTTACTCTATACTTCTAATTGTCCATGAGCAACCAATCTTTGGTAAACCTCAGATTGTCCTCGACAATTTTGCTTAATCACTTTAGTCATTTCCAGTTCTATTCCTTTTTCCATCTTAATGCCCTAGGCATTTGGAAAATTTAGAATGGATGAATATTATAGCACATACAATCAAACCTATACCCAAAGCATATGGGACATGATTTATGCTATAAAATTTTTATTTGCCATGTTCTCAAAATTCGAACTATGAAGAGGGATGCCGTAATCATAATCGAATTTTGAGATCGCAACATATATAGAATTTCCTTATGTTGAACCATTCCAGCATAACATTCATATATATTCTTGACTAAAGTAGATTAAAATATCAATCTAAGCTTGTAGAATTGGAGTGAAGTATAAAATCCTCTCCCTTAATTATAGCAAAACAACTTTCAAAGCAACTTGAAACTTTTGTTTTCTATAAATAACATTGCTAACTTGCAATACTTAACATAATCATCATGCTCCCACTAGCATAATGATTACCAACATAACACTTTATGCTTCCACTAGCTTTGACATGTACTCAGAAATCAACTAGACTTCTAGAAATCAATACTTTATTGACTTTCTTACCAAAGTTCATATTTCTGATACTAGATTGCTTTGATAAGACTTTATCAAAAATATACACCTTTCCTTAGATAGCTCACATGTTTGTCTAGACCTTTTGCAATTCTCACTAGTTAGTGTGCCGGTTAACCACACACGCTCCACTAACTATATGAGAATGCAAATATAACAACCGCTATCTACTTAAAATCTTCTTAGTGGAAGCGTTTCCTTACCATCATTTTCATGAATCGAAGAGAAACCTTATGACACTTAGATTTTATGGTGTATGTGTTCTTTTCCATGTGAATTTTGTCAAAACCATAATCACAGGACTAGGTTAGTGACACTTCCAAATTCATATGGACTGAACTTGTGCAATCTTAATTTCTTGCCACCCGGCAGCACAAGGGCCTACCATTGCTTCCCGGTTGTTATGCAAACAGTCAAGAACTCTCAGAACTCCAATGCAAAGCCAAACTTAACTGGGATGAGCACAAAATATGTCAACACGATAGGTTACAAACCTCAAGTCGTGGGCTAGTGATTAACAAAACTCTTGATTAGTTCTTGAAACTATTTCAGAATCTTTCAGACTCCCACTGTCCTCTTGACATATAAGACTTATCTTTGTCAAGAACCATTCCTTGACAATACAAATATTCAAGAGCTAGTGCGGATTCTTATCAAGTTAAACACTTCCCATAATTGGACTTAGTTGGTCTTTGTTTTATCCAAAACATCACAACTAACCAACCTCAAATGTACAAGAGTATGACTAATCTTACTCTACATTTGATAAGTGTTATAAAATTTCTAAATATTATGTCACTCAATGGCTCAATCTTGGAGTATGACTCTAAGATTTGATGTATGATTTATCTTTTGATTTAACCATTTCAACAACTCATGATTCCTCTCCTTAGCCAACCAAATGAACTAAGGTGTCCTTAGAGGATCAATTGTAATCTGGTTTCATAATCACTAAGATAATCATAAAACAAAATACACAAGTACTCTCCCATCTCTTCAGATTGGAGAAACTTTTATCTTTCTGCATTATTTGATTCTTCTTATTCATTCTGCCATACATTGAAACTTTTCTAATGTTTCAGAATTACACTTAAACTCGTAAGCATAACCATATTTACTAAACTTTAGTAAATCATAATGAATAATCTTATCAACCTTTGTGGTGGACCTGACCAGCACACAACCAAGTGTACCCAATCTCTTAGTTATTTGCTTGACTCACATGCGAATGTGAACATAGAATTAGTCTTAATTTACCAAAGATGAAAATTCTCATTCATCACACAAAACAACTTGCATGATTCCATGTTTCTATCCAACTGAAACTTGGGTGATGAGAATCTTTCCTTATTTGGTAAATTATGATACTACCACTAATGAAAGAATCAAATCCATTTACCCATATTGCTTATCAATGGAAACATATAAGCAACAACCCTTTTCACAAATGCCATTGTAAGGATACTTAAAATAAATAAAATCAAAACCATTTTCTTTTATTTTAAAACTTTGCGGAAAACTTATCCTTACAATCCATACGAAAAACTTGTTGTTATCCTTTCCTAAGCAATATATCTAACTCTTAAGTAACAACTCAAAATTCTGATCACGGAACCATGCAATCGAAATCCATCTTCACGATCAGAATCAGCATATACTTCCTTTAAGTTTCTTCACTCTTCTTTGATTCTTAAACATCAATATGTGACCCAATCACAACATGAAATAAGAATCTCAGAATAGAAACTTAATAGAGTTAGACAATGGACTTTACCTGAAGTAGCATCAAACATTTGACTTTACTATCCTTATGGATTTTTAGGTAAATTTGGCAGCTTCGCAACCAATACCCTTCCTTTAGAAACACATGGACTCTTTGGAAATGGTACACGGGACTATCACAGACTTAGCCTTTCTCTTTACCATTTGGTTAACCGAGTTGACTATGGCCAATCCCTTTCAATTGGGAAGAGAAAGTTTTTCTGGACTTCCAATGTTACCATTGTAAATGTCCATGGAAGTTTGGGAAGTTGATCTTCCAATCAAATTTTGCTTTACCAATGCTCCAAATCATTGCTGATTCAGCATCATCAAGCAAATAGGTAAGATCATTACGGGTCATGTCGTGATCTGTCATTAGGGAGTGACCAAGTCAACAACCAGCTACCTTGAGACTTCGACACCCGACTCTCCCGGCTTGTCAATATGTGACTTAATCTCCAAGACCTAAGCACATATAGACTTTGTTTGCCAATAGTGATTGAGTAACTTAGAACTTATCATGTCTTGAAACTTGTGGGATAGGGAGATTTATTGGAATAGGTGAAGGAAGTGAAGTATGATTTTCAGTCCCACTAATGCACAACAAAGGGATTGATCTTTCACCTTGATTGTCATTCGGGATATCATTTTCATTAGGAAGCTTGTTCCTAAAGATTTGGGAAGACCATAGCTGTCTAAACTAGACATCTATAATGGTAGAAATTCAAGTTAGTTGATTTAAAGTCCTTAATATAACACCCAATATGAAATATTAAGGCTAGGACCCAATAACCTATTTATAACTGGAAGAGGGATGCTGTAATCCAAATTATAAAATAGTTAAAGGTAGGTAAATGACGATTTACCAATTTCCACCATGAAAAACGAAATATAATTAAGTTTTAATTGGATTTGAAACTCCTAGATCTTTTGAGATACATTGAACTTTCAATGGCATGTTTGAATCTCGATTGTGCCCTCTCAAGTTTGTGACTGGGATGCCGAGGATCACAAACAAGGTGTGAATAACCATACAAATTGACTTGGTACCCTCAACTATATTACCTAATCGATGTGCCGGTTAACCACACACGCTCCACCGATCTATAATAAAGTCAAGTTACCCTTTGCCACTCTTACTAGTCCATGTTAGTGTGCCGGTTAACCACACACGCTCCACTAACGACTTGGTAAGGTACAAAGTGTAATTTTATGGGCTAGCACCAATTTCACATTTTCCTAAAGTAACTAAGATTGGGAATTTATAATGTATAGTTACTTTATAATTCATTATACTTTTAATGAGTATTTAAAGTCGTATCCTACCCGTTCGGCTAACGACCCTCCACCGATCAAGGAAGCGGTGAGTGAGAGTGGACACCCATTAAGTCACCATTTTATAGGCAACAACCTTATACCCCCTTTATAGACTGACTTCGTGAATGAGGCCTACTAACGGTAAGAATGACATATTCTTATACATATCTATATAATTAAAATTATAATAATAGTATAAGGGTGTATTTTAAACATTTAAAATACTTTGTGGTTTAATATATTAATTAAATTATACTCTTAATTTAATTAAACTTAAACCATGTCTTTATGGAATTATTAAATCTTTTAATAAAACACTTTAATTAATTTAATGAACTTCATAAAGTTTGAATTTTTTTTTTAACTTTTAAAAAAAAATTAATTTGGAATTAAAGTGTAAGACTTTACAAATTCCAAAACTTGAGGGCAAGAATTGAAACTATTCCAAGTCTCTTGAATTTGTAACTTATGAGTTTTAATGGTTCATAAAGTTGAAGACTCTTCATTTTATGAAACCTACTATTCTTTAATTTCAACCTTTAAAGAAGTGACTTTTGGTTATCCATAACTTGAGGACAAGTTATGGACACCATTAGTGCCATTAAGATCATGAATTAAACACACATGGAGGTTACACATAATTCCTACGATCTTCTAAAACTCATAAGAACATAAATTCATAACAAGCAATTTCAAGAAATCATATAAACATATACAATACTTGAAAATTGATAAAAGTCATGCAAAATGGGTTAACATAATCATTATCATTTTTTAAAAACAGATTTTACAAGTCCAAAACAGATTGAGATAATGATTTTAATCCATTTCCAGCAACAAAACACGAAAAACTGCCCAACATGCTTCTACTCGTCGAGTGCATGATCCTACTCGACGAGTAGGATGAATTTGTTCATGGACTCGGCGAGTCCTCCCCATGGACTAGGCGAGTACAGTCGTCAGAATGCAGAATTTTCGTTTTTCAAGCAGTTTTGCATCAAGTATATAGAAAACAATCCTAAGCTTTGATACCACTGTTGGGTTTTGAGCATTCTAACACTTCCTAAGTGTACATGCAACCCTAATAACCTTGAATCTATGTTTTCTCTATATACATGCAAATTTATTTTACAAGGTTATTTCCTAACTAGCATGGCATGGGGAATATATGAAACATAAAACTAGTAGAAAAACATACCTTGTTGTTGCTTGGATTCCTTTGAGACTTTGTGAGCCTAGCACCCCAAATGTTGTGCCTCAAATGCTTCACACAACACCAAAAAACTTGGAATAACTTGAGAGAATATTTCTTAACACTCAAAAATCAATTATGCCCTCTCTAGTAACACTAGTGCCGATTTTGCATGCTATAGGGTTTCTTTTATAGTGTGTCATAATTAGGAGTTACAAATGTAAACCCTAATTGTCATGACTCTTCATTTCTCATGACCCATGGATTTGTAACTCCCATGGACCATCCATGGAGCTCCATATGGTTATAACCAAACCCATAAACCATGGATCATTAATCCACCATAAAAGAATTGATGATTGTCATAATCAACCCTATATATTTAATTAGTCTCACTTTGATCACCAAATTAATACTAGATTAATACTTGATCAAATACTAATTAAATAATATTATTATTAATATATTAGAACTTATAATATATTAATAATCATAAGTGCCTTATTCTCTCATTTAGTCTATCCAAGTATTGCAATGCCATGCAACCCAAATGGACCATGCCAGGTCGGGTCAAGTTCATACCAAATAAAGTTATGGACTTAGACACTATATCCAACAATTATCATCTCAAAATTACTCGTGATAAATTCCATGAAGTAATTCTATGAGTGTGGGTTAATCCAATACTTAAATCCCTATTTCAAAAGTACTCATGAATGTTGTAGCAAAACCATTGCTATGTCTAAAACTCTTTAGACAATCTACAATCCAATTCATGACAATCTTTATTCATTATTTACTTCCAAAAGTATGATCGACTGTGGATGTTTGAATAATCTAATTATTCGGGAAGTAAAACATGCAAAATGAAACACAATAATAAACAATTGACAAAAGATAGTAAACAATACTCATAAATAATTCACTATTATTTAATCATAAAAAGTCAATTACATTTACTTTGTTACAAGTTTTTAAATATCTATCTAACTACTAAAACTAATATCATCCTTCAGACCAATGCTCCTTGCATGCTCAACATGCTTAACCCTACTCAGACCCTTTGCGAGGGCATCTACAGGATTCTCTTCTTATGATACCCTCTTCACGACGAGGTGTCCTTATTTTACTCTATGTCTGATAAAGTGGTATTTTCTGTCGATATGTATTGATCTACCATGATCTCTTGGTTCCTTTGTTAAGGCAACCGCTCCTTCATTATCACAAAAAATCTCTATTGGCTCCTTTATGGCTGGCACAACTCCAAGGTCTCTGATGAAATTCTTCAACCATATAGCCTCCTTTGATGCTTCACTTGCAACTGTGAACTCTGATTCACAGGTTGAATCATCCACTGTCTCCTGTTTGGAGCTTTTTCCAAATTATCGCTCTTCCATTAAGGGTAAACACCTAGCCAGATTGAGAATAGAAGTTGTGTCTGTCTGTCTAAAAACTGGCGTCACTATACCCAATTACTCTCAATTCATCACTGCCACCAAGCACAAGGACCCAATCCTTAGTTCTTCGCAGATACTTAAGAATATTCTTGACTACTATCCAATGAGATTTACTTGGATTTCCCTGATATCCACTAACCATGCTCAAGGCAAAAGCCACGTTAGGGCGAGTACATGTCATATCATACATGATCAGTCCAATGGCGGAATCATATGAAACTCGATTCATTTATACTATCTCAACATCAGTACTCGGACTCTGAGTCTTACTTAGTTTGGCATTGCTTTGGATAGGTAATTCTCATTTCTTGGGATTCTCCATGCTAAAAAGTCTTAACACTTTATCTAAATATGTACTTTGACTTAGTCCAATTAGTCTTTTACTCCTATTTCTCAAAATCCTTATCCCTAGGATATAAGCAGCCTCTCCCGGATCCTTCATAGCAAAACACTATCCAAGCCAAGACTTAACTTCTTGCAAAGTTGGAATGTCGTTTCCTATAAGGAGTATGTCATGAACATACAACACCAGGAAGGTCACTATACTCCAACTAGGTGTGACATATACATAATATTGATCCTTACTTCTAGAGAAGCCAAACTCCTTAACTTTATCATCAAATCAAAGATTCCATCTGCGAGCTTGTTTCAATCCATAGATTGATTTCTCAAGATTACACACTCTATTGGGGTACTTAGCATCTGCAAAACCCTCTGGCTGATTCATGTAAACATCCTCAACCAAATTCACTAAGGAAAGCGGTTTTGACATCCATCTGCCAAATTTCATAGTCATGAAACGCAACTATAACTAACATTACCCTAATAGATTTAATCTTAGCTACCGGAGAGAAGGTCTCATCATAGTCAACCCCTGGGGTTTAAGTAAAGCCCTTCGCAACCAGTCGAGCCTTGAAAGTGTGCACCTTTCCATCCATGTCGATATTCTTCTTGAAGATCCATTTATACCAACCGTCTTACGACCTAGTACATTTTCAACCAAATTCCAAACTTGAGTGTCATACATGGACTTGATCTTGCTATCCATTTCCTATTTCCATTTGGCAGACTCAGGGCCTGCCATAGCTTCCTTGTAGCTAGAAGGTTCATCCAAATTTACCAGTATACTATCACTGATAAACGTATCACCATCTGTAGTAATATGGAAACCATAAAACTCAGGTGGCATTCTAACTCCACTGGAACGTCTAAGAAGTAATAACTTGTCAATTGGTTCAACTGGAATTTATTCCTCAGTTGAGCCATAACAGGTTCAGAGGTTCCTTCATCGTTTGACTCTTGAATTTCTGCAAGATTAATTATACTCCCACAGTCCTCTCTCGCGAAAGACTCCCCTTTGTGCTATGAAGACCATATTTTCACTAGGTCTGTAGAAAAAAATATCCAAAGGACTTTTTTGGGTAGCCGATGAAAATACATCTCTCACCACGAGGTTCAAGCTTGTCATGAGTCTCTCGTCTACCGACAGCTTCACAGCCCTAAACCTTGATATGTGCCAACGAGGGAACCTTCCATGTCCACATCTCGTGAGGTGTTTTGGCAACCTTCTTTGTTGGGACAAGATTAATAATGTGGGTGACAATCTCTAAGGCATATCCCCAGAAAGAGATAGGGAGTGAAGCTTGACTCATCATGGAACGAACCATGTCCAAGGTTCGATTACTCCTCTCAGCCACACCATTGAGTTGTGGTGTCCTAGGAGGTGCCAGTTGTGAAACTATTCCACATTCCTTGAGGTATTCGTGGAATTCGATACTAAGATTCTCACCGCCTCTATTAGATTTGAGCATCTTGATCTTTTTGCCCAATTGATTCTCGACTTCTTGTTTGAATTCTTTGAACTTTTCAAAGGCTTTTGACTTATGCTTGATTAAGTAGATATATCCATATCTGCTATAATCATCAGTAAAATTCATATAGAATCGATTTGCATTCCTTGTGGTAATTTTGAAGGGCCCATACACACACATACACACACACATATATATATATATATATATATATATATATATATATATATGAGATCCAACAATCCTTCACCTCTTTCACAAGAACCAGTGAAAGGTGATTTAATCATCTTTCCATGTAAACAAGATTCGTATGTATCATCTGACCTTAAGTCAAATGAATCCAGCACTCCATCCTTTTGAAGTTGGGCAATGCGTTTCTTGTTGACATGTCTAAGACGACAATGCCACAAGCATGCTTTGTCTAAACCATTAGACGAATCAATTTGAAGAACACTATTACCTAAATTGTCTACAACCATCACAGTTTCATACACACCATCACAAGGTAAAGTTTCAGAATAAAATACATCATTTTTATAAGCATAAATAGATACATTCTCATTATCAAAAGAATATCTAAAACCTTGTTTATATAAAACATGAAATGAAATGATGTTTCTCGTCATTTCTGACGAATAGCAACAATTTTTCAAATATAAACATAACCCATTACTAAGCACTAAGTTATAAACACCGATCTTGGTAATAGGTGATGATCTTCTATTGCCCATGATCAGGTTAATTCTCCCATGCTCTACGTCCTCACTTCTTCTTAGCCCCTGCAAATCAGAAAAAATGTGAAAACCACATCCTGTATCAAGGATCCAAGAATGAGAATATGACGAGTTTTTAGATAAGATAGTGTAAATACTTGCCAAGGTTTGCTTCACTTTGCCATCCTTTATCTATTGCAAGTACTTAGGGCAGCTTTGTTTCTAATGTCCTTTTTCATGGCAATAAACGCAAGTAGCCTCCTTAGGATCAAAGGCGGGGGGAGCTTCAGAACTGGCCTTTCCTTTAGATCAATTGCTTGCGGATCCAACTTGAGACTTTCCCTTCCAATTATGTTTAGGAGGACCTTTCCTCTTCTTTCTCTTTCCTTGCCCTATGGCCAAAACAGAAGTAGTAGCAGTAGGAGTGGGAGCTACACCTTTTCCCTTCATTTCACTCTCAGTAGTTCATAGCAAGTTCTAAAGTTGATCCAATGTGGTCTCTTGGTTGTTCAAATGATAAGTCATGATGAATTGATCATAACAACTAGGAAATGAGTTCAATACTATATCAATAGCCAATTCCTCTTCAAAGTTCACATTTAGCTTCACCAGTCGTTCTACATATCTTTGCATTCGTTGCAAGTGGCTAGTGACAAACTCTCCGTCTTTCATTTCGCTGGTGATGAGGGACTTTACTACTTCATACTTTTCCTAACGAGCTCATTGGTGGTACTTTTCCACCAAGTCCTTGTTCATCTTGTATGGCTAGTAATCCTTATAGAACCTTTGCAGCTCAGGAGTCATAGTAGCCACCATGATGCATGCCACTTTGGTAGCATCATTTTAGTGTCTCTTATACTCAGCTTGTTCTTCAGGAGTAGCTTTTTTTCATCAATCTCTAGAAGTTCCTTTTTGAGTACATACTCTTTGTGCTCGAAACGTAGAGCCAATGTTGTAGAATTCGCTACTCGGTACTTGCTCGGCCGACTACCAAGCAGCGAGTACTCGGGGGGTTCTCAGATTCGGTAATTCATGTAGAAATATTTTTAGAAAAATTATATATGTCAAAATCATAAGTTAAAATCATTATTTGATTGAAATATATAACAAAATTAGATACATGTGAATACATAAAAACTGAAATACACACAATTGTCTCACTTTGTGAATAATTATTGAAAAATTTAAGACATATATGTAGTAATAATCACATGTGTGTGTTAAATAATAAATCATTGAGTGTACTATACATATTAATCTTGAAATTCTTGATTTTTTTCTCTTTTTATGACAATTTTGACTCTTTGACCGAGTTGGTCGAGTTTGACTTTGTTGACCGAGTACGCCCGATTAAGACCGAGTAATATCGAGTAGGCTTGAATTAGAGAGATGCTGACCGAGTTTTGACTGATTTTGACTTAATCCGAGTTTTTTTTTTCTGAGTTTATATAACTCGCCTCGGTGGAGGGCCGATTCCGAGTACTCGGCCGAGTAGGCTGAGTTTTGCAACACTGCGTAGAGCCATCTTAATGTTTTGCATCCAATCATTATAATTGGTGCCATCAAAGGTAACCCTCAAGCAGATGTTCAAGAGTGAGAAGTTGTTAGAGGTGGAACAAGAAGCATCATTGGGAGTTGACATCTAAAAAAGAAGAATGACAAGTTTCAGTTAGATAAGAAGATTCCTCAATATAACACCCAAATGAAATATTAAAGCTAGGATCCAATTAGATATTTCACAACATAGAAAAGGCATGCCATAATCTATTCATGAAATAAATAAAGGTAGACAAATGACGATTTACCAATTTCACCACGAAAACAAAATTGTAAACAAATTAGGTTTTAAATAAAATTCCTAGATATTTTGAGATTAATTGAACTATTCATGGACATGTTTAATCTCGATTAAGCTCTTCCATTTGTGACTGGAATACCGATGATCACAACCAAGATGTGAATAACCATGCAAATTAGCTTGGTGCTCTCGATGTCATTTATCACCTAATCAATGTGCCGGTTAGCCACACACGCTCCATCAATCAATAATAATTTACGAGACACCCATTACCACCCTTTATTAGTCCATATTAGTGTGCCGATTAACCACACACGCTCCACTAATGACTTATATAAAGTTTAATGTACAGTTTTATGGAATAACATCAATTTCACATTTTTCCTAAAGTAACTAAGATTGAGAGTTTATGAAAAACATTTAGTTACTTTATTAATTTCATTATACTTATTAATGAGAATTAGATATCCTATCAAACCCGTTCAACTAAAGACCATCCACCAATCAAGGGAGTGGTAGGTAAGAATGGATACTCAATGTCAATCATTTTACAGGCCGCTTCCTTAAACTCCCATTATAGATTGGTTCGTGAACGAGGCATACTAGCGGTTCAACTGACTTGACTTCTTATATATATATATATATATATATATATATATATATATATATATATATATATATATATATATATATATATATATATATATATATATATATATATATATATATATATATATATATATATATATATATATATATATATATATAGGAATCCCAAGAAAAAGTCCTAAAATTTTACCCTAATTTACGAAAAAGTTCCAAACTAAAATTTGTTTACGAAAAAGCATGAATTACCGGTAAAATAGCGATTTGACCCCTTTTTCCCGGTTTACCGGTTTCATTACTTATCTGTTTCACTAAAGTCCCATTATTTTACCCTAATTTACAACTAAGTCCCAAACTAAAATTTAGTGATGATTTAACCCTTTTCTCCGACAAACATACATTTTATCGGTTTCATTGCTGATTAAGACACATATTCATTAAATTAGTTGATAAGATGGATACAATGGGTTATATAATACTATATTTACTGTAAATTTGATATCCATCTCATCGGCTCATTTATGACTATGTATCCATGTCAGCAATGAAACCAATAAAATGTGTGTTTCCAGGGAAAAATGGCAGGAAATGAGTTGATGTCTTATGTGATGAATATATTGGGTTACATAAGACTAGAAAGACAACTTAAAATTTCTTATAAACGTAAAAAATGACGAAGTTGTTGCTAGTTTATGTAATTATTGCAATCTTCACCGGATGCATTTTATATTCCAAAAATATATACAATATATCAAGATATCAAGTTTGATGGTAAACATAGCACTATATAACCTAATATATCCATCTCATCAGCTCATTTAATGATTTGACATCCAGGTCAGCAACGAAATCGGTAAAATGTATGTTACATGGAGAAAAGGGTCAAATCATTACCAAATTTTAGATTGAGACTTATTCATAAATTAGTCTAAAATAATGGAACTTTAATGAAACATTCAAGTAAAAAAACTGGTAAACAGGGAAAATAAAGTCAAATCTTCATTTTTACCGGTAATGAATGCTTTTTCGTAAACAAATTTTAGTTTGTGAATTTTTCGTAAATTAAGGTAAAATTTTAGGACTATCTGGAGATTTCCTAAATATATACATATATATATATATATATATATATATATATATATATATATATATATATATATATATATATATATATATATAGTCAAGATCAAATAAGAAAGAAATTTTTGGTAGGAAGGTAAGAAGATTTTTTCTACATATTTTTTTCACTAACAAACAAAATGAATCATTAGATGATTCATTTGTAAGATGATTCACCAGAAAAAATTCTCAAAAAAACATCTCGATGATTCATTTATACAATGATTTTGTTGTTATTCACTAAAATTGTCATAAAAATGAATTTTTTCTTAATTTACTTAAAAATGAACCATAAAGATGTTTTTTTGGGAATTTTTTATTGTGAATCATCTTACAAATGAATCATCTAGTGATTCATTTATTTTGTTCGTCAAAAAAATATGTAGAAAAAAAAAATTTCTTACCGGATCTATATCCTATATATATATATATATATATATATATATATATATATATATATATATATATATATATATATATATATAACCTTTTAATGTTACATATAATATAAGGGTGTATTTTTAAACTTTTCAAAAATACTAATGTCATATTTTAAAATTTCAAAATTAGTATTCAATTAATTAAATTTAAAACAAAACCAATCATCAATTCTAAAAAAGGATATCCAATTACATTCTTTGAAATATTCAGTTTAATCCAATTAAAACAATATTATGGTAATTATCCTAATAAATCCATGAGATATTTGGAAAATTTGAATTTTTTGGATATGACAGCTCAACACGTTGTGGTGATCAATTACCATGTTGTGTTGGGTCGATTTCGCAGGCTAACGTGTTGGAAGAACTCCACGATGTGTTGAATGAACAAAATGACGATTCTGTTTATCTTTTACATATTCAAGTTCATATTACTATCAATTCAATAGAAAACTAAATCTAATCTCTAATACCACTAATGGGTTTAAAGCAAAACATACAATCGTATGTGTGCATGCAACCCTAATAAGATTTATGTCTTCTCTAATTGAACATACAATATGAACAACAATTGATAAACCCTATATCTATTATAAATAATCGAAAATCACATATTAAGGGTTATGATACATACCTTTGATTGTTATGTAGTAATAACAATCCAAAACCTTGAAGATGTTAAATCTTGAGAGCAAGTATCACAAGTGTAATACCTCTAATGAATCACAAACACACTTTGCAAGAAGATGAGATATGATACGGGAGGAGGAAGCTTCAATTTTCAGCAATTACTCTCTAGGGTTTCATGTGGCCGAAAATACCAAGGGTTAGGCTCCTTATATAATGAGGTGACTTAGAGCCAAAGTTAGGGTCAGAAGTAGGAAACCCTAATTGCTCTGCTTAAGGACCAAGCAAACCCTAAACCTTCCATACAATAGCCCTTGGATGAAAATTCTAGGGCCTTCTAAGAAGATTTTGTCCAAGCCACTTTAGGGAGGTTCTGGAGCTTCTTTTCTCAACTATCAATAAATTGCCAAACAACCCCTGCACTTTTAATTAATTCAGTTAATCCCAATTATTTCTGATTAACTATTAACCAAATAATATGATTTCCAGTCAATATATTATTTCCATAATACATTAAAAAATCATTGATTTCAATTTCTTAATCAAATAATAAATTCTTCCTCTTTCCCAATATGTCATCCTTTCTAGTTGCTAGTATGACGGCAAACCCGAAAGGACTGTGCTACTATCAATTCAAGTATATACCAATTATAGTTATGGACTTAGACACCTAATCCAACAAATACTTCATATATGTGTGTAAGATGAAAGTAACTATGCACTCACTTGTTAGGAGTGGAGGATCGGTGATTTCGGTAGAGCTTCGCTTAACACCTTAGCTTTTCCTTTTGATGTGACCTAAATATGATTTATACTAAGTCTTAGTCTAATGTTACTGGTGAGATTCTTCACTAAATATCTACATGAAGATCTATCTAGTATGGAACAACTATGTGGGATCATATTAGAGGTAGGGTTCTTTTGGTATAAAGAGTATACTGTTTGAAAATCTCACTTTAAACACCTCACTAAATCCAGCCTATGCATCTTTCCCATAAGTAGATTAATCATTATAATTACTTGGAATCACTGGTAAATCTTATTTATAGGTTCATAATAATGACTACGGCTATAAATATAAGTTACACTTGAATTAAGATAAGTGAAGCTTAACTTACAAAGATTTTAACAAAAAACTGGGAAATTGCACGTACAAAACTCTGACCCAAAAGCTTCTAATTCTCTGAATCTTTAATGCCGCAGGGGCTCACTAAAGTAGTCGGGAAACTAGGGAGTAAGGGGCTAAGGGGTTGGAAAGAATTCCAGAGAGATTGGATGGAAATAGGTGGAAAAATGAGCTGAAAACACACAAATATATAGGATGGAAGGGGAGGCGCTGTGCCTCTTTTCTGGGTGTGCCATGCCCTTTTTAGGAAGAAGACGACATGGCTTGATTTGGGTGGCGACATGTGAAAAAAATATGGTGGGTCGCATTTAAATGTTTGTGTGCGCCGCGCCCTTTGTTTGCGCGCGTGAAAATCTATTTTTCTTTGAAAATTCATATCTTCTTCATACAAGCTTCGTTTCAACGTTCTTTATATCTATGCGTAGCTATCGACGAGTACTAAAACTTTCATTTAGACTCCATCGACTAATTCTCAATTTATATTTAAAGCTATATTTTTAACAGGCTTAGACTATTAAAGTCTATGTAAAAATCATAACTTTCTTGTACGATATCCGTTATCGACTCTCTTTATATTGACGTATAGGTATTGACGAGATCTTCAAATATCATTGAGATTGTTTTGCCTAACAATCGACCAAATTCAATTTTGGTTTTTGAGTCACACACTGCTACGCTGAAACTTCGAAAAATCATAACTTCCTTTCACAAAGTCATATTTAGGCGTTCTTTATATGCATAAGTTCGATTTTTCAATTACTACGAATTTTGTTTGGACAATTTAGGATAATAAGCAATCTATCAAAAATTTACTTTTTACGATATTCATAGCCGTGTCGGTGTAATCGCGATACTTTGAAGAAGCATAACTTTTTCATACGAAATCGGATTCCAGAGTTCTTTATATGTACGAAATCCTTGTCACATGTAACAACCCAATTTTTTTTCAAGGAAAATTTTCATATTTAATTAGAAAACACACTTGCATAAACCATGAAATTCAAAAATAATTGTTTCAAATCCACATACATTACAACTTTGTTTAAATTATCAGAGTGTCCCAAAACATAATAGTGAAAAAGAGAGATAGAGTGCACGCCGCGCCATCACGCCTTGCCTTTAACCTTGGGCTCAGATGTACCTGAAAAAAATCCATAAATGGTAAGCTTGGAAGCTTAGTGACTTCCCTAGAACACACCCACGCAAGAACACATACAACATGTCATGCTAGCTAAACAGCAATACAGAACACATAAGCCATGCAAAACAACAATAAGGAAGCCCTGGAAACCCTCCAGGGTCTTACTCCGGGTGCCATGGGAACCCCCACATGGTCTTAGCCGAATGCCTCGGGAACCCCCCGAGGTCTTTGACCTTGGAAGACAAGGAAACCCTCCAAGGTCTTATACCTAAGTGACTCGGGAACCCCATGGGGTCTTTGACCTTGGAAGCCAAGGAAACCCTCCAAGGTCTTACAC
Source organism: Lactuca saligna (assembly GCF_052625555.1). NCBI lineage: Eukaryota > Viridiplantae > Streptophyta > Magnoliopsida > Asterales > Asteraceae > Lactuca > Lactuca saligna. The sequence continues at coordinate 182,678,447 of NC_136423.1, forward strand.
CTAAGTGCCTCGAGAACCCCCTGAGCTCTTCCATACACAATACATAGAAACAACTAGCACATTGCATGTCAAATAGTCCAAATAGCATATACATAACAGTTAATCGGCCGACCTTGGTGCCTTCGACCCATTGGTATGGTGAGGAGACTCACCTCTCTCTACTGAGTACAAAACTGCTATCCTAACTGTCTGCAACCTCCGGTGCTTATTAATAATATTAGATAATGTTAGGACTTTGAATAACCAAGGGAGACCCAAACTCCCAACCCTTTCATAAGGCCCAATTATCCATCCCTTGCTATTGGTCCCAAAGTCCAAGTCCAAAGTCCTTAATGGGCTGCTTGGTCAAATAAGGCACAATCAATATATCTATGGTCCACAACGAATGATATAGCCCATAGTTCCCAGAATACCACCAAGCCTAATAATCGAATGAGGCCCAAAAGCTCAAAGGTCCAAAACAGATTTGGTTCCACTGTGATGCGTACGCTTAGCGTACCATCTTGGTACGCGCATCGTACTGAGGTTCTAGGGCTTACCCGTAGCGTACACTGGGTTACGCCTAAAATACTAACGGTTTAAGCACTTTTTCCATTAAGTGCTTAATACTCAATTCCTTTACGTCCAAAAGTCAGATCTAACCCTATTAAGACGACCTAAGGCATAAAGGTGGCAACTTTATGCCTTTGCATGTCTCATATGCTCCCAACACCCTCATTAAGATCTTTTTAAAGCTCTTAACCCATGCATGAGCTCAAAATACCCACAAAGACTCCATTTTTATGTTGAAAAAGGTCGGAATAACGTTCATCTTCTTAGTCATTACCGAAACGATGGTAACGACGGAAATGAACAAAACGAATTTAACTATTAGCGCCTTAGTAGCCTTGTGACTCTTCCTGATCCAAGTTGATAGCTTCATTTTATTTACTTCTTTTTATAGTCTATTTTAGTATATTTCATTCATAATTTAGTTAATTTCCATGCATATTTTCATTTTTGTTATTTTATGACTATTTCGGATACTTTCTAGTTTAGTGAGCATAATTGCAAATTTTAAGGAGACTAGCGGATCAGGATCTTTGGGAAGCAATTGGACTTGGAGCACAAGGATTTTGGGGCTTGATAGCTTGTGGAGATGATGCATGGAGTGGGCTTGTTGATTATTTGAAGACTTGGAGGAATGGAACTTTAAATTTGCAAGAAACGGAGGAATATTTGAGCGTGCATAGATTATTGATCGGGAAATTACGTGAGCTATGGATCATTTGGAGAAGCTAAAAAGTGGGCTTCAAATGAAGAGAAATTGAAGAAAACGGGCTAGAAGTTGATCGGACTCGAACTGGGCCAGTGGACTAAGCTATGGAGGCCTAAAACTCAAAGAGGCCCACAACCAGATACCACCCGCGTAAGGCTGCACGACATCACACGATAATGCTGGGGTATTTTCGGAATTTCATTTGGAAGGGTATTTGAGGAAGTTGGTGTGTATCTTTTGCACACTTTTGCGCATCCAAAAATTCATCACATCTCTAGAGATTTTGGAGCAAAAGTAAGGCCAAGAACTCCTCAAAACATCATGTTTTTACTCTTGATTCTTGCTAAATGTTTGGTACAATATACCTTTACTTTGTTTTCTTGTGTTTATACATGTTAGGATAGACTAAACTTGGTTGACTTTGGTGAAATCATTTGAATGGTTGTTGAATGTTGAAGACTCCATGAACTTGTTCTTGAATCTTTATGAGAATTTTTGTGTGCATAATATCTTATTACTACTTGTATGTTTTTATTCATGAGTTTAAATGTATATGTAGTGATTAGTTGGCTAATTTCTTAATTAAGTAAATGATACTCAGATTAGCAATCAATAAGTGGTTGTTGTGTTGGTTTTACTTCACAAAATCATAAAAACGTTTTTTCCTACATGGAAGTGAAAGCATTTGAATCCTCTTGGATTTGGTGACTTTTTGGTTCTTAATGCTAGTTAACTTTCACTAATTACATGCTTAATGGAAATTGTGTCCTTGACTAAGGAAATTGTTATGAGCTTTTCTAACTATTTTAACAACTAAGAAAAGTCTAGGTAATCTCAAGCTTCTTGAATTACTATTGTAAAGCCTGCAGATTCGGGCTAGTCAATTTAGAGACAATAAGCATCAAAAATGACTTTTTGATAGAGGATTATTTAGAATAAATAATCTTAACTAAGGTGTATTATATGTCACAAGGTTTTAGTACATATAAAGAATGCTGAAATTGAAGTTATAACGAAGAAGTTATGACCTGCCGAAGTTTCGCGACAGAACCGGCACAACACCGGAAATCGTAAAAAGCAAGTTTATGATAAAGTACTTTGTGACAACTGGAAGATTTCTAGAACAAAAAAGGTCTAAAATTTAACCATGTGTAAGTGAAACCACATCTTAAACTTGTTGCAATGAATCATCTATAGCCAAAAGACATCATTTGTATAAATAAATATATACCTTGAAAACCATGTGGTAATAAAACTTTGAAAGCCAAGAGGGCATGTTTATATAAGTTAATACACACACACACACACACACATATGTTAAAAACCATTACGTAACAAACTTTCCCAAGTCAACAAGTCAACAATGAATTAAATAGGTCAAAGGTCAAAAGAATCAAACCACAAAGAACATGGGATTTCGGTTGGCACTAGGCTGAAATTACATGTGATTTTGGTTTGAGCCAAGACCGAAATCACATGTGATTTCGGTTTGTGCCAAGAACAAAATCACCAAGTGATTTTGGTGGGTGTGGACCAAAATCTCATTTGATCTTGGTATTACTTTGGCCGAAATCTCAAAAGATAATTGGATAATTCTTGATTTTATTGGCTGATTTAATTTCCTAAGATGATTAAATACACAAACTAATGCAAAATCTTACATCACCTTATCCCTTCCTTCATATATATACACGATTTAGAGATCCTTTCCAAACCCATTTCGCAGTAAAGAAATTTCCTCTCATATTCTCTCCCAAAATTCTCCAAGCTCAAGACTCCATTCCAAATCATTTTCCAAGCTAATTCAAAGAAGATTTGCTAAGTTCCCTCAATATCTAGCGTTTTTATAAATACGCTCATGATAGTTTATATATTAATACATTATTATGTGTTTGAAACTATTAGGATACGACTAGCTTCCTGTATTCTAACTCGAAGATCACCGTTTTTACCTCGTTATCAAACTGCGATCACAGTCGAGGTGAGTTCATACCCCTACATTTTCCACGTCTTTTCTACATTTTCGGGGGGGGGGGGGGGGGGGGGATACAAGTGAAACACAAGGAGAGTTGTGTTAAAATACAAACTTTTACTTATGTTTTTCTTACATTTTATATACAAACGTTTTATGTGAAAATGTTAAATACATAGAATAACGTTACTACCAAAATTACAAACTTTTACATGCAAAGTCGTTAATACACAAAGGTTTTCATTTCAACGAAACTTACATTTACAAACTATAATATGTATAGTTTGTGGAATATTCACACTATTTTTACACTATGAAAGGGTAATACATACATTTGCAAGAAAAATGGATTTTCATACGTAAACATGTTAATACACATTTTGTGAGACATTTGGCTTCACAGTAATTTTAAGTACATAACTTAAGTCATGTATTATAAAGCAGAATCTCTTGTAGGGGGAGTGTGATAATTGTGTATAGATCTATACGAGACTCATAATCCCGCACCTAAACTGTTAGCTATAGTTAGACCGGCAGGTCTGGGGTGACAAATGTCATAACATTCCGACGCCTGAAGAACGTCGTCATAGGCCAACTAATCGCTAGCATGGTTATAATAACTCACATGGGGTATTAATAATACATTTTGGTTTACGGGGTTAATGTACATTTAAATGGTTTCATGTAAATTAAAACTACATAATTACAAACTTTAAGTACAAAAAACTTATACATTTCGGTCTTGGAACATTTAATACTAAAATTCATTTTTATAGAAAATATTGGATTTTCTGGAGCAAACACTATCATCTACGAACAAACGACTTACAACTCATTTTATGGAAAATATTGGATTTTATGGAAACAAACATGATTACTTTACACGTAAAGGTTTACATTCATACAAACTCTTATGAGCTTACCAACTTAATTGTTGACAGTTTTTCAAAACTATTTGTATTATCATGAAATCACTAAAACAGGTAACCATCATCTTTGGAGGATGGGACGCTAAGGTGTCAGTTAAAAACTCATTTTGTCATCATATTGTAATTTATTTGGAAACCTGTAACTCATGAAACAATGTAATCTTTTAAATTATATATGTGATGGTTGCGTTGCTTTCTTTACTATTACTCAATTGTTAATGATACTATACATGACGTCATCTGCCCCCGAATGTTTCCGCCATTCTGGTTTGGGGGGTGTGACATTTTTGGCCTTAATGACCTACAATAAAGTTGTAGAGTACATCTCCACCTACGCATGGATATAAAGAATGTAAAAAACAGAGCTCGTATACAAAAGTTATGACCTTATGAAGATGTAGTTGTCTGAGGGCATGACACGTGGCAGAAACCCTAGCCACCTCAAGTCCACGATGTGAAATTAGTCAAGAACACTAATCGAGGCTAGAAAAACACGTGCTAAGTCTACGGGAGTGATGTGTTAAGATCCCACGACGTGGACATAAAGGCCACGATGTGGAACTTTTGACGCTAGAACGTAGATGGCAAGCCTACAAAGTTATTCAGCCATGCGCCACGACGTGAACAGAAAGTCCACGACGTGAATGGGCCAAAAACAGCCTATAAATATCAAGTGAGACCCTTTCTCTCCTTACACCAAACCTTCTTTCCTCTTTCTCATTTGCTGAAGATGTTCTGCGTTCCGAGCCTGGCGATCACGAACCGCTAATCGTTTCTTGTTAGATTCTATCAAATCATGCTACTAATGTGAGTGCATAGTTACTTTCAACTTACACATATATATGAAGTATTTTATATAAATTATATGCTTTGTGTGTGCATATTATCTCTTTACGTGATATCTATGTTAGATGAACGTTTTGTACATGTTTTAAATGATTTAAATTGTATATGTATTTTATATCTACGAATATGTTGGGTAGAATATGGATAGATAAATAATGAGGGATGAAAGATGATATAGATGAATATTGGAAGCTGCACCATAACCCGTAGGTGTTTTTGATTTACGTGTTCACCAGATGTACTCTAAATATCCTGGTAGCTGCGCCTAGATGATAATATCGGCAGCTGCGCCTTATAGAGAATGTCATAATCCTGGCAGTTCGCCTAAATGATAATATTGGCAACTGTGCCTAATAGATAACGTTGGCAGCTGTGCCATTGACAACGATGGACTTCAGGCGTATTCCTTAGGAGAATCCTTAGGAATGAATGAGTGAATGATAGATGATTCTTAGGGTAGATCTTTAAAAATAAAGAAGATAATGAGGATGGAGAATTGGGTTAATTTTTTGATGATTAAACATAATAACTATATTATTATGGGTTGAAAACCCTACCCTCTGTACTCACCAGGTTTCCCAACCTAACCCACTTATCTTATTTGTATCGTAGGTGTCGATACGAAGCTACATTACACTAAGAGATTAAAAGAGATGTAGATCACTATTGTAAATGAATGTAATGTCTGTTTATGCTTATGTTTCTGTATTGACAATGACATCCCATAGTTTTAATATAAACAAAATACATTTCTTCGGAAATGCTTTGATAATATATTTATCATGTTTTCTGGGACCAAATTCCGTAATATTAGTCTTTAAAATGAATACTCTGATTTTCAAATAAGCATAAATAAATTTTTTAAAATGACCGTGAAAATGGGGATGTCACAACTATAGCTAAATTAAAGATTTAAAACAAATATTGCACCATTGGATTCTAATGATATGTTCATCAAATATTCAAGTGAGGAAACCTTAAGTTAACAATCTTTCTCTTATTGATTTTACATCAAACTCTTGTTTTTGTTGAATTGTCTATTTAAATGTTAGTTTAATTCTAGTTTTATTTCAAGTATTTCAAAAGACTGAAACCCCAATTTTTACTTTTATTGTCATTTTACAAGTATTTTTACAAAGAGATTTTCATAGAGTTATAAAATTTAACCAATCTCCGTGGATTCGACCCTTTTACCACGATACACTATTTTAGTGTAAAATATTTAGAATTATTAATTTGTTGGCCTCAACAACCACCACAAGTGAAAGTCATGTGATTATGGTAGTACTACTATCTTTCACACCTAATCATACTCATCCTAAAAATTTGTCTCACAGTCCCCAAGTCGCCATCCAAGAAAAATCACATAGCAACTTAACACATTGGATAGTAAAACTTAATTAGGGATTTTTATAACTTCTTAAAATAATTACAATCATATACAAAGTCTATTATACTTTATGCCTCTTATATTAGGTTACACATCCTATTACAATCTATATAAGACATCTTGTTCATATCTTGTACTTCGGACAAGCAACTTCATATTCTTGTTCTTCTGTAGCGTCATCTTCTCCATCAAGGATAATATGGAATGCTCTTGCCTTTCTCTTTGGTGGCGCATTTGGACTTGCTGTTTCGTTTTTATTTTAGCAATCCTTCGAAATATGCCCCTTATCTCCACAATCGTAACATATTTTGCCTTTGAACGTACAATATCTGGAATAGTGATAAACCCTTATGGACTTATAGAAGGTCACTTCCATGTTTCATTTTCCAAAGCGCTTCTTCCTGCACTTATCATACCATTTTGCTTCAACGTCACCCCATATATGTTGTTATTAGGGTCATACTTTGAGAATTTACTCTTCTTATAGGAGTTTGGGAGTCCTTAATTTTTCCTCTTCTCATCAATAGAAGTCTTCTTGGCGGTTTTTCTCTTGATCACGTCTTCCATAGATCTAGTGAGAACTCCATTTTGTTAGTAAAAGCATTGGTGTACTCGTCAAACGTCATGATACCCTTTTTTGTAACATCCCAAAAATCAAGACCAAAAATTTTTGTTTTAATTATATTACTTATAAACTTGGTTGAGGAAAACATTACAGATATAATATTAATTCATAAACCATAGTTACATGTCTCAAAAACCATATCGTGAAATAGTAATAATGTCAGAGTACAATCCCAGAAATCTTAAATGCGAAATCATGTGTGTGCGATGCACTGCTACCCTGTCGGCTCCTTCCCCTTCGACGAGGAGGTACCTGATGTAACATCATGAAAATTTGCAACCAAAATTTTCAATTTTAATTATCATAAAAACACATGTCACATTTTTCAAAAGTCCAAATAGTATTCAATGTAGTTTTCAAAACATTTATTCACAATCCAGGATCCATAAACATAACTCCAGCTCAGTTGTGTGTGTACAATCAAGTCGGTGCCTTCCCGCGATCCTCGAAAGTACCTGAAACACATAACACATAACATGGTAAGCATAAATGCTTAGTGATTTCCCTAAAATACCACATACATATATTAGTGTCACACCCCCAAACCAGAATGGCGGAAACATTCGGGGGTGGATGACTTCACGTAGTATCACAACGATTGAATATTGTAAAGAAAGTAACACAACCATCATATATATAACAATGAAAACGTGTATTGTTGCGTATTACATGTTATCAAAAGAATATTACAATATGATGAATAAATGTTTAATGATAAAATCATCCTTTGTGTTCCTTCTTCCAAAAGCTGGTAGTTTACCTGTATCACTGATTCCCTGAGAAATACAAGTGGTTTTGAAAAGTGTCAACAATTAAGTTGGTGAGTTCATGAGTGCTCCGAGTTGAAAAGTATATTCCTTTTGGTAGTAAATTGGTAAACGAGGTTTTTAGAAAATCCAATATTTTCTTGTAAAATGAAAATGGTTCCAAAGCTGGAAATGTATTAGTAACTTTTATAAACAACAAAGACAATAATTTAGTATGAAATTAGAATGTAAGAAAACTGCGATGCACTTGTGAATCTCGTAAATCAATCTTGTTTTATACTTTTTATGTGAGTTTTATAACCATACTATTGACACTGACGGCCTGTAACAACATTCTTCAAGTGTTGCAGTGTTATGACATTTGTCACCCCAGACCTGCCGGTCTAACTATAGCTAGTAGTTTAGGTGCGGGATTGTCAATCCCGTATAGATCTATACACAAGTATCACGCTCTCCCTCCAAGAGATTATGGTATATAATACAGGACTTGAAATGCATACAAAAATGTACGTTGAAGTTTAAGTATCTCACATTTCCTAGTATAAGTAGATTTACAATGAAATGACCTTACTCCTTTTGAAAGTGTTTCGTTTTTCAAATTGTATAAAAATGTAGGATTGACTTGCTAACTATACCCATTATAGTTTTTCAGATAGTATGTTCCATTTCGTAGACATAATTTAGTGATATAATCGCTCTTGTATACATAAGATGTTTGTGTCGATATTCAAAGTTAGAAATTGCATTTATGTTTAGAAAACGATACTTTTAACGTGTAATGTACTTGTATTTCCCCCCTAAAACATGTAAAAGAATTGAAAAGTAGGGGTATGAACTCACTCGTTAAGTCCGAAGAGAGGGGCTAGAGTTGAGCAGAGTTTCGATCGCGGATAGTTGCGTCGTCGGGCTCTTCGGGGATTTCTGCAACGTAAATCTTTCGTCGGGGGCTCGAGTGCGGAAACCGAGGTGAGAAAAAGGTCTCTGGAGCTGGGAGAATGGCTGAGAAATGGTGAAGGTGTGTCTAAACTCGAAGCTTATGCCTTCCATTTATAGGGCTGGAAAACCCCGTACGCGGCGCGTACGTCCGGAGTACGCGGGGCGTAATGTGGCGTCATGGCTTACGAATCGGGTCTAACCGGTGTAGCTTGGGCGGGTCGATGGGACTACTGGGTCTAGCCAGCGTAGCTTGGGCGGGTTGATGAGACCCGACTCTGGGTCTAGTACGCGGGGCGTACTCCCAGAGTATGCGGGGCGTAATCCCTGCTTCCGACTTCTAAATTCCGTAACTTTCGCGTACGAGCTCCGTTTTTCGCGTTCTTTATATCCACGCGTAGGTGAGATTATGCTCTACAACTTTCATTTAGACTCCGTCGGCTAGTTTTGAATTTATTTTTAATGATATAATTTTAATAGGCCGGGCCTCCTAAGGTTTATTAAAATTTCATAGGTTCTTTATTCGATGGCGGTTTTCGTTTGTCTTTTGATTGTTTTGTTACCACCGAGGAGATCTTCAACTTCCGTTTAGGTGGCGATAGCTAAATAACACTCGATCTTTAATCCGAGTTTTTAGCCATCTACTACTGTTACGAAACTTTGAAAATTCGTAACTTCTTCATACGAGGTCCAATTTGGGCGATCTTTTTATGCACGCTCATCTTTCAACGAGATCTACGACTTTTATTTAGATACTTTAAGGCAAAAATGTATTTTATTGAGATTCCACTTTTTTACGTCAAATTACGTTTTAACGATGTGTCGTAATTATACGAGTGGTTATAATTTCTTCATTATAACTCGGTTTTGAGTGTTCTTTATGTTTTTGGAAACCTGGGCATGATATCTAATATTCGATGCATCCCAACTTAGATACCTGAACACTTTATTTTCGAGGTTAATTTCGTTGTTTTTAGCTTTCGAATGTTTACAGTGCTTTTGGGAAAAATAGGGTTGTCACATCATCCCCCTGTTACGGGAATTTCGTCCCGAAATTTAATCTAAGATAGATATTACAAATTTAGAAAAAGATGCGGGTACTTTTGTTTCATTTGATCCTCTCGTTCCCATGTATATACAGGTCCTCGCTTGGCGTTCCAGCGGACCTTCACGATAGGTATGCGGCTTTGTTTAGTCCTTTTGACTTCCCGATCCATGATCTCTACCGGTTCCTCTACAAATTGGAGGTTTTCGTTTATTGCAATTTCGTCTAGAGGGACGACAAGGGTCTCGTCGGATAAGCATTTCTTCAGGTTTGATACATGAAAGGTAGGGTGTACATTGTGGAGGTCCTGAGGTAGTCTAAGTTTGTAAGCCACTGGACCGATCCTCGCAAGGATCTCGAATGGTCCGATGTATCTGGGGTTCAGTTTCCCACGTTTTCCGAAGCGTATCAATCCTTTCCAAGGCGAGACTTTTAGTAGGACACGGTCTCCAACTTGGAATTCCAAGGGTTTTCGTCTCTTATCTGCATAACTCTTTTGTCTATCCCTTGATGCCTTTAGACGTTCTCGGATTTGAACAATCTTCTCCGTAGTTTCCCGTATGATTTCTGGCCCAGTAAGTGTGTTGTCAGTTGCTTGTCCTTTTGCTAGTTGGGTGTCTCCCACTTCGGCCCAGCATAAAGGTGACCTGCACTTGCGGCCATAGAGGGCTTCGAACGGGGCAGCTTTGATACTGGTGTGGTAGCTATTATTGTACGAGAACTCGACCAAGGGTAGATGTGTGTCCCATGCTTTGCCGAAATCGATTACGCAGGCTCTCAGCATGTCTTCTAGGGTTTGTATGGTTCTCTCGCTCTGGCCGTCGGTTTGAGGGTGATAGGCGGTACTCATGTCTAGTCTTGTCCCCAAAGCTCTTTGTAGCGACTGCCAGAATCTTGAGGTGAATCTACTATCTCGGTCCGAGATAATGGATACGGGCACACCGTGCAGTCGTACAATTTCCCTGAGGTACGTCCTTGTTAACTTCTCCAATTTATCCGTCTCTTTGATCGGTAGGAAATGCGCTGATTTAGTTAACCTGTCGACAATTACCCAAATGGTGTCGAGTCCGTTTGTCGTTTTGGGTAACTTGGTTATGAAATCCATAGTTATCTGCTCCCACTTCCATTCGGGTATTTCTGGTTGTTGTAATAAACCTGAAGGCTTTTGGTATTCTATTTTGACCTTAGCGCACGTCAGACATTTACTCACGTAGGTAGCAATTTCGGCTTTCATGTTCGGCCACCAGTACAACTTCTTGAGGTCGAGATACATCTTGTCGGAGCCGGGGTGTATGGAGTATCGTGTTTTATGGGCTTCGTCCATGACGATTTCTCTGAATCCACCAAACTTTGGTGTCCATATTCGATCCATGAAGTAACGAACTCCGTCGTTCTTGATTTCAAGATTCTTATCCATTCCCCTTAGGGTTTCTCCTGCCACATTTTCAGCTTTCAAGGCTTCTATTTGGGCTTCCTTGATTTACGTGGACAGGTGGGAATGGATCGTCATAGTTAGGGACTTTACTCGGCGACCTGAGTATTCTTTCCTACTGAGTGCATCCGCCACTACATTAGCCTTTCCGGGGTGATATCGAATTTCGCATTCGTAATCACTTAGTAGCTCTACCCACCGTCTTTGTCTCATGTTGAGTTCTTTCTGGTTGAGAATATGTTGAAGGCTTTTATGGTCAGTGAAGATCGTGCATTTAGTGCCGTAGAGGTAGTGTCTCCATATCTTTAGAGCGAAAACGACTGCTCCTAGCTCAAGATCGTGCGTTGTGTAGTTCACTTCATGCGTCTTTAGTTGTCTTGAGGCATAGGCGATGACCTTCCCTCGTTGCATCAGGACACACCCGAGTCCTTGGTTTGATGCATCACAATAGACCACGAAGTCCTCCGTCCCTTCTGGCAGGGTTAGGATGGGCGCACTACATAATGCTCGTTTTAGTGTTTGAAATGCGGCATCTTGTTTTTCTCCCCAGTCGAAGGTCACATTTTTCTGAGTTAGTGTGGTGAGTGGCTTGGCAATCTTGGAAAAATTCTGTATGAACCTTCGGTAATACCCGGCGAGTCCTAAAAATTGTCGGATCTCTGTAGGGGTTCTTGGAATCGTCCAATTCTCTATTGCTTTGATCTTCGAGGGGTCCACGTGTATTCCTTCCTTGCTTACTACGTGTCCTAGAAAATCCACCTCTCGAATCCAAAATTCGCACTTGGAAAATTTTGCATAAAGTTTCTCTGCCCTTAATGTTTCCAGAACTTGGCGAAGATGTTGGCTGTGTTCTTCCTGGTTTCTAGAATAGATGAGTATATCATCTATGAACACGATCACGAATTTGTCCAGGAAGGGGCGACATACTCGGTTCATCAAATCCATGAACACTGCTGGAGCGTTTGTCAATCCGAAGGGCATCACTACAAACTCGTAGTGACCATATCGTGTTCGGAAAGCCGTTTTGGGGATGTCTCCTTCTAGTACACGTAGCTGGTGATAACCGAATATTAGGTCGATTTTCGAGAAGTAGCTCGCTCCTTGTAGTTGGTCAAAAAGATCGTCTATACGTGGAAGGGGATATCGGTTCTTGATTGTCAGTTTGTTCAGTTCTCGATAATCGATGCACATGCGAAAAGATCCGTCCTTCTTTTTCACGAACAGGACTGGTGCACCCCATGGTGAGAAACTTGGCCTAATGAATCCCTTGCTTAACAGCTCGTTCAATTGACTGGACAGTTCCTGCATCTCGGCTGGAGCTAAACGGTACGGTGACTTTGCTACTGGGGTGGCTCCGGGAATCAAGTCGATTCTGAATTCGACTTGACGTTCTGGTGGGATTCCTGGGAGATCTTCTGGGAAAATGTCTGGGAAGTTGCAGACTTCTGGAATATCTTTAATGTTCTTTGGTTCTTTCTTCTGGTCTACTACGTGGGCTAGAAAGGCATGGTATTCCTTGCGAAGATATTTTCGTGCTTTAATACAGGAGATGATTTGTAATTTTGCACTAGGTTTGTCTCCATATATGATGAGGTTTTCACCGTCGGGAAGATTGAGACGAACGGCCTTTTCATGGCAAAGAATGTCGGCATGGTGAAGACTCAGCCAGTCCATACCGATGATTATATCAAAACTTCTTATCGAAATGGGCATAAGGTCGATTGGAAATAAATGTTCGTTTAAATTTAATGTGCACCGACGTACATATCACTTGTGCTTTCTGTTTTTCCATTAGCCATTTCTACAGTGAATATTTTATTAAGTGGTTGGGGTCTCTGGTTAAGTAGATGTTTGAATTTATGGCTCACAAAACTTCTCTCCGCACCGCAATCAAATAGTATGCATGCATAAATGTTGTTGAGGAGAAACGTACCCGTAACTATTGTTGGATCAGTTATTGCTTCATTTTGACCTATCGCCAGCACTCTCCCAATACCACCAACATTCCTTGTCTTGGGGCAGTCCCTCTTGAAATGCCCGGTTTCTCCACATCCATAACATGCTTGACTTACCCCAGTACCAGGAACTTGAGTGAATGGCCGCGCTGGTGCCTTACAGAAACAGGCTGTGTACCCTTTCCTGTCGCAGTTCTTACAGTACATTTCGCGGCAATTACCGTGGTGATGGTAGTTGCATTTGCTGCACTTTGGCAAGTTCCCTGCATACTGTTTTGTTGGCGTCGAAGTTGTAGGAGTTGTGCTGGGAGTAGTAGCAGCATGAACCGCCACCATTTGTCTCTTTGAAGGTTCTTGCGAGGTTAGTCCCTTCCTCTTGTTCCAATACTTCTTCTTGCTGTTGTTATTGTTGTCATTGTTCCCTTTGGTTGGTTCAGTTGCGATAGTCGTGACTCCTTGGCAGACGCCATGATCCACAAGCGATTGCGCCAGTTCTTTGGCACTGTCGAAGGTCATGGGCTTGGAAGCTAGCACACTTCCTCGTAGTTGGGGTGATAATCCCCAGATGTATCTCTCCACTTTTTGGCTTTCTAGAATTAACATCCCAGGACAAAGCGTTATCAAATCGCTGAACCTATTGGTGTAGCCTGCGATGTCCGATCCTTTCATCGAAAGGTTCCACAATTCTTGTTCCAGCTTCTGAATCTCGCCCCTTGGACAGTATTCCCGTAGGAGCATTCGTTTCAAATTCTCCCAACCCATGGAGTTTGCCACCACCAGGGTTAGTGTCTTGACGTGGCCGTTCCACCATGTCAAAGCGCGTTCAGAGAATGTACAGGCAGCAAATTTTACTTTGCTTTCTTCCGGGCATGCGCAAATTTCAAATACAGCTTCCGTCTTTTCTATCCATTGGGACAGAGCCAATACTCCTCCAGTTCCATAAAAGGGAATAGGTTTTCCATTAGTGAAGTCTTTGTAAGTGCAGACTCCAGTACGACCTTGGCTTGGGCCGTTGGTAAAGCTATTTATTCCACCTCCCGACCCATTGTTGCTCATTTGAGCCATCGCCGCAGTTACAGCGGCCGTTACAGCAGTTTGGAACATAGCTGCATCCATAGTTGGAGGAGGTGGTGGAGGTGGTGCTGGAGTTGAGTTTCTGCGTGTTGTTCTACGAGGAGGCATGTTCTGGTAGAGAAAATAAGAATGAATACTATAAGTTTCTAATGTTTTGACAATCGTGTAATTGAGGGTTAGTCGTATCTTGTAATTTGTTTTGACTTTAGTTTTTGGTTTCAAATTAGATATAACAATTTAATTAATTTCGAGAGGTATATAAAGAGGCACTGCATATATATATATATATATATATATATATATATATATATATATATATATATATATATATATATATATATATATATATATATATATCACACCTAAGGTGTGTTTCATTAGGCTTCTAGGAAAATTTGACCTATTTAAGAGGTCTCCGTTTTACAGATACAAAAGAAAATAAGAGAAAAACTTTATCCGCGGTCCTAGTCTATATCAAAATTTGTTGGAGCTTGAACAAACTCTACTTGTGGCGTTTGGAACTGGATTCGGCATCTGACCGTTTGACTCCCATCAGTCGCCTCTCAAATTCCGCTTGTTGTTCTTTCATCTCTCTTATATCATCTAGAGCTGTTATCATTTGGTTCTGTAGTGTCCCCGTGTAGATTTGGAGATTCTCATGTAGTCCTTCCAAACGGCTGATGTCGGAGGCGTTACCTTGGGTAGCAGCATTGATCTCTCGAATTCTGGTTGCTTGTTGGTCTGCCTGGTAGTTCTGGTTAGCTAGAGCGTTCACGACAACGGGAAGGGCTCGATCAGCTGAGCCTCCTCCACTGACGTTGTAAAAATCCCGACACATGCCAAATGGAGGGCGCACGCCTTGCTGACGGCTCCAGTAGTAGAGGTGGCTCCCCAAGATGGGAATGGGTCCCGGTTGATGTGGCCTGATCACTGGAGGATGGGGGATGGGAGGGTCAATTACTTCTGGTTCGGAATCTGTTCCGCTAGAAATTTCCACGATCTCCTCGTCGACTTCGTATTCCTCTCCGACTTCGATTTCGAATTCTTCTTCGGCTTCTTCTTCGATTTCCTCTTCGATTTCTTCTGGGTCTTCCTCCGGGTCCTCTTCTATCCAGCCGCCGTTACCTTGATTTAGGTAGTAGGGGTCTCCTGGTAAAGGAAATCCGGCCATTTGTCTGTACTGGGATAGAGGTATGAGATTTTTATAAGAAAAGAATTTCTAATTAACGAATTCCTAAGCCTATTTATATCTTTACTGAGCGCAATGTTTTATCGTTTAATAATAGACTTATATTATTTCAATTTAGCGAATTTAGATTTTTATAAGCTTTTTGGCTTTTTGGCTACTACGACCATTCCTCGACGTATATTGGTCAAATCCAGGATAAATATAGTTGATCAGGCTATGTTTATTCTTGATTTGATTACATACCCCAAGGCTCGATCGTGGTATTGCAACTTGCCATACTACTTTTTAGAAAAACTTGTCATGACGCGAGACTGATACGTGCGGTAAAAATGTATATATTTAAAAGAAAATATATTTCTATGAAAAATGTTGTTATCAGAGGGTTTTTGGTTCCCGTTGTATTTATAGTTTGTATATCTTATGTGGTTTGATATACTTAGTTCACTATAAACAATGCTCTGATACCAATCTGTCACACCCCCAAACCAGAATGGCGGAAACATTCGGGGTGGATGACTTCACGTAGTATCACAACGATTGAATATTGTAAAGAAAGTAACACAACCATCATATATATAACAATGAAAACGTGTATTGTTGCGTATTACATGTTATCAAAAGAATATTACAATATGATGAATAAATGTTTAATGATAAAATCATCCTTTGTGTTCCTTCTTCCAAAAGCTGGTAGTTTACCTGTATCACTGATTCCCTGAGAAATACAAGTGGTTTTGAAAAGTGTCAACAATTAAGTTGGTGAGTTCATGAGTGCTCCGAGTTGAAAAGTATATTCCTTTTGGTAGTAAATTGGTAAACGAGGTTTTTAGAAAATCCAATATTTTCTTGTAAAATGAAAATGGTTCCAAAGCTGGAAATGTATTAGTAACTTTTATAAACAACAAAGACAATAATTTAGTATGAAATTAGAATGTAAGAAAACTGCGATGCACTTGTGAATCTCGTAAATCAATCTTGTTTTATACTTTTTATGTGAGTTTTATAACCATACTATTGACACTGACGGCCTGTAACAACATTCTTCAAGTGTTGCAGTGTTATGACATTTGTCACCCCAGACCTGCCGGTCTAACTATAGCTAGTAGTTTAGGTGCGGGATTGTCAATCCCGTATAGATCTATACACAAGTATCACGCTCTCCCTCCAAGAGATTATGGTATATAATACAGGACTTGAAATGCATACAAAAATGTACGTTGAAGTTTAAGTATCTCACATTTCCTAGTATAAGTAGATTTACAATGAAATGACCTTACTCCTTTTGAAAGTGTTTCGTTTTTCAAATTGTATAAAAATGTAGGATTGACTTGCTAACTATACCCATTATAGTTTTTCAGATAGTATGTTCCATTTCGTAGACATAATTTAGTGATATAATCGCTCTTGTATACATAAGATGTTTGTGTCGATATTCAAAGTTAGAAATTGCATTTATGTTTAGAAAACGATACTTTTAACGTGTAATGTACTTGTATTTCCCCCCTAAAACATGTAAAAGAATTGAAAAGTAGGGGTATGAACTCACTCGTTAAGTCCGAAGAGAGGGGCTAGAGTTGAGCAGAGTTTCGATCGCGGATAGTTGCGTCGTCGGGCTCTTCGGGGATTTCTGCAACGTAAATCTTTCGTCGGGGGCTCGAGTGCGGAAACCGAGGTGAGAAAAAGGTCTCTGGAGCTGGGAGAATGGCTGAGAAATGGTGAAGGTGTGTCTAAACTCGAAGCTTATGCCTTCCATTTATAGGGCTGGAAAACCCCGTACGCGGCGCGTACGTCCGGAGTACGCGGGGCGTAATGTGGCGTCATGGCTTACGAATCGGGTCTAACCGGTGTAGCTTGGGCGGGTCGATGGGACTACTGGGTCTAGCCAGCGTAGCTTGGGCGGGTTGATGAGACCCGACTCTGGGTCTAGTACGCGGGGCGTACTCCCAGAGTATGCGGGGCGTAATCCCTGCTTCCGACTTCTAAATTCCGTAACTTTCGCGTACGAGCTCCGTTTTTCGCGTTCTTTATATCCACGCGTAGGTGAGATTATGCTCTACAACTTTCATTTAGACTCCGTCGGCTAGTTTTGAATTTATTTTTAATGATATAATTTTAATAGGCCGGGCCTCCTAAGGTTCGTTAAAATTTCATAGGTTCTTTATTCGATGGCGGTTTTCGTTTGTCTTTTGATTGTTTTGTTACCACCGAGGAGATCTTCAACTTCCGTTTAGGTGGCGATAGCTAAATAACACTCGATCTTTAATCCGAGTTTTTAGCCATCTACTACTGTTACGAAACTTTGAAAATTCGTAACTTCTTCATACGAGGTCCAATTTGGGCGATCTTTTTATGCACGCTCATCTTTCAACGAGATCTACGACTTTTATTTAGATACTTTAAGGCAAAAATGTATTTTATTGAGATTCCACTTTTTACGTCAAATTACGTTTTAACGATGTGTCGTAATTATACGAGTGGTTATAATTTCTTCATTATAACTCGGTTTTGAGTGTTCTTTATGTTTTTGGAAACCTGGGCATGATATCTAATATTCGATGCATCCCAACTTAGATACCTGAACACTTTATTTTCGAGGTTAATTTCGTTGTTTTTAGCTTTCGAATGTTTACAGTGCTTTTGGGAAAAATAGGGTTGTCACAATTAGCCACTCGAGGCTATAAATCTGTAGGACCCTCTGGTCTGTGTGTCGTAGTAGGACCCTCCAGCCCCATGGTTCGTTGGACCCTCTGGTCCGGTCTGGGTGAGAACCCTCCGATTTCACTACTCGTTGGACCCTCCGGTTCGGTCTCAATATCACATAAAACAACACATATATCACACATAAAATGCATAACTCAATGTCACACCCCAAACCAGAACGACGGAATCGTTCGAGGGTGGATGACTTCATGTAGTATCATAACAATTGAATACATAGTAAAGAAAGCAATACAACCATCACATATATAATTTAAAAGTTTACATTGTTGAAAGGTACTTGTTTCAAAAGAAATTACAATATGATGTTTAAAATGAAATTAAACTAACGCCGCAACGTCCCTTCTTCAAAAGCTGCAGTTTACCTGTATTACTGAATCCCTGAGAAATACAAGTGGTTTTGAAAGAGTAGGTCAGCATTTAAGCTGGTGAGTTCATAAGTATTTAGTGACATTGTTTATATGAAAAAGAATGAAAAATGGTTTGTTCTTGTTAAATGTTCCAAGAAAATCCCATATTTTCTACTATAGTAGATGGTAGTTTGATTCTTCCAAAACTGTAATGCAATAGTGCTTTTCATGCCTAAAATAGTAGTTTTATGTGTAAATCGTTACGACATTTGAAAAACCCCGTAAATAATTGTGTTTTTAATACTCCATGTGAGTCTTATAACCATACTATTTGACCAGGATGCCGATAACAACGTTCTTCAGGCGTTGGAAAGTTATGACGCTTGTCACCCCAGGCCTGCCGGCCTAGCTGTAGCTAACAGCCTAGGTGTGGGATTGTCAATCCCGTATAGATCTATACACAAGTATCACGCTCCCCCTACAAAGGATTTTGGTATATAATACAATACTTAAAATGCATACTCGAAAGTACGTGAAATGTCTCACAAAATTTAGTATAAAACAAATTTACGTATGAAAATGTCCATTTGTTCTTGTATATGAAAATCTCTTTGATGTAGTGTTCCTAGTATGTAAATGTTCATGATTTCATCGTAAACTATACCTATTATAGTTTTTCAAAATGTGTTTTGTTCCTATAGTAAACCCTAGTGTAATGCTCACTCGTTATGTAAAATATAACACATGAAGTGACATATTTGATCACATATACTTAATGTAAAAATGGAGTATTTGATTCGTGTATATATATATATATATATATATATATATATATATATATATATATATATATATATATATATATATATATATATATATATATATATATATATATATATATATATATATATACACTAGCCGTTTACCCGCGCAAAGCGGCGGACGACAAATAGTTTGTTCCGACAATTAATTTCTTTTCAATGGAGAATGATTATTTTCAATTCAATCATTAGTTTGTTTTAGGAAACATGTCATATCAAAAATAAAGAAAATTCATGAAATGACCAAATTATAAGGTGTTGAGTAGTTATTTGGATGAAAAAATATTTGGTCAAAACTTTGGAAGAGAAGATTTATAGGAGTTTGTTTAAATTTTAATATTATTTTATTAGTGATTAGTTGTACAATTAGCTTAATGATTTGGACGTCTTAGAAAAATATTATTATTTTATTCAATCTCTTTTTAGAAATAGTGGGATTTGTTTTATAAGATAGTAAAGATATATATATATATATATATATATATATATATATATATATATATATATATTTATATATATATATATATAAACACGTTTTATTTCCACAAGACAAGGTGTTATCGAAAATATATCTTTCATACGAGAATACTCATGTAGTAGTTTATGAATCACATATGATTTCTTAGATAAAAAGTTTATATAGTGAAACTTTAGGTTACACACGATAATAACTGTGTGTTTAATTGCATTCCCCCCCCCCCCCCCCCCCCCCCCCCGCCCCGCCCTTTAATATTGTATAAAAAACATTTATCAAACATTTAAAAGCGTAGTTTATAGGGGTATGAACTCACTTGAAAGATTGAAGAAGGCGAGATGAAAACCGAGCAAAACTTTGACTCGAGAAAGTGGATTTTCTTGGGATTCTCGGGAATCTCGGGAGCACAAACGACCTTCGCGGCTTAAGTATGGATACCGGGGCTTCAGGATATCACGTGCACATAAAACGAGGTAAAAACACAAGAAAGATGAGAGGAAATGAGCATTTTCCCTAGAACCCTCGCATCCGTTTATAGGGGCTGGGAACCGCCTCGGTACGCTGGGCGTACGCGTGCGTCATGCGTGACCGCATCCTCGACTGCCTCGGAGCTCGGATGGGATGGGGCATAGCTTCGCATAGGGGCGACGTGGACGATCTGAGGCCTAGTCCTCGAGTACCCTGGGCGTAACTCGGATTGGCCCGATGACTCCCCCTTCGGATAATACCGAAATTTGATTTAAATTTATATTTTTATTATTTAGTAAACTTCAAAAATTCATATCTTCTTCATATGAACTCCGTTTTCGACGTTCTTTATATCCACGCGTAGGTGAGACTATGCTCTACAACTTTCGTTTAGACTCCGTCGGAAAATTTTGAAATTATTTTTATTATTTATTTTTAAAAGGTCGGGGTAAGAAAAGTTCGTTAGAAATCCATAACTTCTTTATCCGATTTCTGTTTTTGCCAGAATTTTTATCGTTGAAATACCATTGTCGATACCTTCGATTCTCATTTATGTGATGACGACCAAAAGTTGTTCGATCTCTGTTTCGAGTTTTTAGCTGTCTATCGCTGTACCGAACTTAGAAAAATCATAACTTCCTCATACGAAGTCAGTTTTGGACGTTCTTTTTATGTATGCTCACGGTTTAATGATATCTAACATAATAAGTAACCAAATAGAGATTTTTTTACATTTTATTTTCAAAGTTAATTTCATTATTTTCAAAAGTGGTTACAATACTTGGCTTTTTAAGTCATTACATAGAATCGAAATATCGGGTTGTCACATCATCCCCCCGTTAGAGGAAATTTCGTCCAAAAATTTAACGTAAGAAAAACACTTGTGGATTAGGGAAAAAGATGTGGGGTACTTGTGTTTCATCTGATCTTCGCGTTCCT
Source organism: Lactuca saligna (assembly GCF_052625555.1). Classification (NCBI taxonomy): domain Eukaryota; kingdom Viridiplantae; phylum Streptophyta; class Magnoliopsida; order Asterales; family Asteraceae; genus Lactuca; species Lactuca saligna. Next base: position 182,699,633 of record NC_136423.1, read on the forward strand.
AGGTGTATTCAGGTCCTTGCTTTGCATTCCAGCGGACCTTCACGATGGGTATGTGACTTTGTTTTGTTCTTTTAATTTCCCTATCCATGATTTCAATTGGTTCTTCTATAAAGTGGAGACTCTCTTTGATTTCGATTTCGTCTAGAGGGATGACGAGGGTCTCATCGGACAAACATTTCTTTAAGTTTGCCACATGAAAGGTAGGGTGTGCGTTATTGAGTTCATGCGGTAGACGAAGTTTGTAGGCTACCGGGCCGGTCCTTAAAAGGATCTCGAATGGTCCAATATACCTTGGGTTTAGTTTCCCATATTTTCCGAAACGTATTAAACCCTTCCAGGGTGAGACCTTTAATAGCACTCGGTCTCCTACTTGAAATTTCAAGGGTTTCCGTCTTTTGTCTGCATAACTCTTTTATCTGTCTCTTGAAGCCTTTAGTCGTTCCCAAATTTGTACAATCCTCTCGGTTGTCTCTATTATTTTCGGGCCAGTGAGAGTGCTGTCGGGTACTTGTCCCTTGGCTAGTTTTCTGTCACCTACTTCAGTCCAGCACAGTGGTGATCTGCACTTACATCCATAGAGGGCTTCAAATGGAGCAACTTTAATGCTCGAGTGATACCTATTGTTGTATGAAAATTCGACTAGTGGTAAATGGGTATCCCACGCCTTTCCAAAATCGATTACAAAAGCTCTTAGCATATATTCCAAGGTTTGTATGGTCCTCTCACTTTGGCCGTCAGTTTGTGGATGGTAAACAATACTCATGTCGAGCCTCGTTCCTAGATATTTTTGTAACGATTGCCAGAATCGCGAGGTGAACGTACTATCTCTGTCGGAGATAATGGATATTGGTACACCATGTAGTCGCACAATCTCTTGGATGTAGGTTCGAGCTAGCTTCTCCATCTTGTCGGTTTCTTTTATTGGCAGGAAGTGTGCGGATTTTGTTAACTTATCTACGATTACCCAGATGGTGTCTAGTCCACCTAATGTCTTGGGTAATTTGGTTATGAAGTCCATCGTTATTCGTTCCCACTTCCACTTGGGTATTTTGGGTTGTTGCAGCAATCCCGATGGCTTCTGGTACTCTACCTTGACCTTAGCGCAAGTCAGACACTTGCTCACATAGGTAGCGATCTCTGCTTTCATGTTCGGCCACCAATACAGTTTCTTGAGGTCCATATACATCTTGTCCAAACCTGGATGCACGGAGTATCGAGTCTTATGAGCCTCATTCATGACAACACTATGAATCCACCAAACTTCGGTGTCCATATCCGATCCATGAAGTAATGGACTCCGTCACCCTTGAATTCAAGATTCTTGTCCATTCCTCTTAGGGCTTCACCTGCCACATTCTCTTTTTTCAATGCTTCCCTTTGAGCTTCCTTGATTTGTGTGGACATATATAAATGGATCATCATGGTTAAGGATTTCACTCGGTGACCTGAGTATTCTTTCTGACTAAGGGCATCAGCTACTACATTCGCTTTTCTTGGGTGATAGCGAATCTCGCATTCGTAGTCATTCAGTAGTTCAACCCATCGTCTCCGCCTCATGTTGAGTTCTTTTTGGTTAAGAATGTGCTGAAGGCTCTTGTGATCTGTGAAGATCGTGCATTTCGTGTCATAAAGATAGTGTCTCCAGAATTTTAGCGCGAAAACGACTGCTCCTAGTTCAAGATCGTGGGTAGTGTAGTTGACTTTGTGTGTCTTGAGTTGTCTTGAGGCGTAAGCGATGACCTTACCTCGTTGCATTAGTATGCATCCAAGACCTTGGTTAGATGCATCACAGTAGACTACGAAGTCTTCTGTTCCTTCTGGCAAGGACAATATAGGTGTGCTGCATAGTGCTTGCTTAAGAGTTTGGAATGCAATGTCTTGTTTTCCTTCCCAATTGAAAGTTACACCCTTTTGTGTCAGGGTGGTGAGTGGTTTAGCAATCTCCGAGAAGTTTTGTATAAATCTAAGGTAATAACCAGCAAGGCCCAAGAATTGTCGGATTTCTGTTGGGGTTCTTGGAGCTGACCAGTTCTCGATTGCTTTGATTTTGGAAGGGTCCACGTGTATTCCATCTTTGCTAACCACGTGACCTAGGAAATCTACCTTCTGAATCCAAAATTCGCACTTGGAGAATTTCGCGTATAGCTTCTCTTTTCTTAGTGTTTCCAAAACTTGTTAGAGATGTTGACTATGATCCTCTTTATTCTTTGAATAAATGAGTATATCGTCTATGAACATGATCACAAATTTGTCCAAGAATGAACGACAAACTCGGTTCATTAAGTCCATGAACACCACCGGTGCATTTCTTAATTCAAAGGGCATCACTACAAACTTGTAGTGACCATAATGAGTTCGAAAAGCTGTTTTGGGAACATCTCCTTCCAAGACTCGTAGTTGGTGATACCCGGATCTTAAGTCGATATTTAAGAAATAACTCGCTCCTTGGAGTTGGTCGAACAAGTTGTCAATGCGGGGTAGCGGGTATCGGTTCTTGATAGTAAGCTTGTTAAGTTCCCGGTAATCAATGCACATTCAGAAAGATCCATCCTTCTTCTTTACGAAAATAACCGGTGCTCCCCAAGGTGAGAAGCTTGGCTTGATGAACCCTTTGTTGAGCAGTTTGTTTAACTGGCTGGATAATTCTTGCATCTCAGCAGGCGCCAGACGATACGGCGACTTAGCTACTGGGGTAGCTCCGAGAATTAAATCGATTCTGAACTTGACTTGTCTTTCTGGTGGGACTCCTGGGAGATCTTCAGGGAAAATATCGGGAAAATCACAGACATCTTGAATGTCTTTGATTCTCTTCGTTTCTTTTTCCTTATCTACCACGTGGGCTAAGAAGGCATAGTACTCCTTACGTAGGTATTTCTGGGCTTTGACACAAGAGATGATTTGTAAATTGGTACCGGGTTTGTCACCATAAATGACAAGAGTTTCACCGCTTGGCAGGTTTAGGCGAACGACCCTTTCGTGACAAAGAATATCGGTATGGTGTAGGCTTAACCAATCCATACCGATAATGACATCAAAGCTCTTTATAGTGATTGACGTTAGATCGATTTGAAATGAATGTTCGTTTAGAGTTAGTGTGCAGCCTATGTACATATTGTTCATGCTTTCTGTTCTACCGTTTTCCATTTCTACTGTGAATATCTTATTGAGTGATTTAGGGTTTTGTTTTAGTATATGCTTGAATGTATGACTCACGAAACTCCTCTCCGCATCACAATCAAAGAGTATGCATGCATAAGTGTTATTGAGGAGAAACGTACCCGTAACCACCGTGTGATCAACTATTGCTTTGTTTTGACCTATTGCCAACACTCTTCCTATGCCGCCAGCATTCCTTGCATTAGGGCAGTCTCTCTTGTAGTGTCCAGCCTCACCGCATTCATAACATGCCTGACCTACATTGGATCCTTGGCCTTGGGTGATCGTTTGTGCTGGTGCTCTATAGAAACGGGTAGTGTGCCCCTTCTTGTTGCAATTGTTGCAATGCATCTCCCGATAATTTCCGTTGTGATGGAAATTGCATTTTCTACATTTCGGCAGGTTTCCAGCATATGGATTTGCTGGTGTAGTGGTAATTGGAGCAGCAGTGGGGGTAGTAGCGGCATGGACTGCCACGATCTGTTGTTTCTTGGAAGGTTCCTGTGAAGGTTGACTCTTCCTTTTGTTCCAGAACCACGTGTTGTTGTTGTTGTTGGTATTTTCATTGTTGTTGTTGCTTCCTCTGGGTTGTTCCGGTGCGATAGTTGCGAAGTTTTGGCAGACCCCATGGTCCACGAGAGCGTGTGCCAACTATTTGGCGCTATCGAAGGTGATTGGTTTGGAAGCTAGAACACTTCCTCGAATCTGGGGTGACAGTCCCCAGATGTACCTTTCGATCTTCTTGCTCTCTAGAGCAACTATTCCTGGGCAAAGGATTACCAAATCACTGAACCTATTGGTATAGGTCGTGATATCTGATCTTACCATGGTAAGGCCCCAAACTTCCTGTTCGAGCTTTTGCAATTCGCCCCGTGGATAGTAATCCTACAATAAGATTTGTTTTAGGTTCTCCTAGCCCATAGAGTTAGCCACTACTAGCGTTAGTGACTTGACATGGCTATTCCACCATGTCAGAGCTCTCTCAGAGAAAGTTCATGCAACGAACTTCGCTTTGTTCCCTTCTGGACAAAAGCAAATTTCGAAAACCACTTCAGTTTTCTCTATCCACTGTGATAGATCCATTATTCCTCCGATGTCACACCCCAAAACCAAGAACGGTGGAAACGTTCTGGAGCGGAGGACGTCATGTAAAGTATCACAACACAGTAAAAGTAAACAAGCAAACAACATCATCCATTGTATTAAATATATAATTTTAATACAAGTGTGTTGTTTACAGTTATAGACACCAAAAATAATGTAAGTCAAAATAATAAGAGGAGTCTTGGATGCGCTCCATCTTCTCAAAATCTGGCATCGGTACCTGTCTACTGATGACCTAAGAATACAAGTTATTTTGAAAGAGTTTATCAGCATAAAGCTAGTGAGTTCATAAGTATTTTACTGTCGGTGTTTGTTATCAAAACGTTTGAACATGTCTGAAGTGTAAGTTTGTAAAATGTATGTAAATCTTTGTAAGTGTTCGTAAAAGTTTGAATCTCTCAAAAAAACCTATATTTTCTATTAAAGTAGCCTTCTACCCAGGCTTAACTATTTTGTATGTTCGTTTATTGTAAAAGTGTGTAATTTACTCAAGTGTAACTATCATTCTCAAAATATAGTTTGTACATAAATGTTTAAGTGAAAAGATCACTAATTATGTAAAGAGTAAATTAATGTAGTACTGTAGTGTTGTATTATAGGAACTACTGCTGTACTAACTACCTTAAACCGGATTTATATTAAGGCATCATGTGATTAATTGTACCATACTATAGACTGGATAAACAACGACATATGTAGGTCGTAAAATGATATGACGTTTGGCACCCGCAGACCTGCAGGTCCGGCTGTAGCTAGCAGCAAGGTGTAGGATAGTCAATCCAGTATAGATCTATACGAAAACTCATGCTCTCCCTCCAAGAGAATTATGGCTACAACTCGGGCTATGACATTTAAGGCATGCTCCGATACAGTGGATCACAATTGTTAGCGTATTCATGTATATGTAATGTAATGTTACTTGTTCTAGTATCGTTGTATATGTTCTTCTCTAGTATAGTTGTATATGTTCTCCTCTAGTATAGTTGTATATGTTCTTCTCTAGTATAGTTGTATATGTTCTCTTTATAGTATAGTTGTATATGTACTCATAGTAATGTAATGTATATGTTCTCATAGTAATAAGTATTGACTCATAAATGAACTGACTCATTGATCTAGAAATTGTAGTAGTATGATCATGTGTTACCCCGATGGTAACTTACTAATGATGTAACTAATACGCATGAATATGGAAGTACTTTTTATGTTTATATATGTACAATTGATATATAATTAATATTGAAACAACTTTCGGACGACTACTCGAAATCCCACCAGACCACATCTCAAGCGCGAAAAGGAAATAGGGTGGATGGCCTTCCTAAGCCCTTTAAACATTTCTTATATATCTATACATATATGGACATGTAATTTATAAGAATTATAACAAAGTTTAAATAAAAGTATTTGGTAAGAAAAGAGTTTGTAAAACATTTTGAAGTAAAGCAGTTTGATAAGCAGTTTGAACAGTGATAGAATCATTGGTTTTATAGTTATTAATCACATGTGATTGATGTAATAACTATAAGTATTTAACTTGTATTCCCCGATAAAAGTATTTAAAACATTTAAAAGTATTTCGAAGGTTAATTAACAGGGGTATGAACTCACCTGTGGTGAGTGGATTGGATTGAAGTGTCGGGTTCGGTGCTAGGTGACAATTGGAGACTTGTACACACGCACAAGCCTAGTTATCATATAATGAACATATGTATAACTAATTATCCTTATTATAACTAATAATTTGAGTTGGGACACTCTAGAACCTGAAAACACTCTGTTTCAAGTGTTAAGGTTCACAAGGTTTGCATCCGAGTGCTAGTAGGGCATAACTAGGGTGTTTGGGGTCCAAGGGTAAACTCCTTGGGAGTTTACAGTCTAAATGACCTTTACCCTTGGAGTTTACGGTAGTAAACTATAGGGTTTATGGTCTAAACTCCAAATATTGCAACCATGAGTTGTTTTGGAGTTTAACAAGTCCCTAGAAGCAACCTTGCTAAGTGGTTTAGCTCTTGGAATGGATTAAGGCTACAAAACACCCACCTTGAGGTGTTTACGGCCTAAGGGTAATTTCCCTTGGGTTTACTACCGTAAACCCTTATGGGAAGTGGTATTTCCATTGTTTTAAGTCCTTAACACCACTAGGTAAAAGTCTAGGTTAGTTTTTAGGGCTAAGTAAGGAATATGACCCATTTAAACAACCTTTTGGGTGTTTACGGCCTTGAGATATCCTTAGGCCATAAACACCTATATTTTGTGGTGTTTGATGTTTTAAAATGCTTAAACATATCAATGGAAGGTTTAGATATGTTAAGGTAAGTCTAGGGCTTCAAACCAGGGCTTAAAATGGGACTTAAGCCAAATTTGAGGGACTTTATGGTGTTTACGGTCCAAGCGTTTTCTTGGACTGTGAACACCTCAAACATGGTGTTCTTGGCAGATTTCCTTGGTATTTGTTTGATATACTAGCTCACAAGCACTTAAGGATGGGATTACTTACTATAATGGTGCTTGATTCGAGCTAAAAGGGCCAAGAACACTTAGTGTGTGTTCTTGGTGTTCTTGGTGTTTAGGAAATCTAATCAAAATACACAAATAAACGGATGAATAGCTGTACAAACACTAGATTAAGTGTTTTACTAACTTGAAATGGTTAGAACACTTACAAGATCGGAGTTTTGGAATTAAAGGTTGGATGATAGTTGAGAGGGTTTTTGGGAGTTTACTGTTTTCAATTTTTGGGAAGTAAACACAAATGGCTAGTTCTTGGGGGAGTAAACTCATACATAGATATGAGTTTATGGTTTTTGGGTGATTTTCAAACCCAAAACATAAAAATTTAGTCGGGTGATCCTAATACGGGAAGTGTTTGCGGTTTTCTAAATAAAAACCCGAGACGACACTTTCTTTTACCCGTTCGTTTAAAAATAATATTAAAATAATCAAACGAACTTTATATTTCTTAAAAATAATAAATAATGATATTAATTTATGATACAAAGTGGTTGACTTTTAGGGTTTGACCAAAAGAAATTTTCGGGTTGTCACATCACCCCCCTGTTAAGGGAATTTCGTCCCGAAATTAAAGTCTAAGCAAATGAAGTAGTTACAAATAACTAAGCAAAGAGATGAGGGTATTTTAGTTTCATCTGATCCTCACGCTCCCACGTGTATTTTGGTCCTCGCTTGGCGTTCCAGCGGACCTTCACAATCGGGATGCGGCTTTGCTTTGTCTGCTTGACTTCTCGGTCCATGACCTCTACCGGTTCTTCCACGAAATTGAGGCTCTCATTGATCTCGATCTCGTCGAGTGGGATTACAAGAGTCTCTTCGGACAGACACTTTTTCAAGTTAGACACGTTGAATGTAGAATGTACGTTAGGAAGTTCGTCGGGTAGGTTGAGTTTGTAAGCCACGGGGCTGATCCTTGCGAGGATCTCGAAGGGTCCTATATATCTCGGATTAAGCTTTCCACGCTTACCGAAGCGTATCAAGCCCTTCCAAGGTGAGACTTTGAGAAGGACTCGGTCTCCCATTTGGAATTCCAAAGGTTTCCTTCTCTTATCCGCGTAGCTCTTCTATCGGTCTCTAGAGGCTTTCAATCGTTCACGAATTGGAATGATCTTCTCTGTCATTTCCCGAATGATCTCTGGACCTGTGAGAGTGCTTTCGGGAACTCTTCCCTTAGCTAACTGGGTATCACCCACCTCAGCCCAGCACAGAGGGGATCTGCACTTTCGGCCATATAGGGCCTCGAATGGTGCTGCCTTTATGCTCGTGTGATAACTGTTGTTGTAGGAAAATTCGACGAGGGGTAAATGGGTATCCCACGCTTTTCCAAAGTCAATTACACAAGCATGCAACGTATCTTCTAAGGTCTGGATTGTTCTCTCACTTTGTCCGTCGGTCTGTGGATGGTAGGCTGTGCTCATGTCTAGCCTTGTTCCCAGGGAATGTTGTAGTGATTGCCAGAATCTTGAGGTGAACCTACTATCTCTATCGGAGGTAATGGATATAGGCACACCATGTAGCCGTACGATTTCCCTAATGTATGTTCTCGTAAGTTTCTCCATCTTGTCGGTTTCTTTGATAGGCAGGAAGTGTGCAGACTTGGTCAATCTATCGACAATGATCCATATGGTATCAAGTCCACCCATTGTCTTGAGCAACTTGGTTATGAAATCCATAGTGATCCACTCCGACTTCTATTCTGGAATCTCTGGTTGTTGCAGTAAACCGGAGGGCTTCTGGTACTCGAACTTAACCTTTGCGCAAGTAAGGCATTTACTTACGAAGGTAGCAATCTCTGCTTTCATATTAGGCTACCAGTATAGCTTTATAAGATCTAGATACATCTTATCTGAACCTGGATGGACGGAATACCGAGTGTTGTGTGCCTCGGTCATGACCAAGTCTCGGAAACCACCGAGTTTCGGTGTCCAGATCCGGTCCATGAAATATAAGGCTCCGTCACCCTTGGCTTCTAAATTCTTTTCAATTCCTCTGAGGGATTCACTCGTCGCATTTTCAGGTTTCATGGCTTCAAGTTGGGCCGCCTGAATTTGTTTAGACAAGTGTGAATGGATGGTTATTGACAATGACTTGACCCTGCGACCAGAATATTCCTTCCGACTTAGGGTGTCTGCTACTACGTTGGCTTTACCCGGATGATAACGAATATCGCATTCGTATTCACTGAGTGGCTCAACCCACCTTCGTTGTCTCATGTTGAGCTCCTTTTGATCAAATATGTGTTGTAAACTCTTGTGGTCGGTAAAGATAGTGCTTTTCGTCCCGTACAAGTAATGTCTCCAGATCTTCAGAGCAAACACCACTGCTCCTAGTTCAAGATCGTGGGTCGTGTAGTTAACTTTGTGTGTCTTCAACTGTCTGGAGGCGTAGGCGATGACCTTACCTCGCTGCATCAGAACACACCCAAGCCCTTGGTTCGATGCATCACAATAGACTACGAAGTCTTCTATCCCTTCGGGGAGAGATAGTATTGGTGCGGTGCACAAGGCTCGCTTGAGCGTTTGGAACGCTCTTTCTTGTTTCTATTCGTAGTCAAAGGCCACAACTTTCTGGGTTAGGGTTGTAAGAGGTTTCGCTATTCGGGAGAAGTTCTGTATGAATCTGCGGTAGTAGCCAGCGAGGCCTAGAAATTGACGAATTTCTGTAGGCGTATTCGGTGCTGACTAGTTCTCAATGGCTTTAATTTTGGATGGGTCCACGTGGAATCCCTCTTCGCTTACCACGTGTCCTAAGAATTCGACTCTTCGGATCCAAAATTCACATTTCGAGAACTTCGCATAGAGTTTCTCCATTCGTAAAGTTCCTAGAACTTGTCGCATGTGATCGCCATGCTCTTCCTTACTTCAGGAGTAGATCAGGATGTCGTCAATGAAAACGATGACGAACTGATCCAAGTAAGGTTGGCATACTCTGTTCATCAGATCCATGAAAACTGTGGGCGCATTGATCAATCCGAATGGCATCACCACGAACTCATAGTGTCCGTAACGAGTTCGGAAGACTGTCTTTGGAACATCCTCCTCTAGTACTCGTAACTGGTGATATCCGGATCTCAGATCAATTTTGGAGAAGTAACTCGCCCCTTGCAGTCTGTCAAATAGATCATCTATGCACGACAGAGGGTATCGATTCTTAACCGTTAGTTTGTTGAGTTCCCTGTAGTCGATACACATACGGAATGATCCGTCTTTCTTCTTAACAAACAAAACTGGTGCTCCCCAAGGTGAGAAGCTTGGTATTATGAAGCCCTTGCTGAGCAGTTCGTTAAGTTGACCAGATAATTCTTGCATCTCTGCTGGTGCTAATCGGTAGGGTGACTTGGCTATTGGGACAACTCCTGGGACTAAGTCGATTCTAAACTCGACCTGTCGTTGCGGAGGTAATCCTGGTAGCTCTTCTGGGAAAATGTCGGGGAAGTCACTCACTACTGGAATGTTCTTTAGTTCTTTCGTTTCGAAGTTCGTGTCGACGATGTGAGCAAGGAATGCATGGTATTCTTTGCGCAGATACTTCTGTGCTTGAATACTTGATATAATACGAAGACTCGCACTAGGTTTGTCGCCGTAGACCGTAAGAGTTTCGTTAGATGGGAGGTTTAGACGGATTGCTTTCTCGAAGCACATGATGTCGGCGCGATGAAGGCTCAACCAATCCATGCCGATGATAATGTCGAAACTTTTAATCGAGACCGGCATAAGGTCGATTGGGAATGAATGGTTATCTAGAGTTAGGGTACATCCTAAGTATATGCTATTTGTACTTTCTGTTTTCCATTAGCCATTTCTACCGTGAATAGTTCCTTAAGTGTGTGCGGTTGTTGTTTAAGCATGCGAGCAAATTTATGGTTCACGAAGCTTCGCTCCGCTCCACTATCGAACAGAATGCATGCATAGGAGTTATTGAGGAGGAACGTACTAGTTACCACTGTCGGGTCAGCAACTGCTTCCCCATGGCCTATTGCCAGTACCCTCCCTGCTCCACCAGCATTCTTCGCTTTGGGGCAGTCCCTCTTGTAGTGGCCTGCTTCACCACATCCATAGCAGGTCGGGCTCGCGCCAGAGCCGGGGACTTGGGTGATCGGCCTCGCTGGGATTTATAGAAACGGACGGTGTGTCCTTTCCTGTTGCAGTTAGAGCACTGCATTTCACGGCAGGGGCCGTTGTGGTGGAAGTTGCATTTGTTTAACTTGGACAAACTTCCAGCATACTATCTCACCGGAGCAGTATCAACAGCAGGGGTTATCGCGGCATGAACAACCACAACTTGCTTCTTTTTAGCTGCTCGCTATTTCTTCTTGTCTTCCCAGAACTTCCGCTTAGTGTCAGCGGGTTTGGAGGGTTCTGGGATGGCTAGGGTTGTTGTTGTTGCAGGGGTTTTGACTCCATGGTCAATGAGTCGCTGTGCCAGTCGCTTGGCGCTGTCGAAGGTAGCGGGGTTTGATGATAGGACATTCCCCTGATATGGAGGCACTAGCCCCCATATGTACCTTTCGATCTTTTTCCCTTCAGTGGGAACCATATTGGGGCAGAGGGCCACCAGTTCGCTGAATCTGGCGGTATAAGCGACAATGTTGGTGCCCTTCATGGTCAGGCTCCAAAGCTCCTGCTCTAATTTCTGGATTTCGCCCCTTGGGCAGTATTCCTCAATCATGAGGTCTTTCATCATTTCCCAGCCTATGTTGTTGGCTACGATGAGGGTTAGAGCTTTAACGTGGCCGTTCCACCACGTCAGGGCCTTTCCTTCAAAGGTGCATGCGGCATATTTGACTTTGCTCACAGTAGGGCATGAACAAATTTCGAAGACTGATTCAGTCTTCTCGAACCATTGCGAGAGGGAAATGACTCCGCCGGTGCCATGGAAGGACTTCGGCTTGCAGTTGGTGAAATCCTTGTAAGAGCACTCTCTCGAGCGTATAGGAGTTTCCACCGGAATAGAGTTAACAGGGTTTCCCGCTCTGCTGGCATCAGTAGAGTGATACTGTGCCATGGCAGTTGCCACTGTTGCAGCTACGGCAACATTTAGGGCTGCTGTATCGATGACCGGAGGTGGAGGAGCGGTGGAGGTGCAGGGTTATTTCAGGGAGATTTGCGAGGAGGCATCTTTCAGCTATAAGTTTATAAAAATAAGCAAAGTGGTAAGAATCAATTTGTAAGTAAGGTGAGAGTGACACATGGACTAACTAACCATAGCCCAATAGTTGAATGAGTGTTTGAGATCATAACAAGGAAGATTAGTAGGAAAACACAAGTGTAAAGATTTTTCCCACAGATTAGATAGATGTCAATAATACTGGTATTACCGATGTAATAAGTTCAGGGAAAATCGACCTAACAGTAGGTCTTACATCATACCATACGGAAAAGTTTGACAGTTCTTAGAATCCTAATTAGAGTACTGAAAGTTAGGAATATTTTACAGACAAGTGCTACTTGGAGCACCGATGTTAAAGGCTAATCCTTAACCCAAAAGATAAAGATGTACTAGACATCTTCTAACGGCGATGAGCATTCCTCGGGAGAACCCTGAGGTCTCTCATTTGACGGATCATCTCTTGAAGGTGCTGTTCATGAGCCCTTTGACGAGCTCGAAGTTCCATGACTTCTGCTTGAGAGGCAACCAAATGTTGCTGCAGGGTTTCATTGGTTCTCCGGGTCCGTTCCATATCTTCTTCGAGACAGCTGATGCGGACTATGTTGACGCCAGAGTTGGCATCAATCTCCACGACCCGGTCGATGGCTGATCGACCCTGCTCAACATTACGAGCTATTCTGCGGGTAATGACGGGCAGAGCTCTGTCAGCAGAACCACCTTCGCTGACGTTGTAAAAGCTTCGGTCCCCAATGTATGGTAAGGGTTGACCCTGTTCGTCACTCCAGCGATTCAAGTTATTTACCCACAAGGAAGTGGGACCTGGAAAAGCTGGTCGAGGGTTGTTGTTCGGGGCTTGACCTACTGGAGGTAGGTTGTTGACTTCGGGCTCAGAGTCTGATCCATCCGAGAAGCCTTCAGCTTGATGATCATCCAACGGAATTTGGTGCTCATCATCGGACTCTGCTTCGAGCCATCATGCGTTGCCTTCATTTGGAAAGTACGGGTCGCTGTGATGGAATCCAACCATTTAAAGCTACGCGAGAAGAGAGGTATAAGGATATAGTATATATGTAGCAAGTAGTACAAAATACACCTATAGTATTTTAAGTTTAGGTTCTACTGATCTTCTTGTGGTTTTGTTGGTAAGTTTTTAGACTTGTTAACATATCACAACCATTCTAGGGCATATGCTAATCACTCCTCGGACCAGCATAGTTGATCAGGCTATGCCAATCCCAGGACTGACCATACATCCCCGAGCTTACCTGTGATATTTAACAATCTTAATACTCTTGTTCTTGTCATTGTGACACTGGTTTTAGTATGAATGCAGACTAGTATACTTAATTAAATATTTTAGTATTTAATGTATAGACTCTTAGTCAGAGTGTCTTAATCCCAAATGGGTTTATAGTTAGTATATCTTTTATGGGTTGATATACTTAATTCACTATAAACAATGCTCTGATACCAATCTGTCACACCCCAAAACCAAGAACGGCGGAAACGTTTTGGGGCGGAGGACGTCATGTAAAGTATCACAACATAGTAACAGTAAACAAGCAAACAACATCATCCATTGCATTAAATATATAATTTTAATACAAGTGTGTTCTTTACAGTTATAGACACCAAAAATAATGTAAATCAAAATAATAAGAGGAGTCTTGGATGCGCTCCATCTTCTCAAAAGCTGGCATCGGTACCTGTCTACTGATGACCTGAGAATACAAGTTATTTTGAAAGAGTTTATTAGCATAAAGCTGGTGTGTTCATAAGTATTTTAGTGTCGGTGTTTGTTATCAAAACGTTTGAACATGTCTCAAGTGTAAGTTTGTAAAATGTATGTAAATCTTTGTAAGTGTTTGTAAAAGTTTGAATCTCTCAGAAAAACCTATATTTTCTATTAAAGTAGCCTTCTACCCAGGCTTAACTGTTTTGTATGTTCATTTACTGTAAAAGTGAGTAATTTACTCAAGTGTAACTATCATTCTCAAAATATAGTTTGTACATAAATGTTTAAGTGAAAAGATCACTAATTGTGTAAAGAGTAAATTAATGTAGTACTGTAGTGTTGTATTATAGGAACTACTGCTGTACTAACTGCCTTAAACCGGATTTATATTAAGGCATCATGTGATTAATTGTACCATACTATCGACTGGATAAACAACGACATATGTAGGTCGTAAAATGATATGACGTTTGGCACCCGCAGACCTGCAGGTCCGGCTGTAGCTAGCAGCAAGGTGTAGGATAGTCAATCCAGGATAGATCTATACGCAAACTCATGCTCTCCCTCCAAGAGAATTCTGGCTACAACTCGGGCTATGACATTTAAGGCATGCTCCGATACAGTGGATCACAATTGTTAACGTATTCATGTATATGTAATGTAATGTTACTTGTTCTAGTATCGTTGTATATGTTCTTCTCTAGTATAGTTGTATATGTTCTCCTCTAGTATAGTTGTATATGTTCTTCTCTAGTATAGTTGTATATGTTCTATTTATAGTATAGTTGTATATGTACTCATAGTAATGTAATGTATATGTTCTCAAAGTAATAAGTATTGACTCATAAATGAACTGACTCATTGATCTAGAAATTGTAGTAGTATGATCCTGTGTTACCCCGATGGTAACTTACTAATGATGTAACTAATACGCATGAATATGGAAGTACTTTTTATGTCTATATATGTAAAATTGATATATAATTAATATTGAAACGACACGACTACCCGAAATCCCACCAGACCACATCTCAAGCGCGAAAAGGAAATAGGGTGGATGGCCTTCCTAAGCCCTTTAAACATTTCTTATATATCTATACATATATGGACATGTAATTTATAAGAAGTATAACAAAGTTTAAATAAAAGTATTTGGTAAGAAAAGAGTTTGTAAAACATTTCGAAGTAAAGCAGTTTGAACAATGATAAAATCATTGGTTTTATAGTTATTAATCACATGTGATTGATGTAATAACTATAAGTATTTAAATTGTATTCCCCCCATAAAAGTATTTAAAACATTTAAAAGTATTTTGAAGGTTAATTAACAGGGGTATGAACTCACCTGTGGTGAGTGGATTGGATTGAAGTGTCGGGTTTGGTGCTAGGTGACAATTGGAGACTTGTACACACACACGAGCCTAGTTATCATATAATGAACATATGTATAACTAATTAGCCTTATTATAACTAATAATATGAGTTGGGACACTCTAGAACCTGAAAACACTTTGTTTCAAGTGTTAAAATTCACAAGGTTTGCATCCGAGTGCTAGTAGGGCATAACTAGGGTGTTTGGGGTCCAAGGGTAAACTCCTGGGGAGTTTACGGTCTAAATGACCTTTACCTTTGGAGTTTATGGCAGTAAACTCTAGGGTTTACGGTCTAAACTCCAAATATTGCAACCATGAGTTGTTTTGGAGTTTAACAAGTCCCTAGAAGCAACCTTGCTAAGTGGTTTAGCTCTTGGAATGGATTAAGGCTACAAAACACCCACCTTGAGGTGTTTACGGCCTAAGGGTAATTTCCCTTGGGTTTACTACCGTAAACCCCTATGGGAAGTGGTATTTCCATTGTTTTAAGTCCTTAACACCACTAGGTAAAAGTCTAGGTTAGTTTTTAGGGCTAAGTAAGGAATATGACCCATTTAAACAACCTTTTGGGTGTTTACGTCCTTGAGATATCCTTAGGCCATAAACACCTATATTTTGTGGTGTTTTATGTTTTAAAATTCTTAAACATATCAATGGAAGGTTTAGATATGTTAAGGTAAGTCTAGGGCTTCAAACTAGGGCTTAAAATGGGACTTAAGCCAAATTTGAGGGACTTTATGGTGTTTACGGTCCAAGCATTTTCTTGGTCCATGAACACCTCAAACATGGTGTTCTTGGCAGATTTCCGTGATATTTGTTTGATATACTAGCTCACAAGCACTTAAGGATGGGAGTACTGACTATAATGGTGCTTGATTCGAGCTAAAAGGGCCAAGAACACTTAGTGTGTGTTCTTGGTGTTTTCGAAATCTAATCAAAATACACAAATAAATGGATGAATAGGTGTACAAACACTAGATTAAGTGTTTTACTAACTTGAAATGGTTAGAACACTTACAAGATCAGAGTTTTGGAATTAAAGGTTGGATGATAGTTGAGAGGGTTTTTGGGAGTTTACTCTTTTCAGTTTTTGGGGAGTAAACACAAATGGCTAGTTCTTGGCGAGTAAACTCATACATATATATGAGTTTACGGTATTTGGTTGATTTTCAAACCCGAAACATAAAAATTTAGTCGGGTGATCCTAATACGGGAAGTGTTTGCGGTTTTCAAAATAAAAACCCGAGACGACACTTTCTTTTACCCGTTCGTTTAAAAATAATATTAAAATAATCAAACGAACTTTATATTTCTTAAAAATAAGAAATAATGATATTAATTTATGGTACGAAGTGGTTGACTTTTAGGGTTTGACCAAAAGAAATTTTCGGGTTGTCACATCCGACCCCATTAAAAGTAATGGGTTTGCTATTCATGAAATCTTTGTATGTACAATCCCCTGGGCGACCTTGATGTTGGCCATTTGTAGAACTATTTACTCCCCCACTAGAAGCATTGTTGCTCATTTGGACCATTGCCGCTGTTACTGTAGCCGTTACAGCAGCTATTAATGCGGCATGTTCCGTTGTGGGAGGGGGTGATGGTAGAGGTGGTGCGTTGTTGACACGACATGTAGATCTACGGGGCGACATTGTGTTGATAAAGCAATAGAATGAAGAGCATAAGTTTTTAGTGTGTTAATAAATTTGACATTTTTATCAATATATAAATTCGACTGAACTACCCATGGTTTAGAGTTTGACTCATAATAAAAGTTTGCACAGTGTTAGATAAACTTATGAATCTGAGTGATAGTCAAAGAATTTACACACAACAGAATTTCTTCATATATATTAAACACATGCCGAGTTACATTTGGAGTTAGGAAAATTTTCAACCCTTCTAAGGATCTCCGATACAGAAGTTTAAGAAAAGTAAGACTTTTAGCCGAGTTCCGATTCTATAACAAAATTTTGGGATTTAGCAAGCACTACTTGCGACGTAGGTTGCGCTTGGAGCTTGACTCCGCATCTGATTGCTTTGCTTCCATAAGACGCCTATTGTAGGCGGCTTGCTGTTCGCTCATCTCTACGAGGGCTGCAATCATTTGTGCTTGGAATGCGTCGGTGCGTAGATGGGTGTCGTCCTGCAACCTATCCAGTCGATGGATGCCGGAAGTGTGAACTTGTACTTCCACGTTGACTTTGCGAAGTCGGTTTGCTTGGACCCCGAATTGATAGGACTGGTTGGCTAGTTTGCCCACCATGATCGGGAAGGCTCGGTCGGTTGAACCTCCATCCCTGATGTCGTAGAAGTCCCGACACATACCATAGGGAGGACGTATCCCTTGTTGTTGGCTCCAATGATGGAGGTGGCTTCCACAAACGGGAGTCGGTCCTTGAAAGTTCCTCCTAATAGCAGGAGGTTGAGCGGCTGGAGGGTTGACTACTTATGGTTCTGAGTCCGTCCCAGAGTAATCCCCTTCCTTCAACTTGATAGGTTCTTCATCCTCTTTGGGATCCTCCTCTACCCATCCTCCATTGCCCTAGTTCAGGTAGTAGGGGTCCCCTGGTGGGTGGAATCCAGCCATTTGACTATACGAGAATAGGGTTATAAGAATTGAACAAAATTTGAAAACATGTAACACTAAACATGTCGATTAAACTATTGCATGCACCAAATACTCCTATAGTATTTAAATTTGTATGTTTGATACTAGTGTTTATTTTGGTATGTTTTGACTTGTTGCTCACTACGACCATTCTTCGACATACGTTAGTCCAATCTCGGATAAATATATTTGATTAGGCTATATTCATCCCAAATTCGATTACATATATCAAGATCTAATCGTAGTGTCCAACTCGTCTTAATACTTATTGTATAGTTCTAACCATGAAAATATATCGTTGTATGCATGTATTTGTACTTTTATGACCCAAATAATCTAAATTAAATGAAACGAGGTTTTAGGTGTAAAAACGTTTTGTTAGAGACCTTGAGTCCCTATGCATTTATAGTTTGTATATCTTATGTGGTTCGATATACTTAGTTCACTATAAACAATGCTCTGATACCAATCTGTCACACCCAAACCAGAACGGCGGAATCTTTTGAGGGTGGATGACTTCATGTAGTATCGTAACAATTGAATACATAGTAAAGAAAGCAATACAACCATCACATATATAATTTAAAAGTTTACATTGTTGAAAGGTACTTGTTTCAAAATAAATTACAATATGATGCTTAAAATGAAATTAAACTAACACCGCAGCGTCCCTTCTTCAAAAGCTGCAGTTTACCCGTATTACCGAATCCTTGAGAAATACAAGTGGTTTTGAAAGAGTAGGTCAGCATTTAAGCTGGTGAGTTCATAAGTATTTAGTGATAGTGTTTATATGAAAAAGAATGAAAAATGGTTTTTTCATGTTAAATGTTCCAAGAAAATCCCATATTTTCTACTATAGTAGATGGTAGTTTGATTCTTCCAAAACTGTAATGCAATAGTGCTTTTCATGCCTAAAATAGTAGTTTTATGTGTAAATCGTTACGACATTTGAAAAAACCCGTAAATAATTGTGTTTTTAATACTCCATGTGAGTCTTATAACCATACTATTTGACCAGGATGCCTATAACAACGTTCTTCAGGCGTTGGAAAGTTATGACGCTTGTCACCCCAGGCCTGCCGGCCTAGCTGTAGCTAACATCTTAGGTGTGGGATTGTCAATCCCGTATAGATCTATACACAAGTATCACGCTCCCCCTACAAAGGATTTTGGTATATAATACAAGACTTAAAATGCATACTCGAAAGTACGTGAAATGTCTCACAAAATTTAGTATAAAACAGATTTACGTATGAAAATGTCCATTTGTTCTTGTATTTGAAAATATCTCTTTGATGTAGTGTTCCTAGTATGTAAATGTTCATGATTTCATCGTAAGCTATACCTATTATAGTTTTTCAAAATGTGTTTTGTTCGTATAGTAAACCCTAGTGTAATGCTCACTCGTTATGTAAAGTATAACACGTGAAGTGACATATCTGATCACATATACTTAATGTAAAAATGGAGTATTTGATTCGTGTATATATATATATATATATATATATATATATATATATATATATATATATATATATATATATATATATATATATATATATAAACACGTTTTATTTCCACAAGACAAGGTGTTATCGAAAATATATCTTTCATACGAGAATACTCATGTAGTAGTTTATGAATCACATATGATTTCTTAGATAAAAAGTTTATATAGTGAAACTTTAGGTTACACACGATAATAACCGTATGTTTACTTGCATTTACCCCCTTAATATTGTATAAATAGCATTTATCAAACATTTAAAAGCGTAGTTTATAGGGGTACGAACTCACTTGAAAGATCGAAGAAGGCGAGATGAAAATCGAGCAGAACTTTGACTCAAGAAAGCGGATTTTCTCGGGATTCTCGGGAATCTCGGGAGCATAAACAACCTTCAGGCTTGAGTATGGAAACCGGGGCTTCGGGATACCACGTGCATGAAAAACGAGGTAAAAACGCAAGAAAGATTAGAGGAAAGGAGCATTTTCCCCGGAACCCTCGCATCCCTTTTATAGGGGCTGGGAACCGCCTCGGTACGCTGGGCGTATGCGTGCGTCATGCGTGACCGCATCCTCGACTGCCTCAAAGCTCGGATGGGACGGGGCATAGCTTCGCATAGGGGCGACGTGGATGATCTGAGGCCTAGTCCTCGAGTACGCTGGGCGTACGCTGTTACGCTGGGCGTAACACGGATTGGCCCGGTGACTCCCCTTCGGATAATACCGAAATTTGATTTAAATTTAAATTTTTGTTATTTAGTAAACTTCAAAAATTCATATCTTCTTCATACGAACTCCGTTTTCGACGTTCTTAATATCCATGCGTAGGTGGGACTACACTCTACAACTTTCCTTTAGACTCCGTCGGCAAATTTTGAAATTATTTTTATTATTTATTTTTAAAAGGTCGGGGTAAGAAAAGTTCGTTAGAAATCCATAACTTCTTTATCCGATGTCTGTTTTTGCCAGACTTTTTACCGTTGAAATACCATTGTCGAGACCTTCGATTCTCATTTAGGTCATTTCGGCCAAAAGTCGCTCGATCTCTGTTTCGATTTTTTAGCTGTCTATCGCTATACCGAACTTGGAAAAATCATAACTTCCTCATACGAAGTCAGTTTTGGACGTTCTTTTTATGTACACTCACGGTTTAATGATATCTAACATAATAGGTAACCAAATAAAGACTTTTGTACATTTTATTTTCAAAGTTAATTTCATTATTTTCAAAAATGGTTACAATACTTGGCTTTTTAAGTCATTTCATAGAATCGAAATATCGGGTAATCCCGAACTAGCCTTTGCACATAATTACAACTCTAAGTAAGTATAGTGAGAAGACTCACCTCGTATCTAGTAGAAATAGACACGCACTGGGTAATCCCAAACTAGCCTTCGCCTAACACATTAGACAATCATCTCAATCAATATCTATCTTTTACTCCTTTACACCTAAATTCCTCTTATTCTCTTTCAATCCCTCGGATGGGTAAAAGACCATTTTACCCCTCCATGGTCCTAAATGTTCCTTATTAACCCACTCACGAAGTCAACAGAAGTCAATATGAGTCAACAATCAAAGTTGACCTGACTCACTGTGTGCACCCATGTGACTCGCCGAGTCCACTCGTGTCCTCAGAGTTCTTCCTAGGGTTCAATCAGCTCGTCAAGTTGAGCCCCAACTCTACGAGTTATCATTGGGTCAAACCCGCTCTGACTCGTCGAGTCATCCCATAGACTCGGCGAGTTGACACAATCTGATTTCTCATTTGGTCACCTGAGGTCAGATCTGTAACTCTATCTCATAGATCCAACCTCCTAACACCCAAAATTCATGTAAAGGTCTGATCTTGATGTTTATGCATGGTATATATTGCTCTATATATGTCGGTAAAACTGCATTAATGCTTCCTATCTACAAAACTCCATGGTTGCTCAACCATGGCTTCAGGTTTTCAGACTCTCTAGACCTCACAAGATCTAGATCTATGGTACAAACTCACAAATGGGTTTGATGCACCCAAAACCCCATCAAGAAAGTGATACAAGCCCTAAATTCCACAATCAAGGGATCAAATCAATCAACAAGGAAGATAAGAGCTTTTTACCTAGATCTGAAGTTAGAGAAGAAGAAGAAATGGATCCACTAGCCTTTCTTCCTTGGTCCTTGAAGAACCTTAATCTCTCTTTAAGAAAATAACTCAAAATAAGCTTCCTTCCCTCTTTTGCTCACTATGGATGTTAGGGTTTCTCTCAGGGGGTGTATGGGCACTGGTGAGGGGATATGGAGGCTATACGTGCCTTTAAATTGGCAACAAGCCCAAGAAATTAGGGGTTCCTTCAACAAAACTGACTCGACGAGTCAGCTCGAATACTCGTCGAGTACATTCATTAATCCACGTCACCAGTCGCGACCCTACATGACGAGTTGATGCACCATCTCGTCAAGTCACTCAAATTAATTAATTAAAATAATATACCTGGAAATCCGGATGTTTCACCTGAAACCAAAACTGAAAACTGTAAGTACAAAGCTTTGCGAGTTCCCCCATCATACCATATATCATCAAATCATACATACTACCAGGCAATTCTGGGGTGCCCGACCTACCCATGTCAAGCCATTTTGGGGTGCTGACCTACCTATGTCAAACCATTCTGGGGTGCTGACCTACCAGTGTCAGGCCATTCTGGGGTGCCTGCCTACCCTCCGGTCTATCTCAACCGACCATGGGGATTGTTTCATCCCTACCATTATCACATAATAACATATCATAATCATGTTGTCATACATATCTGGGGTGTCTGACCTACCCTTCGATCCTAACGACCAAATCGGGGGAACTATTCTCCTCCTACTACCACTATCGTATATAACATATCATACTGGCACATAGAACACATCAGGTAGTAGCAAACCTAGACAATTATCACAAAGACAATAATCTAAAGACATTCAATGTTGGTGGACTGACAATGTGGCCGTAGACCCACCTCTACTGGAAGGTAACTCATCTCAATGTCGTGTAGTATCTGCACTGTCCTCGGTATGGAAATCAACTCTTCTCAACTCCTCAATCCATACACAACATCCTTTCTACATTACCGTTTCATACTTATAACCCCTACAAGGGTCAACTCAAGTCCAAGTCAAAGTCAAGGACAAAACTTTGGTCAAAGTTGACTTTGGTCAAGGTCAACATATGGTTGACTAGACTCACCGAGTTGGTCCACCAACTCGTTGAGTCCCCACGTCCACAAAATGCTACAACCCCGTCCCTACTCTTCGAGTCTAGCAAGAGCTCGATGAGTTCTCTTTCAACAAAACATCGGGACCTTCTTCAACTAACTCACCGAGTTCATCCTTAAACTCATTGAGTTCATCTTCATCCGTATGAAGGTGTTTAGTCTATGAACCGCCGAGTTCTCCTTGAACTCGTCGAGTCCGTCTTCATGTGGTTGGGACATTGCCTTGAACTCGTCGAGTCCTTTGATCTTCAAGTCCATAACAAACCCCAACAGGTTGAGTTATCCTTGAACTCAATCCAAGACTATTTCCACAAGACGTTTGGGGGAAACTGCAACCTTACTCACTGAGTCATCTAAGTGACTCGCAAAGTCCCTCTTTGTCCAAAACTATACAGTCGATTTTAATCGGTCTTAATGCATCCAAATCATATATCTGACCTCCTAGGGTCCATATTATACATAAAGTTCCAATCTTGACGTCCATGCATTAGGTGTTTCGCCCAAATCGCTCTAGAATGAAGTCTACAAGATGCATGGGGTGCTTATGACAATAAAGTTGGCACCTTTATGCCATAAGAACCCCCAATGGCTCCATATCTGAAGCCATACCCTCAATGAACCATGAAATTCTGAGTATGGCACCTCTAAGGCTTAGAAAAGGTAGAAATGAACCCTAACTAGAGATCTAAGAGATAGATGGTCAAGGTTTCAGCTTTATACCTCAAATGAGATGGAAATGGGGCACAACCTATGGATCTACTAGCTTCCACTCGAACTTCCAAGATCATTCTTCCTTCTCAAGCTTCACAATCACCACAAGCACAAAAATGGCTTAAGAACACTCAAACAAGGTTAGGGTTTCGATTTAGGGTTTCTATGAGTTGGGAGGGACGATAGGGGATGGGTTGAGGCAGGATAAGTTATTTAAATATGGTGCAAAACCTAAATATGTGGGCTTCATCCAGACAACCCTACTCGTCGAGTCGGTCACTAAAGCTCCTGGTCAAAATCGAGTCTAATCGACAAGTTGGACCTCCAACTCACCGAGTCCCAGAGCAAAACATGTAATTACTTGAATTGAAATACATACCAGGAACTGGGTGTTACAAATCTCACCCATTTATTTTAGACTTCGTCCTCGAAGTCTGCTACTGAATCCGTAAAAAGCTCGGGGTAGTGCTCCCTCATCTCGTCTTCCAGCTCCGAAGTCCATTCCGAGCCCTTGCGGTACTGCCATTGCACCTTCACCAGCTCCACCCTCTTGTTCCTCAGATCCCTCGACTTCCTGTCAAGGATAGCTACTGGTCGCTCGATGTAGTTCAGGCTGTCATCCATCTGAATATCTTCTAAAGGAACCACTGCTGAATCGTTCACCAGACACTTTTGCAACTAGGAGACGTGAAAAGTACTATGAATCTGGCTGAGTTCGGCTGGCAGATCCAACCTGTATGTCACCTTGCCCACTCGGGCTACAACCCTGAAGGGTCCAATGTACCTGGGGCCCAACTTTCCCCGCTTCCTGAACTGAATGACACCTTTACAAGGTGATACCTTTAGGAGCACCATATCCCCGACCTGGAACTCCAGGTCCGAACGATGCTTGTCAGCATAACTCTTCCGCCGACTCTGAGTAGTCTGAAGCCTGCTTCGAACCTGCTGGATCCTCTCTGTAGTCTTGAATACCACTTCGGTAATCCCCATGACCCTATTTCTAACCTGACCCCAGCATATCAGGGTCCTTCACTTTCTCCTGTACAATAACTCTAAGGGAGGACGATCGATACTCGCGTGATAGCTGTTATTGTAGGAAAACTCTGCCAATGGAAGGTAAATATCCCAACTACCTCCAAAGTCTAAGACACATGCGTGCAATATATCTTCCTAGTTCTGGATGGTCCACTCACTCTGACCATCCGTCTATGGGTGAAAAGCGGTGCTAAAGTGCAGACGAGTACCCAGCTTGTCGTGAAACTTCTTCCAGATTCTGGAAGTGAACCGCACATCTCTGTCAGAAACCACCAAAATTGGCACCCTGTGCCGAGCCAGTATCTCTCTGATGTAATGTTGAGCAACCTTTTGGCCAAAATGCTCTCCTTAATCGGAATGAAATGGGCGCTCTTGGTTAACTGATCCATGATGACCTAGATCAAATCCATTCCTCGCACGGTCCTGGGATGTTTCGTGATGAAATCCATAGTGATGTCTTTCCATTTCCACATCGGGATATCTAACGGCTGGATCTTGCCGTGAGGCCTCTGGTGCTCGGCCTTGACCTTCCTGAAGGTCAGGAAACTCTCAACATACCAAGCTACATCCCTCTTCATGCAGGGCCACCAATAATCAGGACGAAGATCCTTGTACATCTTTGTCGCCCCGGGATGGATGGAAAACCTGGATTTGTGCGCTTCTTCCATCAATACTTGGTGCACACTTCCATGGTATGGGACCCACACCCTATGGTGTAGTGTCAACAATCCACGACTGTCATAATTGAAGGAGGAAACCTGACCCACAATATGCTCACTCTTATGATGTTCCTCCTTCACAACCTCCTGCTTGGCCTCTCGAATATGCTTTAACAGCAGACTCACCATGGTCATCCTTAAGCAAATATCTCTGATCGGTGCTGCCTTGTAGCTAAGCACATCGTCCACGACATTGGCCTTCCTCGGGTGGTAGAGGATCTCACAGTCATAATCCTTCACCATATCTAGCCATCAACGCTGCCTCATATTTAGATTTGGCTGATCCATGAGGTAACTCAAACTCTTATGGTCCATGTAAATGGTACACTGGACCCCATAGAGGTAATGACGTAAAATCTTGAGGGCGAACACAACTTCCCCCAACTCCAAGTCATGTGTCGGATAGTTCACCTCATAAGGCTTCAGCGGCCTCGAAGTGTAGGCGATAACATGCCCCTTCCGCATCAATACCGCACCTAAATCCGAGATGGACGCATCACAATACACTACAAAATCCTCTACGCCCTCTGGCAGTGCCAAGATTGGCGCCTTGCACAATCTCTGTCTCAGTGTCTCAAACACAACCTGCTGCTCAGGCCCCTGGTGAAAGACCACAACTTTCCTTGTCAACCGGGTTATGGGCATGACTATCTTGGAGAATTCCTGAATGAATCTCCCATAATAATCTGCTAGTTGCAGGAAGCTTCGAATCTCAGATGGAGACCTCGGAACCTCCCACCTCATCACGACCTCCACTTTGGCCGGGTCGACTGAAATCCCATTCTGGATGACAAGGTGCCCAAGAAACTACACCTCGCGCAACCAGAACTCACACTTGGATAACTTGGCATACAAGCTCTCCCTCCTTAGAGTATCCAAAACCTCTTGCAAGTGCTTCTCATGCTGATCCTGCGTCTTGGAATAAACCAAGATGTCATCAATGAAAACTATCACAGACTGATCCAACATCGGTCTGCACACACGGTTCATGAGATTCATGAACGCGTTAGGAGCATTGGTGAGCCCGAAAGGCATCAACACGAACTCATAGTGACCATATCGCGTCCGAAAAGCAGTCTTCTGCACATCCTCTGCTCTGAACTTCATTTGATGATAACCTGACCGCAGATCAATCTTGGAGAACCAAGATGCTCCCTGAAGCTGGTCTATGACATCATCAATCATCGGGAGAGGGTAACGGTTCTTCACCGTTACCTTATTCAGCTCCTGGTAATCTATACACATCCGATGCGACCCGTCCTTCTTCTTTACAAATAGAATCGGGGCTCCCTAGGGTAAAATGCTCGGTCTAATGAATCCCTTGCCTAACAACTCCTGCAACTGTGTAGACAACACCTGCATCTCAGGAGGATCCAACCGATACGGTGCTTTGGCTATCGGAGCCACACCAGGGACTGGGTCGATTCCGAACTCTACCTTCTGTCACACCCCAAAGCCAAGAACGGCGGAAAAGTTCAGGGGTGGAGGACGTCATGTATATTATCACAACAATGCAAAGTAGTAAACAAGCAACAACATCATCCATTGCATTAAAAGTAATGTTTTAATACATGTGTTCTCTTTCATTGTAGTAAGACACCAAAATATGTAATCAAAATAAAAGACGGGTCTTGTCTGTGCTCTATCTTCTCAAAATCTGGTCATCGTACCTGTATACTGGTGACCTAAGAATACAAGTTATTTTGAAAGAGTAGATCAGCATAAAGTTGGTGAATTCATAAGTATTTAAGTGTCATTACTCTGTTTTGGAAAGCTGTTATGAATGCTATGTAAATCTATGAATGAACATTTGATATAAGTATGAAAACCCTAGAAAATCCCATATTTCCTACTAGTATAAAAGTAGTCTTCTACCAAGACGCGAATGTTTTGAAAGTAACAAAGATGGGGTTTCCCTTTTATGACTACTATTTAACAATATATAGTCTACCTCATCGTTTATGTGAATGTATTACAAAATAAACGTAATAGGTAAAATATAGCCATATAAGTATTATCCTTTTGTATTCGGGTAAACACGACATCACGACTGCCGAAAAGTATTAACCTTGAACGTCCGTAGATGTTCATTATCCTTTGTAGCTAATAGCAGGGTGTAGGAATGGTTAGTCCCATAAAGGTACCCCTAGTATAAGTATTAACCGTAAGCATCCGTAGATGTTCATTACCTCTGTTGCTAACAGGTGGGTGCCGGAATGGTTAGTCCCGTATGATATCCTTTTGTACTAGGATATACAGAACTAAACGACACGTATGATATGTAATAGTATCTCATCATATAGTATCAAGGTACAAGTATCCATGTAAGTGTGTCCATGTAAGTGTATCCATGTAAGTGTATCTCTTCATATAGCATTTAGAATAGACTCATAAATGAACTGACTCTGGTGTAATTCCTTGTAATAGGAATAATATTTTGTATCCCCTAACTATCTCTATAATAGTTTACTGGAAGGTAATTGATGTCTAAGAAGGTTTATACACCCTTGCTACACAAGAGTGTGGGAACTGAATGAAGTATGAAAGCTATCATATCAATACATACATATAAGAACGTAAGTGTATAGTTGTAGTTTTGATTAAGAATACGAAAATGGTTTTTGTAAGACATTTAAGAGTTTTGAACAATAAATAACAATGACTTGATTTCATTTTAATAAACATTTCAAAAGTAATACATTTTATAACAAAGTATTTTTAAGATAGAAAGCCATTTCATGCATCACATTTTGAAGTATGTGAAATCAGCTGGATGAAAACACAGTTATAAATCACATGTGATTGATTCATTAACATGCTGTTTTCTACTTGTATCCCCCCATTAAAGCATTTAAAATCATTTAAAACATTGATTAAGGGGTATAAACTCACCTGTAGTTGGTGGTTTGGATGAATTGAACGATGTAGGATTGCTAAGTGTCAAGTGAAGACTTGTACACACTCAAGATCCTAGTTAACATATAATCACACATATATGTATCCAATTAGTCTTTAAACAACTAATTGAAAATGTTAAGACATCCTAGAACATGCTAAACACCTTATATAAGTGTTATAAGTCCTAAGGATTGCGTCTAAGTAGTTGTAGGACAAAGCTATTAGGTTTAGGGTTCCAAAGAACCCCTTTCTTGAGTTTACTCCCCAAGGACCATAACACAAAGAGTTTACGGTCGTAAACCCATGAGTTTACGGCTGTAATATCCTAAGGCTTTGATCATTTGATGTTCTGAAGCCTTACATGTCCCTTAGAAGTATTTCTACTTGATGGTTTAGTCCTTGGAAGAGATTAGGGCACCCTTTACCTCCTTTGAGGAGTTCACAGCCCTAAGTCCAATTCCCTTAGGGTTTGTGGCTGTAATCTCTCATGGACATGGTATTTTTTTGGTTTTAAGTGCTACACACATTAGGGTACGATTCTAGGCTAGTTTCAGAAGGAAAGGAAGGGACTAGGGCACACTTTTGGCCCTTAAAGAAGGGTTTACGGTCCAAGATGTTCGTGGGCTGTAAACTCTTTGATCTTGTTGTTTTCTGATGATTTCTTTGTTATTGGACATATAACAAGCCCTATTATACTCTTAGATAGAAGCACTCACGATTTGGGATGAAAGGCCGAAGATCCTTTAGAGAGAATCGGGTTTTTCTCTAGTTGGAAATGGAACAAATGAGTAAATATGTGTAACGCCCGTGTTTCTAGGCTTTCCATTTTTAGCAATGTAATAGTCTAGGTTAACCTTGTAACTCAACTTGAAATAATAAGAATGTATTATTTGTGAATTATTTGAATTATGTGATTTATGTGTGTATTTTCTTAATTTTTATAATTTAATGAATTAAGAATAAAATAAGCGTCAAAATTTAAGTGTGAGATAAGCCCGACATCTTTGCATAAAGT
Source organism: Lactuca saligna (assembly GCF_052625555.1). NCBI lineage: Eukaryota > Viridiplantae > Streptophyta > Magnoliopsida > Asterales > Asteraceae > Lactuca > Lactuca saligna. The sequence continues at coordinate 182,728,365 of NC_136423.1, forward strand.
TGTAGTGGTCGAAACAAGGATTCCGGAGATATAAGGAATGCCAAAATCCGAGTTATAACGAAGAAGTTATGACCTATCGAAGTTTCGCGACAGAACCGACACGACGCCGAGTGACGTAAAATATGAATTTAAGATAGAGCGATATTTAGCCTTAGCAATCTAAACGAAAGTCGTAGATTTCGTTAAACCGAGAGCGTGCATAAAAGGAACACCCAAATCTGACTTCGTATGAGGAAGTTATGATTTTATGAAGTTTCGACTTAGCAGTATACAGCCCGAATACTCGATTTGAGATCGAGCGGTTTTTAGCCGAAACAATCTAAATGAGAATTGAAGATCTTGTTGTTAGTAGTGAAACGCTGAAAAGTTAGGCGAGAACGGACGTCAGACGAAGAAGTTATGAATTTATAAAGAAGTTTTTCTGTCCCGGCCTTCTAAAAATAAATAATAAAAATAAAAGTCAAACTGAGTCTAAATGAAAGTTGTAGAGTATGGTCTGACCTTCGCGTGGATATAAAGAACGTCGAAAACGGAGCTCGTATGCGAAAGTTACGCAATTTAGAAGTTTGACAAGTCAATTACGCCCGACGTAATTTGAGTACGCCCCGCGTACTCAGTCGGATGCAACTTGTCTGACCAATACTCGAGTGCCACCAGTCGACGCACGCAGTGACGTCAAAGTACGCCCCGCGTAACCCGAGTACGCCCCGCGTAATTTGAGTACGCCCCGCATAATCCCAGACCCAGCAGCCTATAAATAGAATCGAATTCAGCCATTTTCTCTTGTTCAAACTTTTCCCTCTCTCTAAGTTTTGCCTCGTTTTGCGTGCCGTTTATACCCCAAAGCCCCGGTAATATTCCCGAGCCCCGAAGTAAGATCCGAAGCCCCGAGGATCCCGAAGAGCGTTATTCCCGAGCCGAAACGCTGCCCGCGAGGAGCCCGATTTTGTGAAGATCTTCCAGATCTACGGAGAAACACCTCTTCTGCAAGCCGTAGTGCTGCCCGATCATCTTTTGATCAAGTGAGTGTGTAGTTATTTTCATTCCAACGCAATATTATGAAGTATTTCCTATAAAATACGTGTTATGTGTATATATTTGGTTGTTATACGTGTGAGTGTATATTCACTCTCTTCTATCTTATAGATCTGATGTATTCTCTATGAAATACGTGTTATGTGTGTATGCCTCATCTGTTATGTGGAATATGTGTTGATTAAAACATGTTATACAGGTTTTTAAACAATGTATAAAAATGTATATTTTTATCTACTAATATGTTGGGTAGAACATGGGTAGGTAATTGGTGTGTAATAAACAGATGAGAGGCCTCGGTGTTATTGGTGTTATTCTAGTCATTCAGCAGAGTATGGATGACGACCACAGACTATTCTAGATTGTCCTGTGGAACACTAGCAGGCTCATTACCTGTAGGTGTTGTGAACGACATGTTCACCGGTGTACTCTATCCCCCACATGGTTGCCTTTAGGACACTTATTGTTGAGGAAGCCCCTCTGCAGTAATGTTCGTCCCGATGAAAAATCCTGAAATAGGTTCCTTATAATAGACGTTATTTTTAGGAACGTAAGGTGAGGATAACGGGAATGGGTAATCGGGTTTATTGTTGATTGTTGAAATTAAATATAATTATTGTGGGTTGAAAACCCTATATGCTCACCAGGCTCCCAAGCCTGACCCACTCAGTTGATTTATTTTACAGGAAGTGGCGCAAGAGCTTAAGATGGGCGAACATCAAGTTGTTTTGTTTACAAGTCTGTATATGTATATATTTGTTGAATGACTTGTAATGCTATCGTTTATGCTTTATGACATGTATCGGAACATGACATCCCGACTTTTGATTATGAAATGAAATCATATTTCTTTATGAAATGTTTTGATAAATATCTATTTTATCATGATTTGTTTTTGGGAACAAATTCCGCATCTCTTTTAAAATTAAAAGGATTTACTCTGAAAATTATTTTAAAAAGCATAAATGAAATCGGTCTTTTCTGGCCGAGATTTTGGGGATGTCACAGTTGGTATCAGAGCATTAGTTTAAGCGAATTAGGAATTTGTAGGATTTCTAAACTTAAACTTATGCTAAGTAGAGATTGCGAGGTGTGTGTCTGTTGGATTTTAGACACAAGCACTAGTTTATTTTAGGAATGTTGCCTAAAATGCTTTTATGTGCTAAATGTTATATGTTGCCATATATGATATTATTTGTTCGGATCTACGGTTTATTGTCAACCGGATCTGAAGGTTTATGTGTTTAGGATTCTAAGCGTATATGTACGATATTAGAACTAGCATGTAATCGTTTGGAGTAATAAGGTGAAATTATTCGGTGTATAGATCAAAATGGTGAGAACAAGAAGCGGAGTTGGAAATGCTAATGAAAACAGGAATCAACCGCCTGTAATCGAGCAAGTACCTGTCGTAGCTGCTGCACCTGAGCCGATAATAATGGTTGGTGTACAAATGATGATTCAAATGATGTTGGATCGTCAAATGGAAGAAACAAGACGCCTGCTTAGGCAGAATCATGAAGAACCGTCAATTCAAGCGGAAGAGCCCGAGGAGAATGGAGGGCAGTCTGAAGGAGAAAACTTTAGTGGGATCATTGGTCAAGACGAACAACCAGTGGTTAGACGCAATAACCAGTATGGAGGAAATGATGGTCGTGGGTGCAAGTATAGGGATTTCATGGCATCCAAACCACCATGCCTATCTGGAAGCCCGACGCCGGTACAAGTTATGGACTGGGTCTCTGAAATGGAGACTATGTTTGAAAGTTGCGAATGCAGCAACAGGCAGAAGACCGCTCTTGCGATCCCTCTACTAAAATCTGGCGTGTTGAGTTGGTGGAAGCTGTTAGCTGACTCTATGCCCAAGGGAGAAGCAAGCAAAATGTCTTGGGAAGACTTTCTGGAACAACTAAAACTGCAATACTGCTCCGAGCAGGACCTTCTGGAAATCAGTAATGAGTTTCAGAATTTGAAGAAAGGGAAATTGAGCGTTACTGAATACGCTACAAGTTTCACGGAAAAGATGAAGTTTATCCCATATTTGGTGCCTACAGAACTCTCTAAGGTCAACAAGTTTGCCCTTGGACTACCAGCGGACTATGGTCCAATGGTTAAGCAAGCAACCACATTGAAAGCCGCCATCTGGGCTGCTAGAAATGTTGAGACCCAGATCAGGGAAAAAGGTCTGGAAAGGTCAGAGGTTGGTAAGAAAAGGAAAATCGATGGATTTTCAGGGTCCAGCAAGAAAAGTAAATTCTCGAAGTCTAGTTTGAGAGGAAGTGGAAGAAAGGTAGAGGCGAAATGGTGCGACAAGTGCAAGAAGAAGCATCATGGGAAGTGTGGCGCGGAAACCACATGCTTCAAATGTGGAAAGCCAGGGCATTATGCCAACGAATGCACCTTCACCAAGAATGTTTGTTATGGTTGCGGTGAGGAGGGGCACATCTCAAGGGATTGTCCGAAGAAGAAGGAGGCAGCAAGACCCAACATTCCGCCAAAGCCAAAGGCGAGAGCATTCCAGATGACACTGGAAGCTGCTAAAGATGAAGTTGATGTCGCTTCAGGTACCTTTCTCGTTAACAAATTGCCTGCCCAAATTTTATTTGATTCTGGAGCCAACTACTCCTTTATATCGCATGAATTTGGTAGAAAACTAGCTTTGCCTATTGTGAGACTAGATAATGCTTTATTAGTCGAAGTTGCTAGTGGCAAGATTGTACCTGTTAGCCATCGTATGAAAAACATTTTAATTGATTTGAATGGGAATAAGTTCCACGAGGAATTATTACCTATAGAACTTAATGGTTTCGACATCGTTTTGGGAATGGATTGGCTTAGTGCCAATGATGCCGAAATTTTATACAAGAAGAAAATAGTGAAAGTGAATCCGCCTGGAAAGGAATCGTTTATGGTGTATGGAGATAAACGCAGAGTAAATTCTGGAATCATTTCTCTAATGAAAGCCAGAAAGTGTTTGACCAAGGGATGTACATCATATTTAGCATTCGTGATCGATGCTAAGAAGGAAAAGAAGGTGATGCAAAATATTCCCGTTGTGTGTGATTATCCGGAAGTATTTCCCAAAGATCTTCCTGGATTACCGCCCGATCGACAAGTAGAATTTCGTATTGACTTGTTGCCCGGAACAACGCCAATTGCAAAAGCACCTTATCGATTAGCACCAACGGAGATGAAGGAGCTAATGATGCAACTTCAGGAGTTATTGGACAAAGGTTTCATTAGACCTAGTTCATCACCCTGGGGAGCTCCGGTGTTATTCGTAAAGAAGAAAGATGGAAGCATGAGGATGTGCATTGATTACCGAGAGCTGAATAAGGCAACAATAAAGAATAGATATCCGTTGCCGAGGATTGATGACCTATTCGATCAGCTACACGGTTCAAGTTATTTCTCAAAGATCGACTTGAGGTCAGGATATCATCAGCTAAAAGTAAGAGAGCAGGATATAGAGAAGACTGCATTCAGAACCCGATATGGACACTATGAGTTTTTGGTTATGTCGTTTGGACTAACCAATGCTCCAGCAGCATTCATGGATTTAATGAACAGGGTTTGTAATCCGTTCCTTGATAAATCTGTGATAGTGTTCATAGATGACATTCTGATTTATTCAAAAAGCCAAGAGGAGCATGGCAGACACTTGCGAGAAGTTTTGGAAGTCTTAAAGAAGGAGAAGCTGTATGTGAAGTTCTCCAAATGTGATTTTTGGATTCGAGAAGTCCAATTCTTGGGTCACGTGGTCAACCAAGAAGGGATAATGGTTGATCCAGCAAAGATCGAAGCTGTGATGAAGTGGGAACAACCGAAAAGTCCCACGGAGATTCGAAGCTTTTTAGGATTAGCCGGATATTACCGAAGGTTTATCCAAGGCTTTTCTTCAATTGCTAGTCCATTAACAGCTTTGACCCACAAAGGAGCTACTTATGCTTGGAGTGATAAGCATAAAGAAGCATTCGAGAAGCTAAAGAAGAAACTATGCGAGGCACCGATACTTTCTCTACCCGATGGAGTTGAAGACTTCGCTGTTTATAGCGATGCGTCTGGTGTTGGATTGGGTTGTGTTTTGACCCAAAGAGATAAGGTGATTGCATATGCATCTCGACAGCTGAAAGAGCATGAAAAGAACTACCCGACTCATGATTTGGAGTTGGCAGCGGTAGTTTTCGCTTTGAAAATATGGAGGCATTACCTCTATGGCACGAAGTGCAAACTTTTCACTGATCATAAGAGTCTCCAATATCTCTTTAGTCAGAAAGAATTGAATATGAGGCAACGACGCTGGCTGGAACTACTTAAAGACTACGACTGTGAGATACTTTACCACCCCGGTAAAGCCAATGTTGTCGCTGGTGCTCTCAGTCGGAAAGTCAATATTGAAAGGAGAAGGCCAAGAGCGTTGAGAATTGAAGTTGTCTAGACTATTTTGGAAAGTATAAAGAAAGCTCAAGAGGAAGCTTCGGAGAAGAATGACCGAAAGGAGGAACGTTTGGGCAAAACGTTGGTGTTCGGTGTAAACAATCACGGACTGAAGGTGTTCCAAGATCGGATTTGGATACTTAAGACAGGAGGAGTCAGAGATCTTCTGATGGAAGAAGCTCACAAGACCATGTACTCAATTCATCCCGGTAGCACTAAAATGTATAGGGACCTGAAACCCTATTATTGGTGGCCGACGATGAAGCTCGACATTGCGAAGTATGTGGCCGAGTGTGTGACTTGTGCAAGAGTCAAGGCACAACATCAGAAACCGTACGGGAGTTTAGAACCATTGCCTGTGCCTATGGGTAAGTGGGAAGACATTACTATGGATTTTGTCACTAAACTGCCCAAAACAAAGAATGGTCACGACATGATTTGGGTGGTCGTCGATCGATTCACTAAGAGTGCGCATTTCATAGCAGCCAATGAGAAATGGTCTATGGAAAAGCTTGCGAATTCTTATGTGAAGGAAATTGTGAGACTTCACGGTGTTCCGCTAACAATTGTGTCGGATCGTGATAGTCATTTCACCTCAAGATTTTGGAAAAGTCTACAAGAGGAATTGGGTACCAAGTTGTGTTTAAGTACAGCTTACCATCCGCAGACTGATGGTCAGAGCGAACGGACGATACAAACACTTGAAGATATGCTGAGAGCATGTACCTTGGAATTCCTAGGTAATTGGGATGAACATTTACCTTTGGTAGAATTTTCCTATAATAATAGTTTTCACTCGAGCATAAAGATGGCACCTTATCAAGCCTTGTATGGACAGAAGTGTCGTACGCCGTCTTGTTGGCTTGAGGCTGGGGAAAAGCAGTTTATGGGGCCGGAGATAGTCCATCAAACTGCTGAAAAGTTGAAAATAATTAGGGAGAGAATGTTAGCAGCTCAGGATCGTCAAAAGAGTTATGATGACAAAAAGCGAAGACCGATGACTTTTGAAGTTGGAGATTCGGTTTTGCTTAAAGTCTCGCCGTGGAAGGGACTTATAAGATTTGGAAAAAGGGGAAAGTTAAGTCCAAGGTTTATTGGACTGTTTAAAGTTCTTCAGAGGATTGGGAACCAAGCTTACAAGCTCGAACTACCAGAAGAACTGAATGGAATTCATAACACTTTCCATGTGTGTTATTTGAGGAAGTTCACGGGAGAAGTTCCCGACATAATTCCACTTTCAGAGTTGAGGATCGATGAGAACAAAAGGTTGATTGAGGAACCGGAGGCAATTGTTGACCGAAAGACTAAGAAATTGCGACGTAAGATGGTGGAGTTAGTGCTTGTCCGATGGAAACACACGAATGGGCCAAATCTCACCTGGGAGACGGAGAGTGACATGATGAGTCGCTATCCGCATTTGTTTGCTGGTGTGTGATTCCGGGGACGAAATCATTCTAAGGTGGAGAGAATTGTAACGCCCGTGTTTCTAGGCTTGCCATTTTTAGCAATGTAATAGTCTAGGTTAACCTTGTAACTCAACTTGAAATAATAAGAATGTATTATTTGTGAATTATTTGAATTATGTGATTTATGTGTGTATTTTCTTAATTTTTATAATTTAATGAATTAAGAATAAAATAAGCATCAAAATTTAAGTGTGAGATAAGCCCGACATCTTTGCATAAAGTTGTAGTGGTCGAAACAAGGATTCCGGAGATATAAGGTATGCCAAAATCCGAGTTATAACGAAGAAGTTATGACCTGTCGAAGTTTCGCGACAGAACCGACACGACGCCGAGTGACGTAAAATATGAATTTAAGATAGAGCGATATTTAGCCTTAGCAATCTAAACGAAAGTCGTAGATTTCATTAAACCGAGAGCGTGCATAAAAGGAACGCCCAAATCTGACTTCGTATGAGGAAGTTATGATTTTATGAAGTTTCGACTTAGCAGTATACAGCCCGAATACTCGATTTGAGATCGAGCGGTTTTTAGCCGAAACAATCTAAATGAGAATCGAAGATCTTGTTGTTAGTAGTGAAACGATGAAAAGTTAGGCGAGAACGGACGTCAGACGAAGAAGTTATGAATTTATAACGAAGTTTTTCTGTCCCGGCCTTCTAAAAATAAATAATAAAAATAAAAGTCAAAATTTGCCGACGGAGTCTAAATGAAAGTTGTAGAGTATGGTCTGACGTTCGCGTGGATATAAAGAACGTCGAAAACGGAGCTCGTATGCGAAAGTTACGCAATTTAGAAGTTTGACAAGTCAATTACGCCCGGCGTAATTTGAGTACGCCCCGCGTACTCAGTCGGATGCAACTTGTCTGAGCAATACTCGAGTGCCACCAGTCGATGCACGCAGTGACGTCAAAGTACGCCCCGCGTAACCCGAGTACGCCCCGCGTAATTTGAGTACGCCCCGCGTAATCCCAGACCCAGCAGCCTATAAATAGAACTCGAATTCAGCCATTTTCTCTTGTTCAAACTCTTCCCTCTCTCTAAGTTTTGCCTCGTTTTGCATGCCGTTTATACCCTAAAGCCCCGGTAATATTCCCGAGCCCCGAAGTAAGATCCGAAGCCCCGAGGATCCCGAAGAGCGTTATTCCCGAGCCGAAACGCTGCCCGCGAGGAGCCCGGTTTTGTGAAGATCTTCCAGATCTACGGAGAAACACCTCTTATGCAAGCCGTAGTGCTGCCCGATCATCTTTTGATCAAGTGAGTGTGTAGTTATTTTCATTCCAACGCAATATTATGAAGTATTTCCTATAAAATACGTGTTATGTGTATATATTTGGTTGTTATACGTGTGAGTGTATATTCACTCTCTTCTATCTTATAGATCTGATGTATTCTCTATGAAATACGTGTTATGTGTGTATGCCTCATCTGTTATGTGGAATATGTGTTGATTAAAACATGTTATACAGGTTTTTAAACAATGTATAAAAATGTATATTTTTATCTACTAATATGTTGGGTAGAACATGGGTAGGTAATTGGTGTGTAATAAACAGATGAGAGGCCTCGGTGTTATTGGTGTTATTCTAGTCATTCAGCAGAGTATGGATGACGACCACGGACTATTCTAGACTGTCCTGTGGAACACTAGCAGGCTCATTACCTGTAGGTGTTGTGAACGACATGTTCACCGGTGTACTCTATCCCCCACATGGTTGCCTTTAGGACACTTATTGTTGAGGAAGCCCCTCTGCAGTAATGTCTGTCCCGATGAAAAATCCTGAAATAGGTTCCTTATAATAGACGTTATTTTTAGGAACGTAAGGTGAGGATAACGGGAATGGGTAATCGGGTTTATTGTTGATTGTTGAAATTAAATATAATTATTGTGGGTTGAAAACCCTATATGCTCACCAGGCTCCCAAGCCTGACCCACTCAGTTGATTTATTTTACAGGAAGTGGCGCAAGAGCTTAAGATGGGCGAACATCAAGTTGTTTTGTTTACAAGTCTGTATATGTATATATTTGTTGAATGACTTGTAATGCTATCGTTTATGCTTTATGACCTGTATCGGAACATGACATCCCGACTTTTGATTATGAAATGAAATCATATTTCTTTATGAAATGTTTTGATAAATATCTATTTTATCATGTTTTGTTTTTGGGAACAAATTCCGCATCTCTTTTAAAATTAAAAGGATTTACTCTGAAAATTATTTTAAAAAGCATAAATGAAATCGGTCTTTTCTGGCCGAGATTTTGGGGATGTCACAATATGGCTAAGGACCATATATATACCCCTTGGGGTTTAGGACCACAAACTCCATGTTTGGGTCGTAAATTTCCAATTTCTTGTAGTATGAAATGTTATTGTTGCACGATAAACCCTAGAGCATCCCCTCTCTCGGCATCTCCTAAAGTGTTGTTCATAAAATGCTCAAACTTATCCCAAGTAGTCTAAAAATTAACAGTAACTGTTCTGACTTCTATTGACTTGATACGTTGTATAGAATGGAAATTTCGGGTTGTCACATCATCCCCTCCTTAGAAGGAATTTCATCTCGAAATTAGAATTTAAGCAAATAAGTAATTACAAATAACTATGCAAAAAGATGAGGATATTTCTGTTTCATCTGATCCTCTCATTCCCAAGTGAATTCAGGTCCTCGCTTGGCGTTCCAGCGAACCATCATTATCGGGATACGACTCTGCTTTGTTTGCTTGACCTCTCGGTCAATGATCTCTACTGGTTCTTCCATGAAGTTGAGGCTCTCGTTGATCTCAATCTCGACGAGTGGGATAACAAGAGTCTTGTCGGACAGACACTTTTTCCAATTCGAGATGTGGAAGGTAGAATGTACGTTACTGAGTTCGCGCGGTAGATTGAGTTTGTAAGCTACGGGGCCGATTCGGGCAAGAATCTCGAAAGGCCCTATGTATCTTGGATTGAGCTTCCCACGCTTTCCGAAGCGTATCAAGCCCTTCCAAGGTGATACCTTAAGTAGAACGCGGTCGCCCACCTAGAATTCCAATGGTTTCCTTTGCTTGTCAGCGTAGCTTTTCTATCGGTCTCCAGAGGCTTTCAATCGTTCACGAATTTGAATGATCTTCTCTATCGTTTCCCAAATGATCTCCGGACCCGTGAGAGTGCTTTCGGGAACTCGTCTCATAGCTAACTGGGTTTCATCCACCTCAGCCCAGCACAGAGGGGATCTGCACTTTCGGCCATAGAGGAATTTGAAAGGAGCTTCCTTTATGCTCGTGTGATAACTGTTGTTGTAGGAAAATTTGACAAGGGGTAAATGAGTATCCCAAGCTTTTCCAAAGTCAATCACACAGGCTCGCAACATATCTTCCAAGTTTCTCCATTTTGTCGGTTTCTTTGATGGGTAGGAAGTGTGCAGACTTGGTCAATCTGTTGACGATGACCCATATGGTATCAAGTCCACCCGTCGTCTTGGGCAACTTGGTTATGAAGTCCATAGTGATTCGCTCCCACTTCCATTCTGGTATCTCCAGTTGCTGTAGAAGACCATAGGGTTTCTGGTATTTGACCTTTACCTTTGCGCAAGTAAGGCATTTACTTACAAAGGTAGCAATATCCGCTTTCATGTTAGGCCACCAGTATAACTTTTTAAGGTCCAGATACATCTTATCTGAACCTGGGTGGACGGAATAACGAGTGTTTTGTGCTTCGGTCATGACCAAGTCTCTGAAGCCACCGTGTTTCGGTGTCCAGATCCGATCCATGAGGTATACGGCTCCTCCACCCTTGACTTCCAAGTTCTTATCCATCCCTCTCAGAGATTCACCTGCCACATTTTTAGGTTTCAAAGCATCGAGTTGAGCCTCTTTAATTTGCATGGACAAGTGTGAATGGATAGTTAGAGTCAAATATTTGACTCTACGACCAGAGTATTCCTTCCGACTTAGGGCATCAGCTACTACGTTGGCTTTACCCGAATGATAACGAATTTTGCACTCGTAATCACTGAGTAGCTCGACCCACTGTCGTTGTCTCATGTTGAGCTCCTTCTGGTCGAAAATGTGTTGTAGACTTTTGTGGTCTGTAAAGATTGTGCTTTTTGTACCATACAAGTAGTGTCTTCATATCTTCAGAGCAAACACAACTGCTCCTAGTTCAAGATCGTGGGTGGTGTAGTTAACCTCATGTATCTTTAGCTGTCTCGAGGCATAGGTTATGAATTTACCTCGCTGCATCATAACACATCCGAGTCCTTGATTTGATGCATCACAATAGACAACGAAGTCTTCTATCCCTTCGGGGAGGGATAGTATTGGTGCGGTGTACAAGGCTCGCTTGAGCGTTTGGAATGCTCTCTCTTGTGTCTCTTCCCAGTCAAAGGCCACGCCTTTCTGGGTCAGTGTTGTAAGAGGTTTCGCTATGCGGGAGAAGTTCTGAATGAACCTGCGATAGTAGCCAGCGAGACCTAGAAATTGAAGAATTTCTGTAGGTGTCTTTGATGCTGACCAGTTCTCAATGGCCTTGATTTTGGAAGGGTCCACGTGTATTACCTCTTCGCTAACAACGTGGCCCAAGAATTCAACTCGTTGGATCCAAAATTCGCACCTAGAGAACTTCTCATAGAGCTTCTCCGGTCGCAATGTTTCCAATACTCTGCGGAGATGTTGACTATGTTCCTCCTTACTTCGAGAGTAGATGAGTATGTCATCAATGAAGACGATGACGAACTGATCCAAGTAAGGACGACACACCCTATTCATCAGATCCATGAATACTGCGGGCATGTTAATTAATCCGAATGGCATTACTGCAAACTCGTAGTGTCCATAACGAGTTCAGAAGGCTGTCTTGGGAACATCCTCCTCTAACACTCGTAGTTGGTGATATCCGGATCGTAGATCTATCTTCGAGAAGTAGTTGGCTCCTTGAAGTTGATCAAATAAATCGTCAATGCGGGGCAAGGGATAACGATTTTTAATGGTAAGCTTGTTGAGTTCCCTGTAGTCGATGCACATGCGAAACAATCCATCTTTCTTCTTGACGAACAAGACTGGTGCTCCCCATGGTGAGAAGCTTGGCCTAATAAATCCCTTCTTGAGAAGTTCGTTAAGTTGACTGGAAAGTTCCTGCATCTCTGTCGGTGCCAGACGATAAGGTGATTTGACTACAGGAGTAGCCCCTGGCACTAAGTCGATTCTGAACTCGACTTGGTGTTGTGGTGGTAATCCTGGGAGTTCCTCTAGAAAGATGTTGGGAAAGTCGCGTACCTCTGGGATGTTATGAATGTCTTTTACTTCTTGACTCGTATCGACGATGTGTGCGAGGAATGCATGATATTCCTTTCATAAGCACTTCTGAGCTTGGATGCATGAGATGATGCGAAGGCTTGTACTCAGTTTGTCGTCGTATATAACAAAGGTTTCATTGTTAGGAAGGTTAAGATGAACTGCTTTCTCAAAGCACATGATGTCGGTGTGAAGAAGACTCAACCAATCCATGCCGATGATAACGTCGAAACATTTAATTAGGACCGACATGAGGTATATCTTGAAAGTATGGCTATCTAAAGTTAGAGTACAACCTACGTATATGCAGTTAGTACTTTCCGTTTTCCCGTTTTCCATCTCTACAATGAATGATTTATCAAAGGCACGATGTTTTTGTTTAAGTAGGTGTGCAAATTTATGGCTTACAAAACTCTTCTCCGCTCCACTATCGAAAAGTATGCAAGCATATGAGTTATCGAGGAGAAACGTACCAGTAACTATCGTAGGATCAGCTACTAGTTCCTCGTGGCCCATGGCCATAACTTTTCCTACTCCGCCAACCATCCACGCCTTAGGGTAGTTTCTCTTGTAGTGGCCCACCTCACCACAACCGTAGCAAGCTTGGCCCACACCGGCGTTAGGAACTTGGGCAGTCGGCTCTGCTTGAGTCTTGCAGAAACGGGTTGTATGCCCCTTCCTGTTGCAGTTAGAGCACTGTATTTCCTTGCAAGGTCCGTGGTGGTGGAAGTTGCATTTGTTGCACTTCGGGAGGGTTCCAACATAAGTTTTTGCTGGTAAAGGATTTGCAAGTACAACAGGGGTTACCGTGGCAGCATTGATCGCCACAAGTTGTTGTCTCTTTGAGGATTCTTGCGAAACCCCTCTTTTTCTCTTGTTCCACCCCTTCTTCTTCTTGTCGTCGTTGTTTCCCTTTTGTGGCTGGGGTGTAGGGATTGTTGGGTTCTGGTGTTTCCCGTGATCTATGAGAGATTGTGCCAGCTCCTTGGCGCTGTCAAAAGTGACAGGCTTGGAAGCTAACACACTTGACTGGATCTGGCGCGACAGTCCCCTGATATATCTCTGTATTTTCTTGCTCTCGAGAGAAACCATATTAGGGCATAGAATTGCCAGATCACAAAATCTATTTGTATAGGTTGATATGTCGGAACCAACCATTTCTAGACCCCAGAGTTCCTGTTCGAGTTTTTGTTTTTCCCCTCGAGGATAGTGCACTCTCATTAGCATGGATTTCAAGTTTTCCTAGCTGATAAAATTTACCACCACGATAGTCAGAGACTTAACATGGCCATTCCACCAAGTTAGTGCTCTATCAGAAAAGGTACAAGTAGCAAACTTGACCTTGTTGTCCTCCGGGCAGGCGCAAATTTCAAATACCGCTTCCGTCTTTTCAATCCATTGCCTTAAAACCATAACCCCACCAGATCCATTGAAGTTTCGGGGTTTGGAATTCGTAAATTCCTTGCAGGTGCATTCCTTGGGATGCCCATGGCACTCGCCATGGTTGGAAGGATGTGCACCTGTTCCTGATCCACTAGGGGCAGGAGTATTGATGGCTGACATAGCAGCTGCTACGGCTGCTGTGAATGCTACCTGGAACATAGTGGCATCGAACGGAGGAGGTGGTTGAGGAGGTTGAGGTGGTGGAGGAGGTGGTGGTATCGGTGTTTCGTTATTTGGGTTACGCCTTGGATTTCTGCATGGCGGCATCTTTTAACTATACGTTTAAAAAGATGACAACATTGATAAGAATAATCGAATAATGAGAGTGACTCATGGACTAATCCTCCATAGTCCAACAGCACAGTGAATAGTATGTTTGAATGAAGATGATAGCATTTGGATAATAACTTCCATATGATTAGATATCTGTCAATAATACTGGAATTACAGATGTAATAAATTTGGGAAAAATGGCCTAGAAGTAGGCCTTACATCAACCAAGATGAGAAAATTTTGATAGAACTATGACTAGATCAAGACCTAACGGGTCTAAGATGTACAAGGATAGGAAATTAAACCAAAGTTTTTACATAACTAGGTTATATCCAAAAGAGAATTTGCTGAGATTCTATCGGTGATGAGAACTACTAGCATGGGTTATTGATCCCGAAAGTAGGCGTTCTATGTCCCTTATACGCCTGTCAGCTCTCACTTGCTGAGCTCGCAGTTCCCTAACTTCAGCTTGGGTTTCAACAAGTTTTCTCTGTAGAGCTGCATTGCAGACCATAGTCCTTTCCTGATCAGACTCTAGTTGGCGAATGCGGATTGTGTTAACGCTAGAGTTAGCGTTAATCTCCAAGACTCAATTGATAGTTGATTGAACCAGTATCGTGTTCCGAGAAATCCTACGAACCATGATGGGTAGGACCTTGTCAGCAGAAACTCCTGCAGTGAGGTTGTAGAAGCTTCTGTCTCCATTGTAGAGGGTAGGTTGACCATATTCCTGGCTCCATGTATTCAAGTTTGTGGCCCACAGGGGTGTGGGTCCTTGAAATGCGGGGCGAGGGTTTGGGTTTTGAGCAGCTGGAGGTATGTTGTTGACTTCGGGCTTCGAGTCAGAACTATCAGAAAAACCCTCAGCATGGTGATCATCCAAAGGGATTGGGTGATCATCTTCTGGTTCTTCCTCTAACCATCCAGCATTTCCTTGGTTTGGGAAGTACGGATCGCCGTGGTGAAAGCTAGCCATGATATCTATGCGAGAAAAGGGATATAAGAAATAACTAACTAGACGAACTAACTAAGATAATTATAAGATGATCTTTATCAGTTGCTTCAATACTTTTTTAGTGTATCCACTAAACAACTATTGACATATTAATAAAAATCTATTTAGTTCTCAAATAAGTAATTATAGTAAGACCAAATACCCCTATGGTATTTCTTTATGGTTGTGTTGGTATGTTTTTAGACTTGTTGCCACATCACAACCATTCTTGGGCATATGCTAATCACTCATTGGACCAGCATAGTTGATCAGGCTATGCCACTCCCAAGACTGACCATATATCCCCAGTCTCACTCTTGATATTCAACAATCGTAATACTTTTGTTCTTGTCGTTGTGACACCAATTTTAGTATGAATGCATGCACGTATACTTACTTAAATATTTTATTATTTAAAAGTATAAAATCTTAGTCAAAGTGTTTTAATCCCAATGTATTTATAGTTAGTATATATTTCATGGGTTGATATACTATATTCACTATAAACAATGCTCTGATACCAATCTGTCACACCCAAAAACCAAGAACGGCGGAAATGTTCACGGGTGGAGGATGTCATGCACAATATCACAACAATGCAAAGTAGTAAACAAGAAACAACACCATCCATTGCATTAAAATTAAAGTTTTAATACATGTGTGTTCTTTCATTGTAATAAGACACCAAAATATGTAATCAAAATAAAAGACGAGTCTTTTCTGTGCTCCGTCTTCTCAAAATCTGGTCATCATACTTGTCTACTAGTAACCTAAGAATACAGGTTATTTTGAAAGATTAGATCAGCATAAAGCTGGTGAATTCATAAGTATTTAAGTGTCATTACTCTGTTTTGGAAAGCTGTTATGAATGCTATCTAAATCTTTGAATGAACATTTGATATAAGTATGAAAACCCTAGAAAATCCCGTATTTCCTACTAGTATAAAAGTAGTCTTCTACCAAGCCCCGGATGTTTTGAAAGTAACAAAGAAGGTTATCCCTTTTATGAATACTATCTAACAATACATAGTCTACCTCATTGTTTATGTGAATGTATTACAAAGTAAAGGTAATAGGGAAAATATAGCCATATAAGTATTATCCTTTTGTATTAGGATAAACACGACATCGCGACTGCCGAAACGTATTAACCTTGAACGTCCGTAGATGTTCATTATCCTCTGTAGCTAACAGCAGGGTGTAGGAATGGATAGTCCCATAAAGGTACCCCTAGTATAAGTATTAACCATAGGCATCCGTAGATGTTCATTACCTCTGTTGCTAACAGGTGGGTGCCAGAATGGTTAGTCCCGTATGCTATCCTTTTGTACTATGACAGACAGAACTAAACTGCATGTATGATGTGTAATAGTATCTCATCATATAATATCAATGTACAAGTATCCATGTAAGTGTGTCCAGGTAAGTGTATCCATGTAAGTGTATCTCTTCATATAGCATTTAGTATAGACTCATAAATGAACTGACTCTGGTGTAATTCCTTGTAATAGGAATAATATTTTGTATCCCCTAAATATCCCTATAATAGTTTACTGGAAGGTAATTGATGTCCAAGAAGGTTTATACACCCTTGCTACACAAGAGTGTGGGAACTGAATGAAGTATGAAAGCTATCACATCAATACATACATATAAGAACGTAAGTGTATAGTTATAGTTTTGATCAAGAATACGAAAATGGTTTTTGTAAGACATTTAAGAGTTTTGAACAATAAATAACAATGACTTGATTTCATTTTAATAAACATTTCAAAAGTAATACATTTTATAACAAAGTATTTTTAAGATAGAAAGCCATTTCATGCATCACATTTTGAAGTATGTGAAATCAGCTTGATGAAAACACAGTTATAAATCACATGTGATTGATTCATTAACATGCTGTTTTCTACTTGTATCCCCCCCCCCCATTAAAGCATTTAAAATCATTTAAAACATTGATTAAGGGGTATGAACTCACCTGTAGTTGGTGGTTTGGATGAATTGAACGATGTAGGATTGCTAAGTGTCAAGTGAAGACTTGTAAACACTCAAGATCCTAGTTAACATATAATCACACATATATGTATCCAATTAGTCTTTAAACAACTAATTGAAAATTTTAAGACATCCTAGAACATGCTAAACACCTTATATAAGTGTTATAAGTCCTAAGGATTGCATCTAAGTAGTTGTAGGACAAAGCTATTGGGTTTCGGGTTCCAAAGAACCCCTTTCTTGAGTTTACTCCACAAGGACCATAACACAAAGAGTTTATGGTCATAAACCCTTGTGTTTACGAACGTAATCTCCTAATCCTTTGATCATTTGTTGTTTTGAAGCCTTACATGTCCCTTAGAAGTATTTCTACTTGATGGTTAAGTCCTTGGAAGAGATTAGGGCACCCTTTACCTCCTTTGAGGAGTTCACGGCCCTAAGTCCGATTCCCTTAGGGTTTGCGGCCGTAATCTCTCATGGACATGGTATTTTTGTGCTTTCGAGTCCTACACATATTAGGGTACGAGTCTAGGCTAGTTTCACAAGGAAAGCAAGGGAGTAGGGCACACTTTTGGCCCTTAAAGAAGGGTTTACGGTCGAAGGTGTTCTTGGGCCGTAAACTCTTTGATCTTGTTGTTTTCTTATGATTTCTTGGTTATTAGACATATAACAAGCCCTATTATACTCTTATATAGAAGCACTCACGATTTGGGATGAAAGGCCGAAGATCCTTGAGAGAGAATCGGGTTTTTCTCTAGTTGGAAATGGAAAAAATGAGTATATATGGCTAAGGAGCATATATATATACCCCTTGGGGTTTAGTACCGCAAACTCCATGTTTGGGTCGTAAATTTCCAATTTCTTGTAGTATGAAATGTTATTGTTGCACAATAAACCCTAGACCATCCCCTCTGCTGGCATCTCCTAAAGTGTTAATCATAAAATGCTCAAACTTATCCCAAATAGTCTGAAAATTAACAGTAACTGTTCTGACTTCTATTGACTTGATACGTTGTACATAATGGAAATTTCGTGTTGTCACACCTTCCTCTCCCGATGTATCCCAAGTAGCTCCTCTGGGAATACATCCGCATACTCTCGTACCACCGGTACGCCACTCACCATTGCCTTACCCTCCTCTTGGGTATCCAAGACATAAGTGACGTACCTTGTGTATCCCTGCTGAAGATAGCGCCTAGCACTCACTGCTGAACATAAAGTCGATCAATGCTGTGGCCTCTCTCCCTGAATCATTAGCTCTCCCCCACTTGGGGTCCTGACCCAAACCAATTGCTGCGCGTAGTCGATCACTGCCCCATTGGGGCTCAACCAATCCATGCCTATAATAACCTTGTTCCCCCGTAATGGTATGGGAACCAAGTCTACCAAGTAGTGCTCCTCGAACAACCTCAAAACACAATCCCTGAAGACCTCTGATGCTCGCACTTATCGCTCGTCCGCAATCTCGACTTCTATAGGGCAATCCAACATGCCCGAAGACTCAGGGAACCTCTTGCTAAGTGCAAGAGAGACAACTGATCGGGTAGCACCTAAATCAAAAAATACCTGAACTGAGATACCTTTCACATGGAACGATCGTAAACAAAAAATATAACATGAACCATCAATATCACAAGCGACATATAATAAAAGTTAGAGAGAAGAAACCATACCCGTTACCATATCAGGTACGACACGTGCCTCCTCGACTGTCAACTGGAAAGCTCGGCTCCTCACCACTGGAGCCTTTGAATTGACCTTCCGGCCATCCATAACCCATGTAGTTGCTGGAGTTGGCGCCACCACTAGCGCTGCTGCTGCAGTCAACCTAGGGCACTTAGCCTTTTTATGGCCCCTCTGATTGCAATGAAAAGAAATCAGGTCTGATGTCTGAACAAATCGGGCAGGGGCAGTACAATCCCTGGAAAAGTGCCCCGTCTTGCCACACTTGTAGCAGCCCGATGATCCCACTCTACAAGCTCCCTCATGTGGCATACCGCATTTCCTGCAGTGACTCTGGCCCGACTGGCCTTCAACCTAGTTTCAGATCCCTTGAGTTTCTTCCCTGAAACCCAGTAACCTACTCCGCCTCTACCTTCCTCTTCCTGAGGTGCTCTAAATCAATATCCCTCTCCATCGCCCTTGTAATCATAGACTCTAGGGCCGGGTAGGCTGAGTAGCTGACATGCTCCCGAATATCAGCCCTCAACATGTCATGATAGCGGGTCTTCCGCATCTCCTCATCCCCTGCATACCAAGGTACGTACAAGGCCCTCTCTCGGAACTTGCGGTGATCTCCGCCATTGTCTTAGTAGTCTGTCTCATATCAAGATACTCCCTGGCCGCTGTTGAAGCTCCACAACTGGCACAAACTCAGCCAAAAACCTGGTCACAAAGTCCGACCAAATCATGGCCTTGATGGATGGGGCTCCCAGTGAGTCTCCAACCGACTACCACCAATCCTTAGCTTTGTCTCTCAGACAACCAGCAACAAAGTGGACCTTTGACCCTTCTAGATAAAAGCTCATCAACTACGCAGACTCGATGTCTATGATTCATCTGCTGGCAGCAATGGGGTTATTCACCCCGTGAAAGTCTTGCGCACAACTCCCTATGAAGTCCTTGAAGGATAGTGTGCGTGTCCCTGACTTGCTAGACGCCATGTCACTCCTGAATGTCCGGATACGATCCTCCATCAGCTCAATAATCCCCTCCTTGATCGCCCCTAAAATAACCGGGGTCACCTCAAGGATACCTGCTCGGATCCTGCACCCAAGCCCGATGCTGATCTTGATCTAGACCCTAAACCTCGTGCTCCATGTTGCGTAATCACCATTCTGAAATAAAACACACAAACATCAGGGTCATAAATACTCTCGAGAGGTCTCACACACTCTCCAAGTTCCATGGTTCTTTCTTTGCACTCCTTGATTTGAGTATGGATCATCTGCTTCCAGTAGTACAGGCTCATACTACCTTCCACATCTATCCGTACTTTCCTCAAGGGTTGCTTCGACTTCACCAAGTCCCTTATACTAATACTGCTTTCCAAGCTAATCTCATCCTAGGCTTGTCCTAGGGTACTCTCCAACCTACTCTCCGCCATCAGCTGCACAAGGAGTCCTTGCCATCCTTTCCTAACTAGCTTGCAAATACAATTACGTATTCGCTTACTAGTTAGCTAAAGCTAGCTAGACACCCCATAAGCACAAAGCAAGCAACATTCGTGCATCGAGTAACCATAACCAAGCATAAACTAATCAGCCTATCATACTGCTGACTAACCATCCATAACACATAGCTCAATAAGCTCATACAATAAGCATATAAGGCATCCTTCCTAGATCCTTAGCCCTAATCTAGCATGCAATTCTCATAATCACATAACAGGCATACAATGCATCCTCCCTAGATCCTTAGCCCTAGTCTAGCATACAATTCTCATAATCATATCATATAACATAACATATCATGTATGTGTATCTTGGGGAAAACTTACTTGAGCTCGGCCGATCGCACACATCACACACCTTGTTCTTTCTCAAAACTCCTTATTTTTCTTTAAATTTAAGAAAACTATTTTCTTGTAAAAATCTTTCAAGCCCTCGATTTGAGTCCAGATGCCCGTGAAGGTGTGCCCGAATCCCTCAAACCAAGATTCTGATACCAACTTGTAACATCCCAAAAATCGAGACCAAACATTTTTGTTTTAATTATATTGCTTATAAAATTTGTTTGACGAAAACCTTACTGATATCATATTAATTCATAAACCATAATTACATGTCTCAAAAACTATATCGTCAAATAGGAATATTGTCAGAGTACAATCCTAGAAATCTCAAATGCGGAATCATGTGTGTGCGCTGCGCTGCTACCCTGGCGACTCCTTCCCCTTCGCCGATGAGGTACTTGAAACGAAAACTAAAAACCGTAAGCACAAAGCTCAGTGATTTCCCACCATCATACCACATACCATACAATCATAGATACTGTCGGGAAATTTTGGGGTGCCCGACCTACCCATTTCAAGCCATTCTGGGGTGCTGACCTACCCATGTCAAGCCATTCTAGGGTGCTGACCTACCCATGTCAGGCCATTCTGGGGTGCCTGCCTACCCTCCAGTCTATCTCACCCGACCACGGGGACTGTTTCACCCCTACCACTATCACATAATAACATATCATGATCATGCTGTCATACATATCTGGGGTGTCCGACCTACCCTTCGGTCCTAACGATCGACTCAAGGGACTATTCCCCTCCTACTACCACTATCGCATATAACATATCACAATAGCACATAGAACACATTGAGTAGTAGCAAACTTAGACAATTATCACAAAGAGAACCATCTAAATACATTCCGTACTGGTGGGCCAAAATTGTGGCCATAGACTCACCTCTACTGGAAGGTAACTCACCTCAATGTCCTGTAGCGTCTGCACTGTCCTCGGTATGGAAATAAACTCTTCTCAACCCCTCAATCCCTACACAACATCCTTTCTACATTAGCATTTCATAATCATAACCCCTACAAGGGCCAACTCAATTCCAAGTCAAATTCAAGGTCAAAACCTTGGTCAAAGTCAACTTTGGTTAAGGTTAACATATGGTTGACTAGACTCGCCGAGTTGGTACACCAACTCATCAAGTCCCCACGTCTACAAAATGCTACAACCCAGTTCCTACTCGTTGAGTCTAGGAAGAGCTCGACGAGTTCGCCTTCAACAAAACATCAGGACCTTTTTCAACTGACTCACCGAGTTCATCCTTGAACTCGTCGAGTTCATCTTCATCCGTATGAAGGTGTTTACTGTATGACTCGCCAAGTTCTCCTTGAACTCGTCGAGTCCTTTGATCTTCAAGTCCATAACAAACCCCAAACTTTGAGTTTTCCTTCAACTCAACCCAAGATCATTTACACAAGATGTTTGAGGGAAACTGCAACCCAAATCGCTGAGTCACCTAAGCGACTCGTGAAGTCCCTCTTTGTCCAAAACTATACAATCCTTTTTGGCCTGACACCTAAGCGACTTGCGAAGTCCCTCTTTGTCCATATTATATGTAAAGTTCCAATCTTGATGTCCATGCATGAGGTGTTTGGCCCAACTGGCTCTAGAATGAAGTCTACAAGATGCATGAGGTGCTTATGGCAATAAAGTTGGCACCTTTATGCCATAAGAACCCCCAATGCTTCCAGATCTGAAGCCATACCCTCAATGAACCACAAAATTCCGAGTATGGCACCTCTAAGGCTTAGGAAAGGTAGAAATGAACCCTAACTAGAGATCTAAGAGATAGATGGTCAAGGTTTCAGCTTTATACCACAAATGAGCTAGAAATGCGGCAGAGCCTCTAGATCTACTAGCTTCCACTTGAACTTCCAAGCTCCTTCTTCATTCTCAAGCTTCACAATAACCATAAGCACACAAAAATGGCTTAAGAACACTCAAACAAGGTTAGGGTTTCTATGAGTTGGGAGGGACGATGGGGGCTGGTTTGAGGAAGGATAAGTTGTTTAAATAAGGTGCAAACCCTAAATATTAGGGTTTCATCCAAACAAGCCTACTCGACGAGTCGGTCTCCCGACTCGTCGAGTAGGTCACTAAACCTCCTGGTTAAAATCGAGTCTACTCGAAAAGTTGGGCCTCCAACTCACCGAGTCCCAGAGAAAAACATGAAATTAATTAAATTTTAATATATACCAGGAACCGGGTGTTACACTTTTTTCAATGTTAGGAATTGATTATTAACTTAAACTTGTCTTCAGCAGAGTAAAATTTTCACTTAAAGTGGGTCAGGAACTCTTCTCACGTGAGTTTCAACAGCTTGTTAGGACTTAATGTATTTCCCAACGTATTCCACCAATGGATTGATGCACCTTTGAATTGTCTCACAACGTAGGTGGTTTGCAGTTTTCTAGTGTAACCACATGTGATGAAAGTTAGTTCCATTTCAGAAATCTAGTCCATCAGTCTAATCGAATCCTCTTTCCCTTTAAATGATGAAAACTTGAAAGTAGTGAAGTCCTTATACTTGTAGTAACCTTTAGGTTTGTCATTCCTTCGGATCTCTGAGTCTTCTAGAGGAGGGAGTGGTCCTTGATGACTTTCCACGTTATCGTGTCCTTCCTGGACTGTCGTTGAATGAGAAATAATCGGTCCATTGTTGACTCGTTTAATGACTATCAGTTTATTGACCACTGGAGCTCCGCCTCCAACATTCATTAGCTCTTGAGTTAGTAGATTATTAAACTCAAGTCGTTGCTAATTGAGCATATCTTGCATCATCGCTCATGCTTCATTAATTGAGTTTTGATCAGCTCCGGCTATGGTGTTCTGATGTGCTAGACCTCCTTCATTATTGATGAATCTACCGCTCCTTGTGATCGTCATGACGTTCTATACCATAGGTTTGAGTATTTAATATAGTAATATCTTACTTACCGTATATAATTACTTATTTAGCAGTTAATAAGGCATTTTAGTAATTAAGGCATCTCCTTACAGTATGCTAATGCTCATGACTATAACCATTTAGGCATCTATCCTAAAGCATGTTATCATATAAATAATTTAGCACATAATAGCAATTAATGTGCCTACCCTAAAGTGTTCTAGTACTTGTGTCAATTAAGGTATTCTAGCTAAACTAAAATAGACACACATCTCACAATCTTTGCTTAGAATTCTAAGTTTAAGTCTAGAAATCCTAAAATTCTTAGTTCGCTTAAACTGATGACCTGATACCATTTGTAACATCTTTATCTGGCACGTATCACAATATTGCCCGCTTTAAGATCCCGACACAAAAACTTCCCAAGGGGTCACCCATCCCTAAATTGCTCTCATCTGGGCATGCTTAAACGCAAAGTTCTTATGGGAATTTCGGCCATCACAAAATTTTAAACACGTTGTGATAAGGGATGCATCCACGCTCTTTATAAGGAATACTTGGTTCTCCTTCCCAACAGATGTGAGATCAGGTACAAGTAGCTACCCACCTTATAAGGAGTGTAGATACCTTCCTTATCCCAACATGTTTTAAAGTCACGAGGGCAGCAGATCCCATAAGAAATCTACAGTTAAGTGTGCCCGAGCGAGAGTAATTTACAGATGGGTAACCCTCTAGGAAGTTTTCTTGCTGGGATCCCAAAGTGGACAATATGTTACAAATGGTATTAGAGCTAGAGCACGAGTATATGTGTTCGACAGGGACATCGAACCCTATAATGGGGGACTACTTGCACCTGATCTCACATCAGTTGGGAATGAGAACTAAGCGTTCCTTATAAGGAGTGTAGATACCTTCCTTATCGCAACGTGTTTTAAAGCTGTGAGGGCAGTAGATCCCATAAGAAATCTGAAGTTAAGTGTAACATCTAATTTTTCAAGTTATTCGTTTTTTGTCTCTTGGATTATGATTGTTTGCAATATGGGTCCCCAATGGAATTTCTGTAATTTTAGCCTTGTGTGCATACACTGGGCGTATGTAGCTAGGGTGCAAACCCTATATTTTAGGGTTTGTACCCTATTTAAGCATCTTTATGGCCTCATGCACCCTCTTATCTTCAGCCCTCATTCCTTATTTCAAAACCCAAAAGTGTATGAGTGCCTTGTGAAGCTTGAATAGCCTTTTGGTGTCATTTTGGAGCTTTTGGAGAAGAAAGAAGTGATGGGTTTTGATCATAAGAACATCCTATGTGCTCATACAAACCCTAATGCTTGGATCTAGGTTTCTCTATTGTACATGCAATTTATCCAAGACTATAAACCCTAATTCTAGCATATGATAATCGATATTAACATAATAATGGGTTTAAGATATTACCTTGATTGTTATGTAGCAATAACAATTACAATTCCTTCTTGTAATGACTTTAGAAAGCTTAGAGTCACAAATGTCACTCCTCTAATGGTTCACAAACACCAAGAGCAAGAGGATGAAGAGGAGAAGAGAAGGAGGCTGCCCAAAAATCGTCTAAAACCCTAGAAGGAAGCTTGTCCACGTTTTTGACGCATAAGGGCTCCTTAAATAGTGAGGCTATTTGGGTTATCTAACAAGGAAACCCTAATTTGGATGCTTAAGCCCTAAGCAACCCATGGACTCCTTTACTTAAAGGCCTTGCATGATTTCTAATGGGTTTCCCCATAGAATTCGTCCAACCTTATAATATAAGGCAATCCATAGCCCAATTGCAATTATCTTATAATTACAATTCCAGTCCCTTAAGTTTAATTAATCTCTTTTAGCCACAAACTTAATTCTTATTAATTCTTGACTAATATTAATTAAACAATATGATTTCTCCTTTAATATATTTTTCCCACAATATATTAATAAATCATATTTAATCCTTTCTCTCCATAATTCATCCTATCAAGTTGCTTTGGTGAAGGCAACCCAAAAGGACCATGCACCATCGGGTCAAGTACATACCAAAGCAGTTATGGACTTAGATACTAATCCAACAGTCTCCCACTTGGATAAGTCTAATAACTATTCTGCATATGACTTCAGATCCTGATATGCAATCGTAGCTTTCCAAAGCCGTTGTCAACTCTGATCCTATCAGATACGCATGTCCTGTAGATAAGGGATCATATATTCCTCCATTCTAGATATCGTATAAGACATGATTTCTAATCATTCTCTCTGTACCATTTCTCGACTTCTGATTTATGACGACTGACTAATTGAACAAATCAAATTAGCCCTAGCCCGGCCGAGCATTTACGTTTGTCATCACTAAATCATCGAGGGGCCCAAAGATATCGCTTTTATCTTACTTTGGATAAAAGGAACGGATAAACTTTGACTCAATGCTCGCTTGCACTCACTTACCGAATCACACACAACAATATGTTTTATGACACCAAGTTACTGGTGCGTTTACATATTATCAATGTGCAACCAATTTGCAAGATACAACTCACACATCTCGGTTTCAAAAATATAAGATATTATCGTCTCACCAATCACTTGTGATACAATTCATGAAGTGATCCAAATGAGCGTGGGTTTAATCCAATTCTCAAATCTTATTCATCAGCACTCATGAACGTTGTAGCAAACATGTGCTTATGTCTAATGCTCTTTAGACAATCCACACACCAATTCATGACAGTCTTCATTCATACCTACTTCCAACATATGAACGACTGTGGCCCGTTTGAATAATTTGACCGTTCTTAACCAATTAAATTATTCAGGAAGTCAAAACATGCAAAGTGAAACACAAGGATAATACCAATCCCATATGGCCTCAAACCTTTGAGTATAAATAAAAAACTTTTTATTTATCAACATATCGATTACTCATTATTTGTTGTTTCGGGTAATCAACTTTTTACTTGAATTATTACACTTGTCCCATGCTCTTATCATGCACACAATGTTTACTTATGGTTCTTACTTTGTGAAATAGATCAAATGAACACATTTCCAAACATACTCATTTCGCAACTCCCAATCCTTTCCACAAGTGATAGAATATCAATTCTTGCCACTGCACTAAGGTCACAATGACTATTGCCAATGAAATTACAAAGTCCTCTATCAGATATTATTACAATACAATTCCTTAGATATGATGTCTCTCACTCAAAGTACATTCCTTTGAACATCCTTTTGCATAACAGTTTCTAATCTAGACATATATTTTCAATATTCAATTCCCAATATGGACACATTTCCATATTTTCCATATGACAACTCATTCTTAATAGAATCTTATCTATTCATAATAATGTCGATATGGTCCATTCAATACTATACTTCCAACTACTCACAAGTAACCAATCCTCGGCGAACTTTTGATTGTCCTTTGATAGTTGTTTAATTATCTTAGTCAAAACCGATTCTTGTCCTTTTTCCCTCTAAATGCGCTAGACATTTGGAAAATTTTAGAATGGTCAAATATTATAGCATTTGCAATCGATCCTATACCCGAAGCGTATGGGACATAATGCATAACGTCTTACATAAAGATTTGATACTTTATCAATCTTCTGCCATAATATTTTATGTGCTATGTTCTCAAAATTCGAACTATGAAGAGGAATGTCGTAATCATAATCGAAATTTGTAAACACACTATGTTTCCTTGACTAAATTATTAACATTCCACAATCTAAGCCTTTAGATTTGAAATGAAGCATAATATTCTCTCCCTTAATTATAGCAACACAACTTTTCAACTATTGCGTCTCTGCAAAGTATAACTCTTGTTTTCTATAATTAATATTGCTAACTTGCAATACTTTCCATAATAATCATACAATCATAACATTTATGCTCCCACTATCATGATGATTATTATAAACATAACGCTTATGCTCCCACTAGTTTTGACATGTATTCAGAAACCAACTTAACTTCCAGAAAAACAATAGTTATTGAATTTCTTAAGTTCATGTTTCTAATACCTAATGCTATGATAATCCTTTATCAAGGCTTCTTAATCTCATATACCTTTGTCTAAGATATCTCATATTTGTGTCTAAACAATTTTAGACTAATTGCCAAATCTCACAATTCGAATCATGGAAAGGGATACCGTAACCACAATTAAATTTAAGAATTCAATTTCATAATCACTATCTTCTTAAAATCTTTCTTAGTGAAAGCATTTCCTCACAATCACTTTCATGAAGGAGGGAATCTTATGACACTTAGATTTTAATGGTGTATGTGCTCCTATCCATGTGAATTTGTCAAAACCAAGGTTTACGACAAATTCAAACTCATATGGACCGAACTTTCTTAATCTTGACTTCTTGCCTTATGGTAACACAACTGTCCACCATGTCTTCCAAGTAGTTAAGTAGCTCGCCTTTCCTATCAATGTACTTTCCATTGATCAAGGTGCCGGCCTTTTATGCGTTCAAATGAGAACTCATAGAACTCACATGCATAATTAACTCAACTGGAATGGCACAGAAAACAAAATAACGTCAACATGATAGGTTATAAACCTCAACTCGTGTGCTAGTGATGATCGATAAGGTTTATTTTGATTTGTTCTTGAACCTTTCAAGACCATTAAGACTCCCACTGACTCCTTGACATATAAGATTCTCTTGTCAATAAACATTTCTTGACAAACAAATATTCAAGAGTTAGTGTAGCTTTTATCAAAACACTTCATAAATTTGTCCTAGTTGGTCTTTGTCTTATCCAAGACATCAAAACTTTCCTCATTTGATTAATGTTATAAATCTTCTTAATACTTGTTACTCAATGTCATTATCTTAACTCTAAGACTTGTTTTGGAACGAAGTATGATTGACTTCTTGATTTAACCATTTCTTCAATTCTTGATTCCTCTTCTTATACATACAATTATACTAAGACTTACTTAGAGGATCAATTGAGATATAGTTCTTAATCATTAAGACATATCATAATAAAAGGTACTCTCCCTTCTTCTTAGAAAAGAGAAACTTTTATCTTTCTACCTACTTGAATCTTCTTATTCGTTCTGCTTATTGATTTAAACTTTTTCAATCAATTCAGAATTACACTTAATCTTATAAGTATAATTATATTTACTAAACCTTTAGTGAATCATGACGAATATCTTTGTTACTCTTATGGTGAACTTTAATCAACACACAACTTTGTGTACTCGATCTCCTAGTCCTTCACTTGACACTTTGTCAACGAATTAGTCTAATTTCCAAATGTGAAAGTTTATTCATTCATCATACAATTCTTGTTGTACCATTCCAAATCTCTATCTAATTGAAACTTGGGTGATGAGAAACTTTCCCTATTTGGTAAATTCTCGACATTTCCACAAACAACATAATTAAGAATCACATCCATTTATTGTAAATATACGAACATCAATTTTTCATAACGATTTCATCGCAAGGAAATAAATAAATAAACACGTCAAACAAAATTAATTTTATTTATAAAAGCAGCGGAAAACATTTGTCCTTATAATGCAAAATCAACTGAAAAACTATGTAATAAATATTCCTAACAACTCTATCTAAGCTCAAAATCTAATCTTCGAATCCATGTCTTCGTGATTAGATTCATCTTGCTATTTCATCAAGCTTCCTCTCTTTTCATCGATCCTGCAAAACATTCAAATGCAATCTTATCACATTATATATTAAGAATCAACGAATAGGAACTTAATCGAGTTAGATAGTGGATTTTACCTGAAGTACATCCATACTCTTTGACTCTCCCATCTTTTGGACTCTTCAGGTTCTTAGGGCAGACTTGTATCCAACACCCTTTCTCTTGGCAGCAAACGCAGGTCGGTTCTCCTAGAACGTGCTCGGAAGCATGGTTGATTAACTCTCCCAACAAATATGCTCCACTGCTTTGCCAAATCATTTCTGATTCAGCAGCAATGAGCATGTAAGTTAGGTCAATGAGGTTTTCATCATGATCCATCATATAATAGTTTCTTTTGAACTCATTATATGATTCAGGAAGTGACTGCAGAACTCAGTTTACAGCCAACTTATCTGAGAATGACACACCCAACACTTTCAACCTATCAATGTGTGATTTCATTCCTAGAACGTGGGCACACACGGGTTTACCATCTTCATGTTTCATTTCCAATAGGGCTTTAGTGACATTGAACCTTTCAATTCTTCGATCTTGTGGGTTAGGGAGAACAACGGGAGGAGGAGGAGGAGGAAGTGAAGCATGATTTCTTGTTCCTCGATCGAATAGTGGAATATCATCTTCATGTAGAATGCTTGTTCCACGGGATTTGGGAAAACCATAGTTTTCGAACTTTGACATCTACAAAACGGGAGAAAAATAAATTCAAGTTAGTTGATCGATTGAGTCCTTAATAAATCACCCAAATGAGATATTAAGGCTAGGACCCAACACAATACGCTACAACCTAGAAAAGGGATGTCGTAATCTAGTTGCATAATATTTGAAGGTAAGTGAATGACGATTCACTAATTTTCACCATGAAAAACGAAAAGAAATTTAAGTTTTCAATATATGAAAACTCCTAGATCCTTTGAGATTCATTGAACATTTCAATGGCATGTTTAAATCTTGATATGCCCCTCTAGTTTGTGACTGGGATGCCGAGGACAAAGCGGGTGTGAATAACCATGCAAACTTACATGGTGCCCTCACATGTTACGGTCACCTATTCGTTGTGCCGGTAAACCACACACGCTCCACAGAACTATGACAAACATTGAGTCACCCTTTGCTACCTTTGCTTAGAACCATTTAGTGTGCCGGTAAACCACAAACGCTCCACTAACGTCTTCGCAATGGCACAAAGTGTAATTTCATGGAATTGCATCAATTCAGTTTTACCTAAGTAACTAAGATTGGGAATTTGTAAAACATTTAGTTACTTTTGTTCTTCATTATACTTATAATGGAAGGTTTTGTCCTATCCTACCCGTTCGGCTAACGACCCTCCACTAGTCAAGAGTGCGGTGGGTAAGAGTGGATACCCATTCAATCGCCATTTTATAGGCAATTTCCTTAAACACCCCTTATAGACCAGCTTCGTGAATGAGGCCTACTAACGGTAAGACTAACTTTTACTCATACATATATATATATATATATATATATATATATATATATATATATATATATATATATATATATATATAATGTTAGATTTTTTATGTTATATATAGTATAGGGTGTATTTTACACTTTTAAAATACTAGGAAGTCAAATTTAACAATTATACTTTTAATTCAATTAAATTGTAAACCTAAACTTTTATGGATTTATTAAACCTCTTTTAATTATACACCTTAATTAATTAATAAAACCATAAGGGGGTGATATGAACTTTTCAAAAAAACACTACTAGTGTTTTAGAATTTGACATTCCTTGATTAAACTTTTAATCACCATTTAAATTCCAAAACTTGAGGACAAGTTTTGAAACATTTCAAAATATTAGGGTTTTAACTATTTAAATTTCAAAACTTAACTTTTGAGTTTAAATTTAAACTATAAAACCTAAAGGAAAAAATTGAAACTTTTCATAACACAAGGATCAAATAACAAATAATATAAATTAAACAATTAATTTGATCATTATCTATATTTGACCTTATTTCAATTTCTTGCAAAATAAGTTACCCAATTAATACAAATAATCCAATCTTTATCATATAAGGAAGTTATTATCTAATCAATTGGTAATTATCTTGTGTTTTGGCAAGGATATTCTTTAAGAAACAATAAAATTCGTATTTTATAGGTTTAAGACGAATATGGTAATTATCCTTAAGCAAAACAACAACAAAATACGAAAATCCCTCTGTCTGACGCTCCGACTCGCCAAGTCACACTCTGGAACTCGCCGAGTAGGGCTGACTCGTCGAGTCCAGGTAGTAACTCACCGAGTCAGGTCGAACAGAAGGCCAGAAAACGATTTTCAGCTACATAATGCATCAATACAATAGAAACCAATCTAGGCTCTGATACCACTGATGGGTTTTGATCATAAGAACATCCTATGTGCTCATACAAACCCTAATGCTTGGATCCAGGTTTCTCTATTGTACATGCAATTTATCCAAGACTATAAACCCTAATTCTAGCATATTATAATCGATATTAACATAATAATGGGTTTAAGATATTACCTTGATTTTTATGTAGCAATAACAATCACAATTCCTTCTTGTAATGACTTTAGAAAGCTTAGAGTCACAAATGTCACTCCTCTAATGGTTCAGAAACACCAAGAGCAAGAGGATGAAGAGGAGAAGAGAAGGAGGTTGCCCAAAAATCGTCCAAAACCCTAGAAGAAAGCTTGTCCATGTTTTTGAGGCATAAGGGCTCCTTAAATAGTGAGGCTATTTGGGTTATCTAACAAGGAAACCCTAATTTGGATGCTTAAGCCCTATGCAACCTATGGACTCCTTTACTTAAAGGCCTTGGATGATTTCTAATGGGTTTCCCCATAGAATTTGTCCAACCTTATAATATAAGGCAATCCATAGCCCAATTGCAATTATCTTATAATTACAATTCCAGTCCCTTAAGTTTAATTAATCTCTTTTAGCCACAAAATTAATTCTTATTAATTCTTGACTAATATTAATTAAACAATATGATTTCTCCTTTAATATATTTTTCCCACAATATATTGATAAATCATATTTAATCCTTTCTCTCCATAGTTCATCCTATCAAGTTGCTTTGGTGAAGGCAACCCAAAAGGACCATGCACCATCGGGTCAAGTACATACCAAAACAGTTATGGACTTGAACACTAATCCAACAAGAAGAACCTTGAGGTTGTGGTGCTTCACTCAAGACCTTGGATCTAGCATCTACTTCCCTTTCTGTATCTTTTGGAGGTATAAAGCTCCAACCTTGATGAGTAATTCTTTTGGATCTAGTTTTAGGTTAAAGTCGGCACCTTTTTGTCCCAATATTGATATTTATGAGTATGGAATACTCCAAGACATTTGAGTTTTCCTTTTTGAAGTTTTAGGGTGTGTTATGTCATAAAACTATGATCTTGGACATTGGTTTCTTCCCATGCATGGTCTAGGTTGTCTTAATGGGTCAAGAAGCTAGGGTTTTTGTTATTAAGGTCTTAATAGCCATGCAAAACCATAAAGTTGGAAACTTTATGTTAAGATCACCCTTTAGGGTCTAGATCTGGATTTATGACATAAGTGCTTAAGTATTAAGAACTTAATGGATTAAGTTGTGAGCAGCCGCGTACGTTGGGCGTACGCTGCACAGACGTGGTCAACTCCCCGATTTTGGTTAACCAAGTATTACGCCCCACGTTCATTGTAGGTACGCCCGTCATACTCACTTAGTCAAATCGGTTGATTCAGTTGAATTTGACCAGGATTTTGACTAGGGTTTGACCTTAGGGTTATTTTAGGTATTTTGATCTGTAAGTTGATATTATGTCACTAAATTCTTTAAGGTGACTAGTAGAGTTGATCTCCGTGCGGCGTGCTATTCAATTTGCTTATTTCTGTCTATGAGGTAAGTTACATTAAGTGTGTCCGGGCGAGAGAAATTCACGGATGGGTAAACGCCTGGGAAGTTTTTGTGTCGGGAGCCCAAACTGGACAATATTGTGATACGTGCTAGATGGGGGTGTTATAGATTTAAGCAAGATAGTTACAAAGTTCAAAGTGTTGTTCAACAACTTAACAAATTAATGCAAAAGCAGACAAACGAATGAAGACACTATTGTGGCGGCGCTAGAAGTACACCACCTGGAAAATAACAGAAAGTCGTTCAAATATGTCAAGTTTTGGAAAGTTGTAATCAATAGTTTGAAATTGCAAGAGATACAGAAGATAAAAGTTGAGTATATTGCATAAAAAATAAAAAAAAAACATCTGAGACTAGGTTCACAAATCTTGGATACTCGTGTCGGGTTAGACTTAAAATGAAAAAATAAAGTGACTTCTTTTAGTGCAATGGGATTCAACCAAGTGGAGGAAGCACAAATATGTTATATTTTGGGTTTCGAATATTAATTAAAATACTTGTATAAATCAAGCATCATGTATATAAAAATACCTTTTAAAATCTATGATTTCGATTATATTGTTTAGCGTATCACAAGTACACTTTTGGATAATCCAAGAAAGAATATTATTAGTAGAAATAAAGTTAGAATTATGTGCTTGTTTATTTGTGGAATTTGAAATTTTGAGAAAAAGAAAAAAAATGTAAAAGTTTTGAAAAAGAAAAAAAAAAGTGTAAAAGAGAAAAAAATTCCAAAAAAAGAGTTAGTATATAGTTATATGTTTATGATATTTATATATGTTCTTTTCTTTTTAAGTCATGTTACTTGGAGCTTCACAATAACTTTTGAAATGAAAGTGGATAATAAAATGATATAGATTGAAGGGATGCAAAAAGGAATATTGGTCAAAATGAGTGGAGAATGTTTATGAGGATTGTTGATATTTTGAACTTGGGGAGTATTTAGGATATTTTTGACACAAATATATGCATTGAGGTGAAACATAATTGACGAATTTAAGTTGGATTATTATGTGTGATGTTGATGAACAAGGTTTTGATGTAGTCGTATTGAAATGAAGATTAATATATAAATCTAGTTTTCTTGAGGACAAGCAAAAGAATAGTATGAGTATTTTGATATGATATTATTTAACTATATATTTTATACCATTATCTTAATATATTTGAATAAAATTGTTATATTTTTCGGATGACTTTTGTATTCATGCCAAATACGAATTCCAGTTCTCACATTGTGGCAAAGGCATTACCACAACATGGTTCATAAAAAAATTGCAAAAAAGTATGTCTTGGTATACGTGTTCGTTTGCAACAAGGAAAACCGACACCACGATGTGGTGAGACCTTCACCACGTTGTGGCGATTCTGAAACCTATAAAAAATCCGAAAATTAACCCAAATAGGATATCTTAAAACCTAGTTCTTTCTGCGAAAATAAACCTAGAGCTGCGATTTTGAGAGCCTATAAGGTAGTCGGAAGGTCGTTAAGTTGATATGGAGCAATGATATAAAGGATTTGACAACAGATTGATGGGAATATTTTGCTTTGATTTTGTGATCACTATTATTATTCAAATTGTGTTCCTTCCATTTTTACTTTCTGAATTCAAGTGTTAATACCTTTTGCTTTACGTTTAAGATTAGATGAATCATGAGATTTTGGATCAAATTGCTATTTGAATTGTTTGTTCTTATTTAAATTATTGTGTCAAGTTTGATTGAAGATCCATATGTGTTAAATCTCTTACTTCATTACCTATTGATGAGTCTATCAATCTAGTTATATATATATATATATATATATATATATATATATATATATATATATATATATATATATATATATATATATATATATATATATTCTTGAATCATAATTATTTTATTACCATAAAATAATTGTGACCAATGTTGGATCAAAACCAAGGGTTATGTTAATAAAATTATGAAATTTAATGTGTCTTCATGTTTTGGATGACCAATCTTAGCATGATATAATTCTAAATACCTTTACGATTAATAAAAATTGAATATTGCATGATACGAACTAAATAATGAATTTAAGGAAAATCAATAGCATGAAGATGAAATTAAAAGTCCTTAGAGTCATTATTATTTTTGCATGGACCAAATACATGAATCAATTTAGGAATCGGCAAATAATGAATAAATGTCCATTTCACTTAGCAGTTAACTAATACTTTGATATACAATCGAATCTAAACCATAGTACCTGAAGTGATTCATTTCCAGTCAGCTTATCTAGTTAGGTTAGTTATTGATCTATTTGAGATTTAATAATAAAACCCCCGAATTTTACTTCTTTCTCTTACATAGTATAACCTATAATCAAATATTCCAATGTTATTCATTACTGTTCCTCTTGAGTTTGACACCCTTGATTATCAAAACTATATTATAGCCGATCAGGTTCACTGCCTATAAGGTGTTGTTTAGATGTGATAGAATATGAATTATAAATGAAAAACTAGTGCATTAAAATACACATCACACCTCTAAACCGGAACCCTTGCATTATCCGACGTCGACATCGTCGGAAAAGGAAAAAGAGAGTAGAACAACAGATATGTAAACGTGTGCAAACCCTTGCTTCGATCTCGTCCATATCTATTAGCTCGACGATGGCTACCTCAGTAAACCCTTGCTCGCCACTGCATTCTTTTCTTTCCTTTCCTCCGCTTTTAACGTTGCCGAACAAACCTTTGTCGTTGACTTCACCCGTCCCTGTCAGAAAACCATAATCAGCCGATGGTGGTGGTGGTATTTATAGATCTATGCAAATAAGAAGACATGGGGATGTCTCTAGTGGTGGACAACGTCATCATCTTCGTCATCATAGATTTGGAAGTCATTTGTGAGATCTCAAGCAACTCCATCACCACTGTCCTTTGTCTTCAACATCGCAAGGGTTTGGGTTTCCAACAATTTTATGATTGTTTTCTGCTTCATAGATTCATCGAAGAAAGAAGATCGTGACGGTTAGGAGGAGTAGGGTTCAAACAGTTTTCAGATTCGACGAGTTTTTTCCAACTCTGGTGGTCCGGTGACAGTGAAGTTGTAAAGAAGAAGGACGACAAGGGTGATAGTGACACTAGAAAGACGACGGTGACAATGATTGTCTGGTGATGACGACAATGATGGTCTTTCAGCGATGATGGTGGGTCGGTAGACCGTGGTCGGTTGATGACGCTGGTTGCTATCTTTGATAGAAAGCAGAGAGATATAGTGTTTGTATAATAGGGTGGGATAAGGGTTATTAGGGGTGAGGTTATATATATATATATATATATATATATATATATATATATATATATATATATATATATATATATATATATATATATATATATATATGTATTAATTTTTAATAAGAAAAAGTCAAAATTAATAAAAGAAATAGAAAAAAGAAAAAAAAAAATAGGGGCAAAATCATCATTATAAACAAGTTTAAAACATATTGAATCAAACATGCAATAAAATAAAAGTTTGGGACCAAAGTGACAATTTTCGATAAATCACATGGACCATTTTTGCGGATTTGTCTTTTTATAATTTATTTTATGTCATTTTTTAACTTCAAGCTAACTTATCAGTTAGTTTTACATAACATAGTTTTTTATCAGCTAAATTTTCAATCATCAACTAACTTTTCAGCTAGTACGCTGAACATAGCTTCAATGAAGTATTGCATTATTTTCATTTCTTATATTTAGTATTTTTATGTTGTTAAATACCACATGAAATATTGTCAGGACCGGTCCTAAGGATGTAAATATCCTCAAATGCCCAGGATGAGTTAGAGATAAAGGGACCCTGTAACAACCAAAAATTTCAACAAATTTTCAACTTTTCAAAAACAACCCATTTTCATAATGTTATTACAAAAAGGTTTTCAATACAATTATTATCAGAGTATTCCCAGAACCATAACATGAAACATAAACACGAGGAGCGGTACGATCACGCCTTTGCCTTGCCACGGTCTCCTGAAGAACCTGAAAAACATTAAACCACAACTATAAGCCCGAAAGCTTAGTGAGATACCCCCAAAAATACCAACCACATATACCATACACACATAACATGCTATATCATAATAAATCACAGAACAACCATGCATTTCGGGTGTGCTGTGTGACTGGTCCGCCGTATCGAGCCTTCAGTCCACCTGGTCCAACCTCCGAGTCTAGTCATGTCCCTTGAGTCTGCAGTGTGGTTGGTCCGCCCACACCGGGCCTTCAACCCACCTGAGTCTGCAGTGTGGTTGGTCCGCCCGCCTCAACCCATCCCCAGTCAAACAACCATGTGCACATAAACATAAAATCATATAAAATTTCACATCCAATCAAACCGATTTAGCAGATCACGTATCATAACATAATCTAAACAGGATATCGACCTAACATATCACTAGCATATACCATCCTAATACCCATATGCAAACATAGCAAGGCAATAACATAACAACGATACCCGGATTACAATCCGATAAAGGGTCGGCCTTGGTGCCTTAGACCCTGTTGATATAGTGAGGATAACTCACCTCGCAACTGCTGACTGAAGAGATAAGACCGAGATGCTCCGACTACTGACACGATCTCCACCACTGGCCAACACCAACACTGAACTCAAAACAAAAGCCAACAATTACCAAAATGCCCCTAGAAGTCAACTGGCCAACCCTTGGTCAAAGTCAAAGTCAAAGTCAACCTCCTGACTGACTTTACTCGCCGAGTCAACCCAATGATTCGTCGAGTCCCCATGCTCAGAACTTCCCCAATCCGCGATTCAACTCGCTGAGTCCTCCCTTGACTCGCCGATTCATGGCTCAACCAGAAGAATATTAGGACCTCATGACCAGACTCGCCGAGTCCAAGAACAGACTCGCCGAGTCTGAGGCTATCTTCAACCTACTCGCCGAGTTGTTCTTCCAACTCGCCGAGTTCCAGTCCATCTTCAAGCAACTCGCCGAGTACACCTTTGTGACTCACCGAGTGCCTCTAGATCTTAACCCATGTAGAAGCTTTCCAGGCCATGCAGATGATCCAAAACATAGATCTACTATTATACAACCCATCCATCACGTACAGTGGCAAGCTTTACGTGAATCCAAAGAGATCTAGGCATTTTACACTCTAGGGCTAAGGTTTGGGACAAGATGACTTCACCAAACACTCAAGAACAGGGACTTTAATGCACTCTAGACCTTCTCCATTCCAGATCTGAGGTAGCAACCTCAGATCTAACCTTCAAACCCGAAATACCACAAGCTAGACTTTCCACACATTCCAAAATGATGAACCTAGATGAATAACAACCCAAGAAACGAAGTAATACCTCAAAAGGAAGCCCCAACAGAAGAGAAATCCGAATCTTAGCAAATCCCCTTGCTCCAAGCCTCCTATCTCTCCAAGATCTCCTCCAAAAATCTCTTCTACAAGGTTCAAATGCACTCAAATCCCTCACAATCGCGTCTTAGGGTTTTCTGGACTTCAAGAGAGGCTAAAGAGGCTGGGGAGAGGGTATAATGTCCTTTATATAGGGCTCATCCTCCGAAATTAGGGTTTTCTCCACTCAGCACCCATGGACTCGCCGAGTTTCCCTTTCCCATTTACACTTTGAACCCTGAACTTGCACTCCTGAACTCGGGATGTTACAGACCCTTTCACTATTATAAGTTTTTTATTTTTAAATAAATCATTATCATACACACTTATAAAGCTAGCATTTTTCTTGAATCTCATGCACTTGAAACCCCATTTTTTAACTTCCTCAAACCACATTCATTTGAAACCCCATTTTTTAACTAATGCAACCCAAAATTTTTCTTAATTATGAGTTAACGTTCAAAAGTTTTATAACTTATATTACGTTTAATTAGCATTTCGTGAAAATTTTACTATAAAAATATCAATATTTTTGGGAAGACATGCATACAAATCATATACAAATTTCAGAAAGAAAACAAACTTAAAGGTTTTGTGTTTGGTTAAGGTCTTATGACCACTTTTGGAGATATGCTATTATATTAGAGCTTTTAATTTGTAAGTTTGTTATACTAATTCGATTTGATATTTTCTTTGTTTTTGGATTATTGTAATACAGTTGTTGTATATTGTGCTTTAAACATTAATATATTGATCATATGTTATATAGGGTGATATCGAAAATATATAATTAAATATGTTAAATATGTTTTTTTTTGTTTTGTAATTGTGCCGTTTCAAAAAGGTAATTAATTAAAACTCATACATATGCTACACTTTCCATATCTCTCTCCCCCTCCCCCCTTCTCTCTCTCTCTCTCTCTCTCTATATATATATATATATATATATATATATATATATATATATATATATATATATATATATATATATATATATATATATATATATATATATATATATATAATAGAGGTCAAAATACTTCAACCAAAATCCAATTAAAATATAATATTTTAAATGCTTTTTAATAATGATTTGTAAAAATTTCAACATGTGTTACTTAATTGATTGATTAAGAAAAATATTAATGTTTTGAAACTCCTAACTCTTAAGCTTATATTATTTAATTTGTTATGTAACTAAAATATTTTTCCTACATAAAGATAATATTTTTATGTTTGGTTACTCATATTTGTTTATGTAATTAGAAAACAAGGTATACATAAACTGACTACTTTAATTTCACATAGGAATTGATATCACTAGAGAGGTATGTTGTTTTTAACTGGTGATAGGAGATCCATATACCGTTTTAATTATTTATATTAATTTTTACTAATATCTGTTTAATATTCCTATTCACCTTAATTTTCTAGATACAAATTAAGGAAGAAGATTCTCGGCGCACCAACATAAAGTCAAACGTACGCTTTGCAAAATATGTAATTAAAATTAAATATTATATTTACTAATCAACTTATTTTAAAACTCTTGAGGACATTTATGTATAATGATATATTATTTATGATTTCATTCTTAATTTTAATGTTTAATATTTGAAAGTTCATATATGAAATATTGGATGTTTTGATGTAATATAAGTAGTGTAATACAAAGTTTATTAGTTCAATATTGTTTATTAATAACTTATTCAAAACAACTTATTTCTTATTGTATCCAAAAAATATTACCGGATATAAGAAAAGTAGATTATATTAATATTATACAAAGACTTATAATATATATTGGATATTATAAAATTAAAAGTAAAGTTTATAAGGTATGGACTATATTAGATAGTATCAAGATATAAGTTTATGTATTTTTATGTTATTTGATAGTTCAGTTAATGTCCAAAACATGACTAAAAACGTAAATTTCAACATTTTTATATTTTTTCCCATAATTATTTTAACCACTTAAATGCATTCTTGCGCAACGCACGAGGTTACGCCTAGTATACTTATAAAGGAAACATTTTTTCTTTCACCACATTCATTTGAAACTCCCATTTATTTTTTCATTTCACCACATTTATTTGAAACTCCCATGACTTTTCAATTTATTTTTAATAATGATTATACGTTGGTTAATAAGGTTAAATAAATATAAAACCTAAAGTGTAATCATATATAAATTAAATTTCAATATTAAAAGAATATATTTTCTTCTACTTATAAATGTATGCTGTGACAACCCATAAATTTCTATTCTATACAACCATCCAATTCAATAGAAGTCAAAACTATTTATGCCGACTTTCAAGCTTTTTGGAATAAGTTTGAGTGGTTTAAAGTAAGTACTTCAAGAGATAACTGGAGAGAGGATGCCTTGGTGTTTATTGTGCATCAATTAGGTTCCAAAAACTACAAGAGTTTGAGTTTATGACCCAAATGGTATTTGGACCGTAAACCCTAATGGCTATATAAGTGAGACATAGATATTTTAGCCATTTTTCACAAATTCAAGATCCAAACCCGTTTCTCTCTCAAGTATCATCCCAGGTTTCTTCAAGATCTGCAGCTTGAAAGTATTTCTAAGCCCTAGTAAGTTGATATCTACCTTAATCGAGTGATCTAACATGATTTCATCCGTGAAATCATTCCAAAAGTGTAGATCTTCAAGTTTCACCAAGAACACATACTAGTGTTCTTGGACTTTTAGCACCTTTTCAAGATTCTACCTTGTAAGTACTTCTATCCTAGAGTCATATAAGCTTTGTTACACTTATAAACACCAAGAAAACACCCAAGAAACCAAGGATCAAGGGTGTTTAAGGTCCAAGAACATCTTGGACCGTAAACCCTAATTTTGGTGCCAAAAGTGTGCCTTATCCTTTCATAAGCCTTGGAAACTAGCCTAGAACCTTACCTTGATGTGCTAAGTACTTAAAAACATCAAAAGACCATCATCCATATGGGTTTACGGCCGCAAGCACATGGAGAAGTGGTCCATAGGCCGTAAACTCCATTTAGGAGTGTATTGATGCCACAAACACTTCCTAAGGCTTAAACATGAAGTAGGAATGCTTAGTATGACTTGGAAGGCTTCAAAACTCAAAATGGTCAAAGTGTAGTGAGTTTACGGCCATAAACTCATGGGTTTATGATATGTGCATAATTAGTTAATTATTTAGCATATATTCTTAGTTATTTTTAATTAATTATGTGAATAATGTGGACAAAAGGTACTTAAAATGTTAAGAATTTTGTTTTCAGTCCAGAAGATATGCTTGGAAGTAAAAGGGAGAAAGGGGAAGCAATTGAAGATCAAAGAGTGAAAAAAGACCATCTACTCGGCGAGTAGACGACTCTACTCGACGAGTACACGAGGATGTTCCAGAAGATAGCTACGATTCCTGATTCAAGACGGATAACTATGCACCTACTCGGCGAGTTGGTTCTGCTACTCGCCGAGTACACCCTGTTTTGGGATATCTATAAAAGACGAATCCTTATCTAATAGGACAACATTCCTGGTGATTTTTGAAGGTTAAGCTGCGACTAAGAGCCCCAGAAGACACTAAGGAACCCTAAGCTTCAATCTTTTGAAGAATTCAAACAATTAGGTTAATTCTACCACTTAGATTTAGGAATTGAATATGATTGCTTTAGTAACCCTTGTTTTTATGTTTGTTTCTACTGCAATTATGAACTAAATTCATTTTTGTTTCTGTTTGGGGAATACCAAGGAACTCCTATGGTTTAATTATTAGTTTTTGATTGATTGTCTATTGGTGATATATTAAATTAAGTTTGTTAAAGAACCTTATGTATTAATCACTACTATTTTCTGTTAATTGGAAGACAATTAGGTTGCATGAACATCTCTTAATTGTTAACCTCATATGTCTATGTGAACACTAAACCATATGCTTAGAAGTAATGATTATGAAACTAAGATTAATAAGAAAATAGGAAGATTAATGTGTGAGCTTGTTTGAGAAACCATCAAACAAGAGGTTAATTGAATTAATAACTTAATTGACCATTACAAATCTTATTTAATCCAAATCATTAATCTAGGGAATTAATTAGTTTAAACACTTGATCACCGCTTAAATTAGTTAATTGTCTAAGGGTTAGGAGTAATGAACATGAACCTAACTATTATAATTGGTAACCAATAGCAATTAATCTACCATAAATATAAATAACCATAGGAGTGAATTGGTTAAACCTAAATAGAAACATCTTTATCAAATTTGGTGAATAGTTGTTGCTTTAGTTAATTAGTTAATTTAGTGTGCCTAAGTTTCTAGTCTTGCAAAACTAGAGAAAACCCTTTACTTTTATTATTTGTTTTAGTTAAAATTAGTTATTAGTTTAATTTTCCGTTCCCTGAGTTCGACACCTTACTTACTAATCTATACCACTAAAAGACAGGTTCACTGCCTTTGTGTGTTCAATTTATTAATTAAAAGTAGGGATAAAACAAGTGCATTTTACACACATTAGTTTACGGCCGTAAACTCAATGAGTGATGGTCACAAGACCTTAAACTCATGTTTTGGTCATTCTACTTCCCTTTGATGAATCACATGTGATTCCAACACTTAATCAAGGTTTTTCCTTTCATATAGTTGTGTATAAACACTATATTCATGTCAACATGTGTCCCTATATGTCATTTAGGACTTGTTATGTCTCGGGACTTCATTCGTGGAACTTCTCATCCTTGCACGCATACCCGATTGAATCACCCACATCAGGTGAGTTCATACCCCATAATGAATCTTTTAAGTGTTTTAAATGTTTAAAGGGGGGAATACAAGTTGAACACAATGATATTTGTGTAAATGTTTGTTGTTAAACATCTTTCAAAATGTTACTTATGTTATTTATAAGTTGTCAAAACATTTCAAAACTCTTTAAAGTTATGTTACTTTATAGTTACACAAAACTCCGTTTTTAAACTACAAGCATAACTTAGTAGATAAATGAGTCTTTTCAATAACATTCCAAGTAGAACGTTAGTAAACTATAATAGGTATAGTTTAGGAGAATGCTATTCGTTACTTCTAGTACAATGAAGCACACAAAGATTCAGTTTATGCAAGAATCAAACAAACAGTGAAGAGAATCAAACAATACCGTACAGAACATCTAGTAAAGAGATATAGAACAAAACAGAACATAACAAACAAGTTAGGTTGCTATAGCATGAGATCACACAAACAGGATCTAATTATACCAATGAATCACTAACTCATTGTTTTAAACAAAAGGTGATAGTTATATTGGGTATACATGATCATATAACTTTAATGTGAATTACACGGCTTGCAAGAATTTGTAGGGGTCACGTTTGGTTCCCTAAATCTCTTGACAAGGAGAGCGTTTAGTAGGGGTTCTAGCCTTCACATTATGATCGTAATAAAACAAATATGTTTTTAGGTTATTTAGTACATCCGTATGTCATTATAAACGACATCTGTGTACTTACTTTTCCCATTACTTTCATAAAGTGACAGTACCACTTGAAAGTTGAACTATTTTCTAGTTAAGATAGTTATAAACTAGTGAAAATATACTTTTTACAAATCGACAAATGAACAGTTGGGTCTAGCACAGAACACAAGATGCCTTGGTAGAAGGCTACGATTAAAGGATACGACCATAATGCTAGACTTATGATTCCTTAATGTATACATCACATGATACATATATACCAATAGGTTCCGACAGCTAATAGGATGTGTGCTCTCCGCTTCATTTCCCGTTCCTCGTTGGGTTGTGGGCTTGGAACAGATTCACCCAATCTATTATCTATCCGATTCTATATATATGTATGCTTAGTATACATTAAGTCATCATAAGAGTATCAGGTATGGGTCAGGTTATAGGACACAGAGTCATAGCATGGTTTTCTAGTACAAAACATACTTTCCAAAGTCATTACTTTTGAGTATTCAAAACTAGAAACTTCCCAGTAAAGGGTTTAATCCATTTTATTAAACCAGTACAATTTTACAGACTTTAGGTGAGTAACGCTATAATACCTTAGTTTATACACCATGTTTATATATAAAACTGATACCCAATAGGTAGTTAAATGTGTATTTTCTGCCTTACTTCCTGTTCCTCGTTGGGTTGTGGGCTTAGGGCAGATTCACCTAATTAACTTTCTAATCGATATTAGATTATATATAGCAGTATAAACTAAGCTATTATAAAAGTAGTCACTGTGGTCACTATTTTTACTATAAGAAATATAGGTTTTTTAAAGAACTTTTCATTAGATATAAAGGAATCATTACAACTAACTCCATGAGTAACAAGTGAATACACCAGGGTTATATACGACAACGATCTAACAACCAATGGGATGTGTGCTATCTGCCTTACTTTCTGTTCCTCGTTGGGCTGTGAATTTAGGGAAGATATGCATAATCGATTGTTTGTTTACTCCGAGATTTATATAACTTGTACCCACTTAGTACCCATAGAAAGGCTTGTAGTGTCATTTTAATTAACTTTCATTCAAGTAGGAAGTATATGATTTTCTAGGAGGAACAGGAGAACCTTTTTTAAAATAGAACTTACAACTTACACCACTTTTACATATACATTTTCAAACATCATTTTACAG
Organism: Lactuca saligna; assembly: GCF_052625555.1. Taxonomy (NCBI): domain Eukaryota; kingdom Viridiplantae; phylum Streptophyta; class Magnoliopsida; order Asterales; family Asteraceae; genus Lactuca; species Lactuca saligna. The sequence continues at coordinate 182,773,353 of NC_136423.1, forward strand.
CTTACTCACATCACTAAAATCTTATGAACTCACCAGCTTAATTGTTGATCAACTCTTTCAAATAACTTTTATTCTCAGGAAACTATTAGACAGGTGCTCGTGCTGGGGATTCAGAAGATGAAGCATTATAGCTTCAAGTCTTGTCTTGTTATTTGTGTATGAATTCTATGTTTTGTGAACACACACATTGTAAACACTTTCTTTCTAAATGAAATGGTTGTTCATTACTTGCTTACCATATACATATCTCGTGATACTAAACATGACGTCCTCCGCCCCTAAACGTTTCCACCGTTCCGGTTTTGGGGTGTGACATATGTTTTTAACTTTTAACATATTATACTTAATTTATTAGGTCTAATATGTTGTTGTATGTAAACCATTATCATTTTAAAGCTACAACTTTTGAACAATTTGTATAAAATACTTAAATTGTTAATTTAAATATAATCTTACATGTTTAACTTAAATATAAATTTTAGTTCAACTTAAACAACCCACAGAATATTTTGTAAGTAGTTAAACGTGATAAATTGTAGTGTGTTTTTAATAATGATTATAAGTTGGTTAATAAAGTTAAATAAATATCAAACTAAAGTGTAATCATAAATAAACTAAATTTCAATATTAAAATAATATTTTTCTTTCTACTTATAAAGTTGTGTCTTTAACTTTTAATATATTATACTTAATTTATTATACTCCCTCCGTCCCAAAATTATAGTCCATCTTTTATTTTTGGTTTGACCCATAATAATAGTCAATTTCTAAAAGTAAATAACATTTTTACCAGAATACCACCTCATTATTACTTAACCAAATAAGCATTTAATGGAACATTAAATGCAAAGTAAAGACAAAACTGTCATTTTATTAAATAAAGTTACTCGTAATTAATGTTTTTCTTAATCTGTGTGTTTTTTGTCTGTGGACAATAATATTGAAACGGAGGGAGTATTTAATATGTTGTTGTATGTAAACTATTATCTGTTTGAAACTACATCTTTTGAACAGTTGGAACAAATTACTTAAATTGTTAATTTAAATATAACATTACAGGGTCAACTTTAATATAAATTTCAGTTCCACTTAAAAAACCCAACGAATATTTTGTGAATAGTTAAAAGTGATAAATTGTAGTGCTAAATGCAAAAATTAAAGGCAAAATTGCAAAAATTGTCCCTATGGTATGCATTTTTTGGGGGGTTTTAGTCTAAACCTCGACTTTTTTGGATTGGTGGTCCTTTTGAGCTACTTTACATGCAGTTTTGGTCCCTGCCCAAACTAAAAAGACTATTATACCCTTAATGAATTTAGTTTTCATTTTTCTTTCACTTTTAAAATTATTATTATTGAATATAAAACCGGGCCCCTCTCTCTCTCTCTCTCTCTCTTTCTCAATTCGTCTTCCACCTCCACAGCTAAAAGAAATTTGGCCTCCAATCAGAAATACGTTCCTCTCATCCCTCCTCTCGTCGGAAACACCTACACATAAAAATCCGATAATATTCAATGCCTCCCCACTCCACCACCATCACCTTCATTTATACAACCGGAGATGGAGGGGAATCTGCATCTGATTCAACTCAAGGATGACAAATCCACCAGTGACATGTGCTTCTCCATCGATGGAGTTGAAGTTTAGTTTGGCTGAATGAGAGTAGAAAGAAGATGAAGGATGATCGACTGATGTTTCAATCAATGGATGTTTATACTACTTCTATTTTTGTGATGCTTTGTTCCTGAATTGTTTTAATCTAAAAATCACACCAGCCATCAGCACCGTCATCCACCTCTATCTTTATACATATGAAATCAGAAAGCCCGATATAACCTATCTACCACTGAACTGAATTCAGCGCAGATGAAATCAATGAAAATCCAGGTGAAATTGGACATAGAAATCGACCAAATCGAACATAAAAATTGACAAACTAGAGCCATCTTGACAGAAACCCTACCCTCTTCAGTTTGCTGGAGGTAGAGGTGAGGATCCAGGTCTTTGAACGTTTGAGAAGAAAGTCTTGGATGCCCTCCTGGTGGCTTGGAATTTAAATCAATAGATAGGGGATTACTAACGAGGATTGTGGTTGGAAAATTGAACAAGAGTACCAATGCTCACGTTCTAATCCATCACACCTTAAAAGTCCTCCGCCAGCCAATCATCTCTAATAATCCTTCCCGACAGTTTTATTTAAAGGAGATTTCTGTCAGGGAGATCAGGAATTAAACTCTTAAATTGGGTTTTGATTTTTAGCTTAAAATTTTTCCTTTCAGTTAAGGTGCTGAAATTGATTTTGGAGAAGGAGGAGGGTCACCAGCAGAGGGACGGGAGAGGGATTTCTTGATAGTCATTGAAATGGGTCTTCTTCACCTCAATCTAGTGTGTGTATGTGCGTTCATAGTGAAAGTGGGTGAAGATCTTTAAGTTTTTTGTGGGTTAATCCAAGTTGCTGGAATCTGATGTTGAAATGGATTATGAACGATGTTTGGATCGCTGGTGAGTTTGCAAAGGAGAGAGAGAGAGAGAGAGAGAGAGAGAGAGAGAGAGAGAGAGATAATGTTTATTAATAATAAATCATTCAATTAAATACAAAAAATATTTAAAAAAAAGAGTAAGTTACTGAAACTGTCCCTATGGTTTGGTCAAAATTGTACGTTTGGTCCCTAACTTTTTTTTTTGCACTCGGATCGTCCCTATGGGTTGATTTCGTTGCATTTTTCATCCCTATGGTTTTGTCAAAATTACATGTTTGGTCCCTAACTTTACGTATGTGAGGGACGAAAAACGCAACAAAATTAAACTACAGGGACGATTCGAGTCCAAAAAAAAATTAGGGACCAAACATGCAATTTTGACCAAACCATAGGGACGATTTCAGTAACTAACTCTAAAAAATGTATCAGAAGGACGTTTTAGTCTTTTTAGTTTATTGAGGGACCAAAACCACAATCAAACTAGGCCAAAAGGACCACCAATTCAAAAATATAATGGTTTGGATTAAAACCCCAAAAAAAATGCATACCACAGGGACCATTTTTGCAATTTTGTCAAAACTAAATTGTAATATCAATTCAACTACAATATTTTTTAAAGATATTTTTATAATCGTTAAAAGTTTTCAATTAAGTAGCTTAAAATAACTTATAATAACAATAGTTAAAAAAAACTCTATATAAATGATTATATTGTTACCTTTAAAAAAAATTGTTTGATATTTTAAATAATTATATTGATAGAAATTAAAACGTCAAGCAAATAAATTTTAAAAAATTAATTAACAATAACAGCTATAAATAACTTTAAACCATATATTATATTTAATTTTATTCATGGGTAACATGCGGGTAGAGGTCATTCAAAAGATTGAGATTATGCAGTTTTAATAGATGTATATATTATCATATAAATCAAAAGAATCAATATATTATATCAACTTAGTATACGAATTATTATATCAAATTTAACAACATTATTGTTATATTTAAAAAAACATATATTTATAAAGATTTCAGCTATATAGATGTTTCTGCGCAACATACGGGCATTCACCTAGTGTTAATATTGTTGATTATTTTGATAACCAAAACATAAACGCGGAAACAAAAACTTTAGATCTTGATTCTCGAATCTATCAAAAGAAAACTTTAAACATAGAAAACGATTACATACCTGATTTCATTATAATCTTTGGATCTGAAGAATTAGGGTTGGGTTTTCTAGTTGATCTCAAGAACCCTCTCTAAATCCCATAGCAAACCCTAAAACAATTTCTTGTATCTATTTTTTGTATATTGTAAATCTTCTTCTCATCACGTATTTATATAGATGGAGATATAACCGAATGTGAGAGATATTAGGGATTTAGAAGATCTTAAGTCAAACTGGGAACTCAAACCATTAGATAAACATGGTAAATGTATATCTTTATTTATTAATAAAATCGGTCGATCAACAATTTTATATAATTTCCAAAATAATATAAAATTAATGATAACATTATTTATATACATTTATTAGTGGTCCCAAAATATCCAACAATCTCCCATTGGACCACGAATGCATAAATGTATATATAACTGTATAAGCGCTTTAATGATTGTTATCATAGTATTAGTACCCTTAAACAATCTCGTCCACTAATCATACAAGTATAGGATCAACGCGACATTCGTTACAATTTACGTAACTAAACCTATCGATGGTCACATATACATATATAACTAACGACATAGATTAACCATGATGTATGGTTTTAAAATCTAAATAGATTTCCAATGAGTTCCTCTTTAGATTGAATTGAGATCAAACTTCAAATAAGTGCAAATAATAATGGAGTTAACCGAATTCTTAATTCTGTACAGAAAAACATAATTGTTCTTAAACAAAACATAATGCACCATAAAACTCTCACTAAAACCAAATATCACACTAACGTGTGTAGTATGCTCATGAAAGACCTAGGGAGGTAATCCATTTATGAGCGGATCCGCTTTCATGGAGTTTGTTCATATGTGCTATATATATTTCCATTTTGCACTATCGTGTTAACAGAAGGAAACTTGATGTCAATATGCATTGACTTAATAGAACTTCTGTTGTTGGAATATAACACTGCTGACTTATTATCACAACTTTAGTGGTCTTTCAATACCAATAATGTGTAGCCTCGTGACAAATTTCCACAACCATATTCCATGCTACAAATTATGCTGCCATTATGGAAGAAGCTACCGAAGTCTATTCGATGAAATGGTTTATCATGCTAAAATGTAAAAGTATCTTGATATAGATCAGTAACCATTTTGGCATCTAATAAAATCAAATTCTTAATAAAAATGATCTCCAAAACATCTGAATTTCCTGTAGTTGAGCATAGACTTTTGTTATATATTGATATCTTAAATATATTTGGTTGCTTTCTTATGATCCAAACTTGAGTTGCATAGATATCTACCCAAAACCAAAAAGATAAATTTACTCCCACTGAATCTGTGATACACAAAATCATCTATTGTATTTACCTCAAAACCAAAAGAGATAAAAAAAATTGATGAAAAATGTGGTACCACGCATAGGATATCCAAAGTTGAGGTTGTTGAGTTTGTGTATTCTGAATAGGAGATTGAATAACATTGTCGATCACTTTTCCATAATTTGTATACTATCGAAAGCAATAATAGGAATAAAAAATGCAAGGTCAATACCCATACAATTGAGAACTAACATAATGCTCTCATTCCATTCATTAAAGTTAATCTCATTGAGTACATGACTCATAAATGTGCTCAATGTTAACAAATATAATACCATAATTCAAACATAAGCAAATCTATTTTATGCTCATTAATCCATAAATCGTAATCAATAAATTCAATTTACGACATCTTTATAAGGTATCAACACAACATTAATATCAAGTCTTTGGATAGTAATACTAACTTGCAAGAGATAACCTTATTTTAGAGATAAACATTGGCAATAAATCATGTCAATTAATAATCTCCTATTTGGATTGACTTATTAATCACATGGAACCAAAAAATCGTCACATGTTTATCAGCACATATATGTTTATTCGGCCAAATATCAATCTACATTTGGGTCGGCTACTACCCACATTAATAAACACATAAGCTATAAATTTTGATAATAAGAATTAACAATATATCATGTCAGTTAACAAGCCCTTCTTTGGATTGACTAATTAAGGACATGTAACCTAAAAATTGTCACATATTTATCATCAAACATGTGTTTATCCGACCAAATATTAACCTACCTTTGGGTCGATTAATATCCGCATTAATAAACATAAACCATAAAATTTAAGTTTTCTGTAAATTAATTTTCACAAAGGCGATATATTGTGTCAATTAATTTACTCTGAAAATAAACAAACATGTCATAATTGTAATTTATTGACAATTAACCTAAAATATTTTGAGTATTTCTACCTTTAGATCGAACACAACTCACATAAACAATATCATATAAAACTTTAAGTATTTGCAACCAAATTGATTAAAATAATAAATGTCACGTTGGTAACAATATTATATCAATCAAAAAAACAAAAAAAAAAAAAAATTAATCCCATAATTTTGATACATTGTTTTCAATCGTAAAACAACCCATTAGTTTGTTTGTATTACACCCGATAAATGCTAATCATACCAAAAAAAAAAACATATCTTGTGACTTCTTAAAAAATCACAACCATAAAAAGAAAGATATTCACATGATCATGAATAAAATATATCTTATGGAAAGGAAAGCATACAAAGCTATTCAAGATATTATATGGAACTAATAACATATCATAGCGTATGTAATATTTTAAATGAGTTTTAATACCTCTATAATTAAACTGTATATCCATATCCAATTATCCATGGAAAAGTCCAATACAGAAAAAACATAGCTGTTCTTAGACAACAAATAAAAAATAAAAGAAAATTCATTTTCCTTTTAAAAAACCTTAATTATTGCATCATACCTCATGTGAAAAACCGCCTAAATACATAAGCAGCAAATCCCAAAAAATATATTAACATAATATATCTTTATTTTAAGAGTTTCCAACTCAAAAAAAAAAAAAAAAAAAAAAAAAAAAAAAAAAAAAAAACGTATGCATATTAAGCCCATGATTTATGGATTTAATTACATATACATAATAAATATTTAATTGATGTTTATAATTAATAAAACATATACACATGTTAAGGTTGAAAAAATATATATATCAACCAAAATATATGATGTTGACAACTTGGAACAAGAGTTGCTAATATTAAGGTGTTATATTTTCTGCCAAATAAAATATAGGAAGAAAAACAAGGAAAAGTACAAGCAAAAGTAGCTATTGGCCTTGATACCAAAAGATTATTTTAACATATTATATTCAAGAAACAAATAATTTTCTTGAGAAACGAATGCTCATACTATGATTCTCTCATCGCCGGTAAGAAAACAAATGCAATCTCATCGGAATGATGAAAAGAAAAGGCTCTTGGTTTGGGAAAAAAAATAATGTTGATGGTTTTAAACCGATGAAACTTTTTTCTAGTAACAAATTCGCGCAATCTATGATACCAATTGCTGGTTATTTTGACAACCAAAACATAAACGCGGAAACAAAAACTTTAGATCTTGATTCTCGAATCTGTCAAAAAAAAAAAAAAAAAAAAAAAACTTTAAACATAAAAAACGATTATATACCTGATTTCGTTATAATCTTCGGATCTGAAGAATTAATGTTGGACTTTCCAGTTGATCTCAAAAACCTTCTCTAAATCCCACAGCAAACCCTAAAAATATTTCTTGTATGTATTTTTTGTATATTGTAAATCTACTTCTCATCATGTATTTATATAGATTGAGATATAACCTCATCATGTATTTATATAGATTGAGATATAACCGAATATAAGAGATATTATGGATTTAGAAGATCTTGAATCAAATCGGAAACTCAAACCATAAGATAAACATGGTAAATGTATATATTTATTTATTAATAAAATCGATCCATCAACAATTTTATATAATTTCCATAATAATATAAAATTAATAATAACATTATTTATATATATTTATTAGTGATCCCAAAATATCAAAAATTATAATATATAATAAAAAATTGAACCCGGCATTCTACTTTGCCTCTCATTGCCCCATAAATATTACTTCATTTTTGTTACTTATATTTGTTTCCACACGCGATCATTTATAAATGGTATAGGGTAAGAGGTCAATTTGTCAAATAAGTGTCACAACTTACAAGTGTGTTAGTGTGTGTATATATATAAAATATGTATAAAGACGATAATCGCCACCACAGCAGTAGTGGAAGTCAAAAAGTCTTTATCTTAATCTCAAATTGTGTCAAATATGTGCTGCAATATTATATTTTCTTTTAGTGAGTGGTGTGTGTATAAATATATATTTCTTGTATATGTATTATACCTTTTCAAATTACGATAAATATGCCATAGGAACCTAGATATGTATATATACACTCAAGCAACAGCGAACGCAGAAAAAAATTTCAGTGGTTACATAATATTCTTATAGGTTAAACTATAAAAAAAAAAAAAAAAAAAACTCATTTTTCGATGCTAATTTTCTTCACAAAATATATCATTGGTTACACCCACATATTTATATTAAATTTAAACTTATTAGGAATTTCTGATGAATTTCTAACGGATTAGTGATAGATTTGTGACATGTTTTGATGAATGTAAACTAAATTTGCACTTATGGTAAAATTTGAAGTATTATCCGTGCCACCTTGAAAAAACATCAAAGACCCGAACTAGACTCTAGAGGTTCTTTTAAATTTGATCTAACGAAAATTAAAATGATGTATCTTCTTAAAAGATAGAAAGTTCAATAGCATATAAGATAAAAAATGTTCTTTAAAAGTAGTATTTTAAAATCTTTCTATATAAGCTTTAAGTATATATACAACACGTAAGAAGAACCTCTTGAAAATAACTACCTTTGAGAAATATCTAATCTTTTTTTTTCGTTTTTTTTTATAAACATTAAAATCACACACACACAAACACACACACATACACAAACATACACACACACACACACACACACATATATATATATATACATATCGTTAGGTTCATTTGAGATCACATATATTTTGCAATGTTTTAAAAACCGGTTTTTTAATTGAACTGGTCGGATGACGTTTTCCGGTTCAACCGGATTGTCAAACCGTTCTGTATTTTTATATGTTTTTAATTATCCTGCATATATTGATTACAAAACTTATCATCTTTTTAGTATTATAAATATAAATAGAATACAACATATAAAAATAATCATTATAGAAGTCAAAATCAAACAAAAAAACCAAAAACAAATACAAAACTCCAAGAATATCCGGTTCAACCCGGTCTATTTCGGTTCAATTCAGCCGGTTGAACCGGTTTTTTACCAAAACCGGCCGGTTCAATCCGGTCAGAAAATCATTATAAAACTGATTCAAATTGAACCGCCGTCACCTCCGGTTCCCGGTTCGAACCGGTTTTTAAAACATTGATATTTTGTGAAATCGTGAGACGTATTTTTTTTATTATTTTTTATTTTTTTAATATTTTTTAGTTAATTCAAGTTCCGAAAATAATATTTAAAAAAAGAATTTTTGGATTTTTCCATTGATTTTGCTTTTTAAAATTATTTTTTAGAATATGTACAGTGTAATATTCTATTAGAATATTTCATATATTTTTTTTAAAAAAAACGAGATTTTATTTTTATTTTTTTTAGTTAATTCATGTTCCGAAAATAATATTTAAAAAAAGAATTTTTAGATTTTTCCATTTATTTTCATTTTAAAATTATTTTTTTGAATATGTACATTGTAATATTCTATTAGAATATTTCACGTATTTTTCAAAAAAAAAAATGAGATTTTTTTTTAATTTTTTTAATTTTTTAATTAATTCACGTTTCGAAAATAATATTTTTTTTTTTTAGATTTTTCCATTTATTTTGCATTTTAAAATTATTTTTTAGAATATGTCAGTGTAATATTTTATTAGAATATTTCATGTATTTTTCAAAAAAAATGGGATTTTTTATTTATTTTTATTTTTTTAGTTAATTCAAGTTCCGAAAATAATATTTAAAAAAGAATTTTTGGATTTTTTCATTTATTTTGCATTTTAAAATTATTTTTAGATTTGGTCTCACGGTCTCATAAAATTAGAATGGTCTCAAATGAACCTGAACATATATATATATATATATATATATATATATATATATATATATATATATATATATATATATATATATATATATATATATATAAAGAAGATAATTTGAGAACTCATAGTTTCCTGAAAACTAAAGATGGAACGTTAGATCAGAAACGAATGACCTAGAACACTTGTGACATTTTTGTAAATAAATATAAATATATAAGGACTCCCCCAAAAACCTACACCATCGACTCACCTTACGGTCCGCAACCAATTACATCTCCGCCTTCTATATAAATTCCTCGCCGCCAAAGACATATTCTTCTTATTCAGGTCTCCTCCACTGTGTATATGAAATCGGCGTTGTTGGAGATTCATCAAGTTTTGTTCTAAAATTGAATTTCGTAAATCTGGAATCGATTCAACCTAACGTCACCATTTTGTAATTGAAATTGTAGGATTGTCTCTCCGTTCGTTTTACCTTCATCAATCAATTCGCCTCAACTTCTCCGGTAAGATTAATTGATGGCGTTAAGGCAATATCAGATTCTATCGGTAAGCGACAAATTGAGAACTGCAATTTTGTGTCTACTGGTAAGTCAATCTATAATTGATCTCAATTATATTTGTGTATTTTAAATATAAGTATGTTGAGTTTTCGATTGGTTTTTTAATCACATAAGTATAGATGAACATTTTCGGCCTCATTGAGTCGAATTATCTATGAAATTCAACGGAGTTATTGATATTTGATACTGGTGACTTTGGAATCTGGTTCAATTTTCCTTTACAATTAAATATATTATTCTCCTTTTTACTAATCAAATGTGATACCATTGTTGGAATAGTATCTAAGGCTGCAACTATATTTGGTAAAAACTTGATCCGATTGAGCATGGTCCTTTTGGGTTGCCTTCACCATAGCAACTTGATAGGATGATTTATAATGAGAGTTGAAATATTATATGGAATAATAATATTATTTGATAAATATAAGTCATAAATTAATTAGGAATTAATTTGGTGACTTAAAGAGATTAATTAAATAGAAGGGCTTAAACTGTCAAATGTGTGATAGTTATACTTTAGGCTATAATTCCTTATGGATAATATGGTGGACGATTATATGGCTTAGGATAGACCTAAAATCATCAAAGGGTTATCATGAAGGGATTAGGATTGCTTAGGGCTTAAGTTATCCAATTAGGGTTTAAAGGTAAAACCCTAGGAGCCTTACAAGTATAAATAGACCCTAGGGGTCATGGAAATCGGCACCCTTGTGTCTAAGGAAACCCTGGCCGATTTCTAAGTCCCTCCCCACTCTCTCAAATCATCCTCTTTCTAGTTGGTGTTTGTAAGCCATTAGAGGAGTGACAATTGTGAATCTAAAGCTCCAAGAACAAGACGATCAAACAAGTGATTCAAGGTAAACTTATAACTCTGATTTCTCTTTGTTATTATGCTAGAATAACCATTATAAGTCATGGATTCATGCATGTTGATATGTGCAGAATTAGTTAATTATTTAGCATATATTCTTAGTTATTTTTAATTAATTATGTGAATAATGTGGACAAAAAGTACTTAAAATGTTGTGAATTTTGTTTTCAGCCCAGAAGATATGCTTGGAAGTAAAAGGGAGCAAGGGGAAGCAATTGAAGATCAAAGAGTGAAAAAGACCATCTACTCAGCGAGTAGACGACTCTACTCGGCGAGTACATGAGGATGTTCCAGAAGATAGCTACGACTCCTGATTCAAGACGGATAACTATGCACCTACTCGACGAGTTGGTTCTGCTACTCGACGAGTTGGTTCTGCTACTCGCCGAGTACACCCTGTTTTGGGATATCTATAAAAGACGAATCCTTATCTAATGGGACAACATTCCTGGCGATTTTTGAAGGTTAAGCTGCGACTAAGAGCCCCAGAAAACACTAAGGAACCCTAAGCTTCAATCTTTTGAAGAATTCAAACAATTAGGTTAATTCTACCACTTAGATTTAGGAATTGAATATGTTTGCTTTAGTAACCCTTGTTTTTATGTTTGTTTCTACTGCAATTATGAACTAAATTCATTTTTGTTTCTGTTTGGGGAATACCAAGGAACTCCTATGGTTTAATTATTAGTTTTTGATTGATTGTCTATTGGTGATATATTAAATTAAGTTTGTTAAAGAACCTTATGTATTAATCACTACTATTTTCTGTTAATTGGAAGACAATTAGGTTGCATGAACATCTCTTAATTGTTAACCTCATATGTCTATGTGAACACTAAACCATATGCTTAGAAGTAATGATTATGAAACTAAGATTAATAAGAAAATAGGAAGATTAATGTGTGAGCTTGTTTGAGAAACCATCAAACAAGAGGTTAATTGAATTAATAACTTAATTGACCATTACAAATCTTATTTAATCCAAATTATTAATCTAGGGAATTAATTAGTTTAAACACTTGATCACCGCTTAAATTAGTTAATTGTCTAAGGGTTAGGAGTAATGAACATGAACCTAACTATTATAATTGGTAACCAATAGTAATTAATCTACCATAAATATAAATAACCATAGGAGTGAATTGGTTGAACCTAAATAGAAACATCTTTATCAAATTTGGTGAATAGTTGTTGCTTTAGTTAATTAGTTAATTTAGTGTGCCTAAGTTTTTAGTCTTGTAAAACTAGAGAAAACCCTTTACTTTTATTATTTGTTTTAGTTAAAATTAGTTATTAGTTTAATTTTCCGTTCCCTGAGTTCGACACCTTACTTACTAATCTATACCACTAAAAGACAGGTTCATTGCCTTTGTGTGTTCAATTTATTAATTAAAAGTAGGGATAAAACAAGTGCATTTCACACACATCAAGTTTTTGGCGCCACTGCCGGGGAACGGTTCTAAATAATTAAGCTAATTCCTAATTTTTTTTCGATCCTTTGTGTGAGTTTACTTGCATAGAGTTCATTTATTGCAATTTAGTAATTAGTAATTAGGTTTTAGTATCTGTTTTAGTTAGTATTAAATTTAGATTTTTTTTTTCAAAATACCACTGATACTCGCCGAGTGCAATCGCACCTACTCGGCGAGTAGCAGTTTATTTAGCAGTAAATTTTAATTTTTTTTAGTACAATTTTTTTTGTTCTTTTTACGCTTTTATTCTGTTGATTTCAGGACTTTCATGACCAGAGGATCAAACACACCACTAGTACCCCCGTTTGAAGATCCCGAATCCGCATTGAAAAGGAACAAAGGAAAGGACGTGGAGAGTTCAAGTACACCAAAGAAATCACCTTTGTCCAACTTGAAGACCGTTTTTGGGAAAAAGAAGAGCAGTAAATCAAGAGCTTCTAGCGCTTCTTTGATAATCGAGGAACCAATTCAAGAAGATATCGGGTACGAGACCGAGGAAGAAGAGGAGGCAACGTACGAGCAAGAAACCGAGTCGGAGGAAGAGTTAGCGTTCACAATGGCTAACATTGATAAAATCCCCATGGGAGAATGGAAGAAGAGGATGCACGACGACAATGGCCCGGGACTTGTGCAACCCGCAATTCCCGCGACTGCTACCTTCGAGCTAAAAGGTCATATCATAGCTTCACTCAAAGAAATACATTTTTATGGGAAAGATCATGAAGATGCCTACAAACATTTGGATGAAGTCAATGATGTAGCTGATTACTTCAATATTCCAAATGTAACCCGCGAAACTCAACTACTTCGTATGCTTCCGGTAACTTTCAAGGGTGCTACTAAAGACTGGCTCAAGTCACTTCCCCCCGGATCAATCACTACTTGGGCCAAGATGAAGGAAGAATTCATTGATTACTTTTGCCCACCTTCCAAGATAGCCAAGCTGAAGAAGGCCATTGCAAACTTTGAACAACAAGCTGGAGAGTCGCTATATGAAGCATGGGAGAGGTACAAGAGTCTGCTAAGATACTGCCCACACCATGATCTAAACAGCCAGCAAGAAGTTTCCATCTTCTATGATGGAGTCAATGTCACAACCCGGCAGTTGCTAGACTCGCAAGGCCCACTTACAAAGAAGCCACCCCCAGTGATTAAAGAATTGATTGAAGAATTCTCTAAACACTCTAGAGAATACCATAACCCTAGACATGATGTCACGAGGGGAGCCGCTTATGCTGCTACTGAAGACTTATCCGCGGTCATGGCTATACTAAAAACCATGGATAGGAGAATGGATAAAATGGATCAAACGATCCATGCTATTCGGGTGGGTTGTGAAAACTGCAATGGACCTCATCTCACTAGAGACTGCGATTTGGATGAGAATGGCAACAAGAAGGCGCAAGCGTGTTACTCGAGTGGAGACTGATATGATGAAGAGTGGCTTCCTTACGAAGAGTATAAGAAGGCCAAGGAGGAGAAGTATAGACAAAAAGGGAGAGGATTCTACCAAAAGGAGGAGCCGGTGCAAGAAAGGAAGCCAAGCTTGGAAGACATGCTTACTAAATTTGTAGCTGCTTCCGAAAAAAGGCATAATGATCATGATGTTGCTATCCAAGAAACAAGAACCATGCTCAGGAACCAGCAAGCATCCATCCACAATATAGAAACGCAGCTTGGGCAACTTGCTCAACAACTTAACCAAAGGTCACCGGGTGAACTTCCTAGCAAAACCGAAAACAACCCACAAGGCGCGCAAATAAACATTGTCACAACAAGAAGTGGGAAGATCATCACTCCCCTGGCCCCCATTCGAATTGAAGCAACCAAGGACTCACAGAAGGTAGGAGCGGAAGAACAAGCAGAAAACCAAAAATTACAATCTGAGAGTCCAACTCGCCGAGTAGGGCCGATGGACTCAGCGAGTACCCCATTAAAAACAAGTGAACAGTCTCTTGAAAAGCCTTACCAGCCTCCAATGTCATACCCAGCCCGAGCCAAGAAAGAGAAGCAGGAAGAGGAATATCAGAAGTTTCTAGACCACATTAAGACTCTTCAAATCAACATTCCATTCATTGAAGCCGTCATGCAAATGCCCAAGTATGAAAAGTTCCTTAAGGAACTCCTCACCAATAGAAGAAAGATGGAAGAAGTGCAGAAGGTAGTACTTAATGAGAACTGCTCCGCCGCAATGCTAAATAAGTTACCAAAGAAGAAGGGTGATCCGGGGAGCTTAACTTTACCTTGCCAATTTGGCAACTTGGCTGCAATTCATGCCTTAGCTGATTCTGGAGCAAGTGTGAATCTTATGCCATACTCATTCTTTAAGAAGCTAGACCTCCCGGAGCCAAGGCCAATTCGCATGGCAATTCATTTGGCAAACAAGACAGTCACCTTCCCAAGAGGCATATGCGAAGATTTGCTAGTGAAAGTGGATAAATTTGTCTTTCCGGCTGATTTCATCATTCTAGACATGGAGGCGGATCCGCAAGTACCAATTATCCTTGGAAGGCCTTTCCTCAACACAGTCAGCGTTATCGTAGACATGAGAGACTCTAAGCTCACCTTGTGAGTCGGGGATGATTCAGTAACATTCGGGGTAGACCAAGCTATGAAGTACTCTAGGAGCAGTGACGACACAACGTTCTCAATCGACATGCTCGACGAACTATTGGAAGAAGACATACCTGAAAATTCAAGCAACTTTGCAGCTTTAGATGAAGCATTTTATCCAAAAAAGGATTTATTAGAAATCGAAAGACTGTTGGAAGAAGCGGAGTATGAAGAAATAATGAAGAAATCTGACAGCCCTACTCGCCGAGTAGGGCCGATCTACTCGCCGAGTATATCTGAAGAGAAGACATAATTCGTGAATGTAGCCGAAAACTCGCCGAGTACCATACCTGCACTCGACGAGTCCGTTACTAAGAACCAACACACAGAGCTTAAAACGTTACCCGACCATCTGGAGTATGCTTTTCTGGAAGAAGGCAATCAAAAGCCAGTAATCATAGCCTCGGATCTATCCAAATCGGAAAAGGAGGAACTAGTGCACGTGTTGAAGAAACGGAAACGAGCCATCGCATGGAGCATCTCCGACATCAAGGGAATAAGCCCATCCTATTTCTCTCACAAAATCAATCTAGAAGAAGGAGCAAAGCCGGTGGTGCAACTGTTGGATTAGTAAAACCCATCAGCAACACCAAAGAAGGTTGAACCCGAACATGCAAGAAGTAGTCAAGAAGGAGGTGGTCAAACTCTTAGATGCAGGAATCATTTACTCTATTTCCGATAGCCCGTGGGTGAGTCCGGTCCAAGTGGGTCCCAAGAAAGGAGGAATGACAGTCATAACCAACGAAAAGAACGAGCTAATCCCGACGCGAACGGTAACCGGTTGGAGAGTGTGCATCGATTATCGAAAGTTAAACGATGCCACTCGTAAAGACCATTTTCCCCTACCTTTTATAGATCAAATGTTAGAGAGACTATCGGGCCATAGCTATTATTGCTTTCTAGATGGGTTTTCAGGGTATTTTCAAATACCCATAGACCCAATGGACCAAGAAAAGACCACATTCACATGCCCAAGTGGGACTTTCTCCTATAGACGCATGCCTTTTGGGCTATGCAATGCACCTGCGACATTTCAAAGGTGTATGACCGCCATATTCCACGATATGGTGGAAAATTTCATGGAAGTCTTTATGGATGACTTTTCTGTTTTCGGATCCTCTTTCCATGATTGTCTCACAAATCTTGACTCAATGCTTGCTAGGTGTGAGAAAACCGACTTGGTCCTAAATTGGGAAAAATGTCACTTCATGGTCAAGGAGGGTATAGTTTTGGGACACAAAGTCTCCAAAAAGGGAATTGAGGTGGATCGGGCAAAGATTGACACCATTTCCAAATTACCCCCACCAACTAATGTGAAGGGCATTAGGAGTTTTTTAGGACATGCAGGTTTTTACCGGCGTTTTATAAAGGATTTTTCCAAAATAATTAAACCTCTAACACAATTATTACTCAAAGATGCACCATTTAATTTTACTAAAGAGTGTTTAGAGGCATTTGAATTTTTAAAGGAAAAATTAACTAATGCCTCGATCATTATTGCACCAAATTGGAACTTACCCTTTGAGATCATGTGTGATGCTAGTGACTATGCATTAGGAGCGGTCCTTGGTCAAAGGGTTGATAAGCACTTTCAACCCATCTACTATGCTAGCAAGACCTTAAACCCAGCCCAAGAGAATTACACCACCACTGAAAAAGAATTGTTAGCTGTGGTGTATGCTTTTGACAAATTTCTCCCTTACTTGGTTTTATCTAAAACTACTGTTTTTACCGACCACTCGGCTATCAAGTATTTGTTTTCCAAACAGGATGCTAAGCCAAGACTGATACGATGGGTGCTGCTTCTTCAAGAATTCGACATAGAAATACGAGACAAGAAAGGAATGGAGAATGTAGCGGCTGATCACTTATCCAGGCTAGAGAACCCACAATTGCAAGAAGACAAAGATGGAGACGACTTTCCGGATGAATACATTATGGTGTCAGTGGGAGAAGAGCCATGGTTCGCAGACATAGCTAACTATTTAGCTACAAATTACATCCCGAAGGATTATAGTAGTCAACAAAAGAAGACATTCTTTGCGGAAATCAAATATTACTTTTGGGATGACCCATACCTCTTCCGAAGCTGTGCGAATGGTATCATACGAAGATGTGTGTTCGGGAAGGAAAGCCGAAGAATATTCGAACATTGCCATAGCGGGCCCACGGGAGGACATCATGGAGCACACTACACTGCAAAGAAGATCTTTGACATTGGGTTTTATTGGCCTACAATCTTTAAAGATGCAGCCCAATTTGTCAAAGAATGTGATGCTTGTCAAAGAGTGGGAAACATTTCATCTCGAAATGAAATGTCACAACATAGTATCCAAGTGTGCCTGGTGTTTGACGTGTGGGGCATTGACTTCATGGGACCTTTTCCCATATCCAAAGGAAACAAGTACATACTAGTAGCGGTCGATTATGTCTCAAAATGGGCGGAGGCACAAGCGTTACCAACAAATGACGGACGGCTAATGGTGCGATTCTTGAAGAAGCTATTCTCACGCTTTGGTGTTCCGAAGGCTTTAATCAGTGACCGAGGCACACATTTTGCCAATGATCAATTGGAAAAGGTGCTAAAGAAATATGGGGTTACCCATAAGTTCTCCACATCATACCATCCACAAACTAGTGGACAAACCGAAGTGACCAATCAAGCCTTGAAGCGAATTTTAGAGAAATCGGTGGGAAGCAACCGCAAGGAATGGTCGGATAAATTGGATGATGCGTTATGGGCATTTCGTACAGCTTTCAAAACACCTATTGGTACTACACCATATAGGTTAGTTTATGGATAGCAATGCCATTTACCGGTCGAGATCGAGCATAAGGCGTATTGGGCTTTAAAGAGGTGCAACTTCGACATGGAAGAACTAAAGAGCAACCGGTTGATGCAAATGAATGCCCTTGAAGAGCTAAGGAATGATGCATATTCTAGTTCTTGGCTTTATAAAGAAAAGACCAAGAAATGGCATGATAAAAGGATAAAGAATAAAGACATCCATGAAGGCCAAAAAGTATTGCTTTTCAATTCCCGATTAAAACTTTTCTCGGGCAAACTCAAATCAAGGTGGGATGGTCCTTTTCTGGTCAAGACGGTGTTTCCACATGGGGCTATAGAGTTGTTATCAAGAGACGGCATGCCATTCAAAGTCAATGGTCATAGAGTAAAAAAATATGAAGAAGGTGTCCCCCGGAATGAAGGATTGGAGGAGTTGCTACTGGGCGGGATTGCAACTACGTAGACGGGGAGGAGTCCAGCTAATGACTCCATAAAAAGAAGCGCTTCTCGGGAGGCAACCCGAGTCTCAAGTTTGCATTTTCTTTCCTTTTCTTTATTTTTCACATTTTTTTTTCATTCTTCTTCATCTATTTTATGCCTATAACTGCTTGAGGACAAGCTATGCTTAGAGTGTGGGGTGGATGGGCTAAAAACATGGATTAATACATTAATTTTTCTAAAATACAATTTTTTTTTTCAACCTGTGACATATACTCGCCGAGTAAAATCGTGTACTCGGCGAGTAGATGCTCGATTCAGTCAAAAGTCAATCATAAGCACGTCTACTTGGCGAGTAGACCCATTCTACTCGGCGAGTAGACAGTTCAAAACAAGTGAAATATAATCTGTAAAAACTTTATTTTTCACCATTTCATCCCATTACTCGCCGTGTACTCTCTCTCAGCCGTCTTTCAAAGAAGTTTTCAAGATCTCTCCAATTTTCTAGTTAATTCTCTTCATTCAAGCAACAAGGTAACATCTTTACCCTTTAATTTCATGAAAGGTTCGATTTTTATCACAGATCTGCCCAGATTTGAAGTAATTTCGGATTTGGGGAGTTTTCCTCAAACTCTAGGGTTTTGATTTAGTCATGAATTAGATGATGTTAGGAGTATTTTCTTCAAGATCTATGGTTAGATAAGTAATTACAACAAAACCCTATGAACAATTTGGACTTTTGCACAGATTACACAGATCCGATCCCGATCTGTCATGGAGTTCATACTACTCGCCGAGTAGGGTCGTGTACTCGGCGAGTAGGTCACAGTCAGATCACATATTTTTTTTTTAATTACTGGGTGTTGTTTGTTGCTGTGTTCTTGATATGTGTCTACAGGTAGCATGGCAAGAAGGGGCCAATCTTCACGTGGGGGAAGCCATGGTGATATGCCATGGCTGTCTTTTCAACAAATTACCTCCAAATCATCAAAAACACAAGCTCTAAACAGATTGGAGGCACTTAGGCAGAAGGAAATTCACCTTCCAAATGCAGTGGATTGGGGATGGATGGGAAATGTTGGTTTGGAAGAAGAACTCACCCCGTACTTGGTAAAAGATTGCAATTTGGGATATGCCAACATCACTTGTGATGGTTGGCTGCAGTTGTTCAAAATCCAAGAGCCGGTATACGCTGAGTTGTGCTGGGAATTCTTTGCTACCATCTCATTCCGAGGTGGTAGTGAGTTTTACAATTCTAACACAATCTCTTTCTCTTTGGGCGGGGAGCTGCGACAATGCAGCATGGTGGAGTTCTCATGGAGGTTGGGTATTTATGACCAAGACATGGTGATGACGGATTATTTTGAAGCCTTCTTGGAAAATTGCTACAAAGAACTTCCCGAGGAGGTGGTGGCGTCTACATGGTGGAACACAATTGCCAACCGAGTCTACATTCCTTCCACCGCGCAAGAAGGTCACATCCGTTCTCCGATCCACCGACTCATTCACCGGTTTGTAGCAAGCACGATAAACATGCGGAAGGATGGGGACAAAGTTCCCACCCTTGACATCTTCTACTTATGGAGCATCATCACTCCAGACGTTTTCTGCAACCTTCCTTACTGCATTGCCAAATTTCTTGCGGAGGGGGCGGTCAAGGAGAAGATAAATTCAAAGATAAATGGGGGCATGTTTATTACCCGACTTGCCAAGTCATTTGGGATCTTGGATTTGCCACAAGCTCAAGCACTAACGGTTATCCACCCTCCTCCATTCAACACTGCACTTTATAGGAGGGCACGGATAGTTGAAAAGTTTGGTGATTCCTTCACTATTCCGAATGAAGATGAACCGGTAGTCCCCGAGGAGCCGGGAAGGTGGGTGCGACAAAGGAGCGAACGGGTGCGGGAAGATCCACCGGTTATTCCGGTGGAGGATAATGATGGTTGGAACCAAGTAGGGTACCGACACTACTTGGATGATATTGGGCGAGGGGTGAACTACACTAATCAATCTTTCGAGTATCTTTTTCAACAAATGCAAATTGCCCCGAGACCTGGACCCGACTACCCTTATATCATGAATTGGGATGAGAGGATGTGAAGAAGAGATGGAGAGGGAGGAAGTGGAGCAGGAGGAGCTAGAATGGATGAGGAAGATTGAAGACTTTGTTTTTTTTTTATTTATGTATGATGTTTTGTTCTTAAACAATTATTGACACTTTGGATTTTGTTTATGGTGGTTGGATTATTAGTGTCACTGTTAGTTTTTCTTTTCAGGGATTGAAGATAGGGAAGCATGCTAACTAGTAAGGGTCAAGAGAGGAATGAAAGACTTTTGAGCAATTATGGAGTCTTGTCCTTAGGATTGAGTCCATGCGAGTCAAGAGTCATATGGAGTGTTGCTGCTTAGGAAATTCGAGTGAGAGTAAATTTATATTTCCGTTTAAACACCAAAGTCGAGAGATACAGCAACAAGAAGAGTTCTGGAAAAATACACCCTACTTGCCGAGTGCACTAACACTACTCGACGAGTACATATGATTTTTTACGATCTGGTTTCGCATCAAGTCCTACTCACCGAGTCTGCGAGCTTACTCGCCGAGTAGCCTGCTACTTGTAGAGTTTCTGAATTGCTTTGGCAATTTCCAATGCAACATTCATACACTCTTTATGAAGGATTACTACTGGAGATTTTCTAACAACCCTGTTCCATGGAATTTTCGAGCTATCAACCACACGAGACGTATGACACCCGTGCCATGGTTGAGTTGTTCCCATGGCTAAAGTCAATAGAAGAAGGAGCTGAAGAGGAGAGTGTCAACCTAGCGACTGCTACCCCAGGGGAGTTTGTTCCAATTTTCCCTATTTTTGCATTTTTATTTTGCATAATATGCAATGAGGGCATTGCATAATATAAGTGTGGGGTAGGGGGTTAGTCACATATTAGAAAACTTAGAATCTTAATTTAGACTAATTTTAAAAATTGTGCATACCAAAACACGCTTAGGATTTAATTTAGAAAATTTTGGTAAAAAAATTAGGATTCCATGTTAGAATTGTGTTGATAATTGCATAAAAACTCAAATGTTTAGTTGAGCCTATATACGTTCTAGTGTATTTATGGCTTCCTTATTTCAGTGAAATCATGAGACAAAAACACAACCTTGCTCAGCCTGAGGGATGCAATATGTTTAGCAGCCTAAACCTGAAATGTATCCAGGAAAATTTATATCATTAGCCAATAAAGGTTGAGATTGAGCGCCTCTGCTTAAGCATGTAGGGAATTGAGTGAAAAAAAAGAGTGAGTTACATGTAATAAAAAAAAGAGAGAATTACAAGAAAAAGTTTGAAGAATTTTTGGAGCATCAAAGTTAAGTATGAAATTAGAAGATCAAAAATTCTGAAGAAATTAAAAAGTTGAAGATACCAAAAATCAATCAATACAAGGTGGTGAATTCAAGGATATCAAAGATCAAATTATCAAGGAAGTGAAGAATTCAAAGAGCTCCATAGTGGTATCGAAAAGTTGTAATTCTAGAATATGTATGCTTGGGTTGCTCAATTAAAAATACTTTGAGGGTAAAGAGATTTTCTGAGGATGGATTCGGAGGGTTGCATAAAATGAGCATAGTTCGGGGTGAGTGGGCGAATGTTTATGAGGATTGTGAGTATTTGAAGTATGGGGGGTTTTTAGGGGATTTTAGACACAAATGCATGCGTTGCGGTCTTGGCATAATGACTGGGTTGGATTAGAGTTATTATATGTGATTCTAGTATGTTTAAAATTTAGTTTTGCTTGGGGGGAAGCAAAAGTCAAGTGTGGGGTATTTTGATATGTGCATAATTAGTTAATTATTTAGCATATATTCTTAGTTATTTTTAATTAATTATGTGAATAATGTGGACAAAAGGTACTTAAAATGTTGTGAATTTTGTTTTCAGCCCAGAAGATATGCTTGGAAGTAAAAGCGAGCAAGGGGAAGCAATTGAAGATCAAAGAGTGAAAATGACCATCTACTCGGCGAGTAGACGACTCTACTCGGCGAGTACATGATGATGTTCCAGAAGATAGCTACGACTCCTGATTCAAGACGGATAACTATGCACCTACTCGGCGAGTTGGTTCTGCTACTCGCCGAGTACACCCTGTTTTGGGATATCTATAAAAGACGAATCCTTATCTAATGGGACAACATTCCTGGCGATTTTTGAAGGTTAAGCTGCGACTAAGATCCCCAGAAGACGCTAAGGAACCCTAAGCTTCAATCTTTTGAAGAATTCAAGCAATTAGGTTAATTCTACCACTTAGATTTAGGAATTGAATATGTTTGTTTTAGTAACCCTTGTTTTTATGTTTGTTTCTACTGCAATTATGAACTAAATTCGTTTTTGTTTCTGTTTGGGGAATACCAAGGTACTCCTATGGTTTAATTATTAGTTTTTGATTGATTGTCTATTGGTGATATATTAAATTAAGTTTGTTAAAGAACCTTATGTATTAATCACTACTATTTTCTATTAATTGGAAGACAATTAGGTTGCATGAACATCTCTTAATTGTTAACCTCATATGTCTATGTGAACACTAAACCATATGCTTAGAAGTAATGATTATGAAATTAAGATTAATAAGAAAATATGAAGATGGATGTGTGAGCTTGTTTGAGAAACCATCAAATAAGAGGTTAATTGAATTAATAACTTAATTGACCATTACAAATCTTATTTAATCCAAATCATTAATCTAGGCAATTAATTAGTTTAAACACTTGATCACCGCTTAAATTAGTTAATTGTCTAAGGGTTAGGAGTAATGAACATGAACCTAACTATTATAATTGGTAACCAATAGTAATTAATCTACCATAAATATAAATAACCATAGGAGTGAATTGGTTGAACCTAAATAGAAACATCTTTATCAAATTTGGTGAATAGTTGTTGCTTTAGTTAATTAGTTAATTTAGTGTGCCTAAGTTTCTAGTCTTGTAAAACTGGAGAAAACCCTTTACTTTTATTATTTGTTTTAGTTAAAATTAGTTATTAGTTTAATTTTCCGTTCCCTGAGTTCGACACCTTACTTACTAATCTATACCACTAAAAGACAGGTTCACTGCCTTTGTGTGTTCAATTTATTAATTAAAAGTAGGGATAAAACAAGTGCATTTCACACACATCAAATGTTCAATTAGAGAAACCTAGATCCAAGCATTAGGGTTTGTATGTGCACATAGGAATGTTCATATGGCCAAAACCCATCAGTGGTATCAGAGACTAGATTGGTTTCTATTGAATTGCTGAATTGGTTGCTTGTTTGATACTTGCAAAATTCGATTTTTGTGTTTCTGCCTGATGAGCTCGGCGAGTCCCATAGTGGACTCGGCGAGTCTATTGGGGTACTCGGTGAGTCCAAGCGTCAGGAAGTGATAACTTCGGGATTTCTTGTTGTTTATCTTTAATATACTTGCCTTTTTCATATTAGATCAATATAAATCCGATTTTATGATATATTTGAGTATATCCTTGACCTAATTGAAGATATTTATCAACTAATTAAATATTAGTTTCCTTATGTGATAATTGATTAATTATTTTAATTAAATTGGTAAATTGTTTTGCAAGAAATAATTAAATAAATCAAATATGGATAATTATGTGATTAAATATTAATTTAGATTATTTGTTATTTGATCCTCTATGTTTTGAAAAGTTTAGAACCTGCCCTCAAGTTTTGAAATTTATGTTTTGTGATTAAAAGTTTAATTTGGACAATTTAAATTTCAAACCCTAGAATTTTACAAGTTTAAAATTCAACCCTATACTAATATAATATTACAACTTATATATATATATATATATATATATATATATATATATATATATATATATATATATATATATATATATATATATATGTATGTATAACTAAAATGCTAGTCTTACCGTTAGTAGGCCTCATATATATATATATATATATATATATATATATATATATATATGTGTGTGTGTGTGTGTGTGTATGTATAACTAAAATGCTAGTCTTACCATTAGTAGGCCTCATTCATGAAGCCGGTCTAAAAGGTGGGTATAAGGTTGCTGCCTATAAAATGGCGCTTAATGGGTGTTCACTCACACCCACCGCTTGCTTGATCGGTGGAGGGTCGTTAGCCGAACGGGTAGGATAGGGCAACCTCATCTCCTCATTAAAAGTATAATATGAAATACAAAGTAACTACATGTTTTTCAAAATTCCCAATCCTAGTTACTTTAGGAAAAGTGAATTGATGCAATCCCATGAAATTACACTTTGCACCCTTGCTAAGAAGTTAGTGGAGCGCGTGTGGTTTACCGGGACACTAATTGGTTCTAGGCAAATGTGGCAAAGGGTGATTCATTGTTTATCATAGTTCGATGGAGCGTGTGTGGTTTACCGACACATCGAATAGGTGGTCGTTACAATGAAGGCACCATGTGAATTTGCATGGTAATTCACACCCACTTTGTGATCCTCGGTATCCCAGTTACAAACGAGAGGGGCATATCGAGATTTAAACATGCCATTGAAAAGTTTCAATGAATTTCATCCAAACCTAGGAATTCTCAATACATTTAGAACTTAAAGTTACGTTTTCATGGTGGAGAATTAGTGAATCGTCATTCACTTACCTTCAAATTGTTTGCATGTTAGATTACGGCATCCCTTTTCTAATATGTAAATATTGTTGTTGGATCCTAGCCCTAATTTTCTTATTGGGTGATAATTAGGGATCCAAATTCTAATCTATCTTTCTCCTTTCTATTTGTAGATGTCAAACGCGAACAACGCTGCTGCAAGCTCGTTCACATTGATGAGCCTTTTCCAAAAGGTGACTTTCGATGGAACGAACTTTAGCAAATGGATAAGATACATTCGCACGATCGCTCGCTATGAGGACAAGGAGTATGTCCTCGATGAGAAGCTCGAGAAGATCAATCCTGAAATCGCTACTCCGGCTGAAATCACCGCTTTTGAAACTCATGAGTGTGATGCAACGAAGGTTCATTGCATCATGATAGCCACTATGAACTCCGAATTCCAAAAGTCCTACGAGGACATGTATCCGTACGAAATGCACCAAGACTTTTTGGAGAGATACCACCAAAACGCGAGGCAAGAACGTTACGAGATTTTCACTAACATGATCTCCACTAAGATGGGTCATGGTGAATCTCTAACCGTGCACCTGCAAAAGATGCAAAGGTATGTCGATCGTCTTCGCAAGTTAAATATTGACTTTGGGGAAGACATAGCAATCGACATGGTGCTTCACTCATTGCCTCCGTGTTACAACCAATTTAGGATGACCTACCACATGAACAAAGAAGAGGTCACCCTAAGTAAGCTCCAAGGTCTCCTTAGGGTTGCTGAGAGCAATCTCAAGGACAAGTCTGTTGCACCAACTCCCAATCCGCCCGCTGCTCCTGTTTTGGCCATTGGGCAAGGAAGAGGCAAGAAGAGAAAGGCTCCATCCAAGAGCCACCGCAAGGGAAAGTCCCGAGATGGTTCCTCCTCTAGTGGGACAAAAGTTGATCCCGCTAAGCCTACTTCTAATCGAAAGGAGTCAGAGTGCCACCATTGCCACAAAATAGGGCATTGGAAAAGAAGCTGCCCAGAGTACCTGCCAGCCATCAAGGAAGGAAAGATCAAGCCGTCTTTCGCAGGTATATACATACAATTAAATCTAATGATTCATCTCATGCTATTTCTTGGGTCCTCGATACCGGATATGGTTACCACATTTGTTCTGAATTGCGGGGACTAAGAAGAAATAGGGATGTGGAGCATGGAAGAATAAATCTAATCATGAGGAACAAAAGATCGTCGCCTGTGACCAGGATTGGAGTGTATTCTCTAGTGCTTAGGAATGGTTTATCTTTAGATTTGAACAATTGTTGCTATTCACCAGGAATGGCTAGAAACATCATTTCATTTCATGGTTTGTTTAGACAAGGTTTTAGATTTTCTTTTAATAATGAGAATGGTTCTATTTTGGCTTATCTAAATGGTGTTTTTTATTTTAAAGCTATACCATGTAATGGAATTTATGAAACTGTTATGATTGTTGATAACTTAGGAAATGATGTTTTATGCATGGGTTCTTCCAATAGTATGGATAGAGCATCCTTGTGGCATTGTCGTCTTGGACATTTCAACAAGAAGCGCATAGCCCAACTCCAAAAGGATGGAGTTTTGGAGTCATTTGACCTTAGGGAAGATGACACGTGCGAATCTCGTTTACTTGGAAAGATGACCAAGCCACCCTTCACTAGTACATGTGAAAGGGGTGAGGGTCTATTGGACCTAATACATACCGATGTATGTGGACTGTTTAGATCAACCACAAAGGATGGAAACCGCTTCTATGTGACTTTTACCGATAACTATAGTAGATATGGGTATATCTACTTAATCAAGAAAAAGTCAGAAACATTTGAAAAGTTCAAAGAGTTCAAGAATGAAGTGGAGAATCAATTGGGTAGGAAAATCAAGATGCTTCAATCCGATTGAGGAGGAGAGTACCTAAGTCTTGAATTCCACGACTATCTCAAGGAGTGTGGAATAGTTTCACAATTGACGCCACCTAGGACACCACAATTGAATGGTGTGGCAGAAAGGCGTAATCGAACCTTATTAGACATGGTCTGCTCTATGATGAGTTGTGCTTCACTATCTATCTCATTATGGGGGTATGCCTTAGAGACTGTCGCCCATATCCTTAACCGAGTCCCTACTAAGAAGGTTACCAAAACACTTCACGAGATGTGGACAGGGAAAGCTCCCTCGTTAGCACATATAAAGGTTTACGGTTGCGAGGCTTTCGTAAAACGAGATACTCACGACAAACTCGAACCTCGTAGTAAGCGATGTATTTTCATAGGCTACCCGCAGAAATCCTTTGGATATCTCTTCTATAGACCGAAGGATAATGTTTTCTTTGTTGCGAGGAGAGGAGTTTTCCAAGAGCAAGAACTCATAAGCCAAGGAGACAGTGGGAGGCAAATCGAGCTTGAAGAGATTCAAGATTCGATAGATGAAGGAACCTCTATCGCTGGCCTTCAACCCGAGGAGGAAACTCCGGTTGAACCAATTGATGAGTCCTTACCTCTTAGACGTTCCGAAAGAGTTAGAGTTCAACCCCAGTTATATGGTTTTCATATTACTACCGTACGGGACACATATATTATTGATAGTACACTAATAAATCTAGATGAACCTAATAGCTATAAGGAAGCCATGGCAGGCCCGAAGTCTGCAAAATGGAAATAGGCAATGGACAACAAGATACAATCCATGTATGACAACCAAGTTTGGAATTTGGTTGATAATGTGCCCGGACGTAAAACCGTTGGGTGCAAATGGATCTTCAAGAAGAAGATCGACGTGGATGGAAACGTACACACATATAAGGCGCGATTGGTTGCGAAGGGTTTTACTCAAACTCCCGGAGCTGACTATGATGAAACCTTCTCACCAGTTGCGAAGATAAAATCTATTAGAATGGTGCTAGCCATTGCCGCATTTCATGATTATGAGATTTGGCAAATGGATGTCAAAACCGCTTTCCTTAATGGGAAGTTGGCTGAGGATGTTTACATGGCTCAGCCAGAGGGTTTTGTTGATCTGAAGCATCCAAATAGAGTGTGTACGCTTGAGAAGTCCATTTATGGACTTAAGCAAGCATCTCGCAAATGGAATCTTTGCTTCGATGAGAAAGTCAAAGAGTTTGGATTTGTACGAAGTGAAGATGAATCATGTGTATATGTCAAATCCAGTGGGAGTATAGTTAGCTTTCTCGTTTTGTATGTCGATGACATAGTACTCATAGGAAACGACATCCCGACACTGCAGGAGATTATGTCCTGGCTCGGGAAGTGCTTCGCTATGAAGGACCTCAGAGAGGCTTCCTATATTCTGGGAATAAGGATAGTGAGAGAAAGAAGTAAGAGACTAATAGGACTTAGTCAGAACACTTACTTAGATAAGGCACTAAAACGTTTTAGTATGGAAAACTCAAAGAAGGGAGAATTACCGATACAATATAATGCCAAGTTGAGTAAGACTCAAAGTCCGAGCACCGAAGCCGAAATAGCAGAAATGAGTCGAGTACCATACGCTTCCGCAGTTGGCTCAATCATGTATGCTATGACTTGTACTCGCCCTGATGTAGCCTTTGCTTTGAGCATGGTTAGTAGATATCAAGGGAACCCTAGCAGAGCCCATTGGATTGCGGTGAAGAATATCCTTAAGTACCTTCAGAGGACCAAAGAATGGTTTTTGGTACTTGGAAGGAGTGATGACTTGAAGGTGCGAGGGTATAGTGATGCCAGCTTTCAGACCGACAGGTACAACTACCGTTCGCAGTCGGGCTGGGTCTTTACCCTGAATGGAGGAGC
Organism: Lactuca saligna; assembly: GCF_052625555.1. NCBI lineage: Eukaryota > Viridiplantae > Streptophyta > Magnoliopsida > Asterales > Asteraceae > Lactuca > Lactuca saligna. The sequence goes on from NC_136423.1 coordinate 182,802,272, forward strand.
AGTAACTTGGAAAAGTACCAAACAAGAGACCGTAGTTGATTCAACGTGCGAATCAGAGTACATCGCAGAGAGCGAAGCGTTGAAAGAGGCAATATGGTTAAAGAACTTCATTGGTGATCTTGGAGTTGTACCTACCATAAAGGAGCCCATGGAGATTTTTTGTGATAATGAAGGAGCGGTTGCCTTGACCAAGGAACCAAGGGATCATGATAGATCTCGACATATCGATAGAAAATATCGTCTTATAAGACATCGTGTAGAAGAAGGACAATTCGTGGTGAAGAGGATATTATCAGAAGATAACCCAGCAGATCCGCTTACGAAGGGACTGAGCAGGGTTAAGCACTTGCAACATGCTAGGAGCATTGGGTTGAAGGATGATATTAGTATAGATTAGATAGTGTTAGAAACGCGTGATAGATAAATGTAATTAACATTTGATGATTAAATAAAGGAGTATTATTTATGAGTAATGTTACTGTCTTATGTTAATTATTTAACTATTGTTTCACTTTGCATGTTTTGACTTCCAGAATAATTGAGTTTATTAAGAATAATCGAATTATTCAAATTGTCCACAATCGTTCATATGTTGGAAGTAGGTATGAATGAAGATTGTCATGAATTGGTGTGTAGATTGTCTAAATGGTATTAGACAAAGCAAAAGTTTGCTGCAACATTCATGAGTGCTTATGAACTAGTTTTGAGCATTGGAACAAACCCGCGCTTGCTGGAAGCACCTTATGGAATATGAAAAAAAGGGATGATCGCAAGACGATAATATTATATGGTATTAAAACCTAGATATATGATTTGTTATTTGTTAATTGGTTGTACATTGATGGTGCGAAACCGAATCAGTAACTTGATGTTATAAAACGCATTGTTGTGTATAGTTGGTTAATGAATAAGTAAATGCATATAAGTCGAAGTTTATCTATTACTTTTATCCTAAGAAGGTAAAAGCGATATCTCAGCCGCTCGATGATTTGATTTGACTTATGTGTCGGGCCCGGTCAGAACTGAATTGATGTGTTCGATTAAGTTCTATGTCAAATAAATCTGAAATCGAGAAACCAAATGCTAGACAATTGTTTCCATGAGAATGTCTGCATGATATCCATACAGAGGACTGTACGATCCCTTATCTAAAGGACAAGATTGATTAGATCAGAGTTTGACAACATCTTTGAGAGCTACGATTGCTAATCGGTGTATATAGTTACTAGACTTATCCAAGTGGGAGACTGTTGGAATATTGTCTAGGGCTGCAACTATATTTGGTAAATACTTGATCCGATTGAGCATGATCCTTTTGGGTTGCCTTCACCATAGCTACTTGATAGGATGATTTATAACGAGAGTTGAAATATTATATGGAATAATAATATTATTTGATTAATATAAGTCATAAATTAATTAGGAATTAATTTGGTGACTTAAAGAGATTAATTAAATAGAAGGGCTTAAACTGTTAAATGTGTGATAGTTATACTTTAGGCTATAATTCCTTATGGATAATATGGTGGACGATTTTATGGCTTAGGATAGACCTAAAATCGTCCAAGGGTTATCATGAAGGGATTAAGATTGCTTAGGGCTTAAGTTATCCAATTAGGGTTTAAAGGTAAAACCGTAGGAGCCTTACAAGTATAAATAGACCCTAGGGGTCATGGAAATCGGCACCCTTGTGTCTAAGGAAACCCTGGCCGATTTCTAAGTCCCTCCCCACTCTCTTAAATCATCCTCTTGCTAGTTGGTGTTTGTAATCCATTAGAGGAGTGACAATTGTGACTCTAAAGCTCCAAGAATAAGAAGATCAAATAAGTGATTCAAGGTAAACTTATAACTCTGATTTCTCTTTGTTATTATGCTAGAATAACCATTATAAGTCTTGGATTCATGCATTTTCAATTAGAGAAACCTAGATTTAAGCATTAGGGTTTGTATGTGCACATAGGAATGTTCATATAGCCAAAACCCATCAACCATGATATAAGTAAATATTTAATTTTTTTTACTATCAGTAAAAGAGAATAAGTAAATGCCCTGACTTGTGGGTGCTTAAATTAGTGAAATGCTCTTAACATGTTGTCTTTTAATTTGTAATATTGTTGTAATGTGATAATATAATGTTTAATTGTTTACTTTTCATGAAAAAAAAAAACTTAAGTATAAATTAACATATTTGTTTTTAACTACGGTAATTCAACCATGTTTTATGACTTGATCTTTCATCTCAAATCCTTTTATTCCAGATTTTTATGAAATGTTATTTATTGACTTCTTATTTCTAGGAGTTGATTTTGTGATATGGATTTAGGTTTAGTTTGTAGGTGTTCTTTATTTAATGTCATGAAAAATCTAGTTGCTTTATCATTTTCCTAAGCTATAGCCTATGATTTGTATCATTGTGCTTTAGCGATTTGTATAGGGCATGGATGGGATAAATTTTTAGTGGTTTTGGTGAATATGTGCTCAACATCCATAAAAGTCAATACGTTTTGTTGGTAAAAGTTGAATTTGTGCAGGCCTTATTATTAACCTTTTATGTTGATATTCATTTGATTTTGTGGAGGCGAATCTATTTATTAAGAAAGAAATCAAAGGGTCTGAATACAAGAAGGTGTCTATACTAATAATGGATGGTCAACCGCTACAAGATTCATCAGGAGCTATAAGTGTGTAATAATTAATTGGCCAATGACAGTAATCAATTACAAATCATATGTGATTTGTGTGAATTTGCATAATATTTTAGTAATTAATGGTAAGCAAGACTGTAAATGTGTAGTGATTCACATGTAAATCACAAGTGAATCATGAATTACATGTGATTCACATGTAATTCACATATGAATCACATTTAATTCACTTGTAAATCACATATGAATCACATGTGAATTACATGTGATTCACTAGTGAATTAAATGTGATTCACACGTAAATCACATATAATTCACATATGAATCATATGTGATTCACATGTAAATCACAAGATGAATAATATTTAATTCACTTGTAAATCACATATGAATCACATGTGAATTACATATGATTCACATGTAAATCACAAGTGAAATAAATGTGATTCACATGTAAATCACATGTAATTCGCATATGAATCACATGTAAATCACAAGTGAATCACATATGAATTACATGTGATTCACATGTAAATCACAAGTTAATCACATATAAATTACGTCTATATGTATACATGTATTTTGTTATCTTTTTAATTTTTTTTTTTTGTGAATTTTACATTTGAATATTAAAAGATACAGTTACATGGGAATATCAAATTATATAATCCCATGTGAATCTTATATGATATTATCACATATGAATCTTACATGATATACACATCATTTTTATGAGTATTCTTGCATTAATCATTTGTTTTAATCTTCTCGTAGATTTTGAAGAATTTGTGGAAAATATTGAAGATGTGAAAAGTGATAAATTGAAGAAAATATGAAAATCTTGACATGAAGAAATGATAAAACTTTGAATCTTTGTAGCATATTTTGTGTTTTTATTTTTATATTTTATTTTGTATCGAATAAAATACTTGCTATTGTCTTTATAAATTAGTAATAAAATTGAGTTTTTATGATTTACTTACGAACATTATAGTATAAGAAATTTTTATATATGTATTTGAAAAAATATGCATCTATGCATTTAAAACGTTAATTTTTTGGTTAAAAAGTTAAAGATTTTTTTTTAAATATTCCAGTTATTTTTAATTTATTTTTTTTTACAAATTTATTGTTTTTAGAAAAAGTTGCAGCTTTCTAAAAAAATTGAAAACTTGATTTTTTTAAAAAAAATCGAAAATTATTATCATCAGCGTAGCTGGAATGACTCACCGGGCCTTCAACCTATGTGGACCGTTCTTTGGGCCTTCGGCCTGACTGGTACGCCTCTCAGGCCTGTAGTCTATCCAGGACGGCCTGGGTCTCTTGGCCTTCAGTCTACATTGGTCCGCCTCAACCAATCCACACACAAGATGTTGACATATACATAACAGATACACATATATAACCAATCAACAAACAATTAGATAAATCTTACAGATCACTAAGCATAACATCATCCTATATATACTAGGATACCGATCTAACATATCACTACAACACGATAACATACTATCACATAACATGATATCTAATCTAATCGGTCGGCCTTGGTGCCTTCGGTGTACAGTGATGAAAAACTCACCTCACAAATTGGAAAAAAGTTGATGAGGTATTGACTCCGAATCTCAGCTCTAATCGACACCTATTCCAACCAAATGAACAATCTCAATCAAAAACCCAAAATACCCTTAAGGTCAAAGCTGGTCAAGGTCAAAGTCAAACTGGTCAAACCAATTGAGTCAACCAAGTAATCCATCCGAGTCAACTCAGCCAAGTCACCACAGAGTGAGTACACGGGGCGTACTCCGAAGGTACGTTGGGCGTACTATCATGTTGACCACCATCGAGGTGGTTGACCTCATATGCACGGCGTACTCTAGGTACGCGAGGCGTACTCCTATAAGCTCAAAATCTCAATAAGTTCTTAATGACTTAAGCACTCACGTCTATTTTTTTTAGATCCATGGCTAAAATACCCTCAAGAGTCATAAAGTTTCCAACTTTATGACTTTTCATGTCCATTAAGTGCTTAACTCAACTTCTTAATCCATTAAGACCTTCTAAATGATTCATGGAGCAACACCAACCACTTGGAATCCATTTTTATGACTCAAGACCCTTCTAAGAGTATGAAAGGACAACTTAATGGGTCAAGAACATGCTATATTCATGAATCATCATTTTGGGACCAAAAAGTGACTTTAAAGAGCAAAACCCAAGATCTAGAAGATTGAGTGGTAAAGATGCAAGGTTTATACCTTCATGATGTGTGCAAAAAGCTACCTACTAGTTTTAAATTTATAACCTAACTAACTTAACAAACTAAAATGCACCTAGGCAGTATACCTAGTTGAATTATAAAATAGTTTGGGTAAGTCGGGTGTCAATCACAGGGAACGGTTTTAACTAATTAATTTACCTACTATTAAATTAACCTAATTTCCTAGCAAAGTGGTGGTTTTATCTAATTTTGCAAGTTTAGATTAACTTAATTCTTAAGAGAAATTTAATCAATAAACAAAACACTTCAGTTAGTTCGAATCCACTTTCCCTCAATGGTTTATAAATTAATTATAACTACTCTTGTTGGCTACCAATTAAAACATTATTAGCTATTTAGTTCTAAATTTACTAATTATCAATTAATTCATGTAAGTCTATGTATTGTCACACATTAGTTAACACATAATCAATTATTAAATAGAATTGGAGCTATGTAAGATTGATTTAAGAAACGCAAATTATGGTCATAACATGAGTTCTCTAGCACAGTCTAATTTAATAATTCAATTCTTTTGCTAAGATTGGTTCGATCTTAGCTCTAATAACCTAATGTTCACTAGATTACTAGGTGTTCCAATTCATGCAGAATAATGGTCATCAACTGTAACACTAAAAAATTTAAGCTAAATTTAAACTTTCAAAAACACGTCAAATTCATCAAAACATTACAACTTTGTTTTCAAAATACATTTATATCAGAGTTATCCCAGAAACATAACACAATAGGAGGAGTTGTACGATCATGCCTTCGCCTTGCCGCGATCCCCTGAGGTACCTGAAACAATAAACTGAAACTGTAAGCCCGAGAGCTTAGTGAGTTACCCCCAAAATACCAATACACATACAGTCCACATAACCCTATCACACCTTAACATATCATAACAACTATGCAGAACATCATATAACGGGTCCACAACTTTACAAACTGGAATACCCCTGGGCCCATAGTGTGAGTCTGGAATGCCTACCGGGCCCTCAGCGCACATATGGAATGCCACCAGGCCCTTAGTACGAGTCTGGAATGCCTACCGAGCACTCAGCTTGTATCTGGAATACCCCCAAGTCCTCAGTATGAGTCTGGAATGCCTACCGGGCCCTCAGCTCATATCTAGAATACTCTAGGGTTTGTTGGCTACCGCACGGAGCAATACAACCTCAACCCATCCCACATAACATATCACATGAAACAGATAATGCACATACAGGAAATCAATCAGTATCACAGGTAGTCCTACAGTCCTACCCTCAGGCGTATCAAACTAGCATGCATAACTAACTCCGACTCAACATAATACAACTACTAGGATATCATATCCAGTAGGTTGGCCTTGGCGCCTTAGACCCCTTAGTATAGTGAAGATAACTCACCTTGCAACTGCTGACTGAAAAGATAAGATCACGCTGCTCCAACCTCCAACACGAACTCCACCCCTGATAAGGCCGAAAGACTAAACCCCATAAATACCAAAAAATACCAAAATGCCCTTAGAAGTCAACTGGTCAACTCTTGGTCAAAGTCAAAGTCAAAGTCAACCTTCTAGCTGACTCTACTCGTCGAGTCAGCCCGCTGACTCGCCGAGTCCCCCAACACTGAAAAGATCCATCTCAACTCAGTGAGTCATCCCTTGACTCACCGATTCTTAGCTTAACCAGGAAAGGTTAGGACCTCATGACCATACTCGCCAAGTCCCAGAACTGACTCGCCGAGTCCAAGGCTATCTTCAACCAACTCGCCGAGTTGTTCTTCCAACTCACCGAGTTCCTGCCCACCTTCAAGCAACTCGCTGAGTACACCCTTGTGACTCGCCGAGTACCACTAGCTCTTAACCCATACAGAAGCCTTCCAAGCCATGCAATCGATCCAAAACGTAGATGTACACTTCTACAACCCTTCCATCACGTAAAGTGGCAAACTTTATGTGAATCCAAAGAGATCTAGGCATTTTACACTCTAGGGCTAGGGTTTGGGACAAGATGACTTCACTAAACACTCAAGAACAGGCACTTTAATGCACTCTAGACCTTCTCCATTCCATATCTGAGGTAGCAACCTCAGATCTAACCTTCAAACTCGAAATACCACAAGCTAAACTTTTCACACATTCCAAAATGATGAATCTAGATGAATAACAGCCCAAGAAACGAAGTAATACCTCAAAAGGAAACCCCAACAGAAGAGAAATCCGATTCTTAGCAAAGCCCGTTTCTCCAAGCCTCCTATCTCCCCAAGATCTCCTCCAAAATCTCTTCTCCAAGGTTCCAATGCCCTCAATTCACTCACAAACACACCTTAGGGTTTTCTGGACTTCAAGAGAGGGTAAAGAGGCTGGGGAGAGGGTATAATGTCCTTTATATAGGGCTCATCCTCCGAAATTAGGGTTTTCTTCACTCAGCGCCTACTCGCCGAGTCCAGCCTTGGACTCACCGAGTTGACCACTTAACACACGACCTGAGTCGCGACCCTACTCGCTGAGTCCACCCATGGACTCGCCGAGTTGCCCTTTTATATTTACACTTTGAACTCTGAACTTGCACTCCTGGACTCGGGATGTTACATCAACTACACAGAATAAGATATTAAATAAATCTAATTATCAGATTAAACATACTAGGTAAACCAATCAAACACAAGACATAACCAACAAGCAAAGTCTAGATTAATTAAATAAAACCATGAGTTCTAGCTTCATCTAGCTAACAGAAGCAACTAGATTTAGCTGGACATGCTAACAAATAAACATAAACAAACCATAGTTTTAGTCATGTTTTGAATGTATGAAACTATTAAGTTATGTATGAACTCTTCCTTCTTCCTTGGTATGTAAACCAATTTCCAGATCTTTTCTCCTTCAGATTTTCGACTCCATAAGCTCTCCATATCAGCCAAAAGTTTTTCAATTCGTAGGGAACAAGCCCTATTTATTTTTCTGAAATTCCCGTACTCACGTCGTGAGCAAGTAAGCCTCACATCGTGAATATAGTAGATATCTGTGTTTGACAAGGAGTCTGATCCGCGATGCTTATCTTATGGAATATTCGTACGCACGTCGTGAATAGATATGTCTCACGACGTGAGTGTAGTTGATTACGTAGGTTTCTTTTTCTTTTATTCTCCAAGCCTCCAAAGGTCCAATCTTTGTTGATTTTAGTTCTCCAAAAATGCTTCTATTTGGCTGCAAAGTACAGTTAAAGCTTATAAGTATCATTATTCAATGAAAATAACCAAAATTTGTATAAAAATATAAGTAAATATTGCCTAAAAACATGTATAAATATGGCCATATCAAATACCCCACACTTATTCTTTGCTTGCCCTCAAGCAAATCTAATTATTTTAAGCTCAAATTCTTATCAATAACATCACACAGAACAATCCTTTTCAAGCTCAGCCATTATGTCGAGACCGCAACGCATGCATTTGTGTCTAAAATTCTCCTAAAGACCCCCTAATTCTAAATACGTACAATCCTCATAAACACTCACACACTTATTCTGAACAACGCTCATTTTATGCATCCCTCCGAATTCATCTGTAGAAAACTTCCTAACCTCAAGGTATTTTTGATCAAGCAACCCAAGCATACATAATCTAGAAAACTACAAATTTTCGATACCACTATAAAGCTTATTTGGAATTCTTCACTTCTTTGAGAAATTGATCTTCGATTTCTTGAATTCACCACCTTCTTGTTTGATTTTCGGTATCTTCAACTTTTGAATTTCTTCAGAATTTTGATCTTTTGATCTTCACTTGATTGCTCCAAAATTCTTACAACTTTTCTTGTAATTCTTTCTTCCTCTGTCTCTCTCTCTCTCTCTCTCTCTCTCTCTCTCTCTCTCTCTTAAAAAAACATGTATCTCCTTTTTTTCTTTTCATTCAATACCTACATGCTGAAACAAGGGCACTCAACTTCAACCTTTATTGGTTAAAGATATTAGTTTTCCTGAATACATTTATGGTACACGATGCTAATCATATTGCGATCCTCAAACTAAGTGAGGTTGTGTTTTTGTTCCATGATTTCACTAGAATAAAGGGGGCCACAAATGCACTAGAACGTATATTGGCTCAACTAAACATTTGAGCTCTCATCGAACCATCCCATACAACACTAGCAACTTAGCTTCAAGTTATTATTACTAGATTAATTTTTATTTCAAATCTATTAAAAAGTTTAAACTTTTAAAATTTCCCTAATTCTAGCAATTTACTTTTTCGACCCCCTACCCCATGCTTATTACATACAATGCCCTCATTGTATGCATAAAATAATTTAAAAGCAATAAAAGGGAGAAAAAGGAACAGAATCCCCTGGGATAGTAGTGGCAAGATCGAACTCCAAATGTGTGGTAAAATTGGGCATCTTGAATATAGACTCTTCTAAATAGGAGCTTGGATCTTGATCACGAGAGATATGTAATGTGCCGGCAAAATATGGAATCAAGCCTAGGTCTTCAACAAATGCGGTGCAAATCTCCAAAGCATGAAGAACATTGTGGGAAAGCATATGCCACATCACATGGTAGAGTAAATAAGCCATAATAATCTTCATAACAACCCCAAGAAGAATATTGGTGACCCATGAAATAATATGTGTCAATGGTCTCCATTATATATAAATATTAGATTCACGATGTGAGTGTAATAATCGTCACATCGTGAGGTCGCTAAAACATGAATTCTTGGAACCATTAAAACTCGCTCGGGTTGCACGCTTGGTTGTTCTTCACCATCATCATCGGAGTGCACGATCCCCCTATGTGTCCTATAGTTCCTCACCACCCTCATAGTCTCGAAATAACCCAAGGAAAACTCATTCCACTACATGCAAGTCAAGGACCTCATGATGTCGGGAATTATCATACCATAGGACCGGGCCAAATAGGTGATGAAATGTCCTCCACAAATCGGGCTCCCAGGGCAGGAACTAACGGAATACTCCGCCAAGTAGCGGGCCAAAAAGTACGGGATGTTACAACACACTCCCGACTTCAGAATAGCCCATAAGAAAAACAAAATTCAACATTGTAACTTTGTCTCCATGGCGCTTGTGGTGGATGGAAAAAGTAATGAGCTGGTGAATAAGACAGTGAATGGGTGACTTGATACTACTTTCCGGTGACACACCGGAGTTGAACACTCCCGATGCGATATTGCTCCAAAATTCAAGCCCCGATGCTTCTCCCTCATAATCTCGGGTAGCCTCTCGCAAAAACATAATGAACTCGGTAGTCATGGCCTCATGGGCCTCATACAAACCCATTATCCATGAGAACTCAACCAAGCTACACTCCCGGTATTGTCCACCTAAACGGAAAACCAAGGCTTGTGGATAAGTGGGATCTAGGAAATTCTCATGAAATGCCACAATAGAGAAAATTTCCACACATATCTGCTTATAAACCCGTTCCCGGATAGCAAAAAGATTGTTTCATCCCTTGCATGTGAAAGAGTACCTGTTCCCCACAAATAATTTTGTAAGAAATGGGGTTAACCGGTCAATAATTCTAACATCCCTCAACATTTTCCAATTCACAGTCGGGGCGACAACGAACTCACGCTTATGTAACCACCCCAGATGGTTGTTATAACAAGTAAGAACATCCCACGACACATTCATTGGGAACACATAAAATGGGTGCAAGCTACCCAACCCAACTGGAATCTATCGCCTAAGATCCATTTCCTGCAAAACAAGAAACAGCACAAACCAAAATAGAAAAATATCCAACACATTAGAATTAAACAACATAAGGTCCACCATGCCCAGAATTCACGTCGTGAATTCCTAAGAACTCACATTGTGAATTTGACAGTGCAAGTTAGAATCGTTCATGCAGTGTATAATTTGATCCAATAAAATGGTTGGGGTTTACTCCTATAACAATCCTAAGCGTAATCCAGTCACATGCAATAGTTATAACATGAATTTTAGGGCAACATTTCAACAATTTACTAAACACAAACCCTATCCCTATATTGAACAATTAAAGTAAAAATTAACCATTAAAATCAAGAAATCAATACCTTAGAGTGTAGATGGCGTAAGCTAAAATGGAATATTGAGTTCTATATGGCCACAATCGGAATGGGGGGACTGGGAGAAATAGCCTCACTTCATGGGAATGTAGAAGTGATTAGGTCAAAGTGGGTTCTGGTCCTTTATATGTGGTCCCGTGTAATTCAACATACACGTCGTGAGTTTTTAATGAATCACGTCATGAGGCATCTTGGGCTATGTAGTTGGGCCATCCAATTAATCATCAAGTGGAATTATATACTTAGTGGGGTAACATAAAAATGGTTCGTAAGTCCTTCTGGACTCACGTCGTGAGGCATATGCACTCACGTCGTGAATTCTATCTGATCAAATATCCAATTAATAAATCCAAATTTTTTATTAACTATAAATCTTAATTACTTACCACTTAATTCAAGGACCATACACTTAATGTTTTTTTTACCATTCATAAAATTACTTAGATGATGAGACGATTGATTTTCCTAAAACTAGAATTCAAAAACTAAAAGGAAAAGAAAATTCAAACCGGGCTCGGGTTGCCTCCCGAGAAGCGCTTCTTTTTGAAGGTGTCGTGAGCTAGACTCTGTTCCTCCTTATGTTGAGTCGTCCAAAGAGTCCATCACCAACTGAACTTTCTGCTCCTTCCATCGCCTTTTGTAATCTTGAACTCGTCTAATGTATGTTTTTTTTTTGAGTTTTCCTTCTTAGCTTTTTTCTCGTCTACATCGAGCTTGCGTTTGGTCCCCTTATATTCCAATTTTGCTTCATAGTTTTAAAGCTCCATAGGAATATTCTCTTCTCTCACAACTGGACTCATCGATTTAGAAGTAATCTCATCCTCATCACTTGATAAATCATCACTTTCTTTGCTTACCCAAGAAGTTGGTTTTGTATAACAATTACCTCAACTAAAAATGGGGTGGATGCTCTTGGTTTTTTTCGTTTGACTTGTTGAATTGTCTTAATTTCTTCCTCCATGAGTTTTTCTAATTCTCCAAGTTCATCTTCTTCATCAATGTTGAAGACTTTACCTTGAACATCACTCCTTTGGAAACCATCTTCTACTCCAAAAGTTTCCTCTTCATCTCCAACCCTCAAAGTGAGCTTGGACTCGTGAATATCAACCAAGGTACCAGTAGTATTTAGTAAGGGGCGACCAAGAATAACTGGGAGATCGGGATATTCTTTCATGTCCAAAACCACAAAATCAATTGGAAAAACAAAGTTCCCAAGTTTTACTAAGATGTCGTCTATAATTCCAAAAAGAGCTCCATAGTGGTATCAAAAAAATTGTAATTATCTAGATTATGTATGCTTGGGTTACTCAACCAATAATACCTTGAGGTTAGGAGGTTTTCTGCTGATGGATTCGGAGGGATGCATAAAATGAGCATTGTTTGGAAAAAGTGAGTGAATGTTTATGAGGATTGTGAGTATTTAGAGTATGGGGGGTTCCTTAGGAAAATTTTAGACACATATGCATGTGTTGCGGTCTTGGTATAATAGCTGGGTTCGATTGGAGTTGTCTTATGGAATATTAGTGTACTAAAATTCAGTTTTGCTTGGGGGCAAGCAAAAGTCAAGTGTGAGGTATTTTGATATGGGCATATTTAGTTATAAAATTCATGCATTATCTTAATACTTTATGGTGTCTTTGTCTCATTTAATGAAAAAAAGGTGCTTAATTAGTTTATAATTACATTTTTCAGCAACAATGACATGCTCGGATGGAAAAGGAAGCGGAACTAGCGATCGGAAGCCTGGATCTTGGATTTTGAAGAAAGAAGGATGTTGCTGGACAACTTGACCCCTCTTCAGTGTTTTGACCATATATCATGAAACGTAACTCCGATTGATGAGATTCAAAATGTTCTGAAAACTAGACACAATTTTGGTTGACTTTCATGTTTTGAGAAAATGCTAATTCTAAACGGACTCGACGAGTAAGCCATAAACTCAACGAGTGACTTCGAACTTTTGCGATTCTGGATGCGTTGACTTGCTGTACACGGGTTTTAAGTGACGGACTCGCCGAGTAGCCCCTGTTTTGTGAAAATCTATATAAAGGGGCTTTCAGATCGATACCCGAGGAGAGAGGTGAACCCTTGGAGATCAATTGTCGACAAAAGGTGTTGTTGGAGCGCGGGAAGCTAAAGAATCAACTCTACATTCAATTTTAAAGAGAATCAAGTCAAAATCAAGTTTACTCTTACCTAATCTCTTGTTTGAACTATGATTTTACCAATTAATTTTATTTTTGAGCTTGTTTATGTTGTAATCATGAGCTAAAACTCATAACTTCTGTTTAGGTAGATGAATTTGTGAACATGGATTGATTATTTGATTAGGATTAATTTTAATTGGTGATTATGTTTTATTAAGCTTGTTAAAGAACCTTATGTGTTAATAAGAACTATTATTCTGTTAATAAATCATTAATTAAGTTGTATAACATCTCTTAGTTATTAATTTCATATGATTTATTGTGACCACATAATTGTATGTCTAGGAATAGCGAATGTGAAACTAGAATTAACTAGAAGATAGGTAAGTTAATGTGTGAGCTTGTTTGATGAACGTCAACAAGAGGTTAATTCAAGGGCCAATTTAATTAACCATTACAAGTCTTATTTAACCCCAATAACTAGGAAATCCGTTAATTTAGACAACTGGACACTGCTTGAGTTAATTTGTTTCCTAAGGATTAGTAATAGCGAACGTCAAACTAATCATCTTAGTCGGTAGCCAATGAAGAATTAATCCGATACATTGAAATCATCCATGGGAACAAATGAGTCGAACTTAAGCAGAAGTCCTCTTTGTTATTGAATTTAGTTGATTTTTATTTGCTTAACTCTTAGTTTCTTAGTTTAAGTTTTAGTTAATTGTTTAAGTTTCTAGTCTTGCAAAACTAGAGAAAACCCCCTTTTTATTACTTGTTTTATTTAGATAATATTAGCATTTATTTTAATTGTTTACCGTTCCCTGTGTTCGATACCCTACTTGCTTGAACTATATTACTAATCGATAGGTACACTGCCTTTCGTGGGTTTATTTTGGGTCTAAGGTAGTAGGATTAAAACTAGTTCGTTTCACACACATCAAGTTTTTGGCGCCGTTGCCGGGGAACGGTTCTAAATAGTTAATTTTATTTGCTAATTGTTATCATATTTTTTTTATTTTATTTGTTGATTAATTTTTTATATAGTTTAATTTTTATTTTTATTTTTATTCTTTTATTTTATTTTTTATTTTCCAAATCTCGATGCTTTTGATGCTTTTCTTGAGGAAGTAGTGCAGGAAATTAAGCAAGAAGATGAGGAGTATGACTTAGATGATGATTTGAAGAAATCTGGAAGATGGTTAGATAACTTATTGGCTAATGAACAAGAGCAATCTGAGTCACAAGAGCTAAATTTACTAGATGAAGAATTTAATCGAGAAAAAGATTTGGAGGAGCTGGAAGGGTTGCTGAAAGAAGGGTCAGATGAAGAACAAGAACAAGCTGAATTGAAGGAACCAAGCTGTGGTTTGAATATTACCACGACATGGCCCCCTGTATTTCCGGTTTGTGTTTCGAAGCATGGGGTGACGATTCCAACTTTGGAGAAAGTTTTGAAGTGCGATCCATTTATGATTAGTATCCAACCGGTTCCAACCTTTGTCAAGATTGTTGGGTTTCATGAATTCGAGCTTGTTTGGCCAATTTTAGAAGAAACGAGCCAAATTTTACAGATTGGTCAAAAGAAAATATTTAATGCAATGGATGGAATGACATTGATTTTATTAGATGTTTATTAAGTTGGGAGTCCAACTAAAGACTCGCACAAAAAGAAGCGCTTGCGGGAGGCAACCCATCATTAGAGTTTGGTTTTCTTTTTCTTTCTAAACTTCTAGTATTTAGGGATAATTTAGGATTTTTATTTTGATTTATTTTTGTTATTACTTGGTATTTGTTTTTGATCTTTTCAGAATATATGGTGAAGGATAGAATGAACGAATAAAGCATGAGGAAATAAAGTGAGGGGTCAAGTCGTAGATGAGAAGATTAGAAGATTTGAGTGATTTTATAAGTCCGATGGTTTTAACGGTTAAAAAGGAGTTTCGTCACTGAAGAATATAAGGAGGTGTGTTACCTTAATATCCTCTTTGACCTGAAAAACAGACCCAAGGCAAAAAGAAGAATTTGCACGATCAAATCCGAAAACTTGTCGAGTGCACCCTTATAAGTCGACGAGTTCCAGCGAAAATTCACGATTTCTGCCCATATGACGATTCAACTCGGAGAGTTTCCACATAAAAGTCGACGAGTTGCTCATTCTTTTATGTTTGAGTCGACGATTTGATTCAATTCAAGGTGGCACTTGGCCATATTTTTGAAGACCATTTCTAGGCGATTCCAAGATAACTTTTCCCACATATTTAGAGTTGACGCCGCACACGAGACTTGACGCCCAAGGCATGGATGCGCTGTTCCCATGCCAAAGTCAGCTTAAGTTGGTGCTTTACATGAAGAAGTTCAACCTCACAACTACTATCCCTGGGGAGTTTGTTCCAATTCCCTTTTTATTTTATTCTTCTTTATCATGAATAATATGCAATGGGGACATTGCATAAATTAAGTGTGGGGTAGGGGGTTGGTTATGTTAGTTGAAATTTTAGTTAATTTTTGATAAATTTTGAAATTGCTAGGGTTAATTTAGAAAATTTTGGTAAAACAACTAGTAATCTATGCTAGTATTATGTTGATGATTGCATGAAAACTCAAATGTTTAGTTGAGCCTATATACGTTCTAGTGCATTTGTCGCTTCCTTATTCTAGTGAAATCATGGAACAAAAAACACAACCTCGCTTAGTTTAAGGGATGCAATATGTTTAGCATCGTGTACCAGAAAAGTATCCAGGAAAATTTTATCTTTAACCAATAAAGGTTGAAGTTGAATGCCCCTGCTTAAGCATGTAGGATTTGAGTGAAAAAAAATAAAAAGAAAAAAAAGTGAGTTACATGTTAAAAAAAGAGAGAGAATTACAAGAAAAAATTGTAAGAATTTTGGAGCAGTTAAAGTGAAGATCAAAAGACTAAAGTTCTAAAGAAATTCAAAAAGTTGAAGATACCAAAAATCAATCAAAAAGGTGGTGAATTCAAAGAAGTCAAGATCAAATTATCAAAGAAGTGAAGAATTCCAAAAAGAGCTCCATAGTGGTATATAAAAAATAGTAATTATGTAGATTATGTATGCTTGGGTTGCTCAACCAAAAATACCTTGAGGTTAGGAGGTTTTCTGCGGATGCTTTCGGAGCAATGCATAAAATGAGCATTGTTCGGAAAAAGTGAGCGAATGTTTATGAGGATTGTGAGTATTTAGAGTATGGGGGTTCCTTAGGAAAATTTTAGACACAAATGCATGCGTTGCGGCCTTGGCATAATGGTTGGGTTCGATTGGAGTTGTCTTACTGGATATTAGTGTACTAAAATTCAGTTTTGCTTGGGGACAAGAAAAAGTCAAGTGTGGGGTATTTTGATATGGGCATATTTAGTTATAAAATTCATGCATTATCTTAATACTTTATGTTGTTTTTGTCTCATTTAATGAACAAAAGGTGCTTAATTACTTTATAATTTCATTTTTCAGCAACAATGACATGCTCGGATGGAAAAGGAAGCGGAATTAGCGATTGGAAGCTTGGATCTTGGATTTTGAAGAAAGAAGGATGTTGCTGGACAGCTTGACCCCTCGTCAGTGTTTTGGCCATATCTCATGAAACGTAACTCCGAACGACTTTCGTGTTTTGAGAAAATGCTGATTCCAAACGGACTCGACGAGTAGGCCATAAACTCGACGAGTCACTTCGAACTTTTGCGATTCTAGACACGCTGACTTGCCGTACATAGGTTTTAAGTGACGGACTTGCTGAGTAGTTCATTGGACTCACCGAGTAGCCCCTGTTTTGTGAAACTCTATATAAAGGGGCTTTCAGATCGATACCCGAAGAGAGAGGTGAACCCTTGGAGGCCAATTGTCGACTAAAGGTGTTGCTGGAGCGTAGGAAGCTAAGGAATCAACTCTATATTAAATTTTAAAGAGAATCAAGTCAAAATCAAGTTTACACTTACCTAATCTCTTGTTTGAACTATGTTTTTACCAATTAATTTTGTTTTTGAGCTTGTTTATGTTGTAATCATGAGCTAAAACTCATAACTTCTGTTTAGGTAGATGAATTTGTGAACATGGATTGATTATTTGATTAGGATTAATTTTAATTGGTGATTATGTTTTATTAAGCTTGTTAAAGCACCTTATGTGTTAATAAGAACTATTCTTCTATTAATAAATAAATCAGTAATTAAGTTGTATAACATCTCTTAGTTATTAATTTCGTATGATTTATTGTGACCACATAGTTGTATGTCTAGGAATAGCGAATGTGAAACTAGAATTAACTAGAAGATAGGTAAGTTAATGTGTGAGCTTGTTTGATGAACATCAGTAAGAGGTTAATTGAAGGGCCAATTTAATTAACCATTAAAAGTCTTATTTAACCAGAATCAATAACTAGGAAATCCGTTAATTTAGACAACTGGACACTACTTGAGTTAATTTGTTTCCTAAGGATTAGTAATAGCGAACGTGAAACTAATCATCTTAGTTGGTAGCCAATGAAGAATTTTTCCGATACATTGAAATCATCCATGGGAACAAATGAGTCGAACCTAAACAGAAGTCCTCTTTGTTATTGAATTTAGTTGATTTTTATTTGCTTAGCTCTTAGTTTCTTAGTTTAAGTTTTAGTTAATTGTTTAAGTTTCTAGTCTTGCAAAACTGGAGAAAACCCCCTTTTTATTACTTGTTTTATTTAGATAATATTAGCATTTATTTTAATTGTTTACTATTCCCTGTGTTCGATACCCTACTTGCTTGAACTATATTACTAATCGATAGGTACACTGCCTTTCGTGTGTTTATTTTGTGTCTAAGTTGGTAGGATTAAAACTAGTTCGTTTGACACACGTCATCAAGTGTCCAGGATCTCCCATCTTCTTAGGTAACTCTCCCAAAAGTTCTTTTGAGCTTTGCTCGCTTAGAATCACCTTGGAATTTTTCTTCAATTATTGACGAGTATCCATCAAGTCTTGTAGGAACTTTACGTAATTGGGAACATTATATAATGACTCAATAAAAGGAGTATTTATTGGAATACCCTTCACATGCTTTATAAACTCTACATTCTCCGATTCCAGTGGACTATGATTAGTTCGAGATGGAAACGGTAAGGGTGGATGATAAACCAGAACACTTTATGAAGTTTTCTATTCAGAGCAATCCCACGTCGTGAGCATAGCGGGCTCACGTCGTGAGTTTGGTGTTTCAGCAATAATATTATTTTCGATTTTTGACTTCTGTTGTTTTGGTTCGATTGGTTTTGGCTCATCCTCTAATGCTTCTAAGAACTCAGAAATGGCCTCTTCTTCAGTCTTGATCATCATAACATGGGATTGAGTCTTCTTATCAGGGAATTGTGAAGATAATTTTTTGTTCACCAAAGTTGTTAGTTGACCAAGTTGAGCTTCGAGATTGTGGATTGATGCTTGATGATTTCTTAGTAGGGCTTGTTGGTTAATCATCATGGCTTGTTGATCTTTCATCATCTTCAATTGATCTTTTAGTGTTGCATCAATATCATTATTCCTTTTCTCAAAAACTTCCATGAAGTGAAGTAGCATGTTTTCTAAGTCAACAATCTTCTCAGTTGGTGTTTACTCTTTTGGTAGAACCCTCGTCCTGTATGCCTATATTTTTCTTCCTTTTGCTTCTTGTATTCATCATATGGTAGCCACTCCCTCTTTGGTTTTCTCTAGTCTTCATCATATTTATCCCCACTCGAGTAGCAAACTTGAGCTCTTCTGTTCCCATTATCATCTAAGTGGCAATCTTTGGTCAAGTGTGGACCATTGCACCACTCACATCCAACCCTTATAACATGTATTGTCTTGTCCATCTTTTTCATCCTCCTATCCATAGTATCAAGCATGGCTATTACAACAACGATGTCTATAGATTTTCCACCCATTCTTCCTTTAACTTCATCTAGCCTTGGATTGTGGCACTCACGAGAATGCTTTGCAAATTCTTCAACCAACTATTTGACATCCCCTAGATTTTTCTTAGCTAGTGGTTCTTGAGAATCATGGAGCCGCCTTGTCATGACATTAACACCATCATAAAATATTGAGACTTCTTGCTGTATGTTAAGGTCATTTTGAGGACAATTTCTTAATAAACCTTTGTAGCGCTCCCATGCCTCATAAAGTGACTCACCCGGATTTTGCTCAAAATTAGCTATTGCCTTCTTGAGTTTAGCTATCTTGGAAGTTGGGAAAAAATGTTCTAAAAATTGGTCGCGTATTTCAGCCTAAGTAGTTATTGCACCAGGTGGAAGTACCTTCAGCCAGTCTTTTGCAGCTCCTTTAAAAGTGACTGGTAGCATCCTTAGCAAGACTGTCTCTCTATGAACATTTGGGACATTGAAATAATCCGCTATGTCATTAACTTCATCCTAATGCTTGTAAGCATCCTCATGATCCTTTCCAGAAAATGGTAGATCCTTAAGTGCAGTAAGGATGTGTCCCTTCAGCTCAAATGTAGAAGTTGCTGGAATTGCAGGTTGTACTAGATCAAGACCAACATTATCTCTAATTCGCTTCTTGTAAGCTCCCATGGACGTATTCACAATGTTCTCAATCTCGTTTTTTGGCTCGTCTTCAGTTTCACTTCTATGTAGTTTGAAATCTGGGTCAGTTTCGTACTTGGATTCTTGTGGGTTAGATTTTTGATCAAAGATTTCAAACCTTGATGATGTACTAGATTCTCCTACTTTCTTTCCTAACTCCTTTCCAAAGACTAACTTTAGATCTTTGAAAGGCGACTTCATTGGTATTTGGTTCACTCATGCATTCTTATCTGTCTTCTTGTGAAAGGCCGACTCTGGATTTTCAAGTGGTGGCACCAAAGGTGTGTTGGAACCTCTGGTCATGAACTACTGCAAAGAAAAACAAAAAAACGTAAAACTAAACTAAAATAGAAAAACAAAGAAAAAACAGGAAATGACTGTATTCACATTGTGAGGCTTAAAAGCTCACGTCGTGAGCTCAGTACCAGAAGAAAACTAAACTGAATAATAACTTTTTGTAGGTTTTACCCTACAAAAAGGATCGATTAATTTAAAGCAAATAAATAAACAATTTAATAAGTCGTTCCCCGACAACGACATCAAAAACTTGATGTGTGCAAATAGCTACCTACTAGTTTTAAATTTATAACTTAACTAACTTAACTAACTAAAATGCACCTAGGCAGTGTACCTAGTCGAATTATAGAATAGTTTGGGTAAGTCGGGTGTCGATAATAGGGAACAGTTTTAACTCATTAATTTACCTACTATTAAATTAACCTAATTTCCTAGCAAAGTGGTGGTTTTATCTAAATTTTCAAGTTTAGATTAACTTAATTCTTAACACAAAATCAGTCAATAAACAAAACACTTATGTTAGTTCAAATCCATTTTCCCTTAATGGTTTATAAATTAATGATAGCTACTCTTGTTGGCTACCAAAACAAAACATTATTAGCAATTTACTTCTAAATTTACTAATTATCAATTAATTCATGTAAGTCTGTGTATGGTCACACATAAGTTAACACATAATCAATTATTAAATAGAATTGGACCTATGTAAGATTGATTTAACAAACACAAATTATGGTCATAACATGAGTTCTCTAGCACATTCCAACTTAATAATTCAATTCTTTAGCTCAGATTGGTTCGATCTTAGCTCTAATAACCTAATGTTCACTAGATTAGTAGGTGTTCCAATTCATGCAGGATAATGGTCATCAACTACACAGAATAACATATTAAATAAATCTAATTATCAAATTAAACATACTAGGTAAACCAATCAAACACAAGAGATAACCAACAAGCAAGATCTAGATTAATTAAATAAAACCATGAGTTCTAGCTTTATCTAGCTAACATAAGCAGCTAGATTTAGCTGGACATGCTAACAAATAAACATAAACAAACCATAGTTTTAGTCATGTTTTGAATGTACCAAACTATTAAGCTGAGTATGAACTCTTCCTTCTTCCGTGGTATGTTAACCAATTTCCAGACCTTTTCTCCTTCTAATTTTTCGACTCCATAAGCTCTCCAAATCAGCCAAAAGTTTTTCAATTCGTAGGGAACAAGCTCTATTTATTTTTCTGAAATTCCCGTACTCATGTCGTGAGCAAGTAAGCCTCATGTTGTGAATATAGTAGATATCTGTGTTTGACAAAGAGTCTGATCCACGATGCTTATCTTCTGGAATATTTGTACTCACGTCGTGAATAGATATGGCTCACGGAGTGAGTGTAGCTGATTACGTAGGTTTCTTCTTTTGTATTCTCCAAGCCTCCAAAGTTCCAATCTTTGTTGATTTTAGTCATTTTCTCCAAAAATGCTTCTATTTGGCTGCAAAGTACAATTAAAGCTTATAAGTATCATTATTCAATGCAAATAACCAGAATTTGTATAGAAATATTAGTAAATATTGCCTAACAACATGTATAAATATGGCCATATCACGTCAAGATGTTGCAAACCAAGTAGAAATCCCAGATCCAAGGTGCACTCAACTCCAAGATCTTCTTACCACCTTCTTATTTCTTCAAAACCACTCCAAAACTCACTTAAAGGCTCAAAATTTGCTCTTTCTTGGTCTTGGGTTGCTTGAGGGTCGATATCATAGATGGAGGCTGGGTAAGAAGAGGATATGAGTCCATACGGTTGCATAAATATGAACCAAATCCCTAAAATTAGGGTTTTCATGTATTCCACGTATGCCCTGCGTAGGAAGTGTATGCCTAGCGTAGTAAGACATACCTTAGTACGCTTAGTGTACACATACATTCGCACAATGTACTCATCCCTTCCTAACTTTTAACAAAATACCACTATGGGCACTTTTTTACGCTTTCTTAACTTAAGGAACAAAAATTCAACATACTAAAATTATAGAGTCCAAAATTAGAAGTTCCTGAACATCGGGATGTTACATCGATGGAGAGGGAGAAGGGTGGAGATAGTGGTATGGATGGATGTGAAGAAGGAGAAGGGCAGAGGTCGGTAGAGACGGAGAAGGAGAAGGAGATCTGGGGTACTCACCTTCTTGAAGGCATAAAAGATGGAAATATGGCAGGTATAATTGTTAGAAAAATATCCTCTGTCGAAAAAGGTTGTTTCGACAAAATCAACATCAGTGAAGTTAGGGTTCCGACAACATATGTGGTGGTGGTGATTAAATTTGTGGTTAGGTGGGGTACTGATCAACATGAAATAGATGGTGGTGCTAGGAAAGAGAGCTATATAGATAAATAGATAGATAGATAGAGAGGGATGGGGTGATTACTTTAGACGGAGTGGTTGGGATTTTTTTTCATTTATTTAATTAAGAGAATAATAAAAGAAAATATTAAAAAATAGTTGAAGGGGATATTAGTCTATTCAAGCTGTATGTGGACCAAAACCAAAAAAAAAAAAAAATTCTAGCCAAAAGGACCAAAATTGTAACGCCCGTGTTTCTGGGCTAAGCATTAGTATGATGATGTAATAGTCAAGGTCAACCATTGTAACTTATTTTGAAGTAATAAATATAAATTACTTGAATATTATGTGATTTTATGTGATTATATACTTGTTTGTAAAAATATAATAAAAATAAGCGTCAAAAATAAAGTGTTAGATAAACCCGATATCTATGAAGAAAGTTGTAGTATTGTGACATGGATTGCGGAGATATAAAGAAAGCCGAAATCCGAGTTATAACGAAGAAGTTATGACCTATCGAAGTTTCGCGACAAAACCGACACAACGCTATATGACATAAAAAGTGAGTTTACGATAAATTGATTTTTAGCCTTAGAGATCTAAGTGAAAATCATAGCGTAGGTTAAACCGAGAGCATGCATAAAAAGAATGTCCAAATCTGACTTCGTATGAGGACGTTATCATTTTTCTAAGTTTCAACGTAGAAGTATGCAGCCCGAAGTTCAAATCTTAGATCGATCGATTTTTAGCCGACATAACCTAAACGAGAATCGAAGGTCTCATTAATAGTAGCTCAATGGTAAAAATACAGACGGAAACGGACGTCAGATGAAGAAGATATAAATTTTTAACTGACTTCTTCCTATCCCGGCCTGTTAAAAATATAAATTTAAAAAGTTAAAATTAGCCAATGGAGTGTAAACAAAAGTTGTAGAGTACGGACCCACCTACACGTGGATATAAAGAATGTCAAAAAGGAGCTCGTATGCAAAAGTTACGAATTTTAGAAGATAATTAGTTTTTAGAGTAACCAACGAGTGACACGTGGCGCAATCTGAGCTGCACCTTCTTCCCCACGGCTTTGCATGAGATCGCAACACGTGGTACATTATGCCTAGTGTAATTTTGAGTACACTTGGCGTAACACTTAAAAATCCATTATGCTCAGTGTAATTCTTGAGTACTCTCAGCGTACTCGGCGCTAGCCGCCTATAAATCGAGGCGTAAATCACCCCATTTCTTCACACCACAACCCTTCTTTCTCTTTCAACAATTGCAACCTTTCCCTTCCCTTCCCTAGAAACTTCTGAGTGCTAAAGGCGAGTCCCGGAGTGCCATAAGGCTCCGAGAAGAAGAGCTTTTGGCTCGGAAGTTCTGCCCCTACCGAGCCCGATTTTTAGCAAAACCCGCTGTAAGTGAGATACGCCTACACTACTTTAAATATAGCTTATGTATTAATATAATATCGTTATTATGAACCTATAAATAAGATTTATCAATGATTCAAAATTTTTATACTGATTGATCTACTTATGGGGATGATGTCTAGGCTGTGATTTAGTGAGGTGTTTAAAGTGGGTTTTCCAAACGGTGTACTTTGTATACCAAACGGACCCTACCTCCGATATGATCCTTCCTGGTTGTTCCTTACTTGATAGATCATGAAGTAGACTCGAAGTTAATGATGAATCTAGACTAATAATTAGTCGCAATGAATATTAGACTAAAATCTAGTGGTAATGATACTAGGTTTCGTCAAAGGAAAATAAACTAATAGAAGTGAAGCGTTGCCTGAGTTTGGAATCACCACCTTAACAGGTAAGTGCATAGTTACTTTCATCTTATATATAGATATGAAGTTTTTAATATAAATTATGTGCTATGTGTGCATATTATCTGTGTTCTTGATATCTATATTGGATGAACGATTTTATACATGTTTTAACTTATTTAAACTGTATACATATTTTATACCTATAAATTACAATGGGTAAAGATAGGTAGATGAAAGATGAGTTGGATGATGAGATGAAAGGTGATATAGATCATGAGATGAGGGTGGGAGGTGAAAAATGAGTAAAGCCTTTACCCAAGCGTTGACCCCGGTCATCTAACAGAGTATGGATGAAAACCACAGACTATTCTAGATGGTCCAGTGGAACACTAGCAGGCTCGCAACCTATAGGTGTTGTGAACGATATGTTCATGCAGTGTACTCTAAAAAAACCCATTGACATGTATTAGGAGTGGACTCTCGAAAATAATACTATCAATAAACGAGATAACTGTTGGCGACTATGGACTTAGTGTCTATTATATAAACCCTGGCGACGATGGACTTTATGTTATAGGGAAGATACTTAAGAATAAAGAAGATAATGGGGATGGGTAATTGGGTTGATTGTTTAATGTTTAAACATAGTAACTATATTATTGTGGGTTGAAAACCCTACGTACTCACCAGGTTTCCCAACCTGACCCACTCAGTTTATTTGTATCATATGTATCAACATGAAGCTACATTACACTGAGAAATTAAGGAGATGTAAATCATACGTGATAATGAATGTAAGGTCTGTTTATGTTTATGTTTCTATATTGACGATGACATCCTAGTGTTTTAAAAATGAATAAAATACATTTCTTTGGAAATGCTTTGATAACATATTTATCATGTTTTTCTGAGAATAAAATCCGCAACATATTTCTGTTGGATTAGTGTCTAAGTCCATAACTATTTTGGTATGTACTTGACCCGATGGTGCATGGTCCTTTTGGGTTGCCTTCACCAAAGCAACTTGATAGGATGAATTATGGAGAGAAAGGATTAACTATGATTTATTAATATATTATGAGAATAATATATGAAAGGAGAAATCATATTGTTTAATTAATATTAGTCAATAATTAATTGGTAGTTAGTTTTGTGACTAAAAGAGATTAATTAAACTTAAGGGACTGGAATTGTAATTATAAGATAATTGCAATTTGGGCTATGGATTGCCTTATATTAAGGAGTGGACGAATTCTATGGGGAAACCCATGAGAAATCGTCCAAGGCCTTAAGGAAAGGGGGTCCATGGGTTGCTTAGGGCTTAAGCATCCAAATTAGGGTTTCCTTGTTAGATAACCCTAATAGCCTAAGTATATATACATCCCTTATGATCCAAAAACGAGGCTAAGCATCCTACTAGGGTTTCACATGTTTTTGGGCAGCCTCCATCCTCTCTCCTCTTCATCCTCTTGCTCTTGGTGTTTGTGAACCATTAGAGGAGTGACATTTGTGACTCTAAGCTTTCTAAAGTCAATACAAGGAGGAATTGAGATTGTTATTGCTACATAACAATCAAGGTATGATCTTAAACCTAATTATATGTTAATATCGATTTCCATATACTAGAATTAGGGTTTATAGTCTTGGATAACTTGCATGTACAATAGAGAAACCTAGATCCAAGCATTAGGGTTTGTATGAGCACATAGGATGTTCTTATGACCAAAACACATCAGTGTTATCAGAGACTAGATTGGTTTCTATTGTATTGATGCTTTGTATGATTGAAATTTTCGATTTTTGTGTTTCTGAGGGCTGGAATCGCCGAGTCCATAGATGAACTCGCCGAGTTCATGCTGACTCGACGAGTCCATTCCTGACTCAGCGAGTCGGCTCGTCAGAAGGAGGGAAAACCGGGATTTTTTTGATGTTTTTGCTTAAGGATAGTTGCCTTATCACATTAGATCAATATTAATCCGATTTTATGATATATTTGACTATTGATCTAATTGAAGATATTTATCAATTAATAAAATATTTGTTTCCTTATGTGATAATTGATTAATTATTAAATAAATCAAATATGGATAAATCAAATATGGATAATTATGTGATTAAATGTTAATTTAGATTAATTGTTATTTGATCCTTGTTGTTATGAAAAGTTTCATATTTTCCCCTTTAGGTTTTATAGTTTAAATTTGAGCCCAAAAGTTTTGTTGTTTTGAAATTTAAATAGTTGAAACCCTAATGTTTTGAAAAAGGTTTCAAAACTTGCCCTCAAGTTTTGGAATTTAAATTTTGAATTAATAGTTCAATTTTGATGTATATTTAAATTCTAAACCCTAATGTTTTGAAATGTTTCAAAACTTGCCCTCAAGTTTTGGAATTTAAAAGTTGATTAAAAGTTTAATTAGGAATGTTAAATTCTAGAACCCTAGTAATGTTTTGAAAAGTTCAATTCACACCCTTATGGTTTTATTAATTAATCAAGGAGTATAATTACAAGAGGTTTAATAAATCCATAAAAGTTTAGGTTTACAGTTTAATTGAATTAAAAGTATAATTGTTAAATTTGACCACCTAGTATTTTAAAAGTGTAAAATGCAACCTATACTATATATAACATTAAAAGTCTAACATTATATATATGTATGAGTAAAAGTCAGTCTTACCGTTTGTAGGCCTCATTCACGAAGCTGGTCTATAAGGGGTGTTTAAGGAAATTGCCTATAATATGGCGATTGAATGGGTATCCACTCTTACCCACCGCACTCTTGACTAGTGGAGGGTCGTTAGCCGAACGGGTAGGATAGCACGAAACCTTCCATTATAAGTATAATGAAATACAAAGTAACTAAATGTTTTTCAAATTCCCAATCTTAGTTACTTAGGCAAAGTGAATTGATGCAATTCCATGAAATTACACTTTATGCCCTTGCGAAGATGTTAGTCAAGCGTGTGTGGTTTACCGGGACACTAAATGGTTCTAAGCAAAGGTAGCAAAGGGTGACTCAATGTTTGTCATAGTTCGGTGGAGCGTGTGTGGTTTACCGACACATCGAATAGGTGACTGTAACATGTGAGGGCACCATGTAAGTTTGCATGGTTATTCACACCCGCTTTGTGATCCTCGGCATCCCAGTCACAAACTAGAGGGGCATATCGAGATTTAAACATGCCATTGAAATGTTCAATGAATCTCAAAGGATATAGGAGTTTTCATAGATTTAAAACTTAAATTTCTTTTTGTTTTTCATGGTGGAAATTTGTGAATTTTCATTCACTTACCTTCAAATATTCTGCAACTAGATTACGGCATCCCTTTTCTAGTTTGTAGCGTATTGTGTTGTGTCCTTGCCTTGGAATTTCATTTGGGTGATTTACCAAGGACTCAATCAATCAACTAACTTGAATTTGTTTCTCCCGTTTTGTAGATGTCAAAGTTCGACAACTATGGTCTTCCCAAATCCCGTGGAACAAGCATTCCACATGAAGATGGTATTCCACGATTCGATCGAGGAACAAGAAATCATGCTTCACTTCCTCTACCTCCTCCAATTGTTCTCCCTAACCCACAAGATTGAAGAATTGAAAGGTTCAACATCACTAAAGCCCAATTGGAAATGAAACATGAAGATGGTAAACCCGTGTGTGCCCATGTTCTAGGAATGAAATCACACATTGATAGGTTGATAATGGTGGGTGTGTCATTCCCGAATAAGTTGGCTGTAAATTGGGTTTTGCAGTCACTTCCTGAATCATATAATGAGTTCAAAAGAAAGTATTATATGATGGATCATGACGACAACCTCATTGACCTAACTTACATGCTCATTGCTGCTGAATCATAAATGATTTGGCGAAGCAATGGAGCGTATTTGTTGGGAAAGTCAACCGACCATGCTTCCGAGAACGTTCTAAGAGAAGCGACCTGCGTTTGCTGTCAAGAGAAAGGGCATTGGATAGAAGTCTTGTAACGCCCGGGTTTTCAGGGCTAAGCATTTTTGTCAATATAATAGTCTAGGTCAACTATTGTAACTCTTTTTGAAGTAATAAATATGAAATATTTGAGTATTATGTGAATTATGTGTGTTTATGTGTTTATTATTTAATTATAAATGTATAATTAATAAAGAATAAAAATGAGCGTCAAAATTAAAGTGTGAGATAATCCCGATATCTCTACATAAAGTTGTAGAATATGTCCCAAGGTTTCCGTGCATATAAAGAATGCCGAAATCCGAGCTATAAAGAAGAAGTTATGGCCCGCCGAAGTTTTACGACAAAACCGGCACGACACCGGGAGACGTAAATAGTGAATTTACGATAGAAGACTTTTTAGCCTTAGCAATCTAAACAAAAGTCGTAGAATATGTTAAACTAAGAACATCGATAAAAAGAACGCCCAAATCTGACTTCGTATGAAGAAGTTATGATTTTTCTAAGATTCGGCTTAGCAGTGCACGGCCTGAAACTCGAATTTTAGTTCGAGCGGTTTTTGGCTTACGCAACATAAATGAGAGTTGAAGATCTCATTAATAGGAAATCAACAGTAAAAAGACAGACAAAAACAGAGTCCGTATGTAGAAGTTATTAATTTTACGCAGACGTTTAACAGTATAATCTCCTTGCACTGTTAAATTTAAGATCGGTCGAGAATTAGCTGACGGTGTCAAAATGAAAGTTGTAGATCTTATTATTACCTACGCGTGGATATAAAGAACGTCAAAAACGGAGGTCGTATGTGAAAGTTACGGATTTTAGAAGTCGGAAGTGTGCTGTGCGAAAATGGGTGATGTGGCACAATCTTGGCCATTGCTTTCTCCCCAAGGCTTGCCACCAGATGGTGACATGTGGCACCAAGTTCAGCCACATTTCACCCTATAAATACCACCTCTCCCACCCTCATTTTCTTCACACCTTTCCCATTCTTTCTTCTCTTTACTCTCTCTCTTTCTCTAGAACCTCTCTCTAGCCCCGAAATCCCCCGAAAAGCCTAGGGAACCTCCCTAGCACGAGGCGGAAGCCCCGGAGTGCTTGAAGGCTCCGAGAAGAATAGCTTTTCGGCTCGGGAACGCTGCTCCAAGCAAAGCCCGGTTTTCTATAAAACCCGCTGTAAGTGAGCTACGCCTACGCTATTTTTAATATAACTTTTATTTAATTATAGTAACGTTATTAGGAACTTATAATAAATACTTGGGCTATTATTATGGGTTATATAAGTATTTTTTTGACGCTTATATAATAATAATAATAGCTAGACTATTAATTAGTCTCGACGAATAATAAACTAAACTCTAGTGGTAATAATACTAGGTTTCGTCGAAGAAAAATTCTTTTTAAGAAGCGAAGCGCTGTCTGAGTTCGGAATCACCACCTTTTCCGGTGAGTGCATAGTTACCTTCAACTTACACATAGATATGAAGTATTTTATATAAATTACGTGTTATGTGTGCATATTATCTGAATACTTGCTATCTATGCTAGATGAACGTTGTTATACATGTTTTCAATGATTTAAACTGTATATGTATTTTATATCTACGAAAATGTTGGGGTAAAACATGGGTAGATGTAATAGGTGATGTGTGATAAAATGATGAGAGGCCTCGATGTTGTTGTTGTTGATCCAGTCATCTAGCGGAGTATAGATGACGACCACGGACTCTTCTAGACAGTCCAGTGGAACACTAGCAGGTTCGCAACCTGTAGGTGTTGTGAACGATGTGTTCACCGGTGTACTCCATCCCCCACATGGTTGCCTATTAGGACATTTATTGCTGAGGAATCCCCTTAGCAGTAGTGTCCGTCCCGATGATAATCCTTAGGCTAGGTCCCTTATGATATGTGTTTAGGGACGTAAAGTGAGGATAACGGGAACGGGTAATCGGGTTATTGTTGATTGATGAAATTAATAAACTTATTTATTGTGGGTTGAAAACCCTATGTGCTCACCAGGCTCCCAAGCCTGACCCACTCAGTTTTATGTATTACAGGTAGTGGCGCATGAGCATAGGTGTGATGTTTTGGATGAGGGATTACGGATATAGACCTGTAGATATGAAATAATGTAGTAAGGCTTATATTGTACTGTTTATACTTTTGATCTGTACGAACATGACATCCCGAGTCTTTTAATGAATACATTTCTATGGAAATGCTTTTGATAAATCTTTATCATATTATTGTTTTGGGACAAATTCCGCAAACCATTTATTAAAAGATAACTCTGATTTTGAAATAAAGTATAAACAAAACCGGTCTTTTCTGGCCGTGATTTTGGGGATGTCACAAGTCTGCCCCAAGAGCCTGAAAATTCCAAAGATGGGAGAGTCAAAGAGTATGACTGCGCTTCATGTAAAATCCACTATCTAACTTCGTTAAGTTCCTATTCATTGATTCAAAATACATGATGTGATAAGATTTCATTTGAATGTGTTTGTAGGATCGGTGAAAAGAAAGGATGCTTGGTGAAAGAGCGAGATGAATCTAATCACAAGAAATGGATCTTGATCGCATGGACTTGAAGGTTAGATTTTGAGCTTAGATAGTTATGATAGAGTTATTAGAAATTTTCCTTTTGAAATACATAGTTTTCAATGGATTTTGTATTGTAAGGACAAATGTTTTCCGCTGCTTTTATAAATAAAATAAATTTTGGTTTGACTTATTTATTTATTTGTTTACTTCCTTGCAATGAAATCGTTATGAAAATTGACGTTTGAATATTTCTACAACAAATGGATATGATTCTTATTTATGGTGTTTATGGAAAAAGTCAAGAATTTACCAAATAGGGAGAGATTCTCATCGCCCAAGTTTCAATTGGACAGAAAATTTGGAATCATGCAACTTGGTTGCATGATGAATGAAAATTTTCATATTTGGAAATTAGACTAATTCGTTGACAAAGTGTCAAGTGAAGGACTAGGAGATTGGGTACACAAAGTTGTGTGATAGTCAAAGTCCACCATAATAGTAACAAGACATTCATCATGATTTACTAAAGGTTTAGTAAATATGATTATACTTATAAGATTAAGTGTAATTCGGAATTGATTAAAAGATTTAAATCAATAGCAAAATGAATAAGAAGAATCAAGTAGGCAGAAAGATAAAAGTTTCTCCATTCTAAGAAGAAGGGAGAGTAGCTTTTATGCTTTATGATAGGTCTTAATGATTAAGAACCATATCTTAATTGATACTCTAAGTGAGTCTTAGCACAATTGTATGTCTAAGAAGAGGAATCAAGAATTGAAGAAATGGTTAAATCAAAAGGTCAATCGTACTTCATTCTAATAACAAGTCTTAAAGTTAAGATTGTGGCAATAAGTGACAAGTATTAAGAAGGTTTACGACATTCATTAAATGTGGAAAGTTGTGATGTCTTGGATAAGACAAAGACCAACTAGGACCAATTTATGAAGTGTTTTGATAAAAACTACACTAACTCTTGAATATTTGTTTGTCAAGAAATGTTCATTGACAAGAGAATCTTATATGTCAAGGAGTCAGTGGGAGTCTTAATGGTCTTGAAAAGTTTCAAGAACAAATCAAATAAACCTTATCGATCGTCACTAGCACACGAGTTGAGGTTTACAACCTATCGTGTTGACATTATTTTGTTTATGTGTTGTTCCAATTGAGTTAATTATGCATATGAGTCCTATGAGTTCTCATTTGAATGCATAAAAGGCAAGGACCTTGATCAATGGAAAGTACATTGATAGGAAAAGGTGAGTTGCTTAACTACTTGGAAGACATGGTGGGCAGCCGTGCTACCATAAGGCAAGAAATCAAGATTAAGAAAGTTCGGTCCATATGAGTTTGAATTTGTCGTAAACTTTGGTTTTAACAAATTCACATAGATAGGAACACATAGACAGTTTAAATCTAAGTGTCATAAGATTTCCTCCTTCATGAAAATGATTGTGAGGAAATGCTTTCACTAAGAAAGATTTTAAGAAGATAGTGATTGTAAAATTGCATTCTCGAATTTGATTATGGTTACGGTATCCCTTTCCATGATTTGAATTGTGAGGTTTGGCAACCAGTGTTAATTGTTTAGACACACATATGAGCTATCTAAGGAAAACGTGTATAAGTTTAAGAGGCCTTGATAAAAGATTATCAAAGCTTTAAGTATTAGAAACATGGACTTAAGAAATTCAATAGGTATTGTTTTTCTAAAAGTTAAGATGTTTATGAATACATGTCGAAGCTAGTGGGAGCATAAGTGTTATGTTTTATAATAATCATCATGATAGTAGGAGCATAAATGTTATGATTGTATGATTATTAAGGCATGTATTGCAAGTTGGCAATATTAATTATAGAAAACAAGAGTTATACCTTGCAAAGTGGTAAGGATTGTAAAGTTGTTTTGCTATAATTAAGGGAGAGAATATTATGCTTCATTTCAAATCTAAAGGCTTAGGTTGAGAAATGTTAATAAATTTAGTCAAAGTTACATAGTGTGTTCTTAAAATTTCGATTATGATTACGGCATTCCTCTTCACAATTCGAATTTTGAGAACATAGCAAATAAAACATTATGCATTGTGTCCCATACGCTTCGGGTATAGGATCGATTGAAAATGCTTTAATATTTGACCATTCTAAAATTTTCCAAATGTCTAGCGCATTCAGAAGGAAAAAGGACTAGAATCGGTTTTGACTAAAATAATTAAACAACTATCAAAGGACAATCCAAAGTTCGACGAGGATTGGTTGGTTGTGAGTTGTTGGAAGCATGGTATTGGATGGACCATATCGACATTATTATGAATAGAAAAGATTCTATTAAGAATGAGTTGTCATATAGAAAATATGGAAATGTTTCCATATTGGATGGACCATGCCGACATTATTAAGAATATATAAGATTCTATTAAGAATGAGTTGTCATATGGAAAATATGGAAACGTGAGTTGTTGGAAGCATGGTATTGGATGGACCATATCGACATTATTATGAATAGAAAAGATTCTATTAAGAATGAGTTGTCATATGGAAAATATGGAAATGTTTCCATATTGGATGGACCATGTCGACATTATTAAGAATATATAAGATTCTATTAAGAATGAGTTGTCATATGGAAAATATGGAAACGTGTCCATATTGGGAATTGAATATTGAAAATCTATGTCTAGATTAGAAACATTTATGCAAAAGGATGTTCAAAGGAATGTACTTTGAGTGAGAGACATCATATCTAAGGAATTGTCTTGTAACAATCTCCGGTAGAGGACTTTGTAATATCATTGCCAATAGTCTTTGTGACTTTGGTGCAGTGACATTGCGAAAGGATCATTGCATAAAATGTTAGAATCTAGCATATTCTATAAGTAGCAAGAATTTGATATTCTTTCACTTATGGAAAAGGATTTGGAGTTGTGAAATGAGAATGATTGGAAATGTGTTCAGCTTGATCTATTTCACAAAGAAAGAACCATAGGTAAACATTGTGTGCATGCTAGGAGCATGGGACAAGTGTAATAATTCAAGTAAGAAGTCGATTACCCGAAACGACAAATAATGAGTAATCAATATGGTGATAAATTAAAGGTGTTTTATTTATGCTCAAATGTTTGAGGCCATATGGGGTTAGTATTATTCTCGTGTTTCACTTTGCATGTTTTGACTTCCTGAATTATTTAGTTGTTTTAGAATAGTCAAATTATTCGAATGGGCCATAGTCGTTCATATGTTGGAAGTAGGTATGAATGAAGACTGTCGTGAATTGGTGTGTGGATTGTCTAAAAGAGTATTAGACATAAGCAAATGTTTGCTGCAACATTCATGAGTGCTTATGAATATGAATTTGAGCATTGGATTAAACCCACGCTCACTTGGATCACTCCATGAATTGTATCACGTGTGATTGGTGAAACGATAACATCTTATATTCTTGAAACCGAGATGTGTGAGTTGTATCTTGCTAATCGGTTGCACATTGATAATATGTAAATGCACTAGTAACTTGGTGTTATAAAACATATTGTTGTGTGTGATTCGGTGAGTGAGTGCAAGCGAGCATTGTATCAAAGTTTATCCGTTCCTTTTATCCAAAATAGGATAAAAGCCATATCTTTGGTCCCCTCAATGATTTAGTGATGACAAACGTAAATGCTCGGCCGGGCTAGGGCTAATTTGATTTGTTCAATTAGTCAGTCATCATAAATCGGGAATCGAGAAATAGTACAAAGAGAATGATTGGAAATCATATCTCATACGATATCTAGAATGGAGGAATATATGATCCCTTATCTAAAGGACACGCGTATCTGATAGGATCAGAGTTGACAGCGGCTTTGGAAAGCTACGATTGCAGATCAGGATCTGAAGTCATACGCATAATAGTTATTAGACTTATCCAAGTGGGAGACTGTTGGATTAGTGTCTAAGTCCATAACTATTTTGGTATGTACTTGACCCGATGGTGCATGGTCCTTTTGGGTTGCCTTCACCAAAGCAACTTGATAGGATGAATTATGGAGAGAAAGGATCAACTATGATTTATTAATATATTATGAGAATAATATATTAAAGGAGAAATCATATTGTTTAATTAATATTAGTCAATAATTAATTGGTAATTAGTTTTGTGACTAAAAGAGATTAATTAAACTTAAGGGACTGGAATTGTAATTATAAGATAATTGCAATTTGGGCTATGGATTGCCTTATATTAAGGGGTGGACGAATTCTATGGGGAAACCCATGAGAAATCGTCCAAGGCCTTAAGGAAAGGGGGTCCATGGGTTGCTTAGGGCTTAAGCATCCAAATTAGGGTTTCCTTGTTAGATAACCCTAATAGCCTAAGTATATATACATCCCTTATGACCCAAAAACGAGGCTAAGCATCCTACTAGGGTTTCACATGTTTTTGGGGAGCCTCCATCCTCTCTCCTCTTCATCCTCTTGCTCTTGGTGTTTGTGAACCATTAGAGGAGTGACATTTGTGACTCTAAGCTTTCTAAAGTCAATACAAGGAGGAATTGAGATTGTTATTGCTACATAACAATCAAGGTATGATCTTAAACCTAATTATATGTTAATATCGATTTCCATATGCTAGAATTAGGGTTTATAGTCTTGGATAACTTGCATGTACAATAGAGAAACCTAGATTCAAGCATTAGGGTTTGTATGAGCACATAGGATGTTCTTATGACCAAAACCCATCAATTTCTTTAAAAGATACTCTGATTTTCAAAATAAAGCATAAACAAATCAGTATTTTCTGGCCGTAAAACTGGGGATGTCACAAAAATCACCAAAAGATTCAAAATTAGACTACTAGTGCAAGTCTAAACTTTTTTAAACCAAAGCCACAATTTTTTGACAACCATTGCGACATCGCCAATTTTACGGCCAGAAAAATACCTTTTTTATTTATACTTAACTGAATTTTCTCTTCTGAGTACTCCCCTGATTGATATTGCTTCCCTTTACCTCCAAGCCAATGGTTGATATTCTTCACATCATTTCTCTCTTTCACAAAAGAAGCTTTGACTTTCTGCTTTAACTCGGGATTCGAAAGTGAGGTTTTGTTGGCTTAAACAATTCATGTTTCTTCCATTTTACTTCCAATTTTTCAAAATTTTGTGTTGAAAAATATGGATTTGGAGAATTATGAAAACAATTTTGATATTGCTTATTATAACCAACTGATGTTCGATTAAAAACCTTTTGTCTTTGAGGAAAAATTCTTCTACTTTAAGCTTGATTGAAATTTCTTTGTTCATTACTTCGAAAAAATTTCTTTGAAATTTGTTTTGAGAAAAACTTTCTTTTTGAGAATATGGAACAAAATTCATTGAATGTTGGTTTTGAGGAAAAAATTCATTTCTTTGATTTTGAACAATTGGAGTTCGAACTTGTTTTTGAACATTAGATTTACCTGTTGGAAAATCCTTTTGCTTTTGAGTTGACTTGTTTTGAGCACATGTCTTATTTTTAGAAAAGGTCTTAACTTGTTCAGATGGTTTTTTCTTAAAAACTTTTTGTTTTTGATAAGACTTGAAAATTTTCCAATAGACTTTGTTTCATGCTTTTGACATCGAAACACCTTCCTCTTTTGAAACTTTTTGTACACTTTCAATGAAGTTTTATGGCATTGTCTTCTGATTCTTCAAAACAGTTTCATTTGTTTGAACATCATCATTTGATTTTTCAGATTTTATTTCCCAAACTCGTTTCGATTTTTGTCTTTGAAAAGTAGTTAAGCTTTTGTTTAAAATATTTTCAACTGTGCTTTGGTTCAAGAAGAAACGTTCTTTTGTCACACCTTTGTTATATTCTTCAACAATTTTGTTTATATCAGGATTCACCTTGTCACCATTTCTCGTAGTAAACACCTAATTTGGGAACGCAACTGCATCAATACATTTGAAAGATGGATAGACGGACGATTTTGGTTCCAGATAGTGCGAACCCTTGTCTTTTAGTACCTTTTCAACAACAACTCTGTGAATAGTTGTTTGAATCGAACCTTCGTTCTAATCACTATCACTATTACAGTCTTCGAAAACCATGTGATCATAATCATAAACTTTCGATGTAAAGGGTTGGTAAGTGTTAACCTTCTCCATAGAATCATGACAAAATTCTTTGCCCTTGGCCATCGAAGTGACGTTAATGACAGATAATTGAGAACAATCAATAATTTCCTCTTCCTCAATTTCACTGATGTTGTCAGAATCATCTTTGATATCAACAAAATATTGTTGAGAGTCTAATGTCGAATTCTCAGTCATGTTCAAAATTTTGATTTGTTGAGTTTTAGTAAGAGTTTCATTAACAATATGCACTAAATAATCAACATTCAAGGATTCATCAATTTTAACAATTCCATAAGCATATGAATGATTAGGTACTTTATCGAATTCTGATATTTTCTTTTCGCAATCATAGGAAGTAGCATCAATTCTCTCTTTCGTACTCTAAGAAAGGTAGTAACTTCCTATGTTGCTCTTTGCATATGTCTGAAGAGTGATGAAGGCCAGTTAATTTGGCATACAATCTGTTAGCGTTATCATAGTAAATGTTTCGATGTTTCATTAATAAAATATTATCATCTCTAACTAAATCCCTATCTAGAGTGGTATTTCACAACTGCAGCTCTAGACTATTAATTATACTCATCTTAGGCTCCATACGATTTTGAGCATCAAACAATAATGTTTTTGAACGCTCAGCTTCACTACTAACATAAATTATCATATAATTAACACATGAGAGAGTATCATCAAAATAAGATAAAATTGTAAGATAAGAACCTGAAGGGATATTAAAAGATTCAAGAAGAGAACGTACCGTCGATGTCATCAGCGACTTATCAGCTCTTGTTGACACAAAACACCTCCCAGTAACTTTTTCCTCTTCTTCAAATTGTGCAAACATCTCACCATGGTCGGGGCTTCTTATCTCTTTATCGTCTGAACCAAATGACCATATATGGTAGGTTACATCCTCTTCATCACCTCCCTTCTCGACCAACAACAAACCTTTGGTCTTTGCTCTTACCTCTTTTAGTCTTTTGACAAAGTATACCTCGTCTTTAACTCTCTCCTTGTTCTCCTCCTTTTCGTCAGCATGTAGTCTATTGCAAGATGATTTGCACCATTAGAGTAGTTATAATCGAACCTTAAATATCCCTTAAGTTTTTTCTCACTCTTCTCAACAACACTCTTGATTTCTTTCTTCTCTCCCTTTGATGAAGTGTTACCCTTGAATTCATTATTCCTTTTGTATTACACATTAAAAGGCGTCTTAAAGAACTTTTTCACTTTATTTTTTTAATAAAACTCCATAACCTCATCCTATGAATTCTTCAGAAATCCTTCATTTTCAGAACCAACTTCTTTAGCAACTTAAATATCAGAGTCTTTTTCTGAAACCTTCGACATTAAGGCCAGAGGACCTCCTAGACTCATCTTTCCTTCCTCATGAATTTCGTTGATTTGGCTCTCATGAGTTTTGAGCTCGTTATACAAGTCTCCCAATGAATAGCCATCGAAGATTTGTAGAGTTTTTATCATAAGGCTGATGTTCCTCAACTCCTTATGCAATCCCATAAGAAGTGTAAGGTTGTATTCGATATTTGAGCGTGTAACACCATATTGATTGCACGTGAATATCAACTCATTCAAGCGATCATAGTAGAGTTTGATGGTTTTCACTTTCCTTCTACTTGAATTCTCATAGTTCAAGTATACATTGCTTCACAAAGCTCTTCTTCGTTTTCTCACTTCCGTGATACTTTTCTTTTAAAATATCCCAAATATCTTTTGCAGACTTGCATCCTCAAACAAGGTTGTAACCAACCGGTGGAAGAGCACCGCGAAGTTCACGAAGACAATTTTTATCATTAGCTTTTTGTTTGTTAACATTAGCAAAAGAAAGAGTTGTTCCTACTTGTTCTACCCTTCCTGGACGATAATTTCCACTCGTAAGACAACGCCAAAGATCTTCATCGATCCCGTTGATATAGTCTTCCATGCGATCCGCCTACTGCTTGTAATACTCTGGAACGAGCATTGGAATCCTAGTTAAAGATCCAAGCAAATGAGAAAAGCTAGACATTGTTTTCATGTTGAAATTCTCCATTGTTGTACGGACAAAAGTGACGATGAGATTTAGAAAAAAAGATCTAATGGATGAATCTATCAGAAAATGATCAGAAAACACTCGATCTATCAAACCGATTCCAGAATCGAAACAAATCAATCAATTAGAACAAGTTTTCTTAATCAAAAGTGCAAAAATCTTTTGAATTGGAAAGAGCGATTCAAAAACTTTTGAAAAAGATGAGAAAACTTGTAATGACTGAATGTATCCTGCTCTAATACCAAATATAGTGTGTTTGAATCGAGTATTAATAAAAAAATCAATAACAGAAAGAGTATAGAACACAATCATAAATAAGTTATGTTTGGCTCGTTGATTTCGTCTGAATAAGTATACAAGTACACGAGAGAGAAAAGAATGAACTGCTAAAAAGTTACTCTCGACTCCTATACTAACCCTATTTATATGGTGATATAGACGCACAAAAAATACATAAGGACTAGGCATTAATCTTTGACATCTAACATTGTCTTACATAATACATACATAGCGAAGTTCTTGACTTCGACTTCGACATTATACATACCAGATTAGACTTTGACACCTCACTAGACAAGTCGACCCTAAAAAGACCAATAGAAAGATCCCTGGAGTGATTCAAATGATCAATCTAATAGAGGATCCTCCAAATTGTTGGCATAACTTGAATATATGAGATTTTTGTGGTCTCAAAGAATTCATAAATGATTCCGGAGAAGGGGTAAGAGAGCCCTAGGGTGAAAGGATACTCGGGAAAACAAACCCAAGTAGAAGATTTGATATCAGGCTGAATACTATCATCAAAATCCCTAAAGACGATGCCAGTGAGAAAAGTTCTAGACGACTTCAACATCTTAATATCATCATCGGTGATGTTATGAGTGTTGGAATAGTGTCTAAGGCTGCAACTATATTAGGCAAGTATTTGACCCGATTGTGCATGGTCCTTTTGGGTTGCCTTCACCATAGCAACTTGATAGGATGATTTATTAAGAGAGAGTAAATATTATTAGTATATTATGAGAATAATATAAAGAATAATATATAGTTATTTGATTAATATAAGTCATATATTAAGTAGTATTAATTTGGTGACTTAAGGAGATTAATGAAATAAGAGGGTATAAACTGTCAATTGTTTGATAGTTACACTTTAGACTGTAAATCCTTATTGATAAAGGATTGGACGATTTCTAAGGCTAGGATAAGCCAACATCGTCCATGGGGTTATCAAGGAAAGGATATGGATTAACTTAAAGTATAAGTTATCCAATTAGGGTTTAAGCTGTAACCCTTAAGGAGTCTACAAGTATAAATAGACCCTATGGGATAGAGAATTCGGCACCCCATCCAAAGTAAAGATACTTTGGCCGAATTCCTCCCCTCTCCTCTCTCTCAAATCATCCTCCTTGTTATTTGGTGTTTGTAAGCCATTAGAGGAGTGAAAATTGTGACTCTAGAAGCTCCAAGACAACAAGATCAACAAGGAATTCAAAGGTATGATTCTAGATCTGTTTCAATATTCTTATTACACCTAAATAGTCATTAGAAGTCTTGGATTCAACACATGTTTGATCAGAAAGCCTAGATCCAAGCATTAGGGTTTTGCGTGCGCACATAGGAAAGTTCTTATGGCTAAAACCCATAAGTGGTATCAGAGCCTAGCTTGGTTTTCATTGAATTGTTGCTTGATTGTATGAAACTAAACTGAAAAATTCGATTTTTATGTTTCTGAGTCATGGACTCGGCGAGTTCCAAAGTGGACTCGACGAGTAGGCCTGACTCGGCGAGTCCCTTTGTGTACTCGGCGAGTCCGAGCGTCAGGATTAGCCAAAAACGGGATTTTTTCATATTTATCTTTTGGAAACTTACCTTAATCATATTAGATCAACCCTAATCCGATTTTATGATGTATATGACTATATTTTTGATCTAATTGAAGATAATTATCAATTAATAAAATATTTGATTTCCTTATATGATAATTATTAATCAAATATAGATAATTATGTGATTTAGATTATTTGTTATTTGATCCTTTATGTTTTAAATGTTTAAAACTTGTCCTCAAGTTTTGAAATTTATGTTTAAAAGTTTAATTTAGACAATTTAAATTTCAAACCCTAGAATTTTACAAGTGTAAAATACAACCCTATACTAATATAATATTACAAGATTAATATATATATATATATATATATATATATATATATATATATATATATATGTATGTATGTATGTATGTATAACTTAAATGCTAGTCTTACCGTTAGTAGGACTCATTCACGAAGCTGGTCTATAAGGTGGGTATAAAGTTGCGGCCTATAAAATGACGCTTAATGGGTGTACACTCACACCCACCGCTCGCTTGATTGGTGGAGGGTCGTTAGCCGAACGGGTAGGATAGGGCAACCTCATTCTCCGATTAAAAGTATAATAAGAAATACAAAGTAACTACATGTTTTATTAAAATTCCCAATCTTAGTTACTTTAGGAAAAGTGAATTGATGCAATTCCATGAATTACACTTTGCACCTTGCTAAGAAGTTAGTGGAGCGTGTGTGGTTTACCGGCACACTAATTGGTTCTAAGCGAAGGTAGCAAAGGGTGATTCATTGTTTATCATAGTTCGATGGAGCGTGTGTGGTTTACCGGCACATCGAATAGGTGATCGTTACAACGAAGGCACCATGTGAATTTGCATGGTAATTCACACCCGCTTTGTGATCCTCGGTATCCCAATCACAAACAAGAGGG
Source organism: Lactuca saligna (assembly GCF_052625555.1). Classification (NCBI taxonomy): domain Eukaryota; kingdom Viridiplantae; phylum Streptophyta; class Magnoliopsida; order Asterales; family Asteraceae; genus Lactuca; species Lactuca saligna. Next base: position 182,843,747 of record NC_136423.1, read on the forward strand.
GCATATCGAGATTTAAACATGCCATTGAAAAGTTTCAATGAATCTCATCTGAACCTAGGAATTCTCAATACATTCAGGACTGAAAGTTATGTTTTTCATGGTGGAAAATTAGTGAATCGTCATTCACTTCCCTTCAAAATGTTTTCATGTTAGATTACGGCATCCCTTTTCTAATGTGTAAATATTGTTGTTAGATCCTAGCCCTAATTTCTTATTGGGTGAATATTAGGGATTCATATTCTAATCTATCTTTGTCCTTTCTACTTATAGATGTCGAACGCCAACAATGCTGGTGCGAGTTCTTTCACTTTGATGAGCCTTTGTCAAAAGGTCACCTTTGATGGAACGAACTTTAGCGAATGGATAAGATACATTCGCACGATTGCTCGCTATGAGGATAAGGAGTATGTCCTCGATGAGAAGCTCGAGAAAATCAACCCCAAAATCGCTACTCCCACCGAAATCACCGCTTTCGAAACTCACGAGCGTGATGCATCGAAAGTGCATTGTATCATGATCGTGACTATGAACTCCAAATTCCAAAAGTCCTACGAGAACATGTATCTGTACAAAATGCATCAAGACTTATTGGAGCGATACCATCAAAACGCGAGACAAGAGCGTTATGAGATTTTCACGAACATGATTTCCGCTAAGATGGGTCATGGAGAATCTCTTACCGTGCACTTGCAAAAGATGCAAAGGTATGTCGACCGCCTTTGCAAGTTAAATGTTGACTTTGGGGAAGACTTAGCGATCGACATGGTGCTTCAGTCTTTGCCTCCGAGCTACAATCAATTTAGGATGACCTATCACATGAACAAAGAAGAGGTCACCCTAAGAAAACTCCAAGGTCTGTTGAGGGTCGCTGAGAGTAACTTCAAGGACAAGTCTGTTGCACCAACTCCCAATCCGCCTGCTGCTCCTATCTTGGAAATTGGACAAGGAAAAGGAAAGAAGAGGAAGGATTCTTCAAAGAACCATCGCAAGGTGAAAGCTCGAGATATAGCCTCTTCTAGTGGGACCAAAATTGATCCCGCTAAGCCCTGCACTAATCTGAAGGAGGCAGAGTGCCACCACTGCCACAAGATAGGACATTGGAAGAGAAGTTGCCCGGAGTACCTGCAAGCCATCAAGGAAGGAAAGATCAAGCCATCTTTCGCAGGTACATATACAATTAAATCTAATGATTCCCACAATACTTCTTGGGTTCTTGATATCGGTTGTGGTTATCACATTTGTTCTAATGTACAGGGACTAAGAAGAAGTAGAGACGTGGAGCATGGAAGAATAAATCTAATCATGGGGAACAGAAGATCGCCGCCTGTGACCAAGATTGGAGTGTATTCTTTAGTGCTTAGGAATTGTTTATCTTTAGATTTGAATAATTGTAGCTATTCGCCAGAATTGGCTAGAAACATCATTTCTTTTCATGGTTTGTTTAGACAAGGTTTTAGATTTTCTTTTAATAACGAGAATGGTTCTATTTTAGCCTATCTAAATAGTGTGTTTTACTTTGAAGCTATACCATGTAATGGAATTTATGAAACTGTTATGATTGTTGATAACTTAGGAAATGATGTTTTGTACTTGGATTCTTCCAATAGTATGGATAAGGCATCCTTATGGCATTGTCGCCTTGGACATGTTAACAAGAAACGCATAGCCCAACTCCAAAAGGATCGAGTGTTGGAGTCATTCGACCTTAGGGAAGATGACACATGCGAGTCTTGTTTACTTGGAAAGATAACTAAGTCACCATTCACTGGTACGTGCGAAAGGGGTGAGGGTCTATTGGAACTCATACATACCGATGTGTGTTGACCGTTTAGATCTACCACAAAGGATGGTAACCGCTTCTACGTGACTTTTACCGATGACAAAAGTAGATATGGGTATATCTACTTAATCAAGCAAAAGTCATAAACTTTTGAAAAGTTCAAAGAGTTTAAGAATGAAGTAGAGAATCAATTGGGTAGGAAGATCAAGATGCTTCGATCCGATCGAGGAGGAGAGTACCTAAGTCTTGAATTCCACGATTATCTTAAGGAGTGTGGAATAGTTTCACAATTGACGCCACCTAGGACACCACAATTGAATGGTGTGGTAGAAAGGCGTAATCGAACCTTGTTGGACATGGTTCGCTCTATGATGAGTCGTGCTTCGCTATCTATCTCTTTTTGGGGGTATGCCTTTGAGACTGCCGACCATATCCTTAATCGTGTCCCTACTAAGAAGGTTGCCAAAACACCTCACGAGATGTGGACAGGGAAAGCTCCTTCGTTAGCACATATCAAGGTTTGGGGTTGCGAGGCTTTCATAAGACAAGATACTCATGACAAGCTCGAACCTCGTAGTGACCGATGTATTTTCATCGGCTACCCGCAGAAATCCTTTGGATATCTCTTCTATAGACCGAAGGATAATGTTGTCTTTGTTACGAGGAGAGGAGTTTTCTGAGAGCGAGAACTCATAGGACAAGGAGACAATGGGAGGCAAATCGATCTTGAAGAGATTCAAGAGTCGATAGATGAAGGAACCTCAACCGCTAGCGCTCAACCCGAGGAGGAAACTCCGGTTGAACCGATTGACATATCATTACTCCTTAGATGTTCCGAAAGAGTTAGGTTTCAACCCCAGTTGTATGGTTTTCATATTACTTCGAAGGGGACACGTATATTAGTGATAGTACACTAATAAATTTTGATGAACCTAATAGCTATAAGGAAGCCATGGCAGGCCCGGAGTCTACAAAGTGGAAAGCGGCAATGGATAGCGAGATCCAATCCATGTATGACAACCAAGTTTGGAATTTGGGTGATAATGTGCCCGGACGTAAGACCGTTGGGTGCAAATGGATCTTCAAGAAGAACACCGACGTGGATGGAAAGGTACATATGTTTAAAGTGCGACTAGTTGCAAAGGGCTTTACTCAAACTCCCGGAGTTGACTATGAAGAGACCTTCTCACCAGTTGCGAAGATAAAATCTATTAGAGTGATGCTAGATATTGCCGCATTTCATGATTATGAGATTTGGCAAATGGATGTCAAGACCGCTTTCGTTAACAGGAAGTTGGTTGAGGATGTTTTCATAGCTCAGCCAGAAGGGTTTGTGGATCCGAAGCATCCAAATAGAGTGTGTAAGCTTGAGAAGTCCATTTATGGACTAAAGTAAGCGTCTCGCAGATGGAATCTTTGCTTCGATGAGAAAGTCAAAGAGTTTGGATTTATACGAAGCGAAGATGAATCATGTGTATATGTCAAAGCCAGTGGGAGTATAGTAAGCTTCCTCGTTCTATATGTGGATGACATATTACTCATAGGAAACGACGTCCCGACTCTGCAGGAGGTTAAGTCCTGGCTCAGGAAGTGCTTCGCTATGAAGGACCTCGGAGAGGCTTCCTACATTTTGGGAATAAGGATAGTAAGAGAAAGAAGTAAGAGGCTAATAGGACTTAGTCAGAACACTTACGTAGAGAAGGTACTAAAACGTTTTAGTATGGAAAACTCGAAAAAGGGAGAATTACCGATACAAAGCAATGCCAAGTTGAGTAAGACTCAAAGTCCGAGTACCGAAGCCGAGATAGCTTAAATGAGCCGAGTTCCATACGCTTCCGCAATAGGCTCAATCATGTACGCTATGACTTGTACTCGCCCTGATGTAGCCTTTGCTTTGAGCATGGTTAGTAGATATCAAGGGAATCCTGGCAGAGCCCATTGGGTTGCGGTGAAGAATAAACTTAAGTACCTTCGGAGGACGAAGGAATGGTTCTTAGTCCTTGGAGGGAGTGATGACTTGAAGGTGCGAGGGTATAGTGACGCCAGTTTTCAGACCGATAGGGACAACTACCGTTCGCAGTCGGGCTGGGTCTTTACCCTTAATGGAGGATCAGTAACTTGGAAGAGTTCCAAGCAGGAAACCGTAGCTGATTCAACGTGCAAATCAGAGTACATCGCAGCGAGCGAAGCATTGAAGGAGGCAATATGGCTAAAGAACTTCATTGGAGATCTTGGAGTTGTACCTGCCATAAAGGAGCCCATGGAGATTTTCTGTGATAATGAAGGAGCGGTTGCCTTGACCAAGGAATCGAGACATCATGGTAGATCACGACATATTGACAAAAAATATCACTTCCTTAGACATCGTGTAGAAGAAGGACAACTCGTAGCGAAGAGAATATCATCAAAAGATAACCCAACAGATCCGCTTACGAAGGGACTGAGTAGGGTTAAGCATTTGCAGCATGCTAGGAGTATTGGGCTGAAGGATGATATTAGCATAGATTAGATAGTATTAGAAACGTGTAATAGATAAATGTAATTAACATTTGATGATTAAATAAAGGAGTTTTATTTATAAGTAATGTTACTGTCTTATGTTAATTGTTTAACTATTGTTTCACTTTGCATGTTTTGACTTCCAGAATAATTGAGTTTATTAAGAATAATCGAATTGTTCAAATAGTCCACAATCGTTCATATGTCGGAAGTAGATATGAATGAAGATTGTCATGAATAGGTGTGTAGAGTGTCTAAATGGTGTTATACATAGCAAAAGATTGCAGCAACGTTCATGAGTGCTTATGAACTAGGTTTGAGCATTGGAACAAACCCGCGCTTGCTGGAATCACCTTATGAAATGTGATAGTCATTGGGTGATCGCGAGACGATAATATCATATAGTCTTCAAACCTAGATATATGGTTTTTTATTGGTTAATTGATTGTAAAATGCATTGTTGTGTGTAGTTGGTTAATGAATAAGTAAATGCATATAAGTCGAAGTTTATCTGTAACTTTTATCCTAAGAAGGAAAAAACGATATCTCGGTCGCTCGATGATTTGATTTGACTTATGTGTCGGGCCCGGTCAGAACTGAATTGATGTGTTCGATTAAGTTCTATGTCAAATAAATTGGAGATTGAGAAACCAAATGCTAGACTAACTATTCCATAGTATTGTCAACATGATATCTAACAGAGGACTGTACGATCCCTTATCTAAAGAACAAGAATTGATTAGATCAGAGTTTGACAACGTCTTTGAGAGCTACGATTGCAAATCGGGGTGTACCTGCGCATATAGTTACTAGACTTATCCAAGTGGGAGATTGTTGGAATAGTGTCTAACGCTACAACTATATTAGGCAAGTATTTGACCCGATTGTGCATGGTCCTTTTGGGTTGCCTTCACCATAGCAATTTGATAGGATGATTTATTAAGAGAGAGTAAATATTATTAGTATATTATGAGAATAATATAAAGAATAATATATAGTTATTTGATTAATATAAGTCATAGATTAATTAGTATTAATTTGGTGACTTAAGGAGATTAATTAAATAAGAGGGTATAAACTGTCAATTGTTTGATAGTTACACTTTAGACTGTAAATCCTTATTCATAAAGGATTGGACGATTTCTAAGGCTAGGATAAGCCAAAATCGTCCATGGGGTTATCAAGGAAAGGATATGGATTAACTTAAAGTCTAAGTTATCCAATTAGGGTTTAAGCTGTAACCCTTAAGGAGTCTACAAGTATAAATAGACCCTATGAGATAGAGAATTCGGCACCCCATCCAAAGTAAAGATACTCTGGCCGAATTCCTCCCCTTTCCTCTCTCTCAAATCATCCTCCTTGCTATTTGGTGTTTGTAAGCCATTAGAGGAGTGACAATTGTGACTCTAGAAGCTCCAAGACAACAAGATCAACAAGGAATTCAAAGGTATGATTCTAGATCTGTTTCAATATTGTTATTACACCTAAATAGTCATTAGAAGTCTTGGATTCAAAGCATGTTTGATTAGAAAGCCTAGATCCAAGAATTAGGGTTTTGCATGCGTACATAGGAAAGTTCTTATGGCTAAAACCCATCAATGAGTTCTTCATAAGACAAGATCTTCTGATCCATGAAATCATCATCGAGTATAACAATGACGTTTGCACGAGAACGAGTTATTTTCTTTCCCATGGTCGAAACTAAATAGGGACGAAAAGTAAAGGAAACAAGAAGAGTACCTTCGAATGGTATTCGATGAATGTCAGAACTGAGAGCTAAACAAGTAAGGTAGAAAAAAAGGTTGGGTGTTCCATTTTTACAGGGATCACAGAGAGGTAAATGGCTGATGTGACCTATTCCAACAACTAGAAATTTAACCGTTTAATTCAAATTAACCTATCCGTTAAAGTTCAAAATCTTATCTCCTTTATATTTTAAATTACCCCTTTAAATATTGGTAAACTAACTTAAAAATATTTCACAGTAATAATTTGGGGGCAGTTGTTAGGGCTAGGATCCCATAATTACATTCAGGACCCTCAAACCTGAGGATCCTTAAACATACTTCAAGATCCTGATTATTATCATTTATTTTCCTAACATATGTATATAACCGTTATATGCTTCTTTATTTTTCTCACATGTGCAAAAACAATCAGCTAAAAGACTTATTTTCAACAAAGAATCATCTTGACCATGCAAACCCGGAATACCAAGTCAAATAACGTCTATAAGTTAATCTCCGAGGATCCCATAATTATCGGACTTATTGTTTTTTGCTTTAGACTATAAATAGCACTTTTATTACACACAGACACAATAGACGGTTAGCTCATCTACGATACTTGTACTTACATTTCACACATTCATCTCTATAGTCATCATTTTCAATCAATAGAATCATCAAGGCAAGTGATCATTACCACCTCCCATGGTTTTGTGCCGGAGATCCTAGAAAGGATCAAGGGCTTTCTTTGTAAACCAAATGTGTCACTTTGATCATCATCTGATACTTGTTTTATTCAGAACATCACACACTCTCATACAATTTGGTTGATTATTGATTGTTCGTTTTTTTGACCAAAACAAACTTAATATCACTAAAAAAATAGGTTGTGCACATTTACCAAATGATAGCAAGGAATGGTCATCCATGTCATTTGATCAAACCGTTGTAAGAATGCAACCGTAGGCTTCAAAGGCTTATAACCTTTCCCTAAACATGCCAATTCAATAAAAAGGTCCACAACTTTGACCATGACATGAATAAAAGATTCAAACGCTCATAACCTTTCCCTTGACACACAAAATATGATACCTAAGTCCGAAAAGCCACGAGGTGATGACCTCGGCCCCACTTAGATGACTAAGGTTGGAGTATAACATTATATGCTCCTGGACATAGAACAAAGTACCACAAGGGTGATAAAAAACGTTAGCTAAAAAGGACACACCGACAAAATGAATCAATAAGATTTCATAACCAAAGGTTAGCCAAAAGGCCTTGGCCTAAAAACCATAGGTCCATGATTAAAAGAAGGACCCATTCCAAACTCCGAGTGTAAGCTCTAGGGATGGGATAAAGGGTCCTCACATAAGCATCAGCTCCAAAAATACAAGTTGAGCAGACCAAATAAAACGGATAAAACCATAGGGAAATGCACACTGCGGTAACAGACAAAAGCCAAATGAGACCAAGGCGAGAAACCTTTAAGCAACATCAAATGCCATGAGAACCAAAATAAACAATAATGCATAGTGTTCAATGGAAACACCCCCGAGACTTACAGGCAACGCATGACCGTAAACAAATTTACGAAAAAAAAATGAACAACATTGTTCGGAGGTAAGGAAGACTCAATTACTGTGAGGGGGATAAGACAGAACAACACCCATTGGTATGCTATCCAGGGCAGGTTCTTTGGATTCGGAATCACAACACACTTGAAGAAGTCTAGTGTGGTCCAATTCTCCTAAGCGAAGGTATGACGCGAAGTCCGTTTCACCAAACTCCTTTGAAGAAGCATGCATCGCGTGGGAAGATTGGGTCACAACATCCGTGTCTAAAATATTAAAATTACCAGTAGCCAACTGCTTTCGTACCACCATCTTATTGATCTCCACACCAGTAGCCATACACGCAGCCTTCATGCACCAAATCCCAAGAGAAAACTCATTGCTTTCAATGACACGATCCACCACACAGACAACCTCCTTCCGAAGGACCCATGCCACGCCCCCTCCAAAGTTTCCCTTTTCAATGCCTTAGCTGCTAGCTGTTCGCTCTGTTGCCTCAAGTGCCCTTCGAACGTCTTTCTATGACTCCAAACATTGAACTTGTTGAGATAGGAGATCAAATTTCGTGTCTAGGTTTGCAACTTGATCCTCGATGATGGACTTCTCCCCAGATAACATGGTATAACGCTCATCAAATTTAAGTCTTTCCTCTTCAAAGAGCTACACCTTTTCCCCAAGTTTATCACGTTCAGTCTTGATTGTGGCCAACACCGCGAAGGCAGATCCAATATAATAGAGATGACCGACTGCAACCACTAAGTAAGGAGAAACCTGATTCACGACATACTGAAGGTCGCTTGCCACGTGGGAGTAAGAAAGGAGATCCAGTGATTTGAAAGTGGCTGAAGGAAATGCATGACGACACCACTCGCATCATGTTGTATCAAGAGGGACCCATGAGTGAGATTCCACTCTGGGAGATATACACTAGGAGCACCCAATGACGAAGGATCATCACTAGAAAAAATGTCACCCTCGATGGGAGATGAACCATAACCTAAAGTTGTGCCTTTCACCCCTCCTTCTGATTCAATAGGCAATTCAGTTCTCCCTACTTCCCTCCCTCCAATGGTCGAGGAATGCTGTCATCAACAATATCAATTATCAAGCAGTTTCCATGAGTAAAGAATCTATGTTGCATCTCTTGCGCATACATTTACCAATTGTATCAGCACCTACACCGTCTACAAGCATAGAATTCATCGATGCCATCTGCCGCTTGAGGGCCACCTGCCCAACATCGGCAGACAACTCCTAGGTCGTGGGGCCCCTATAAAAGCAAGGCAGTAAACCAGAACCGATAGGAGTGGCAGATCCCTCCGCTGTCACAAGAGATGGGACAGTAGACATGGCCACTCGTGCAGCGCTAACAGGAGGCGACAGAGTTTCCACCAAGGGAACTTAGCGATCTAAAGGTCACCCTTAAAATTCCCATACAACACCCCCTCGAGGGACAGAACCCTCTCAATGTCTGCAATCGAATAAAGAAAAATCAAACAACTTTCCTACTCCCCAAACGAAGCCTCTCAAAAGGGGAGGGGTAGGGAAATAATACTTACCATCCTTCTCCACATAAAATTGAGGCATCATTCCTCTTGCTCGCCAAGCAGAACTAATCACTGTTGCCGCTAGAATGCCATCTTTCAAATATTCCTCGTTGAAATAGATCCCATTCAATGTTTGAGCCACAGACAAAATGACACCCATAAACTCAGGTGCCCGATCTAAATGGATTGGCACGTGGGGATAGCCAGGACCAATCAGGTCACTATTGACCCACATCTATTGGTCTTGCCAGTTCTTCAAAGGTTCCTTTTGGTTAATCATAAACGCGTGAGAATTACGATGCTGAGAGAAAGTATGAACGCCAGATTAGGTAGCAAATTGAAAAAAGGCTGGAAAGCCCGGAATTGAGAAAGCATACCTAGGGCTTGGCAAGACAACTCAAATACAATGATCTTATTAACAACATTGGGTGTAAGGTCGTGAACAGAAAAACCATACTCTCACATGACTTCATCAAAGAAATCTGATACCGGAAGACAAAGTCCCACCTCAAAGATCGATATAGGGATCCAACCTTCCATGTCGGTGGCTGATAAATTATAACTCCCTCCTATGGAAATTGTACTCTGTGTTCAGGCATAAACTTAAACCAGAACTGAAGGGACTCGAACTCTTCCGGTGTTGGGTCACTCCTAGATCGGACGAAGGCCACTGCAAAACTGAAAAATATAACTATAAGGGAAGATAGGCGAACAATAAAACTGAGGCAATCAAAGTGTAGGAAACACGAAGAATAAAATTGTCCCTAAATAGGGGAGTTCAAAATGAGAAGCGGGAGAATCGAACGGTTTCCACAGTAAAAATAGCTTTCATAAAATGGCTCTGCCACACCAGTAGATATCAGAACCATCTCCACCAAACGTGTGTCTAGAATAAGTTTAGAACAACTTGGGTATGTCACCCCAACACAAAGCTTTACTAGCCTAAGGTACTTGTTAATGTATCCCACTAGGAATACTTCAAAGATAACAAGATTGTTATCTAAGGACGACCTAGTCAGTCACAGCTTCTCGGCAAGAGCTAGGCCTGGGCCCTTTCCTCTACAAACTCGCTCTTATGTGTCGACGCACTAATTCCAAGGCCAGAACTAGAATGGGAAGCTCCAGTTTATAGCTAGACAAAATAGTACTAGACGCCTCCTAGGGAGACATGTGTAACACTCAACACGCTTCCCTCTATTAGTTTTGCACCAATAGCGAGCAACCGCTAGTCGAGCACGATCTACCAATAGGACGCCTCCACGTCCTTCCATCTCATAAAATACAAAAAGGAATTTTCAGGGGTCTATCCCCACAAGAATAGGTATAAAAACAACCCTTCTTCTCCAAGAGAAGGGATCATCTCTTTCTCCATCTTAAGGTAAACCCTGATTTTCTCTTCCCGATACTAACTAGATCATTGGAGCTTCGTTCCAGAATCCCGTCCCAGATGTCGGATGACTTGTGTGGTAAGAAGACTCACCTCTAATTGAAGATAATTGAATCGTACACTCGAGCTACTGCTAACACGGCTCCTCATAGTAATCATAATCCAATAACAATCCTAATTAATAATCAAGATCAATCCATAAAAGAAGTTCTAATTCATCCTTTATCTATCTAAGGGCAAAATACCATTTTCACTTACCATTCATGACCCAACTAAATAAGGCCCCCAAAAACCTAGGGCCCAAGGCCGAAAAATGGACAAAATCGGTTTCCTGGTATAATGCCCTAGATACCACCTATTATGTCCTGCATACAACACTAGATGAAGAAGGATTATGGGGCAACGATCCAGTACGCACAACGTACTTAAGGTTTCATCTGACATACTCTTTAGAAGTCTAGACTTTTATTAAGGTCTTAATGCTATAATACTTAACATCGAAACTTTATATCGAACTCCAATAAATGTCTAAAATCATAAAGTTGCAACCTTTATGCCTTTTCATGGATACAAGGAGCCCAACACCAAAACCCTAATGCTTTTAACCATCTAAAGTTCCATAACTCTTGCATGGAAAAATTCCAAGGTCAAAGATTTCATTTTTATGACATTAAATGCCCTAAAGTTCCTGATAGGACAACTCACAAGCTCTGGAGTATTCCATACTCACAAAGATCAAGGTTTTGGGATAAAAAGAACCTAAATCTAAGCTTAAACAAGATCTATCAAAGAAAATATCAATGTTTGAACTTTATACCTCCTGAAGATGCACAAAGATGAGAGAAATATGGATTCAAAGGCTTAAGAGCAACACCACAACTCCAAAGGCTTTCCCTTACCACCAAGAACACCAAAATATCACTAAAAAGCTTAAAATTTTGCACATAAGGATTAGGGTTTTGAAATGGGGACTAAGAGAGATGGAGGATCGAGGTAGGAAAGGGTTTAAGGCCATAAAGTTCTTTCAATAGGGTATAAACTCTAAAAATTAGGGTTTGCCCTCTACATGTGTACGCTCAACATATGCACACGTACACCTAACGTACGCGAGATAATCCATGAAAATCTTTAAGGACCTACGCCCATCGTACCCATCTCGTACGCCCAATGTAGGGACCAATTTGAAATCCTTTTACTGAATTAATACTAAAATGAGAAATACCTGGAGCACTGGCATTACACACACATCCCAAGAATCCAAATGAATATGCGCCAATATCTTAATGAAAAATCGATATCTCCAAGAACCTTTCATTGATACAACTTCAAAGTCCCCAAGCGACTTTAACGGATGACAAAGGACGAATAACCCAACTATCAAAACATAAATAACCAATCCACCAACCTATTTATTATGGAGAAATTCCCATGTGAACATGCAATCACCCGTTACTTGAAGGTAAGAATTACACTCGTGATTAGACCAATCCTTCATTTCATCGCAACCACAAAAGTTCCCTATGAGTCATGCACTCAAATCCGACACACTTATGCTACATCTTCCTTGGACTCCTTGTTGAAACCATCAAAATCAAATAGGTTGCTAGTTCTTCAAGAAGAACACTTAGTCTTCCTTCCACTTAAGGCTTTCTCTGTCGTTGGCCAACATCTACCATATCTAAGCCTAAAATCATCTCACAGAAATACCCTCTAGGAATGCTCTAGTATGTAAAATAACATATGAAGATTCTTGAAATACAATAAGTAGATCATCATAAGGAGGTTCTGATTCCTACGTGGAGACTTAGATAAACTGAACATAGCGTCTCACACACACAATTATATAATCATAAGCACAGTTAATAATAATATCATGAAGGGAGTAAATACAATACATACCTAAGACGTCAATTAATGGAACTCGAACTTACGACTATTAGTAATCCTCAGGGTGGCTGGAGTTGGTGCCCGCACCGCTCCACCTGTCAATATCAGACAGACGTCCTTCTTATGGCCCACTTGGTTGCAATGGAAACATACCGAACCCAATGCCTGGGAACAATCCTTATTGACGTGACCAATCCTGCCACACTTATAGCAACCCATACCCCTAAATCGACATACACCATCATTCTATTTCCTGCACTTTCCTCAATGGCCCCAACCCTGATGGTCTCTAGCTCGTGAATCGAAAGTATTGGGATTCTTTGTTGAAGCCTAAATTGTCTTCACTTGCCCTATCTTCCTCTTCGAGAGGTTCTCCAGGTCAATCTCCCATTCCCGGGCTCTAGCTATCATTTCCTCTAATGTACAAAAAGTTGAAAAGCTAACAAACTCCCTGATATCTGCCCTTAGCATGTTGTGGTACCAAGTCTTCTTCATCTCCTCGTCTGCAACATACTGTGGAACCAACAAATCTTTCTCCTTACACTTGGAGGTGATCTCCACCACAGTCTCGGTCATCTGTCGTAAATCCTGAAACTCCATCGCCAGTTGTTACACCTCAATAGTTAGTGCAAACACTGCTCGAAATCTAAGCACAAAATCAGGCCAGGTCATGGACTCAATAGTTAGTGCTCCCACAACGTATCCAGCCTCCTTCTACTAATCCTGAGCTCGCTTCCTCAAACACACCCTGCAGCGAACCTTACATTCGACCCCTCAGGATAAAAGCTCATCATTTGGGCACACTCCATATCCACTATCCACCGCCTGGCGGCAATGGGGAATTTCACCCCGAAGAACTCTGGTGCCCCACATCCTCGAAAATCCTTAAACGTGAGGGTATGGGCTATGTAATGTCCGAATGACATCTCGGATAGATAGGCCCAAAGGCACTCCTCCTTCATCTCAGTAATCCTTTCCTTGATTGTTTCGAACATCACTGGGGAAGCATCAAGGATAGCTCGTGTAATCTTCGATGCAATGAACTCGCATAATTCCTCATCAATTGGTTCAATACCAAATCTCAAACCAGAACTTGATCCTTTACCTCTTGCTTCACCACATGTCATCACTATTCTAGAAAGCAACCATATAACGATCAAAACATACCGAAAGAATCCTTATTCTATAGGCTTCCTAGAATCTCTGTGGCTTTCTTGATTTAAGTATGAATCTCATGATTGCAGTAGTATGGGTACCTATCCATACTTTATTCAAGAATCATCTCAAACCCTCTAAGTAACCTTCTCAAACTAGTACTCCCAATACCACTCTCACTAAAGCACTTCTTAAACTCTCCTAGCATCCCCACCTCACCCTACTATCAGATGCTAAAGAAATCCTAATAATGTTAGCTAAGTACTTCATGAATACAATTACATGCAACAAAACTTAAATAATGCTTCAACTAACAAACTCAACCCTACAATAGTTAGACTCAGATAAAAGTTGCGCAATAGGTCCAAATCAATCACTCTAAGATTATTTAACCTTTACTACATGTAACTTAACATATTCACTTAATAGTTAGTTCACTTCAATATGAGTTCCATATAGCACAAAACAAGCAACATTCAAGCAACGAGTAATCCAACCCAATGCATCACCTAATCAAGCCATTCTATCTAATCCTTTGAAATCCATACTAGCATGCATTTCTAAAACCTCAACCAACAGGCACATAAAGCCATCTCTCCTAGCATTCTATCATGCAATCCTGAGCAGATCCTTAGCCCTAATATAGCATGAAATTTTCATAACATATAAAATAACATCATATATGGGGATTCTGGAAATTACTAACTTGAGCTCGGCCGATTGCACACTTCACACCCCCTTTTTCTTTATAAAAATCTTTTACAAAACTCATGTTCTTTCAAAATGATTACCAATTCCTCAATTTGATTTCAAAAAAAACCGAGTGTGTGCTAGAATCCCTCAAACCAACGCTCTGATACGAACTTCTAACGTCCTAAAAGTTCATAGTAAAATTTTCATTGTTAAAACAATAAACCATACAAACGAGTTGTTGCCAATACCAATCATAGTTAATAGATCATAACATTAGAGTAAAAATCATAAATAGCTAATGTGGAAAACTCTGGGGGATGTTGTTCAGTCAAGTATGGCCCTTCCCTTTGGAACTGGAACTACTTAAAAAAAACGTTAAACCAAAAACCATAAGCACAAAGCTTATTGAGCCCAAAATACTATATACCATACATAGAATAGAGAATGCTATGTTCTAACCACAGTCTTACAATTACTATCATGCCATGAGCCATATCATGGCCTTTTCTTGCCTAGTCGGTGGAAAAAACCTAGGTGTTACAAACAAGTGCTAAGAGCTACCTCCTAGTCTTCCATTTAAGTATCAAAAATACAACTAGCATCCCTATATATAACTTCCAAGGTCTAAAACCTAGTCTTGAATATAATTTTTTTGGGAGCCATATATAGGTCTTTCTTATAATTTCCTGGGGCCACCACCTAGTCTTCCTACATAATATAATCCATTGGGTTGGAATTGGTGTCTTCCACCTACAATTATAGTGAGGAGACTTACCTAACTCACAAAGCCGACTTCAACTCAGCTAAATACCATGCCAGCCACAACTAACATCTCTATCTACTAAATGATGGGTTCTAAACACCTTCTATCAATCCACACAATGTAACCCTAATTCTACCTTCTAAAAATAGATTTTGACCACAAGTCAACCCATGTCGAAGTTCAATGGTAAAAGTCAAAGTCAACATCCCACATTGTGACCTGCCCTTTGTCACGTCGTGAAGCCACAGTCGACCTAATTCCAACTCGATTCACTCTAACTCAGCCAAATCCATCACGAACAACCCATTGGACTAACCTCACGACATGAACATCCCCTGTCACGTCGTGAGCCCCAAAAGACTTCATTAGATATGGGATATTTCATGGCACGTGACACTCCTTATGTCATGTTGTGACTATCGTCTGAAGAATAAATCCAAAGATTTAAGTCCTTAATCCATTAATTCTTTCTCTCTAACTTTTATAGAAGCTAAATGGGAGTCCAAAGGTTCATAAAAATGATTACTTTATGGATATGCATGCATCATGCATGTCCTCCATCCATTCTAGGTCAAAATTTAAGATATTTCACCAAAACTCATATGTATGGGCCCAATAATCAACCAACTCCTAGATCTAAACATTATCATACTCAAGGGACCCTTAGAATGCATAAAGTTTGCAACTTTATGATTTCCTTCCATTCAAACTTGCTCGAACATGTAATACATGGGACAACAACTTAGTTCTAACCACTTTAAGCAATAACATATGAGCCTTTGACACTTATAAAGGTCTAGAAAAAATATGGAGTAAATTACACGAATGGTCCTTATGGTTTGGGGTAATTTGCACACTTAGTCCCTAACTTATTTTTTTAACTCGGAAGATCCCTACTGTTTGGTTTTATTACACGTTTGGTCCCTACTATTTGTTTTAGTTACGTGTTTGGTCCCTGTCTTACCTAAAAAAACGTATTATTTAAGTAGGGAAAATTTGTGGGGTAGGTAAGGTCAGGTGATGGGGTGGGGTTGGGACTGTGTTTACTTAAATAAATTAAAAAACCAATGACAAAAAAGTATTTTTAGGTAAGACAGGGACCAAACGCATAACAAAAACAAACAGTAGGGACCTTCCGAGTTAAAAAAAATAAGTTAGGGACCAAACGCGTAAATCACCCCAAACCATAGGGACCATTCGTGTAATTTACTCAAAAATATGAGATGATGATGATAATGATGTAGTTTCCTTGCAAGCTCCACCAATATAACACCTTCTTGTCCTTCTTCTCTTCTTGTTTAAGCCAACAAATGCTCTAAAAGGCCAGGAATCGCCAAGGGAATAGTGGTTAGGGTTTTTCTGAGGTAAAAGGGTGTTGGAGGATGATAACGAATCGTAAAATTGACTTAGAGGGGTTTAAATACAAAGGAAACCCTAAAAGATCATGGGCTTGGGCTACAACAGGTCTAACGTCATGACACCTTATGTATCATGTAGTGAGGATGGTTTGAAACATGTTTCTCATATTTTCTTTGTCACATTGTAACCACCTAACAGTCACGTCATGACACTCGATTTTATCCAAAAATCAACCCTTTGATTCCTTGATACCCTGAATTGATCCATCTTCGAAAATGGGTGTTACAATGTAGGTTGTTAGATTATCTTTGTGACTCTTGCATGAAAGACTGTCGTTGAATCATAACACCTATACGAAATATGGTGGTTGGATTGCAACACTTGTATGAAAGATGTAAAACCCGATCTAATGTATCAATAGAAATCACTAGAATTGGTGCGAAATCCCAATCTAATGATTAACGTAAAACAGTTATAACGAATTAAGAACACAATATCGAATCTTCAATGCACACTATATTGATCAATAGTCTAGTACATAAGATCTCTATGTTTCTCGGTTCTCTCTATCTCTCTAAACTCAAAATCAACTAATTAGAATGACCAACCTTGAAACACGGCTGAAATAACGCTATATATACCTAGAACTAATTACAAAGGCCCAGCCCAAAAACCCAACCGATAGCATCATTAAGCCCACCGAAATCACATGGTTATTTCAGTCCAAACAACACCGAAATCATGGTGTTTTCGGTCCTAGGCCGAGAAATCTAAGAGCTTTCAAAAGTAAAGTATAAACAACAAATCATGTCCTAACAAAATATTATGGTTGAATCATAGCAATTTTATGAGAGACCGTGGTTAGGTCATAACTCTTGTTTGTCTTTGTGACTTGAATGGAAGACCATGGTTGGATCATAACAGAAATGCTACAGCTGGTATGTGGTATGGAAGTGACTGTAAGACTCTGGTTACATCATAACATTCACATAGGGTTGAAATACACCCCTCAGGTTGGGCCACTGATATATATGGTATGTGGTATTTTAGGGAACTCAATATGCTTTGTGCTTACGATTGTGTGGTTTAAACATTTTTAGGTACTTCTAGTTCAAAAGGGAAGGGCTGGGTTGACTGCACAACATCCCTTGATGATTTTTCTACACTGATTATTATAATTTACTCTGATGTTCAGATATATTTTACTATTATTGATTTTTGAACAAATGTTGTATGGATATGATGGTTTGAAAATGAAATTTTCTATTAGTATTTTGGGACGTTACAACCTACATATCTATCAAAACTCCTCTTGGTTTGAGTATATGTGTGTTCATATCCATGATTGTAATTTTTTGAAGATCTATGAACATTATATGGTTCTAACACCATGTAACACTTGGTTTTGGATCACTTCATTATTCGGGGTTGTGGCCCAGTCCTTAGTTATCTTAAGGTTTAAGTCCTTGGGGAAGATGAAATTTGGCTTTTTTTGGATGTGGGTGTTGTATATTAGACGATCCAAGAGTTTGATTGTGTTTTAGAGCCCAAGGGTATAATCGTAATTTGGCAGTTCGGGTCTTTATGAATTTTATGTTGTTGTTGGGAGGATTTAAGGCGGGGTGAGTTGTTAGAAGTGTAGGGTTTCTCATCACCTTTCTGTGGATATAAAGTTCATCAGAAACAGACTTAGAACAAAGAATTTGGGCCAAGTGAAGTTATAGGGTTTTAGAAGTTCAATGGGTACGCAGGGTGTACACATTGTGTATGCGGGGTATAATGGGTGAGTTGTTCGTGGATGGTCTTTGAGTATGTCAGGCGTGTTAAGGGGTACGCAGGGATTACTCCCTTTAGCATCAAACCCTAATTTTGCGGTTTTACCCCCATACATGCATCATTTTATCCTTCTTCTGGGCATTTTAAGTCAGCCTCCATCCCCTTTAGCATACATTGAAACACTATAGTGCCTCGAGTGTGTTTTGGAGCTTGGAAGAGTGTTTATGGTGGTTTGAGTAAGAGAAGAAGAAAGTTGAAGACTCATTTCTTGGAGAGGAGCTTAGAGATCCAATGTTGGCATCTTCATTTCGTTACTTTGGAGGTATATAGTCCCTATCTTGTTAACTCATTGTATAGATCTCTTTTGGGTTTCTTTATGGTCATTTTAGCCTCTTTTTCATTGGTCCTTGTGATCTAAGGTTGTTTCATATGCTTAATCTTGTAGATCTGGATGTTTTAGGTGTCCCTAAGGCATAAAAATGTGATCTTTATGGTTTATTTGGACTCATACATGTGTTAAGCCCCTTTGTTAAGATCTTTTGAGCTCTAGAGCCCCATTAAACCATGAATGCATGTAAAGTTGCCAGCTTTATGTGATAAGCCATCCGTAGGAATCAGATCTGAGAGTCTGGAGTAAGGACTTAAGTGATTAAGTGCTTAATGTAGAAGAATGGGGTTCATGGGAGTACGTTGGGCATACCCATATGCTATGTTGTGCATATTGACCGCAAAGAGTGTGCGTTGGGTGTACTTGCTGAGTATGCGGGGCTTACTCGGTTTGTTTGATTTTTCTTGTTTTGTTGACTTGTTGTCCATGGATTGTTGACCAAAAGTTTGACTAGGGTTAACCACTGGTTATTTTGATCCTTTTTGGATATTAGGCCTTCTCGGGTCAGGCCTATGATGGGTTTGGGCCCAATTTTGATATTTGGGCCTTGTTGTGTCATTTCGGCTTTGGGATATCTTTCGGGCTTGGTTTTTTAGGGCATTGTTAGGCCATGTGAGAACAAGTGTTTTGGATTAGGGAAAAGTTAATGGGCTTTAGAGTAAGGCCCATGTAAAGGGTTTGGGCCCAATTTGGAAAATTGGGCCATAAGTGGGCTTCAGATGGATATTTGGTTTATGGGCCTTTTTGATAGTGAGTTTGGGCCATAGTCTTAGACCAAACTAGGTGAGGGTATGGAATCCAAATGTTAATTGTATGTTATTTACGCTTGATAACATGATGATTCTAGCGGATCTGCAGTCAGCGATTTATTCTTGGGTCCAACCATTGAGGTGAGTCTTCTCGCCATAGCCATGGGTCGAAGGCATCAAGGTTGGCCTATTATCTAGTTATGAAGTATGCTAGTTGTTATCTTATACATGTTATGCTCAAGTTGAAATATACCCTAGGGCGGGGCCCACTATGTTATTCATTGGGTTGAAATATATCCCAGGGCGGGGCCCACTATGTTGTATTCGGGTTGAAATATACCCCAGGGCGGGGCCTATTTTGATATGTTCGGGTTGACATGTACCCCTGGCCGGGGGCCATACTTGTTTTTGGGTTTGAATGAACCCCAGGGCTGGGCCCGGTTTTATGTTTGGTATGTGGCATTTTTGGGGAACTCACTAAACTTTGTGCTTATAGTTGTTGGTAATGGTTTCAGGTACTTTTGGTTCGTTAGGGAAGGGCCCGACTTGATCGTAGTGCATACACCCATGTTTTCCTCAACACGTGATTTTGGGATTGTTATCTGATAATTTTTTTATTTTGAAATACTCCTAAATGTTTGAATAAAGGCTAAATGAGTGTTTTGATTATATTAAAATGAAAATTTTACCTTCATATATTTTGGGTGTTACATGTTGGTATCAGAGACTTGGTTTGAGGGATTCGGGCATACTCTTGGGTGTGTTTGAACTCAAACTGAGGATTTGGTAAATTTTCATAAAATAAATATTTATTTAAGGGTTTTCTAACAAAAGAAAGGGGTATGATGCGGGCAATTGGCCGAGATCAAGTAAGTTTTCTCAAAATACCCATACATGATGTGTTATATGATTTGATATGTGAATCTGTGAATCACATGCTAGTTAGGGCTAATGATCTACTCAGTTTTTGCATGATTGAATGCTAGGAGAGATCCCTTTGTATGTCTATTGTATGAGCTGGTAGACTTGCATGCTAGTGCTGATTAGTCTGTGATAAATTGGCCTGTTATGTGTTGCCTTATAGCCTTGGGAGTACTGGATCCTATGATCGAATGGGAATATCTATTGGTATCAGTAATTGCTAAGTGTATGCTTTAAAATTTGCATATGTATAGGATCTTATAGCCCAAGAATAATTGAGTTGGCCTTATTTCCTGTTCTTCATTTGGTTGTGATCCTAGGGTAGAGTCTTTTATTCGATAGTCTATTTGATCATGTTCTGTGTATAATTTGCATGTATAAGGCAACCGACAGTGAAGGTGGAAATTCTATCATGAGTTGTGGTGCATGAGTTTGATGTTCCTTGATCATTTTTTGGATTGGAGTGCTACTGCTCAAATGTTGCTTGCTTCGTGCTTTGTGGAACTCTTAAGTGATGTGAGTAGCTGTTACGTGAACATGTTAAGTCATATGTAATAAAGATTTGATAATCTCAGAGTTATGGATTTGACCCTATTGCACAACTCTCGTTTAAGTCTAACTGTTGTTAGATGAGCCTTTTACTCAAAGGATTATCTGAGATTTGTTGCATGTGGTTGTGTTCATGAGGTAACTAAATGACATTACGAGGAATCCTTCAGCAGCTGATGGCAGGGTGAGGTCGGGAACCTAGGAAAGCCTAGGGATTACTTTGGTGGGTTTTGTTGTGTTGGTTAGCAAGTGATTGGTGTACGGATTTGGGAAGGTGACTTAGAGGATTCGGGATGATTCTTGAGGAAAGTATGGATAGGTGTGGAAAGTGGTATTCGGTCTGTACTACTAAAAGCACATGATCCATACTCAAATCGAGGAGAGTCTTGGAAAAACTAGGAATCCTGCGGGTTGAGGATTCATGGGTATGTTCTGATTTTTTTTCTTGTTGTTTTTAGTATATTGTTGAGTGCTCAGGGATGAGGTTTGGGTTCTGGATCCAGCTCATGTGCAGGTACTGAGCTGATTAACGAGTAGATGCAGGAGTTCATGTGGTCAAATATTACTCGTGGAATTTTGGAACAAACTCCTGTGATCTTTGGTTCAGTTAAGGAGGGGATTCTAGAGATCTTGGATGAGCGCTTGGGTGCGTTCCGTGTTGAGGTCATGGCTATTGTTGGAGCTCTCACTCTATGTTTTCGTGAACGGGAGATTGATTTGGAGCACATAGGGAAGAGGGGGCCAGATCAGGTGCAGACAGGGGAGGGCCCCGGGAAGAGACCCAATACTTTGGATCAGCGATTGAGGGGCCAATAGGGTCTAGGTCGGTACAGCAGATGCGGAAAACTGCACGATGGAGCTTGTCATTCCAGGGGTATGGGTTGCTACTGTTGGATAAGGTGCCTAAGTCCATAACTATATTTAGTATGTTCTTGACCCAATTTGGCATGGTCCATTTGGGTTACATGGCATCATAATAATTGGATAGACAAAATGAGAAAAGGGACACTTATGGTTTGTTAATATATTATAAGTTCTAATATATTAATCATATGATTTAATTAGTATTGATCAAGAATTAATTTGGAATTAATTTTGTGATAAAAAAGTGACTAATTAAATATATGGGGATTGATTTGTAAATCATTCATTCATATATAGTGGGCTTATGGTCTTATGATTCACTAAATTGGGCTAGGACCCATTGGGTGCTCCATGGATGCTCCATGGAGGTTAAAACCCATGGATCATGGGGGAAATAAAAGGCTGTGCACATTAGGGTTTACATGGTATAACCCTACATGTGACACACTATATACGCAACCTCATATGGAGCAAAATCAGTCACTAAGACTAAAAGAAGGAGGGCTAGCCGATTTTGAGTGAAATTGTTCTTCTGTCAAGTTATCCAAGAGTTTTGGTGTTGTGTGAAACATTTAAGGCATCACATTTGGGGTCCTAGGCTCACAAGGTCTTAAGGAATCCATGCTACAAGAAAGGTATGTCATTCTACTAGTTTTTATATTACAAGTACCCCATGCCATGCTAGTTACGATGAGAACCTTGGAAAATCAAGTTAGCATGAATATTAAAGAAAACATAGATCTAAGGTTTCTAAGATTGCATGTACTCCATAGGAGTGTTAGAATGTTCAAAACCCATCAGTGGTATCAAACACTGGGCTTGTTTTCTTTGTATTTAATGCAAACTGATTGAAAATTTTGAGAATTCTGCAATCTGAACAGTGAACTCGCCAAGTCCATGGGGGGGGGGGGGGGGACTTGACGAGTCCATGAAAAAATGCATCCTACTCGTTGAGTAGGTTGTTGCACTCGGCGAGTAGGGGCCCCTGTGTGCAGAATTTCAAGTTTTGCTGCTGGAAATGGACTAGAATCATTACCCTAAATTGTTGTGGACTTATAAAACCTTTTTTTATGGTGCAATGATTATGCTAATCCATTTTCAATGGTTATTATAAATTTTTCAAGTTTTATATATGTTTATATGATTCTTGAAATAGTTGATATGAATGTTCATGCTTATGAGTTTTAGTATGATCATAGGAATTATTTGCAAATTGTTTGATGATGTAATTCTTGATCTAAATGTTATTGATGGAGTCCATAATTTGTCCTCAAGTTATGGACTACCAAAAGTCATTAAAGAACCATACGTTACATAATATGAAGAGTCTTCATTTTAATAAACCATTAAACTCTTAAGTTATGAAGTTGAAAAGTTTTGAAGAGTTTCAAAACTTTCCCTAAAGTTTTGGAATTTGTAAAGCCACTTTAGAAAACTTTAATTCCAAGCCGTAGAGTTTAAAAAGTTAAAATTCAACCATTATACTTTATAGTCTTATAAGTTAATAATATATACATATATATGTATAAGAGCAAGTCAATTTTACCGTTAGTAGGCCTCATTCACGAAGCCGGTCTATAAGGGGGTATAAGGTTGTTGCTTATAAAATGACAACTTAATGGGTGTCCACTCTCACCCACCGCTTCCTTGACTGGTGGAGGGTTGTTAGCCGAACGGGTAGGACAAGGCCTATAACTCTCATTAAAAGTATAATGAAATATATATAGTAACTAAGCCTTTTATAAATTCCCAATCTTAGTTACTTTAGGAAAATGTGAAATTGGTGCTATCCCATTAAATTACACTTTGTACCTTACCAAGTCATTAGTGGAGCGTATGTGGGTAACCGACACACTAACATGGATTAGTAAGAGTGGAAAAGGGTGACTTAATCTACATCATAGATCTGTGAAGCGCGTGTTCGTAACGGGCACATTAATTAGGTGATAAAGATTAAGGGTACCAAGTTAATTTGCATGGTTATTCAGACCTTGTTTGTGATCCTCGGCATCCCAATCATAAACTTGAGAGTGCACAATCGAGATTTAAACATGCCATTGAAAGTTCAATGAATCTCAAAAGAATCTTGGAGTTTCTGTAACGACCCAATTTTCATGAACAAAAATTTCATTTTTGATTAAGTGATTTGCACAACATTTGTGTCAAAATATCAACCGATCATATCACTTAATAAAATCATGTCACGTATCTGAAAATCGAATCGTAAAAACATAATAATGTCAGAGTACAAATCCCAGAATAACTTATAATGCGGAAAACAAAGAGTATGTGTATGATGTGCCGCTACCGCGCCAGCTCATTCCCCTTCGCTGAAGAGGTACTTGAAACCAAAACTGTAAACGGTAAGCATGAAGCTTAGTGAGTTCCCCCATTGTACCACATACCATACAATCATATAGCATACATACTACCGGGAAATTCTGGGGTGCCCAACCTACCCAGTACGACCATTCTGCGGTGCCGACCTACCCATGCGGCCATTCTGGGGTGCCGTCCTACCCATGTCAAGCCATTTTGGGGTGCTGGCCTACCCGTCGGTCCTAACAACCAACCCTCGGAGACTATTCCACCCCTTACTGCTACTATCACATATATCATAACATAAACATACTATCAGACATATCTGGGGTGTTCGAACTACCCTTCGATCCTAACAACCGAACTTGGGGACTATTCCCCTCATACTACCGCTATCACATATAACATATCATGCCAACATATAAACATATCAGCACATATTATCAAACATATATGGGGTGTCTGACCTACCCTTCGGTCCTAACAACCGAACTTTACTACTATCACATATAACATATCATGCCAACATATAACATATCAGGTAGTAGCAAACCTAGATGATATCACAAAGACAATCATCTAATCATACAACTCCTACTGGTGGGCCGACATTGTGGCCGTAGACCCACCAATACCGGAAGGTAACTCACCTCGTAGTAGCTACTGATCTGTGCGGGAATTCTCTGACTGCTGCCGGAGCTGCTCTGGAAATCCTCCGGCTATAATTCCCACAAAACACTTAGTCATACACTGCTAACTTGTCCTAGGGTAAAATGACCATTTTACCCCTGACCAAATCAAAGTCAAAGTCAACTTCTAGTTGACCTGACTCGCCGATTTGGCTCGCCAACTCACCAAGTCCCTATCCTTCCATTTTTCCTTATACTCATCTCAACTCGTCGAGTTAGGCGATGACTCGACGAGTTTTCCTTCTAAATTAACATCGATTGAATCCTTATCCGACTCGCCAAGTTGCATAAAAAACTCATCGAGTTCATCTTCAACAGATACACAGGTCCTGTCCTTGACTCGCCGAGTTCTATGAACAACTCGTCGAGTTCATCTTCATCCTTAAGGAGTTTGCCTTGGACTCGCTGAGTCTGCTCATGCACTCGCCGAGTCCCATGAACTTCCAGAACAATGGCTTAGTCCAGAATGTTGGGTCACTCCCCGGGACCCCCTTAAAACCTTTCCACACTCTACTGGGTCCTTATGACCCTCAATTGATATGGGAAAGAAACCTTGGACTCGTCGAGTCCAAGAATGGACTTGTCGAGTTTGCCACATCCTCTTAGTAAATCTTTGATTTTTGATGTACAACCCTTGATCAAAAGACAGATCTATGATTCTACAATCGATATAGCATGTAAAGTTACAACCTTTATGTGCTTGCATGTGACTTTGAGCTGAAAATGTCCTAAAACAATCTCTTACAATGCATGGGGCCTTCTTTGAGTGCAAGAGCCACTCCTTTCTGCCTTGTAACCCCTCTAAGGGCCTAGATCTGAAACATCAGCCCCTAACCACGCTTGCAATCATGGTTGGTGACCAAAATGGCTTAGAAAAGCCCTAAAACTCCACAAAATGGGATCTATCAAAAGAACAAACAAGCTATAGACTTTATACATTCTGTTGACCGCAAATGACGCTCAAAATCGGATCCTTCTAGCCTCCTCTTGATCCTTCAAGCTTTTCCTTCCTTCCTTGGGCCACAAAAGCACAAAATCACTCCAAATGCCTTAGATTGCTTCAATAACGGCTAGGGTTTGCTATGGGGGTCTTCTGGGATTAAATGGGACGAAGGAGGCCGAGTTAAGGTGTTTAAATAGGGTGCAAACCCTTGGGTTAGGGTTTTTGTCCAGACAGGGCCTACTTGGCAAGTCTGGGACCCGACTCGTCGAGTCCACTACTTAAACCCCGCGTCTCATCCCGCTTCTACTCGACCAGTTGGTCCTTCAACTCGCCGAGTCCAAGGCTAAATGCCAAAATATAAGTAAAAGAATATGTACCAAGAACCAGGTGCTACAAATCTCCCCCACTCAATTTAGACTTCGTCCTTGAAGTCTGCTGCTCGATCCTGAAACAGCTTGGGGTAATGTTCCATCATCTCGTCTGTCGGCTCCCAAGTGCACTCCGACCTCTTCAGGTGCTGCCATTGCACCATCACGAGTTCCACTCTTTTATTCCTCAAATCCTTCAACTTCCGGTCGAGGATTGCCACCGATCTCTCAATGTAGTTCAGGCTTTCATCAACCTGAATGTCCTCCAAGGTTACCACTGCTGAGGCGTCCACCAGGCACTTTCGCAGCTGAGAAACATGGAAAGTGTTGTGTGTCTGACTGAGTTCGGCTGGAAAATCCAGCCTATACGTCACCTTTCCCACCCGAGCTGTAACCCTAAATAGTCCAATGTACCTGGGGCCCAACTTGCCCTGCTTCCTGAATCGGATAACGCCTTTCCATGGCGACACCTTCAGGAGAACCATATCCCCGACCTGGAACTCTAGGTCTATTCGGCGCTTATCGGTATAGCTTTTCTACCGACTCTGAGTAGTTAGAAGCCTTCTCCGGACCTGCTGAATCTTCTTTGTCATCTTGAGCACTACCTTAGTGCTCCCCATTACCCTCTGGCCAACCTCACCCCAACATATCGGGGTCCTGCACTTCCTCCCATATAGAATCTTGAAAGGAGGACGATCAATGCTCGCATGATAACTATTGTTATAGGATAACTCTGCCAATGGAAGGTAGGTATCCCAACTACCTCTGAAGTCGAATATGCTTGCTCGCAGCATATCCTCCAGGGTCTGGATGGTCTGCTCGCTCTGACCATCCGTATGCGGGTGAAAGGTGGTGATAAAATGTAGATGAGTACCCAACTTGTGATGAAACTTCCTCCAAAACCTGGAAATGAACCGCACATCCCTGTCTGAAATCACAGAAACTAGCACATCGTGCCGCGCCACCACCCCCCCGGATATAGATGTTGGCCAACTTCTCGACCGAGATGCTCTCCTGAATCGGGATAAAATAGGTGCTCTTGGTCAATCGATTGACGATGACCCAGATCGAATCCACTCTCCGTGCGGTTCTAGGAAGCTTAGTGATAAAATCCATCATGATGACTTCCCATTTCCATAGTGGAATATCCAACGACTGCATCTTGCCGTGAGGTCTCTGATGCTCAGCCTTGACCTTTCTGCAGGTCAAGCACTGCTCCACGAACCATGCCACATCCCATTTCATGCAAGGCCACCAATAGTCCAGATGAAGATCCCTATACATCTTCGTCACCTCGGGATGAACGGAGAATCGAGATTTGTGCACCTCCTCCATCAGAACCTGGTGCACACCCCTGTGTTATTACACCCACACCCTACGGTGTAGTGTCAGTAATCCTCGGTTGTCATAGTCGAAGGAGGAAACTTGCCCCACGATCCGCTCGCTCTTCTGATGTTCCTCCTTCATGGCCTCCTGCTGGGCCTCCCAAATCCGATCCAACAGTGGAGCCACCACTGTCATCCTCAGGCAGATATCCTTGATCGGTGCTGCCTTGCAGCTGAGCGCATCGGCCACCACATTGGCCTTACCCGGGTGATAAAGGATCTCACAATCGTAACCCTTTACCACTTCGATCCACCGACGCTGCCTCATGTTTAGATTCAGCTGATCCATGAGGTACCTCAAACTCTTATGGTCTGTGTAGATGGTACAGCAAACCCCATAAAGGTAATGATGCCAAATCTTGAGGGCGAATACAACAGCCTCCCAACTCCAAATCATGCGTCGGGTAGTTCGCCTCGTGAGGCTTCAGCTGCCTCGACGCGTAGGCAATGACAGTCCCTCTCTGCATCAATACTGCGCCCAAACCTGGGATGGACGCATCGCAGTACATAACAAAATCCCCCATGCCCTCTGGCAGGGCTAAGATTGGCACCTCGCACAATCTCTGTCTCGAACGCGATCTTCTGCTCAGGCCCCCAACGAAAGACCACGACCTTCCTTGTTAGCCTGGTCAGAGGTACGACTATCTTGTAGAAATCCAGGATGAATCTTCGATAGTAGCCGGCTAATCCTAGGAAACTCTGAATCTCGAATGGAGACTTCGGAACCTCCCATCTCATCACGGCCTCCACTTTGGCCAGGTCCACTGAGATCCCATTCTGGTTGATGAGATGCCCAAGGAACTGCACCTCAGGCAACCAGAACTCACACTTGGAGAACTTAGCATACAAGTTCTCCCTCCTCAAAGTCTCCAAAACCTATCGCAGATGCTCCTCGTGCTCCTCCTGTGTCTTGGAGTAAACCAAGATATCATCAATAAACACTATCACAGACTGGTCTAACATCGGTCTACACACGCGGTTCATGAGGTCCATGAATGCGGCAGGAGCATTGGTGAGCCCGAAGGGCATCACCTCAAACTCATAGTGGCCATAGCGCATCTGAAACACAGTCTTCTGTACATCCTCCTCTCTGACCCTCATCTGATGATATCCTGAACGCAGATCAATCTTGGAGAACCAAGATGCTCCCTGTAGCTGATCAAAGAGGTCATCAATCCTTGAGAGTTGGTAACGGTTCTTCACCGTTACCTTGTTCAGCTCCCTGTAATCTATACACATTCGATGCGACCTGTCCTTCTTACTCACAAACAGAATCGAGGCTCCCTAGGGAGAGCTACTCGGTCTAATGAATCCCTTGTCTAACAGCTCCTGCAGCTGTGTAGACAACTCCTGCATCTCAGGAGGAGCCAAACGATACAGTGCCTTGGCTATCGGAGCCACACCAGGGACTAGGTCGATCCTGAATTCCACCTGCCTCTCCGGAGGTATCCCTAGCAACTCCTCGGGGAATACATCCGTAAACTCTCTCACTACGGGCACATTGCCCACTGTCACCTTACCCGCCTCCCAGGTGTCCATAACATAAGTGACATATCCTACGCAACCGTGCTGAAGGTAACGCCTAGCTTTCGCTGCTGAATATACCGATGGTCCTTATTGTGGCCTCTTGCCCTAAACTACCAACTCTCCCCCACTTGGGGTCCTGATTCGAACCAGCTGCTACGCGCAATCTATCACTGCCCCATTGGGACTCAACCAATCCACGGCTATAATCATCTTGTTCCCTCTCAACGGAATAGGACCAGGTCCACCAAATAACGCTCCTCGAATAATCTCAGCACACAGCCTCGGAATACCATTGATGCTCGCACCGATCGGTCATCTGTAATCTCTACCTCTAAAGGGCAATCCAACATGCCCGAAGACTCAGGAAACTTCTTGCTAAGTGCAAGAGAGACAAATGATCGGGTAGCCCCCGAATCAAATAGTACCTGAACTGGGATACCGTTCACATGGAATGATCCTAAACAGAGCACATACATAACATATCAAAATCACAACAGCGCATCATAAAGGATAATGATAAGAAATCATACCCGTCCCCACATTGGGTGCAGCGCGTGCCTCCTCGGTAGTCAACTGGAATGCCCTACTCCTCACCACTGGAGCCTCTGCCTTGCCCTCCCGCCATCAGTGATCCGCAGGGTTGCTGGAGCTGGCGCCTTCACTGGCGCTGATGCTGCTATCAACTGGGGGCAGGTGGCCTTCTTGTGGCCCTTCTGGTTGCAGTGGAAACATAGCAACTTAGACGTATGAATAACTAGTGCAGGGGAAATACAATCCCTGCTAAAATGCCCCATCTTGCCGCACTTGTAGCAGCCCGAAAATCCCAATCTACACGCCCCCTCATGTGGCCTGCCGCATTTCCTGCAACGTCCCGGTCCCGACTGGCCTTTCGGCCTACCGTCTAATCCCTTGGGCTTCTTCCCCGAAGCCCCAGTCGTCTGACCCTCCTCTATCTTTCTTTTCCTGACATGATCTAGATCAATCTCCTTCTCCCTTGCCCTGGCAATCATGGAATCCAGGGTAGGGCATGCTGAAAAACTAACATGCTCCCGAATGTCGACCCGTAGCATGTCGTGGTAGCGGGTCC
Source organism: Lactuca saligna (assembly GCF_052625555.1). Lineage (NCBI taxonomy): Eukaryota > Viridiplantae > Streptophyta > Magnoliopsida > Asterales > Asteraceae > Lactuca > Lactuca saligna. Next base: position 182,873,680 of record NC_136423.1, read on the forward strand.
TCCTCATATCCTTATCTCCTGCATACTGGCACCAGCAATGCCATCTCTCGGAACTTGGCGGTGATCTCAGCCACGGTCTCCGTAGTCTATCTCATGTCCAAAGACTCCCTGGCCAGATGCTAAAGCTCTACAGCTGGAGCAAACTCCGCTTGGAATCGGGTCACAAAATTTGACCATGTCATAGCCTCAATAGCCGAAGCTCCCAAAGAGTCACCAACCAACTCCCACCAATCCTTAGCCCGGTCCCTCAAACACGCTACTGCAAATCGTACCTTCGACCCCTCGGGGCAGAAGCTGGTCAGCTGCACGGACTCAATGTCCGCAATCCATCATCTGGCAGCAATGGGGTCCTTCCCCCCGTGGAAATCTGGTGCACCACTGCCCCTGAAGTCCTTAAAGGACAGTGTGTGGGATCCTGACTGGCCACATGCCATATCACTCTTAAACGCCTTGAGGCGATCCTCCATCAGCTCAATTATCCCTTCCTTCATCGACCCGAAGATGATAAGGGTCGACTCAAGGATGCCTCTGGTGATCTCTAACGCGATGAACTCGCGTAGCCTCTCATCTACTAGCTCGGAACCTGATCCTGAGCCCGATCCCTCTCCTGAACTACCAAGTACTAGCCTCTGCCGTTGTACCACCCTTCTGCAAAACATAATACCAACCATTAGTGATAACGATACATCTCGAGGGATCACATCCACTACAAGTTCCCTGGTCTTGTCTCAGCCTTCCTCAATTTAGGTACGGATCCTCTTCTTTCAGTAGTACGCTCCCCTACTACCTTCCACATCTATCCGTACCTTCCTCAAGGGCTGCCTTGACTCCACCAAGTCCCATTTACCACTGCTAATTCTATACTATTCTCATTCTAGGCTTACCCTAGGGTAAATCTCTAACTCCACCCCAAACCGGTCCTCAGCTGCTGAAGGCCTCCTTATAATGCCAATTAGCCATTAACTGAATACCATCACATGTGATGAGGCTCAAATAATCCTTCGAGTAACAGACTCGTCCCTACAACGGTTAGACTCAGACAAGAGCTGTGCAATAGGGCCAAATCCAACACTCTAAGATTATTCAACCCTGATCACATGTGGCGTGACGTATTCACCTAATGGCTAACTCCCATCACTCAGAGTCCCACAAAGCACAAAGCAAGCGACATTCAGACGTAGAAAACTACTGAAGCAAATCTGTCCTCATAATGAGAAACTGAACTAGCATATAATGTTGAGCTCATACTACCAGGCATAACCTAAACATGGTATCCTACTACTGTCTACTCAATACTAGCATGCAATTCTCATAAGTTGAAACACATAAAGCAGGCACATAAGGCATCATTCATATATCCTTAGTCCTATTCTAGCATGCTATTCTATTGAAACTGATAAGCATAAGATAACTGGTATGCGTACTATGGGGAATACTTACTTGAGCTCGGTCGGTTGCGCACATCACACACTTGTTCTTTCTCAAAACTCTTTTATCTTAGCTTTTAGAAAGTCATTTTCCTTGTAAAAAAATCTTTTGATCCCTTGTTCTGAGTCCAGACACCCCCGAAGGTGTGTCCGAATCCCTCAAACCAGGGCTCTGATACCAGCTTGTAACGACCCAATTTTCACGACCAAAAATTTCGTTTTTGATTAAGTGATTTGCACAACATTTTTTTCAAAATATCAACCGATCATATCATTTAATAAAAACATGTCTCGTATCTGAAAACTGAATCGTAAAAACGTAATAATGTCATAGTACAAATCCCAGAATAACTCATAATGCGAAAAACAAAGAGTGTGTGTATGATGTGCCGCTACCGCGCCGGCTTCTTCCCCTTCGCTGAAGAGGTACCTGAAACCAAAACTATAAACTGTAATCACGAAGCCTAGTGAGTTCCCCCATCGTACCACATACCATACAATCACATAGCATACAAACTGCCGGGCAATTCTGGGGTGCCCGACCTACCCGGTACGGCCATTCTGGGGTGTCAACCTACCCATGCGGCCATTCTGGGGTGACGTCCTACCCATCCGGCCATTATGGGGTGCCGTCCTACCCATGTCAATCCATTCTGGGGTGCTGACCTACCCGTCGGTCCTAAGAACCGACCCTCGGGGACTATTCCACCCCTTACTGCTATTATCACATATATCATAACATAAACATACTATCAGACATATATGGGTTGTCTGAACTACCCTTCAGTCCTAACAACCAAACTTGGGTACTATTCCCCTCCTACTACCGCTATCACATATAACATATCATGCCGGTATATAAACATATCAGCACATATTATTAGACATATCTAGGGTGTCTGACCTACCCTTCGGTCCTAACAACCGAACTCTACTACTATCACATATAACATATCATGCCAGCATATAACATATCAGGTAGTAGCAAACTTAGATGATATCACAAAGAAATTCATCTAATCATACAACTCCTACTGGTGGGTCGGCATTGTGGCCGTAGACCCACCGCTACTGGAAGGTAACTCACCTCATAGTAGCTGCTGATCCGTGCGGGAATTCTCTAACTATTGTCGCTGCTGCTCCGGAAATCCTCCGGCTATAATTCCCACAGAACACTTAGTCATACACTGCTAACTGTTCCTAGGGTAAAATGACCAATTTACCCCTGACCAAATCAGAGTCATAGTCAACTTCTAGTTGACCTGACTCGCTGAGTTGGCTCGCCAACTCGTCGAGTCCCTATCCTTCCATTTATCCTTATACTCGTCTCCACTCGACGAGTTAGGTGATGACTCGACAAGTTTTCCTTCTAAATGAACATCGACTAAATCCTCATATGACTCGCCGAGTTGTATGAATAACTCGTCGAGTTCATCTTCAACTGATACACAGGTCCTGTCCTTGACTCGCCGAGTTGTATGAAAAACTCGTCGAGTTCATCTTTGTTCTTAAGAAGTTTTCCTTGGACTCGCCGAGTCTGCTCATGCACTCGCCGAGTCCCATGAACTTCCATAACAATGGCTTAGTCCAGAACATTAGGTCACTCCCTGGGACCCCCTTAAAACCTTTCCACACTCAACTGGTTCCTTATGGCCCTCAACTGATATGGGATAGAAACCTTGGAGTCGCCGAGTCCAAGAATGGACTCGTCGAGTTAGTCACATCCTCTCACTAAATCTTTGATTTATGATGTACAACCCTTGATCAAAAGATAGATCTAAGCTTCTATAATCGATCTATCACATAATGTTACAACCTTTACGTGCTTGCATGGGACTTTGAGCTCAAAAGATCCTAAAACAATCTCTTACAATGCATGGGGCCTTCTTTGAGTGCTAGAGCCACTCCTTTCTTCCTTGTAACCCCTCTAAGGGCCTAGATCTGAAACATCAGACCCTAACCATGCTTGCAATCTTGGTTGGTGACCAAAATGGCTTAGAAAAGCCCTAAAACTCCACAAAATGGGATCTATCAAAAGAACAAACAAGGTATAGACTTTATACCTTATGTAGACTGCAAATGATGCTCAAAATCGTATCCTTCTAGTCTTCTCTTGATCCTTCAAGCTTTTCCTTCCTTCCTTGGGTCACAAAAGCACCAAAATCACTCCAAATGCCTTAGATTGCTTCAATAACGGCTAGGGTTTGCTATGGGGGTCTTCTGGGAGCAAATGGGACGAAGGAGGCCGAGTTAAGGTGTTTAAATAGGGTGCAAACCCTCAGGTTAGGCTTTTTGTCCAGACAGGGCCTACTCTCCGAGTCCGGGACCCGACTCATAAAGTCCACTGCTTAAACCCTGTGTCTCATCCCGCTTCTACTCGGCGAGTTGGTCCTTCAACTCACCGAGTCCAAGGCCAAATGCAAAAAATATAAATAAAAGAATACATACCAAGAACCAAGTGCTACAGTTTCAATCCAAAGAAAACCTAATAATTGATTTCGTTTTTCATGGTGGAAATTGGTGAATCATCATTCGCCTACCTTCAAATATTTTATAGCTTGGATTACGACATCCTTCTTCCAAGTTATATAGTATTGTGATGGGTCCTAGCCTTAATATTACATTTGGGTGTCTTATTAAGGATTCAATATCTAATCTAAACTTGTCTTTCTTCTTTTTAAATGTCTTCCAACAATGTTGCTTCTGGATTAAACCCTACCAACTACTTCTCTCTCATGAACCTTTGTGGGAGAGTCATCTTTGAAGGTTCAAACTTTAATGATTGGATCATGAAAATCAGGCTGGTCATGCGTTACGAGGACAAGGAATATGTCCTCGACAAGGAGCTGAAAGAAATTGATGACTCTACTGCTACTCCAGAGGAGATAACAGACTTTAGGGCACATGAGAGAGATGCTACCAAAGTGGCATGTATCATGTTGGCTACAATGGCAGCTGAACTCTAGAAGTCCTGAGGACTTTTACCCTTTTGAGATGCACATGGACTTGATGGACCGCAACCATAATAGTGCTCGTCAAGAGAGGTATGAAATCATCTCTTCCATGAGAACAACCCGAATAAAGGATGGTGAATCCATCACGGGCCACATGTAGAAAATGAAAAGGTTTGTGGACCGTTTGATGAAGTTGAATGTGAACTTCCCCGAGGATTTAGCTATTGATATCATATTGCACTCCTTACCTACTTGTTATGATCAGTTCCGAATGACCTATCACATGAGCAAGGAGGAGGTCACACTCATCAAGCTTCAAGGGCTTTTGAAGATCGCCAAAACTAGTCTCAAAGGTAAATCGATTGTTACTGCTCCTACTACTAACACCGCCCCTGTTCTGGCAATCGTGAAAAGTAGAGGGAAGAAGATGAAGACCCCTTCGAAGGGTACCAAGGGAAAGTATCTTCATGGCTCCTCTTTAAGTCAGACCAAAGGTGGTTCTATCACTCCTTCGTCCAACCCAAAGGAAGCTCAATGCTTCTATTGTCAAGAAAAGGGGAACTAGAAACGAAACTGCCCCAAGTACCTGCAAGATGTTAAGGATGGGAAGGTCAAACCTACCTATGCATGTATTTACACTATATTGTCTAATAACTCATCGCATACTAATTCTTGGGTCCTTGATATAGGTTGTGGTATTCATATATGTTCTGATTTGTTGGACCTAAGAAGAAGTGAGGATGTGGAGCACGAAAAGATAAACTTGATCATGGGACATAGGAAAGCTTCACATGTCACCAAGATTGGAGTTTATTGTTTGTCGCTAAGTAGTGGGTTGGTGTTAGATTTGAATAAGTGTTGTTACTCGTACGAAATGGCAAGAAATATTATTTCTTTTCACGGTTTGTACAAACAAGGGTTTAGTTTTTCATTTGATAATGAATGTGGTGGTATTAATGTTTTTTATAATAATGTTCTTTATTTTAAAGCAATACCTTGTGATGGTGTATATTAAACTATGTCGGTTGTAGATAACCTAGGAAATAATGTATTGTATATCGATTCTTCCACTAATTTGGATAAAGCATCGTTGTGGCATTGTCATCTTGGACATGTTAACAAGAACCACATAGGCCAACTTCAGAAGGCTGGAGTCTTGGAGTCATTTGACTTAAGGTCAAATGATAGTTGTGAGTCTTGTTTACTTGGAAAAATAACAAAGACACCCTTCACTGGATCTTGTGCTAGGGGTGAAGGTTTGTTGGACCTCGTACACATAGATGTGTGTGGACCCTTCAGAACCGCCACAAGGGATACTGATCACTTCTATGTGACTTTTATTGATGATTACAATAGATATGGTTATGTCTACTTAATCAAGCATAAGTCAAAAACCTTTGAAAAGTTCAAGGAGTTTAAACAGGAAGTGGAGAATCAGCTGGGCAGGAACATTAAGATGCTCCGATCCGATCGAGGAGGAGAGTATCTTAGTTCAGAGTTCCTTGACTATCTTAAGGAATGTGGAATTGTTGCACAATTGACACCTCCCAGAGCACCACAACTTAATGGTATGGCTGAGAGGCACAATCGAACCTTATTAGAGATGGTTAATTCCATGATGAGTTGAGCTTCGTTACCAATCTCATTCTGGGGGTATGCCTTAGAGACTGCCGTCCATATCCTAAATCTAGTCCCTACCAAAAAGGTTGCCAAAACACCTCACGAGATGTGGACTAGGAAAGTTCCCAATTTAGACCAAATCAAGATGTGGGGTTGTGAGGCTTTTGTGAGATGTGAGACTCAGGACAAGCTCGAACCTCGTGGTGAGTGGTGTATTTTCATCGGCTACCCACAGAAATCCTTTGGTTACCTCTTCTACATACCCAGTGAGAATGTGGTCTTTGTGGAAAAGAGAGGAGTCTTTCGCGAGAGAGAGTTTATAAGCCAAAGAAACAGTGGGAGGCAAATTGATCTTGAAGAACTTCAAGAGTCAAGCGGTAAAGGAACCTTAAACCCTAGCAATTAACCTAAGGAGGAAACTCATGTTGATGAGTCCGTACCTCTGAGGCATTCCACAAGATTTAGGAATCCACGTTAGCATTACTATGGTTTTCATATTAATGTGGAATGTGATGCATTTATCAGTGATAGTACACTGGTAAATTTGGATGAGCCTAACAACTTTAAGGAAGACATGACATGCCCTGCGTCCACCAAATGGAAAGAGGCCATGGACAATGAGATTCAGTCTATGTATGACAATCAAGTTTGGAACTTGGTTGACAATGTATTGGGTCTTAAGACGATTGGGTGCAAATGGATCTTCAAGAAGAAGACCGACATAGATGGTAATGTACACACTTATAAAGCGCGACTGGTTGCGAAGGGCTTTACTCAAACTCTGATAGTTGACTATGATGAGACCTTCTCACCAGTAGCGAAGATTAAGTCTATTAGGGTTTTACTAGCTATAGTTGCATTTCATGATTATGAAATATGGGAAATGGATGTCAAAACCGCTTTCCGTAAAGGAAAGTTGGTTGAGGATGTTTACATGAGTCAGCCAGAGGGTTTTTTCGATGTAAAGCACCCTAATAGTGTGTGTAAGCTTGAGAAATCCATCTATGGATTAAAACAAGCATCTCGCAGATAGAATATTTATTTCGATGAGAAAGTCAAAGAGTTTGGTTTTTTTAAGGAGCAAAGATGAGTCATGTATATATGTTAAGGCTAGTGGGAGTATAGTTAACTTTTTAGTATTGTATATGGATGACATACTACTCATAGGAAATGACATCCCAACCTTGCAGGAGGTTAAATCCTGGCATGGGAAGTGTTACGCTATGAACGACATTAGAGAAGCTGCCTATATCCTAGGGAGAAGGATATTGAGAGACAGGAGTAAGAGACTAATTGGACTTAGTCAAAGTATCTACTTGCATAAGGTGCTGAAAAGGTTCAGCATGCACGATTCCAAGAAAGGTGACTTACCCATCCAGAGTAATGTCAAACTGAGTAAGACTCAGCTCCCGAGTATAGAGGCTGAGATAGCTGAAATGAGTTGAGTACCATATGCTTCCACTATAGGCTTGATCATGTATGCTACGAATTGTACTCACCCTGATGTGGCCTTTGCTTTGAGCACGGTCAGCAGATATCAAGGGAATCCAGACAAGGCTCACTGGACTGCGGTAAAGAATATTCTCAAGTACCTACGGAGGACTACGGACGTGGTCCTTACCCTTGGTGGGAGTGGTGACTTGAGAGTTTTTTGGTATAGTGATGCTAACTTCCAGAAAGATTGGGATAATTTATGCTCTCAGTCGGGCTGGGTCTTTACTCTAAACGGAGGAACGATTACTTGGAAAATTTCCAAGCAGGAAATAATAGCTTATTCAACTTGCGAATTAGAGTACATAGCAGCAAGAGAGGCAAAAAAAGGAGGCTATATGGCTATAGAAATTCATTGGAGACCTTGGAGTTGTACCAGCTATTAAGGAGCCTATGGAGATTTTCTGTGATAATGAGGGTGCAGTTGCCTTAGCTAAGGAACCAAGGGATCATGGCAGATCCATGCACATCGATAGAAAATACCACTTCATTAGACATCGGATAGATGGGGGACTCCTCATGGTAAAGAGGGTATCATCAGATGAGAACCCAACATATCCTCTCATAAAGGGACTGTGTAGGGTTAAGCATTTGCAGCATGCAATGCGCATTGGGTTGAAGGATTATTTTAGTTTTATAGATTAGATCGCTATTTCTGAAACTTGTAAAATGTAATCGACATTTGATGATTAAATAAAAGTTGCTGTTTATTTATAAGTAAAGTGTTGCTATCTTGTGTCAATTTTTTACTATTGTTTCAAATTTTGCATGTTTTGACTTCCAAAATAATTATTGTAACATCCCGAGTTCAGGAGTTCAAGTTCAGGGTTCAAAGTGAAAATGTGGATGGTCAACTCGGCGAGTCCATGGGTAGACTCGGTGTGTAGGGTCACAATTATGATCACATGTTAAGTGGCCAACTCGGCGAGTCGGTGGTTGGACTCGGTGAGTTGGTGCTGTGTGGAGGAAACCCTAATTTTGGGGGTTGAGCCCTATATAAAGAACATAATACCCTCTCTGCAGCCTATTTACTCTCCCTTGAAGTCCAGAAACCCTAATATTCGTTTGTGAGAGAATTAGAGAGCATTTGGATCTTGAAGGAGTGTTGTTGAAGAGATCTTTGAAGATTAAGAGGCTTGGAGCAAGGGGCTTTACAAAGTTTTGGCTTATTCTTCTGTTGGAGTCTTCTCTTGAGGTAATGATTCGTTGCTTGAGTTGTTATCCATCTAGATCTATCATTTGTGGGATTTTTGGGAGTATATCTAGTGCTATCTTGAGTTTGGAGGTTGGATCTAAGGTTGTTACCTCAGATCTAGTGTAGTGATGATCCAAAAGAGCATAAAGTCCCTATTCAAGAGTTGTTGATGAAGCCTTTTAGTCCCAAACCCTAGCCCTAGAGTATATTATGCTTAGATCTCCTTGGATTCACGTAAAGTTTGCCACTTTACATGATGGGTGGCTTGTAGAAGAGTAGAACTATGGATTTGAGACCATGCATGGCTTGGAAAGCCTCTGTATGGGTTAAGAGGTAGTGGTACTCAGCGAGTCACATGGGTGTACTCGGCGACTTGCATGAAGATAGGCAGAAACTCGATGAGTTGGAAGAACAACTCAGCGAGTTGGTTGAAGATAGCCTTGGACTCGGCGAGTCTGGTCGTGAGGTCCTAACCTTTCCTGGTTGAGCTGTGAATCGGTGAGTCAAGGGATGACTCAATGAGTAGAGTGCGATTACACTCAGAGTTGTGGGACTCGGCGAGTCTTGGGGTGACTCGGCGAGTTGAGTCGTGCTATGGGATTTTCAGAGCGTAGGGACTCGACAAGTTAGCTGGGTGACTCGGCGAGTAGAGATAGTCTTGTGTTGACCAGTTGTCTTCCAGGGGTATTTTGGTATTTATTGAGTTCAGTGTTTTAGTTATTGATCAGTGGTGAAGTTCGTGTCAGAGGTTGGAGCAGCGTGATCTTATCTCTTCAGTCGGCAGTTGCGAGGTGAGTTATCCTCACTATATCAACAGGGTCTAAGGCACCAAGGCCGGCCCTTTATCAGATTGTAATCCGGGTATCGTTGTTATGTTATTACTTTGCTATGTTTGCATCCTGGTAGTTAGGATGGTATATCTTAGAGACCTGGTTAAGGTCAGTATCCTGGTATATAGGATGATGCTATGCTAGTGACCGGTTCGGTCGGCATCCTGGTTAGGATGATGTTATGTTATGTGATCTGCTAGATCGGTTTGATTGGATGCGAATTGTTATATGATTGTTTGTTTATGCGCACATGGTTGTTGGACTGGGGTTGGGTTGAGGCAAGTCCTGCTTTGTGCTGTAGGCCAACATACCCAGGGCGGACCGGTTATCCCGAAGGCCCAACAAGTGGTCCGGATAGGCTGTAGGCCCCACGAGGGTGGACCAGACATGTTGAGGCTCAGAGAGTGGACCAAGCCTATTGAAGGCCCAGTGCAGGTGGACCAACCATACTGTAGACTTAGAGAGTGGACCAGGTGTACTGAAGGCCCGGTGAAGGCGGACCAATCACACTGCAGACTCGATGGATATGGATAGACTCGGAGGGTGGACCAGGTGTACTGAAGGCCCGGTGAAGGCGGACCAATCACACTGCAGACTCGATGGATATGGATAGACTCGGAGGGTGGACCAGGTGGATTGAAGGCCCGGTGCGGCGGACCAGTCACACAGTAGACCCGAAGTGCATGGTTGTTTTGTTCGGTTATGATTTGTTATGCGTGGTATATGTGGTTGGTATTTTGGGGGTATCTCACTAAGCTTTTGGCTTACAGTTATGGTTTAATGTTTTTCAAGTACTTCAGGAGACCATGGCAAGGCGAAGGCATGATCGTACCGCTCCTCATGTTCTTGTTTTATGATATGGTTCTGGGAATACTCTGATAATAAATGTATTGAAAACCTTTTTGTAATAACTTAATGAAACTGGGTGGTTTTTGAAAAGCTTAAATTAGCTTGGATTTTTAGAGTGTTACAATTATTTTATTCAAACTCTCCACAATCGGTCATATGTTGGAAGTAGATATGAATCAAGACTGTCATGAATTGGGCTTGTAGATGTCTAAGATGTTAGACATAGCAAAAGTTGCTACAACATTCATGAGTTCTCATAAAATCTGAGTATTGGATTCAACCCACGCTCACTTGTATCAATTCATGGAATTTATCTCAATTGATCGTGAGACGGTAATATCATATAAGTCTTCAAACCTAGAGATATGAGTTGTTGATTATGAGTTGGTTATTCATTGATTGCACGAAAACGCATCGATAACTCGATGTTATAAAACGTGCTTTTGTGTATGATTCAACAAGTAGTTAGTAGAAGCATATGAGTGGAAGTTTATCTATTCCTTTTGGTCCTTGGAGGATTAGAAACGATATCCGGGTCCCTCGATATCTAGAACAGAGGATTATATGACCACTTATCTTAAATGGCACATCATCATCTTAGTTTCGTGATACTTTGAAAGAGCTACGATTGCTGGTTGGTTCTTGAAGTCATACCCGTAACTATAGTTATTAGACTTATCCAAGTGGGAGACTGTTGGATAAGGTGTCTAAGTTCATAACTATATTTAGTATGTACTTGACCCGATTTGGCATGGTCCATTTTGGTTGCATGGCATCATAACAATTGGATATACAAAATGAGAAAAGGGACACTTATGTGTTAACAATAACTATTATTCTATTAATACATCAATAATTAAGTTGTATGAACATCTCTTAGTTATTAATTTCATATGATTTATTGTGACCACATAGTTGTATGTCTAGGAATAGCGAATGTGAAACTAGAATTAACTAGAAGATAGGTAAGTTAATGTGTGAGCTTGTTTGATGAACATCAGCAAGAGATTAATTGAAGGGCCAATTTAATTAACCATTAAAAGTCTTATTTAACCCAAATCAATAACTAGGAAATCGGTTAATTTAGACAACTAGCCACTGCTTGAGTTAATTTGTTTCCTAAGGATTAGTAATAGCGAACGTAAAACTAATCATCTTAGTCAGTAGCCCATGAAGAATTAATCCGATACATTGAAATCATCCATGAGAACAAATGAGTCAAACCTAAACAGAAGTCCTCTTTATTATTGAATTTAGTTGATTTATAGTTGCTTAGCTCTTAGTTTCTTAGTTTAAGTTTTAGTTAATTGTGTAAGTTTCTAGTCTTGCAAAACTAGAGAAACCCCCTTCTAATATTTGCTTTATTTAGATAATATTAGCATTTCTTTTAATTGTTTACCGTTTCCTGTGTTTGATACCCTACTTACCTGAACTAAACTGTTAATCGATAGGTACACTGCCTTTCGTGTGTTCATCTTTGTGATTAAGTTAGTAGGATTAAAACTAGATGGTCTCACACACATCAATACACCTCTTCCTCTACCTCCTTCAATTATTCTCCCTATCCCACAAGATCAAAGAATTGAAAAGTTCAAGATCACTCAATCCCTACTCACAATAAAACATAAAAATGGAAGTCCTGTGTGCACTCATGTCTTAGGACTGAAGTCACAGATTGTCAGGCTGAGAATGTTAGGTGTCATTGTCCCAAGGAAGTTGGCTATTGATTGGGTCTTTCGGTCACTTCCTGAGTCATATAGAAAGACTACTATGTGACAGGTCACGACATGACCCTAATGGATCTTTCTTATTTGCTTGTTGTTGCTGAATCAAGAATGGTTTGGTGCAATAGTCAAGCAAAATATAGATGGATGGTCTATTTCTCAAACTTCCATGGACATGGAGAATGGTAACATTGGAAGTCCAAAAAAGCTTTCTCTTCCTAATGGAAAGGGATCGGCCCTGGTCAACTCGGTTGACCAGAAGGTAAAGAGAAAGTCTAAGTCTGGGAGAGCCATTTCTACCATTCCTAAAGAATATATATGTTTTCATTGTGAAGAAAAAGGTGCATTGGAATCGAAGTTGCCCTAGCTACCTGAAAGAAAGAAGAATCAAAAGTTTGACTCTGTTTCAGGTAAGTCCACTATCTAACTCTCTTAAGTTTCATTTGAAGATTCTTAATACATTTTTATGTATGAAAGGATCAAGCAAAGGGTAGGAAACTTAAAGAAAAGAGTATGCTAAATCTGATCGCGTAGATGGATTTCTATCGCATGGTTTGAAGATTAGATTCTTGAGCTACTTCTTAGGAGTTCTGATAGATTGCGAGGAAACCTGAAATATCATAGTTTTCATTTGAAGTTGAATTGTAAGGAAAAAGGTTTTTCCGCATTTTGAAAAAAATAAATAAACGTTTTCTTTATTTTATATCTCCTTACAATTGAATTCATGAAAACTTGATGTTTGTATGTTTCTAGAAATATTGGAAATATGAATTTGATTCTTTCATTTGTGGTAATGTCTAAATTTATAAAATAAGGAATGATCTGACCACCCAAGTTTCAATTGGACCGAAACTTGGAATCATGCAAGTTGTTTAGTATGATGAATGAGAATTTTTCATTTTTGAAAAATTAAGACTATTTTCTTGTTCACGTGTATATGTGACTCAAATGAAGGACTAACGGATCAAGTACACATTCTTGTGTACTAGCCTAAGTCCATCACAAAGACGAATGAAACTATTCTTCATGATTTACTAAGGTTTAGTAAATATGATTATACTTACAAGCTTAAGTATAACTCTGAGACATTGAAAAAATTCCAAATGTATGGTAGAGTGAATAATAAGAATCAAATTAGGCAGAAGGATAAAAGTTTCTCAAATCTGAAAAGATGGGAGAGTACTTTAGTATCATGATTTATGATCATCTTAATGATTTTGAGACCTTATCATAATTCATCCTCTAAGTGCCTTCTGATAGCTGAGATGAAGAGTTATGAATTGTTGAAGTGGTTAAATCAAGAAGAGGATTCATACTTGATTCCAAAAATAAATCTTACAGTTATACTCTAAGATTGTGACTTGAGTGGCATGTCTTAAAGAAGGTTTAAAACACTTGTAAGAGTAAAAGTTTTCTACTCTTGTACATTTGAAGTTGGTAAATTGTGATATTTGGATAAAACAAAGACCAAATAAAGGCTAATTGTGTTAAGTGTTTGTATTGATTAGAATCCACACTATCTCTTGAATATTTGACAAGGAAGTCTTATAGGTCAAGAAGATAGTGGAGTCAAAAAGATCCTGAAATGGTTTCAAGATCTAATCAAGAATAAAACTTGTATTTCATCACTAGCACACAACTAGAGGTTTATAACCTATCTTGTTGAAATTTTTGTGCCCATTCCAGTTAAGTTGGCTATACATTTGTGTTCTACATGATCTCAATTGTTTGAATAACTACTTGGAAGCACTGGCAGGCCCTTGTATAGCCAGGTAGAAAGAAGTTTAGATTGCACAAGTTCAATCCATATGAGTTTGGATTTGTCACTAACCTTGTCTAGTGATTATGGTTTTGACAAATTCACGTGGATAAGAACAAATACACCATAAAATCTAAGGGTAATAAGTTTTCTCTCTGATTCATGAAAATGATGGTGAGGAAACTCTTCCACCAAGTATATTTTAAGTAGATAGTAATCTTTATATTCTCAAAGTCGTTAGTAGAGCACACTAACATGGAGTTATGAGAAATAGAAAAGGTCTAACCAATTGAGACTATGGTTACAACATCCCTTTTCATAGTTCTTAAATTGTTTAGACTCACCAGTGAGCTATTTACAATAAGGTGTATGATTTTGATAAAGTCTTATCAAAGCAATCTAGTATCAGAAATTTGAACTTTAGTAAGAAAGTCAATAAAGTATTGATTTTTAGAAGTCCACTAATTTCTAAATACGTGTCAAAGCTAGTGGGAGCATAAGTATTATGTTGGTAATCATCATGTTAGTGGGAGCATGATAATTATGATAAGTATAGCAAGTTAGCAATGTTAATTATAGAAAACAAAAGTTCAACTCATGAGGTTGCAAGGGTTGAAAATTTTTTTTTTTTGCTATAATTAAGGGAGAGGAAATTATACATCATTTCGATTCTAAAAGGCTTAGATTGAAATTTTAATCATTTTAGTCAAGAATATATATATCTATATATATATATATATATATATATATATATATATATATATATATATATATATATATATATATATATATATGAATTTCATGTTGGATTTGTTCAACTTAAGGAAATTCTATATATCGCGTTCTCAAATTTTCGGTTATTATTACGGCATCCCTCTTCATAGTCAAATTTTGAAAACATGGGAAACAAAAGTTATTGTAGCAAAAGACTGGTCTAGAATCATGTCTTTATGTGAGACATCATGAAACGTGTCCCATTTGCTTTGGGTACAAGATCGATTACATGTGCTATAATATTTATCCTTTCTAAATTTTCCAAATGCCTTGGGTCATTAAGGGGAAAAACATCTAGAATTGGATATGACTAAAGTGATTAAGCAGTTGTCGAGGATAATCTAAGGTTTTATCAAAGATTGGTTGCTCAAGGACAGTTGGAAGTATACTGTTAATATTGGAAGGACCATATTGACAAATTCTGGAAAAGAGACAACTTTTGTTCAGAAGTAGTAGTCAAAATAGGACTATTGAGTTGTCTCCATAGGTGGAAGTTATATGTGTAAGATTAGAAAACTTAATGCAAGAAGGATGTTCAAAGCAATGTGCTTTGAGACTTCGTCTCCATGGAATTGATCTCCATTGGAAAAACATGTAATGATTGTTGACAAGTCTTTGTGACTTTCTACATATTCATTACAAGAGGGTCTGTGCATATAAGTTTAAAATATAAATAGATTTTGGTAAATGTTAGGAATTTGGAATTCTTACATTTTTCGATAAGGATTTGGGAGTGTGAAAAGAGAATCATTGAAAGTACGTTCAATCGATCTATTTCACAAAGTAAGGATCATAGACAAACATAGAGTGCATACTTGATGTATTGCAAAGCTATTGTTTAGAAAACATAGTGTACATGCTTGGAGCATGGGACAACTAGTGTTTTTTTAAATTAAAGTATTAAATTGATAAAACCAAAACAATGAATAATGAGCAATCAGTATGGTGATAAATAAAAAGTGCTTTATTTATATTCATAGTTTTGATACCATATTAGATTCATTTATTCTTGTGTTTCATTTTGTATGATTTGACTTCCAGAATATACTAGGTTATTCTTCCTGAATGACTAAGTTATTCAAACCATCCACAGTTGGTCATATGTTGGAAGTACATATGAATCAAGACTGTCATGGGTTGGCTTGTAGAGGTCCAAGTTGGTGGACAAAGTGGTGCTACAAAACTCATGAGTGCTCGTAAGTTCTGAGTATTGGATTCAACCCATGCTCATTTGAATCACTTCATGGATTTTATCACGAGTGATCATGAGACGATAATATCTTATATTCTTCAAACCTAAATATATGAGTTGTTACTATGAGTAGAGAGTACATTGATTGCACGAAAACGCATTGGTAACTCGATGTTATAAAACGTGCCTTTGTGTATGACTCAACAAGTAGTAGAGCAAGCCATATGAGCTGAAGTTTATCCATTCATTTTACCTTCGGGATAAAAGCGATATCTGTGGGCCCCTCGATGATTTAGTGATGACACGTGTGAGTGCTTGGCCAAGCCAGGACTGATGTGATTTGTTCAATTAGTCAGTCGTCATAAATCGAACATCGGGAAACAACAAATGGACCGAGAGAATGATTATTAATCCATGTCTCAGTCCATATGATATCTAGAATGGAGGAATATATGATCCCTTATCTAATGGACAAGTCATTGACAAGGTCAGAGTTCAGTTACAAGGTCAGAGTTCGACAATAGCTTTTGAGAGCTATGATTGCTAGTTGGGTTTCAAAGTCATATGAAATAATAGTTTTAGACTTATCCAAGTGGGAGACTATTGGATTAATGTCTAAGTCCATAACTATATTTGGTATGTACTTGACCCGACCCGGCATGGTCCATTTGGGTTGCATGGCATCATGCACTTGGATAGACTAAATGAGAGAAATAAGACACTTATGGTTATCAATATATTATAAGTTCTAATATATTAATAATAAGAATAATAATATTTAATTAGTATTGATCAAGAATTAATTTAGAATTAATTATGTGATCAAAAGAAGACTAATTAAATATATGGGTTGATTGTGTAAATCATCCATAACTTATATAGTTGGCCAAAGCTCCATGGATAATCAAGTTGGGTTAAACCCATAGGATGCTCCATGGAGGATACATAACCCATGGGTCATGGAAATGAAAGGTCATGACAATTAGGGTTTACATGGTGTAACTCTAATAGTAACACACTATATAAGCATCATATTATTCACCAAAATCGGCAACTAATGAGTGTAAAAGAAGGGCTAGCCGATTTCATGAAGTGTGGATTTCTCTCTAAGTTATTCCAAGAGCATCTGATGTTGTGTGAGCCATTTGAGGTGTCACATTTGAGGCACTAGGCACTCAAGCCCCATGGAGTCAAGCTACACTGTGACAACCCAATATTTCAACTCTATGTAACGACCTAAAAAGTCATGTATTGTAACTACGTTTGTTATAATGAAATTAAATTCGAAAATAAAATATCAAAAAATCACTAATTAAATTACCTATTATGTTAGATGTCATTAAACTATGATCGTACGTAAAAAGAATGCCAAAATCTGATTTTGTATAAGGAAGTTACGAATTTTCCAAGTTTGGCTTAGCAACGGACAGCTAAAAACTCGAAATGGAGATCGAGCGACTTTTGACCGGAATAACCTAAATGAGAATTGAAGGTCTCGCCGATGGTTTTTCTGTTGGATTAATGTCTAAGTCCATAACTATATTTGGTATGTACTTGACCCGACCCGGCATGGTCCATTTGGGTTGCACTTCACCGACATAATTTATATGGATAATCTTTTGAGAATAGTATATTTATGATTGATATTAATATATTATAAGTTCTAATATATTAATATGGAATCATATTATTTAATTAGTATTGATCAAGAATTAATTTAGAATTAATTAAGTGATCAAAAGGAACTAATTAAATATGGACTCTTATATATATGGAATGGGCCAAGTTCATTTAGGTTGGGCTAAGCTTTCATGGATAGTCCATGGAGTGTTTAACCCATGGATCCTAAGAAATGAAAGGTCATGGGTATTAGGGTTTAACCCTAATCCTCCACACTATATAAATATGTCATTGGTTGGTGAAATTGGCACTAGTGTGGTACACTATGAAGGGCTAGCCAATTTCACTAGAGAGAACCAAGTATCCATATTCTCTAAAGTCTTCCAAGGTGTTTTGGTGATTTGTGATTCCACTTGAGGCTTCCACACTATTGGGGCTAAGCTCTTAAAGCTTGAAGACATCAAGCTACATCAAAAGGTATGTCATCTAACTAGTACTTTGTAGTATAAGTGCTTCATAATATGCTAGTTAGGATTAAAGCCTTGGAAAGTTCTTATTTGCATGTAATATAGAGAAAACATAGATCCAAGATTTATAGGGTTGCATGTACACCATAGGAGTGTTAGAATGCTCAAAACCCAACAGTGGTATCAGAGCCTAGGCTTGTTTTCTTCTTATACTTGCAAAACTGCTTAAAAAATTGAAATTGTTGTTGTCTGATCATCAGACTCGGTGAGTCCATGCCTAAAAAGTGATCAAATCGATCCAACTGGCCGAGTTGGTTCATGCACTCGACGAGTTGGACCCCCAAACAACATATTTTCGAGGTTTTTGGCTAGAAATAGACTAGGAACATTACCCTAAGTTGTTTTGAACTTATAAACTTATTTTTTGAAGAGGTAATGTTCATGCTAATCCAATTTCAAAGATAATTGTCAATAGATTCATCTTTTTGTATTGGTTTCAAGGTTAGACTAATTACATGAAAAAGTTTGATTTGAATTATCTTGTTCTTATGAGTTCCTTAGATTAATAGAAAATTTTGAATGAAATAGTTGTTTTCAATCCAAATTAATCTAAAAGTTGATTCTAAAATGTGTTTTTGTAACTTGTCCTCAAGTTATATGAAAAGTCACATTTAAGTTTCATAAAACTCATAAAAGTTGGCTAAGGTTACAAAAATGAAGAGTCTAGTTCTAATTAATTTGAGTTATGACTCTATAATTTGTCCTCAAGTTATGGAGGACCAAGAGTCTCTTCATTAAATAAAAAAAATAAAAAAAAATGTAACCTTAATTAATTCCATAAGTTATAAAATAAAAAAAAAAGTTAATTCTTTTATTAGTTTAAAGTCTTCCATAACTTGTCCTCAAGTCATGGAACTTGAAGAGTTTTTTGGATTAAAAACTAATTTAAACATATAAGTTATGGAATTAATTAGTTTTGAATAATTTCAAAACTTGCCCTCAAGTTTTGGAATTTGAAAAGTGTTCTCTTATGAATACTTTAAATTCCAAGTTAGCCCTTAGAATTTTAAAAGTTAAAATTCAACCCTTATACTTTATAATATTATAAGTTAATAATATATATACATATATATATATATATATATATATATATATATATATATATATATAAGAGTAAAGTCAGTCTTACCGCTAGTACGCCTCATTCACGAAGCCGATCTATAAGGTGGGTATAAGGTTGTTGCCTATAAAATGGCAACTTAATGGGTGTCCACTCTCACCCACCGCTTGCTTGACTGGTGGAGAGTCGTTAGCCGAACGGGTTTGACAGGACTATAATTCTCCCTTCATTAAAAGTATTAATGATAAATACTGTGTAACTAAACTCTTAATAATACCCAATCTTAGTTACTTAGGAAAATGTGAATAAGGTGCCAATCCATGAAATTACACTTTGCACTTTGTTTAAGTCAGTTAGTGGAGCGTGTGTGGTTAACCGGCACACTAACTCGTATTTAACAAGGTAGGCAAAGGGTAACTTAATGTTTATCATAGTATCGATGGAGCGTGTGTGGTTAACCGGCACATCGATTGAGGGGTAAACACTTAAGGGTACCAAGTAATTTGCATGGTTACTTCACACCTTGTTTTGTGATCCTCGGCCTCCCAGTCACAAAACCTGAAGGGCACACTCGAGATTGAAACATGCCATTGAACAGTTCAATGAATCTCAAAGATCTAGGAGTTTCAAATCCAATTAAAACCTAATAATACATTTCGTTTATCTTGGTGGAAATTGGTGAATCGTCATTCACCTACCTTCAAATATTTTATAGCTTGGATTACGGCATCCTTCTTCTCAGTTATAAAATAGGTTGTTGGGTCCTAGCCTTAATATTTCATAATGGGTGTATATTAAGGACTTAAGATAAACTATCTTGAATATCTCCCAAAACATGTCTGGTTTAGACATTTATGATCTTCCCAAATCTCTTGAAACAAGCTTTCCTAATGAAGATGATGTCCCATGGATATCATACTTCTTTCTCCTCCTCCAATTATTCTCCCTAACCCACAAGTTCTTTAAAATTTTAAGGTCACTCAAGCCTTATTGGCAAGGTAAGGTCTAGGTGAGATCACATCTTGGAGATGTAGTCACATATTGACAAGCCGTGAGAGTTGGGTGTCAAAGTCTTGAGAAAGTTGGTGGTTCAACTACTTTCTAAGTCACATAGTGAGTTCCTTTGGGACACCTATGAAACAGACTATGAAAAGACCCTTAATGATCTTATCTGTTTGCTAAGATCAACTTCCTAAAACTTAATGGAGATTGACAATGATGACATTGGATATCTAGTAAAGCATTCTCTTCCCAATGGAAAGGGATCGGCCATAGTCAACTCGGTTGACCAAATGGTAAAGAGAAAAAACAAAGTTTGTGATAGTCCCGTGAATCATTATCAAAGGTTCCATATGTTTATATTGCCAAAGAAAGGGTCATTAGTTGCGAAGCTGCCAAATTTACCTAAGGATATTAAAGTTAATAAGTTTGACTCTACTTCAGGTAAAGTCCACTATCTAACTCTGCTAAGTTTCTATTCTGAGATTCTTATTACATGATGTGACTGGGTCACATGTTGATGTTTTAAGAATCAAAGAAAAGTGAAGGAACTTAAAGAAACAATATGCTGAATCTGATCGCATAGATGGATTTCTATCGCGTAGTTTGAAGATCAGATTCTTGAGCCACTTCTTAGCAGTTATGAGATATTGCTTAGGAATAGATAACAACAAGTTTTCATATGGATTGTAAGGATAAGTTTTTCCGCATAGTTTTAAAATAAAAGAAAATTTTTGATTTTATTTATTTTAAAATATCCTTATAATGGCATTTAAGGAAAAATTGTTGCTTATATGATTCCATTAATAGCAACAGTGGAAATATGAAATTGATTCCTTCATTTGTGGTAATGTCTAAATTTACCAAATAAGGAAAGATTCTCATCATCCAAAGTCTCTATTGGACCGGGACTTGGAATCATGCAAGTTGTATAGCATGATGAATGAGAACTTTCAAGTATTGGAAAAATTAAGACTAATTACTTGTTCACATGGATGTGTGAGTCAAGTAATGGACTAAGGGATCGAGTACATAGTCATGTGCACTGGTTAAGTCCACCACAAAAGATATAAGGCTATTCGTCATAGTTTACTAAAGCTCAGTAAATATGATTATACTTACAAGCTTAAGTGTAACTCTGAGACATTGGAAAATGTTCCAATGCATGGCAGAGCGAATAAGAAGAATCAAATTAGGCAGAAGGATAAAAGTTCCTCAAATCTGAAAAGATGGGAGAGTACTTTAGTATCAGTTTTGTGATCATCTTAATGATTAAGAAACCATATCAAAATTAGTTCTCTAAGGAAGTCTTAGTGCATTCTTATGACTAAGAAGAAGGGATCTTGAATTGTTGAAATGGTTAAATCAAGAAGATGAGTCATACTTCGTTCCAATACAAGTCTTAGAGTCATACTCCAAGATTGTAATTTGAGTGACATGTTTTTAAGAGGGTTTAAAACACGTGTCAAATGTAAGAGTAAAAGTGTCCTACTCTTGTTCATTTGAAGTTGGTAAGTTGTGATGTTTTGGATAAAACAAAGACCAACTTAGGCCAACTATGTGAAGTGTTTGTCTTGGTTAGAATCCACACTATCTCTTGGATGTTTGACAAGGGAGTCTTATAGGTCAAGAGGACAGTGGGAGTCTTAAAGGTCTTGAAAGTATCAAGAACTAATCAAGAATAAAACCTAAAGTTCTTCACTAGCACACGACTTGAGGTTTATAACCTATCGTGTTGACATAGTCTGTGCCCATTCCAGTTAAGGTTGAGTTCTTAGAGTTCTCAATATGTTGCACAACAACTTGGAAGCAATGGCAGGCCCTTGAGCTGCCAGGTGGCAAGAAATTAAGATTGAGTTCAGTCCATATGAGTTTGGATTTGTCATTATCCTTGTCTTGTGACTATGGTTTTGATAATTCACATGGATAAGAACACATACACCATTAAATCTAAGTGTCATAAGGTTTATCTCCGATTCATGAAAATGATGGTGAGGAAACACTTTCACTAAGTAGATTTTAGTTAGATAGCAATTGTGATATTTACATTCTCAAAATCGTTAGTGGAGCGTGTGTGGTTTACTGGCACACTAACCTGGACTTGTGAGAAGTGGCAAAAAGGTCTAACCATTATGATTACGGCCTCCCTCTTCATAATTTTTTAGACACACAAGTGTGCTATCTAAGGGAAGGTGTATGATTTTGATAAAGTTCTATCAAAACAATCCAGTATCAGAAATCTGAACTTTGGTAAGAAAGTCAATAAAGTATTGATTTCTAGAAGTCCAGCTGATTTCTGAGTACATGTCAAAGCTAGTGGGAGCATAAGTGTTATGCTAATAATCATCATGTTAGTGGGAGCATGATAATTATGATAAAGATTGCAAGTTAGCAATGTTAATTATAGAAAACAAAAGGTTTCAATTGGGAAAAAGTTGTTTTGCTATAATTAAGGGAGAGGAAATTATACTTCATCTCAAATCTATAAGCTTAGATCGTGAGGTTTTAATCATTTAGTCAAGGATATATATGAATTTCATGTTGGAATGGCTAAACATAAGGAAATTCTCTATATGGGTCCATTATTTGCGTTCTAAAATTCGATTATGATTACGGCATCCCTTTTCATAATCTGAATTATGAGAACTTGGCACATGGAAATGGAAATGTTATAGCAAAAGACTGGTTTAGTCTTTATGTGAGACATCATGAATCGTGTCCCATATGCTTCGGATATAGGATCAATTACATGTGCTATATTCATCATTTCTAAAAAATTTCCAAATGCCTGGGGAATTAAGAAGGGAAAAGGTTTAGAACTGGATATGACTAAAAGGATTAAACAATTGTCGAGGACAATCTAAGGTTTACCAAAGATTGGTTGCTCAAGGACAGTTGGAAGTATAGTGATAATTCTGGAAGGACCATATTGACATAATCTGTAAGGAGGCAACTCTTGTTCAGAAGTGATAGTCAAAATGGAATATGAAAATGTTTCAAAGTCAGAAATTTCATTCTGTGTAAGATTAACGAAACTTAATGCAAGAAGGATGTTTCCAAGGAGTTGATCTCCTTTGGAATACTCTGTAATGATTGTTGCCAAGTCTTTGTGAATTTGTGCATAATCGTTACAAGAGGATCAATGCATATAAGTTTAGAATCTAACAGATTTCAGTAAATGGCATGAATTTGGAATTCTTGCATTTGCAGTAAGGATTTGGGAGTGTGAAAAGAGAATCATTGAAGTTATGTTCAATTGATCTAGTTCACAAAGTAAAGATCATAGACAAACATAGTATGCATACTTGGTGTGTGGCATGACTAGTGTTTAGAAAAACATAGTGTACATGCGTGGAGCATGGGACAACTATTGTTTTAAATTCAAGAATAAAGTTGATAGCTGAAACAGTATACAATGAATAATGCGTAATCATATGGTGATAAATAAAAGGTGTTTTATTTATGTTCATAGGTTTTGATACCATATTGGATTCAATTATTATTGTGTTTCACTTTGCATGTTTTGACTTCCCGAATAAACTAGGTTATTCTTCCGGAATGACTAAGTTATTCAAACCATCCATAGTCAGTCATATGTTGGAAGTAGATATGAATTAAGACTGTCATGGGTTGACTTGTAGAGGTCTAAGGTGTTGGACAAAGGGCTACAACACTCATGAGTGCTCATAAGTTCTGAGTATTGGATTCAACCCGCGCTCATTGGAATCACTTCATGGATTTTATCACGAGTGATCATGACACGATAATATCTTATATTCTTCAAACATAGAGATATGAGTTGTTACTATGAGTTGGTTGTACGTTGATTGCACGAAAAAGCATTTGGTAACTCGGTGCTATAAAACGTGCCTTTGTGTATGATTCAACAAGTAGTAGAACAAGCCATATGAGTCGAAGTTTATCCATTCCTTTTACCTTCGGGATGAAAGCGATATCTGTGGGCCCCTCGATGATTTGATGATGACAAATGGAAGTGCTCGGCCGGGCCAGGATGATTTGATTTGTTCAATTAGTCAGTCGTCATAAATCGGAAATCGGGAAACAACAAATGGACAGAGAGAATGATTATAATCCATGTCTCAGTCCGTATGATATCTAGAATGGAGGAATATATGATCCCTTATCTAATGGACAAGTTCGTTGAAAAGATCAGAGTTCGATAGCAGCTTTAAGAGCTACGATTGCCAGTTAGGTTGGAAGTCATACGCAATAATAGTTTTAGACTTATCCAAGTGGGAGACTGTTGGATTAATGTCTAAGTCCATAACTATATTTGGTATGTACTTGACCTAACCCGGCATGGTCCTTTTGGGTTGCACTTCACCGACACAATTTATATGGATAATCTTTTGAGAATAGTATATTTATGATTGATATTAATATATTATAAGTTCTAATATATTAATATGGAATCATATTATTTAATTAGTATTGATCAAGAATTAATTTAGAATTAATTAAGTGATCAAAAGGAACTAATTAAATATGGACTCTTATATATATGGAATGGGCCAAGTTCATTTAGGTTGGGCTAAGCTTTCATGGATAGTCCATGGAGTGTTTAACCCATGGATCCTAAGAAATGAAAGGTCATGGGTATTAGGGTTTAACCCTAATCCTTCACACTATATAAAGATGTCCTTGGTTGGTGAAATTGGCACTAGTGTGGTACACTATGAAGGGCTAGCCAATTTCACTAGAGAGAACCAAGTATCCATATTCTCTAAAGTCTTCCAAGGTGTTTTGGTGATTTGTGATTCCACTTGAGGCTTCCACACTATTGGGGCTAAGCTCTTAAAGCTTGAAGACATCAAGCTACATCAAAAGGTATGTCATCTAACTAGTACTTTGTAGTATAAGTGCTTCATAATATGCTAGTTAGGATTAAAGGCTTGGAAAGTTCTTATTTGCATGTATTATAGAGAAAACATAGATCCAAGGTTTATAGGATTGCATGTACACCATAGGAGTGTTAGAATGCTCAAAACCCAACATTTTCAACGGTAAAAAGTCTGGCAAAAACAGACATCGGATAATGAAGTTATGAATTTCTAACGAAATTTTCTTACCGCGACCTTTTAAAAATAAATAACAAAAATAATTTCAAAATTTGCCGAGGGAATCTAAACGAAAGTTGTAGAGTATAGTCTCACCTACGCATGGATATAAAGAACGTCGAAAACGGAGTTCGTATGAAGAAGATATGAATTTTTAAAGTTTATTAAATATTAAAAATATAATTTGTATATTTAATTTCGGTATTATCCGAAGGCTGAGTCACGGGCCGAGTTACGCCCAGCGTACACACGTACGCCCAGTGTACTCGAGGCCTAGGCCTTCGATCGTCCACATCGCCCATATGCAAGGCTATGCCCCGTCCCATCCGAAATCCGAAGCAGTTGAGGATGC
The DNA here is from genome assembly GCF_052625555.1 of Lactuca saligna. NCBI lineage: Eukaryota > Viridiplantae > Streptophyta > Magnoliopsida > Asterales > Asteraceae > Lactuca > Lactuca saligna. The sequence continues at coordinate 182,899,131 of NC_136423.1, forward strand.
GGTCACGCATGACGCACGAGTACACCCAGCGTACTCGCGTACGCCCAGCGTACTGAGGCGGTTCCCACTCCTTATAAAAGGGATGCGAGGGTTCCGAAGAAAAGGGCCAATTCCTCTCATCTTTCTTGCGTTTTTGCCTCATTTTCCGTGCACGTGCTATCCCAAGGTCCCGGTTACCTTGATCAAGTCCCGAAGGTCGTTTGTGCTCCCGAGATTCCTGAGAATCCTGAGAACATCCGCTTTCTTGAGCCAAAATTCTGCTCGGTTTTCATCTTGCCTTCTTCGATCTTTCAAGTGAGTTCATACCCCTATAATCCACACTTTTAAATGTTTTATAAATACTTTTTATGCTTTTGGGGGGGGGGGGGGGGGGAATACAAGTAAAACGCTCGATTATTATTATGTGTTATATAAAGTTTCATTATACGCTTTTTATCAATAGAATCAGATGTGATTTATAACTATTATAGGGAAACTTTCGTATGCAAATTGTACCACGATAACATCTTATCTTTTGAAATAAGAAATGATTTACGTATTTATGTAAATCAAACACTCTTTTTATACTACGGGTATATGTGTCCAGTTTTAGGAACTACAAAAATTATACTTTTAATGACCAGTGAGCATTTTGTAACATCCGGAAATTTCAGGTATTATATTTATTCTTTTTATTTTGAGTTTTGAGGAAGAAATCGGCGAGTTGGTGCATAGACTCGCCAAGTAGAGACGCAATTTCTCATTCGGATTAATGACCGGACTCGACGAGTCGCAATGGTGGAATCGGCGAGTCAGCGCTGTTTAATGAAACCCTAATTTCTCGGGTTTGGGGCCTATTTAAAGGGCCTTATGGCCGTCATTTGTGCTCACCAGCCCCCAGAGCAAAACCCTAGTGCATTTGAGCGTGTGGAGTGAGAGAAGGAGCCATTATCAACCTTGGAGGTGTTGTTTATCAAGGGAAAGGACGTTTTAGCCAAGAGGAAGCAAGAGGAACAACTTCCTGAAGATTTGAGATCCAGAACATCACATTTGAGGTACCATTTTCGAACCCTTTTCTGTTGAGGTGATGTTCATATTGATTTAGGGTTTGTTGAGCCCTTTTGTGGTTAGATCTAGTGCCCATTTGGTTCCTTAAGCAAGTTAGGTTCTGGATCTGGACCCTTGGAGGTCCAGAGTGTCCCTTTGTCCAAGCTTTTTATGAATCCATGGAGGTTTTGGTTTGGGATCTTTGTGTTTGAGGTCAAAACACCATTTATGAGTCATTAGGTGTGATATGAACGCTAAGACATGAACTTTACGTGATAAATAAGGTTGGAAGGACTGGATCTATGAGTTAGTGGAACAGATTTGACCTCAGAAAGTCGTTTGGGGTTGTGCATGGAATGCACTCGTCGAGTCTATTGGTAGACTCGACGAGTTGGTACGGGTTGTTCATAGATTTCGAACCAGGGGTTGAGTAACCGAGTTGGGTGAGTGACTCGGTGAGTCGTAAGGGACTCAAAGGAAATGGGGTCCTCGTAGGGACTCGGCGAGTCCACGCAAGACTCGGCGAGTTGGGGTTGACCATTGACCATTGACCAGAGTTGACCGGTGTTGACTTGATATAGTTAGTCAACCTTAATTAGGATGTGTTAATTAGAGATGTATTGTGTTATAGGAGGACTATAGCTAGGGAGATCGAGCACTAGTGATTTCAGGGATTTACGAGTTACCGAGATACGCGAGGTGAGTCTTCTCACTATACTTTACCTTGAGTAGGTAAATAGAGTTATGTGATACAGTGCTTATATATATATATATATATATATATATATATATATATATATATATATATATATATATATATATATATATATATATATATATATATATCGTTTGTTGTACTGCATTCTTCTATGTGATTTATGTTGTGCATGCTTGCAGAGTTAGAACCTGAGGGTTCACAGAGTTGGGTGCACGGACCCATAGAGTTATAGCCTCGAGTGGCTAATATGTGTTATATGTGGTATTTTGGGGAACTCACTAAGCTTTGTGCTTATAGTGTTTTGTGTTATGTGTTTCAGGTACTAGTGAGGATCGCAGGAAGGCACCGGCTTGATCAGTACACACACGGGATTTTATGATACGAGATCTTGGGTATTTGTTATATGTTATACATTGAGTTTCAAACAATGATGTTTTTATGATTTACAAATGAATTATGTTTTTATAAATGCGAAAAATTGTTTTGGAAATTTACGGTGTTACAAGTTGGTATCAGAGCCTTGGTTTGAGGGATTCGGGTACACCTTCGGGAGTATTTGAACTCAAACTGAGGATTTGGAAAATATTTTCAAAAGAGAACCAAATTTTCTAAAAGAAGTAAAAGATTTTTAAAGAAACACATAGCAGAAACGTGCGTACGATCAGTCAGCGCCCGAACGTTGATTTCCCAAAATACCCTTATATTATATGTTTATGAGATTGATATGATGTATTCTCTTGCTAGAGTGGGCTAGGTATTCCTATTAGGACTAGAGTGCCCTGATTTGTGATGCTTTAGCCTAGGGAGAGGTGAGCTGCTATGAGATGCTTGAGAGTGGATAGGTAGCAGCGAGGAGCTTATGAGAGATCTGTTAGAGAGTGGATAATGCATAGTAGAGTACTTGGGATTTGGGATCCGAAGAGGAGGACTTGGGGTGTATACTGACACGGTGCGGACAGTAGTATTGGGCCCGTACTACTGAAAACACCGGGTCAGTGTATAGTCCAAGTAAGAATCTTTGGGATGCCAGGGATCAAGGAGGGATGAGTTATCGAGTGCGAGTATACTCGAGTGAATTTCTAATATATCGTATGTTGTATTTCAGAGGTAGATCATGGTGAGGACACGTCTTATGCCAGAGAACAGGGGGGCTAGTGATGAGGAGATCCACCAGAACATCCATGAGGAGGTGGCTGCGGCCATCAGTGCAGAGATACCAGAGATCTTCGGGTCTATTAAGACCACGTTGATTGAGACTTTTGACGAGCATTATGCTGCTCTTTCTGAGGCTGCTGTTGCAGCAGCCACTGCAGCTGTTGCTGCTGCGAGGCCGTAAGGTGGTGATGCGTTGCTGTTCCGAGACTTCAGCAACACAAAGCCACCAGAGTTTGATGGGATGCAGGATACGATTGCGGCAATGAGATGGGTGTCCAATATTGAGGGTTGTTTCTACACAAGCTCGTGCCCGGAGCACTTGAGGGTTCGATTTTTGTTGAACCAGCTTCGCCTGGGAGCACTTGAGGACATTTTCCGAGCTTCAGGTGAACGCACGGAAGAGGGAGATCGAGCTAGAGACTCATGTGAGGGAGGAGGCAGAGTCTCGGGGGAGCGATCGGTGACCAGCACAGTCTCATCCGGCAGCCAAGCGGGCCAAGCCCGCTGATCCCAGAGCAGGGAGCCAGAAGGGCCGCACTTTTGGGAAGCGTGGAAAGGGTCATGATGGAGTTTGTAGAGTTGAATCTTGCTACAAGTGTGGCAAGGAGGGTCATATGGACAAGAACTGCCCCAAGGGGTTTGCAGTGTGTTTCCACTGCAATCAGACCGGACACCAGAAGGCAGAGTGTCTGTAGTTGTAGGGATCAGCTCAAGGAGAACCTCAGGGATCTACCCCTGCCGCCATCAGAGCTACCGAGAGTCAGCCAATGAAGGCCGAGGCGCCGAAGGCACGAGGGAGAGCCTTCCAGTTAACAGCGGAGGAGGTCTGCGCAGCACCCGATGTCGTGGCTGGTATGTATTCTTTCATGTAATTATTTGATGTTTAAGATTTTATGCTTATATTATGATATGCGTAGGTACTTTTCTTGTGAATTATGTACCTTCTTTGGTGTTATTTGACTCGGGTGCGAGTCGATCTTTTGTATCGTTGGCTTTCAGTCGGCACATCAGCATTAGTCGAGAGGCGTTGAGTCAACCTCTGAGAGTTTCCATCGCCGACGAGAGAGCAGTATATGCCACGGAGGTGATTCGAGGATGTGTACTCGAGATTTTCGGTGTAGATTTTCCTATTGATTTGGTCCCGATTGCGATGGGGGACGTCTGTCTCATCATAGGCATGGATTGGTTGAGCAGATTTGGAGCGGTTATTGACTATGAGTGGTAGCTGGTGACCATACGAGACCCTAGTAGGGGAGTTCTTACGGTGTACGGCGAGGGTACACATTCTGGGTCAGCGTTTTGTTCGGCCGCTAGAGCGAGGCAGTGTCTACAGCAGGGTTGTAAGGGATTTGTGGCGTACGTCATGGATACACGGATTGATTCAGAGAGACCGAGGTCAGTTGAGGAGGTTCCGATAGTGCATGAGTTCCCAGATGTATTTCTAGAGGAGTTGCCGGGTGCGCCTCCCGTGAGGCAAGTAGAGTTCAGTATCGATTTGGTTCCCGGGGCCACGCCTATCGCCTTGCACCTCCAGATATGCAAGAGTTATCCTTGAAGCTTCAGGAACTGTTGGGAAAGGGATTTATTCGGCCGAGCAGCTCGCCATGGGGAGCGCCTATTCTTTTTTTCAAGAAGAAGGATGGTGCACACCAGATGTGCATTGATTACCGGGAGTTGAACAAGCTGATGGTCAAGAACCGTTACCCGTTGTCGAGGATCGACGATTTGTTCGATCAGCTACAAGGAGCATCTTGTTCTCCAAGATCGATTTGAGTTCTGGATATCATCAGGTAAGGGTGCGAGATGAGGACATCCACAAGACAGCGTTCAGGACGCATAATGGGCATTACGAGTTTGTGGTGATGCCTTTCGGGCTCACCAATGACCCGACAGTGTTCATGGATCTCATGAATCGAGTGTGCACGCCGATGTTGGATCGGTCGGTGAACGTATTCATCGATGACATTTTGGTATATTCGAGGTCTAGAGAGCAGCATGAGGAGCATTTGAGGGAGATCCTTGGAGTTCTGAGATCGGAGAGGCTTTATGCCAAATTCTCCAAGTGTGATTTCTGGTTGCGAGAGGTCCAGTTCCTAGGGCATCTCATTAACCAAAAAGGGATATTGGTCGACCCGGCCAAAGTTGAGGCAGTGATGAGTTGGGAGGTGCCGAAATCTCCTTCTGAGATTAGGAGTTTTCTAGGGCTGGCCGGTTATTATCGGTGGTTCATCAGGGATTTCTCCAAGATTGTTGTTCCTCTCACCAGATTGACCCAGAAGGGTGTGGTGTTCAGCTGGGGACCCGAGCAGCAGGCCTCATTTGAGACTCTTCACCAGAGATTATGTGAAGCCCCGGTGTTAGCCCTCCCGGAGGGAATGGAGGACTTTCTGGTATACTGTGATGCGTCGATCCTGGGGTTGGGAGCAGTGCTGATGCAGAGAGGGCATGTGATAGCATACGCATCGAGGCAGCTGAAGCCTCATGAGACGAGGTATCCCAACCATGATCTAGATTTGGGGGCAGTGGTGTTTGCCCTCAAGATTTGGCGTCACTATCTGTACGGGGTTCGGTGTACGATATATACGGACCATAAGAGCCTGAAGTATTTGATGGATCAGCCTAACCTAAATATGCGGCAGAGGAGGTGGTTGGATGTGGTCAAGGATTATGATTGTGAGATCATGTACCATCCGGGCAAGGCTAATGTCGGAGCCGATGCACTCAGTCGCAGAGCGGAGAGCGCTCCATTGCGAGATGTATGTTTGCGAGTGACCGTGATAGCTACGGTGTTGGATACCATTCGTGGAGCACAGGCTGAGGCCATGAGCTCGGAGAACCAGAAGAGAGGACGAGTTGTTGGGATGGTATCGGAGTTCGTTACCGATGGTCGGTGGCTTATGACATTTCAGGGGCATATATGGGTGTCGTTTATGCGAGGGACGTGTACCATTTTGATGGAAGAGGCTCATCAGTCGAAATTCTCGATCCATCCTAGGGCCACTAAGATGTATTTAGACTTGAGAAGAGAGTATTGGTGGCACTGTATGAAGAGGGATGTTGCATGGTTTGTTGAGAGGTGCTTAACCTACCGTAGGGTTAAGGCCGAGCACCAGAGACCGCATGGTAAGTTGCAGCCGTTGGAGGTTCCCGAATAGAAGTGGGAACAGAACACCATGGATTTTATCACCAAGTTTCCGAGGACTACTAGGGTGTCGATGCAATTTGGGTGATTGTGGACAGGTTGACGAAGAGCGCTCACTTCCTTGCCATCAGTGAGAGCTCTTCTGCTGAGAGGTTGGCAGAATTGTACGTGAGAGAAGTGGTATCACGACATGGGTTGCCAATCTTGATTGTTTCAGATCGAGATGTGTGTTTCACTTCCAGATTCTTGAAGAAATTCCATGAGGAGTTGGGTACGAGGTTGCATTTTAGTACCGCATACCACCTGCAGACTGACTATTCAGACGCTCGAGGACATGCTTCGAGCATGTGTGTTAGATTTCGGCGGAAGTTGGGACACGTATTTGCCCTTAGTGGAGTTTTCCTACAACAACAACCATCATTCGAGCATTGGTATGCCGACCTTTGAGTTGTTGTATGGGAGGAGGTGTCGGACCCCCATTTGTTGGGGAGAAGTAGGGCAGCGTGTGATGGGAAGTACATAGATTGTGCTGCAGACGACAGAGCAGATACAACGAGTCAGATAGATATTTTTGACCGCTCAGAGCCGCCAGAAGAGTTATGCTGATAGACGACAATCCAAGCTTGAGTTCCAGGTTGGTGACTATGTTCTCCTGAAGGTATCTCCTTGGAAAGGAGTGATTCGATTCAGGAAGAGGGGCAAGCTAGGGCCCCGGTATATCGGGCCGTTCAGAGTAATCACGAGGGTGGGCAAGGTAGCGTATCGCTTGGAGCTACCTGCAGAATTAGAGTGGATTCATAATACCTTCCATGTGTCTCAGTTGAGGAAGTGTATAGCCACCGAGTTGGCAGTAGTGTCGTTAGAGGACATTCAGGTGGATGCGATCCTGAACTATGCAGAGAGACCAGTTACGATTGTGGATCGGAAGATCAAGGTTCTGAGAAACAAGGAGGTGCCTCTGGTTCAGGTCCAGTGACAGCATCGGAAAGGGTCGGAGCTTACTTGGGAACCGGAGCGTGAGATGAGGTGCAGCATCCAGAGCTATTTCAGGGTTGAGACTTCGAGAGCGAAGTCAGATTCAAGTGGGGGAGAATTGTAACATCTGGAAATTTCAGGTATTATATTTATTCCTTTTATTTTGAGTTTTGAGGAAGAACTTGGCGAGTTGGTGCGTAGACTCGCCGAGTAGAGACGCGATTTCTCATCCGGATTAATGACCGGACTCGACGAGTTGCAATGGTAGACTCGGCAAGTCAGCGCTGTTTAATGAAACCCAAATTTCTCGGGTTTGGGGCCTATTTAAAGGGCCTTATGGCCGTCATTTGTGCTCACTAGCCCCCAGAGCAAAACCCTAGTGCATTTGAGCGTGTGGAGTGAGAGAAGGAGCCATTATCAACCTTGGAGGTGTTGTTTAGCAAGGGAAAGGAAGTTTTAGCCAAGAGGAAGCAAGAGGAGCAACTTCCTGAAGATTTGAGGTCTAGAACATCACATTTGAGGTACCATTTTCGAACCCTTTTCTGTTGAGGTGATGTTCATATTCATTTTTTTTGTTATTAGTAGTCTCAAGGTGAAGAGGCAATTTGGTAAGATCTGATGAAATTAAACAACTTTGTAAAATATTTTTATACTCAGCAACTAGTATAAATACATTTGTTTACTTATATCTTCTTTTTTGTTCATTTTTTTAAAGATCAAATTGGACTTACACTAGAAGAAGTTATCTCCAAAATCATGGCCAATCTTGAGGTTGCTATGGCATTTCAAAACCCTAGGGCTCAACTAGCAATCATGGATGTATGTTTTTTTATCCTTCTTTTTCTTTTTTCACCTTAGGGTCACTTATTAACTTTTATAAAAAAAAAATATGGTTGTTATGTTTGCAATGTACTCAAAACCCTATGAGGATTATCAAGTACCAAATGACAAGGAGTTACATTACTACGGATTTGGGTTGTTTTTGTTTATTCAAAGTGTTAACTACTGGGAATCTTAACTCAAGGGTTTACTTTTTAGTTGATCATATTATCTTTGATTTAATTTTGAATATTTTTGAATTTCTCTTCATTTATCTTCCTATTTTTTGTTATTATATTGCTAACGTATTCATGTTTTGACCTTTCAGTCTGCCTTTTAAATTTTCTAAGGTTTTTTTTGTTGCGTGTGTGTGTGTTGAACGATTTTGTATCAACGAAGTGGATGCCTACGACATCGGCGATGAAGACAGTCGACATTTGAGGATGCAAATAAATACACTTCAGTTAACATTCCTTGAATATGGGAATTAGATATGAACATTGATCATTCAGATATACAGACTGTGAAACTATCTGGTATAAGTTTCTATAATTTAATATCACTTTTGTTTTGTTTTGTTTTTTCTTTTATGAATTTTCTTTAATCTTCAACTTTTCATATGATTATTGCATGATGATAGTGTCTTTGGTTGCAGATGGATGGAATTTTGGATGAAACTCGATGGATGAAAATTTTGATTCCATTCTTTCTTTTTCTATGAAAAACTACAATACCCCCATTTATATTTAAGTCGAAATAGATAAAAACAAAACTTAGAGTAATAAGTAAAAGTTTAAAATTTTATCGATAATTCCGTCATAATTATAACAAATCATGGTTTGTAATATTTCAGGCTGTTGGACATTATGCAAGTCATAGGCAATGTAAAGACCGATACTTATCTTTATGTTTCTTCATTCATTCATGAACCTTCGCAATATTAGAAGGTAGTACTTTTGTCTCAAAATTATATATATATATATATATATATATATATATATATATATATATATATATATATATATATATATATATATATATATATATATAAGTTAAATGGTTTTCTCACATATGTTTGTGGCTAAACATTTCTCCGATCAAAATAGATTGAGGAGCAACTATTAAGGTATTTTATATATTTCTTATGCAAATTATTTAGCAAAATGGCTAGAGATTTTAGGAAAAAAAAAACCTTGTTGTTTTTTTAAATGTTAATCGTTACTTAAAAAAGAAAAAACAAATTTTTTTTTATTTTGATTTATGTGATGTCTCATGATTGCAGGTTCATGTTGGGAAAAGTGAAAACAAACATAGACAAATTCATTTGGGTGGTAGTTCCCAATAGGTTGGTGTTCTTGTATTAATACAACAATTGCAACTTTTTTTAATCAAAGTATAAAATTAATATATTTGTAATAAAAAATTGATTGAACTGCGTTTAAAAAGTTGATGTCAAATTGATTATTTGAAATTTAGTATTCTCCTACCCTTGTAGTTGAAAGGTGAGATGAATGCCCTGCTCTACTTATCATCATCAGGGCTTTTGAGCTTATTTCTACATCTCAAGGCTTCAGTATCAGTTTTCTTTTTGAAAAACAAATGATAATTTTTTATTCCTCAAAAATTTTTGTTTATAAAATGATTTGAGAAAATGAAGTAAGAGTTTTATAAAACATTACGACTTAATGGAGAAAAACTCATTTTCCTAACTTGCTTATATTTATTAAAGATTAAATGATTATTATTATGTCAAAAAAGATTAATTGATGGTTTTACCCTTACATTCGAAAAAAAACAATTTTACATGGCTACATTTGCAGGCAAAAGTCAATTATATTGGACAATTATGTGATCCTAATCTTGTGAGATTGATTTTTAATTATCTTATAAGATGATCACCAGCTTATGTTATGCTAACCTAATTGGAACCAATTTTATTAGTGTGGATCATACAGGTCAGTAATACACAAATAGTAATAATTATTTTCAAGAAATTTAGACTTTGAAATCAATTATCTTTGGTGATTTCCAGAGGGTGCTTGAGCTCTCTGAGGATCCAAAAACATAAAGAAGGTGATGGATGAAATACTTAACTGTGTAACCATGCTACCACAAAATCAGTGTGGAAATTGAAATCTACATCAGAAGAAACTAGATAGGTGTAAAAAGGTGCAAAAAAATTGTCCCTTTTTATGTTCGTTTTTTGAAGAGTTTTTCTTTTTTAAAGATTATGTTTTTATTAAAGGGTTGTACAAAAACCGAAAAAGAATCACATACGTCTGTTACTGAGTTTGATAGGTGTGTTATTTCATTCTTATTATTGTCTTCAATCATGTGGCATTAATACTTCATTCTTTGAGGTTTTTGCAACATTTTTTCCACAGTTGATAGTGAAATGATTATACAAAAAGGACCAAAATTGCAATTTCAGCTACCCTCACGTACCAAAATACTCATTTTCTGGGAACGAGTCAAACCTATTTCATATGAGTAATTTGGAACATGATCCAGATCTAGTATGCAATATATGATTCGTTTGACTAAGGTAAATGATATGTTTTACTTGTAAGTTGTAAGTAATTACTAATTTCTTGATTACATATGATGCTCTTCATACAAGACAATCCTCACGCAGAGTCAAGTATTGAATTGGACTATTACATCTCTTTTAGATTGATTGTTTATATGGTATTCAATTTTTTAGTACCTTTTTTTGTAGATTTTTTCAATGGATTTGATTGATGAATGCAACTCAAACTGTTAGTTTCTGTTTGAAAATGAGGTGGTGTCAAAAGCCAAAGGAAAGAAGAAAGCTAAGTAGAATGCATCAAGTTAGAAAACCATTGCAAAACCCCTTGTAACTGTAACTATAAGTGAATCTCCTTGGACATGTATTGCAATCTATGCACCTTAATTTCATGTTACTATCACCACTAAGAATTCTAATACATTGTAAACACTTAACAAAGAACGACAATGTAACTAAAACTTGAAAACATGTATGGTGTTTGTTCAATAACAACCAAAGTTCCATCAAAGACTCAATACAAACACTTCAAATACTAAAGTAAAGATTGGAAACATTATAAATCACGGTTTAAGTCTATTTGAACTAGGAGTTCCTTATTGAGCATAATGGGCCAATATGCTTCCAATTTTGCCTATTTTGGGCTTAGAACTCTTAAATGGGCTCTAATTGGACCCACTTTCATTTATTTTAACATTTTGGGCCATAATGGGCCTAGAATGAAATAAAATACCCTTATTAGGCCATAACAAATCTAATTAACCTAAATGGGCCATAAAACCCATTCTTTTTGACAAACTGGGCCGTAAGCCATCAAATGAGCCCAATGGGCCGAAAAATAACTATTGGGCCTCATAAATTATAAACCAAGGGAAGGATTTGGACCAAGCCACTTCATCCTTTCTCCTAGTCCAAGGTTCTCGGCCCAACACAAAAAGAAAAAAAAAAGATTAATTAGAATTATTAAACCTTGACACATCATTATTGCTCAAAGGATATCAAGGCTTAATACATCACATACATCTAGGGCATCTCATGTTCCCAGGCAACTTCTCTTCCCCCCCCCCTTCTCTTCTTATGATCGGTCGAGAGCCAAACCACACACACGCACAACATCAAAACTCTTCCAAACTCTCTCAAATATTCTCCTCCTTCCCATTCCAAAATCTTGAAAATTTTCTTGTGCATAAAGAGGATTTCAAGAAAATATCATCACTTCTTTGTAAGTTATACATATCCAAGGATTTTATAGCTCTTTTCTCATGATTAGATCCCTTCTCTTAAACATTTTTGGTAATCATACTCTTAGAATCACCTCAAGTTCGAGATCATCATCAAGGTGTTGCTAGGGCCGAAATTACCTCACTTTCTTCGATTTCTTCTTCAAAACCGTGAACAACAAGAAAAGGTGATTTCATACCCATCTATTTTCGGTTTACACATGTTTTATGGGGGAGAATACAAGTAAAATATGTAGATCTATGTGTGTTTGTGTGTTGTGTGTGATTTTTGTGTTTATATGGTATTTGTGTGCCAAAAATGAAATGGATTTCGAGATCTATAGTTCGAAGAGGAAAAACATGTGATCTAGGATGCATTACACTTAACAAGTTAAGAAAATCTACCATATAAGGGTTAAAATAAACAAGTTACAACATAAGATTCATTATTGAGCTATTTTTGTCAAATCAGCAAAAGTTTGGGGAAAATTTATCATTCACGGTTTTCTTAAGGACCAAAAGAGTCAAAACTGTAAAAATAAATGTTTTTATGAATAACATACTCTTTAAAGGGCTAGAAATGTAATTTGTAGCTTAATGGGTCAATTTTTGGGCTTTTCGGCCCATAGGCCCAAAAATTGCGAAAAATATGGTTTTCAAGGGATTGAAATGGTAAAATTCTCAAAACAGGGGGGAAAAGGATAAACAAAACTAATTTAGGGGTTAAATGATTTTTTTCCAAACAAGGATAAAAAATGTAAAGTTTTTGGATTTTTGGCCAAAATTGTAAAAGTTGCAAAAAGTTTGGACTTAAACTGAAAAAACACTTTACTTGAGGGGATGAAACTGCAATAGAGTAAATTTTGAGCTAAAAACATCATTTAAACAAGTCTATGGGTCAGAAGTGTCAAGACAATGGTTTAAGGGCCTAAAATGTCTTTTTTTTATAAAGGACTAAAATTGTCATTTTTATTAAAGAAGGGCTAAAAAGGGTCAAACGAATATTTTTGAGTCAATTATTTTATTTTTAAGATATTGGGTCAAAAACACCAAATTACAACTTACGAAAATAGAAAGATGACTATACATATAATTCCAAAATATCGTTATAAACAACCGACTGGCCTCGTGCCGTTACAAATCTAAAAATCATTAAATCAATCTTTCTGACAATTATACAATACCTAAAACAAGTAAATATTCAAATCTTTGGGCTGGAAAGCTCCTAATCATGCTTATTGGGCCTTCGTGACCCATTAACATGACTTTAGGGCCAAATAATAATAATAAATGATTATTGGGCCTCCTGTGACCCGATTTCATATTTAAGGGACCCTTAATGGCTTTCAAGTGCTATTGGGCCTCAGTGGCCCATTAGCATTGCTAGTAAGGTCCACATAAATCAAATGCAAAATGGGCCAACGTGTCCTTCATATACACAATAGCCATAAATAATACGTGGGATTAGCAGGACCTTGTAATCCTCTTCTCCTCGTTTATTAGGCTTACCTTAAATTCAGTAAACATGTACATGTCGTAAATCAATGGTAATCAAATTCATGTTGGATTTAGTGAGTAATAACGGGCAGCACCTCTATGGGTCATTTATAGTCTGTAGTTATAATCAAAGTCTCTTGGAGGGAGAGCGAAAGTTTGTGTATAGATCTATACGGGGGTGACTCCCCCACACCTCAACTATTCGCTACAGTTAGACTTGGCCAGTGTAGGGTGACAAAATGTTAAAATCAATTCTGGCGTTCGTTAGAATGCCAAGACAGACGAACTAGTCATTATCATGCATGGTTATAATGACTCACATAAACAAATCCAGTACTATCCGAGTAATCAAGGAAAAATCATAATCATTCGTTGTGACGGTATAACAAATTGAAACAATTATATATTCTGATCGGAAAACACCGGGTTTTCCGAGGAAATCAACACCATTCACTTGTACTTTTCAATAACTATAATGCAAAACTTCTCATTTATACACGCTTTGAAATCATTCATGCATAAACCTATGGATCTTCACACTTTAGTATAAACAATGGTCTTTTTCAGAAAATATCGGATTTTCTGGGTTTTATAAACTACACAAAACATTTTCATAACAACCATGCTTATGAACTCACCAACATTCCATATGTTGACGTTTTTCAAAATAACTTGTATTCTCAGGTAACAGGTAAGCTGATGAGTAATACCAAGTATGTTAGGGTGTTATGCTTTTGAAAACTATCAAACAATTTATGCTATGGATATATAATGTTTAAACAATGTACTTAATGTGAACAATGCCAGTTGTAATGTATTGATGCATGATGATGTTTATGTTATGATTCATGTATATTCATTGTGATGATATTCAATTTAAGTCACACGAGCCCTCGGACGTTTCCGTCGTCTGGTTCTGGGGTGTGATAGTTACCAACATTTCATTATTTTCTTGTTCGTTGCTGGTATGAAATTTGTGAAATTTGCAGGAATTTGTACCACATACAGACGATGATCTGTTTTTGGTACAAACACATATGTAAAATGGGGTCTTTGCATTATTTTTTTTACTTTGGATTCAAAATCAGTAGGATACTTGGTTATATATGTTAAGGGTGTTTTCTGCTTTTAACAAACAAAGGAAAAGATCTAAATTGAATTAGCTCCAAGTATCCAAGCATTAGAGGAACTATAAAATCTTAAAATGAGGGAGTCCTGACATTCTGACAAAATTTAATTCCATCTATTTTGACAACCAAACACCCCATGGAATGGAAATCAAATTCTATTTCCAAAGTATACTAACCAAGCATGCCTTTTATACATAAATAATTGAAATACAACATTTACTCATAATTTGCTATATAGATTTTTTTTATGTTTATGTAAGTATCTAGGAATTTGTAAGCTACATTACTTTTGTTGCAAAAGTCGACTCTCACACCTTGGTATTATTTAGATTGAAGTGGAAAATCCAATTTTACACCTTTAACTTTCGTCACTTTCAGGAATTTGAACATGTCACATACTTTCTTGCCATACTCAATAACTTTTATTTTTCAAATAAGCCCATTTGAAGAAATATCATCAAAAGCTATCTATTTGTTGGGGCTTTTGAACTTGCAGTAGCAACAGTTGTTTAAAAATTTATAGAAACTAACTACTCATCCATATTAGATGCTTAAAAAGTAAAATAAAAAAAAAGGTAAATTTTTAAGCACCTTAAACTTAAAAAGAAATAATATTTTGACAATCCGCCCCCACAAAGTGGGGGTAACCCTCTAGTTATAAATAATGATGACATCAAATTATAAATTACATAATATTACCTAAAAATAAATTGTATTTTAAACAAACATTATAGCTGGAATTTAAAAATGACCATATAAGCAAAATTTTAAATTAATCGTTCATAACAATTGTTAAACATAACACAAAATCGAGAGTTATATGTACTTTTATTTATACGTAAGCAGTGAATAGAAGTCATTGAATAATAGTGTTAAAAAATAGTTGAGGTTATATATATATATATATATATATATATATATATATATATATATATATATATATATATATATATATATATATATATATATATAAAATCGAAAACATTTCTTATTGCGAGAACATTTGAGAACAAAATTTGACCACAGAAATTTTTTAATTTAAAATCATCATATAATATTAATAAAACCCAAGAAATAAGTAAATATAAAAAAATTCACTAACCAACACCACTCACCACTCAAACAATACCATCCACCTCCACCACCCGTCACCTCCACCACCCCTACCAACCACCCACCACCACCCGCCAACATCGCCCCCATCCACCGCCCACCCACTACCACCACCACCACCTATCACCTTCACCCGTCTATATCACCCATCACCACTACTCGCCACCGCCACCTGTCACCCACTATAATCACCACCTCACATGTCACCCTACCACCCTTCACCACCATCACCACCCGTGATTATGTGTATATAATCACATGTGATTATTTTCATTTACATATGATTTATATGTACAACATTCTTTTTTGTCCATATAAATCATGTGATTAAATATATCTAATCACATTTGATTCACATATGCATTCTCGATTCAATAATTATTTTTTGTCAACTTTAATCATATGTGATTAGATACATATAATCACAAATGATTATATGTATCCAATCACATATGATTTATATGAACAATATTCATTTTTGATTTTTCGTTTCAACCATTTTTCTCATATATTTAATCAAATGTAATTATAAGTATTTAATCACATATGATTCATGTGGACATAAATTTGGTTTATTGCTCTTGATTCAATAGTTGTTCTCATATATATAATCACATGCGATTACATATATATATATATATATATATATATATATATATATATATATATATATATATATATATATATATATATCATCGCATGTGATTTATTGAATCAATAATGAAAACAAATCTTTTTCACATAAATCGTATGCGATTAAATACAAGAGACCAACTATTAAATTAAAAACGCAAAAATGAATATTGTCCACATAAATCATATGTGATTAAATACATATAATCACATGTGATTATATGTATCTAATCACATTTGATTAAAGTTGACAAATAACAATTACTCAATCGAGAATACGATAATGAATCATATGTATCTAATCACATATGATTAAAGTTGACAAAGAACAATTAATCAATCCACATAAATCTTATATGATTGGATATATATATATATATATATATATATATATATATATATATATATATATATATAATCTCATGTGATTATATGTATTTAATTAGATATGATTTGTATAGACATCATTCTTTTTTATCCATATAAATCATATGTGATTAGATACATATACTCACATGTGATAAAATATATGAGAATAACTATTGAATAGACAAAGCGAAAATGAATTGTGTGAACATAAATAATATGTTATTAGATTCATATAATCACATGTGATTAGATGTATTTAATCACATACGATTAATGTGGATAAGGATTTGTTTTCGCCTTCATGATTCAATATTTGTTATCGTGTATATAATCAAATATGATTATATGTATCTGATCACATACGATTTATATATACAAAATTCATTTTTTTTCCAAATTAAATCATATGCGATTAGAAACATATAATCACATCTGATTAAATATTTGTTATCGTTTATATAATCACACATGATTATATGTATCTAATCACATATGATTTATATAAACAAGATTCATTTTTTCCAAATAAAATCATATCTGATTAGAAACATATAATCATATATGATTAAATATTTGTTATCGTTTATATAATCACATATGATTATATGTATCTAATCGCATATGATTTATATAAACAATATTCGTTTTTTTTCAAGTAAAATCATATATGATTAGAAACATATAATCACATCTAATTAAATGTATTTAATCACATATGATTAAAATGAAAAAAAAAACATTTATTGAATCGAGAAACCGAAAATGAATCTTAGCAACAAAAATCATATGTTAGAAGTCTAACATACTGGGCAGATATTTGTTCATTCATCCGTAGATGCCCCTTATCCATCTCTTCATATTTCAGTTTGACCTAATAAACAAAACATTTCAATACAAATCTCCCAATCAACAAACAACCGACCGCATGCACACATGATATAGATAAAAAAAAAAAGTCTAAGTTGTCAATTAATTTGGACTTTCAGTTGATTCAAACGATACTATTATAACGTATTCTACATGATGAATATATCACATACTGAAGATTATAGGACAATGAATATCTAAACAGGTGCAAGAAAGAATCGCACACATACTCAACAATGTGTGCCAATTCCTTTGAGTCGTCACTTTCATTATGCTCATATTTGTTGACTTTAAATAAGTCAACATCAAACTTTTCTGATATGTCTGATTGACTGTCTGTGATGGAGTCAACATACAAATAAGAAATCAAAACAACTTTATGATTATTATTATCATCATTAACAGAAATCAGTTTTCGAGTCAATGAATTCAACTTCTTGCATTCATCTTCAAGTTATGCCACTTTCTTTATGCTTTCTAGTTGTTGTTTACTAGAAGTTTCTATTGCTTGTGTGCTCCAATCCCTTTCAATGGTCCAAATTTATAGCTCTTCTGATTGGATGATGATCTTATACTTTAAGGCAAAATTCTCTTTCTCTAAAGTTTCAAGCTTAAGGATGATTTTTGGGTCAACGGGAGAGTCTTTAGATTACTTTACAAGTTCAAAGACCCATTAATACAAAAGAAATCCAAAAGTCAAGCATTCACTAATTATAAATCTAAACACTCTATTGTGTCTATAAAACGCAGCATATATAAAATCCCAACAAATTTACTGTTTTATAGAAAAAAATCAAAGCGAATATAATATACCTATAAAAATTAAGAACCTTTAACTAATTACAAGTTAAAAATAAGAAATATACCTTTAAGTACTTATTAGGAAGTCATAAAGATCAAAGCCAGCGAGGCAGTGACCGGTGTTGACTCCGAGGAGACGGTGGCTAGGCAACATTCTGCTCCATTGTTTTTGGGCGGCTAGGGAAAACTAGGAAAAAAGGGGGGGGAAACTTTGGGATAAAAAGAAAGGGTAAGATATTTGTAAAAGATATAATCTATTAAAATATGAATCAAATAATATAAGCTTCTAAAATACACCTTTTCTAGGGAATGCTAATCCTTCTAGAATATAATGACTTAATTACAACACAAATAACTTCATTCATATGTCTTAATTGAATAAGTCATTCTAGTTTCTCCAACTTTCACATTGCGGAAAGAGAAGTAAATCTTCTAAACTAGAAATATGTCTGATGCATCTATCAATGATTACACTAAAATAGAAGTATATGTATATTTTTTGTACCAAACATGTCCAACTAATAACAAAAAACACAAAAGTTCATTAAAGCAATACGATTGACAATATATAAGCAATTGATCTTCTGACCTTTGTATTTATTTAGGGGGTGTTTGGCTAAGTTTTTGAAAGGCAAAAGTCATTTTAGGAAAAGTTGCAAAAAGTTAGGATTCTGTAACTTTTCCAAAAAGTTCATTTTTCCTTATATAAAAAAGTAACTTTTATAACATTACCAAACATCTTTTGCTTTTTATCTTTTCCTAAAAGCTAAAAGATGTTTTAAAAGCTAAAACAAACACCCCCTTAGTTTGGTAGAATATTTATGAAAAACAATCAATATTTTTTCAAATCTCATCACCTGAGATTGATTGTAAACGATCAAATAATATTAGTAGTGATATATGCCATTTTCTGTTGTGTAATCGTGTATCAGATATTGAACTTGTCCTCGGTCTTGGTGAATTACTTGGTCTAGTACCTACATTAATAGTGAATCAAGATCCGTATATCTCTTTACACCAAAGGACGGGTGTATTAACGTGGTCAACATTTCATATAAAAAGATTTTTTGATTCTTAGACATGGTAAGTTAGACGTATTTGATGCTAATGTGGTCATAAATATAACAATTGTCTAGAAAGATAGGATTCACGTCAAACCAAATAGGCTCAAGAAAAATATTACTTCAGAAAGTTGTCTGATTAAGGGTTACCTTGGGGGAAACAAAGAGAAGCTGATGGATTGGTGAAATCAGATCGATGATTGTGGTGCGATGGAAAGGGGATCTGCAGAGAAAATCGGTGAATAAGAATTTTAGAGAACTGAAGAGGATTCGATTACGTTTTCATTAAACCTTCAAATTTTTCGCCATTAATATGAAACAATAATTGAAAATCAATTGCATAAAAAACAAGAAAAAAACAAATATGGATGAGAGATATTTGAAGTTACTGGTGGAAAGAACAAGTAAGCGATGAAATTGAAAGAGTAGGGGATATTGGTTGATAACTCCTCCAATACATAGTGGAATCTAGAGGAATTGGAAAACATATATACGTCGTTTTAGGGCACTCATACGAGGTATAGATCATGAATTTCAACGATGAGAGGGCTAGAGGCGGAGTTAGCAGATTAGGAGAGTCAAAAGGCGTTTGTCTGGTGGTCTAGTGTTTCCATTCTTCCAGCAGTCAGAACCCAAAACGTGTTACGGTGGTTCCGGGGGTGGAGATACAACATTATGTTGATGTTATGGTGGTTCCGGCGGCAAAATCATGTGCTGGAGGTGGCGTAATGGTGGTTCAGACAATTATGAGGCGGTATCATGGTGGTCTTAAGACGAGAGAGAGAGAGAGAGAGAGAGAGAGAGAGAGAGAGTATGTGTAGAGTGTGTGACGGATATAGACATTTATAATATTTAAATTTTTGGTCCAAAATTTGTTCTCAAATATTCTCGAAATAAAAAATATTCTCGATTGAACATATATATATATATATATATATATATATATATATATATATATATATATATATATATATATATATATGAGAACGTGAGAACACTACTTTATGTTATTATTCTACTATAAATTTAATATGTATAGTATTGTAGTAAATATAATATGAATAGATTCAATTTTATATTGCTATTCTACTGTAAAATTTATATATATGTGTAGTAATTTAGTAAATTTTAATGTGAATGTTAAATATGTGATTGTTCATATATTTAGTGATGAATAATGTCATAAAGTTTTACATAAAAAATTTTAATGTGAATATTAATTTGTGATTGTTCGTATATTTGTTGATGGATAATGTCATATCGTTGTATATACAAAATTCATAGTAGAATAGTTACATAAAGTATTGTTTTCATGTTCTCATATTAAATTATGTTCTCATTTGAATTTAACTATATATATATATATATATATATATATATATATATATATATATATATATATATATATATATATATATATATATATATATATATATATATATATAATATCAAACTTTAATAATATAATCATTTTAAACATATAATTTTTAATATTTTAACAACTTCTTCATTCGTAACGATTCAGTTAGATATTCTAATCTAATATTAAACAACTACCTAATAAATTGTAAATATGTTATTAACCATGATATAATATAATACGTTTATTGTTTAATGCCATTATTTTGGAAACAACACATTACATATTAAGATATTGAGACAAAACAAGGGATTTCACAGTAATTCAACAAAAAGTGGAACTTTATAAGTTGGAAAGTTATTAAAACAAATAACTTTTATATAATTTTATATAATGTTTAAATCGAAGAGGGCATTTCTTGTTGTCTTTTCATGGGCCACAAAGTTAAAGAAACAAAACATGTTCACATAAAAAATTCATATATTACGATGAATTTTAAGCATGCCCACGTTGACTATTCTCTACAATATGGTTATTTAGGCGAATATAAGGAAACGAAAAAAATGAAATTATTTAATAACAATATAATATTTTTTTTCTATAATTTATAAAAGAAAATAGCATAAAAATCATTAAGTGTACATCAAAATTTTAATTTAATATCTCAAATTTGATACTGTGTTTTCTAATTTATTACAATTATAACCACGTCATTGATCAATCAATTGTCTGTTGATGTAATATGATGATGTAACTTGTTGACATGACATACTGACGTGTTAAATTTTTTTAAAAAAAATTATTACAAAAGACATAAAATTTTCATATTTTTCAGTTTTAACACTAAATTTTCATTTTTTTTAAAATTGACATTCATTTTTTTTTTAATTTATCATATTTTTTTTCAGTTTTGATAACATGACACTTTATTTTATTTTTTTCAAATCGGACATTATTTTTTTTGTTCAATTTGAAATCGTGTGTGTGTGTGTGTGTATATATATATATATATATATATATATATATAGAGAGAGAGAGAGAGAGAAAGAGAGAGAGAGAGAAAGAATAGTTATATGGAAAATGAATGATTAGGGCAACACATATTTGAACCAATGAAAACATGACAACACATCACTTCCATAATAACTTCCACAATACATTACTTGTAAATAAAGAAATAGACACGTGTCATTTGATTATTGGTTTCAGTAGATATTGCCATATTTATTTGTTTTTCCATAGAACTCATTATATATATATATATATATATATATATATATATATATATATATATATATATATATATATATATATATATACACGGTTTCAAATGATAAATGGTAAATATTAAACAAAATTGGAAAAAATGATGTTCGATTTGGAAGAAAAAAATGAAGTTTCAAAACTAAAAAAAAAATAGTTTCATAATTGAAAAAAGTTTAAATTTAATGTTTTTTGTGAAAAAAAAAATCAATTTTAACACGTTAGAATACCATATCAATATAATATGTCATCATACAACGTTAGCAGACAACTGGTTTGATCGGATAAGTGGTTAGAATTGTAACAAATTGAAAAACACAGTGTCAAATTTGAGACAAAAAAAAAACACAGTGTCGGATTAAAATTTTGGTGTAAATTTAGTGATTTTTGTGCTATTTTCCCTAATTATAAAATGGAATAAGCAAATGGTCGGTCAGACCATCAAATCGAACTGGCTCCAAACAAGACCCATCCTCGATTACATTGGTTGGTTTCATGTTCTAGCTTCATGGTTTAATCGATTCTCAATTTTAGTCGTTCTGGTTCTGCTGAAAATTGGACTGAAGTAGGAGGCCAAAAGACAACTTTTTTGATCATTTATGTAGTTCAAACAAAAAAAAAATAGAGATTAACGACGTCCCATGCCCCTGCCAATAATTGCTCTCATATGCACCACAAAAAATTGAAATTGTTTCTACCATCTCTTCAACGATTTACAAAATGTATCGATTTCGGTATCATAGAAGATATCGTACAATTCTTTGAAAATATTGAAGCAAAAATGATGAATATGTCGGCTTCATCAAAACCATTGATCTACACATTTTTATGAGAAATTTTTATGTTGAGAGACATCTAATAGGATGTTCAACAAAAATGGGAATTGCCACGTGATTCCGAAAATGCATTCAAAGTATGATAGATATTAGGGTTCATTCAACAAATTGAATGATTACAATAATTCATCAGATTGTGACCCACAATTTAAGGCAATAGTTATCACATGTTTTTAAAAAGATATTCTTATATACGTTAATAGAAGAGAATCAATTGTCGGGATCGACCATACAATTTATGGTGATATATATGCTTTGGATTGGAAGGTTGAGAGTTTACAACCTATAATGGAGACCCAATCAATAAGTATTTGAGTGGGCCTAAAATGTCTTTAAGTAAATAATTTGACATCATTATTTTTCCCTATCTTTATTTCGTATGGCAAAATATAATTTCTAATGCATAGTTTATTGTTCTATAAGTTAATTTATAAATTAATCGACTTATAATTTATAATTATTTTTTGTTAGATACTTATGGGTGAGTGTTAGAGGAGTATCGAATGCGTTTGACAAACACTGTTGAAGATATATTAAAGATTTGTGTTAAATTAGGGGCGATAACTCTCGATCCAACCCGCAACCCAACACTAACCCAACCCGAAAATAGACGGGTTTGGGTTGAGATTTTTGACCTGCCAACCCGTCAACTCGCTAACCCGCCACCGTTTATTTCATGTGTTGAATTGGGTTACCAGTTTGGGTTCGTCAGTCAACCAGCCAACTCGTATATATATATATATATATATATATATATATATATATATATATATATATATATATATATATATATATATATATATATTATGTGTATGTAGGATTGATTAAATATTCAACATTTAATATGCATTAATTATTTTCTTAAAATAGTTAAAATGATTGATCCATAATCAATCTTAAACGCACATAATAAATAATAAAAACATTTGAACCTAATATATATATATATATATATATATATATATATATATATATATATATATATATATATATATATATATATATATATATATATACTGCATTTATAAAAAAAAAATAGATATATTTAAATATTAGTGAAATCTGATTTCCTTTCGTATTCGTAACATTTCGTATCATTGTATTCTTTTACATATCCATATGTGGTTAGTCTCTATTTGTTGTAGCTTAATAAAGAACACATGTCATTTTTAGATACTCATGACACCAGTCATAAACAAAGAACACATTCACTTTGTATCAATATTTTCATTTTCTTTTTAATTTTATTTGGATGTTAATGTGTTTATGAACTTATGTTGAAAACCTTTTTTTATGTTAATTACTTTAACCACTTTTTGGCTTTATGTTGAAAAAACTTCATTTTTAAAAATGAGTTTCTTATTTATTAAAGGGGTTATATAGGTTGGGTTGGGTTGAAGTTTCCAGCCCATCAACCTGCGACCCATCAACCCATATATTATATAGATTTGATTGAGTTTATGTTTTTTAACTCGCCAACCCACCAATCCATCACCTATCAATTCAAACCCAACCCGATTGCCAGACATATGTTAAATGCTACTCATTGGGTAGAATTTAAAAAGAGTATTATATTCATTTGAATATACTTTAAAAAGATATTAGATTCAAAATGGGCAAAAAAAATAGGATTCCTATATATTTTAAAATAATTCAAAATATTTTTGTGCGAAGTTAGGTCCAAAAGTACTAAAATATAAAGTTTTATTTTATAAAAGTGAGACGATATTTGATTTAATAACATCAAAAAGTTTAAATACAACCTCAAAACCCGATCCCTTCTAAATATCCTCGTTGTCTTTTATAAAAACACTTACGTTTTAAATTTGAGCACACGTTAAGATAAATGGACAATGGAATTGCCTAGTGAAAATTTCTAATGTTAACTCATTTAAAGTAATGATATGACAATCATTATAACCGAGACCAACCCCAAAACCAACAATTACTATAAATTAACATTGTTAAATCAAATAATAGAGCAACAACTCAAATAATCAAGAGAAAATGTTATACAAACCCATGTTAAAAAAATAAAACAATATTTTTAAATCAATAACCCAAAACCCATAAAATCTATTAATTCATAATTTCTATCCAAAGAAGGTAATAACCAAATCACAATATCAAGGGTTTAGTAACCTACAATCTATAACAAGGGAATTTCTAATGTCCATATTTATTGCTAGACATTAGTTATAAAAGATTCATTTATCTTGGTCAACAATAATCTTTTTATGAATAAATAAAAGAAATTAATTGAATATATGTGATTTATGTGTATATGATATTTTATAAAATAACTTAATGATTACAACTAAAATAAGCGTCTAAAATAAAATATTATTTAAGACAGTTAATTCAAACGAAATTTGTAGTAGTCGTGATGGTAATTCTGTATATATAAATAACGCATAAATCTGACTTCATATGAAGAAATTATAATCATTTGAAGTTTCGTGTACAACCCTATACTGAAAAATGCGTCGTAAATAGTGAATCATAGATAGGTTGTTTATTAGCCTATGTAATATAAACGAAAGTCATAATAACCATAAAAGCAAACTCGTGCATATATAGAACGTCCAAATCTAACTTCATATGAAGAAATTTTGATTTTTCGAAGTTCCAGTATAGCAATATGCGACACAGAAACTGATCTCGACACATAAACTGAATCTTAGATCAGTTGTTTTTTGGGAAAAACAATCTAAACTAGAATTGAAGATCTCGTGAATAGGAATTGTGACATCCCCAATTTCACGGCCAGAAAAGACCGATTTGTTTATGCTTTGTTTTTAAAATCAGAGTAATCATTTAAAGAAAATTGTTGCGCAATTTGTTCCCAAAACAAAATATGATAAAAATTATCAAAGCATTTCTTTAAAGAAATGTATTTTACTTATATAACACAATCTCGGGATGTCATGTTCAATACAGACCAAAAGCATAAACAGAACAAAATAGACCTTACAACAGTTATTCATAAATACTGGCCTGTAATCCAAAATCTCTCGTCAAGTCCACCAACTTATACTCTTGTGCCATTACCTGTAATGCAAAGAAAACTGAGTGGGTCAGGCTTGGGAGCCTAATGAGCATATAGGGTTTTCAACCCACAATAATATAATTATTATATTTAATTATCAAACAATCAATTCAAATACCCACCCCTATTATCTCCATTTATTTCTTAAAGATTTACCCTAAGAACCAATTACCCTTCTCTCATTCATTCCTAAGGATTGTCCTAAGGAACTAGCACAAAGTCTAGTGCTGCCAAGGTTCTTAGATTACCTCTAGTGAACACACAATTCACAATAATCAATGAACACCTAGTTCAAGAACACCTAATGAACACTTAGTTCCAATATTACCCAATGAACACCTAGTTCACAAACACTTAATGAACACTTAGTTCAATTATCCCTAATGAACACTAAGTTCAAATATCTAATGAACACTTAGTTCGAATATTCCTGGTGAACCCAATCACCTAAGGAACACAGAGAATGAAAGTTCTTAGTTCAAACAACGTGATAATAAAGTATATCTCGATCCTGCGAAACCACTAATGTTATAAACACATATAAATTATATTTATAAAACAATATATCCCATCCCGTCGATCCCCACATACTGACCCTATACAATGATCTTACGAGATGTAGCCTAAGGAATCGATATGAACCACAAATTGACGAAGCTGCTTCGGAAATTCCCTGGCAGGAAACGAGGATCAATAAAGACATCAATTGAGGGGAATGGAATAAGTTTCACCAGGAACCTTCGTTCGTAAAAGAAAGAACCACAAGACAGTTAAGTCAGGGGTAGTTATCAATGCCTAGGTTGTGGTCTGAATATCGTGAGGTGTATAACCCCCAGACGCACCCTATCCGGCAATGGAAACGCTGACTAATGCCTAGGCTATGGTCTGAACCCCCATACTCACCCAATCCGGCATCAGAACTGGAAACACCGACTAATGCCTAGGCTGTGGTCTGAATACATGAGGTATTTCACCCCAGACGCACCCTATCCAACAATTTAACACCAGACATACTTAGCAGTGGTCTATTACCGACACACTTTATTAGGCAGTCTATGGAGTTCCCTTAATTACTTCGTGAGAGAAAACACTGACATATGAAGCTCGGTCGATCACTTCATAAAAGAAATTCTGACTCCAAAGCTCTCTCAAAATAAAAGTATGGGGAAATACTAATTGAGTATTCTCGTACGCTCCTGTAACCGACACACAAATTTTTCAAAGGACTTTGTACATGATAGTACTTCTGGCACAAGAAGCACCCAAGACACAGAGCTTTGAAAAGGACTTCGTACATAAAATGTACTTCTGTACGTAGGACGTACTCCACCGATCATCAATCTCACAACACACGTACTCTTAATGAGAGGCTACCTAATGTCCAAACATAATGGAACTAAACATCCCTATTTAAGTCTTAACCCATCACTAGGCAAGCATGTGATGCCTATAATCAACTTTCGATACTATCTCCATTTGGAAACGTTAACTACGAGTATACTTAACACTAAATTTGAAGTAATATATACAGATCTTAACACATATTGGACCATAATTGGTACGTACATTGTATATCATCAATTATATATATATATATATATATATATATATATATATATATATATATATATATAACACGTGTTTCGGGCAATAACAAATACTTCACATACATATATAATTAATACTTTAATCAATACTTGTATTAAAATTATGTCCATGCAAGGGACTATGCACATGATACCCTATCGGGTGAACACTTAGTGCAAAAATACATAATTTGTACTTCCAGATCTAAAATTTACCTCATTACCTAATCCATATTCCCGAATCTAAAAATAACCTCTTGATCGAATCCATACTCCCGAATCTATAACAATTTTATCTCTTTACCCTTATATCTTATGATCCAAATCATCTTTTATCTCATACCAAGAATCTCATCTACCCATGCTCTACCCAACATATTCGTAGATACAAAATACGTATACGGTTTAACTCATTAAAACCTATATAATTTATCCATTCCACAATTATCTCAAATAAACAACAATATATACACACATAACACGTATTTCATAGCAAATACGCAATATTTATATGTAAGAAGAAAGTGACCACACACCCACTTGATTAGAAGATGATCGGACAACACTACGACTTGTAGAAGTAGTATTCTTGGGTAGATCTTGAAGATCTTCACAAAAACCGGGCTCTTCGCGGACAGGGCTTCGGCTCGAGAATCTCACTTCTCGGGATCTTCGGGACTTCGGAACTTGCTTCAGGGCTCGAGAATGATACCGGGGTTCGGGATATAATTGGCACGCAAAACGATGCAAAACTAAAAGAGAAAGGAAGAAAATGGCAAGGCAAATGGCTGATCTCGGTTTCTATTTATAGGTTGTTGGGTTTGGGATTACGCTGGGCATAATGTTGGAGTACGCTGTACGTAATCAGTACACTGGGCGTACATAGAGTACGTTGGGCGTACATAGAGTACGTTGGGCGTAATCTTCGGATAAGCTTTGGTATGCGTGCCACGATCTTCAAAAATTCATAATTTTCGCAGACGAGCTCCGTTTTCGACGTTATTTATATCCACGCGTAGGTGAGATTATGCTCCACAACTTTCATTTAGACTCCATTGGCTAATTTTGACTTTATTTTTATTATATTATTTTTAGTAGGTCGGGACAGGAAAATTACGTTATAAATTCATAACTTCTTCATCCGACGTCCGTTTTCGCCTATCTTTTTATCGTTTCACTACAATTGACGAGATCTTCGATTCTCGTTAAGATTGTTTCGGCTAAAAACCGCTCGATCTCAAATCGAGTATTCGGGCTGCATACTACTAAGCTGAAACTTAGAAAAATCATAACTTCCTCATACGAAGTCAGATTTGGACGCTCTTTTTAGGCACGCTCACGGTTTAACAAACTCTACGACTTCCGTTTTGATCGTTAAGGCTAAATATCACTCTAATGTAAGTTCACAATTTACGTCGCGTTGTGTCGTGCCGGTTCTGTCGTAAAACTTCGTCAGGTCATAACTTCTTCGTTATAACTCGGATTTCGGCGTTCTTTATATGCACGGAAACCTTGTAACAAATACTATAACTTAGTTAAGATTATTCATTCTAAATAATCTTTCATCAAAAATATATTTTTGACGCCTATCGTCTCTAAATTGACTAGCCCGGATCTACGAACGTTAGAGGAATCTGATGATATAAAGATAGTCGAGAACGAATGTCGCATGAAAGAGTTATGATTTTTATACAGACTATAATAGTATACACCCTATTAAAAATATAACTTTTAAAATAAAGTGAGAACTAGTCGACAAAGTCTGAATAAAAGTTGTAGTACTCGTGGATAGCTACGCGTGGATGTAAACAACATCGAAAACGAAGCTCATATGAAGAAGATATGAAATTTTGAAAATCTGAAAAATTTGTGCGCGTCTAACACTGGTCGCGACGTGAAGGCGCTTCTAGAAACTACGAAGTGGAGCATAGAGAGCTTGACACATGGTAGAAATCTAGAGGAACGGTGTGCCTTAAGGGCACGCGCCTCTATTGGGTGCGGCGCACCTTGCCCACTTTCGCCTTATAAATAACAAGCAACCGCTCATTCAATTCCTCACACCTCCAACTCTTTCTCTCTGAACTTTCTATGGTCAAATTTTGATATTTATTTAGAAATTAGGGTACTTAGCTAGTTTCTGAATCGTCGAAGAGCCTGATAATTAGAAGTTATCGGGTCGGAGCTCTACAATACAACTTATATTTATATATTCATAGTCGTTATTATGAATCTATAAATAAAATTTATCAGTGATTCCATGCCAAAATATTGATTAATCTACTTATAGGGGTGATGTTTAGGCTAGATTTAGTGAGGTGTTTAAAGTGGGATTTCCAAACAGTATACTCAGTATACCAAACGGAACCTACCTCTGATATTATATTAAATGCTTGCTCCTTACTTGATATATTTTGATGTATACATTAATATTTTTGAGGAATCTATACTATCATTAGTCACAACAAATATTGGAATAAGACTTAGTGATAATTATACATAGGTCACATCAAAGGAAAAGCTAAGTGCTAAGGCGAAGCGCGCCCAAATTCCAAAGCTTCCACTTTTAGCAAGTAAGTGCATAATTACTTTCATCTTACTTATAGATATAAAGGCGAAGCACTGCCCAAACACCTCGGGCTGAGGTGGTGGAACATGTCGGGCTGTGCCACTAAGTTCATGGATCATAGGTAAACTGAATTAATAGCACGAGTACAACAATAAAAAAATAGCATTTGTATTCCATATTTAATTTGAATACAAGGTTCTTACAAATAATAATAATACATGAATTGCCTTGACAGGTAGGTAGACATAACAAAAACTAGTAAACTAAATTGCTTGGAATCCATGATTATTCATCGTCTGATATGCTTGAATTATTGATTCCCTGAGAATACATATAGTTTTGAGGGTCAACACAAGGTTGTTGAGAGTTACAGGTTTTTTGCTAATAGCAGTGATACTTGTAAAAACTCTAAGAAATATTTTCTTTGTAAGTGTAATTATACTTAATACCGTGTTTGTAAAAAGTCTTTGTACAAGCTTTTGAAAACCAAAATGTATCTTTGCATGAGTAAATCCATACTTAAAATAGTTTTGAAAGCAACCACGCTCATGGTTTGTAGTAAAAGAGATAAATTGTAGTTAATGTTTATAGCAAGTCTTATAACCGAGCTATGTGAGTGACGGTGCCCCCTACCACGCTTCATTGTACATTGTAGTAACGATAGTAGATATTTATCACCGCTTCAATTGATTAGTCGAGGTTGTAGCTAGCGACCACAGGTGGGGATGTCAATCCCATATATATCTATACAAATGTATCTTGCTCCAAAGATTAAGGGTTATAATAGTGTGGGTATGCTAGGTTTTTAGACTTAGGTAATGAAGATAATCTCACTAAAAAACTCTTAACTAAGGTATATGAATAGCTCTCAGCCTTAACTTATAAGTGGATAAGTTACTAGGCATAATTATTTGTATAGAGTTTATAAAAATCTAAGCATAATTGGTATGCATATATAGTATAAGGTACTCGCTCTTATAACGAAGTATGTGTCAAGGAATGTTCATGTATAAACTTTATACATATACGTGTATAGCTTAAATCCTTAAAAATACTACAAAGTTTTATGACATGATTTTTATGGCATACAGTATCAGATAAAATCATAGATTTTTGTAGCAAAATGGCATATGTTATTTTATTAATTGTATTATTTTAACAACATAACGTGTGAAAATATTGAGATTTAAAACTAGTTTGTGTGTTTATAACATACAATGTCAAACCAATATTTTATAAACTAATTATAATAATATTTTATGTGTTTTTTTATAAACTAGCACAATTAAGCACATGTATTCTCTCCCAAAGTATGTAAGAATATAAAATATGGGCCATACCTGTAACAACTCGAAATTCAGGTACAACCATTTAGCCCTTCATCTTTTCATAATTGTCATTTTGGCCCTTTGTGTTGAGCGAGTACGTTAGGCGTACAAAGAGTACACTGCGCGTACTCGCGCGCTTAATTGAACGCGTTGTCACCCGGGTACGCTGGGCGTACCTAAGGTTACGCCGGGCGTAACCGGTCCAGACCCAAAACCCTAATATGGCTTGAGGGCTATAGAAGGAATGAGATGGCCTTGTCCCTCAGCCACCATCCTTCAGAAAGAAACCCTATGAGATCTTTTCCTTCGTTTTTAGCTTGGGTGTGAGTGTTCTAAGCTTCAAGGTGTCATTTCAAGGTAGCAAAAGAGAAGAAGAATCCATTGTGGAGGCTAGAAGTTGGTGGACAAGTGTAGATCCGAGGATAATAGAGGTTGGAGCTTCTTCCTGAGGTAAAAAGTTCAGATCTTGCCTTGTAGTTCTTATGGTGTGCTTGTTGGACCAATTTCTAGGGTTTTTGGTCCCAAGATGGAGACTTTATGAGCAAGTAGTCTCCATTGGCCTAGATCTATCATATTCCAGGTCTATTTGAGTTGTATGTTCATAAAAATGTAATCTTGGACGTAAATATTAAGCCATGCATGAGATCTGGATCTTTGGAGGATAAAGGAAAAGTGTTAGAGGGTGTAGAAGCCTTTACATCCATGCCAAGGCTTAAAGGTTCTGACTTTATGGGATAAGAGGCTTAAGGAGAGCCAGATCTGGAAGTTGAAGGAATGTCTTAACCGTTTAAGACCAAAATCCATGGGATGGCTGAAACTGAGACTTACGTTGGGCGTAACTCTCAGTACGCATAGCGTAAGGGGTTGAGACCCCCGATTTTAGTTCATCGACGTACGCCCCGTGTACAGAAGCTGGTACGCCCCGCGTACTGTTGGCTGTTGACTTTTGTTGACTTTTAGGGTTTTTGGTCAACTTGTGGACTTTGAGTTAAGGAGAGGTGAAATGGTCTTTTACCCCTCTGTGGGTTAATGAAAAGGGTGTAGCTTAGTCTTGGAAGCCTATATTAATTAGAATGATATTTCATTGTGATTAGGCGGGGTTGGGTCGTCGTTTCAAGATTCGGAGATATCGAGCACGTGAGATTCTAGACTTCCTACGAGGTGAGTCTTCTCACTATATTGTACCCAGAAGGGTATCTATGTGTGACCGGAAGGTCGGATATGTTATAAGTTGTATGCATTGTATGTGATTAAGTTAACCGTTTGTATGTGCTATGTATGCTATGCTTGATATGGGCCGGAAGGCATTATGTTATGGGCCGGAAGGCATTATGTTATAGGCCGGAAGGCATTGTGATGTTGACCGGAAGGTCGATGCGGGTAGGACCAGAAGGTTTATTGGGTCGGGACGGAAGTCCCCTGAGATACATAGACCGGAAGGTAATGGCCTGGAAAGGCGTATGTGCGTAAGTAGTATTTTGGGGAACTCACTAAACATTTATGCTTACAGTTTTTGTGTTATGTGTTTCAGGTACTAGCGAGGACCGTGGGAAGGCGCCGGCGTGATCTGTACACACTGACGGAAGATTTATTTTATGATCTTGGGATTTGACATATTTGTATTATGATTATGATACATTGGATTTTATGGCTTTTTTTGGATGAAAATTAAGAAATGAAAATTTTGTTTTGAAAATTCACGTTGTTACAAGTTGGTATCAGAGTCTTGGTTTGAGGGATTCGGGTGCACCTTCAGGCGTAACTGAACTCAACCCGAGGATTTGAGAAAAATTTTCCAATAATAAAAATCATAAAATTTTTATGAGAGATTTTGAGATACCCAAAGAAGGAGCAGTGTGTACGGTCAGCCACGCCCGAACGGTAAAACCCCCAAAATTCCCTTACAATATGTGTTATGAGACATGCTATGATATGTTATGCATGCTAGAGTAGACTAGGTATTCATATTAGGACTAGAGTGGCCTGATTTGTGATGCCTTAGTCTAGGGGAATCCTACTGCTATGAGATGCTTTGAGAGTGAGTAGGTAGTCAATGCATAGCGAGAGTAGAGTACTCGCGTTCCGGGATCCAAGGAGGAGGGCTTGGGGTGAATGTTGATGTGGTGTAATCAGTAGTATAAGGCCCATACTACTGAAGACACCGGATCAGTGGGCAACCCAAGTAAGAATCCTTGGGTATTGGAGGCCGAGTAGGGTTGCGTTATCGAGTGCGAGTATGCTCGATCGAGTCTCTGACATTTTTATGTTGTATTTTAGAGGCATCAAGGTTGGGACACGCCACAGACCTGGGACGAGTGGTGTGAGTGACGAGGAACTTCGTCAGATGATCCACGATGAGGTGGCTGCAGCAATCAGGGCCGAGATTCCGGAGATGTTTGGGTCTATCAAGACCACACTATTGGATACTTTTGATGAGCGGTACGCCGCGGTGACTGAGGCCGTAGCCGATGCAGCTACCGCAGTTGTGGCTGCTGCCAGACTTTAGGGAGGTGACTCGTTGTTGTTCCGGGAGTTCAGAAACACGAAGCCACCCGAGTTTGATAGGATGCAAGATTTGATCGCTGCGATGAGATGGATTGCTGACATTGAGGGATGCTTCTATACGTGTTCATGTTCGGAGCATCTGAGGGTACGGTTCGCTTTGAACCAGCTCCGCCTGGGAGCGAAGGATTGGTGGAAGTTCGTGACAACGAACTTCACTCTTGCAGAGATTTATGCAGTGACTTGGGAGAGGTTCACCGCCATGTTCAGAGATGAGTATGTTCCCCCGGTGGAGAGGGAACGGCTGATTCAGGAGTTCTTGACCCTCAAGCAGGGTAATGATTCAGTTGCCGTGGTCACCCGGAAGTTTCATGAGAGGGCGATGTTCTGCCCTGAGCAGGTGTCTACTGAGCAGGTACGGATGAGCCGATATTTGGGTATTCTGAGGAGGGACATTCGAGAGTTCGTATCGAAATCGACATATCGGACATTTTCTGAGCTCCAGGCAAATGCCCGGAAGAGGGAGATTGA
The DNA here is from genome assembly GCF_052625555.1 of Lactuca saligna. NCBI lineage: Eukaryota > Viridiplantae > Streptophyta > Magnoliopsida > Asterales > Asteraceae > Lactuca > Lactuca saligna. The sequence goes on from NC_136423.1 coordinate 182,933,205, forward strand.
GTTGGAGACTCAGGCCAGGGAGGAGATCGAGTCTCAGAGAATGGATAGGCAGCCGACTCAGTCTCAGTCGGGAGCCAAGCGGACCAAGTCCGCCGATTCGAGGATGGGAGGCCAGAAGGGCCGCATTTGCGGAAAGTGCGGCAAGGGTCATGAGGGGGCATGTCGATCAGGTGCTTGCTACAAATGTGGCAAGGAGGGGCATATCGCCAGGGATTGCCCCAAGGGATTTATGGTTTGCTTCCATTGCAACCAGACCGGCCATCGGAAGGCCGAGTGTCCTCAGCTTCACCAGGGATCAGCACAGGGATCTGCGCCTGCTGCTACGGTTACCGAGACTCGACCGGCGAAGGCCGAGGCTCCGATGGCTCGTGTGAGAGCTTTTCAGTTGACTGCAGAGGAGGTCCGCGCGGCGCCCAATGTCGTGGCTGGTATGTACTCTTTCGTGTATTTACTTTCATGTTGAGATATTGTGCTTATATTATGATATGCGTAGGTACTTTTCTTGTGAATTCTGTACCTGCCTTGGTATTATTTGACTCAGGTGCGAGTCGGTCTTTTGTATCTTTGGCTTTTAGTCAGCACATCGGTATTGATCGGAAGGTGATGAGTCGACCCCTGAGGGTTTCCATAGCTGATGAGAAAACGGTATATGCCACTAAGGTGATTCGAGGATGTGTGCTCGAGATTTTTGGTGTCAAGTTCCCTATAGATCTAGTTCCTATCGCGATGGGAGATGTCTGTGTCATCGTGGGTACGGACTGGTTGAGTAAGTTTGGAGCGGTTATTGACTGCGAGAGACAGTTGGTGACCATACGGGACCCTATTGGGGGAGTTCTTACTGTGTATGGCGAAGGGACCCGATGCGGGTCAGTGTTTTGTTCAGCTTCCATGGCGAGACAGAGTTTGCAGCAGGGCTGCAGTGGATTCATAGCCTATGTGATGGACACACGAGTGGCTGCGGGGAGGCCAAGTTCGGTTAACGAGGTTCCGGTGGTGTGCGAGTTTCCGGATGTTTTTCGCGAGGAACTGTTGGGCGTGCCTCCAGAAAGACAAGTGGAGTTCCGTATTGACTTGGTTCCGGGAGCAGCACCTATCGCCAAGGCGCCTTATCGACTCGCGCCGCCAGAGATGCAGGAGTTATCCTCGCAGCTTCAGGAGCTGTTGGGGAAGGGGTTTATTCGACCGAGTAGCTCACCTTGGGGGGAGCCGATCCTTTTTGTCAAGAAGAAGGATGGTTCACACTGGATGTGTATTGATTACCGGGAGTTGAACAAGTTGACGGTCAAGAACCGATATCCGTTACCTAGGATCAATGATCTGTTCGATCAGTTACAGGGGGCATCTTGGTTCTCCAAGATAGACTTGAGGTCGGGTTATCATCAAATAAGGGTTCGGGATGAATATATCCACAAGACTACATTCAGGACTCGTTATGGACATTACGAGTTTATGGTGACGCCTTTTGGGCTCACCAATGCCCCAGCCACATTGATGGATCTCATGAACAGGGTGTGCAGGCCGATGCTGGATCGGTCGGTGATCGTATTCATTGATGATATTTTGGTATATTCGAGGTCTAGAGAGCAACATGAGGAGAATTTGAGGGAGATCCTTGGAGTTCTAAGATCGGAGAGGCTGTATGCCAAATTCTCCAAGTGTGATTTCTGGTTACAAGAGGTCCATTTCCTAGGGCATCTTGTTAACCAGAAAGGGATATTGGTCGATCCGGCCAAGATCGAGGCGGTGATGAGATGGGAGGTACCGAGATCACCCACTGAGATCAAGAGCTTTCTAGGATTGGCCGGCTATTATCGAAGGTTTATTAAGGATTTCTCCAAGATTGACGTACCATTTACCAAGATGACCCAGAAGGGTGTTGCATTTTCATGGGGTCCGGAGCAGCAGTCCTCGTTTGAGACACTTCGCCAGAAGTTGTGCGAAGCCCCAGTGCTCGCACTCCCGGAAGGGATGGAGGATTTTGTGGTATATTGCGATGCATCAATATATGTGTTAGGGGCAGTGCTTATGCAAAGGGGGCACGTGATAGTGTATGCATCGAGGCAGCTGAAGCCTCATGAGTCGAGATATCCCACCCACGATCTGGAGCTGGGGGCTGTGGTGTTTGCCCTCAAGATCTAGAGGCACTATCTATATGGGGTTCCGTGTACCATATACACGGACCACAAGAGTCTGAAGTACTTGATGGATCAGCCAAACCTGAATATGCGCCAGAGGAGATGGTTGGATGTGGTTAAGGATTATGATTGTGAGATCCTGTACCACCCGGGCAAGGCTAATATCGTAGCCGATGCTTTGAGCTGTAGGGCGGAGAGCGCCCTGATTCGAGACGTTTGTATGAGGTTGACAGTGATGACTCCGATATTGGACACCATCCGAGGGGCCCAGGCTGAGGCTGCGAGACCAGAAAACCGAAAGAGGGAGTGGGTTGTCGGGCAGGTATCGAAGTTCGTTACTGATAGTCGGGGACTTATGACATTTCAGGGTCGGATTTGGGTACCGTTTGTGGGCGGGATGCGTACCATTTTGATGGAAGAGGCACATAGATCGAAGTTCTTGATCCATCCTGGGGCCACTAAGATGTATTTGGACCTAAAGAAGGAGTATTGGTGGCCCTATATGAAGAGGGATGTGGCATCGTTGGTCGAGAGGTGCCTAACTTGTCGCCAGGTTAAGGCCGAGCACCAACATCCGCGTGGTAAGTTGCAACCGCTGGAGATTCCCGAGTGGAAGTGGGAAACAGATTACCATGGATTTTATCACGAAATTGCCAAGGACTGCAAGGGGAGTCGATGCAATTTGGGTGATTGTGGATAGGTTGACGAAGAGCGCTCATTTTCTTGCTATCAGTGAGAGCTCTTCTGCTGAGAGGTTGGCAGAGTTGTATGTGAGGGAGGTGGTATCACGGCATGGGGTTTCGATGCCGATTGTTTCAGATTGAGACGTACGATTTACTTCCATATTTTGGAAGAAGTTTCACGAGGAGTTGGGTACAAGGCTGCATTTCAGTACCGCATACCACCCACAGACAGACGGACAGAGTGAGCGGACGATTCAGACACTTGAGGATATGCTCCGAGCGTGTGTTTTGGATTTTGGAGGAAGTTGGGACACCTATTTACCCTTGGCAGAGTATTCGTACAACAATAGCCATCATTCGAGCATTGGTATGCCACCCTTTGAGTTATTTTATGGGAGGAGGTGTCGGACCCCCATTTGCTGGGGAGAAGTGGGGCAACGTGTAATGGGTAGTACGGAGATCGTGCTTCAGACGACAGAGAAGATACAACAGGTCAGGCAGAGATTGTTGACCGCTCAGAGTCGCTAGAAGAGTTATGCGGAAAGGCGTCGATCCGAGATCGAGTTTCAGGTTGGTGACCTCGTACTCTTAAAGGTCTCTCCTTGGAAAGGAGTGATCCGATTTAGGAAGAGGGGCAAGTTGGGGCCCCGATATATTGGACCTTTCAGGGTAATCGCGAGGGTCGGCAGGGTAGCCTACCGTTTGGATCTACCTGCGGAGCTGGGTCATATTCACGACACCTTTCATGTGTCACAGTTGAGGAAGTGTATTGCCGAAGAGTCGGCAGTGGTACCATTAGAGGATATTCAGGTGGATGCGGGCCTGAACTATGTTGAGAGAGCAGTGGCAATTAGGGTTCGAAAGGTTAAGGTTCTGAGGAACAAGGAAGTGCCCTTGGTGCAAGTGCATTGGCAGCATCGGAAGGGGTCTAAGCTGACATGGGAGTCCGAGTCGGAGATGCGGGAGCAGCATCCGGAATTGTTTTTGATATAAGACTTCGGGGACGGAGTCTGGTTCTAGTGGTGGAGAATTGTAACAGCCCAAAATTCAGGTACAACCATTTAGCCCTTCATCTTTTCATAATTGTCATTTTGGCCCTTTGTGTTGAGTGAGTACGCTGGGCGTACAAAGAGTACGATGCGCGTACTTGTGCGCTTAATTGAACACGTTGTGACCCACCTAAGGTTACGGCGGGCGTAACAGGTCCAGACCCAAAACCCTAATATGGCATGAGGGTTATAAAAGAAATGAGATGGCCTTGTCCCTCAGCCACCATCCTTCAGAAAGAAACCCTAAGAGAGCTTTTCCTTCGTTTTTAGCTTGGGTGTGAGTGTTCTAAGCTTCAAGGTGTCATTTCAAGGTAGCAAAAGAGAAGAGGAATCCATTGTAGAGGCTAGAAGTTGGTGGACAAGTGTAGATCCAAGGATAACAAAGGTTGGAGCTTCTTCCTGAGGTAAAAAGTTCAGATCTTGCCTTGTAGTTCTTAAGGTGTGCTTGTTGGACCAATTTCTAGGGTTTTTGGTCCTAAGATGGAGACTTTATGAGCAAGTAGTCTCCATTGTCCTAGATCTATCATATTCCAGGTCTATTTGAGTTGTATGTTCATAAAAATGTAATCTTGGACGTAAATATTGAGCCATGCATGAGATCTAGATCTTTGGAGGAGAAAGGAAAAGTGTTAGAGGATGTAGGAGCCTTTACAGCCATGCCAAGGCTTAAAGGTTTTGACTTTATGGGATAAGAGGCTTAAGGAGAGCCAGATCTGGAAGTTGAAGGAATGTCTTAACCGTTTAATACCAAAATCCATGGGATGGCTGAAACTGAGACTTACGCTAGGCGTAACTCTCAGTACGCGCAGCGTAAGGGGTTGAGATCCCCGATTGTAGTTCATCGACGTACGCCCCGCGTACTATTGGTTGTTGACTTTTGTTGACTTTTAGGGTTTTGGTCAACATGTGGACTTTGATTCAAGGAGGGGTGAATGGTCTTTTACCCCTCTGTGGGTTAATGAAAAGGGTGTAGCTTAGTCTTGGAAGCCTATATTAATTAGAATGATATTTCGTTGTGAATGGGCGGGGTTGGGTTGTCGTTTCAAGATTCGTAGATATCGAGCACGTGAGATTCTAGACTTCCTACAAGGTGAGTCTTCTCACTATATTGTACCCGGAAGGGTATCTATGTATGACCGGAAGGTCAGATATGTTATAAGTTGTATGCATTGTATGTGATTAAGTTAACCGTTTGTATGTGCTATGGTTGCTATGCTTGATATGGGCCGGAAGGCATTATGTTATGGGCCAGAAGGCATTATGTTATGGGCCGGAAGGCATTGTGATGTGGACCGGAAGGTCGACGCGGGTAGGACCGGAAGGTTTACTAGGTCGGGACGGAAGTCCCCTGAGACACATGGATCGGAAGGTCATTGCCTGGAAAGGCGTATGTGCGTAAGTAGTATTTTGGGGAACTCACTAAGCATTTATGCTTACAGTTGTTGTGTTATGTGTTTCAGGTACTAGCGAGGACCATGGGAAGGCGCCAGCGTGATCTGTACACACTGACGGAAGATATATTTTATGATCTTGGGATTTGACATATTTGTATTACGATTATGATACATTGGATTTTATGGCTTGTTTTGGATGAAAACATGATTTAAGAAATGAAAATTTTTTTTGAAAATTCACGTTGTTACAGTAACACTTGCCTTAATGTGTGATTTGTTGGTTAATTTCTAGAAACTTGACTTGAGAACTGCAAACTTGATGCTTTCAAATCGAACCATCGGGATTAATTTGGTTACCTAATTAACCAAAAAGAAGTTTTGGTATAAATTAATTAGTGGGAGGTGGGTTGTTTTATAACTTAAATAGACTATAGGGTTGATTTTTGAAAATAAATAAATTGAATAGGACCTATTTTGTTAACCATTTCCAAATGAGGGACTGAAACGGTTTATTTGAAATCCAAATTTGAGATTTGGACTTGTTTTGTCAAGGGTTTCCTTGGAGGGGTTTGTTTTTTTCTTTGTTAGAAAGTTTCCATTAATTTAATTATCATCATACAACGATTGAGAAGGCAAACAGGCAACAAGCTGCACCGCTAAGCCTTTTTGTATGGTAAAGTTAATTCTTTTGAAGACTACATCCATAGATCTAGGGGATATAACATTGTTATGCATGATCTATTGTAATTTATTAAGAAACTCCACTGCATCCAGTGCGAGGAAACCAAACGTATCAAATGTAAATGGTATGAACACGTGTTGATTTTCCATGCACATTTTCTAATGTTTGGTGACTTTGCCTGTAGCAACTTTTAAAGCAGTCTGCCCCACCGTGAAACCCTCACCCTCAAGCCCACGAGAGGGGATACCCCTTTAAGGTCCACATATGTGTGTTTCCCTCCAGCCCATCCAAAAATCAAAACTTCAGCCAGTCTTAGGTTGACCTTCCTTCTGTCGGCTCTGTCAAGAAATTCACAAGCACCTCTTTCTTGGCGGAAACCTCGACACACTTAAATATGTCAAACAAAACATCCCTAACCATATTGTGCATGTATTTAAACCCCGTGAGTTCTTTACAGTGAACCGCATGCTCTCCAAAAGAGTCCAAACATGCCTTGCGACACACCGGACATATCTCGTCAGTTGGGAATATTGGAATCATGAACTGATCTTTGAGGATAGTACGATACTCCACATGAGGCATATGTAGGCCAAGCCCATATATAGGGATAGCTAGAAGAAAATCTTGAGCATGTGGTGCATTTAAGCACTGGAAAACCGCTTTTTGTCAAGCCGCCATGTCGAGATGCACTTCCATATCCTGGACAATTTTATGAAAAAGAGCACTCGCCAGTGTATTTTAGGATTTAAGGGGGTATCTTTAGTAGTAAAACTGCTAAGGTCAATATCCGAAAGCTTGTTACGAAGAGAAGCCAAGGCACAATCATAATCATAATCCATACCATGTATGTTGCTATCCCGTAAGATGCGGTCTTGCAATACCCAAGATTAGGCCCCTGAGGAAACAAAAATCAAATGAGGTAGCCTCTACTGCCGAGTATAAACCTAAATCACCAAACCTAATGGGTCAGGAATTAATTCGCCACTATATGTCGCCAAAGAAAGGGCCACCACAAACCATAATGTCCTCAATTGCCCCACGCAACCCATTGTCAAAGAATAATGTCGCCTCCTCCATGTGAAAGGGTTGGAACGTCGTCAGCCCAAAGAAAATCTTAGCAATACCCATACAAGACTGAAAAAGAAGGATCTCACTCTAGGGGTCAAACAATTGTAAAAGAAGACATATCAAATTCATAACATTTTCAGCTTTCTTTATGGCTAAGCTGCTAATGAAACTAGCATCTCTACTAACAGCTTCTCCAAGAAGTTTCACCCCTAAAGGTGGTCTCACAATGCCACCCAGGAATAGCCCCTCGCGTAGCTTACTACCATCACATGAGGGCCAAAAGAGGTCGATTTTCTTAATATCTAGCTGAAGATCCAATTTTGGGCTAATCACAGTAATGATGTCCAATGCTTTGGCCACCTCCTCCAAATCTCCAATAAGTATAGCATCATCAAGGTACCATGCATGGAGAAGAAGCTTGCACTTATCTCTAATGTTATGCAAGAGTGGGTACAATGTGACAACCCGAAATTTCCATTCTGTACAACATATCAAGTCAATAGAAGTCAGAACAGTTACTATTAATTTTAAGACTATTTGGGATAAGTTTGAGTATTTTATGATTAACACTTTAGGAGATGCCAGGAGAGGGGATGCTCTAGGGTTTATTGTGCAACAATAACATTTCATATTAAAAGAAATTGGAAATTTATGACCCAAACATATAGTTTGCGGTCCTAAACCCCAAGGGGTGTATATATATGGTCCTTAGCCATATTTATTCATTTGTTCCATTTCCAACTAGAGAAAAACCCGATTCTCCCTCAAGGATCTTCGGCCTTTCATCCCAAATCATGAGTGCTTCTATCTAAGAGTATAATAGGGCTTGTTATATGTCTAAACACCAAGAAATCATAAGAAAACAACAGGATCTAATAGTTCACAGCCCAAGAACACCTTGGACCGTAAACCCTTCTTTAAGGGCCAAAAGTGTGCCCTAGTCCCTTCCTTTCCTTGCGAAACTAGCCTAGAATCATACCTTAATGTGTGTAGGACTTGAAAGCACAAAAATACCATGTTCATGAGACATTACAGTCGCAAACCCTAAGGGAATTGGTCCTAGGGCCGTGAACTTCTCAAAGGAGGTAAATGGTGCCCTAATCTCTTCCAAGGACTAAACCATCAAGTAGAAATACTTCTAAGGGACATGTAGGGCTTCAAAACATCAAATGATCAAAAACTTAGGAGATTACGGCCGTAAACTCAAGGGTTTATGACCGAAACTCATTATGTTATGGTCCTTGGGGAGTAAACTCAAGAAAGGGGTTTTTGGAACCCTAAACCCAATAGCTTTGTCCTACAACAACTTAGATGAAATCCTTAGGACTTATAACACTTATATAAGGTGTTTAGCATGTTCTAGGATGTCTTAACATTGTCAATTAGCTGTTTAAAGACTAATTGGATACATATATGTGTGATTATATGTTAACTAGGATCTTGAGTGTGTACAAGTCTTCACTTGACACTTAGCAATCCTACATCATTCAGTTCATCCAAACCACCATCTACAGGTGAGTTCATACCCCTTAATCAATTGTTTCACATGATGTCCTCCACCCCTGAACGTTTCCGCCGTTCTTGGTTTTGGGGTGTGACAGATTGGTATCAAAGCATTTTTTATAGTGAATATAGTTTATCAACCCATAAAATATATACTAACTATAAATACATTGGGATTAAAACACTATGACTAAGAGTTTATACTTTTAAAAAATAAAATATTTAAGTAAGTATACGTGCCTGCATTCATACTAAAATCGGTGTCACAACGACAAGAACAAAAGTATTATGATTGTTGAATATCACAAGTGAGCCTGGGGATATATGGTTAGTCTTGGGAGTGGCATAGCCTGATCAACTATGTTGGTCCAAGGAGTGATTAGCATATGCCCAAGAATGGTTGTGATGTGGAAACAACTCTAAAAACTTACCAACACAACTACAAAGAAATACCATAAGGGTATTTGGTCTTACTGTAATTACTTATTTGAGAACTAAATAGATTTTTATTAATAGGTCAATAGTTGTTTAGTGGATACACTAAACAAGTATTGAAGCAACGGATAAAGATCATCTTATAATTATTTTAGTTAGTTCGTCTATTTAGTTATTTATTATATCCCTTTTCTCGCGTAGATATCATGGCTGGATTTCACCACGGCGATCCGTACTTCCCAAACCAAGGCAATGCTGGATGTCTAGAGGAAGAATCAGAAGGTGATTATCAAATCCCTTTGGATGATCACCATGCTAAGGGTTTTTCTGATAGTTCTGACTTGGAGCCTGAAGTTAACAACCTACCTCCAGGTGCTCAAAACCCAAACCCTCGCCCCGCATTTCAAGGACCCCACGCATCTGTGGGCCACAAACTTGAATACATGGAGTTAGGAACAGGGTCAACCTATCCCCTACAACGGAGACAGAAGCTTCTACAACCTCACCGAGGGAGGTTCTTCTGATAGGGACCTACCCATCATGGTTCGTAGGATTTCTTGGAACATGATACTGGGTCAATCAACTATCAATCGAGTCTTGGATATTAACGTCAACTCTGGTGTTAACACTGTCCATATTCGCCAACTAGATTTTGTTCAGGAAAGAACTCTGGTCCGCAATGCAGCTCTACAGAGAGAACTTCCTGAAACCCAACGTGAATTTAGGGAACTTCAAGCTCAGCAAGTGAGAGCTGACAGGCGTTTGAGGGACATAGAACGCCTACAAGAACTCACGCTAGCAGTTCTCGTCGCCGATAGAATCTCATCGACTCATCTTTTGGATATAACCTAGTTTATGTAAAAACTTTGGTTTAATTTCCTATCCTTGTGAATCTTAGACCCGTTAGGTCTTGATCTAGTCATATTTCTGTCAAAATTTTCGTATCTTGGTTAATGTAAGGCCTACTTCTAGGCCATTTTTCCCAAACTTGTTACATCTGTAATCCCAGTATTATTGACAGATATCTAATCATATGGAAATTATTATCCAAATGCTATCATCTTCATTCAATCATACTATTCATTGTGTTGTTGGACTACGGAGGGTTAGTCCATGAGTCACTCTCATTATTCGATTATTCTTATCAATGTTGTCATCTTTTTAAACGTATAGTTAAAAGATGCCGCCAAACAGAAATCCAAGGCATAACCCAAATAACGAAACACAGATACCACCACCTCCTCCACCACCTCAACCTCCTCAACCACCTCCTCCTTTCGACGCCACCATGTTCCACGCAGCCTTCACAGTAGCCGTAGCAGCTGCTGTATCAACCATCAATACTCCTGCCCCTAGTGGATCGGGAACAGGTGCACATCCTTCCAACCATGGCGAGAGCCATGGGCATCCCCGGGAATTCACCTACAAGGATTTTACAAATGCTAAACCCCGGAAATTCAATGGAACCGGTGGGGTTATGGTCTTAAGGCAATCGATTGAAAAGACGGAAGCGGTATTTGAAATCTGCGCCTGCCCGGAGGGCAACAAGGTCAAGTTTGCTACTTGTACCTTCTCTGACAGAGCAATAACTTGGTGGAATGGCCATGTTAAGTCTATGACTATAGTGGTGGCAAATTCTATCAGCTGGGAAAACTTGAAAGCCATGCTGCTGAGAGAGTACTGTCCTCGAGGGGAAATACAAAAACTCAAACAGAAACTCTCAGGTCTGGAAATGGTGGGTTTCGACATATCAACCTATACAAATAGATTCTGTGATCTGGCAATTCTATGCCCTAATATGGTTGCTCTCGAGAGCAAGAAAATAGAGAGAGATATATGGGGACTGTCGCCCCAGATCCAGTCAAGTGTGTTAGCTTCCAAGCCTGTCACTTTTGACAGCGCCAAGAAGCTGGCACAATCTCTCATAGATCACGGGAAACACCAAAACCCAACAATCCCTACACCCTAGCCACAAAAGGGAAACAACAACAACAAAAAGAAGAAGGGGTGGAACAAGAGAAAAGGAGGGGCTTCGCAAGAATCCTCAAAGAGACAACAACTTGTGGCGATCAATGTTGCCATGGTAACCCCTGTTGTCCCTTCAAATCCTTTACCAACAAAAACTTATGCTGGAACCCTTCCAAAGTGCAACAAATGCAATTTCCACCACCACGGACCTTGCAAGGAAATGCAACACTCTAACTGCAACAGGAAGGGGTATACAGCCCGTTTCTGCAAGGCTCCAGCAGCGCCGACCGCCCAATTTCCTAATGCCGGTGTGGGCCAAGCATGCCACGGTTGTGGCGAGGTGGGCCACTACAAGAGGAACTGCCCTAAGGCGGGGATGGCTGGCGGAGTAGGAAGAGTTATGGCCATGGGCCACGAGGAAGCAGTAGCCGATCCTACGATATTTACTGGTACGTTTCTCCTCGATAACTCATATGCTTGCATACTTTTCGATAGTGGAGCGGAGAAGAGTCTTGTAAGCCATAAATTTTCACACCTACTTAAACAAAAACCTCGTGCCTTAGATAAATCATTCAATGTAGAGTTGGAAAACAGGAAAACGGAAAGTACTAACTGCATATATGTAGGTTGTACTCTAACTTTAGATGGCCATACTTTCAAGATAGACCTCATGCCGGTCCCAATTAAATGTTTCAACATTATCATCGGCATGGATTGGTTGAGTCTTCTTCACGCCGACATCATGTGCTTTGAGAAAGCAGTTCATATTAACCTTCCTAACAACGAAACCTTAGTTATCTACGGTGACAAACCGAGTACGAGACTTCGCATATCTCGTGCATCCAAGCTCAGAAATACTTACGAAAGGAATATCATGCATTCCTCGCACACGTCGTCGATACGAGTCAAGAAGTAAAAGACATTCAGAACATCCCAGAGGTATGCGACTTTCCCGACATATTTCCAGAAGAACTCCCAGGATTACCACCACAACGCCAAGTCGAGTTCAGAATCGACTTAGTGCCAGGGGCTACTCCCGTAGCCATGTCTCCTTATCTTCTAGCACTGGCAGAAATGCAGGAACTGTCTAGTCAACTTAACGAACTTCTCAAGAAGGGATTTATTAGGCCAAGCTTCTCACCATAGGGAGCACCGGTCTTGTTCATCAAGAAGAAAGATGGATCATTTTGCATGTGCATCGACTACAGGGAACTCAACAAGCTTACCATTAAAAATAGTTATCCCTTGCCCCGCATTGACGATTTATTTGATCAACTTCAAGGAGCCAACTACTTCTCAAAGATAGATCTACGATCCGGATATCACCACCTACGAGAGTTAGAGGAGGATGTTCCCAAGATAGCCTTCCGAACTCGTTATGGACACTACGAGTTTGTAGTAATGACATTCGGATTAACTAACGTGCCCGCAGTATTCATGGATCTGATGAATAGGGTGTGTCGTCCTTACATGGATCAATTCGTCATCGTCTTCATTGATGACATACTCATCTTCTCTCGAAGTAAGGAGGAACATAGTCGACATCTCCGCAGAGTATTGGAAAATTTACGGTCGGAGAAGCTCTATGCGAAGTTCTCTAAGTGCGAATTTTGGATCCGACAAGTCAAATTCTTAGGCAACGTTGTTAGCGAAGAGGGAATACACGTGGATCCTTCCAAAATCAAGGCCATTGAGAACTGGTTAGCACAAAAGACACCTACAAAAATTCGTCAATTTCTAGGTCTCGCTGGCTACTAATACAGGTTCATTCAGAGCTTCTTCCGCATAGCGAAACCTCTTACAACACTGACCCAGAAAGGCGTGGCCTTTGACTGGGAAGAGAGACAGGAGAGAGCATTCCAAATGCTCAAGCGAGCCTTGTGCACAACACCAATACTATCCCTCCCCGAAGGAATAGAAGACTTCGTTGTCTATTGCGATGCATCAAATCAAGGACTCGGATGTGTTCTGATGCAGCGAGGTAAAGTCATTGTCTATGCCTCAAGACAGCTGAAGACACATGAGGTTAACTACACCACCCACGATCTTGAACTAGGAGCACTTGTGTTTGCTCTGAAGATCTGGAGACACTATCTGTATGGTACAAAAAGCACGATCTTTACAGACCACAAAAGTCTACAACACATTTTCGACCAGAAGGTGCTCAACATGAGACAACGACGGTGGGTCGAGCTACTCAGTGATTGCGAGTGTGAAATTCGTTATCATCGTAGTAAAGCCAACGTAGTAGCTGACGCCCTAAGTCGGAAGGAATACTCTGGTCGTAGAGTCAAATCTTTGACTCTAACTATCCATTCACACTTATCCACGCAAATTAAGGAGGCTCAGCTCCAAGCTTTGAAACCTGAAAATGTGGCAGGTGAATCCCTAAGAGGGATGGATAAGAACTTGTAAGTCAAGGGTGGCAGAGCCTTATATCTCATGGATCGGATCTGGACACCGAAACACGGTGGCTTCAGAGACTTGGTCATGACCAAGGCACACAACACTCGTTATTCTGTCCACCCAGGTTCAGATAAGATGTATATGGATCTTAAAAAGTTATATCAGTGGCCTAACATGAAAGTCGATATTGCTACCTTCGTAAGTAAATGCCTTACTTGCGCGAAGGTAAAGGTCAAATACCAGAAACCCTCCGGTCTTCTACAGCAACCGGAGATACCAGAATGGAAGTGGGAGCGGATCACTATGGACTTCTTAACCAAGTTGCCCAAGACAATGGGTGGACTTGATACCATATGGGTCATCGTCGACAGATTGAACAAGTCTGCACACTTCCTACCCATCAAAGAAACTTACAAAATGGAAAAACTTACAAGTCTGCACACTTGCTACCCATCAAAGAATAATGTCCTCAATTGCCCAATGCAATCCATTATCAAAGAATAATGTTGCCTCCTCCATGTGAAAGGTTTGGAACGTCGTCAGCCCAAAGAAAAGCTTAGCAATACCTATACAAGACTGAAGAAGAAGGAGCTCACTCTAAGGGTCAGACAATTGTAAAAGAAGGCGTATCAAATTCACAACATTTTCAGCTTTCTTTATGGCTAAGCTGCTAATGAAACTAGCATCTCTACTAACAGCTCCCCCAAGAAGTTTCACCCCTAAAGGTGGTCTCACAATGCCACCTAGGAATACCCCTCATGTAGCTTACTACCATCACATGAGGGCCAAAAGAGCTCGATATTCTTGATATCCAGCTAAAGATCCAATTTTGGGCTAATCACCGTAATGATGACCAATGCTTTGGCCACCTCCTCTGAATCTCCAATAAGTGTGGCATCATCAAGGTACCATGCATGGAGAAGAAGCTTGCACTTGTCTCTAGTGTTATGCAAGAGCGGGTACAATGTGACAACCCGAAATTTCCATTATGTACAACATATCAAGTCAATAGAAGTCATAACAGTTACTGTTAATTTTCAGACTATTTGGGATAAGTTTGAGTATTTTATGATTAACACTTTAGGAGATGCCAGGAGAGGGGATGCTCTAGGGTTTATTATGCAACAATAACATTTCATATTAAAAGAAATTGGAAATTTACAACCCAAACATGGAGTTTGCGGTCCTAAACCCCAAGGGGTGTATGTATATGGTCCTTAGCCATATTTATTCATTTGTTCCATTTCCAACTAGAGAAAAACCTGATTCTCTCTCAAGGATCTTCGGCCTTTCATCCCAAATCATGAGTGCTTCTATCTAAGAGTATAATAGGGCTTTTTATATGTCTAAACACCAATAAATCACAAGAAAACAATAAGATCAAAGAGTTTACGACCTAAGAACACCTTGGACCGTAAACCCTTCTTTAAGGGCCAAAAGTGTGCCCTAGTCCCTTCTTTTCCTTATGAAACTAGCCTAGACTCGTACCTTATTGTGTGTCGGACTTGAAAGCACAAAAATACCATGTTCATGAGAGATTACGACCGCAAACCCTAAGGGAATTGGTCCTGGGGCCGTGAACTCCTCAAAGGAGGTAAAGGGTGCCCTAATCTCTTCCAAGGACTAAACCATCAAGTAGAAATACTTCTAAGGGACATGTAGGGCTTCAAAACATCAAATGATCAAAAACTTAGGAGATTACGGCCATAAAATCAAGGGTTTACGACCGTAAACTCATTGTGTTATGCTCCTTGGGGAGTAAACTCAAGAAAGGGGTTTTTTGAATCCTAAACCCAATAGCTTTGTCCTACAACAACTTAGATGCAATCCTTAGGACTTATAACTCTTATATAAGGTGTTTAGCATGTTCTAACATGTCTTAACATTGTCAATTAGTTGTTTAAATACTAATTGGATACATATATGTGTGATTATATGTTAACTAGGATCCTGGGTGTGTACAAGTCTTCACTTGACACTTAGCAATCCTACATCATTCAGTTCATACAAACCACCATCTATAGGTGAGTTCATACCCTTTAATCAATGTTTTAAATAATTTTAAATGCTTTAACGGGGGGGGGGGGGGGGGGAATACAGGTAGAAAACAACATGCTATAGAATCAATCATATGTGATTCATAACTGTGTTTTCATCTAACTAATTTCACATGCTTCAAAATGTGATGCATGAAATGGTTTTCTATCTTAAAAATACTTTGTTATCAAATGTATTAAAATGACATCAAGTCATTGTTATTTATTGTTCAAAACTCTTAAATGTCTTACAAAACCATTTTCATCTTCTTGATCAAAACTATATCTATACACTTATGTTCCTATATATATATATATATATATATATATATATATATATATATATATATATATATATGTATGTATTGATATGATAGCTTTCATCCTTTATTCAGTTCCCACACTCTTGTGTAGCAAGGGTGTATAAACCTTCTTAGACATCAATTACCTTCCAGTAAACTATTATAGGGATAGTTAGTGGATACAAAATATTATTCCTATTACAAGGAATTACACCAAAGTCAGTTCATTCATGAGTCTTCACTAAATGTGATATGAAGAGATACACTTACACGGACACACTTACATGGATACTTTTACCTAGAAACTATTGTTGGGTTTTGAGCATTCTAACACTCCTAAGTGTACATGCAACCCTAAATACCTTGGATCTATGTTTTCTCTATTATACATACAAATATGAACTTTTCAAGGTATTCATCCTAACTAGCATAATAACATGATTTATATGAATATATCAAGTTAGAATTACATACCTCTTCGATGTAGAAAGTCTTCATGAAGCTTGAGTGCCTAGTACCCCAAGTGTGATACCTCAAATGGTTCACACAACACCAAATACACTTGGAATAACTTCGAGTTCTCAATTCAAGAACGCACATTTGACATCCATTTGAAAAACTTCGAAATTCTTGTGAGTATCATATGCCAGAAAGATCCTAACAAATTCTAACCTTGCTACAGGAGCGAAGGTTTCTTCATAATCTATACCTTTTTCCTGACAATATCCCTTAACTACCAGCCTTGACTTGTTGCGTATTACATTCCCTTCTTTATCCATCTTGGTTTTTAATACCCATTTCAATCCAACCACAAATTCATCCTTTGGTGTGGGAATCAGTCTCCAGACACGATTTCGCTCAAACTCATTGAGTTCGTCTTCCATAGCCTGTACCCAATCTGAGTGACCAAGTGCAGTATTCACTATTTTCGGCTCAATCTTGGAAACAAACGAATTAAACATGCAAAATTCTACTTGAGAGAATAAAGCAGTTTGCTTCGCTTTTAGTTGAGAGTGTGTGAGAACTCCCTCAGATGATTCGCCAATAAGTTGGGTTTTTGGATGATCGTGTGTCCATTTTACTAGTGGAGGATAATCTGGATCATAAATAGGATCCAATTCATCATTTATTTTTTATTTTTTTCGAATTCTGATTGAGAATCTTCATCATTTGCATTGTTATTCTCCCCCTCGAATGATGAAACAATCTCAACACCCGGGTCAGAACTCTCCCCCTCGAGTGGAATTTCATGGGTCATTGTTGGAGATGGGTTCTCCCCCGAAATGGCAAGTCAGGTCACTTTGGTGTAGATGAACTCTCCCCCCCCCCCCTAGAATGTAGAACATCTATGAGTAGGTTTGCTTGAGCTTTAAGTTTTGCTTTGATCTTGAGGTTCACTTGAGCTTTGAGCTTCGCCTTGATCTTGAGGTTCGCTTGATCTTTGAGGTTCGCTTTCCATGATTTGTGCCGCTTTTTTTATTATTTCCTTTGGGTTGTCAACTTTATTATCTATTGCTTTTGCTTCAGATATAATGGCTTTCTCCGGTTCATCAAAGAGCATTATGTATTCTTCAAAGAAATTTGATATTGGAACCGTGACTTGACCTTTTTGTAGAAAGATCTCCTTATTGGAATTTCGCTTGATTGAAGTTTCTTCACGTAACTAGCATAGAATGTGACATAATAGGTTTCTTCAATCTTCTTTGATTTTCTGTTCAGAACCCTATATGCCTTGGAGGTCAAAGAGTAGCTAAGAAAGATCCCTCATCTGCCTTAACATCAAACTTGTTTCGGTTCTCTTTGGAATTAAAGATGAAGCACCTGGAACCGAAAAATTGGAAAATTTAACGTTAGGCTTACGATTATTCAGAATTTCATAGTGTGTAATGGAAAATCGCTTATTGAGGAAGGTTCGATTCTGGGTATAGCAGCCAGCTGCAATTGCATCAGCCCAGAAGTACAGAGGTAGAAAAGCAAAACTGAGCATGGTTCGAGCCGCTTCACACAATGAATGGTTTTGCCTTTCAACTACGTTTTGTTGTTGAGTATAGGGAGCAGAGAAGTTGTGAGACACTCCCTTTTCAGTAAGAAATTCTTCAAACTCTTGGTTTTTTATTTCCAACCCATTGTCACTGCGGACATTTCTAACCACCTTTCCCAGTTGAAGCTCCACTTGCTTAATAAAGTTCTTGAGCTTTGGAGTCGCCTCTGATTTCTGTTTAAGAAATAAAACCTAGCTGAAGCATGAAAAATCATCAACTATAACAAGAATGTACTTACTACCACCAATGCTTTCTATGGTCGAAGGACCACGTAGATTGATGTGTAGAAGCTCAAGAGGTTCGATGATCTTTGTGTTGATAATTGTGGGATGACTCTTTTGTCTTTGCTTTCCTATTTCACATGTAGCACACACATGTTCCTTGTCAAACTTTAGAAGTCGCAGTCCTCGCACATGATCACCAAGAACTAACTTGTTGATGTCTTTGAAGTTATGGTGCAAAAGTCGTTGATGCCACAGCTAGCTTTCATTATAATGAGCTTTCGTTAGGAGACATACAACAGGCTTTCCACGTATCAGGTTCAGATTTAATGAATACATTTCACCTTTGCGAAGTGACTTCAGCAGAACCGTATTAGTTTTCTTCTCAATGATCTCTGATCCTTCATCATAAAATGAGACCTTCAAGCCAGTCCCTACAAAAAATTGCGAGGCACTGATGAGATTGTGTTGCAATCCTTCCACGTATACCACCTTTCGTATCGAAAAATCCCCCCTTGTTATCATTCCATAGCCTTTTATTGTGGCATATGATTTGTTACCATATTTGACACATCCACCATCTTTTAGAGCTCGAAACTGTTGGATTAGTGTCTAAGTCCATAACTATTTTGGTATGTACTTGACCCGATGGTGCATGGTCCTTTTGGGTTGCCTTCACCAAAGCAACTTGATAGGATGAATTGTGGAGAGAAAGGATTAAATATGATTTATTAATATATTATGGGAATAATATATTAAAGGAGAAATCATATTGTTTAATTAATATTAGTCAAGAATTAATAAGAATTAAGTTTGTGACTAAAAGAGATTAATTAAACTTAAGGAACTGGAATTGTAATTATAAGATAATTGCAATTGGGCTATGGATTGCCTTATATTATAAGGTTGGACGAATTCTACGGGGAAACCCATAAGAAGTTGTCCAAGGCCTTTAAGAAAGGAATCCACGGGCTGCTTAGGGCTTAAGTAGTCATATTAGGGTTTCCTAGTTTAAGTCCCTAATAGCCTACATGTATAAATAGCACCCTTAAGCCCCAAAAACGTGTGGAACTGGTTCTCTAGGGTTTTGGACGATTTTGGGCAGCCTCCTTCTCTTCTCCTCTTCATCCTCTTGCTCTTGGTGTTTGTGAACCATTAGAGGAGTAACATTTGTGACTCTAAGCTTTCTAAAGTCATTACAAGAAGCAATTGTGATTGTTATTGCTACATAACAATCAAGGTAATATCTTAAACCCATTATTATATATAATATCGATTATCATATGCTAGAATTAGGGTTTATAGTCTTGGATGAATTGCATGTACAATAGAGAAACCTAGATCCAAGCATTAGGGTTTGTATGAGCACATAGGATGTTCTTATGGATAAAACCCAAAAGTGGTATCAGAGCCTAGATTGGTTTCTACTGTATTGATGCATTATGTAGCTGAAAATTTTTTTTTGGCCTTCTGTTCGACCTGACTCGGCGAGTCAGCCCTACTCGGCGAGTTCCAGAGTGTGACTCGGCGAGTCGGAGCGTCAGACAGAGGGATTTTTGGATTTTGTTGCTGTTTTGCTTAAGGATAATTACCATATTCGTTTTAAACCTATAAAATACGAATTTTATTGTTACTTAAAGAATATACTTGCCAAAACACAAGATAATTACCAATTGATTAGATAATAACTTCCTTATATGATAAAGATTGAATTATTTGTATTAATTGGGTAACTTATTTTGCAAGTAATTGAAATTAGGTCAAATATAGATAATGATGAAATTAATTGTTTAATTTATATTATTTGTTATTTGATCCTTGTGTTATGAAAAGTTTCAATTTTTCCCCTTTAGGTTTTATAATTTGAATTTGAACTCAAAAGTTTTGGTTTTGAAATTTAAATAGTTAAAACCCTAATGTTTTAAAATGTTTCAAAACTTTATCCTCAAGTTTTGGAATTTAAAAGTTGATTAAAAGTTTAATCTAGGAATGTTAAATTCTAAAACCCTAGTATTGTTTTGAAAAGTTCAAATCACACCCTTATGGTTTTATTAATTAATTAAGGTGTATAATTAAAAGAGGTTTAATAAATCCATAAAAGTTTAGGTTTACAATTTAATTGAATTAAACGTATAATTGTTAAATTTGACTTCCTAGTATTTTAAAAGTGTAAAATACACCCTATACTATATATAACATTAAAAATCTAACATTATATATATGTATGAGTAAAAGTTAGTCTTACCGTTAGTAGGCCTCATTCACGAAGTTGGTCTATAAGGGGTGTTTAAGGAAATTGCCTATAAAATGGCGATTGAATGGGTATCCACTCTTACCCACCGCACTCTTGACTAGTGGAGGGTCGTTAGCCGAACGGGTAGGATAGGACAAAACCTTCCATTATAAGTATAATGAAGTACAAAAGTAACTAAATGTTTTTACAAATTCCCAATCTTAGTTACTTTAGGCAAAAGTACTCTTACCCACCGTACTCTTGACTAGTGGAGGGTCGTTAGCCGAACGGGTAAGATAGGACAAAACCTTCCATTATAAGTATAATGAAGTACAAAAGTAACTAAATGTTTTTACAAATTCCCAATCTTAGTTACTTTAGGCAAAAGTGAATTGATGCAATTCCATGAAATTACACTTTGTGCCTTTGCGAAGACGTTAGTGGAGCGTGTGTGGTTTACCGGCACACTAAATAGTTCTAAGCAAAAGTAGCAAAGGGTGACTCAATGTTTGTCATAGTTCGGTGGAGCGTGTGTGGTTTACCGGCACATCGAATAGGTGATTATAACATGTGACGACACCATGTAAGTTTGCATGGTTATTCACACCCGCTTTGTGATCCTCGGCATCCCAGTCACAAACAAGAGCGGCATATCGAGATTTAAACATGCCATTGAAATGTTCAAGGAATCTCAAAGGATCTAGGAGTTTTCATAGATTTAAAACTTAAATTTCTTTTTCGTTTTTCATGGTGGAAATTAGTGAATCGTCATTCACTTACCTTCAAATATTCTGCAAATAGATTACGGCATCCCTTTTATAGGTTGTAGCGTATTGTGTTGGGTCCTAGCCTTAATATGTCATTTGGGTGATTTATTAAGGACCCAATCTATCAACTAACTTGACTTTGTTTCTCCCGTTTTGTAGATGTCAAAGTTCGACAACTATGGTCTTCCCAAATCCCGTGGAACAAGCATTCCACATGAAGATGATATTCCACGATTCGATCGGGGAACAAGAAATCATGCTTCACTTCCTCCTCCTCCTCCCGTTGTTCACCCTAACCCACAAGATCGAAGAATTGAAAGGTTCAATGTCACTAAAGCCCTATTGGAAATGAAACATGAAGATGGTAAACCCGTGTGTGCCCACGTTCTAGGAATGAAATCACACATTGATAGGTTGAAAATGTTGGGTGTGTCATTCCCAGATAAGTTGGCTGTGAACTGGGTTCTGCAGTCACTTCCCGAATCATATAATGAGTTCAAAAGAAAGTATTATATGATGGATCATGACGAAAACCTCATTGACCTAACTTACATGCTCATTGCTGCTGAATCAGAAATGATTTGGCAAAGCAATGGAGCATATTTGTTGGGAGAGTCAACCAACCATGCTTCCGAGCATGTTCTAGGAGAACTGGCCTGCGTTTGCTGCCAAGAGAAAGGGCGTTGCATACAAGTCTGCCCTAAGAGCCTGAAGAGTCCAGAAGATGGGAGAGTCAAAGAGTATGGTTGTACTTCAGGTAAAATCCACTATCTAACTCGATTAAGTTCCTATTCATTGATTCTTAATACATAATGTGATAAGATTGCATTTGAATGTTTTGCAGAATCAATGAAAAGAGAGGAAGCTTGATGAAATAGCAAGATGAATCTAATCATGAAGATATGGATTCGAATATTAGATTTTGAGCTTAGACAGAGTTGTTATGAATATTTATTACATAGTTTTTCAGTTGATTTTACATTGTAAGGACAAATGTTTTCCGCTGCTTTTATAAATAAAATAAATTTTGTTTGACGTGTTTATTTATTTATTTCCTTGCAATGAAATCATTATGAAAAATTGATGTTCATATATTTACAACAAATGGATGTGATTCTTAATTGTGTTGTTTGTAGAAATGTTGAGAATTTACGAAATAGGGAAAGTTTCTCATCGCCCAAGTTTCTATTAGATAGAGATATGGAATCGTACAACAAGAATTGTATGATGAATGAATAAACTTTTACATTTGGAAATTAGACTAATTCGTTGACAAAGTGTCAAATGAAGGACTAGGAAATCAAGTACACAAGGTTATGTGTTAATCAAGTCCTCCACAAGAGTAACAAAAATATTCGTCATGATTTACTAAAAGTTTAGCAAATGTGATTACACTTATAAGATTAAGTATAATTCTGAATTGATAGTAAAGGTTTAAATCAGTAAGCAGAACGAATAAGAAGAATCAACTAGGCAGAAAGATAAAAGTTTCTCTATTCTAAGAAGAAGGGAGAGTACCTTTTATGCTAAGTCTTAATGATTAAGAACCATATCTCAATTGATCCTCTACGTGAGACTTAGTACAATTGTATGTCTAAGAAGAGGAATCAAGAATTGAAGAAACGGTTAAATCAAGAAGTCAATCATAATTCGTTCCAAAACAAGACTTAGAGTTAAGATTGTGACATTGAGTGATAAGTATTAAGAAGGTCTATACCATTCATCAAATGTGGAAAGTTGTGATGTCATGGATAAGACAAAGACCAACTAGGACCAATTTATGAAGTGTTTTGATAAAAGCTACACTAACTCTTGAATATTTGTTTGTCAAGAAATGTTTATTGACAAGAGAATCTTATATGTCAAGGAGTCTGTGGGAGTCTTAATGGTCTTGAAAGGTTTCAAGAACAAATCAAAATAAACCTTATCAATCATCACTAGCACACGAGTTGAGGTTCACAACCTATCGTGTTGACACTATTTTGTTTCCGTGCCGTTCCAATTGAGTTAATTATGCATGTGAGCCCTGCGAGTTCTCATTTGAATGCATAAAAGGCAAGGACCTTGATTAATGAAAAGTACATTAATAGGAAAGGGTGGGTTGCTTAACTACTTGGAAGACATGGTGGGCATCCGTGTTACCATAAGGCAAGAGATCAAGATTAAGAAAGTTCGGTCCATATGAGTTTGAATTTGTCGTAAACCTTGTTTTTGACAAATTCACATGGATAGGAACACATACACCTTTAAAATATAAGTGTCATAAGTTTCCCTCCTTCATGAAAATGACTGTGAGAAAATGCTTTCACTAAGAGAGATTTTAAGAAGACAAGAATTGCAAAATTGTATTCTCGAATTCGATTATGGTTACGGTATCCCTTTCCATGATTTGAATTGTGAGATTTGGCAATTAGTCTTAATTGTTTAGAAACACATATGAGTTATCTAAGGCAAAGGTGTATAAGTTTGAGAAGCCTTGATAAAGGATTATCATAGCATTAGGTATTAGAAACATGAACTTAAGAAATTCAATAAGTATTGTTTTTTCTGGAAGTTAAGTTGTTTTCTGAATACATGTCAAAGCTAGTGGGAGCATAAGTTTTATGTTTATAATAATCATCATGATGGTGGGAGCATAAATGTTATGATTGTATGATTATTAAGGCAAGTATTGCAAGTCAGCAATATTAATTATAGAAAACAAGAGTCATACTTTGCAAAGTTGGAAGGGTTGAATAGTTGTTTTACTATAATTAAGGGAGAGAATATTATGCTTCATTTCAAAACTAAAGGCTTAGGTTGTGGAATGTTAATAAATTTAGTCAAGGATACATAGTGTGTTCTTAAATTTCGATTATGATTACGAGATTCCTCTTCATAATTCGAATTGTAAGAACATAGTACATAGAATATTATGGTAGAAGATTGATAAAGTATCAAATCTTTATGTAAGACATTATGAATCGTGTCTCATACGCTTCGGGTATAGGATCAATTGCAAATGCTATAAAATTTGACCATTCTAACATTTTCCAAAATGTCTAGCGCATTTAGAGGAAAAAAGTACAAGAATCGGTTTTGACTAAGATAATTAAACAACTATCAAAGGACAATCCAAAGTTCGTCGAGGATTGGTCGCTTGTGAGTAGTTGGAAGTGTAGTATTGGATGGAGTATATCGACATTATTATGAATAGATAAGATTCTATTAAGAATAAGTTGTCATATGGTAAGTATGGAAAGGTTTCCATATTAGGAGTTAGATATTGAGAATCTATGTCTAGATTAGAAACTTTATGCAAAAGGATGTTCAAAGAAATGTACTTTGAGTGAGAGACATCACATCTATGGAATTGTCTTGTAACAATCTCCGATAGAGGACTTTGTAATTTCATTGGCAATAGTCATTGTGACTTTAGTGCAGTGACATTATGAAAAGATCATTGCATAAAATTGTAACATTCGGAATTTCAGGTATTATATTTATTCATTTTATTTTGAGTTTTGAGAAAGAACTCGGCGAGTTGGTGCATAGACTCGCCGAGTAGAGACGCGATTTCTCATCCGAATTAATGACTGGACTCGACGAGTCGCATTGGTGGACTCGGCGAGTCAGCGCTGTTTAATGAAACCCTAATTTATCGGGTTTGGGGCCTATTTAAAGGGCCTTATGGCCGTCATTTGTGCTCACCAGCCCCCAGAGCGAAACCCTAGTGCACTTGAGCATTTGGAGTGAGAGAAGGAGCTATTATCAACCTTGTAGGTGTTGTCTAGCAAGGGAAAGGAAGTTTTAGCTAAGAGGAAGCAAGAGGAACAACTTGTTGAAGATTTGAGGTCCAGAACATCACATTTGAGGTACCATTTTCGAACCCTTTTCTGTTGAGGTGATGTTCATGTTGATTTACGGTTTATTGAGCCCTTCTGTGGCTAGATCTAGTGCCCATTTGGTCCCTTAAGCGATTTAGGTTCTGGATCTGGACCCTTGGAGGTCCAGAGTGTCCCTTTGTCCAAGCTTTTTATGAATCCATAGAGGTTTTGGTTTGGGATCTTTGTGTTTGAGGTCAAAACACCATTTATGAGTCATTAGGTGTGATATGAGTGCTAAGACACGAACTTTACGTGATAAATAAGCTTGGAAGGACTGGATCTATGAGTTAGTGGAACAGATCTGATCTCAGAAGGTCGTTTGGGGTTGTGCATGGAATGCAGTCGCCGAGTCCATTGGTAGACTCGACGAGTTGGTGCGGGTTGTTCATAGATTTCAAACCAGGGGTTGAGTAACCGAGTTGGTTGAGTGACTCGGTGAGTCGGAAGGAACTCAGAGGAAATGGGGTCCTCGTAGGGACTCGGCGAGTCCATGCCAGACTCAGTGAGTTGGGGTTGACCATTGACCATTGACCAGAGTTGACCGGTGTTGACTTAATAGGGTTAGTCAACCTTAGTTGGGAAAGTGTTAATTAGAGATGTATTGTGTTATAGGAGGACTATAGCTCGGGAGATCGAGCACTAGTGATTTCAGGGATTCACGAGTTACCGAGATACGCGAGGTGAGTCTTCTCACTATACTTTTCCTTGAGTAGGTAAATAGAGTTATGTGATACAATGCTTTATGTATATTGTTTGTTGTACTGCATTCTTCTATGTGATTTATGTTGTGCATGCTTGCAGAGTTAGAACCTAAGGGTTCACAGAGTTTGGGTGCACGGACTCACAGAGTTATAGCCTCGAGTGGCTAATATGTGTTATATGGGGTATTTTGGGGAACTCACTAAGCTTCGTGCTTACAGTGTTTTGTGTTATGTGTTTCAAGTTTCTCTCAGGATCACGGGATGGCACTGGCTTGATTGTACACACCAGCGAAAGAGTCACGTTTTGAGGATCCTGGTTTATTATGCAAGTGAAAATGGAGTTATGTTTTGTAATTTGATTATGAATGAGATTTTAAGAAAAGTGTTTTTTTTAAGAATTAAATCACTATATTTAAATGAAAATTTGTTTTGAAAATTACGGTGTTACAAAAATGTTAGAATCTAACATATTCTATAAGTGGCAAGAATTTGATATTCTTACACTTGTGATAAGGATTGGGAGTTGTGGAATGAGTATGATTGGAAATGTGTTCATTTGATCTATTTCACAAAGTAAGAACAATAGGGAAACATTGTGTGCATGCTGAGAGCATGGGACAAGTGTTGTAATTCAAGTAAGAAGTTGATTACCCGAAACAAAAAATAATGAGTAATCGATATGGTGATAAATAAAAGGTGTTTTATTTATACTCAAAAGGTTTGAGGCCATATGGGATAAGTATTATTCTTGTGTTTCACTTTGCATGTTTTGACTTCCTGAATAATTTAATTGGTTAAGAACAGTCAAATTATTCAAACGGGCCACAGTCGTTCATATGTTGGAAGTAGGTATGAATGAAGACTATCGTGAATTGGTGTGCGGATTGTCTAAAGAGTATTAGACATAAGCAAATGTTTGCTGCAATGTTCATGAGTGCTTATGAATATGATTTGAGCATTGGATTAAACCCACTCACTTGGATCACTTCATGGATTTTATCACGAGTGATTGGTGAGACGATAACATCTTATATTCTTGAAACCGAGATGTGTGAGTTGTATCTTGCGAGTCGGTTGCACATTGATAATATGTAAACGCACCAGTAACTCGGTGTTATAAAACATATTGTTGTCTGTGATTCGGTAAGTGGGTGCAAGCGAACTTTGAGTCAAAGTTTATCCGTTCCTTTTATACAAAGTAGGATAAACGCGATATCTTTGGGCCCCTCGATGATTTAGTGATGACAAACGTAAATGCTCGGACGAGCTAGGGCTAATATGATTTGTTCAATTAGTCAGTCATCATAAATCGGAAGTCGAGAAATGGTACAGAGAGAATGATTGGAAATCATGTCTTATACGATATCTAGAATGGAGGAATATATGATCCCTTATCTAAAGGACACGCGTATCTGATAGGATCAGAGTTGACAGCGGCTTTGGAAAGCTACGATTGCAGATCGGGATCTGAAGTCATATGCAGAATAGTTATTAGACTTATCCAAGTGGGAGACTGTTGGATTAGTGTCTAAGTCAATAACTATTTTGGTATGTACTTGACCCGATGGTGCATGGTCCTTTTGGGTTGCCTTCACCAAAACAACTTGATAGGATGAATTATGGAGAGAAAGGATTAAATATGATTTATTAATATATTATGGGAATAATATATTAAAGGAGAAATCATATTGTTTAATTAATATTAGTCAAGAATTAATAAGAATTAAGTTTGTGACTAAAAGAGATTAATTAAACTTAAGGGACTGGAATTGTAATTATAAGATAATTGCAATTGGGCTATGGATTGCCTTATATTATAAGGTTGGACGAATTCTATGGAGAAACCCATAAGAAGTTGTCCAAGGCCTTTAAGAAAGGAATCCATGGGCTGCTTAGGGCTAAAGCATTCAGATTAGGGTTTCCTAGTTTAAATCCCTAATAGCCTACAAGTATAAATAGCACCCTTAAGCCCCAAAAACGTGTGGAACTGGTTCTCTAGGGTTTTGGATGATTTTGGGCAGCCTCCTTCTCTTCTCCTCTTCATCCTCTTGCTCTTGGTGTTTGTGAACCATTAGAGGAGTGACATTTGTGACTCTAAGCTTTCTAAAGTCATTACAAGAAGGAATTGTGATTGTTATTGCTACATAACAATCAAGGTAATATCTTAAACCCATTATTATATATAATATCGATTATCATATGCTAGAATTAGGGTTTATAGTCTTGGATGAATTACATGTACAATAGAGAAACCTAGATCCAAGCATTAGGGTTTGTATGAGCACATAGGGTGTTCTTATGGATAAAACCCAAAAGTCTCTCAGTTCTTCCCTTCTTCCTGTCATGTGAGCAACCACTATCCATGTACCATTCGTCGTCGAAATGTTTGTCATTGATAACCTACAAAAATCAAGTAGATTGAGGAACCCAAAGTTGCTTGGGTCCACGTGAGCCTTTTACAGAACAGAGAATAGCAATTGAATGATTAACCATATAAGTTATTTTATTAGAGTGGTTTCATCTTTCCTTTTGATTGTAAAGACCTTGATTTTGTTATCCTTTGGTTTGTTTCAGTCACGTTGAGGATTTTTATTTTGATTCTTAACAAACATGTTTTCGTGTTTCCTAGGGTTAGCTGACGTCTTCTTTGTTTGCGTTTTGTAATCAGAGATGAGCTTCCCTTTTCCCTTTCCATCCTTGACATCCTTGTTACGATTATGCTTTGGTCGAGAATAAGGAGGATGGGGTTTAGGACCGAAGTTGGGCTTCGGTTCTTGTCACCACTTGATTTGGGATCGAAACTTCGTTTTCGGTTGATCTGACTGTAAGATTGGCAATGATTTCATGGACCAGAATTATCCTTTGATCCTGCTTTCGCCTTGAGTATTGATGCCTTTTCTGTGCGAACGTAACTGGATTTTTGGGATTGCCAAAACTGCTTCTTTTCATTGAGATTCTTTTGATATCTCCTGTTTCGCAGGCGTTTTTGCTCAGCAAGTTGCTTTTGAGACTTGTGAATATTTACTTTCACCTTTGGTCTCTCAGCATGAGATTCACTCTTCATTGAAGAGGTTTCGCTTGTCAATTTCGCATGTTTGTTTGGAATTTATTTAGTACCACTTGTGCTTGGTACATTAATGTTTGCAGGCTTATTAAGTGGTACTACCACGTATCTGCCTTTAACCCTCCATGAGGTTCGCTCTGATAAACCGACAGTCTCATCTGCATTGTCGATTGGAGTGGACCAAAAATGATCATCGCAGCCACCGGTGTTGTCTTCGTTCACCAAGGTTGTGAGTTCGACTGTCTGTTTCTAAGTGACCCATGTTGTCGTCTATACCTGATTAGGTACAGTTTGTATCTTTTGATATAACACAGCCTCCTGTTTCAGAACCTTGGAGATATCTTGGGACATTCGGCCGAACTCAACCGAATTTTCAGATATCAGACCTTTGGTAGGTTCAGTTTCGCTTTTGACAAACTCTGAATAGTCAACTTCATCCTCTATAGATATTTCACTCATATCACCATCCTCATCAAATCCAGAAGTGTTTTCAACGTTTATTTTGTTTTCTGAACTCAACTTGGCATTCAATGAGTCAAATTTTTGCATGGTTTCGGTCTTTATTTTCAATTTATCATTTTTGTCCAAAAGGTTTTTAAGCATGTCCTTATGGTCTGTGGACTTAACAAAGGACTCGATTTTTTCCAGACCAATCTTATAGGCGTCAGAGATTTCATCTGAAGAAATAATAGATTCACAGTTATAACCATCAATATCAACTTCGTCCTCATTTAACTCTAGGAAGGGCAAAATCATTATGTGAATCTTTTTTCCGATTTCACAGTCTAAATGCAATTGAGTAATATTAGTATATAAACGTTTAGCAATTAAGAAAAAAATGTTTCTTTATTTCAAAAGATTCAAGTTATCACATTGCAAATAAATAACTTCATCTTTCACCCTAATTAACTCCACCTCCTTCTGCTCTATCCAAGTTCTTCTTTCCTCACTCTTTGAAGACACCCTACTAATTTGATCAGTTAGGTTAGAATTTTCTAGGCGATTTTGTTTTAGACTACCACTTAAACTAGAAAAGTTGAATTTTAAATTATTTAATTCCTTTTCATAGTTATTAACTGGTATTTTCAGAGACTCAAGAATAGATTGTACCTTCTTGATCAACTTATCACATTCGTTGATCTGTTCTCCCATTGGTTTGGTTGCGAAGCACTTGTCTTCTCTTTCCTTCGCTTCCTCACCTTCGCCTTCGGTTGTATAGCCTCTCATCTGTGACACTCCAGCAGTCACCATCAAACATCTTCCACCAAGCTCAGAGTTTCCCTCCTTTTCCACAAAAGCTCTGCCATGTGTGGGCTTGCGAACTTCTTCATCTTCAGAGTCTATAAACCAGACTTCTAGACCACCGAATTCATCATCAGCAATGTTTCCCTGCACAATTAAAGCATTCATAGTATGGTTAGATGTTTTCTTCTTCTTTATTTCCTCCAGCTTGCGTGAATGGTATGCTTCATCGTCTTCTCCTTCCTTCTTCTCAGCCAGCTTTCTCAACATGCAATCTTTGGCAAAGTGATTTTTGTCATGGCAGAAATTGCAATCATAACCGGAGTCACCAACAAGCTTGTTCTCCTTCTTCGCTTCTTCATGCTGAGGAGCGATTTTAGGTTCCTCTTTCGCCTTTTCGGAGCTATAACTCCCCTTCCAGTTTCGGTTCTTAGTGGTAGGGAACTTTTTGCGAGCAAACTTTTTGGGATTGGAGACCATTAAAGCATATTCATCATTCATCAGATCACATTCAGAGAGATCCAACTCTTCTTCTTCATCATCCACATTCTTCCCTTTAGAAAGAAGAGCCAACGATCCCATACCAGAGACCACATTCGTTTCCTTAGTCACAATGCTTTCATGTGATTTAAGTATTCCCACAAGCTTCGCCAATGAATAGGATTTGAACTGTTCATGGGCGTTTACAGTAGAAACCACCACCATCCATTCGGGTCTTAGGCCATTCATAAAAGTGACCTTCTGCTCTATCACTTCTCTGCCAATTCCATGCTTGATCATTTTGCTGAGGCGATGATTAAAGCGATCAAAGGCCTAAATGAGTTTTTCTTCTGGCTTCTACTTGAAATCACCAAACTCTAAGAGCAAAAGAGTTTGTATTAAATGCTCTAAACCTTCATCTGTAGAATACAACTCTTTAAGCCTATCCCATATTTTTTTCTCTGTTGTGCATATACTAACCAAACGAAAGGTATCTGATTGCAATGGGAATCTGATCATTCTCATAGCTTTAATGTTGCAAAGTAGATTGTCTTTCTCATCTTTAGCAACATCTTTCATGTCAATCATTAGCTGGTTGTACTCCTTTTGAGTCTTGATGACTCTTTCGGTTCCAGTATGAGAAAAAGGACCCACAATGATCGCTTCCCATATTAGATAGCCATTGTCTTCTGAACCAAGAACATAATCTTCAAAGTGATGCGTCCAAACTTTATAATCTTGAGTATACAAGATTGGGATTCTTGTGGTTGATCAGATGATGTTGGATATGTTGATGGGGTTGGTTTGTGAATCATCGAGAGACATGACGACATGTTTAGAATGTTTGTCAAGAATCAGACTTATAAAGACTGAATAGGGTAATATCGAGATCTATGAACAACGTCAATGAAGGAATGACGGCTCAGCAGATTCAATAAAAGTAGAAACCCTAAGAAAATTCTTCAAACAGAAGAGATGCGTATGATTTACACAGCCTCCAACTCTGATACCAATTGATGAGTTGAAAAACTCTTTTAAGATAGATAAGATTCTTAACCAATAAAACAGAAAGTAAACCAAAGAACAAACACACAATGAATCAAACGGATGTCGAATGATTAAAACAACAAACACCTCATAAGAGCTCGATGAAGAACTTCTACTGTAGAGGTGTGCTAGGGTTACAGTACTATCAAAGATAATATTCAAGAAGTGTCTCTAATGTGATGCATGCATCCACCATAAATACTAAACCCTAAAAACAAATACATTGTTGGACAGGCCCAAACTGTGAATACATTGGACTAAACTAATGAAGCCCAATGGCGCAACCCATAGACTCAACAACTTGGATGAGGCTCCTTTATATAGTGTGCACATTAGGGTTACACCATGTAACTCATGCCTTTCCATATTCCTCGTGATACATGGGTTTAAACCTCCATGGAGTATTCATGGGTAACCACATGGGTTTAGCCCAACATAAAGAACTATGGATCATAAACCCACTATATAAGAATGAATGATTTACCAAATCAATCCCATTTATTTAATTAGTCTCTTTTGATCAAAAAATTAATTCCAAACTAATTCTTGATCAATACTAATTAAATAATTCATATTAATATATTAGAACTTATAATATATTAATAAACCATAAATATCCTCTTCTCACAAAAGTCTATCCAAATTGTTTCGATGCCATGCAACCCAAATGGACCATGCCAAATTGGGTCAAGTACATACCAAATATAGTTATGGACTTAGACACCTTATCCAACAGTTTGTGCCTCCTCCGGCAGTTTCGGAAGACCTTCATCGGGGGCACGGTTGGAATCCTTGGTACCCTCCAGTAAGAAACTCATATTATGTTTCTTACGAAGAGGGGGCTCGGTGTTGGCTGTCTCAGTTCGACCATCGAAAAAGGCTTCCAAGGAAGCAAAACACCTCTTGCCCCGACGAAGACTCCTCGGGAACCCGTACAGTGTAGGATCCTTCTGAGAAACACCAATGACAATAATGTCTTGCAGATGTGGATCCTCGCTGACACCGGTAACACTTTCAGAACCGAAAATCACCTTGATTCCTTGGCTAAAAACAAGGGGGTGGAAGAGCCTCCGCCAAATCGACGTAACGACACTTAAGCTCACCGTCGAACAGACCTTGAAGAGCTTTCTATAAAGAAACAACCTCCTCCACACCTGGCAACAAAAAAAACAATGTCGGTTAACCAAAACACCGATTTAAACATGTCTTGCATATATATATATATATATATATATATATATATATATATATATATATATATATATATATTAAAAAGGGGAAAGAGGAGCAAGAGAAATACCTTCTTTCTCAACGAAGAAATCAGGCATTTTCCTACGAGCCCTCCAAACGGCTCTCATCCCGACGGCGGCCAAGAAGCAGTCAAGCCAATCTTCACCATTGATGTTGATCTTCTCTAGGACATCAGTCAGTTCCTTGTCAGCACCAAATAGTGTGGGAGCACGATTGACATACACCTGAGCCCTCAGGTAACTGAGCACCACAATATCATTGTTCATCCATAAAAATTTCCCTTGCCAGTTCTTCTTGGACTTCTTATCGTGGATAAGAGTAGGGACTCCCCACCGACGAGAAAGGGTTTGAGTCCTCAAATGAGTAGAGGCATTAAAGAAGTACTTGAAAGCCAGAACAGTTGGCAAGCGGCCTAGGTCATGGAAGAGGACTTCAAAACCCACTATCTTATTTATAGCAATAGTGGTCAACTCTCTCACTGAAAACTCGTATTCTCGGATGATCAGGTTAAAGAAATCAGTGGTGGGCAAGCACAGACCTGCCTTGAACAAGGCGATTGGTATGCCAACTTTTCCCTCGGAAGGACTGTAAAGTGATGCATTGGGTAGGGGGTTTGCACTCCATGTTCAGGAACTAACCCAAATCGGAACTCAAAAGATTCCCATTCTTCGGTGGTAAGATCTCTCCCCAAAGCGTGAGTGGTAGCCATGGAAAATATGAAGAAAGGGTTGAAAGGGTTTTCTTAGAAACAAGAAGTCAAATAGAGAAAGGTAGAAAGTAAGGAGGAAACGCCAAGAGGAACAAAGGTTTAAATGCCACAAAAGGGGCAGCGAACCGTTTTCATGATGAAACCACCGAACAATGGCGACTTCGCCTGCCAACTGCATAAGCTATCAATAGCAGCCCGCCATGTGTTTGTGAGAAGACCAAAACAACTCCGCTATGTCACGAACGCAGAGGTCTACTGGTCTAAGGGACTTGTTAACGTTACCATGAACGGCCACGTTAAATGCAACAGAAAGCATAAACGAGACATTATCTTGTCAGGACCTTGGTCAAGGCCCGGTCTTGGCCAAGGCAGTCCAACACCAAGGTGACAGTTCGTTTCCCTCCATGAGGGACGAATATCCCCCGTGATCTTCTCATTCACTCACGACCAATCAGGCGTGACAAGAAGCTTAGGTGACGCCCAGAACTGACGTCACCAAGTAGTTAGTTAACATGGGCATGATCCTCCCATTCAGAGGATGCCACGTCTCACACTCATCGGATGAGGTCCCCACGATCCGTTAGAAACATGTATAAAAGGATCTCTTCCGCCTCAAGGAATGGATCCATCTTCTCTCTCAAAAACATTACCCTAAAATTATCTCTCCCAGAAAACTAACTTGATCGTTGGAGCGACGTCCTGGGAAAACACCCGGACGTCCTTTAATGATTCTTTTGTGTTTGTGTTCTCAGGAATGCCTCCATGACAGATCCATCATCCAGCATCCAAACCTTTGTTGAACATGTCACAACAATCAGTATATTATATTACACAAGAACACATCTTTTTGACTCTTTTCATGTCTATATCTAATATTCTCTCATTGCCTTTTTAGTTGTAATTGCTTTTACTTGAATCTCTGATATTTGTTGTTCATTTACATGGAACTCGAAGGCATCTTCATTATAAAGGAGCATTTCTTTGGCGCACCATATGGTTATATATTGCACTTTCATATAGAGATTTTTTAGGCTTCTATTAAATATGCAATTTTTTGAAAGTTTTAAGTATTTGATTGTCTCTCTTTGTGAATTGGTTTTCTATAATACCTAAGTGTTGCTTGTGTTGAACACGTAGGGCATAATTACATTTGTTATATTGTGCTTTTGTGTATGCTTTATAGCTTAATAAGGTCACATGTCCACAATGTTAATTCATTGTTACACCTTTTTAAGGTAAAAACTTCATATTGTATTTTTGATTTTCTCTGAATGCAATGTCAACATTGGATTATACAAAACCCCACTTTGCAAAACAACTTTTGAGTATCTTCAATTTATATAAATATCAAATCTGTCAGATTTTATGATTGCGTGATTTATAATATGCATATTGTTTATTGAATGTTGTTGATGTACCTTCATGCTGAAAACATGGATGATTTATTCAAATGTGGGAAATTTTGTGCCAATTTAAAGCATTCCAAGAGGCTCAACTCTGGTGTGATGGTAATGGAACCTCCAGAAGAGCTTTTTAAAATACATGGTTAGCAAAGTGAAAACATTGTATTCTTATATTGGAGGTATGTTATTCCTTTTATATGTTTATAGAATAAAACATTATCATACATAAATTCCCTTTACCTTTTCTCTAATGATGTGTTCTTCTTGTTTTTTCTAGGCGCCCAGGGTTTTCTCAACACCTATAATGCAAATGTTGGACTTTATATACTTACTAACAAGGTAGGTAGTGTTTTCTCTCTCTCTCTCTCTCTCTCTATATATATATATATATATATATATATATATATATATATATATATATATATATATATATATATATATATATATATATATATATATATATATATATATGACATTAAAAAGTATTTGAGAAAATGAATAAATGAAGGTGTATTTGTAATAGGTGAATATTTGATGGGAAAAGCTTCTTTTTCTGGTCGATTGTTCATTGGTTGTTTCTTATTGACTAAATCTGGAAATGACTTAATGAGTTAAGCTGAAAAACCATTGTACTGGTGGACATCTTCACTCACATTGTTTCTGATTACTTCATTTTGTTGGAATTTCATATTGTGGTGTGTGTGTTTAGGTACAATACAAAAATAAAAATGTTTTAAGGGTTTAAATACTTTTATAGGCATTATAACAAAAATATAAAAATATAAATGAATATATTTAAGTATTTCATATAAAGGTTGTACATTAAAATGATTCAAGAAGCCATGTGTTTACTCAAAAACATACATAAAATAACAAGTACAATTAAAACTAAACCTAATAGTTACAAACGTAATGATTACTAGTGAACACAATCTATATCCACTTTCCTCACTCTAGTAACCAAACTTATACGTATTTTTACAAATACAAAGTTTTTTCTTTTTAAAAATCAAAGCAAAAACAAAATAAGTGTACATGTGTTTGTGTATATGTTGTTCTTTAAATGTCATGACATGTTGGTGTCCATGCCCATGTCATCTTTCTAATTCTTTTTTGCAAAGGGGACAACATGATACTATTTTGAGCCATTGATCCACACATTTCATATGAAAGTTATGTGAGCATCCCAATTGTCTCATTTCTTCATTTTCCTTGTATTTTGCTAAACATATACAACATTCCTGTAAATATATAGATATTTTATTAGCATTACATATAATAAAGTTTAATGTCAAATGTCGATGTCATGTAATAATTAAACTTACAGTGGTTGAGCTATCCACAATTAATTTCCCTTGTTCCAAATCGGGTTCTATAATATGTTTGTATTTCCAACTAGGCAACTTCAATATTTGTTCTTCAGATGCACCACGATTGATTGATCCGGCATTCATGTTGTATCCAAGTAGGTTGCTAATAATTGGCACAAAACAACATAGAAACAAGAATAATATAAAAGGGAATGAATAGGTAATGGCGTTCCAAGCTAGTAGTGAGATACAAAGCACATCCAGTTTAGGAGCTTTCCTAAAGGTCCCAAATCGAGCATCGAAAACCCAAACGTTCCCCATCACAAACCATATTGCAAAGAAGAGTTCCATAAATGTTCGAGATTTGTTCATCATTTGCAAGTTCCTGTATATTATTATAATAAAACAAAATTAACTTCATTTCCATGATTTATTTGTATGGTTGTACATGCTTATTAGATATTTTATTTATTTTTTATAATATACATGTATGTAGTTCTATTTATGTAACTAATCAACATGTATAATTCTTAAAATTCACATTTGATATATATGATACATGATTTAAACTTTTTATTAATAGTTAAGTGCTAGAATTAATTTCTTATTGAAAACAAAAAGACTTATGACCTAAGATTGAGTATTGTAAAAATCAAATGATAGGAAAACACCATTTATTATATACTAATGACAAACTACTATATTAACTTTGCATCTATTCAAACCTTCATACATTTTCAATAAATACGGAAAAAAAATTATTTTATATAAAAACCTCTTATAATAAATTTGTAACTATATAAACCTTTCTATGATTTCAATTCGTACAATAAACTCTTATATTGTATATGTTTAATCCAAGAAAAGTACAACTATTATTAATGTTTTATTAAAAAAAATCCTTATTATTATAGAGACATTATTGAAAAATCCTCACGATTACAAACATATTATTGAAAAACCTCATATTAAATGTTGTAATAAGGACTTATAAATAGATAATACATAAACCTTTGAAAACCCTAAAACCTAGAAAATGAATAGACATACATAGGAAAAAAGATACTTTGAAGTATCTAATTTTTTTTGGACTTTATAAATCTTAAAATCGCATATATATATATATATATATATATATATATATATATATATATATATATATATATATATATATATATATATATATATATATATATATATATAAAATTAAAATAAAATCATTTTTCTTTTAATTTTTTTTCAGCAATATATATATATATATATATATATATATATATATATATATATATATATATATATATATATATATATATATATATATATATATATAGTTTTTGAAGATTAAACCTAAATTTTATTTTATTTTTCTAAAAAAAACTTTTTTTTTTCTCCATTCGACCCTTTTAACAAGTTTACCGTCTTTCCAATTTATACGATTTCTTTTTTCTGGAAAAATCATCAACTTTTATTTCCGAAAATACTCTCAACTTTTTTTTTTTTAAATAAAAAAATTAAAAAAATTAAAAAAAAATTAAAAAAAAAAAAAAAAAAAAAAAAAAAAAAAAAAAACCTTACATTTGATAACTTTTTGGTAAAAAAAGTTAAATTTTTTCCGAAAACAGTTGTTTAAACCGGAAGACTACCGGTAACTATAATATATTATGGTCAAATCAGAAAAAAAATGCAATTGTCTTTTTTTTTTTTAAGTTATGGTTTAATCCTTAAAAAAAATCCAATATGGGCTTGATGATATTAACCATTCCCATATAGTAAATTATGTATTTTGTAAATAAAAAAACGTTGTGTTTCTTACATAACCCAATCGAAAGTATTGCATTTTTGTATGAACGTATAAGCTTTTTATTACCTAGATTCTTCAATGTTACTAGGAAGTTCTGCTCCAATTTGGTTCAAGCAAAAAAGCCAATATCGCCAAAATAATAGACCCAAATTAAGCACACAACCGATTCCATACCCGGTAACCCATGTTCTCATGGGCCAAACCGGCTTCTCTTCTTTGGAAACCGAAAGAGTATACGCTATAACCACAATTTGGAAAACCAAACCCATCAATTCCATATACATCCAAGAAGCCGAATTAAACGGGTTCGACCCAATATCATCTGATCTTGACCCGTTTTGGTAATGAAACACCCTTCTTGCAAAACTATACCACCTTGCCCTTGATATCCTAATTGCCATTCTTACCAAGAAAGAAGAAGGGATGGCAGAAGGAGCCCGAGTCGAGGTCCTGCTTCGTGGGCCCATATTTTCTGTCATCCTCTCTTCCCCGGGTCCCGTTGATGGAATCAATGAAAATGTAACTGTCACCGCAGAGTTGCATAATGATTCCGGTGTAAACAAGTACCGCGTATTCATTGTGAGAAAAGATAACTTTAAGCTTTAATATACCTTCAAACTAACCTAAACCCATGAATCTTTGCTTTCAAGAAACTTATAGAACAAGTTTTCTTGATTATATCCATGAGAATAAACAATTAGCTTGTAACCCAATGTACTTATGATCAACACTTCAAGAAACTGTGGGCATGCATGATTAGAACTTTTTCAATCCAAATTAAAGAAGCTAACGTGGGGTTGGACCAAGAGTCCAAGAACAAGATATACGTATGATTAGAACTTCAAAAAAGTTCCGGCTTCAAGAAACCAATTTGGATAGGTATTAAACCTCAAGAAATCGAGATGGGCATGATTAGAACTTCAAGAATTGGATCATGTGGACATGAACCAAACATTAAGAAACTGATATTGTTGGGACAATAGCTTCAAGAAACCAATATGGAAAAGAACAAAACTAAAAGAAGTCGAAATGTCGTACGCTTAATTAGAACTTTAGGAAATTGATATGGGTGGACTAGAACGTCAAGAAACCGATGTGGTATGATTGAAACCTCAAGAAATAGATTAGATATTCAAGAAAACGATAATATATATATATATATAGGCGGGAAATTTTTTTCTAAAAAGTCATTGTTTTGACCAAAAGAGGGATGAATCAAGCTACAACTAGGGTAGATGACATGATGACACTGGAATGGAAATAAAAGAAAGAAATATAGGGGAGGGAAAGAGAAGAAGGTTGGAGATGGTGGCCAAGAAACACAACTGCTTTGCTTTGAATCAAAGGCAATGATATGAAAGAAAATAACAAGTAAGAGCAACGGTTGGCCTAACTTCGTTGCTGCTATGTTGTGTTTATTAAGCAAATTAAAGCTACTTCAAATGCAAACCACGGAATCTAATTCTTGGATTATAATTGAATTAGGGTATGGTTTAAGACATTCGTTCTTTCAAATTAATTTTGATTTTTCAAGCATAACTTTATGTTAGTCACACTCATATTTGTATTGTGACATACCAAACCAACAAATACAAAGACCATGACTATGAATGCCTTTAGTATTTTTTTTTTTTTTCAGATTTAAAATGTAAAATAATTAGTGAACAGCTAGCTGCCATAATAATCTTTAATACGGCTTAGTTGGATTTGTTTATAAGTAAGAAATTTTACAATAACCTAAGAATACGAATCATTGAGGAAATTAATTCAGAAAATATATATAGGGTTTTAAAATGTGGCGGGTAAACGAGACGATGTTGCGCCACCTAATCTAGGTATCCAGCCATCAGCTTGAATATTTACCGGGTTCGTCATGGGTCTGGATCAAATGACTGTACATATTGAAATATGTCCGGGTTTTAGTTTAAGTTGTTGCACCATCACTTTCTTGAGGGTGGGGTTAGTTGATATTAGAACTGCTAGGATTTTGATGTCATAACCCAAACAAATATATATATATATATATATATATATATATATATATATATATATATATATATATATATATATATATATATATATATATATATATATATATAAAAGTTCAAATGAGAACACTATTTAATGTGAGAACGTGAGAACACTATTTTATGTTACTATTCTACTATGAATTTAATATATATATATATATATATATATATATATATATATATATATATATATATTATAGTAATTATAATATGAATATATTCAATTTTATATTGCTATTCTACTATAAAATTTATATATATATATGTGTAGTAATTTAGTAAATTCTAATGTGAATGTTAAATATATGATTGTTCATATATTCGGTGATGAATAATGTCATAAAGTTGTACATACAAAATTTTAATGTGAATATTAATGTGTGATTGTTCGTATATTTGTTGATGAATAATGTCATATCGTTGTATATACAAATTTCATAGTAGAATAGTAACATAAAGTAGTGTTCTCACATTCTCACACTAAATATTGTTCTCATTTGAACTTAACCCTATATATATATATATATATATATATATATATATATATATATATATATATATATATATATATATATATATATATATTTCAATGATAGTTATGCGCACATGGTTATTTGCTTGTGGGTTGGGTTGAGGCGGTCTTGCTTT
Organism: Lactuca saligna; assembly: GCF_052625555.1. Lineage (NCBI taxonomy): Eukaryota > Viridiplantae > Streptophyta > Magnoliopsida > Asterales > Asteraceae > Lactuca > Lactuca saligna. The sequence continues at coordinate 182,973,681 of NC_136423.1, forward strand.
GTGCTGAAGGCCAACATACCCTATGAGCGGTCCGGGGAGACTGTAGGCTCACGTGGCAGACCGTTCATGTAAAAGACTCGGGATAGATCCAGATAGACTGTAGGCCCTATAGGGCGGTCCATTCAGGCCGATGGCCCAGTATGCATCTTGATTGCTTGATTATTACTGATATGGTATTGTCGGTGTGGTATTGGTATTTTGGGGGTAGCTCACTAAGCCCTCGGGCTTACAGTTTTCATTTTATTGTTTCTGGTACTTCAGGAGATCATGGCAAGGCGAAGGCGTGACCATACCGCTCATCATCCTTATGTTATGATGTTGGGACACTCTGATGGATAATGATTTGAAAACATTTTTGTAAACAATGATATTTGGGTTTTATTTATGATTGAAAGTTTAAATTTGGCGTAAAATTTATGGATGTTACAACATAAGATAGTAACACCTTACTTATAAATAAACAACAACTTTTTTTAATCATCAAACGTCAATTATATTTTACAAGTTTCAGAAAACTATCTAATTATTAAAACTAATATCGTCTTTCAGCTTGATGCTTCTCGCATGCTGCAAATGTCTAACCCTAGTCAGTCCCTTGGTGAGGGGATCTGCAGGGTTCTCTTCTGACGATACCCTCTTTGCCACGAGGAGTCCTTCTTCTATCTTGTGTCTTATGAAGTGATATTTTCTGTCAATGTGTCTGGATCTGCCATGATCTCTTGGTTCCTTGGCTGAGGCAACTGCACTATTGCTATCACAAAAAATCTCCATAGGCTGCTATATAGCTGGTATAACTCCAAGGTCTCCAATGAAGTTCTTCAGCCATAAAGCCTCCGTTGTCGCTTCAATCGCTGCTATGTACTCTGATTCACAAGTAGAATCAGCTAATGTCTCCTACTTCGAACTTTTCCAAGTAATTGCTCCTCCATTTAGGATAAAGCCCCCGCCTGACTGAGAGCGGAAATCATCCCTATCAGTCTGAAAGCTAGCATCACTATACCCTGCTACTCTCAAGTCATCACTCCTACCGAGGGTAAGAACCCAGTCCTTAGTCCTCCGTAGGTACTTGAGAATATTCTTTATCGCTGTCCAATGAGCCATACCAAGGTTTCCCTAATATCTGCTGACCATGCTCAAAGCAAAGGCCACATCAGGACGAGTACAAGTCATAGTATACATGATCGAGCCAACAGCGGAAGCATATGGTAATCAACTCATCTCAGCTATCTCAGCCTCTGTACTCGGACTCTGAGTCTTACTCAGTCTGGCATTGTGCTAGATCGGTAAGTCTCTTTTCCATGAGTGAGCTTGGAAAGGGACTCAGTTGGCCCGAGTCCATAATGGTCATGAAGTTCATCGTACTCAACGAGTTCAAGGAAGAACTCGACGAGTCTAAGGCAATCTCCTTAGTTATGAAGATGGACTCGACAAGTTGTTCATACAACTCGGCGAGTCACAAACTAGACACATTTATATGTGGATGATGAACTCGGTGAGTCGGTGCGAGGTGGTCCCGATAGTATGGTTGAAGGAGAACCCATCAAGTTCTTGCCAAACTCGACGAGTTGAGTCGAGGGTTGTTTTGGGACTAGAGGAGTATAGACTCGGCGAGTTAGTAGACCAACTCGGCGAGTCAGGTCAAGTGGATGTTGACTTTGACCAGGGTTAACTTTTGGATTATTATGGTCTAAATGTTGTTATGGATATTGACAGTTCGGGAAGCCGAAGGGTTAGCAGTTCAGAAGTATTGGTTAGCAGTCAAAAGTTTTCAGTGAATCTTCGGCAGTGTGAGGTGAGTTTCCTCATTGTTTGTATGGGTCTACAGCCACAATGCCAGCCCATTTAGTTTATGTACGATAGGAAGACCCGGGGGTTAGCCCTAGGCATTATGCATGAAAGACTAGGAGGCGGCTCCTGGTACACAATATGTTATTATGTATGGTAGGAAGACCCGAGGGTTAGCCCTAGGCAATATGTATGAAAGACCAAGAGGAGGCTCATGGCGCACTGTATGCTATTATGTATGAAATACCAGGAGGTGGCTCATGGCACACTATATGCTGAGTAGCCTAGTAGAGTAGTATGTATAGTTGTCTTTGTGATGCTTGCATGGAAGACCAGTGGGTGGCCCTTGGCACTTGTCTGTAAGACCCAGGGAGTAGCCCCAAGCTTGGCAAGGAAGACCACGTGCGGCCTGTGGCATAACAGCAAGACTATGTTTGGTACATAACACCTTACTTGATTATGGATATGTTTGTTATGTATAGCTCATGGTTATGTATGGCATGTATGGATCAGTTGATATGTATGGTATGTGGTATCTGGGGAACTCATTAAGTTTCGTGATTACGGTTTTCAGCTATTTGTTTTAGGTACTAATGCTTTTTCCAAGGAAGGAGCTCGGGGCGATCGCAACGCATCACACCATGTTTTCCGCACTAGATGATCTTTGGGATTTAAACTCTGATAATTGTTATATTACGAATGTTATTAAATGATTGAGCAAAATTTATTAAGCAATTTTAAATAAATCAAAACGAAATTTTTGGTCATGAATTTTGGGAGTTTACATCATGTTGAATAAACTTTTTGCAAGCACACTATGCTTTTGAATTCAATTTAAATGCATGTTTGCATGTCTTTTACATTCACCAATTCAGGGAAATTTGTCACAAATACCAACTTTAGTATCGATTCCACCTTCTTCCGATTAGTGTTGACTATTCAGTTCTTGTTTACTCCAAACATCCATAATAAAGTTATCATTTTTGCAAGAGATGCAACATAATTTGGATTGGCTCATTCATAAATAAAAAGGTAAAACTTATCATCTATGCTTATGTATACTTATCGTAAGTTCAAAACATGATTATTATTACGGGTACAGTATAACTTAACATAAAAGTTCATATATATTTAATGAAACAATACTTATTGTTTTTTCAACAGAAAATGATAAATTATCGTATATATTTAGATAATCAAGATTTTTCTATTTAAAAAATAGATGTTGGAATTAAACCAACCTGAACCAAAATATTAAGACTTTATTATTGAAGATTTCCATAAAACTATCGGAAACATTAAGGGGTACACTTGTCAATTTAGCAAACCCAGGGCACGAGAGTGCTTCTTGTTTTAAGTTGAGGAGGGGTTTGAGCATGCTGTTAAAAAACTGAGCAGTTATTGTTTTTATCTCTCCCTTCCTTTCCAACGATCTCCTGTCGAAGTGCGTCGCCGTCGACAAAAGGTAATATCTAGCGTCTCGCTCTTTGTTTTTATATAAAATTGTACTTGAATCCTGACTGAAGATTCCTCTAAGTTTTCGTTACATGTTCTGATTTCATATAATTCATGCTTAGATCTTCTTAGGGTTTAATGCCGTGCATATATCTTTTCAATGCATCCTCTGCTATAAATATTTTATTTGTAAGAAATAATCGTAGAAAGTTTTGTGACGATATGTGATGAATGGTGCCAGACCTACATTGTTAGATTTGTTTCTCTATTTGAATTTCAAATTTAGCATTTTATTTCCATTTCTGCATATTGTGATACGATGATTTGGTCGTTGTGGAGTCGATGTAATTGATGAATTAGGTGGTAGGTAGACACGAGACTCTGATAGGATCTTCTAAGATCCGTATCTTCTGAGATAAGTGTGGTTAAAATTGCTGAATGAATGCAAATATTCAATTCGTTTCAATCTCAGAATTTCAACAATAATCGTTTAGCTGTGAAACGCAAAAAGCAGATTCTTATAAACATATCAACAATCAGTTGAATCAAGCAATAAAATGCAAGTTTTAACAAAAGAGGTACAGTGCCCATCAACTTTACGCTATAATCCATCCAAAAGACCAATTTTTAGGGAACTTGACACATTGCTCTTGAAAAGAAGAATTCTCCTGCATAAAAACGTCAATCGTCCCTACTCCTTTAGTCCTTTTTCCCTTTCTCTGGTTCACCCAAAACATATTCTACATACAAATCCTTAAGAGCAACAACAACAGTTGTTATCAAAGGCCCCATTATCGCTCCCTGCATCATCAAAATTCAACAGTAAAGAAGCGATATTAAATTAACACGAAGCATATTCTAAATTTCTAATTGTTGTTTGTTAATATTACCTCCAATGCAGATGGGAATAATGCAACTCCACCAATGATGCTAAGTCCAGTAAGATAAGCACTATGACCAGGTATGTCTTCTTGAATCTCAGTAGTACCATAATCCATAAGCAAAAGATGAATAATGGACAAACAAACAGCAACAACATATCTCCCTTCTAAAACCAATTGCAATGCAGCTGGAATTGTGGAGAAGAAATTTGGGAATATCGGGAGTAAAGGGTTGATAAACGCAAGAAATGTCGACATGTACAAAAAATGAATATTAAACAATCTAAACAAAAGCCAAGTAAGACAGCCTTGAAAAAACGCAATCTCAGCTGTAGCTAAAAGAACCCCAGAAATAGCTTTATCAAGAACCTCAACAGCTCCTGTTCTAGCAGATCTTGAAATAGGAATCATGTACATAACTTGTTCAGTAACCCCACCTGCATCCGATGTAATCAAAGAGTACAAAACCCCTGTGAAAACCATCGATTGGGATACAAAATTTAAAATACCAGCTGCCCCTGAAACAATGGATTCAACAACTACAAAAACAAGCTTTGTACTACCACCAACAATGGATTTACTACTAGAAAGAACACGTTGAAGAATATCTTTTCCTTGAAAAGCAATTGCTTTTGCATTCTTGATCATATCTTCCCTATTGACACGCACACGCGCGTCTTTGAACAATCCGTTTACTTCTGGATAAATCTCTGCCCATTCGCGGTTTACAACTTTTTTTGTCAAAGTTTGTATCTTTTCTGTGTACGGGTTTGGGATTGCTATTGCAGTTGAAGGTGTGGATGAATTTGAGGGGTTTATAATACGTGGTATGATGATATGTTTCATTTCTTGAACGATTTCAGTCACGTTATACTGCATTGCTAAAGTATCGATTTGTACATTTACAGTTTCATAAAACTGAGTGCTGTATTTATCCACCATTAATGGCACGTTGTTGTCATCCATCCATTTTTTTAACCCGATTTTCTCAGCTATATTGTTTTTTTCCACATGGGTTTTTATGGAATAAACCACATCTTTTCCTTCAACTCCAATTTTGTATGAGAAAAGCAGGGTCCCAGTTAGAGACCCCACAATCATACCAACAATCAATCCAATTGCCACAATTGTCTCCAATTGATTCAAAATCCGGCTGGTGAGGAAAGCTGCATGCCGATTATGGTTCAAAGTACGACCTCCAAACGAAGAAACAGCAGCCATGGTGGATTTGGCATGCCTGGATGTAAACATGAACCCTAACGCTAACAAAGTGATGGCACCAAGAACACCAAGTTGTTCGTAAGCCATTACAAAAACCCAAAACGACACCAACCATCTCAATAAAATTGAAAACCCACTTCGTTTTCGCTTCGCAACATCTCTTGTCTTCTTCTTACGAAGGATTAGTTCATATAAAAATTCTCTGATCTCAACGAGACTCCCGGTGAAAACTCTATACACGGATACAGGTATAGCTAGTACAGTTTCTGTAAGACCTAATTCCAAAGGTTCAGACCAAAACGAAACTAGGGATTTCTGAATTCCTCGAAGAGGAATCGAACATAGAACAGCCCAGAGAATCGGGCGAAGATATTCTTCAAGTAATTTAGAAACGCCGTAGATAATAACAATAGCAAAAACTAAGCCGGCGTGTGCCATGGCTATGTATAGTGCGAGACGAACCTGAGAGTCGCCGGAGAGAGAAGTGGAGTCATCCCTATCCGGATTGGTGGTGGATTCCGGCGGTAACTGAGGTTGGGGTTCGGGAGATGGATCTGGTTGACGGGTGGAGGCTGATCGGAACATGTCTTGCCACGGTGGTGAGGAGTTGGAGTTGGAGTTGGCGTTGGTGTTAGGATCAGAATAAGGCACCAGCTCCATTTTTATAGTTTAAAATTAAAGTTGGAATCTGTGATACACAGATATTGTGAAGATGACCCAAGCTACAGTGAACGGGATGAGTTGGAAAGTTTTGACTTCTAAACGCACGATACACGTGCTAAACGGGGATATAGAAATAATAATTGCATTTTAAGCCTTGAGAAAATCTTAAAAGTTGTTTTGGTTCATATGTAAGTGATGATTTTCGTGGAAAACATACATCAAGTAATTTAGTATACCTTTTAAGAGTGGGGAAAAGTCGATGTTGTACAGTGTGGTCCATGTTTTTTTCTTTAGATAGATAAGATTTGAAAACAATTTACTTAATGATAATCAAATCAAAACAAAATTATTATTATATTGATTTTGATAACCAAGCTTTTGTTGTTTTTAGAGCAAATCCATGTAAAGGACATGCAACTTCTAGGGGTGGTTTATTTTCGCTTTCTTTCATCAATAACCAATAAATGGCTGAATAGGTAATACTAGTGATATATTTATCGATAAAATGCTACATATACTGAGCATAATAACCAAGTGGACCGATCCGATCCGTACTAGAACCGGATCGGACCGAATTACACTCTATGATTTTTTCTTTCCCTTAATCTTTTTAATTTATTAATTAAATACAAATATACTATTATAGAGATTAATCAATCATTCATTCAAATTTTGTTTGCTTCTTAACTTAATATATCTTTCTTTTGGATTTCGGTTCCACCGGGTTTGGTTTTTACCCGTTACAGGACCTGAATTTTAAAAGGTATTTAACTTTTAAACCAAGACAAGATTTGTGACCCGCTAATTTTAAAAAAATCGTCAAAGCCCTTGTGCCACCTGTTGTCGACGTCGACTTCCAAAACCTCAATTTTCTTGCTTTTAGTGAAACCTTAGTTTTTAACCCATGTAACTTTATGCTGGGATGTAAAGTTATCCTCAATCTTGTACCAATTTCTCCGTCACGCACTTTTTTGCTTTTTTCAGTTATTATTCCGCCAATCTTGCGACAATTTAATACTGAAAAAGTATAAACCAAAATTTACATCATGCAACAATTTATATGGGTAGTTTCGCATAATGATCAGGAATAAATTGCTGGAAAAGGACTAAACCATGATCAAGAATCTTTCTTTCCTTCCCTGTTCGTGGACTAAACTACCCTTATAAACCCAAAAACGTATAAACCAAAATTTATATCCTGTAATATGTTCAAATTCCTTTTAGAGTTTTAGTGAAACCTTAACCCCAAACAAACCAAATCAAGAAAATACTTTTTGTTTGATCTCCAAAGTATAAACCAAAATGTGTTAGTGTCAACCCTTAAATCATGATCAAGAATCTATGCTACAGTTCATTTTATGGTTCATAACTTTTGATGTGAAAATTGAGTAACATATGGAGGTCGTTATGCGAAAACCGGGTTTGCAGGTATTGGAACCGAAAAACCCGATTATCATATGGTGGTCCGCAATGGCGAATCTAGAATTTAAATTGAAGTGTGTCCAACATGAATAAAATGACAAAATAAACGGGTCGATTGTAATAAAACTCGAGACAATTACAAATCTAGTCATTTTCTTTAATTACTTTCACTTAATAATCAAAAATTAGCCCTTAGCCAAAAATAACTATCAAAACCGTGGATAATTAGCGAAAACTACTATTTTAAAGAGAAACTACCGTTTGGTCACAACCCTCTGTTTGAATGAACTACTATTTGAGGCATTCGATGGCTCTACTGTTTGACGGCCCATTAACCTAAAATATATAAAGTTGAAATTTTCATTTTAGATCATTCTTCATTCTCTGAAACTAGAAAAACTCTCACCACGGCGGCTTCGACTCCAAACAACAACCATGTATTTTCTAGCATTCTTCATTTGTTTTAACTGTATAGTATGAAATCTATTAGCAATAGTTAAAAAAAAATTGAAAAAAACGGAAACCTTAGGTTTCATAAGTCACCTACGGTATACAAGTTATTAATGTACAAATTGTGCATTAAAAGCTTGTACACTAGGTGACTTCTAAAACCTATGGTTTCTGTTTTTTTTTTCACCTACGGTTTGGGATACCGAAGGTTATAGGTCATACCGTAGGTGAATTTTTCACCAAAATATTCATATGTAAAAGTGAAAAAAAAAAATTATATGTAATTTGGCTATTAAGTGAGAAGAGAAGTAATTAGGAAAATTGGCTAGATTTGTCATTTTCTCATAAAACTATCTAAAACAAGCATAGTATATGCTACCTTTTACTTTTTTTAAGATATTTTTCTCATCTTACATATTAATTTATCCTATAGTTTACAAATTTAAAAGGTTTAAAAATAGATTATGTATCTTAAAAAACTTATTTTATATTTGTTAACTTTTTCTTTTTCGCAGGACTTTATTATGAAAATGATTTTATTTTTGTTGAATCTCTTTTTTTTTTCTTTCCTCTTATATTTGATTTTTTATTCTGCATATTATCTCTTAACCTCCTAAATATATATGAGATACTAGTAGTTATGAAACCTATGCACTATATAAATTTATTCTAAAAAAATAAATACGAAGATCTAAAAATTTAGGAAATATGAATTGATAAGGAAAAAAATTATTGAATTATTGAAATGTAATGTTTAATTGTTATTTTAACCTTTTTATTTCTCTTTTAAATATAAATAAATAATTTAAATAAATAAAACAATTAGATCCAATTTAGATATTTAGAAATTAAAAGAAAATTGCATTAATGAAATTAATATACATTTATTGTTACATTTATTACAGTTTAATATTACGTGAAATTTAATAAATAAATAAATAAAAACCCTTAAAATTACAACCGGAAAAAATAAATCAAAATATCTTAAAAAATGACATGTGTCATATATAATAAGAATCTGACATATGGCAAAAAGAACTTTATTTATTTGATTATATTGTATAAGAAAATACAAAACAATCTTTAATTGTTTGTTTTGTGATCACAAGTGTCCACCTAGATTGTTAATAGGTGTCCGTCTTGATATTTTTAATATAAACAATGAAAAATTTTGCAAGCTTGAGGGAGTTCATGGACACCACGTCATTTGATCTTGTTTTGGGCTATTTCGGTTTTGGTTCTAACCGGTTTGGAACTAAGCTCATCCTTATATGTCTGCTATTTTTTTCAATTGCCTAGTGAATCATCTTAATGATCATTTTATTCTTACATTCTAAAAACAAATTTTATAATATTCATCAATTTTAACAATATTCATAATTTATTACTTGAGAGGAGTTTTGGTGGAAAAAAGTGGGGAAAATAAGTAAAAAGTTAGTCTTAATAATATACCGTGCGAATTTTCTTTTTAGCTTAATCCATTAAGCCATTATATCCGGATCAAGTGAAAAATAAACAAACATGTATAGTTGTCAGATTAAGTGGTTAACACGATAACCCATTAAGTAAAAAAGAAACAATTACGGCATATATTGTCAAAGTTACAGTGAACTACAATAACTGATGTTTATGCTTTTCAATTGAGTTTTAAGTATGTGCATTGTAATATTGTATACAACCTAAATACATATGTTTGAGATTTATTTTGTATGTTTAATTTAAAATACAAATTTAGGAACCGAATGAAGTGAAGTATCCCAAAACTTACTATATATATATATATATATATATATATATATATATATATATATATATATATATATATATATATATATATATATATATATATATATATATATATGGTATCCATTTTATAAGGCCCATAAAAGGACATGGGTTGTGAGTTGTGAAAGTAGATGTATATGTAACTTGTGTGATTAGTCATACAACAAAATGGTAATGGATGCTTAATGAAATCTTATTTGAGGTGTTAATCAAAGATTAATTAGGCTAATCTTTTGACGAAGACAGATATAAGCCATGACACGATACACGAGACCCATTCCTAGCAGTATCCAAACTTCTTTCCAGCCTCCTTTTAAGTTGACTGTGTCAAAAGAGGGTGAAGTTTGCAGTGACTTGCATCCCCCGATGCTTTCACACTCGTATAAATCATCACCCGAGTACTGTACTTTCATTAGCAGCCTGAATCCGTGGTACATGAATGATATGTACTTCATCCATTGCATAAATTTGGGTATATGCTGCAACAAAACCACATACATACATATATATATATATATATATATATATATATATATATATATATATATATATATATATATATATATATATATATCAACACATATATATGTTACCATGATTTTTATCAAAAGGCTATTTTATTATTTTAAGTCCATACCTGAACATAGTAACCGCCTGTTAGAAGAAACAACATGAGTATTAAAGAAGCAACCATTCCTGCCCTTCTAATGCTCATCACTGCAGCTCCAAACATTTCCCCTGCACCCTACTCAGATTTTTTTTTTTTAGGGCATCACAAAATCCTATTTTTTACACAAGATGTAGTAATTCAAAACATAATACTTATTTAAATAAAATACATAATGGTATCGTCAATAGCAGCTTTTTTTTTTTTTTTGAAAAAGCTTCTCACCTATTGTGAGAGCTTTTTCAACCAACGCTTACTCAATAGAACTTGTGAAATTACAAGCCTCGTAAGTTGCAAGCTCTTGTTAAAAGCTTTAAAATACAACAAAAATTATACTATTGTGGATGCTCTTAAGTCTTACCACTGAAAATCTCAACTATTGTTGAGATACATTTTGTGGATATATTTTGAGGAAAAAGCAATAACATGGAAAAACTATGCTATTGTGGATGCTCTTAAGTCTTACCACTGAAAATCTAATATGAATTAGAAAAAACTGAATTGTTATTAAAAATTGAGAAACATTGGGTTGGAGTCTAATATGAATTAGAAAAAACTGAATTGCTATTAAAAATTGAGATACATTGGGTTGGAGATGAATCATTATTTGCAGAAAAATACTAGTAAATCATTTTTGGTGGGTGTAACGGATTGGAGAATGGAGATGGATGTATATTTTAAATTTAAACTTACTTGGCTTGTTATGGCTATTAATAAGACTGCTGCCAATGTCATGAAGAAGCATTGCAGGGTTTTCTTGAATCCAACCATGAAATAAAGAATGGACATGAAAACAGTTGGGTAAGTAACGTGAGCAATCATGTCACACAACGTGCTGCACGCATAGTAGGCGCTCAGCCTATACATATCAGCCTTTCTTTCCTTCACCAGAAAGAACTTCTCAAATGGGAACACATACACCGCTCCAAATATCGATGAAGATGTCCAGAAAATGCACACATAGAACAACAACCCAATCTGCATACAACAGTTTTTTTTTTTTTTTTTTTTTAAAAAAAAAGGGAAATGTGGCTTCTTTTTGAGTAAATTACATTTTTCTTCTTTTGTGCTATTTTTTGGGATCAAAAGTAGTCATTACAAAAGAAAAAAAAAAAAAAAAAAAGTTAACTGGGACCAAAAATGTAATTTACTCTTTTTTAACTGACCTGATCTCTAAGGTGGGCCTCGGTGGCAAAGCTAGATTTCCACCATAGAAGCCCTAACAAGACTGCAACTCCAAGAGATTGAACTATTCTTAGCATATCAAAGTAATCTCTCCACCTTTCTCTGTATGTTCGCTTGAACAATATCAAAAACTGATCCCACCAACTTATCGTCCAATCTTTCTTCACTTGAATCGCTAATCTAAGATGTTCTGGTGCCTTCCCTGTTCTATGATGTGCTTCTTTCTCTTTCGTCTCCAGTTCACTTTTATACCTGTTTTGAACATACTACTTGCAAAAACTATTTGGTAAGTTATATATTTTTCGCAACGTTCCTTGGTCCCCCTTTTCAAAGTAAAATGACCATACATTTTCTAGTTTCTACACAAAAATTGCAAAACTCCGAGGAACAAAAACAGTCACTGTATTTGGAAAAGAGACACAACGTTACAAGAACACAATTCCAAGCAAAAACATTAGGGACCAAAAACTGAAAAGATCAGCTGTAATTTAGGGACCAACAACGTAACTTAGTCGAAAAATAGGTCTTACTTTGATGACGGCCTTCTCGTATTCACTAGTGCCTTTAGGAGTGACGATATCGTCAGGGGCAGTAATGTCATTTACTTGACCGGTTGCTAGATCTAGCAAAAACTCCGCGGGATTCATGGGTATATCGGGGATGAACCTTAGAGATGAAAAATAGCTCATTGATTCTCTTGCCTTTCCATAGTACATAGGATGGCCTTCTGATATCAATAAGATTTTGTCAAACATGTGAAACATTTTACTTGATGGTTGGTGGATTGTTGTGATGATTGTCCTCCCTGCCTGAATGCCATTAACAAAAATCTTCAATATTACAATAAATTACATTTTTCGTTCTTGAGAATAACTAATTTTTTCAATGTCGGTCCATAAAAGTTTTATCTTGCAATTTTGGCTTTTTTATTTGAGGTTTTTAGTCACTTTTTCAAGTAAAATGAATGTACATTACTATAATATACCAAGAAGCTCAAATAAGCCTAAAATTGCAAGAAACATGAATGTACATTCCTATAATATATGTTAGCAGTGGTTTAGGCGATCAATAATGCAATGTCACTTATCTTTCAAACATAAAAATATCACGTTAGCTTTTATAATTACTTCTCCATCAATGAAATGCCACCCATCTTTTAAAAATGATCCTCATTGCCACATTAACAATTACTTTATATTTTTCAACATATATCTTAAATATTAACCATTAATAGTTAATCAATAATAAATAAATATAAATTTAATTATAAAATAATAAATTTACATAATTATGCATGTTTATCATATATACAGTTAATTATTCTTTTTATCCCTATTGATCGTAGTAGTATTTATATTTATATAATTGAATATGTTAATGAAATTTAAAGTAAAAAAGTGTAATATTAACTTTTCTTTTTATAGCCTTGATCTGTTAAAATCTACATATGCGTATGTTAATAAAATTTAAAGTAAAAGAGTGAAAAAAAAAAAAAAAATGCAATCATTAATTGTGTTTGAAAGGCTTTCAAATATAGAAAGACCAATCCAACGTGTCTTGCAATAAATTGAAACAATTGAATTTGAAAGAAGCCATGTGGAGGCTCGTAGTACCTTGGCATTTTCTCTGAGAATCTGTATAAGTTTATTTGCTGATGTTGAATCAAGGCCTGAAGTTGGTTCATCAAGCAACAAAAGTGAAGGATCAACGAGGATCTCGTATCCTATGCTCGTACGTTTCCTTTCACCCCCCGAAATGCCACTAATAAATCCTCCTCCTACTCGTGTCTTACGACATCTTTTATTCATTTTTCAGATGATAACAAAATTAACTAGTAAGGAAAACATTAATACGTATATGTATATTCCTTCCTTTTTTATTTTTTCATAATCGCTGGTATTATTTATATAATTGGAAGTATAAACCAACCTTTCAAGTCCTAATTCCTTAAGAATGACCTCCACTCTTTCGTATTTCTGCCTTTGGCTCATGCTGCCCGAAAGCCTTAAAAATGCAGCGAAAATCAAAGTTTCCTCCACTGTTAATTGCGGGTAGAGCACGTCATCTTGTGTCACAAATCCAATCCTGTATATAAACTCAGCAAACATATATCAAATTTTTAATTTTCTACTTCAATGGAGTTATTATATTGGGTATAGCTAAAAGCCTAATAATTAAGCAGTCTAAGATTATCTTCATTTTATTGATGACCAATGCTGTAGTTTGCCGACAAGATACAATTAATTCTTTAATAAAAAGAAAAGATAACAAATTTTTACAATCTCAATTCTCAAACCAAACCAAAAAAGTGAACCCATCTCAATATGAATTCGGCTAATATTTTTTTTTTTAAAAGCACAAAACAAACAAACAAACGTATGAAATTCAGATTTATTTTATTTTCTGTACAAATAGGCACGACTATAATTTTGTATTTTATTTCAACTTTTTCTCATATTTAAAAAATATTGATTTAGTTTGTTTTGTAATAAAATATGTTTTGTACAATAAAAATTAACTATAGACAATATTTAGAGTAAATTACATTTATGATTCCCAAGTATAGATGATTTTTTCAATTTTGGTTCCAAAAAACTTTTCTTACAATGTTTGTCCTTGCAAGAAATGACTAATGTTTTTACCAAAGTTATACACCCAAGGACAAACATAGTCAATTACTTGGATCATAGACAAAAGCAAGAACCAAAATGGTAACAGAAAATTTTTTGAAACTAAAAATGTAAAAACCAATTATACTACCAAAAATGTAAATTTGTTGGGATTAGATTAGGCCGTTAAGGCGTTAAAAGATTTGATTTAGCTGATTGTGGATGTGGAAAAATATATATACTTATTATTATTTTATTTTTTTTTAAAAGCTGCGTAGAATAAGATAGTGAACAATAGGGTAACACCTTCTTTTAAGAGCTGGGCTGTAGGGAACATCATTATAAGTGACAGTTCCCTTGACGTTTTCACCTAATCTCCCGCCTATCACCTTCAACAGCGTTGTTTTTCCACTACCGGAAGGACCCATCAAAGCCAGGATTTCACCGGGGCCAAGGCTTCCAGTTATGCCTTTCAAAATCTGCTTATAATTGTTGTCTTCTTCACTCTTCCCCTGCAAAACCACCTTCGACATCACCGCCTTCACTGGATTCCCAGGTGTCGCCTTGCTCACTTTCACCTTAAACTCGATATCTTCAAACTGCATTCAAAATAACAACCACCTTCACATATCTCATATCTGATCATAACAAATTACAAGTGTTTGTGTTAGAGAAGTTCACTGATGATGCATTTCGTGGAACACCTTTAGGAAAATGGGAAGTGGACGATCTTTGATAGGGAAGGCGTCATCTTGGATATCGATCTGAGAGCTTGATCTGTTTCTAAGGTAAGTCTGAGCAGCCATTAAATCCAAGTTATGAACAAACCCATTGTTGCCTGTTATGTGCATGGGACCTACTGGAGGAGGAGATAAACATGACAAATCCTCGATTTCATCTTGGCTCCCGGAATCCATGATAGGATTATGCAACCGAGTGTCTTCTTAAATTAATGGGGTTTGTACATCTAAATTCTTTCAACTAAAAACATAACAAGATCAATCCTATATAGTCTCTTCGATTTCGCTGTTGAACAGCATGTCAACAATTTTTAGCTGCAAAAAGATTTGCGAATTTGTAGTTGTAACACACCCTTGGCGCACCAATCTGACCAACTACACTTAAACTTCATCATGTCAAGAACATGATCTTCACAAATGTTTTTTTTTTTTTTTTTTTTTTGCCAAATGGAGGGAAATAACATATTGTAGGGTTAATTTTATAAACGGCTAACAAAGTATTTTTGTCCAAAAAACATACCAAAGTTCGTTTATGACTTTAACCTTGTTTTATCTATTACTCTTATTTTTGTCAATATAGACCTTTTGATAATAGCAATATGTAACATGAAACTTGTGAAATCTTTTAGTATGGTTGATTATATAATGCTATTAACGCTATAGAAAATTAAGTTTGTTATTATGAATAAATAAATGTAATTATGTTGATGTTATGAGTATAAAGTACGTTTTGTAAGCTTCATTTGCATATTGTAATCATTTGAAGACCCTGACCGTGTCAAGAACTCAATATAATTTTGTTTTTTGCCCAAAAAAAAGTAGAGGGGTTAGAGTTGACAATATTGAATCGTAAAAACAATGTAGTTGGGTAAATAGGTCAGAATAAGTCAATAACATAGAGTGATGATGGAAACAAGATGATTCCTGGATTGTTGAGTGTGTAATCGTAATCTGCCTCTGAGAGAGTGGGAGAGATATGGAAGAATCGCAAGAGATTTTGTTGAATTCGCTGGCGAAAGCTGGGGTTGCGATTCCGCGGGAGGCTTTGTCAGTTGGAGATCTAACACCGGAAGCGTTGGTGTCGATCTGTGCTCATTCTCTTCGTATAATTTCGAGCTCGGAATCCTTTCCGATCACTTTGCCGGATTCTATGGTCGATCGTTTTAAAATCTGCACCGATCTTGCCTCATCCGTCAAAGACCTAGGTTACATCGGCGACATGAGCTTCCATAAGGTACTATTCTATTCTCTTATCCATCCTCTCAGCAGCTAACTATAAGCTCATCCGATTTATATTGCTCTTTGACTTTTTTTACTGGATGCATTTTGAATACTCGTTTTTTTTCTCTTATTCATTGTTGTGTTGGATCTATTCAATGTTTTACGTACTAATTCAAGTTTTGTGAGTGGTTCCGTTTGAAAGAGATTCCTAGAGGCAGTATTCCTATTTTTTTCCCTTGTGACTTGTGAGAAAAAATTTACAAATTAGATTTTGACGTCGACTTCAAAATTAATATACAATGCCAAGAAATTCATAGTTAACTGCTCATTAGAACTAGTCAACGACTTCCAGAAAATTCTAGAATTAATTTGTGACAAAATTCATATCAATTTGCATCATAGAAGCTGATAGTGTTATCCTAAAGGTGAAAGTGATTCAGTGTAATAATTCAATCATTGGTGTCGTGAATATAATATACATGTACCCTTACTATATATGATATATGATTCTGTAATAATGTGAAAGAATAAACAAAGAAGTTAATTGTTTGTTTTCATATCATGTAGCATTACAATATATGATTGTTGATTCTGTAAACCATGTGGAATAATAGGCAAAAAAGTAACCTGTTGATACTAGAGATAGAAACGCCCAAATTTGAGTATGGATGTATGCTCATATGGTTTTGCTAGTTTATAATGATGTTATTAATGAAAGTAGATAAGTATATTATTATATAATTATTGTTCTGAAATATTCTTAGAAAGAGAATATATCTCTTGCTTACGGCAGTTCCTGTATCCATCCGAAGAAGACATGTATAGGTTGATAAGATTTTTGGTTGGGAAGCTCTCTGAATCATCTACAACTGCAGTATTATTAAACACAAAGGATAATAATGCACAAGTAATGATAAATGATGAAAAATCAGAAAGATCATCCAATGATGAGGAACAAGATTTGCATACCAAATTCGAAGGCGTAAAACTGAGAACTGAAGAAGCGGTGTCAAATTCAATTCAATATCCTGAAGAAGATTTTGGAGCTCATGATTTGTTGAAAGCAGCAGTGGAAATGGCTTGTGATGAACAACACATCGATTCACACATTACACAGCTAAATGAGCAAATAGACGCAAGGAAAACCAATCTTGCAAAACTGGAGTCAAAATGGTAACAGAGAAACACTCTTGTTTCTCATGATGATCTTGATTTAATTATAATAGAGTGTTTATCTACTACAGGAAAGCCATCATAAAGCCTTTAGAAGATAAAAAAAGAAATCTTGAAGAAGCTCTATGTGCAAATCAGCCAGAGTCTCAAGACCTGGAGTCCATATTGTTTGAAACAAAGCAGAGGTAAAGTAACATCCACTACAGTGCTTGTGCTTGTTTGTATGAAATTCTCAACAGGCCTTTCTGAGCACTCTTGATATTTTGTTAGATTAAATCACATTTTTGGTCCCTGGGTATAGCTGATTTTTTTTTTTCCAATTTTGGTCCCAAAAAGTTCTTTTGCAATTTTGTTCCTTATTTGAGATTCTTGTAATGTTTTTTGTACCTATTCCAACTCAAATTACTAATTTTGGTCCCTGGATATAGTTTTTATTTTTTTCCCATTTTGGTTCCAAAAAGTTCTGGTGAAAATTTGGTGCTTAATTGAGGTTATTGTATCCTTCATTTTATTGCTGTTCCAAGTAATAATACTATTTTGGTGCCTGTGTATTGCTGATTTTTTTCAATTTTGGACCCTATTGTAAATAATTTTACTTGGAATAATGCACAAAAACCTCAAAATAAGGACCAAAATTGAAAAAACAAGCTATCTTCAGGGACCAAAAATGTAACTTAGTAGTATTGTTGTAACTTAGGGAAGAGGAAATTTCCAAGGTGTCGAGAGAAGTTGAGAAAGTAGCGAAATTGGCAACAAGGAGATCTTACATTGAACGGATAAAAGAGATCACCAAAAATAGCAGGAAACAGGAGATTGACATAGAACGTATCTTAAAAGAGACCCGAGAGCTTCAGTTGGAAAGTAACATCATTCAAGAACGCCTGCATCGAACTTATGCTGTGGTGGATGAGACACTACTCAGGTAATCATATGTTATAAACTTATAATTAATTAATTTTTATAGTAAATTAGATATTTGGTCCACAAGTATTGTCAAATTTCCAACTTTGGTGCTAAAAAGTTTCTTCTTGCAAATCCGGTACTTATTTGAGGGCAAGAGAACTTTTTGACTCTTTAACTAATTATATCAAGAGTAAATTGCATTTTTTTTCTCTTGCAATTTTGGAAGTTATTGTAACTTTTTTGGTCACTGTTGTAAGTAAAATAACTGTTTTTTGTCCTGGGATATAGCTGAATTTTGGTTCCAAAGCCAGTCATTTTACTTGGCAGAAGGAGAAAAACCTTTGGTATAAAGACCAAAATTGCAAGAGAAAACATTCTAGTGATATGAATTTGGAAAGTGAAATGATTGTCCGTTTTGTTTTGTAGGGAAGCAAAGAAGGATCAAGTGGGGGAACAAGCACACATTTTGGTGACAGGTATCCACGAGAGTTTTGAAGAAATATCTGAAAAGATCCTTGCAACTGACAGAGCTCGTAGAGAAATGACAGACCTTGAAACTAAGCTTTCAAGTATTGCTACACGAACTTTAAATATCCACAAACTACAGGCAGATCTTGATGCCATAAGGAAGGAAAACGACTACCTTCAATCTCAATCTTAAATCTTCAAACCTCCTCAGTCTACTTTTTTCAACACTGTTCTCATCAATTCTATATCGCTTTAGTTTCCTTTCTGGTAGCCCATTTATTGCCTTTTTCAACTACTATTCATGACCTACACAATCAAACCTCGCTTTAAATAATAAAATATAATCAAAATTATGAAGAGCTTTGTAAATTCACAAGCAAACTTATATGATGACAATAGTTATTTGACCCAAAAACTTTCTAATAACCTCTTATTGTCGTCATCTCTTTCTGTCTATTTGACCCCAAGGATTTCCCACTTTTTAGGAAATAAGTTGGAATTTATAATTTTGGGTTAATTGCTTAAATAATGTAACAATGTTTCATCTTTTTTACAATTTATGCACCAATCAATTATCTCATGTTGCTTCCAAGAACCAACCATATGTTTTATTAATCTTTGAACAAATTGTAGGATGTTAATAGGTATCTCTCTGGAAAAACAAATGGAAGGATCAAAGTATTTAAGGGTTACAATGAGATTGTTCATTTACAACATTTAATTGACAAAAAAAACATGAAAGTACAAATCGGTGTTATTTTGTTTTAAAAAAATTGGGGATATATTCATCTTTTTAAACAGTTGGTAAACTTATACTTATTATTTTATAAAATATAAAAAGTATAAATGATGAATTATAAATGGTTATTCACTTTATTACTAAATATACATTTCCATTTAAAAAATTTAATATTCATGTTATTAAATGTACGCCCCCCTCAATTACTTATTGTACATCCTTTGATTTGATGGTTTTTGTTGATCAAAAAAAACAAAAAGCTTATATTGAAAAAACTACTTGATTTGTCAAGATTTCATTGTTCGTATACATATTTTTTTTCCGGCCACAAATAAGAAGCAGCAATCCATCCTTGATGTTCTCAAAATACATAACAAATAAAACAACATCGATTAAGATCCATCCCGGATGTGCTAGCAAGCAACAACCTCAGGTGTTTTCTTTTATTTTCAAAATAACTAAGAGTATATGGTGTCAAACAATCAGATTCATAGTTAATTATATAAAAACATGCTATCATATAGAATGTTTAACCAACTAAAGGAAGACAAATCTGAGCTTGGGTCATGGTCTTAATCGATTAAGAGCTTAAATGGGAAAGTTGGCCAAGTTGATGAGTACGCGGGGCGTAAAAGCATGTACGTTGCACGTACAAGCCCTTTAAGCAGTACGCTGAGTGCACATGCTGAGTACGCCCCGCGTACTCGGAAAGGTGGGTTTTTTTTGTTTGGGCTTCGATTTTGGGCTAAGGTGGGCTTGGTTGTCTTGGGCCATGTTGGGCGATCAGAGTTCTTTAGTTGGGTTGTTGAGGTTTTGTTGGAATCTCTTAGGAGGCCCATGAAAGGGATTAGGCCCAATTTGGAAATTTTGGCTATATTTGGGCTTGGATGATTATTTTGGATTTTGGGCTTTTTGGACAATTGGATTAGGCCTTCGCCTTAGGCCAAGTTAGAGGAGGGGTAAAAAGGTATTTTACCCTGATTTGGACTCTTAGTGTGAGTCAGAACACAGTTATTAATTGGATTTTATTTTGGTAATTGATAGCGCGGGGATTTAGCGGATCTGCAGTCAGATATTATCTGTGGGTTTCGGCTGTCTGATGTGAATCTCCTCACTGTATTGTGGGTCGAAGGCACCAATGTTGGCACATTGGCTTATTTTATTGGAAACTCATGGGGTGGCTGTAATGCCCGAGAGTTTGGCTAGACGTTAAGAGTATAATAATAAATATTTGTTTTATCAAATAATTAAAATCCTCAAATAGGATAAATTTTCTCCGTATGCATTAGAGGTTATATAAATACTTATTTATTATATATGTGTTATGTGGACAAATATTATGGGTATGTAATATTTGTAGAAATTTTGTTATAAACTTATCGAAAAGTAATAAAACAATATTTTTAAATAGAATATTATTTAAGATGAATAATCTTAACAAAAATTGTAACGATTGTAAAATTTCAAACTATATAAGACGCATTTAGTCTAAAAACATTTAAGGGTGAACCTAAGTAGTGAAACAATAATTTTTCCGTTACAGACGTTTCTCGATAATAATTGACTGGGTACTTTTTACGACGTTAGTTATTGATTATAATTTTGATAAAATTTTATTATAAAGGGTATAATGATTTTATTAATAAATAGTTAAGGGGCTATAGTGTAAATTGAATGATATATTGTGTTAATACAAGAATAACTGAGGGATCATAAATGTAACTATAATTTGTAAATTGCAAACCAACATAAGTGTAAGAAATATAAGAAAGGTCGTACATATTTTATTAATTAAAAATAACACGTGTTGTTTAAATATGTGATCGTACAATAAAAATGCATTACGTGTTTATTTAGAGGGACATGTGTTAACTCTTGAGATATCGTGTCACTAGTGTCGATGATTAAGCATTTAGATTGTACGGAGGATAATCAAATTTTGAGTATAAATAGGCAAACGATCAATAGTTTCTATAAAACAAATAAATATATCATAAAGAAGTTTCGAGAGACCAATACGTATAAAAATAGATAAGGTTTCGGCAAGATAATAAGTTAGAAATCTGTGTTAAACTTGATGTCACGACAATAGTTAGTATGCACTAACTAGTCAAGTGAGTGCATAGTTACTTTAATCTTACACATGGATATGAAGTATTTAATATAAATTACGTGTTATGTATGCATATTATTTGTGTTCCTGATATCTATGTTGGATGAATGATTTATACATGTTTTAAATGATTTAAGTTGTATATGTATTTTATATCTATGAATATGTTGGGTAGAAAGCATGGGTAGATAAATAATGAAGTATGAAAGATGATATAGATGAATATTGACAGTTGCACCATAACCTGTAGATGTTTTTGATTTACGTGTTCACCAGATGTACTCTAAATATCCTGGCAGTTGCGCCTAATGGATAATATTGGTAGTTGTGCCTAATAGATACATCATAATCCTGACAGTTGTGTTTAAAGGATAATATCAGCAGTTGAGCCTAATAGATACATTATAATCCTGCCAGTTGCGCCTAAAGGATAATATTGGCAGCTGAGCCTAATAGATACAACATAATCCTGGCAAATGCGCCTAAAGGATAATATCGGCAGTTGCGCCTAATAGAGAACGTCATAATCCTGGTAGTTGCGCCTAAATGATAATATTAGCATTTGTGTCATAGGCAACGATGGACTTCGTGCCTATTCCTTAGGAGAATCTTTAGGAATGAAAAAGTGAATGATAGATGATTCGTAGGATAGATCCTTAAGAATAAAGAAGACAATGGGGATGGATAATTAGGTTGATTGTTTGATGATTAAATATAATAATTACATTATTATGGGTTGAAAACCCTATGTACTCACCAGGTTTTCCAACCTTACCCACTCAGTTTATTTGTATCACAGGTGTCAATAAAAAGCTATACTACACCGAGAGATTAAGAAGATGAAAATCACTAGTGTAAATGAAAGTAATGTCTGTTTATGTTTATGTTTCTGTATTGAGGATGACATCCTAAAGTTTTAGTATAAACAAAATACATTTCTTCGGAAATGTTTTGATAATATGTTTATCACGTTTTTCTAGGAACAAATTTTGCAACACATTTCTTTAAAATGGATACTCTGATTTTTCAAATAAGCATAAATAAATTTTTTTTAAATGACCGTCAATTTGGGGATGTCACAGTGGCCCTTGGAATTTGTATGAACGACCTAGAGGTGGCTCCTAGAAAATATGTATGCAAGACCAGGGTTCGGACCCTAGCAATTAAGTAAATAGTTAGTTGTAGATTGTATGTTTGTTATCTTTGTGATGCTTGCATGGAAGACCATGAGGTGGCTCCTGGCACTTATCTGTAAGACCCAGGGTATTGGCCTTGGCTTGGCAAGGAAATATCGTGATACGGCTCGTGGCATAATGGCAAGACTATGGTTGGTACATAGCACCTTTTATCGCATGTATGATTCATTTGATATGTATAGTATGTGCTATTTTGGGGAACTCACTAAGCTTTGTGCTTACAGTTTGTTGTTTATGGTTTCAGGTACTTCTGGTTTAAAAGGGAAGGGATCGGCTTGATCGTAGTACATACACCCATATTTTTCCGCAACTTAGTGATTTTAGGATTTTACTCTGATAACTATTTAATTATGATTTACTTTTAAATGTTTGAGTAAAAGATAATCGGTGTTATGATCATGTTGAAAATATAATTTTTACCTTGATATTTTAGGACGTTACAAGTTGGTATCAGAGCCTTGGTCTGAGGAATTCGGGCATACTCTCGGTTGTGTCTGAACTCAAACTAAGGGTTTGGTGAAGTTTTCATAAAATAAATGTTTTATAAAGGGGGTTTCTAATAAAAGAAAGGGGTATGATGCTTGCAATCGGCCGAGCTCAAGTAAGTGATTCCCAGAATACCCATACATGTTTATTATGACTATGAGAATTGCATGTTAGATTAGGGCTAAGGATCTGCTCAGGATTTTATGGTAGGAGAGATGCCTTTATATGCTTGATTGTATGAACTTTTAGGATTGCATGCTTGTATGGTTTTCAGATAAGTGGATACAACGGCTTGATTAGTGATATCCTGATTACATTTTTCGTTGCCCGAATGCTGCTTGTTTTGTGCTTTGTGAGACTCTTAGTGATGTGGACCAGCCACTAAGTGAATATGTTAAGTCACATGTTGAACAAGTTAAATAATCTCAAAGTGATGGATTTGGTCCTATTGTGCAGCTCTCGTTTGAGTCCAACCGTTCTATGGTTGATTCTTTTAGTCGAAGGATTATTTGATCTCTGTTGCATGTGACTATATTCATGGGATAGTTGGTCAACATTGGTGGGAGTCTTTTAGCAGCTGATGGCAAGGTGAGGTCAGGGAGCCTAGGGAGTACTTCAATGGGTTTAGTCGCATTGTTTGGCGGTCATTTGGAGTATCAGTTTGAGAATGTGACTTGGAGAATTTGGGATAATTCTTGAGGAAAGTATGGATAGGTGTGCAAGGTAGTATTGGGTCGGTACTACTGAAAGCATAGGATCCATACTCGAATCATGGAGAGTCTTGGAGGATCTAGGAATCCTATAGGATGAGGATTTTTGGGTATGTTCTGATCATTTTCATGTGGTTTTTCAGTTTAGTGATGAGCACTCAGGAAGGAGGTTCGGGGTTTGGTTTCGGCTCAGGTGTAGGTGCTTCATGCTTCATGCTTGTGTGAAGTGATTGTTTCAGGGGTCTCGCAGATAATACGCAAAGTGATGTCGGATATTCTTACAATGATTAGGGAGGAACTAGTTGTAGTACCCAACGAGATGTGTGAAATTGCACAATTAGTTGTAGGACCTGGAAAGTCAAGATCTAAGAGCATAATTGACATTGTCATAAATGCATGTCAGAAAAGGAATCAAGTGTTTAGCACATGATAGATTTCGGAGATGGAAGGTGCTTTTCACGTTAGCTTTTGCTCGGAGGAGGCAAGAGTACGGTTCGTCATGAACCTCTTACGAGACTCTACAAAGGATTTGTAGGATCGGATCGCTCAGTTAGTTACAATAATTGAGATGGAGACAATGACATGGGAAGAGTTTACGCTTCGAATTTGGAGAATGGTATGATTCATCAAACGAAAAAGGTGGTGTCGGTGATGGTTATCTTCAACAAACAAATTGGTGGATTTTATTTTCATCCGACCGGTGGTGGTGGTGATGATATTTGCTTTTTCTAAAGTTTAGAATGAAAAAGGGTGGCGTTCATGTGAAAACAACAATGTTCCGGCAAGGGTTTTCAGATCGACGTTTCGGTAAGTGGTGGTAGTGGTTCATATTTTTCTAGCGGAGTTCAGTAAACACGTTACAAAGGCAATGAAGTTCAAATCGACACAGAGATTCCGACGACGACATTCAAATCTATGTCGTCGACAGCGACGTAGATGCAACTGAACGTTGAAGATCCAGTGTCGGATGTTCAGATTTATGTCATCAGTGGTAATGTTGATGGTCTGGCGAAAAGGGGCATCTCCGATGAATAGGGTGGTCTGGTAGGCTGAGGGAGCTTGTATGTAATGGTAGTGATCCGACAATAATGGTTGGCTGATATGTAGACAATGTACTTAAGAATGAATGGTGGGTTGGGAATATTTGTTTTTTGTTTTTCTTTTAGTTTGAAAAATATTAAAATAAATAAATTATAAAATACCAAGGGCAAACTCAACATCATTAATAATAATAATAACAATAATAATTTCAGAAAAAAATAAAATCAAACTCGCAACAAAATTTTTGGACAAAAATAACAGATTTCAATAAACTACAGGGACCATTTTTGCAATTTTGTTGTTTTTTATACAATTTATGATGTTTTGTTATTAGGGTTGTTTTTAATTTGATGGTAGGTTGATCTGGAAAATGTGACCAATAACTATAATTTTCTTGATAAGTTTAATGTCACCAGGTGTCTTGTCCTTTAAAACAACTCCACTGCAAATGCAATTCTCATCTATGCCATTCATAGGTCCGGAGGTTTAGCTATGCGGTGAGCCAAAAATCAAAATCTTTTCCACCAACCAACTCACATCACATACAATAAATCCAAAAAATGAGTGTAGCTCCTAGTAAGCTAGTAGGTGTGGATGTGGTAAGGGTTGCTGTTTGCGACTTCAACCGTGGCAAACTCTCTCTCTCTCTCTCTCTCTCTCTCTCTCTCTCTCTCTCTCTCTCTCTCTCTCTCTCAATTCTTGTCCATACTTTAAAAATAGATGCAACACCACTATCCTATGTGGAACTAAGGTGGAGAGTCTTTGCCATTGATTTTGTTGGTATTGTAGCGAAGCCACACACATTGTGCTACAAATCAAGGTTTTTCAAGCCTTGAAGGTGGTCTGAAGAGCTACATTGGCAAGTAGAAGCTATTATGTGAATTCAAGACATGTGTGGTCCTCCTTGGAGGGTATTTAAATGGTGTTGGTTGGATTGCAATAAATATGTGGGATGAAGGAAAAGAAAAAGCAACAAGATATAATATTATGATGACCTTCCAAAGAAAATGAAAAAGATTTTGATGTTAATGGTAATGGTAATGGTGGGTGTGTATCCGGGTGACAAGTTGTAAATTTTCAGTCTGTATGGAACATGGTCTAGTCTAAAGTCTAAAGTCTTAAAGTCTAAACAGAGCAGGCAGGGAATTTTTGTATATATACACTCAGTCAGTCTTAGTCTTAGTCTTAGTCGAATCATCATCATCCCCCGAAAATATAATTCTATTTGGCCTCCAGTTGTTCCAAAAATAAACCTGAATATGACGAAATAATAAAAGCTGATCATCCATCAACTTGTCTGTCTCTATCTCTATGCAGTGGCAGCGATGTGTTGTTGTTCCAGTTATGCTGAGGTGGTGGTTCGATTGTAGTAGCAGACGACTGAGATTGATACATCAGTGGAAGTGGTATCCCTGGCTGTACATTACAAGTAGAAGTAGATTGATACTGATATTGATATATGCCACCACCCCCATGTCCTTGAGCTTGAGCTTGAGCTTGAGGAACAAAGTTGTAAAAATAATTCGGCACTACCTCTCTACCCCAAACTTCACCCTGTATCTGTATGTAAACATAACAACCAAACCACCCATTATATTGCTTGATTAATAATAAATAAATAAATAAAAGGGGGGGTTTTGTTATATTTAAGTAACCGGTCAATTTTTTTTCATTAAAACAAGAAAAGTGACTAAAATAACCTGTTGAAGTGGTGGGTGAAGGTTGCTGTCTTTTTGTTGAGATTGAGAAACAGTAACATCTTCATCATTACTTCCTTGTTTGAGCTGAGGAACAGGGAGTTTGATCCCTGTAGGTGGTGGTGGTGGTGGTGGTGTTGATGTAGGTGGTGGTTGGTGAGTAGGGAATACACCATGAGCATGAGCATGGTTGAACAAGTGAGCATTTTGTGGTAAATAAAAATGTGGGAAATAAGGATTATAAGGGATATAACTTGGAAATACTTGTCTGAAATAGGGAAAAACAGGAGGAGGAGGAGGTGGTGGGGACAATGATATTGGAAGCTGTGCTACTACTCCTACTCCTACTGTTGCAGATTGTGTTTGACCTACTCCAGATGTAACCACAGAGCCCCCACTCCCACTCTGACTCTGCATGCATGCATTCATATATATTATTTATTTATTTATTTATTTATTTATTATAAACAATGTAAAATAAGGATCAAAAACATGTATATCTACACCAAAATAACACATGAATCGGTAAAAAAGGTTCAGCTCAACATTTGAAATTTAGTGCTATTAATTAGATAGTTTGTTTTGTTGCATTGCATATATTATATGAAATCTATGTCATTAAATAACCACAGAGATGAAAAGCCACTTGCCTGGAGCTCAGGTACATCAACATGTACAAAATGTGGGCCCGGGCCCATCAGATGTGGCATATAACCAAAACTGTAGTCCCTTTGAAACACTGGATTCTGAAATCCTAACGGAGGCATCATCATCTTCACCTCCACCTTTTTTGTCTCATCATGTTTTAAAGCAGAAGCAGATGAGATGTCATCCTCTTTTAAAGAAGAAGCTTCTGGGACAACATCCAAACTTCCAAATGTGAACTGACTTTTAAAATTTTCAGGGACTTGGAGATGATCAGGGAAAATAACAGCCTGATAGCTTGCCTTTTCACCACCACCAGATACCTTCAACTCTGATTTTTCTTCACGGATCCAATGTGTATTGTCCCTATGCTCACACCCATTCACTGTAACAAACTTATAACACCATTCAATAACTTGTAAAATATTTTACTTTGTTGTTTATCATTTTTTGTCTGCTTACGATTTTTCTATCTTTTTATATGAAACCATGGGAAGGAAAAAGGTTGAAACTTCTCACAAGGAACTCAATCTGTAACTTTAGACATACCCTTCAGCAACTTACTCTTATTCACTAATTGTGATTTTGTTAACTAGCCATTAAAACAGTTGGGTTCCTACTGATTTTGTTTTGTTATCTGGTGGGACCCAACATCAAGTAAGGCAAATTCAATCTAATACTATCTGAAACTATATGATTCATGTTTACACCCAGTTCAAAACATATATTACCATACATATTTAGCATGAATTTTTTAAGAAAAAAATTGGAAACACCATCAAGGAATAAAAAGCTACTCAGCCAAGAATATTACCTTTTACAGGCTCATGTAATAATTGAGGAGGCTGGTTATCATGATTGGGACTGACAGCTGATAAAGAAAGAGGCTTCAGAGACTCAGAGATCTCAATTCCTTCAACTACATCAGACTTTAGTTGTCTTACTTTGTCAGAATCTGCAGCTTCTACAATGACCGGAATGGAATCAGCACTGACCTTAATTCCAGTTCCAGCTGGAAGTCTGGAATTTGATTTAGTAGAGCCACTGCGTTTTACAATCTCACATTGTATAGTACCAACAGCACAAGTGTTCTTAGAGGAAACCACCACAATATCTGAAGTAGAAGATGATTCAGGTGCAAGTGCAACCTTATCACTGTAGCTCCCATTAGATACAGCCAATGTACCATTGCCATTGGCAACAGAACTGCAAAAACAGTAAAGAAAGTTACAATTTACAACTGCAAATGTATCAATAGCAACAACAAATAGGTGCAGGGGATGAAATTTACTTTGCCACATGTGCACCATTGTTTACTTTTCCAGAATCAACTGGAATGATCTGCCTTGAAACCCTCTCTTGGCGATTAGTAACACCATATTCCTTCCCTGAACTCAAGTTTCTCCGCCATTGATTACCCTGTGTCCGTTTATAATCTTCAGACGTATCACTGCTTATCTGAATTAAATAGCAGAAACAACTTAATGAGTTGTCGTTTCATCAAGAAAACTACAAGGTTTTTGTATCGAAAGCCCAATCTATTGCATAACTTACAGATTTACGCCGATCATGTTTCTTTTTAACTTCATGAAAAGTGTCTGCAAAGGCAAAGCAATAAGTCAATAACTATAACTTTCAGCAAAATAAGCTGGTCAAAAGTCTCGCAATATAGAACATCGAATATAACTAGTTTAAAAATACATAAACAAGTTATGAATTAAATGATTGAAAACACAATGCAGTGCGGATAGGTCCAAAACTGCCTATCGATCAAATATAAGAACCCTGATTCAGCTGCATACGTTGAAACAGACACTACAACAGTGATTATGTTACTTCTATCTTAGACATGCAAACAGTTACTGAAAGAAAGATAAAACAGTTTGTTAGGGTTTTTTTACCGATATATAAGAGCCTCTGAGCAGCTTCGTTAGGATCCATGTTGCAGTCTTTGAGCATTGTGTAGACATCCTCTACGTTGTGCTTCCCAGCGATCTCTATGATATCATGAATCATCTTCAATCTCCGGCTAGCTTCCTTAGGATCCATATCACAGTCTTTGAGCGTTGTGTACACGAACTCATCGCTGTGTTTGGATCCTATGGTCTTTTTGATTTCTTGAATTACCTTCCGAGCGTTGTGCGGAATCGAAACCCTAGTGACGCCGCCGCCGCTCATGGTGAAAAAGCGAGGCCAACAAGGCGCTCGTAGGAGAGAGGGGAATAATGGGCGACTGAAAGGGGAATGATATTGGGAAGATTGGCGGTTTTGCCTAAATCAAAACTGCCTCGGAAAAGGGTAATAATATCTTTTAAGATCCTGAATTTATGAATATTTATCATACGAATTCAAACTTTCAATCCTCCCTTAATACAAAACATGTAATCAATTTAATTGGCCTTCCAAGATGTTTATAAAAAAATTAGGGATATTAATAAAATTAAACTTATATAAGTTTTTGCGTTTTGTTAAATGAACAATATGTTCGGAATGAGTATATTTTGAACTATTACGTCATTCGTCCCTCGTGCACATGCCAGAAAGCGTGTTTAGTTCCTATTTTCAAAAATTAACTCGGAACGTCCCTCATTTGGTTAATAGTTGCATGCTACATCCGTCATTAGTTTTAATTTGCGAGCTACATCCCTTGCGAGACCTAAAATGACAATTATGCCCTTTTATATTTCTTTTCCATTTTACTTAATGTTATAATTAATATTTTTTAATTTAAAAATAAAAGAAAAAATAATATGGCCCCATTTCAAGCCCCCACCCCAACAAATCATCGGATGAACACCACTTGTATCTCTCAAACACCATACATCCATCGCCAACTTCCTAATTCAACCCTTCTTCATCAAACATATACCTTATAACACCTTAAAACCCACCACCAGCTTCCTACCTCCTCCTTTTTCGGGTTACATCACCATCGGACACCCTTGTTGCACCCATGTTCATCATCACAAACCGCAACCAACACCCAATTTAAACCATACCTTCAAAATTGGAAAACCCACCACAGTCGGAACCACCTTCGTACAACCTGCACCATTCGAACAAGGTATGATAAGAATGAAAATTCTGATTTGCACCAATTGTGTTTAGATTTTTTGGTTCGATCAGAACCCGCTTCTCCGATCTAAATCTCTATCATCTTCGATTTATAAGTTTACGGTTTAGTTTGGTTTCATTTGCAGGTTCAGGTTTCATTTTTTTAGGTTTGAGTAATGACCGGTGGTGATTGCAGGAGGTGCTAGTAGTCTATGAGACAAAGTGAGAGAGATGACCGATTAAATTCAAAGAAGTAGAAAGGAAATTGGGGAAAGGATCAATCGCAACTTACTTCTCTCTTTTCGATCTTCTAATTTGCTGCAAGTTGAGAACAATTAAAACGAGAGGCGACTTAGGGTTAAGTGGAGATATGAGATGGTGGTGGTGATTATGGTGTTGTTGATGATTCCACCGGTGATGGTGGTGCTGTTGATGATTCCATGTACAGTTCCTTCTTGAGTTCTAGGGTTTGATAGAGGCGATTGGAGGAGGATAAAGATCGACTGGTCCGATTTTGGTTTATCGCATTTGGGTGAAGGTGAAGGTGGGGCTGATGGGGCTTCGTCGGCGTTGGGAGTGGCCGAGAATGGGGGACAAAAGGTAGAGGAATACGTAGGAGGGGGAACCGGGGAGGAGTGGGTTCATGTATGTTTATTTATTGTTTCTTTCTTTTTTTTAATCTAAAAATAATAAACAAATAAGAAGAAAAATAAATAAGAAATAAATAAGGGCAAAATGGTCTTTTTATGTCCAGATGGACGAAACGTGCACGTTTTAAACGAACGAGGGACGGTCCGAGTTAATTTTTGAAAATAGGGACTAAACACGTTTTCTGGCATGTGCACAAGGGACGAATGGTGTAATTTACCATATTTTTTTCTAACAATCTAACAATACCTATAAACATATGTATTAAAATTATAATTAAAAAAAAAAAAAGACAAAACTTCAAAAATGGTCCTTGTGGTTTTCGAAAATATCAAGTTTAGTCCTTAAGTTCAAAAAACCTTACAGATGGTCCCTGTGGTTTCAAAACTTTTAACAAATGGTCCTTTTCGCTAACTCCGTTAACTTTTGACCGTTAAGTGAAGGGCATTTATGTCTTTTCACTATTATAGGGACCATTTTTGAAGTTTTGCCCTTATTTAAATATATATATATATATATATATATATTATTTAATATTAAAGGTCTCTCTCTCTCTCTCTCTCTCTCTCCATTCCAAAAATCAAAAACCCACCATTCCAATTCATGTCTAAGTTCATGTTCGTCATTTCAAAAAATCAACAACTAGTAATCAAGAATCATAGTTCTTCAAGAGAAGAAGTATAACCCAATTTATATCTTTGTGCACTTATGATCAAGTTTGTTGTTTTGGGTTAGAGAAAAAAGGATCCCATTCATGAGCACCCACAGTCTCCTCTACTTATTCTTCTTCTAACAACGCATTATTCCAATTAAGTTTTTCAATAAAACCACCTGCTGGTTGTCGAGGCCAACACAAATAATAACCCTAAATATTACACACTAAAATAGTGTATAGTGGTAAAGGGATCGAATCCACGGAGATTGGTTCAATTTATAACTCTATGAAAAAAAATCTCTTTGTAAAAATACATGTACAATGACAATAAATATAAAATGGGGGGGGGGGGGGGGGGGTTGGTGTTTTGAAACACTTGAAACAAACTATAATTAACTATGATTTAAATAGACAAATGTAACAAAAATAAGAGTTTGATGTAAAATCAATAAGGGAGAGAAGGTTGACTTAAAGTTTCCTCACTTTGACTTTTGATGAACATATCATTATAATCCAATGGTGCAATACTTTGATTTAAATCCTTAATTTGGCTATAGTAATCCAAGGAGTTTGATATTACCTAGACTTTTCTTAATTGTTGAAATGGCTAGAGAAGCTCATAACAATTTCCTTAGTCAAAGTCACTAATTCCAAATAACATGTAATTAGTGAAAGTCAACTAGCATTAAGAACTAAAAAGTCACCAAATCCAAGAGGGGTCAAATGCTTTCACCACCATGTTGGAGGAAATGTTTTTATGATTGTGTGAAGCAAAAACAACACAAAAATCATTTGTTGCTTGCTAATTTGAGGATCCTTTACTTAATCAAGAAATTAGCCAACTAATCACCACAAACACATTTAAACTCATGAGCTAAAACATACAAGTAACGATAAGATGTTAAAACACAAAACATTCCCATAAAGATTCAAGAACGTGTTGATGGATTCTTCAACATTCAACAAAAGTTCAAAGGATTAACCAAAAGTCAACCAAGATTAGCTTAGCCAAGCATGGCTAAACCCAAAGAAACAAAGTTAGAGAAAATTGTACCAAACATTAAGCAAGAATCAAGAGGTAATAAATATAATGTTCTTCAAGGGTTCTTGGCCTTCAAAAGTCTTCAAAACTCCAGAGAGAATCTCTAAAAATCGGATGTCTAAGAGTCTTCAAAAGATGGGCACCAACCTTCCTCAAATATCCTTCCAAATGGATTTCCGAAATTACCCCTGCAGAGCCTTGCGCGACCCGCGTGCTGCTGCGCGGGTGGTGCCTGACATGGGCTTCTTTGAGATTTTGGGCCTCCGAAGCATATCCCACTAGCCCAGATCGAATCCAATCACCTCCTAGCCCATTATCTTCAAGTTTTTCTTCATTTTAAGCCCAATTTGACCTCTCCAAATCCTCCAAAGCTCGTGAACTCGCCCGATTAATAATCTACGTACGCTTGAATATTCCCCCGCATCTTGCAAATTTAAAGTTTATTTCTCTCCAAGCCTTCAAATAATCATCAAGATCACTCCATGCATCATCTCCACTACCCATCAAGCCCAACATCATTTTTGTCTACCAAATCTCATCGCCTCCCATACGCCCCGAACACTCCCGCTCCGCTAGACCCGAAAACCTGCAATTATGCTCACAAGATTCGAAAGTACCCGAAATAGTCATAAAATAACAAAAAGAAAAATATGCATGGAAATTATCTAAATTATGAATGAAATATGATAAAATAAACTATGAAAAGAAGTTAACAAAACTAACTATCAAATCACCCCAAGCTTAAACCTTACTTGTCCTCAAGTAAGACAAGACTAAAATGAACTCGGGATGAACTATCCTAAGAAAATAAAAAGAATTGATAGAACCGTAGAACCTGATCCCCGTTAGTCAACATGGTCAGAATTGATCTTGCTATTACCTCACGAATTTTTCATCCGATGACAATGGAACTATAAACCACACCCAAGACAACTCCTTTAAGTGAGTAAGGAGGGATGAGCAGTCGCAGCCTCAATGGAACATGCATACAATGAAGAATATCTGTAGTAGGGAGAAAGCAGCTGGATGGGCTCGGGTGGAGCTCTTCTTTAAGTGTACACTCTGATCTCACATTTGCCGGTTTCTC
This sequence comes from Lactuca saligna, assembly GCF_052625555.1. Lineage (NCBI taxonomy): Eukaryota > Viridiplantae > Streptophyta > Magnoliopsida > Asterales > Asteraceae > Lactuca > Lactuca saligna. The sequence goes on from NC_136423.1 coordinate 183,007,422, forward strand.
TCATGTGTAACTAGGTTTAATCGCTCGGGCACCGTTGTAGGAATCGATTCACTTGGTGTTGGCCCAAACCTCCCGTAGTATCCGACTCGACAGTCTCCCTAACATCACCAATTTGCGAAAAACAACTCGATCTATATACAATAAAACATACCTAAATAAATGAATATCAAACGCCGGGTGACCAAAATGTTAGAAAATTTAGTTCAATAATTGAACCGGTCACCCTTCTCAGATTTATGCAGCTGGGAATTTGTCTGCACACCATTTATTATTATTATTTTTTTTTAATTTAATTTTTTTAATTTATTTATTTTATTTATTATATATATATATATATATATATATATATATATATATATATATATATATATATATATATATATATATATATTGTTAAATGCTACCATACTTGAAGGTAATGTAATAACAACCCTTTGACTCAACATTTGGTTCCTAAAGTGTGTAAGTGGAACCGAAAGGGTAGTAATATAATCCGAATGGTCTAAGCGAGAAAATGACCATGTGTGGAGCATAAAGATATAATGTAAGCTCCTCTTCCAATTTGTGAATATATATATATATATATATATATATATATATATATATATTCAAAAATAACGAAATTGTCCACATACGGACTAAAAGACTTCTCTAAAATCCTAAGAAAATCGCAAAAAGATATGGTGATGTAAAAAGACTGGATATGGATTCTACTCGGGGACAAGCACTAGTGCTTCATCCTAACGGTTCAAACATGATCAAGTGTGATCCTCTCGGCGGTAGTGACCGCAAGGCTAAGACATCCATTGCTATAGTATATCCTACAGTCATTAGTATTGTATGCATAATTCTTCATGAAAACTACCTGGCCATGATCACTTACCCATTTAAGTTACCAACATCTGATCCCAAGTATGAAATCCCAAACTACAGCTAGTGGTCTCAGTTCGATGGGTGAGATAGCAACAAGATCCTGGACCAATAATGATACAATAACTATGAACCTGTTCCATGGCATCCAAGGAGATGAGAATAAACAGACAACAAAAATGCATGAATGTTAATGCCCTAATCTAAATGTTATGCAAAAATATAAAAGGTGAAAAAGAAGAAAATAAAATCTTTTTGGAATTAAAAAAAATGAATGAAAATTAGCTTAAAACTAAAATGTTATGCAACCTAATTAAAAATGCATGAAAAAATAAAAGGAAAATAAAATGCCCCACCCCAAGCTTAAGAACAAGCATTGTCCTCAATGCTTAAGGTAAGGGCAAAAATGACCTAAATCGGAGGATTGGATGACAGGAGATGTTTGTGGCGGTGGTTTCTTGAAATTATGACCGATAGAACTCCGTTAATCTTGAATTTTCCGGTGAGGTGGGTGCTGGAAGGTTATATGAGAGGAATGGAGTGGGAGGTCAAGATGATTAAATGAAGAAGAAGGGAAGCTGAACATTTTAATCTATGGGTCAAAAAGGGCCAATTTCGGTCAATGTTGGTCAAGAAAAGTCAAAAGGTCAACTCATTAAAACCTTTGGTCAACACCTGGTCAAATAATAGCAAAAAATAACCCAAATTGCCCAGCACAGTGCACGGGTCGCGCAGTGTAGCACGCGGGTCGCGCAGACCTTGCAGTTAAGTCTTGGGCCAATGTCGCTTCATCACACCTGGCCGCGCAACCCACCGGCGCAACAGCACGCGGGTCGCGCAACCCCCTGATCCTGATCTTCATTTTTGCTTCATTTTTCTTCGTTTTTCACCCGTTCTTGCTTTGGAAGGCCCCAAACACCTAGAAACTCTTGATTTCTTCAAAAACAACTCTTTTGAATCCCAAAAATATCTTCCAAACTCATTTATTCAAATTAAAAACACGAAAACACAATGCTTTCCAAAAATGCCCTTCTTTAACGTCTTTGGCGAGACGCCTCCAAACTTCACTTTAACACTTTGGGGCGTCCAAATGGACAACATCTTGGACATTTGAATCAAAAAATTCATTTAATGGCTTCAATCGATGTCCATTAACCTTGTAAATTTTCCCCGTGTCGACATTTTTTAATTTCCGCGCCTCCATTGAGACTCTTTTCTTGTATTTGACTTTCTTTTTATGGGAGAACCATACCTGACTCAGACCTTTGATAATAGCAATCATCCAACCATATTCTTTCTTGTACTTGTTTAGTAAGGTGACCAACTCTTCCCTCTTTGACATGGTGGTTGAGTAGGTGACCGGTTGGGCGTCTTCTTTCTCGGAATAGGTATCCTTTGAAGGGTCTGGCAGATTTATCGTTTCCGGACCTTGTGGTTGTTCTACCACTAGAGTTAGTTTCTCATTCGTAGTGGGTGGCTCAATCTCTCTTCCGTTAACCCTTATTACTTCGTTTATAGTTTCATTGACAACATTCTCAATTTCTTCTTCCTCTTTGACAACTTCTTCCACTTCTACTTCTTCTTCCTCTTCTTCATATAACACTCTTGAGCCATCAAAAGTTTTCTCATCTTTCAAAGGAATGCAACATGCGTTATGACATGGGCTCTCTTCAGATGGTAATTTGTGTTGAGCTTCCACTGTACTCAATGATTGAGCAATTTGTGTTATTTGTTGCTCTAAGCTTTTGAGGCTAGCTTGAGTTGTTTCTTGGAAATTTTGGGTAGAAGTGACAATGCTTTTCACAATGTCCTCTAAGGACATGCTTGGCGTTTCAGTTTGTTGAGGAGGGTAAGGATAGGGTGCTAGGAACAGTGGAGTTGGTTGGTATTGGTTATTTCCCCATGTTTGGTATGGATTTTGGTAATGGTTATTTTCCCAAACTTGGTTGTTGTCCCACCATTGATCATGTTGAGGCTTATCATAACTCCATTGGTTTGACCGGTAGTAGCTTCCCTTATCTTGAAATTCTTCCTATTCTCCTTGTAAATATGGACACGTGTCGGAATGATGTCCATTTTGGGCACAAAAATCGCAAAGAAGAGGTGTGGACTGCACACTTTGGTCACTTTCAATCATCATAACTAACTGAGCTAGCTCAGAAAGTTGGTCTTCAGTGCAAGGAGTGTTCATTTCCAAATCATACTTTTTTTTAATTTCCGGGTTTTAAATTAGAGTACCTGCACAATGAGATGTAGGCGTAGAGAAACAAACTGATTAAATCAAAACCAATCCCCGGCAACGGCGCCAAAAATTTGGTGGTTGTCGAGGCCAACACAAATAATAACCCTAAATATTACACACTAAAATAGTGTATAGTGGTAAAGGGATCGAATCCACGGAGATTGGTTCAATTTATAACTCTATGAAAAAAAATCTCTTTGTAAAAATACATGTACAATGACAATAAATATAAAATGGGGGGGGGGGGGGGGGGGTTGGTGTTTTGAAACACTTGAAACAAACTATAATTAACTATGATTTAAATAGACAAATGCAACAAAAATAAGAGTTTGATGTAAAATCAATAAGGGAGAGAAGGTTGACTTAAAGTTTTCTCACTTTGACTTTTGATGAACATATCATTATAATCCAATGGTGCAATACTTTGATTTAAATCCTTAATTTGGCTATAGTAATCCAAGGAGTTTGATATTACCTAGACTTTTCTTAATTGTTGAAATGGCTAGAGAAGCTCATAACAATTTCCTTAGTCAAAGTCACTAATTCCAAATAACATGTAATTAGTGAAAGTCAACTAGCATTAAGAACTAAAAAGTCACCAAATCCAAGAGGGGTCAAATGCTTTCACCACCATGTTGGAGGAAATGTTTTTATGATTGTGTGAAGCAAAAACAACACAAAAATCATTTGTTGCTTGCTAATTTGAGGATCCTTTACTTAATCAAGAAATTAGCCAACTAATCACCACAAACACATTTAAACTCATGAGCTAAAACATACAAGTAACGATAAGATGTTAAAACACAAAACATTCCCATAAAGATTCAAGAACATGTTGATGGATTCTTCAACATTCAACAAAAGTTCAAAGGATTAACCAAAAGTCAACCAAGATTAGCTTAGCCAAGCATGGCTAAACCCAAAGAAACAAAGTTAGAGAAAATTGTACCAAACATTAAGCAAGAATCAAGAGGTAAAAATATAATGTTCTTCAAGGGTTCTTGGCCTTCAAAAGTCTTCAAAACTCCAGAGAGAATCTCTAAAATTCGGATGTCTAAGAGTCTTCAAAAGATGGGCACCAACCTTCCTCAAATATCCTTCCAAATGGATTTCCGAAATTACCCTTGCAGAGCCTTGCGCGACCCGCGTGCTGCTGCGCGGGTGGTGCCTGACATGGGCTTCTTTGAGATTTTGGGCCTCCGAAGCATATCCCACTAGCCCAGATCGAATCCAATCACCTCCTAGCCCATTTTCTTCATTTTAAGCCCAATTTGACCTCTCCAAATCCTCCAAAGCTCGTGAACTCGCCCGATTAATAATCTACGTACGCTTGAATATTCCCCCGCATCTTGCAAATTTAAAGTTTATTTCTCTCCAAGCCTTCAAATAATCATCAAGATCACTCCATGCATCATCTCCACTACCCATCAAGCCCAACATCATTTTTGTCTACCAAATCTCATCGCCTCCCATACGCCCCGAACACTCTCGCTCCGCTAGACCCGAAAACCTGCAATTATGCTCACAAGATTCGAAAGTACCCGAAATAGTCATAAAATAACAAAAAGAAAAATATGCATGGAAATTATCTAAATTATGAATGAAATATGCTAAAATAAACTATAAAAAAAAGAAGTAAACAAAACTAACTATCACCACCATTTCCATAGTCTAAAAGCTTCCCGAAGTTCGAATTATTGCATTGATCGATTAAAAGACTTCGAATTGATTTTGGGTTACCTGGATGTAGAGCTCCGGCTAAACAGAACAGCCATTTCTGGTCAAGTTTCATCATTCGGTTTTGCCAAGTGAAAACATCATAATCTTTTGATGGATGGAAGTAAGTAGGGTATAGAATGGGGAAATCGTCTGAATTAAATGGAATTGATTATATGAGAATAACTTACATGATCCTGGAAGTTGGTAAGAATAATAACTTGTTTCCCCAATCAGTGTCTTTGTTGCTTAATCCCCTGAAATCCCAAAGTGATTCTTCCTCCGACGAGAAAATGATCTTTTCCGTTCATCACTTTCTATTCATCTTTATTCTGCAACCAATCAACAAGATCAAGAAACACAACGTATGTTATACCGCAAAATATATCTCGAAACTTGGTTGGCTACCTTTATGGTGGTTGAATCAACTCACAAACCCATCTCTAAATCGGCTTCTACCTCTTCTATTTTGCATCAACCATGTCTATATTTTATGGTTCTAATTCCCCTCTCTCTCTCTCTCTTGATTCTCTTTTTCACTCGGTAACCTACACTGGCGGTGAATTATCGATTGAAAATGATGTTTGAAGGAAAAGGGTGGTTAAGAGCATAAGTTACATCTATTGCACAATTCCATCATCGAAACTAGGTTGGCTTACATGGTTTCATCATAAGGGGATCTACAAAGTTTCTTATGTATGAGTTTATAATCAAATCATCTGGATAAACTGTAAGGTGCCATTAAACAATCTTGAACCACTTAATGATGAAGATTAGTTACCACCACCCATATTGATCGTCGATGAAGACCACTAACGCAAAACTGAAACTGTCCCTATAATAGTGAAAATACATAAATGTCCTTCACTTAACGGTCAAAAGATAACGGAGTTAGCGAAAATGATCATTTGGTACAAGTTTTGAAACCACAGGGACCATCTGTGAGGTTTTTTGAACTTAGGGACTAAACTTGATATTTTCAGAAACCACATGGACCATTTTTGAAGTTCTATCTTAAAAAAACTATTGTTACCGGTTGGTTTGTTTTCACGGATTGTTGAGATGTTAGAATATCTTTATGATGTGCTTATAAAAATGTGATGGTTTCTAATATGATTTTTTTAATTCAACTCTTTTATAGTTTATGATTGAGTCAAAGTCTGACTATATCTATATCTGACTGAAACCATGTTGTTTAATTATGCGTCTGATAGGTTGTGTTGACTATTAAAAATGAATATTTTACCTTTGTGCTCTATTTATTTAGTGGTATGAAAAAAAAACTAAAAAAAAAAAATTCAAATTTAGCCAAATACACTAAATACTTTATGGAAAATTGCCAAAAAAAAAACCAAAATTGCAATTTTATCCGTCAAAATCAAAGATGGAAAGAAGCCACCTGCAATTTTCCTACCCTATTTGCGAATGTACAAGTGTTTGAAGCACGGTTGTGCTTTAGGCACTTGTACATTCGCAGGTGGTTTGTTTGTTTTTTTTTTTTTTAATTTCGTTGTATATATAGGACATTTTGCACCCTAAAATCGCAAATGGACTATGTCCATCTGCGGTTTCCTCTGATTACCATCTGCGATTTTAGTTGTTTTTTTTTTTTACTATGAAATTGATAGGGTTTGACTACGAAATTGATATGGTTCGACTACGAAACAACCTTATTAAATATAAACCTTTTCAAGAAATTTTCATTTTTGTTATTATTTTTTTGGAAAATTTGTTGAAACCCTCTCTAAAAAATGTATGAATATTTGGTTTGCGTTGTAACTGGTGGGAGGTGGAAAGTTTCTGAAGCAAATTGAAACGACCCAAAAACACGACCCAAAAATTTTCGTTTTTCAATATAATCAAAACCATAATATAAGTATCATAACATAAAACATACGCGATGTATCCCCAAAACATAATAAAACATTGTGTGGAAAACTGTATCATACAACATCAATCCAAAACATCAAAAGACATCCCCAGGATAAAAGCTATGTTGTGGTGTGTGCGATGCTGTCACCCCGAGCTCTTCCCTTTGCTTGCGGAAGTACCTGAAACCAAACTGAAACTGTAAGCACGAAGCTTAGTGAGCTCTCCCAAACTACCACATACCATACAATAACATATAAACACATATTGGGCCTTGCCCACTGCATCGGACCGAAGCCCGGAAACTGCATCGAACCGAAGTCCGGAACTGACTGGGACCTTGTCCCCTGCATCGGACCGAAGTCCGGAACTAACTGCATCGGACCGAAGTCCGGAACTGACTGGGACCTTGTCCCCTGCATCGGACCGAAGTCCGGAACTAACTGCATCGGACCGAAGTCCGGAACTGACTGACTGAACATGGCATAGCAATACACATCAACTAGCATAACACATATACGACATGCTACATCGGGCCGTGGCCCGGAACACATAATACTTAACACATAAAACATAGCACACAAATCCTGTTCGAGCCACGAAGGCATCGAACATACTAACTACTGCATCGGACCTAAATCCGGAAACTACTGCTAACTGAACGGGCCGACATTGTGGCCTTAGACCCGTTCCTACTGGAAGGAAACTCACCTCGTAAGCTGGCTGCTGAGTGTGTGGCTCAGAAAGCTAACGGCGGCTGCTCCTGAACCTCCTCGGCTACAAGTCCATAAACACACTCAATCAAATACTAAACACTGCGCTTGGGGTAAAATGACTCTTTTAACCTCGGTCAAAGTCAATTCTCTTTTGGGCTGACTCGCCGAGTTGGGCCACCCAACTCGCCAAGTCCCACTCTCACTTTTCACTCTTACTCACTGCTACTCGTCGAGTCTGGCATCGACTCGACGAGTACCCTCTTGATCCAAGAACTCAGACAATCTTCATCCGATTCGCCGAGTCGGATGAACAGACTCGACGAGTTATTCTTGATCCCAAGAAGATTGCCTTGGACTCGCCGAGTTGATGAACAACTCGCCGAGTCCCTCCATCACTGAGTTCACCCTCAACTCGCTGAGTCCACTCTCTAACTCACCTCGTCCACTCGACACTGATAAAACTGAAGGACTTCGGGACTCGCGACCCAACTCGTTGAGTCGTTCTTCCGACTCGCCGAGTTGCCGCCATGCAACTGATTTTTACTCGATTTTGTTTGAATCCAATGCATACAATTGATAGATCTGAGTCCAATAAGCTGTTTTACCACGTAAAGTTTCCAACTTTACGTGTACAACCTCATGAATAAGGGAAATAAGGCTAAAAGATGCATAAAATGGGTAGATCTATGGTTATCATGCAATATAACTCCAAAAAGACAGTAGATCTGGGCTCTACAACACCCCAACATTCAGATCCATAGATATTCCGACTTAATAAGACGTTCATGCAAGTGTAAGGCTTGGAACAAGCATCAACTAGCTCTTAGGAGAGCTCTAATGGAAGTTTAAAGCATATAACAAGATGGAACTCCGAAAATACCTCAATTAACCCTGATTTGGCCTTGGATCTTTGCACTACAACACTTCTCCTTGCTTCTTCCTTCTTCTCCTTCTTCACACCTTCACAAAATGGCACCAAAACACATATAAGCTCTTCAAGGGAGGTTTAGGGTTCTAACACTGCGTTCTCAGGGTGAGGGAGGCGAGAATGGGGGCTATAAGGTGGTTTAAATAGTGGGCAACCCGGGGAATTTAGGGTTTCACCCAGACAGATGGACTCGCCGAGTCCCCGGCTCACGCGTGCCCTCAGGCGCGACCCTACTCGGCGAGTCAGGCTAGAACTCGCCGAGTCCCTCTTGAAAAACTCACTATAATTACCAATAAATCAACATACCGGGAACGGGTCGTTACACAAATCTTGAATACGTATGTCCACAGGGAGGTATTTCTGGATTTACTTTGATATTTTCTGAGTATATTACTTACAGTGAGTCTATATCTTTGGTGAGAAAGAAAACCGGTTTGTTAGACATATATAAAATTAGTCTTCGTTTCCATCATCCTGAATTTAATCATTACATAGCCATGGTTGAAGACATGGATGTTAGAATGTTTATTAATGTAATCAAATCGATTGGAGGAAGGGTTGTGAAAGTGTTTGTGGTGGTTGATGAAGGTGATGCGGTTACGGAGGGAGGTCAGAGTGGAAATGAGTCGGTTGGTAATTTATGCAGCGATAATGTAACAACCAAAAATTTTCAACCAAAATTTCACTTTTAATTTCAAAAAAACAAATGTCATAACATTAATTATCAAAATCAATCAATAAGTTTTTCAAAACAATTTATTCATCCAGGACCACCATTCTATCTCTATGCAGGTGTACAATCGTGTCGGAGCCTTCCCGCGATCCTCGGAAGTACCTGAAACACATAACACATAACACGGTAAGCATAAGTGCTTAGTGAGCTCCCCAAAATACCACATACACATACTAGCCACCTTAAGCTACAAGACCTTCCGATCATTGTGTCTCAGTTGGATCTTCCGATCCCATAATCTTGGTAGACCTTTCGGTCCTACCATACTGACCTTCCGGTCCTACCATACTGACCTTCCGGTCCTAACCCTGTTGACCTTCCGGTCCAATCCTGCTTGACCTTTCGGTCCAACTCATACATCATATACATATCATATCAAATCATATAACTCATACAAGCACATAATACCTTCCGGTCACACATAGTTACCATTCTAGGTAAAGTATAGTGAGAAGACTCACCTCGTAACTAGAAGATAGCAGACAAGCTCTCAGAATCCTAAACTAGCCTCAGCCTATCATAATAGACAAACATCTTAATCATTGTCCATCCTTTTATCCTTTTTACTCCTAAAGCCCTTTTTCTCTTTTTGTCTCTTGGAATTGGGTAAAAGACCATTTTACCCCTCCATGGTCTCATATGCCCCTTATTAACCCATCTCATAAGCTAACCGAAGTCTACTTAATATCTGTCCAGGCCGACCTGACTCGCCGAGTGCACTCCTGTGACTTGACGAGTCCAGTCGCATTTCTTCGAGTTCCGTCTTAGAGTCCACTTAGCCCGTCGAGTTGCCCCTCGACTCAACGAGTTCATACTGGGTCAAAGATATCGGGACAAACCCGCTACGACTCATCGAGTCATCCAACAGACTCAGCGAGTTCATCCCATTGAATCCTCATTCTGCCATTTAAGGTCAGATCCTTAGCTCTAACTTATAGATCCAACCTCCTAACATCCAATAATCACGTAAAGGTTCGATCTTTACGTCCATGCATCGCCCATCTAGCTTTATTTGTCAAAATAACCCTCAAAATGGTGTTTTAGGCTCAATACTCTTATGTGACTGCATAAAGCTTGAATTATAGGACTCTTTGGACCTCTTAGGGTCTAGATTTGTAGTGTAAGCCTCAAGGGGACCTCTTATACTTAATATCTTCAACTAAAAGAGGGTAAAAAACCCTATTTTCATGAGATTTACTAATCATACGAAAATAGGTACAAATTCATACTTTCAACTGATGGGTTTTGGGCATTCTAACACTTCCTAAGTGTACATGCAACCCTAATAACTTTGAATCTATGTTTTCTCTATATACATGCAAATTTCTTTTTCAAGATTATTTCCTAACTAGCATTATTTATATGCATCTATACAAGCATAAACATACATCTAACTACTCTTGAGTGTGTATCATACAGTGAAGTATAAGTGTACAGTGGAACATCTGAGTCGTGAAGTATAAGCGTACAGTGGAACATCTGAGTCGTGAAGTATAAGCGTACAGTGGAACATCTGAGTCGTGAAGTATAAGCGTACAGTGGAACATCTGAGTCGTGAAATATAAGCGTACAGTGGAACATCCGAGTTGTGAAGTATAGGTGTACAGTGGATCATCCGAGATGTGAAGTATAAACGTACAGGGTGGGATAATCGAATCGTGAAGTATAAGTGTATCACGAAGCAGAGACGACAATAAGTGAAGTAAGAACGTCTATCAAGTATAAGAGGCTACAAGTATAAGCGATATAGAGACAAAATCCGGTATAAGCGTATCGCTAAGTGAAAGCGTTATCGAGTAGGAATTTAAAATAAGTAAAAGTGAAGCAGCAGTAACAAGCAAGTAAATGTATACGTCGTGAAAGTAAATTTTGATGAAAAACCTTTATACTCGGGAAAATCACAATTTGTATTCTTTTGTAAAAACATGTTTGAAAGCCTTTGGAAATCCTTCATAAACTAGTTTAGAATGAATTTAGATAAAACAGTACAAGTAAAAGTTTTGAAACAAATGAAAACCTTTTTGAAAACCATTATAGTGTCCTACTCGGTAAAACAGTGTACAGTGTCGTAAAATCTTGTGCATGCGGGTTATTAATCACATGTGATTGACATGATAACTGGCATGTTTAACTTGTATCCCCCCCTATAAAACATTTAAAAACATTAAAAAGGTTCATTCAGGGGTATGAACTCACCTGGTATAAGTAGGTCCGACGAAGGTGTCGTTTGGGCGTTCGGTGTCCCGCAAGGACTTGAACACACACAATGACCTATTTAACATATGATAACATATGTTTACATGTAATTAGCACATTCAATACTACTTAAACAAATATACGCGCTCACAGGAGCGGAAAACACTTTGGCTAAGTGTTTGGGTGTCCCGGGTAGCGTTTAAGGGTGTGAATGGCTAAGGAATGGAGTTTGCTATCCAAGAATACCCCCTTAATACATAGTTTACGGCCCAGGGACTTCTCACCATGAGTTTACGGCCGTAAACTCATGGTGATGGGTTCTAGGGTGTTTTTAAGGCTTCTACTTGTTCATTGAATTATTCTAAGTATTTTTCATAAAAGGCATGAATGGGTTTGAGGCTTCTAAGGGCTCTATATGGGAGTTTACGGCCTAGGGACACTCCTAAGGGAGTTTGCGGCCGTAAAATCTCACCTTTAGAGTTTTGGGAAGTTTCAAGCCCCTAATGCCTTTCTAGTGATTTCTAATGAAGTGTGATGCTATTTTGGAGGATTAAATCTATCATTTGAATGAGTTTTGGGGAGTTTACGGCCTAGACAATTTCTTGGGCTGTAAACTCCTTTTATTCCCTCTATTTCTTGTGTTTAAACCCTTAAATCCTTCCTAGCATTTTATAAAAATAGTCTAAGGTCATTTGGGGGACAAAAACCAACATTTTGGCTTGATTTGGGGAGTTTACGGCCTTAGTATAGACTTGGGCCATAAACTCATTTTTATCCTTCATTTTGATGTGTTTAAGTGCTCTAAACTCAAAGGAATAAGCTCTTAATTTATGTATTAAGCCCTAGTGTGGTTTGGGAGTGTTTTGGGGGCATTTAGACAATGTTTTGAGGGGTTTACGGCCTAAGCATGTGCTTGGGCCGTAAACTCACATTTATGCCCCAATTCATTGAGTTTTGATATTTAAACACTCCTAGGCTAGATCCCTATTTAGTTTCCAAGCTTAAGGGCAAGTTTAAAGGCATGTTTGGCACCATTTTAGGGGTTTACGGCCCTAGAGTGTTCCTGGGCCGTAAACTCCTTATTCCATGCCTTCTTGGATGGTTTTTGGGCTATAATTACAACTAGTAATGTTTAGAACAAACTAGGGTAAGCGGATTTACAATTTGGAAGCGTTTGGTTGCGGTTTCGGGGCGAAAACGGGTCTAGAGAGAGAGTATAGAGAGAGAGTGTAAAAAGTCTCCAATAGACTCTACTCACTCTTATATAGGGTTTTGAGTCGGGGCTCAGTGGGATTTTACCCGATACTGCCGTTAAACGGGGCTTTTGGTCGCACCCGATTTAATGATCGTAATAATAAAACTTGACATTTTCCAAATAAATGGAAATGTGTGTCCTGTGTTTTTATTTCCTTTTATCACGACTTAACGGCATGCTTATTGCAACCAAATGGAATGTTTACTAAGTTGACGCCCTCTAAGTAACGGAACTTTTATACAGTGGAATATTTCGTTAATGGTAACGGGGAAATGTAATGAAACAACTTGGGTTGTCACATATGTGCACATACAAACCCTAATGATTGGATCTAGGTTTCTCTAATTAAACATGCATTGAATCCAAGACTTCTAATGGCTAATTAGGTATAAGAACAATACAAAACCAGAGTTAGAAGCTTACCTTGAAACACTTGTTTGATCTTCTTGTTCTCAGAGCTTTAGAGTCACAATTGTCACTCCTCTAATGGCTTACAAACACCAACTAGCAAAGAGAATGATTTGGAAGAGAGGAGAGAGGAGGAAATCGGCCAGGGTTTCCTTGCTGTAGAAGAGGTGCCGATTTCCCTATCCCAAGGGGTCTATTTATACTTGTAAGGCTCCTAAGGTTTCACCCTTAAACCCTAATTGGATAACTTAAACTCTAAGCAATCCTAATCCTTTCCTTAGATAGGCCTTGGATGAATTTGAGGCTTATCCTAGCCCTATAAATCGTCCAACCCTCATCCCTTAAGGATTTACAGCCCAAAGTGTAACTATCAAACAATTGACAATTTATACCCTCTTATTTAATTAACCTCTTTAAGTCACCAAATTAATACTAATTAATCTATGACTTATATTAATCAAATAACAATATTATTATTCCTTATATTATTCTCATAATATATTAATAATATATATTCTCTCATAATAAATCATCTTGTCAAGTTGCTATGGTGAAGGCAACCCAAAAGGACCATACACAATCGGGTCCATTACTTGCCTAATATAGTTGCAGCCTTAGACACTATTCCAACAAATACACATCCGGTGAGATCCATCATTCTTCTTGACAAAAAGAATCAGTGCTCCTCATGGTGAGCTACTTGGCCTGATAAAACCCTTCCCCAACAATTCCTGAAGTTGTGAGGATAACTCCTGCATCTCTGGCGGCGCAAGACGATAAGGTTCCTTGGAAATAGGTGTCGCTCCCAGAATTAAATCAACACGGAACTCCACCTGCCTCTCGGGAGGAACTCCCGGTAACTCCTCGGGGAACACATCTGGAAACTCGCTCACTATCGGAACGTCAGAGACAGAACTCGGTCGCTCAGCGGCAACACAAGTATGATTTGGTTGATTTGCCTGATCAAAACTAGCAACCTCTCTAAAAATATCACTACCGTATGATTCAAGAATAAGTACAACTGGTGAACATGATTACGTTAAGGCACATATAGAACGTTAGATGTTACACCTGAAAATTTTATAGATGTAACATCCAAAAATCCTACTCTTTAGGCCTCAATGTGAATACATAGATTTATGTCAAACAATATTCTTATAAAAGACCTACCTCTATCAATAACAACTAGTATGATGGGCCTGCTAAGAATATCAATAAGACAGTAAAGATGAGTAGAACACATAAATTACCATATCATAGTTCAATTGTTCCAAATTTTCATCAAATTTTTAGAAAGAAATCTAACGAAAATATGAAGCTAATGGAATTTGTATGTTATAAAATCAATGTACATACGAAAAATCACTTAACACTTAAGTGTACATGCAATCTAATTGAAACATCCAAAAATATGGTCCCAAAAATTTTGTTTTCATAATATGTAAAATAGTATTTTTCCAATTGATGGGTTTTGTACATAAGAACATTCCTAAGTGCGCATACAAACCCTAATGCTTGGATCTAGGTTTCTCTATTAAACATGCTTTGAATCCAAGGCTTCTAATGACTTATTAGGTGTAAGAACAACACAAAAACAGATCTAGAAACATACCTTTGATTCTCTTGTTTGATCTTGTTGTCTTGGAGCTCTAGAGTCACAATTGTCACTCCTCTAATGGCTTACAAACACCAACTAGCAAAGAGGATGATTTGAGAGAGAGGAGAGGGGATGGAATTCGACCAGAGTATCCTTACTTTAGAAGATATATCGAATTCCTTCAGCCATAGGGCCTATTTATACTTGTAGACTCCTTAAGGGTTACAACTTAAACCCTAGTTGGATAACTTAGACTTTAAGTTAATCCATATCCTTACCTTAGATATCCTTTGGACGATTTTGGCTTATCCAAGCCCTAGAAATCGTCCACCCTATTTCCCATAAGGATTTACAGTCTAAAGTGTAACTATCAAACAATTGACAGTTTATACCCTCTTATTTAATTAATCTCCTTAAGTCACCAAATTAATACTAATTAATCTATGACTTATATTAATCAAATAACTATATTATTATTCCTTATATTATTCTCATAATATATTAATAATATCTATTCTCTCATAATAAATCATCCTACCAAGTTGCTATCGTGAAGGCAACCCAAAAGGACCATGCACAATCGGGTCAAATACTTGCCTAATATAGTTGCAGCCTTAGACACTATTCCAACAGTCTCCCACTTGGATAAGTCTAGTAACTATATGCGCAGGTACACTCTGATTCGCAATCGTAGCTCTCAAAGACGCTGTCAAACTCTGATCTAATCAATCTTATCCTTTAGATAAGGGATCGTACAGTCCTCTGTTAGATATCATGCTAACAATACTATGGAATAGTTAGTCTAGCATTTGGTTTCTCGATTTCCGATTTATTTGACATAGAACTTAATCGAACACATCAATTCAGTTCTGACCGGGCCGCCCGACACACAAGTCAAATCAAATCATCGAGCGGCCGAGATATCACTTTTTCCTTCAAGGATAAAAGTTACAAATAAATTTCGACTTATATGCATTTACTTATTCATTAACCAACTACACACAACAATGCGTTTTATAACATCGAGTTACCAATGCGTTTTTCACATTATCAATGTACAATCAATTAACCAACGACAAACCATATATCTAGGTTTTAAGACTATATGATATTATCGTCTTGTGATCACCCATTTACTATCACATTCCATAAGGTGATTCCATCAAGTGCGGGTTTGTTCCAATGCTCAAACCTAGTTCATAAGCACTCATGAACATTGCAACAATCTTTTGCTATGTCTAACACCATTTAGACACTCTACATACCTATTCATGACAATCTTCATTCATATCTACTTCCGACATATGAACGATTGTGGACTATTTGAACAATTCGATTATTCTTAATAAACTCAATTATTCTGGAAGTCAAAACATGCAAAGTGAAACAATAGTTAAACAATTAACATAAGACAGTAACATTACTTATAAATAAAACTCCTTTGTTTAATCATCAAATGTTAATTACATTTATCTATTACACGTTTCTAATACTATCTAATCTATGCTAATATCATCCTTCAGCCCAATACTCCTAGCATGCTGCAAATGCTTAACCCTACTTAGTCCCTTCGTAAGCGGATCTGCTGGGTTATCTTCCGATGATATTCTCTTCACTACGAGTTGTCCTTCTCCTACATGATGTCTAATAAAGTGATATTTTCTATCGATATGTCGTGATCTACCATGATCTCTCGGTTCCTTGGTCAAGGCAACCGCTCCCTCATTATCACAGAAAATCTCCATAAGCTCCTTTATGGCAGGTACAACTCCAAGATCACCAATGAAGTTCTTTAGCCATATTGCCTCCTTCGACGCTTCGCTCGTTGCGATGTACTCTGATTCGCACGTTGAATCAGCTATGGTTTCCTGCGTGGAACTCTTCCAAGTTACTGCTCCTCCATTCAGGGTAAAGACCCAGCCCGACTGCGAACGGTAGTTGTCCCTGTCGGTCTGAAAACTGGCGTCACTATACCATCGCACCTTCAAGTCATCACTCCCTCCAAGGACTAAGAACCATTCCTTCGTCCTCCCAAGGTACTTAAGGATATTCTTCACCACAACCCAGTGGGCTCTGCCTAGATTCCCTTGATATCTACTAACCATGCTCAAAGCAAAGGCTACATCAGGGCGAGTACAAGTCATAACGTACATGATTGAGCCTACTGTGGAAGCGTATGGAACTCGGTTCATTTCAGCTATCTCAGCTTCGGTACTCGAACTTTGAGTCTTACTCAACTTGGCATTGCTTTGTATCGGTAATCCTCCCTTCTTCGAGTTTTCCATACTAAAACGTTTTAGTACCTTCTTTAAGTAAGTGTTCTGACTAAGTCCTATTAGCCTCTTACTTATTTCTCTTACTATCCTTATTCCCAAAATATAGGAAGCCTCACCGAGGTCCTTCATAGCGAAACACTTCCCGAGCCAGGACTTAACTTCCTGCAGAGTCGGGACGTCGTTTCCTATGAGTAATATCTCATCGACATATAGAATGAGAAAGCTTACTACACTCCCACTAGCTTTGGCATATACACACGATTCATCTTCGTTTCGTACAAATCCAAACTCTTTGACTTTCTCATCGAAGCAAAGATTCCATCTGCGAGATGCTTGCTTTAGTCCATAAATGGACTTCTCAAGGTTACACACTCTATTCGGATGCTTCGGATCCACAAACCCCTCTGGCTGAGCCATGTAAACATCCTCAGCCAACTTTCCATTAAGGAAAGCGGTCTTGACATCCATTTGCCAAATCTCATAATCATGAAATGCGGCAATAGCTAGCATCGCTCTAATAGATTTTATCTTCGCAACTGGTGAGAAGGTCTCTTCATAGTCAACTTCGGGAGTTTGAGTAAAGCCCTTTGCAACTAATCGCGCTTTATACGTGTGTACCTTTCCATCCACGTCGGTCTTCTTCTTGAAGATCCATTTGCACCCAACGGTCTTACGTCTGGGCACATTATCAACCAAATTCCAAACTTGGTTATCATACATGGATTGGATCTCGCTATCCATTGCCTTTTTCCATTTTGCAGACTCCGAGCCTGCCATGGCTTCCTTATAGCTATTAGGTTCATCAAGATTTATTAGTGTACTATCACTAATATACGTGTCCCCTTCAGTAGTAATATGAAAACCATATAACTGGGGTTGAAACCTAACTCTTTCGGAACGTCTAAGAGGTAATGATATGTCAATCAGTTCAACCGGAGTTTCCTCCTCGGGCTGAGCGCCAGCGGTTGAGGTTCCTTCATCTATCGACTCTTGAATCTCTTCAAGATCGATTTGCATCCCACTGTCTCCTTGGCCTATGAGTTCTCGCTCTCGGAAAACTCCTCTCCTCGCAATAAAGACAACATTGTCCTTCGGTCTATAGAAGAGATATCCAAAGGATTTATGCGGGTAGCTGATGAAAATACATCGCTCACTACGAGGTTCGAGCTTGTCGTGAGTATCTCGTCTTACGAAAGCCTCGCAACCCCAAACCTTGATATGTGCTAACGAAGGAGCTTTCCCCATCT
Source organism: Lactuca saligna (assembly GCF_052625555.1). Taxonomy (NCBI): domain Eukaryota; kingdom Viridiplantae; phylum Streptophyta; class Magnoliopsida; order Asterales; family Asteraceae; genus Lactuca; species Lactuca saligna. The sequence continues at coordinate 183,025,475 of NC_136423.1, forward strand.
ACATCTCGTGAGGTGTTTTGGCAATCTTCTTAGTAGGGACTCGGTTAAGGACATGGGCGGCTGTCTCTAAGGCATACCCCCAAAAGGAGATAAATACTGAAGCACGACTCATCATATAGCGAACCATGTCCAACAAGGTTTGATTACGCCTTTCTGCCACACCATTCAATTGTGGTGTCCTAGGTGGCGTCAATTGTGAAACTATTCCACACTCTTGAGATAATCGTGGAATTCAAGACTTAGGTACTCTCCTCCTCGATCGGATCAAAGCATCTTGATCTTCCTGCCCAATTGATTCTCCACTTCATTCTTGAACTCTTTGAACTTTTCAAAAGTCTGACTTTTGCTTGATTAAGTAGATATACCCATATCTACTATAGTCATCAGTAAAAGTCACGTAGAAGCAGTTACCATCCTTCGTTGTAGATCTAAACGGTCCATACACATCGGTATGTATGAGGTCCACTAGACCCTCACCCCTTTCGTACGTACCAGCGAAGGGTGACTTAGTCATCTTTCTAAGTAAACAAGACTCGCATGTGTCATCTTCCCTAATGTCGAATGACTCCAACACTCCATCCTTTTGGAGTTGGGCTATGCGTTTCTTGTTGACATGTCCAAGACGACAATGCCATAAGGATGCCTTATCCATGCTATTGGAAGAATCCAAGTACAAAACATCATTTCCTAAGTTATCAACAATCATAGCAGTTTCATAAATTCCATTACATGGTATAGCTTCAAAGTAAAAGACGCCATTTAGATAAACTAAAATAAAACCATTCTCATTATTAAAAGAAAATCTAAAACCTTGTCTAAACAAACCATGAAAAGAAATGATGTTTCTAGCCATTTCTGGCGAATAGCAACAATTGTTCAAATCTAAAGATAAACTATTCCTAAGCACTAAAGAATACACTCCAATCTTGGTCACAGCCGACGATCTTCTATTCCCCATGATTAGATTTATTCTTCCATGCTCCACGTCTCTACTTCTTCTTAGTCCCTGCACATTAGAACAAATGTGGTAACCACAACCGGTATCAAGAACCCAAGAAATATCATGAGATGAATCGTTAGATTTAATTGTGTATATACCTGCGAAAGACGGCTTGATCTTTCCTTCCTTGATGGCTTGCAGGTACTCTGGGCAGCTTCTCTTCCAATGTCCTATCTTGTGGCAGTGGTGGCACTCTGCCTCCTTTAGGTTAGGGCAGGGTTTAGCAGGATCAACTTTGGTCCCACTAGAAGAGGCACCATCTCGGGCTTTAACCTTGCGATAGTTCTTAGACGAAGCCTTCCTCTTCTTTCCCTTTCCTTGTCCAATTGCCAAAACAGGAGCAGCGGGTGGATTGGGAGTTGGTGCAACAGACTTGTCCTTGAAGTTACTCTCAGCGACCCTCAAGAGACCTTGGAGTTTTCTTAGGGTGACCTCTTCTTTGTTCATGTGATAGGTCATCCTAAATTGATTGTAGCTCGGAGGCAAATAGTGAAGCACCATGTTGATTGCCAAGTCTTCCCCAAAGTCAAAATTTAACTTGCGAAGGTGGTCGACATACCTTTGCATCTTTTGCAAGTGCACGGTAAGAGATTCTCCATGACCCATCTTAGCGGAAATCATGTTCGTGAAAATCTCATAACGCTATTGTCTCGCGTTTTGATGGTATCTCTCCAATAAGTCTTGGTGCATTTCGTACGGATACATGTCCTCATAGGACTTTTGGAATTCGGAGTTCATAGTCGCGATCATGATGCAATGTACTTTCGTTGCATCACGCTCGTGAGTTTCGAAAGCGGTGATTTCGATGGGAGTAGCAATTTCGGGGTTGATTTTTGCGAGCTTCTCATCGAGGAAATACTCCTTATCCTCATAGCGAGCAATCGTGCGAATGTATCTTATCCATTCGCTAAAGTTCGTTCCATCAAAGGTGACCTTTTGACAAAGGCTGATCAAAGTGAAAGAACTCGCAACAGCATTGTTGGCGTTCGACATTTATAAATAGAAACGACAAAGATATATTAGAATATGAATCCCTAATTATCACCCAATAAGAAAAATTAGGGCTAGGATCCAACAACAATATTTACACATTAGAAAAGGGATGTCGTAATCTAACATGCAAACAATTTGAAGGTAAGTGAATGACGATTCACTAATTCTCCACCATGAAAAACATAACTTTAAGTCCTAAATGTATTGAGAATTCCTAGGTTCGGATGAGATTCATTGAAACTTTTCAATGGCATGTTTAAATCTCGATATGCCCCTCTTGTTTGTGATTGGGATACCGAGGATCACAAAGCGGGTGTGAATTACCATGCAAATTCACATGGTGCCTTCATTGTAACGATCACCTATTCAATGTGTCGGTAAACCACACACGCTCCATCGAACTATGATAAACAATGAATCACCCTTTGCCACCTTCGCTTAGAACCAATTAGTGTGTCGGTAAACCACACACGCTCCACTAACTTCTTAGCAAGGTGCAAAGTGTAATTTCATGGGATTGCATCAATTCACTTTTCCTAAAGTAACTAAGATTGGGAAATTTTAATAAAACATGTAGTTACTTTGTATTTCTTATTATACTTTTAATGAGAGGATGAGGTTGCCCTATCCTACCCGTTCGGCTAACGACCCCCCACCAATCAAGCGAGCGGTGGGTGTGAGTGTACACCCATTAAGCGTCATTTTATAGGCCGCAACCTTATACCCACCTTATAGACCGACTTTGTGAATGAGGCCTACTAACGGTAAGACTAGCATTTAAGTTATACATATATATATATATATTAATCTTGTAATATTATATTAGTATAGGGTTGTATTTTAAACTTGTAAAATTCTAGGGTTTGAAATTTAAATTGTCTAAATTAAACTTTTAATCACAAAACATAAATTTCAACACTTGAGGACTAGTTTTAAACATTTAAAACATAAAGGATCAAATAACAAATAATCTAAATCACATAATTATCCATATTTAATTAATAATTGTCATATAAGGAAATCAAATATTTTATTAATTGATAATTATCTTCAATTAGATCAAAAATATAGTCATATATATATATATATATATATATATATATATATATATATATCACAAAATCGGATTAGGGTTGATCTAATATGATTAAGGTAAGTTTCCATAAGATAAATATGAAAAAATCTCGTTTTTGGCTAATCCTGACGCTCGGACTCGCCGAGTACCCATACTGGACTCGCCGAGTCAGGCCAACTCGCCGAGTCCATGACTCATAAACATAAAAATCAAAATTTTCAGTTAAGATTCAAACATTCAAGCATCGATTTAATAGAAACCAATCAAGGCTCTGATACCACTGATGGGTTTTGTACATAAGAACATTCCTAAGTGCGCATACAAACCCTAATGCTTGGATCTAGGTTTCTCTATTAAACATGCTTTGAATCCAAGGCTTCTAATGACTTATTAGGTGTAAGAACAACACAAAAACAAATCTAGAAACATACTTTTGATTCTCTTGTTTGATCTTGTTGTCTTGGAGCTCTAGAGTCACAATTGTCACTCCTCTAATGGCTTACAAACATCAACTAGCAAAAAGGATGATTTGAGAGAGAGGAGAGGGGATGGAATTCAACCAGAGTATCTTTACTTTAGAAGATATATCAAATTCCTTCAGCCATAGGGCCTATTTATACTTGTAGACTCCTTAAGGGTTACAACTTAAACCCTAGTTGGATAACTTAGACTTTAAGTTAATCCATATCCTTACCTTAGATATCCTTTGGACAATTTTGGCTTATCCAAGCCCTAGAAATCGTCCACCCTATCTCCCATAAGGATTTACAGTCTAAAGTGTAACTATCAAACAATTGACAGTTTATACCCTCTTATTTAATTAATCTCTTTAAGTCACCAAATTAATACTAATTAATCTATGACTTATATTAATCAAATAACTATATTATTATTCCTTATATTATTCTCATAATATATTAATAATATCTATTCTCTCATAATAAATCATCCTACCAAGTAGAACACATAAATTACCATATCATAGTTCAAGTGTTCCAAATTTTCATCAAATTTTTAGAAAGAAATCTAACGAAAATATGAAGCTAATGGAATTTGTATGTTATAAAATCAATGTACATACAGAAAATCACTTAACACTTAAGCGTACATGCAATCTAATTGAAACATCCAAAAATATGGTCCCAAAAATTTTGTTTTCATAATATGTAAAATAGTATTTTTCCAATGTCATCCATACATCTCAACAAAACCAATGTATCAAATGTTATCAAAATCAGAGTAAATATCAAGTGCGGAATCCCATTGGTGTGTGCGATGCTATCAACTTGAGCTCCTAACATTGGAACTAGTAGTAACTAAAACACAAACTAAAATTCATAAGCTCAAATTGAGTTACCCAAACCACCACATACTATACAATATACATACAACACTCATATAGTGGGCTCCACCCTATCATCGGACCCCATCCGACATCGTGCCCCGCCCGACATTAAGCCATGCTCGGAAATAGATCGGGATCCGCCCAGCATACATACAGTAGATATATAAAATAATCACATACACATGCAATAGTCACAAAGATACATAACATACAAATGGTCATCGGGTCCCGCCCGACATCTAGCTCTAGCCCGGTAAGCATATAAACGCATACACATGCAAGAGTCACGAAAAAAATTAGCATACTAACATATTATAAACATGGTCTGACATCGGTGCCTTTTACCTACAAAACCCAGTGAGGAAACTCACCTCGAAAGTTGAACGATAGCTGAATATGTGTCAACTCCGAAAAGCAGCTCTACCCAACCCCTAAAACAGAACAATTCCTTAGATATAACTTAAAACACCTTAACACCCCTTAAAGGTCAAAGTTGGTCAAATATCAAAGTTAAAGGTCAAAAAGTCAAGGTCAACAGTCCATGAAGGCCCAACACGATGTGTTATCCTTCAACACGTCGTGTTTCTTTCCCAACTTCAGATCAGGGAAAACCAATCCAACACGCCATGTTTTCCAACATACACGCGGTGTTCGCTTAAAGTCCAACAACTTAATGCATTAAGCTGTTTTCAACGAATCTCAGAGATCTAAAACTTAGATCTCGACCAAAATGAAACCTATAAGGGCAAAGTTTCTGACTTTACCCCTAGGGACCAACAAAATGGGTCAAAACCCCAAACCATATGCTTAAAAGAGTGAGGGCTTAATCATTAATCACTTAATCATCAAAGACATAGCCCCAAAATACAAATCTGATCCCTTAAAGCTGGAAGGCCATGTAAAGTTTCCAACTTTACGCTCATGCATAGCTAGGAATAGCTCAAATGCTCAAAAGGGGCTAAATGAATGACTTAATGAATATATGAAGCCCTTAAGTCCATAAAGTTGGCACCTTATGCCAATATAGTTCATGAAGACCTTACATCTAAAAGAATAAGCATTTGGGACGTCCTAATCCCCAACATCCACCCAACCATGGCTAAAAACATAGAATCTAACCCAAGAAGAGATCTAAGTAACTAACAAGCAAGGTGAGAGCTTGATACCTCAAAAACTTGGCAAATAAGATGGTGGTTCTCGATCTACGACCTCTTCTTTAAGCCAAGCAACTCCTAACTTCTTTAGCTCCTTCAAAATGCACCAAAAATGACCACACAAGGTTCTCCACAAGCTCACATACTCAACAGAGGAAGATGATACTCGATTTTAAGGTTTTTGGATAGAGGAGGTTGATAAGGAAGCCAACTAATGGACTTAAAGCCTTTAAATAGGTCGCAACACCCTAAAAATTAGGGCTTTCTTCCCAACTGCAACACGTCGTGTTGAGGCATCTCGACATGCTGTTTTTGGACATGTAGTGTAATTTTTTGCAAACTACAGAACTAATTTTGAACTTTTAGAATTGATTTTGCAAAAAGATTAATAGAGCTAACTATGAAAATCGTTAAATGAACTAGAGTGATAACTCTACGTCTTATTTGTGGTCAGAGCCAATAAAAGAAAATAACAATTAAGTTTTATCAATTATACGTAAAAACATTGTGACTTTTATTGTGTGTACAGTTATAACTAGTTAAGGTAGGTAAAATGCAAACATATAGATAAGAAGGTTATATATGCAAATTGTTAGCCTCTCCCACTTTTTATGGTATGTACAACTATAGCCAGTTGAGGTAGGTAAAATGCAAACATATAGATAAGAAGGTTATATATGCAAATTGTTAGCCTCTCCCTTTTAGCTTCACCTGTCAAAACCCTAACCTTTAAACCCCATTAAACCCCAAGGATTCTCCATACCACACGACTGCGTCTCCATCTGTTGCACCGATAGGTGAGTCTCTCTCCTTTTCTTAATCGCTGGTATGTAGATAAACATCAATTGACCAGTGTTTTTCATAGAATACATTGCTTGCTATGTAGAACATAATCAATTGGTTGCTGAAAATCAATTTTTAGATTCGATTTCATGTGTTTGAACAGGAAAATATACCACTTTATAATTTTTTTTTTGCTGATAATCGATTTCCTGCGAGTCGATTCCTTCCCTCTTTGCTAAGTAATCTGTTTTTTTGTTTGAGTTTCTGTAGTTTTTTTTTTGTTTCCAAAAGCAGACTCTAAATGTCCTTTAAAATCACTACATGAATCTGTTTCGTTGTTCATTCCCCTGTTTTCATGAAAGTTGTTTTGTTCTTCATAAAGTGTCCAAGAGTATATAAACGTACACAGTTGTTATACCCTGTAGATAATTTCTGTTTTCATTGTTTTGATCTCGACTGTTCTGAATCAGATTGTCTAAAATCAGAATTTGTATTGAAACCATGTCTTTATTGATATGAATATGTATGTACAGGAAGGGTATTTCTGTCCAAAAACCAGAATTTGTATTGAAACCCTGGTCGGACACCAAGAAAGAAAGATTTTGCAGCGATGCCAAAAATTCCGCTTTGGGATTTGCCGGAACTGCCCAAGAACGAGCTTCCTCTTCACCTCCAACTCCAGAAAACTCGCGTCTTCTGCAATAACGATGCTCCCACTCATGTATGTATGGTTCCTCTAATTTTGATTAGAGTTGTTGGTTTAGGTTAAAACGATGACTGAGTTTGGTTTATTTTTTTTGTTTTTGGTTATGAAGACAGAGAATATACACTATTCTGGAGCGTATGCATCAATGGGGATTGATAACAGCTTAAGGCTTGATGAGTTTAAGAAAAACTTCAAAGTCAAGGTCATTAAACTCAACGAAGATGACATGGAGTTTGATTTGATCGGGATTGATGCTTCTATCGCGAATGCTTTTAGAAGAATCCTCATCTCTGAGGTATTTTCCTCTTCTTCTTCTTCTTCATCATGGATAATTGTTTTCAGGTTGCATAAAAAGATTCGGTTCTTTGTATACAGGTTCCCACCATGGCCATAGAGAAGGTTCTTGTTGCAAACAGTTCATCAGTAGTACAAGATGAAGTGCTTGCCCATAGACTTGGTCTCATACCAATAAAAGTGGATCCGAGGCTGTTTGATTATATGTCAGGTTTATTGCTGTTCTCTTTGCACACTTGTTTGTGTTTGTGGTTCTCTTTAGTTTTTACACTGTTAAGTTTCCCATTTCTTTTTTTTTTTTTTTTCTTCAGAAAATGATGTTCCTAATGAGAAAAACTGCATTGTCTTCAAACTCCATTTCAAGAATCCTCGAGGATCCGGTGAACGACGCACAGTGTACTCTCATGATCTCAAATGGTTGCCATTTGGCAGTGAATACGTTTTGCCAACTGAAAATTCAAATGCTTCAGATCCAAATTCAAAACCAAAAACATACACATCATTTACTTCAAGCCAGGACTCATTGCCTGAGTTCTCCACCAATCCTATTACTCTCACTCCTGGTATCATTATATCAAAGCTTGGACCCGGGCAGGTGATTATTTGATTCAAAACATTATTTTTGTTTTTTATACAATTTCAATTTAAAACTTGTCTTTTGTTTTAATTGTTTATGATTATGTATATGTAGGAGATTGAGCTAGAAGCACATGCATGTAAAGGCCTTGGTAAAACACATGCCAAATGGTCTCCTGTGGCTACTGCTTGGTATAGAATGCTCCCTGAGGTGAAAAACATTCATTTTTTTTTTTTTTTTTCTAATAAAAAAAATCTCTACTACTTCTGTGGCTACACGCGACAGGAATAGCAACATACTTTTGTTCATTTTGTTTTAGGTTATATTGTTGAAAGACATTGAGGATGATGATGCTGAGGAACTTGTAAAGAAATGCCCGGTCAATGTGTTTGACATTGAGGATATTGCTAAAGGTAACATCCAGTTTCCTTCACATAAGCGATAAGTGAAAGAAATAGCAATGTACTTTGGTTCTAGCGTAAATTACATCTTTGGTCCCTAAGTATAAAAAATTGCAAATCAGCTATACTCGAGGACAAAAAATAGCCATTTTATTTGGAACAGAGACCAAAATATACTGAGGGACCAAAAATGTAAGTTAAAGTTAGTCTTGATAATATTTGTGTAAATGAAATGATGGGACAGGTAGGAAGAGGGCAAGTGTGGGTAGACCAAGGGCTTGTACCCTTTGCAGGGAATGCATTAGGGAGCCTGGATGGGAGGAAAAGGTGGCACTTCGACGTGTCAAAGATCATTTCATCTGTAAGTGCAACAAATACTTACATTCTGTTATACTATTAATGATTATTTTTATTTTTATTTTTATTTTGTGGTTCAGTCACTATAGAATCTACTGGAGCATTGCCACCTGAGGTGCTGTTCACTGAAGCTGTGCAGATCTTGGAAGATAAGTGTGAACGTGTTATTACTGAGATGTCGTAGTCTCATTTTTATGTTTCAAAAAGTGTTACATTTACATTATATCCTAACTTTTTTTTTTTTTTTTTTTTTTTTTTAATGCATGTGTAAAACATAGTTTATGACCATTTTTTGGAAAAGCAAAAAAAATGTTGGAAATTATATGATGGCTGTAAATGAAAGAAGAGATTGTGATTTGTGATGATGGATGGGGTGGGGTGGGAACATGAGTAGTAAAGTAGATGGCCCCTTTAACTACTTTAGGCAAGTGAATCATACAACTTGATCTTATATGTCCCCACTTTCATACGACTCATTTTTATTTTTATTTAACGCTTTTAATGATGTTTATATATATATATATATATATATATATATATATATATATATATATATATATATATATATATATATATATATATATATTTTTGTTAAACCATGTATTCTGTCTTCCGTTATCTGATATTTTCCTTTTTTTTGTGTGATTTTAATTTTAATTTGCGCTTATTCCAAAAGCCCAAGTTGTGTTTTTTAATAAACATGAAATAGCGGAATCTCATAATTCACATTTAAAATCGAAGTTGTCGAAAGAGGTCGACCGTCGAGGGCATTGATTGTAACGGAAACAATGGTTCGTTTCATGACGTTGATAACACAAAATGAAATTTATCATGCTTGTTTTAGAAGGAAAATAATACTATTTAAATAATCTTATTAAATTTATTAACATTATTAAATTTATTAACATGAGATGCGTAACTGTTTAATTGTTGTGATTGAAATTCTATCATATTATTATATGTTTGAAAAAAGCATGCTGTTTCCATGAAAATTGTCGTGTTAACAGCAATAGAAAAGTCGATAGCGTTTGACAGAAGTATAGTCTTGTTTTCATACCAATATCGGGTGGCATAATATCACCAAAATACTATTCATTTTGACCATAAAAGTACCCCTCCACTATCATCTAGCCTGGATTTTGGTCTAAATGGACAAAAAGAAGAACAAAAAGAGGGATATAATCTAAAAACAAAACAAAAAGAGGGATATAATTTTTAATTTGCAAAATTATAGAAATAGATCATTTATAATAAGTCAAATTACATAAATGGTCATGTGTAGATTGTAATAGCATGAAATGTAAAAATTACATAAATATTCTCAATGTAAGCGTAAAATTACAGAAATAACCCACATTGTAACCACGAACCATTTTTCTCATGACATGGACCCGTTTAACGTCTATAGTCTATACTCTATATGTCTAACAACATTTAATTTCTTTTATTAACTCATTTAATATGTGGATTTTTACTTCATGGTACTCGAATATGTTCCATTGAACCATTATAGATCTTATGAAATCTCATAATACTCCGTATAATCTAATTAATTAATTAAATTGATTACATTATATCATACAGTTTCTAAAAGGTCAAATAAGTAAAACTAATTTTTTATATAAAAGTGAATGAGTCAAATAGGTTTTTGCAACATTTTTTTAAATGATTTTATACATCAAACTGTTTTTCTTTTAAAACAATTTATATGACTATTTTCAACTAATCAATTAAAAAAATTACATATTAATACAAAATATTATAGTGATGTGCTTTTTAATCGAAAATTTAGACCGGAAGCGGTTGGAACCGGTTTACAGTATTCAGTCTGGTTCCAAATTCCCCAAAATTCATGATTTTCGGTTTTTGGTTCCGATCCGGTTTAGATCGATTCCGGTACCAAACATCTTTTTAGATAGGGTTGGAACCGATTAGTGGTATTCGATCTGGTTATCGGTTTCCCATTTACTCCTAAATTGATTTTCGGTTCTTTATGTTCGGATGGGTTCCAAACCGGTTTACATCCTTGGCGTATTATATTCGATCCAAATAAATAATCAATAATCAAATATTTGACCCTAAAACCTTTAGTTTTAATTTAAAATAAAAAAAGGATATTTTATATATCCTCACAGGCTATAGTTGTCTCTCTCCTCCATGTTAATGGTAGTAGCCCACATAGACAGCCCCAACACTCGAAACCTTTTTTCTTCTTCTTTAGACCACAATTCATTATGAATTATGGGAGAGAGTGATAGTGATCCCCTCTCTTTCTTTCTTTATCTCACACACACTCCCACCATTAATGGTAGTGCTCCCTCTCCTCTTCTTTCCTAGCTAATGTTCATTGATGCCTCAACAATCAACATTCAACAAGAACCCTAAAGTTGTCATCTTTCAGGTACGCTTTTATATATGACCCCTCATATCTTTTTCTACTTTTCTTTCTGTAAATCAAAGTGGGTTTTATGGCCCTCCCTATTGTCTTTTAGATTATGGTTGTTTGTGGGGGTAGTTTTTGTAGGGTTAATATTATGGAGGGAAGTTGTGTCAGTTCCAAGAATCAAGACTCATGTGTTCGTTTTCTTGATTATCATACGTTTCTTCTTACTTCTTTTAATCTTCTTTTCTTTCTATATATATATATATATATATATATATATATATATATATATATATATATATATATATATATATATATGTGTGTGTGTGTGTGTGTAGATAGCTGCTCCTGAATCGTAACAATGGGTTCAATCGGAGAAATGAAACCGTTTAAAGATCCAATAATTGGTGGTGAAAGAACAGATTTTGTGGAGAGTGGAAAGAGTAGCATGTGTAGAGGAAGTACAAGCACTGATATAAGCGATGAAAGTTGTTACAGCACGTTGAGCGCCACCATCAGCAAACCTCATAAATCAAACGATTCAAGATGGGAAGCGATTCAGAGTGTTAGATTACAAGATGGGAATCTGGGTCTGAATCATTTTCGATTGTTGAAAAGATTGGGTTGCGGGGACATCGGAAGTGTTTATCTCTGCGAGCTTACGGGTACCAAATCGTATTATGCAATGAAGGTGATGGATAAAGTGTCGCTTGAAGGTCGTAATAAGTTATTAAGAGCGCAAACAGAAAAGGAAATACTTCAATCTTTGGATCATCCTTTTCTTCCCAGTTTGTATACTCATTTTGAGACGGATAAGTTCTCGTGTTTGGTAATGGAGTTTTGCCCCGGCGGCGATTTGCATATGCTCCGGCAACGCCAGCCGGGAAAACGATTTTGTGAACAAGCTGTCAAGTAAGTATATGACAACCTAATTAATATTCCCAGATCTTTTGTTTTTCAATAAACTTTTGAATCTTATGCAGATTTTATGTTGCTGAGATACTTCTTGCTATGGAGTACCTGCATATGCTTGGAATCGTGTATCGTGACCTGAAGCCGGAAAATGTTCTTGTTAGGGAAGATGGTCATATAATGCTTACCGACTTTGATCTTTCACTTCGTTGTTCAGTCAGTCCAACGCTTGTGAATTTATTTTCAGCGTCTTTAGAGAACGATCCTTTACAGAAGAGCTCCGGTGGTTATTGCATCGAACCGCCGTCGTCTTCGTCGTGTATCCAACCCTCATGTGTAGTTTCTACCTCTTGTTTCTCTCCGAGAATGTTTAGATCCAAGAAAGATAAGAAATTGAAGTCGAAATCGGAAATTGGGAACCAGGTGAGTCCGTTACCGGAGCTTATGGCGGAGCCGACCGGTGTCCGGTCAATGTCGTTTGTTGGGACGCATGAGTATTTGGCGCCGGAGATTATAAAAAACGAAGGACATGGCAGCGCGGTGGATTGGTGGACGCTTGGTATATTTTTGTACGAGTTGCTTTTTGGGAAAACTCCGTTCAAAGGGACAGGCAATCGAGCGACGTTGACAAATGTGGTTGGGCAGCCGCTGAGGTTCCCGGAGTCGCCGGTTGTGAGTTTTCCGGCGAGGGATCTGATGAGAGGTTTGCTGGTGAAAGAACCAAAGCAACGATTGGCATACAAGAGAGGAGCTACTGAAATCAAACAACATCCTTTCTTTGAAGGTGTTAATTGGGCGTTGATTCGTTGTGCAACCCCACCGGAAATCCCAAAGGCGGTGGTGTTTGAACGGAATTCTTCTCCGATGACATCCCTTTGCGAGAAAAACGCTGCTGCTGTCGTGGTTGCACCTGAGAAGAAGGGATCCGAGAATTATCTTGAGTTTGATTTCTTTTGAAACAGTTATACATTCTGAAATGTGAAGCATTCTTTTTTAATTTCGTTTGGATTTTTTTTTTTTTTTCTGTGGAAAGATAAGAAATTTATGATGTTTTTGTTTGGACGACTGTTGAAATATGTGAAAATTTTGTGTTTGTAAATGTTAATACGACGACATTCTTCAGATTATTCCTTTTTGCGCTAGTTTTTTACTTTTTACATGTAAAAAGTGAAACAATATTTCCTAAAAAGGAAGGATTAACAAAATGAGAGTAAAATGTGGTGAACGTGGATCGAACACGTGACCTTCAGATCTTCAGTCTGACGCTCTCCCAACTGAGCTATCCCAGCAGATGAATTAGTTTTTAGACATAACATATATCATGCCAGTAGAATTTATCCCTGCAGATAAATAAATCTTTGGGAACGTAAAATATCATATTTACTCGACATCAAATCTAAATATCATATATACCCTTCTTAACATTTAAAATATCATATTCGCCTAAATTTATTTTTTAACCATTTTCAAAATGTTTTTAATCAGTTTTGGTATTTTATAATCATTTTAATTTAAAAACATAATGTCAATTGACTAATTTGCCCTTCAATACTTAAAACCTTTTTGCCTTAACTTGGGTCGACCAAAATTGACCCAATTATTGTAACCCTTTTGCTGATCACGTACCTGGAAGTATACGAAATTCATTGCGCTAACTAATTGCATACATACGACGCACACTTCAAAGAAGTATTCTCTTCATTCAATGTCATCATTAGTAGCGAAGCAACACCTGTTGACGAAGAATCAATTCCGAGAAGATGACAACTGAAGTCGTATCAGGTAATACAATGTGGAGTATAGACTATGATTGCCAATTATGATTTTTTATTACACAATTCTAATTCGTATCCATTAAATCGCAATTTCTTATTATCAAAATTTTATTGCTTATTTTGCCTTTTGATTACTCACCTGGTAATTAAGTCGATCGATGTTTTTCATCTTTAATTACAACCTATATATACTCTTCCATGCAACTAACAATTTCTTGATTGACAACAAATTAACAGACGATTTGAATGACAAAAAATCACCATATGAAATCTTGAATGACAAAAAATCAACGGACAAAAACATGGACGATTTCATTGAACAGGTAAAGTTATTTTATCTCAAGCTTCTTTCATGTAGTTTAACGAGTTAAAAGCTTAATTGTTATATAAACATGTAACAGTCACACATAGACACGGATGATAGCATCTCAAAACCGATATGGGAGAACGCGGTAAAGTCTCCAATGATTGATTATGTTTCTACGAGTATACCAGATTCCAAGTACAATATAAAATTGAAATATGAGGGTATTTTTTGATGTTTCTTATACAAACAATCCTATATGTCCATGCAACCATATATTTGGATCTATGTTTTCACTATTAGATACACAACATTATGAACACAAGAAGAGCCCTAGCATGCTCCTAGGTATTTCAAAATCTAGATAGTAGAAGAGATTACATACATCTTGTTGTTATATTGTAATAACAACTCAAACCTTTAATCTTCTTATCTTTGAAAGCAAGTACCACAAGTGTAGTACCTCTAATGGCTCACAAACACCAAGAGCAAATGGAGAGGCAAGAAAGAGAGAGGGGAGAGGCAGAAAATCGGCTCTAGGTCTTCTAGGGATCAAGTGGCCAATTTCCTTTAACCAAGGGGTCCTTAAATAGGGTAGAGATTAGGGTTTCAGTCCTTATCCTTTATCTGGTTGCTTGCCCACTAAGCAGCCCATAAGATAAGTCTAGAAGCCTTATCCTTGGACGAATTCTAGGGCCTTATCCCCTTGAATTCGTCCACCCTATCCATAGGGCATCCATTGCCCTAATTTTCAACTATCACCTAATTACAATTCAACCCATTTAGTTTAATTAACTACTTTTGATCACAAAATTAATTCTTAATTAATTATTGACCAATATTAATTAAACAAATATGATTTCTCTTTTATTATATTATTCTTATAACATATTAATAAATCATAATAACCTATTTCTCTATTATTTCTCCAGTCAAGTTGCTTTGGTGAAGGCAACCCAAAAGGACCATGCACAACCTGGTCAAGTACTTACCAAATATGATTACGGGCTTAGACACTAATCCAACCGTCTCCCACTTGGATAAGTCTAGTAACCATAAATGCAAGCATAACTCGATTAACAATCGTAGCTCTCAAAGACGCTGTCGAACTCTAATCTTATTAGTAACCCGTCCTTTAGATAAGGGATCACACAGTCCTTTGTTTTAGATATCGTGCGGACAATCACATGGAACATAGTCATACTTATGGTCCATCAGTTTTTTTCTCGATCTCAGATTCATTTGACATAGAACTTAATTGAACACATCAATTCAGTCCTGACCAGGCCCGACACATAATTCAAATCAAATCATCGAGGGGCCCTGATATCGCTTTTACCCTCTTAGGATAAAAGGAACAAATAAACTTCAAATTATATGCATTTACTATTCACTAATCAAATTATACACAACAATGCGTTTTAAGACATCAAGTTACTGATGCGTTTTCGCATTATCAATGCACAACCAATTAGCAAACAATAAACCATATATCTTGGTTTTAAGACCATATGATATTATCGTCTTGCGATCACTCGTGATAAATTCCATGAAGTGATTCCAACAAGCACGAGTTTATTCCGATGCTCAAAACTTGTTCATAAGCACTCATGAACGTTGTAGCAAACCTTTGCTATGTCTAATACCTTTTCAGACAATCTACGCACCAATTCATGACAGTCTTCATTCATACCTACTTCCAACATATGAATGACTGTTGACCGTTTGAATTATTCGATTATTCTTAATTAACTCAATTATTCAGGAAGTCAAAACATGCAAAGTGAAACAATAGTTAAACAATTAACATAAGACAGTAACTTTACTTATAAATAATAATCCTTTATTTAATCATCAAATGTCAATTACATTTATCTATTACACGTTTCTAAACTATCTAATCCAAACTAATATCGTCCTTCAGCCCAATGCTCCTAGCGTGTTGCAAGTGCTTAACCCTACTCACTCCCTTCGTAAGCGGATCTGCTAGGTTATCCTCTGACGATACCCTCTTTACTGTGAGGAGTCATTCTTCTACCCGATGTCGAATAAAGTGATATTTTCTGTCGATATGTCGAGATCTACCACGATCCCTCGGTTCCTTGGTCAAGGCAACCGCTCCTTCATTATCACAGAAAATTTCCGTAGTCTTTTTTATGGCAGGTACAACTCCAAGGTCTCCAATGAAGTTCTTCAACCATATCGCCACCTTTGACGCTTCGCTCGCTGTAACGTACTCTGATTCGCACGTTGAATCAACTACGGTTTTGTTTGGGTGTCAAACCAACAAATGATGGGATAAAATAATATTAATATAACTCAAATCACTGCTTTTTCTAATACTAAAGATAGTATAGAGTAGGCAGGGTCGGTCCACAGAGATACGAGACTTTTTATCTTGCCATATTTTCACACATAATACAAGTAATATTGAAATGGGGGTTTGTATTTAAACTTGAATTAAACTTCATAAATAAGAAAGATTGAAAACAAACGCAGTAAAAGAAGTACATTTCCGATTTTGACTCTTATATATGTATTATGTTGAAAGATGTAATATGATTATAACTCATGTTCAATCTAGGTTGGTAAGTTGGATATTAATAAACTCTAATATCCAAATTGGCAAAAGTATTTTATTCAAAATAAGCTCTTTAAATAAAATTTCATTTAATTGATTCAACCCAAATAAGCTCTTGCATTAAATCATTAAATGACATTAGGTTCTTGCATTAATTACCAACAATGTTTAACATTCCTCTTAAGCTTGGGAATATAAACATTTAATCTTTGATTGCACTAATTTTGATCTAATTACAACCAAGTAAGTGAGTGTTACTAACATCAAATCATAAAGCATATACGAATTTCATGATTTGATTAACTAGATTGAATAGAACCCTAGTTCATTGATCAAGTCAAAAAGAGAACTAACCAAACACATGATTAAGATCAAATCAAAAATTACTAGATGTTAAACATAAGTCAAATTCAAGTTACAGCCTAACAACACATACTTAAGAATTCAGATTCGGAAATGATAATAAAATCAACCACACATATCTAGGTTGGACTACAAATCAAACAAGTTTAAACTTCAAATTGACTTACAAAAAGAAATTAAAGTGTTTTCCAAGTGTTAATCTACTTGCCAAAGCTCTGAAAATCGTCTCTTCCCCTCCCAAAATCCGACCTAACTTTTATAAAAACTGATTGTCTGAATTATAAGAAGATAAAACCACTTTAAAACTGCCGAGACGTTTACACGGCCCGTGTAAATCAAAGGGTTCCATTTACACGGCCGTGTAAACTCCTGTGAAGCCAAATTCTTCATTTCTTCATTCTCTCTCTTCAAAGCTCCAAAACTTCTACAACTTTGTCTCCAACTCTTGATAACTTCCTCCAACAAGATCCAACCTTCATAAGTCCCTAAAATATCCCAAAAGCGTGTGAATGGAATTGCATCATGAAAAATCCTGAAATTATACAAAATGCATGAGTCTAAACCTAAATGTAATGCACTTTTATGAACTAAAACTATAAAAATGAATGCATGAAATGCACCTAACAAATCTCCCTAAGCTTGAACCTTTCTTGTCCTCAAGAAAGAACAAGAAGATTTAAATTGGAAAAGAAAAAAAAAGAAAAACAAAATAAAAATAAAATAGAATAGAAGAAAAGAAAATTAAAGTTAAAACTATTTAAAACTTAATGCATGAAATCAAAACAAACATGAAAAGATCCAACCCAATTACCCTGTTTTGTACCATAGTTGAGAATGTACCTGTCATGCCTCGAGTTAACTTTGCTTTAGTCTCAAAATATTAAATGATAATAGAAACAAGACTTTGGCCACTCCCTAGTACAACTCAACAGAATTAAAGATCACAATACTTATTCCTTTTCAATATTATCAAGTCAACTCGTGGAACAAATTATGGTCTTACTCTCGTGAAATTATATGTGACAAAACATGCTCAACCATCTTTGTTTCTTAAAATATAACAATGTTCGATTCTAGCTATTTGTTGGTCAACAACAATCTTTTTCTGAAAAATCTTTTTTAAAAATTCCCTAATATTTATCCAGATTGGTTACAAACTTCAAACCACTTACACCAGTCGAAGTAATTAACATTCAGTCCAATGTCATAAGTTCAAATCCAAGTCCAAGGGAATCTTTTGACAGCCAAATATTTTTCCTAAACACAATATTCAATTAAACTATAAACACAACTATGTACAAACTTTCTAATTACATTTTTTTTTATAAATAAAGCTCATGGCTTTCTTTGAAATCCGTGTAGCAGGCTTTCAACCAACACATCCAAATCAAATGACCTTAGTGTGCTAGATTTAAAGAGATCCCTCAGGTTTACTTGCCCGAACCTCAAAGGCCACAGATTAGCTTTATTTGTTATTATTAAGTTCATGACTTTCTATGGAACCCGTATAGCGAAATTTCAACCCAATCAATCCCAAACAATTTAGCTTTAGGTGATTAGGTGTAGAACACCCCTCAGAGTTTACTTGTTCGAATCCCAAAGGTCACAGATTAACTTAATAATAATAATTTTTAAAATTTTTTTTTTTTACATATATATATATATATATATATATATATATATATATATATATATATATATATATATATATATATATATAAGATCTATTATTATTATCATTATTCAAATACAAATAACTAAATTAACACATAACACTTAATTTATTTATTTATTTGGCCGATTTCTTTATATTTTCGTCCTTGACTTTTCTGTTATGGGACATCTCACGGTCTATTACCGTGAGTGACTTCTAGACATTTTTCGGGGAACTAAATGTTAACATGCAAAAACCCGTAAGTATAGTTGAAAGTTATGTCCCCAAACAGGGTATATAAAAGGGAAAGAGTAGAAAGGACTTTTAAGAGCGCTGGAAGGCGGGACATTGAGATTTTGCATTCTTTTTATGAACTTTTGAATTTGACATTTTAAGTTTAATTGAGCATTACTACTCATAAGACCGGTCATATGTCCCAAAGAATTAACTCATACCTGCTGTTATGCTCCAGTGTTGACAATCTTCTCATTTTCTGTTTTGCACAAGTAGCTTCGGGAGATGTGCTCGTGTGTGATTAACTTGCTTTTAGATTTTTTTTTTATTATTTTTATTTATTTATTTATTTTCAATAAAAAGAGCAAGCCAATTTCAAGGCACATGACTCATTTACCTGCTCAACTGTTTTGAAAAGATTCGGTTGCTTTGGATTGGATCGTTTTTTTTTTTTGATAATTTTTCCATGCAGAAAAAAAATGAAATGAAAATTAATGCAATATGTACAAAACTACATGCAACCTACATGCAACGGGATAATGCATGGATGGATACCCCTCCCCAAGCTTAAAGTATAGCATCGTCCTCGATGCTTGGAGAGAGGCGTAGCCGTCCTATTGAGGACCGGGCGGAGGATATGGAGGGAACTGTGAAGGGTAATCTGTAGGATAATAGGGAGGCCATTGGGGTTGGGATGCTGATGGCTGCTGCGACTGTGTGGGGAGCACAAGAACTCTATGGATATCACTCATCAGATGGTGAATGTTGCGGTTGTGCTACTCTTGAGTAGCCCATCTTTGATCTTGCTCAGCCCACCGCAACTCTTGTTGGGCCCAATGCTCATCTTGTAAGTTACGGTAGTCCTGAAAATCAGAAGTGATTTCAGCGACACCCGTATAAATGTCCCCGACTTCCTGTTGTAGACTGGTGTAACGATGATTCAAACGCGCAAACTCGCCCAAGGGTACTTTTAAACATAAAAGAGTTAGAAGAGATTACATACCTTTTGATGGGATTGATTCTTTGGAGTTTGAGGGCCAAGCACCAATAATGTGAATGCCTCAAATGGAATCACAAATCACCACAAACACTTGGAAAACTTTGAGAGAGTATACACACTCTTGTATTTTCGGCCACACACAAGCACACACACTAGTTCACTAGTCTCATTTCATGCTCCATAAGCATGCTTATATAGTGTGCATGGTTAGGGTGAAACCCTAATAACCCATGTCTTTTCCTTTCCAAGGATCCATGGGTTGAAAGCTCCATGGATCATCCATGGACTTCCATATAAGCCTAGCCCATTAACAAATGAGTAATAGCCCACACTATATAAAACCAATAGCCCATAATCTAATTAGTCTTCCTTTTAATCTCTAAATTAATTCATAATTAATTTAAGACTAAAACTAATTAAATAATATAACTTCATATTAATATATTATAACTTATAATATATTAATAAACATATGTGTATAACTCTCATAAAATTATCCATAAATAGTTCGGATGAAATGCAACCCAAATGGACCATGCCGGGTCGGGTCAAGTATATACCAAATAAGTTATGGACTTAGACACCTTATCCAACACCGAGGATGTGACCGATCATCGTTTTTTACAATTTCCACAAACGCTGAACGATGCTACCCGGGCGCGTTATGTCACCAACTTGAGCTTGCTTCTCACCAAAGAGATTGATATAGCACCATCATTCGATTGGGAATTGGCTACCAGGACTGGACTAGCTGCATTGATCCAGGAATTTTTGCAATACACACACTTGGACGCGAGTGGCGTGGATTTGTTCGTGTGTTAGGGATGGGCACGGTTGTTCAGGATCCAGGAGCCTGTTTATCGGGAGTTTTTGCTAGAGTTCTACGCTACAGTTTCCTATGATCCTAGGAAGGCACCCGATGACAGGACAGCCTTTGCCTTTAGACTGGGGGGAGTGAGCCGGGAATGCAGCCTGATAGAGCTTGCGACTCGGGTGGGTGTTTACACAGCCGATGAGACGAGGAGTGTCCACTTCCCGACATTCCTTGCTGATTGTCTTACGGAGTGGCCAGATGACCATAACGAGAACACTTTTTGGGCCGAGATTACAGGGGCAGTTTATACACCATCTACCGCACGAGGGGGGATGATTCGATCTACTACATACCGAATGTTGCATCGGTTGATTTCTATGTCTCTCACGCATCACAAGAACAGTGAGAGAGTGCCTTCGACAGACTTGTATTTCCTATGGGCGCTTGTTACTCCAGGGAGGCACTTGAACCTTCCAGTTGCTTTAGCTGTATATTTGGGACAGAGGGCTAGGGGACTTCGGGGGGTCAGCCCGATTTGCGGAGGGCATTTTATCACGCGATTAGCCCCGTCATATCAGTTGCTGACGCATGAGATCATGAGATCGATGGTGTTCCACGACATGAGGCCGATGAGTCTTCAGCTGTTAGAGTCGATGCGTGTATTGGAGCGGGGTGGAGATGGTGTCTCGAGAGTACGAGCAGATGATGTGGCGGATGAGGAGGGTGCCACCGAGCCACAGCCGAGACGGGTCCAGCGGCGTAGACCTGCTCCTCGGGGAGCGCAGCAGGGACCTGATCTAGAGATTGATATGCGCTACCTGGCTCAGGGTATTGACCGTCTTGACATGAGGGTCCAGAACCTTAGCGGGTATGTTGCACATGTGGACAGGCAACAGCAGTGGCAAGGGAATGCGTTGAACGCATTCTTTTCCCACCAGGGGTTTCAGTATTCGGTTCCCTACCCACCACCATTTCAATCACGATATGATGGGGCCGGTACTTCTGGGACACAGCAGCATGATGATGGAGATGATGAGTGCTTTAGTTATCCTTTTTATTTTTATTTTTATTTTGTGTTATTTTTAGTTTAGTTAAGTATTTTTATTTGGTGTGTAATTAATCTTTAATTTATTTTGTTTTACTTTTGTTTTCCATGTTGATGCTTTTTGGTTGTTTAGATCTCTGCAGAATTTTCGCTCTTAGAAAGCTGGTAGTAAGTTCAGCAGCTAGGTCCGACTGTTGCTAGAGAGAGCCGTGTGAGAGTTCGAAGATTATAGTCAAGACCCACAATTTGTGATAAGTGTGGGGTGCATATTTATTAGAGTTGTATTTCAACGTGAGGAAGAAGTATCATCCCGGCTGCCACGACATGGTTGACACTTTCCTATGTTGTGGGGGATTTTTCATCGCGAGAAGACGATGTCATTCTTGACGAGACGACGTGGTCGACACTTTCCCACGTCATGGTTATTATACATTGCATTTGTTTGCGATCTTTTGCACCACATTTTTGAAGTCGGCAGTTTTGATTTTATTTTTCGGCAAATTCAGAAGCAGCAGTTCCAGTTTTCAGTTTTTCAGCAATATTTGAAGCAACCTGTAGCAGCCCCATTCGATCTCGCCACAACTACCCAGGGGAGTCTGTTTTTTTTTTTTTTTTTTTTTATGTTCTTAATTTGTTTTAGCATACAATGAGGGCATTGTATGAAATAAGTGTGGGGTAGGGGGTCGGTAAAAGTAAATTATAAAAATGAAATAATAGTTGGAAATTGCTAGATTTAGGGAAATTTAAAAATTTAAAAGAAAACTTGAAATAATAGTTTAATTTAGAAAAATCTAGTAATTTAAAATTTTGCTAATATTGTATGAGATGATCCGATAAGAACTCAAATGTTTAGTTGAGCCAATATACGTTATAGTGCATTTGTGGCTTCCCTTATTTTAGTGAAATCATGGAACAAAAACATAACCCCGCTCGGTTTGAAGGATGCAATATGTTTAGCAGCCTAAACCTGAAATGTATCCAGGAAAATTATTATCATTAACCAATAAAGGTTGAGGTTGAGCGCCTCTGCTTAAGCATGTAGGTTTTGAGTGAAAAAAGAGAGGTACACTTAAAAAAAAAAAAAGATAGAATTACGAAAAAGTTTGAAGAATTTTGGAGCAAATAAAGTGAAGATCAAAAGATCAAAATTTCAAGAAATTCAAAAAGTTGAAGATACCAAGAAATCAAATCAAATAGGGTGGTGAATTTAAAGAAATCAAAGATCAAATTGTCAAGAAAGTAAAGAATTCCTAAAAAGCTCCATAGTGGTATCATAAATTGTAATTCTAGATTATGTATGCTTAGGTTGCTCAACTAAAAATACCTTGAGGTTACAAGGTTTTCTGCGGATGGATTCGGAGGGTTGCATAAAATGAGCATTGTTCGGAAAAAGTGGGCAAGTGTTTATGAAGATTGTGAGTATTTAAAGTATGGAGGGTACTTTAGGAAAATTTTAGACACAAATGCATGCGTTGAGGTCTTGGCATAATGGATGAGTTTTAAATGGATTGTTTAGTGCAGTATTGGTAAAATAAAAGTAAATTTGTTTGGGGGCAAGCAAAGGCTAAGTGTGGGGTATTTTGATATGTGTATTTTTATATATATTTTTATGCACTTTATCTTAATATTTTGGCCTTATTTATTCTCTTTTAGAACTAAAAAGTACTCATAATGCTTTGAATTATGTTATGCTGCTATTCGTTGTCGATAAAGCACAAAAGAAAAGACTGAAGCGGAAACCGGACTTAGAAGCTTAAAGAAATTAAAAATGCTGGATTAGACGATTACGCCCCGCGTAACGACCAAAGCGACTTACGCCCCGCGTAACTAAAGGGTACGCGCCACGTATTGGTTGGCCTCGGATAACTTCAATCGCGTGTAAATCTTGACTACGCCCCGCGTAATCCTATGTACGCCCAGCGTAATCCTATGTACGCCGAGCGTAATTAAGTCGCCTACAAAGGTTATAAAAGTCGATTTTCAGCTAACCAGGAGGGGGGATTCGACTTCTAACCTAATTTAGTCGATAATTAACTTCTGTTAAGCCGTTTTGAGGGTCTAGAAGGCGGCCGGAAGGCCGTTAAGCTAACGGGAGCGGAGATCGGAAGGGTTGGAGAGCGGATACGTGTCAGTAATCATATGGGTTGTTAACGTGACCATGTTTAGCATTCCATTGTGTTACTATTCTGTATTTAGTTTCTGACTTGGGTGTAAAAACCTTTTACTTTGTGTTTATGATTGAATGAAGCTTTGATTATTAGACTAATTGCTATATTGAATAGTTTGTTTGTGTTTAATTTATCTTGCTAAGTTTGTTAAAAGATCCTTACTTATTAATGATAATTATTTGCTGTTAATTGTTAAGTGAATTGAGTTGTATGAACATATGCTTGATTGCTTGTCTCTTATGATTTTGATGACCATCGAGATTATGAGTCTAGGAATAACGAATGTGAAACTAGGATTAACATGGAAATAAGTAAGTTAATGTGTGAGCCTTGTTTGATGACCATCAACAAGAGGTTAATTGAATGCCTAATTTGATTAACTATATTTGCAAGTCTTGCTTAATACGAACTGAACACTAGGAAGCATGTTAGTTTAACCAATTGATCACTGTTTGAATTGACTTGTTTGCTAAAGGATTAGTTATAGTGAACACGAATCTAATCATTTTAGGAATCGGTGAACATGAATAAATGACTTTGTGTATGCAATTGTCTATGTTTTTAAGGTGTAACTTGTCTAAACCAAAGTACCTAAAGAGATTTGTTTTCCTGTTAGTTTATCGAGAGTTGTTAATTAATTATTAGTTTGAGATTTATTAAACTATTTCTTTTATTCTTTTCGTGTGACCTGTAACCTATAATCAAATATATTAAATTAATCCACCGTTTCCTGTGATCGACACCCGACTTACCTAAGCTATACTGTAATCTGACTAGGTACACTGTCTATAAGTGCATAGTTAGTCTAAGTTTGTTAGGTTATAAATATTAAAATTAATGGGTACTTTCGTGCACATCACTCATCCTTGCTTTAACAACCAACAAAATTGTCATTTTTCTGAACTTTTTTTTAATATTCATACATTAAAATTTGTTACTTGGGTTTCTCAGATCACAATTGATACATGTATAGTAGTGAAAACCTTCTATAAGTTCCTCAAGCAGCATGTTGCGATCCCTTTCAAGCTCAAGAAACCGGAATGTGCATTAGCTCAGACACCCAAGTCAACACAGCAAAATAGCCATTAAGGTTCACTCTAGCAAGGTCACTCCCTTGTTTTAATAAGATGGAAACTCAAAAAGACCAACAACCAGAGTCGAAATCACCATATATCATATGATTTAACCATCTCTACCTGACCCACCAAACAAAAATACAACAATGAATCAACAAAAATCATTAGACCCATGCATGCACGAGCCTCTTTCCTAGTTATATTTGAATTATATACAACACTAAATATAACTGATAGTTAGTGAACAACGTGATAATGTTTATTCAGTGAATGCACCGTTTTGACATAAATGAGGATTTAATCTATCATTTTTTTCAACCATGTAATATAAAGCAAAATATATGTTATATCAAGACAAAAATATCAATGAAAATTAAAAACCTTGTATACGTTTTTTGTGTTTAATAGTGTAGATATAAAAAAGAAACATGAAAGTATTTTACTTTTATCCAAAATTTCTTATTCAAACAACATGTTCTTGAGATCCAAACCATTTTGTACTTTATGTATAAAAAGGAGTAATTTTTTGGATCTAATTACACACTTTTTAGCTTTGACATATTCTGTGAATCATTCTTTTGATAATATTTGTTAATATTATAAAGTGATTAATATATATTTTGAAGCATTTTCTTCGCGGTTGATATGGGGTTTTTCTTTCGCATATCATTCAAATAATATTAATATGATATGAAATTAATTAAAATAATTACATATAAAATCATATCTAACCTCGTCATCCAAAATGTTTCATACATAATAGTCTAACTATAAATATATCAAAAGGTTTCATCCAATTTACAACTTTGTCATTTATATTAGAACCATAAAACATAAAAGAAGTCAATATTGTTTTGTGGAAATTTGTTGGGTGATCTAAAGATAAAAACAAGATAAAAACATGAACATTTAGTCATTAAATGTTAAAAAATCGAAAAAGAAATTTTAGGAATCGAGAACTGCCGCAAGTGATTTTAACAATTATATTGAAACTCTACGATGTTGTCAATACTATATCACTATCATAGGTTGATGATTGAGGTGGGTATAGAAGAGCAATAATTTTGAGTCAGGTTGTTGGTGTTTTTAGTGTATTTTTTAGATCATCTCCAACTTACTTTTATTTTTCCTTTAAAAATAGAGTAAAAAATAAGGTAAATAGTGTTTCATTTTCAATCCTACTTCATTTTTACCCTATTTTTACTCTCAAAAAGTATATTCTATCATTTTAACTTATATAAATTATCAAATACACCCCTTCTACTAATTTGATTTTAACAAATATATAATCTATATTTTTTCATGTCAATAATATTAAATAAATAATATTATATTTATAATACGTAATTATAAGCTTTTGTAAAATACCTAATTGTGTTTTAAAAATTCCAATATGTATTTAAATTTTAATATGAATTTGATAAACAAAAAGAAAAAATTATATTTATAATTATTTAATATAATTTAATATATAACACAATATTATAAGTATTAAATATTACATTTAAATAAGAATTAGTAGGTAAAAAAACCAAAAATGTATAAAAATATAAAACAAGGGACTAAAACCGACAATTCAAAATTCATCCTCATTTGGGGGGAAATGAATAGTATAACACCATATTTGGTGTTATACTATTCATTTCCCCTAAAATGAGGGAATAAATTGGATAGGGTTGGAGAGAAATGAAAGAAGAAATGGAGAAAAGTATGGAGAATGGGAGTAGGATGTAGATGCTCTTAGGTTGTAATTTACATGAACAGTGTGTGTAATTCCGAGTTATAATCAAGTACATTAGGAGGTGCAAACTCAAAACAAATTTTAGGATCACAAATATAGTGTTGTAACACAACTTTGTAGTTGTTTTTTTTTTCTCTAGTTTCTTAACACTACTTTGTAATTTTTTTTTTGCTAGAGCTTCATGTTTTTTTAATATATTCAGACATTAAAAAAAAATTAATGGTTGACAAGATATATTAATTATACTTTGGGTAAAAATTAAACACTTTCAACCTGTTTACTGTTTTGTTATATTTCGCCACGACACGAAGCAGAGAGCCATGGTCATCCCTACTTTTTTACATACTAATACCTAGATTATATCAATATTTTAAAAACAGCTTTGAACTGGCGGTTCAAACCAGTTTACCGGGAATCGAATGAGGGAACAATTCAACTATCACCAGTTTTACTTCGATTTCTAAACTGACCGGTTAGAAAATCCCGGTTATCGGTCAAAATAAAACCGGTAAAACTGAATAAAATGTATGGAAAGAATCATTTGAATAATAAACTTTGATTATTTTCTTTTCAAATCTATTTAGTTTTCTTTAAGTAAAAAAACATATGATAAATGTTATAAAGTTTTTTTTTTAATGTTTGTTTTTATTTAAAACTATATTTTATTTCGTTATTATATTTTATTTTCTTTTTGTGGTATATGGATTGATGTAAAACACTAAAACTTATGGTTATATGTTATTTTAATATATTTGAATTGATCTACAACTTATTTTTATGCGTATTTTTAATGTTTGAACTTGTAAACGTTAAATTCATGATTTATATATGTATGTATGTGTAAAAAAAAGGAAAAAATGTGAAAATTATAGAAACTGGTTGATTTGGCGGTCGAACCAGTTAAACTGGTTGAACCAAGAATCAATCACCATACCGGTTCAACTAAAAAACTGGTTTTTAAAACATTGGACTATACATAAACGATTAATTTGAATTGTTAGTAATGTTTTGGCCCCCTAGATTTATCACACGAAAATACAAATATATATATATATATATATATATATATATATATATATATATATATATATATATATATATATATATATATACACACTAATATTAAAGTGGTTTTTTTTGTTATGTGTCATTATATTAGACATCTTAATTAATGTGTTGCTATTTGTCAATATATGAGTTCTTCATTTTAAATTTTTTAGACATCCTCATTAATGTGATATTATTTGTCAATGTATTTATTCTTTATGTTAAAATTTATTTTTTATATTAATATTTTCATTAATTCACGAATAAAAAATGTCTAATATATATATTAAAAATTAATTTTACGTATTTATTTGAATCAACGATTATAATTTCGCATAACAAAAAAAATATCTCTTAAATTAATAATTTATTTAAAATAACTAATTAATAATTTTAAATTTTTACTATAAAATTTTAATTAATTTTATATCCGTAGTTCGCACGGGTTATAAACTAGTTATATATATAATACTAATATTTTAATTTGAACAATTAATAAATTTAACTTTTTAAAAGCATTCTTTTGAAATTAGTATCAAACTACGGTCAAAAAATAATAAAAAATCTTGTCATCATTTATCTTGAACGTTTAAATGAATAGAGACTTGAGGGGTTTATCTTTTTTATTCTTTCAATATCTTCATATTTTTCCAATTATTATAATCATTGTCATAATTAGTAATAGATTTTTCTAAAATAAAATAATAGTTATTAGATACACAATAATACTTTATAATATAATTTTATTTAATTTAGATAATTCATTTAAAAAAGAAACTAGAATTATAAATATTGTATTTAATTATATTAAACTAAAGGAAAAACTGCAGACAAAGAGTAACAGAGTCAAAATACTATTTGCCGCTCATCCAGAGATAACTGATCGTCGAAAGAAATAAATCGTCAGAATGAAACAAACTGAAAGGAAACAATTTGGCGACCGTCAAAATTACACTAAATTTCGTTTGGAAATTAATCGTCGGAATGAAACAAATCGTCGCCGTTGCATCGCGGGTATGCTACTATATATATATATATATATATATATATATATATATATATATATATATATATATATATATATATATATATATATATATATATATATATATATATATATACACTTCAAGAAAATTATTGTAATTGTTAATTTACTCTAAAAAACAGAAAACCAAAAAGTAAAACGATATGAATAATTAATCAATAGAATTCCAAATAATTATTGAAAAAGATCTAACCAGAACACAACAAAATTAGGAAAGTAGTACTCTATAGAAAGCCAAAAAACGATTCTAATCTCCAATTTATTAACTCAATCTTTAAGAAACTATAAACCCTAAACTAAAAATATATGTTGCAAAAGGAAAAAATGCTCACTAGATCATATCTCACCACCATCGCAAGAGTGTTCAACACATCCTCTCTCATCTCTACTTTTATTACCTTCATACGGTCACTATCTCTCTTCTAGGTTATTTTCCAATTGCTACTCTGACCAACGACCAATAGTTGGTGCTTCCTCTCCTACGAACTTGTCTCACCTTTCTTTGATCATTGTCTCTGTTCTTCAACATCTCATCATCAGACTTGTAGTGTAAGTTTTTTTTTTCTCTCTAACATCTTTATTTTTCTGTCTAGTAGAATGTGATATTATTGAAACTTGAAATACTAAACACAATAGAAGTAATAAAAGGCTGCAACAATACTTTATTCTTTTTTGTTGTTGGTATATTTATAAATCTTTAATTTGCTAAAGAAATAATTGGTAGAAAACTCATGAAAATACAAATAGAAATTAGAATAATTTTGCACTTTAAATGCATTTGTGTGTCTATGGAGTAACTTGTGTAGAAAATAGTTTTTGACTTTTTTTTCCCAAGTACATGCTAAACAATTTATGCTTGAATACGAGACATTCATTCTTATTTTATTTTTATAATAGTTTATAACTCGTGAAATCACGGTTACAAAATTAATTAAACTTTAATAGTAGAACACAAAATTATTAATCAATTATAATCGTTAATTTAAATAAACATGTGGAATTATATCACCTTAAATTTGTATTAGTTTTATTTTAATTTTTATTCCATTGTTATTAATTTGTTGTAATTAAAGTGGAAATATTAAAATTTGAAATAGATAATTAATAGGTTGAGAAGTTGCATGCATTAATTAAGAGGTTTAATAGGGTGATACATGACAAAAAAAGAATAAAATGTGTATTAATTAGGAGGCCTAATATGATGACACATGTCAAAATGAGGTTAAAACTATTCTTTTACTAGAATAGAGATTTATACTCCTTTTATATTTTGTTTTCTAGTTTAGATTTTAGCTTAAATTTTGTTATTAAAAATAGATTCTCGAAAAATACTTGAAAACTAGTTGTTCATTTAAACTACTTCATTGTTGGTTAATTAGACTTCAAAAAACAAGTTGGCGGTTGTTAGAAAACTATTTTGTAAACAAAAGCTATAAACATTTTTATATATTATAATTGCCATCTGAAAAAATATTGTTTATATAACTTTGTTTTAAAATTTTGGTTTTAGCCCCTTAATACAAGTGCTCGTCTTCTGTCCCTGCCAAATCTAGTAAAACTACACTATTTCGGCATGATATGTTAAAAGATAAACATATTATAAAGAGTTAATCTATCATGCCCATTTTAATCTCTATCATAAATAGTTATAACTAGATGAAGACCTATCGTGCCCTTGGCGCGAGTTAGGTGTGTTTGATTTAGGTAATTGTTTTATTGACTTTTCTAAAATAAAGTAAAACATAAAGTTTTTTTGGTTCATAGATCAAAAGGCTGATACATTGATAAAATTTCATAGATCAAAAGGCTGATACATTGATAAAATGATAGCATTTGCATGTTCACAAAAAACTTCTAATAAGGTTGTACATTTATGATACTTGCATGTTAAAAAAAAACTCCTAAGTGCATATGGATGTGCTGCATGGATCCTTGTTGATAATTTCCAACATCTCTTCATAAGTTGCAATTAGTTTTTCAACCAGAGGATGATGTGCCGATTGTGCGGGATTACCCGGATGTATTCCCGAATGACTTGTTTGGGTTGCCTCCGAAGAGGCAGGTTGAGTTCAGGATAGATTTGGTTCTAGGTGCGGCTCCGATAGCCAAAGCACCGTATCAGTTGGCTCATCCTGAGATGTAAGAGTTGTCTACACAACTGTAGGAGTTGTTAGACAATGAATTTATACAACTGAGAAGTTCACCTTGGGGTGCACCAATTCTGTTTGTGAAGAAGAAGGATGAGTCTCATCGTATGTATATCGACTACCGGGAGTTGAATAAGGTAACAATGTAGAACCGTTATCCTCTCCCAAGGATTGATGATCTTTTTGACCAGTTACAGGGTGCATCTTGGTTCTCCAAGATTGATTTGCAATCGAGTTATCATCAGATGCGGGTCAGGTATGAGGATGTGCAGAAGACAGCTTTTCAGACTCCATATGCTCATTATGAGTTTGTGGTGATGCCTTTTGGGCTTGCCAATGCTCCAGCCGCGTTCATGTATCTCATGAACTGTGTCTGCAGACCGATGCTTGATCAGTCTGTAATAGTATTTATTGATGATATCTTGGCTTATTATAAGACCTAGGAACAACATGAGGAGCACTTGAGGGAAGTATTGGAGACATTGAGGAGGGAGAGACTTTTCACAAAGTTCTCCAAGTGCGAGTTTTGGTTGCGCGATGTGCAGTTTCCAGGGCACCTTGTCAATTAGAAGGGTATTCTGGTCGATTCGACCAAGGTCGAGGCCGTGAGCAGTGGGAGGTTCCGAGGGCTCGATCTGAGATTCAAAATTTTCTTTGTTTGGATGGTTATTATCGGAGATTCATCCATAATTTCTCCAAGATAGATATTCCTTTGACTCGACTGACCAAGAAGACAATTACATTTCGCTGGGGGCCCGAGTAACAATCAACTTTCGAGACTCTGAGGTAGCGATTGTGTGAGGCGACGATTATGAACCTACAGGAAGATTTTCATGACTTCGTGGTCTATTGTGATGCTTCGATCACATGTATGGGGGCAATGCTGATGCAGCGGGGTCGCGTGATCGCTTACGCTTCAAGGCAAATGAAGCCTCATGAGGCGAATTATCCAACACATGACTTGGAGTTAGGGGTCATAGTTTCACCCTCAAAATTTTGCGACATTCCCTCTATGGGGTCCTTTGTACTATTTACACAGATCACAAGAGCCCGAGGTACTTGATTGATCGGCCGAATCAGAATATGAGGCAACGTCGATGGTTGGATGTAGTGAAGGATTATGATTGCGAGATCCTTTATCACCAAGGGAAGGCCAATGTGGTGGCTAATGATCTCAGCTACAAGGCGGCCGCGAATCTCATCGGGGATATATGTTTGAGGATAATTGTGGTTACTCCATTGTTAGAGCAGATTCGGGAGGCTTATGTCGATGCTATGAAGGAAGAGCACCAGAAGAGTGAGCATATTGTGGGTCAGGTGGCTTCCTTCGATTATGATAGATGTGTTTTGTTGACTCTGCATTGGTGAGTCTGGGTTTCGTACTAGGTTGGTGTGTGCAAGATTCTAATGGAGGAGGCTCACCAGTTTAGGTTCTTCATCCATCCTGGAGGGACAAAGATGTATAGGGAACTTCGTCCTGATTATTGGTGGCCTTGGATGAAACGGGATGTTTGTTTTACTTCCAGATTTTGGAAGAGGTTTCATAACGAGTTGTGTACTTGTCTTCATTCAGTACATCATTTCATCCACAGACCGATGGACAGAGTGAGCGAACTATTCAAACTCTTGAGGATATGTTGCTTGTTCTGTTGGCGGAATTTTTCGTATAACAACAGTTATCATGCTAGCATCGATCGACCTCTTTTTGAGATGCTCTATAGGAGGAAATGCAGGACCCCGGTTTACTGGGGCAAGATCGGTCAACGGGTTATAGGGAGTACTGAGGTGGTACCCAAGACCACTGAGTTGATTCAGCAAGTTCGGAGCAGGCTCCAGACAGCTCAGAGTCTGCAGAAGAGTTATGCCAACAGGCGCCAGTCTGACCTTGAGTTCCAATTGGGAGATATGGTTCTCCTGAAGGTGTCACCTTGGAAAGGTGCCATATGGTTCAGGAAGCGGGGAAAGTCGGACCCTAGGTATATTGGTCTGTTTAGGGTCCTGGATCGGGTGGGCCGTGTTGCTTATTGTTTGGATCTTCTAAACGAGCTCAGTCATATTCATAGCACGTTTAATATCTCTAACCTATGGAAGTGTTTAGTGGATGATTCCGCAGTGGTACTATTGGAGGATATTCAGGTGGATGACCGCCTGAATTATATTGAGAGACTGGTGGCGATTTTAGATAGGAAGACGAAAACCTTTAGGAACAAGGTAGTCGAGTTGGTGAAGGTATAGTGGCAACACCGCAAATGATCATAGTGGACTTGGGAGCCCGAGGAGTGTTGGATTAGGTGTCTAAGTTCATAAATATGTTTGGAATGTACTTGACCCAGTTGGCATGGTCCATTTGGGTTGTATGCCATTGCAACACTTGGATAGACTAAATGAGAGAAAGGAAACTTAAGGATTATTAATATATTATAAGTTCTAATGACCGAACCAGTGGGTCCAATGAGCTATGACCAGACTAGAAGGTCCAACGAGTTATGGAAATGGAGGGTTCCACTAAGACACATTGACCGAAAGGTCTTACCGAGTTATAGCCTCGAGTGGCTAATTACTTGTGTGTGGTATTTTAGGGAACTCATTAAGCTTTGTGCTTACTGTGTTATGTGATATGTGCTTTAGGTTCTCTCAGGATCGCGGGAAGACACCGGCTTGATTGTACACACCAGAGAAAGAGTTATATTTTGAGAGGATCCTGGAGTTGCGATATATACAATTTTTGGATATATGTTTTGATGATTTGGTATTGTGGCATTTTTGTGATTTTTGGATTGAGATAAATGTGTTTTTAAATTGCAAACTTTGTTTAAAAATTTGCGTCGTTACAGAATGCACCTAATTATTACTATGGTTTCCATATTACTGCGGAAGGTGATACACTTATCAGTGATAGCACACTGGTAAGTCTCGATGAACCTAACAGCTACACGGAAGCCATGGCAGGCCTTGAGGCTGCTTAATGGAAAGTGGCTACAGACAGCGAGATACAGTCCATGTATGACAATCAGGTTTGGAACTTCGTTGACAATGTACCAGGTCGTAAGACAGTTGGGTGCAAATGGATCTTCAAGTAGAAGACCGAGATGGATGGTAATGTACACACTTATAAGGCGCGACTGGTTGCAAAGGGATTTTCTCAAACTCCGGGATTTGATTATGATGAGACCTTTTCACCAGTAGCAAAGATTAAGTCTATTAGGGTTATGTTAACCGTTGATGCATTTCATGATTATGAAATATGGCAAATGGATGTCAAAACCACTTTCTTTAATGGAAAGTTGGATGAGGATGTCTACATGAATCAACCAGAGGGTTTTGTCAACACAGAGTACCCTAATAGAGTGTGGAAGCTTGAGAAATCCATTTATGGATTGAAACAAGCACCTCGCAGATGGAATATTTGTTTCGATGAGAAAGTGAAAGAGTTTGGTTTTTCGAGGAGCGAAGATGAATCTTGTGTATATGTCAAGGCTAGTGGGAGTATAGTTAGCGTTTTGGTATTGTATGTGGATGACCTACTACTCATAGGAAATGGCATCCCAACTTTGCAGGAAGTAAAGTCCTGGCTTGGGAAGTGTTTCGCTATGAAGGACCTTGGAGAAGCTGCCTATATCCTAGGGATAATGTCGCACCCCCAAACCAAGGATGGCGGAAACGTCCGGGGGTGGAGGACTTCATGTATAGTATCACAACAACAAGTATAATAGTGCTCAAAGTAAATACAACCATCATAAATATAATTGAAAAAGTTACACCAAAGTATATGTTTACATGATTCAAATCAATTACATTATGATGACAAAATGAACTGTTTGACGATTTATCGTCTCATCCTCAAAATGTTGTTGAATTCCTGTTTCACTGAATTTCTGAGAATACAAGTAGTTTTGAAAAAGTGTCAACAATTAAGTTGGTGAGTCCATAAGTTTTTGAGATAAAGAGTTTGGAAACCGTTCTTTGTAATGTGTTGTGTGTTACCAAGAAAAATCCAATATTTTCCTTATAAAAGTTATGTGGTCCTAAATGTCGGGACCGAGAACGAACAAGTATTTGTCATACTTAAAGATATAAAAGTGATTTTAAATTGGCGTAAAACCCTTTCTGATTTGAGAAAATCCCGTAATGAATGGTGTGTAGTCTTAAATACCAAGACCAAAAGTATACAATAATATCTATAATTATTGATATAAAAAGTGATTTTAAATCGACATAAAACCCCTTTTGATTTATGAAAATCCCCGTAAACTTTATGTGTTGTTAACTCCCTATGTGAGCCGCTATAACCATACTATGACTAGAGGTAACCTGCAGAACGTCTTCCATACGCCCTGATCCTATGACACTTGTCACCCGCAGACCTGCTGGTCCGGCTGTAGCTAGCAGCGAGGTCTGGGATGTCAACCCTAATATAGATCTATACACAATTATCACGCTCTCCCTATAAGATATTCTGGTTGTAACTTACAGGAATTTATATCCCGTACTCGAACGTACAGGGAGAGAATGTCTCACAACTTAAGTTAACAAGTTTACGTGTAGTGTGCGTGAGTGTAGAACCTTTTTCTGTCGGAATAAAACTTCCGAAAAGTGTTTGTTGTATTAATAGAAACATAAACCTTACCTATTGTAGTTTATCAAAACAAGGGTAGTAGTAGTGATGTACATAAACTATACTTAACATAGTTTATTCAAACGTTTGTATGTAATGGATGTAATTTGATTTTAACACATTGTTATTTCTATGCTTTATCTAGCCAAAAATCCATTTTTTAACTGGTGTATATCTATATACTAAGACAAAATGTCATACATTGCAATTACACATAATCACATAAAGATATATACCTTGCTCAACATGTTACAAGGTGAAATGAAATTGATAGTATTTTTCTGTTGATAACATTTTTTGTAACTGTTCTTAGAAAATTTGTAGAAAAATCATCAAAGGTCCAAATCAGAATCCGTAAATTCTGAGAGTTTGGAAAATGAGTCTAGTTGGTTAATAAATTTTATTATGAATTTTAATGATCTCAAACTTGTGTTAAAATGTCCATAATCACAGACTGGTCCGGATTGATGTTTGAAATGATTGATAGTTTTGTAAAAATCACCATAAATTTTAGAAAAATTGTATGGAGATGTGCAAGTAGTCATTTTAAGGATAAGAACTTGAACTATTTTCACCTAATACGGTTTTGAAAACTAAAATTTTTAAGTTGTCCAAAACAGTTCGTGAATGGAGTCCAACTTTTCTGATGAAAGCTGTTAGCAAAGTTTAGTTATGTTC
Source organism: Lactuca saligna (assembly GCF_052625555.1). Classification (NCBI taxonomy): domain Eukaryota; kingdom Viridiplantae; phylum Streptophyta; class Magnoliopsida; order Asterales; family Asteraceae; genus Lactuca; species Lactuca saligna. Next base: position 183,061,742 of record NC_136423.1, read on the forward strand.
TTGGTGTTTTAACTTGTATCCCCCCTCCCCCTTAAAACTGAAGAAAACATGAATATACAGGGGTATGAACTCACCTTGAGTGATTTCAGTAGATGAATGATGGAGAAAAGAAATGTTCAACTCAAGAACACTTGAGAGGTGCTTGAAGATTTGAAGATCTAACACAAATATGTCGATGTTTGTGTAAGGAATCTATGATTTGGATGAAAGATAGTAGAATATCTAAGTGTAGGAGGAGGTTGCTTGTGTCATACACTAAGGCAAAGTCAACACTCCACCCATAAATCTTACCTATTAGATTTTATTCTTAGGCAAAGATTTTCCCCAAAATAAAACTAAAATATAAAATTTTGGGGTTTATTATGTTAAAATACGAGTTTTGGTGAAAATCCTGTGTTAAAATCTCGAAAAACGGTCTCAAAACGCTAAAAATATTGAAAGTCGCGCAAAAACTGCCAAATTCCGAAATTTTGGCCGAGGGTGTGGAGGTTCGGCTCCTTAAGAGCTTAGAACCGAAAGTAGAAGAGAGGGCCAAGAGTAGAAGAGAGAGCCGAGAGTAGAAAAGAGACCGAGAGGAGGGAAGGAAGGAACATAAAGTAGAAGAGGGAACCGAAGGTGCGAGGGGAAGGAGTCGAAGGCGAGGTTCGGCTGGGCTGTTAGAACCGAAAGCGAGGTTCGGTCTTCAGAGTTTCAGTTCTCAGGGTCTCGGTTCTTGGTTGTCTCTCAGTTCCAAGGTTTCGGTTTCGGCTGCTAAGGTTTCGGCCCCAGGGGCTTCGGCTCCTAAGAGGAGTTTCGGCTCAATAAAGCTGTTTTACTCGTTTTTACCCCGTTTCAAGCCGTTTTTAACCCGGTTAAGGGTCGGGATGGCCCGAAAGATTATAAAAAGTTTAAGGAACTTTTGAGAGAGATTTGGGAGAGATTTCCAATACTTGGAGAGATTTTTCATTCAAGGAGAGATTTGACATTCTTGGAGAGATGTGGGAGAGATTTCACATTCTTGGAGAGATTTCACATACTTATAGAGATTTAGGAGAGATTTCACATACTTAGAGAGATTTCACATACTTATAGAGATTTGGGAGAAATTCTAAATAGAGAGAGATAGAGTGAAAGCGATTGAGAGAGGTTTCGTGAGTGACATTTGTGAGTGTTTGGCTCCGCAACGCAAGGTCCGTAAGCCCTATTAAGCCATGTTTTAAGGTCCTACACACTCCCGATGAGTGTGCAATAGTGTTTTATCGCTTTGGTTCGATGTTTAGCATATTCACGGCTATGGAAATTTAAACATACGAATTTTCCAATTTATGATTTCTCATTAGAATAGCGAGTTGTACATTAATTACCTAATGTAAGCCCTAGTACACAAGGCTTAGTTGGGTTGACCGGTTTGACTTGTTGACTTTATTTGACTTTATCTTGACCAGAATTTGACGGTTGTCACATCATCCCCCTGATAGAGGGAATTTCGTCTCGAAATTAACACTTTGACTGGGACTTCAAGATTTTAGAGAAAAGATGGGGGAAACTTTTCGTAGTACAAGAAATTGGTATGATGGGGACCAAATTCATCTGATGTTAAATGACGACGTTGGAATTTCTTATTGCAACTTGAGCTAAGTCGATTTAAAGGAGTTATTGTTTTGCAATGATAGTGTATTCTATGTATATCTTTATGCTCTTTGCTACAAAGTGGAGACTCTCGTTCATTTCGATTTCGCCAAGTGGTAAGTGGGCATTCCCACGCTTTACCGAAGTTAATCACCCAAGCTATTTACATGTCGCCTAAGGTTTGAATACCTCCTTTTGTTCTGCCCGTTGGTTTGCTGTTAGTAGGCCATACTCAAGTCCAAACTAGTTCCATGCAAGGGTTTCCAGGGTGACGAAACGAATCTACTATCTCTGTTAGAGATAACAGATATTAATAGACCATGTGGTCGCATAATCTCTTTTATGTACGTTGTAGTCGATTCCCCCATCCACTTGATTTCTTTAATTAGTAGGAAGTGTGTGCATTCGGCCAGTCTATCGATGGTTACCCAAATGGTATCGAGACCATCCATTTCCATGGGTAGCTTGGTTTTGAAGCCCATGGTTAGCCGCTCCCACTTCCTTTCAGGTATCACTGGTTGTTGTAGGAGACACGAAGGCTTCCTTTATTCTCTTGTCATTGGCACATGTCCGATACTTGCCCACATGTATAACGATGTCTACTTTCCTATTCGCCCATTGATGGCACTTTTTGAGGTCCGGACACATCTTGTCCGAGCCTGGATGAAGGGAAGTAGCTAGTTTTCGTGTGCTTCATTCGTGACATTATTTCCTGAATCCATCAACCTCGGTGTCCAGATCCGATTCATGGGATAACATGTCCCGCCGTCCATGCCCTCTAGGTTCTTATGATCGGTGAAGATTGTATGCTTCGTGTCGTATAGATGGTGCCTCTAGACCTCTAGGGCGAACTCTACTGCTCCTAGTTCGAGGTCATGTGTTATCTAGCCGACCTCGTACGTCTTTAGTTGTCTTAAGTCATAAGTAATAACTTCTCCTCAGAGCGCTGCATAGGTCCTGCTGTAGTGTTCCTCGATTGCTTAGCTCGTTAGGAAGCATGTGGGTTTGGTTTACGCGACTAGACTTATTCGGATGGTAAGACATTCACTCGTCCTCCTGGGGAACCTTGGCCCGAAGTTTATGGCAGGACTCGTACCTGGTCCATCTATCATTAACTTGCGCATATAGGTTGTATGTACTTAGGGTTGGCAAGACAGTTGGATGGGTGACTCTGCCCCAAGTCCACAACCAGACATGGAACAGGAAATAAGGCGAAAGCACACATCCAATGTCCGTAGAATTTTGAATCATACATTATCCTCGAGTATATTCGTAGTAGTGGTAGACTAACTGTATCCGTCCCAAGCTTCTGTGCTTGAACCTTGTCTGCTGTTTGCGTGACATTCCCAAAAGGTCTCTTGGAAATACTTGTGATAAGGTTTCGGGAAGTATAACACTCCTCTGGTGCGTGTTTTGGGGTTTCACAACGAGAGATGATCCGGAGGTCCGTGCTGGATGTGTTTATGGGAGACAAAGGTTTCGATATTCGGTGGGTTAGGTGAAGGGTCCTTTCGTAGTCGTTAAACCGGGAAGATGAGGACTATACCAATCGAAGTTGAATGATGACATAGTATCTTATTAGATAAAGCAGGTGTTAAGTTGTATTCGTAAGAAGTGCTCATTAGAGTGATAGAGTATCTTATGTTTCTTTTCAGTGTGTTCCGTTTTCTTCGATGTCATTATTATTGTATATGATTTGTACCACAGTGTCTAGCACTGGTACTGAGTGTGTTTCGATAGCTAGTAATGATACTTGATATCATGATCCCTGACAGGTCTCCCTATGATCGAGCGGTATATGAACGTCGTATGTAATTTGATGTTGGTGAAATCATCGAGTGAATGGTTCTATCCAAATACCACCACTAGACTTGGAACAGGAATTCGAGAAGCAATTATTCGCTTTAAATCTTTATTATCTTGTTTATAGTTAACCCCGAAGTATGCACAAAGTCATCACAACTTACAGGTAATGATCCTAAGGTATATATGAGTGTCCCTGATTTGATTTGAACGAGAGAGTATTTTAACTACTTTTGGAAAGAAGGAATTCTTGCAAGCTTACCAAATTCATTACAAACATACGGTACTTAAACGTTTTGTCGTTGGAAACATTACAAAAGTCCTAAGATGGTTCCTTTGCTGCTCCTGTTGGTGTGTTCATCACACTCCTCCTGCTCCTTCGTCATTCTTCTCAGTTGGACATTCTCTCTTGAAGTGTCCTGTTTCACCACATAAGCAGCATACTGGGCCTACCTTGGTGATGGTGATTGAAGGGTGTAACACCCCATTTTTGGTATGATATTTATATTCTATTTATTGTTATTTTTCTTCTAGTTTTAAGGGGGGACTCGACGATTCGGTAGCTGGACTCGTCGAGTAGGGTCGCGATTTCGAGCACGTTTAAGTTGGCGACTCGACGAGTCTATATTCCGGACTCGGCGAGTCCGCCAGTCTGGATGAAACCCTAATTTCAAGGGTTTGCACCCTATTTAAACAACTTTTGGGGCCTCAAGTCAGCCCCCATCACCCCTCAGAGCATCATTCTCGAAACCCTAGAGCCCTCTTTGCATTTTGTGTGATTTTGGTGTGTTCTTTGAAGATTTTGAGAGATAAAGGAAGGTAGATCAAGTAGAGAAGAAGGAGATCCTAGATCCTTGAGGAATTTCAGAAGAAAGTAAGGTATATCTTGGCCCTTTTATGTTTCTATGCTTAAATCTCCTTTTTGAAGCCATTAAAGCCATTCTTGAACCATTTCTTAGCTTAATAGTAGCATAGAGGACTCATGGAGTTGATTAGCCTTCGAATCTAGCTAGATTTGAACTCCAGAAGCTTAGATCTAGCACCTTTATGGATCCATTTTGCATGAAAGCTCTAGATCTACTATTATAGTGTGCTTTGAACCTTAAAACCTTCATTTGATGTTATTCACATGTAAAGTTGGAAACTTTATGTGTAAATCAAGTCCCAGGAACCCAAATCTATTAATGGTATGGACTGGTTTCAAGCAGAATCGAGTATATAATGTTTGCATGCATACGACTCGGCGAGTCGTTCTTCTGACTCGGCGAGTCGAGTCGCGAGTCCCCTGTGTTTCCTTTTTCGAGTTATGCCGAGTGGAACCAGTGAGTGAGAGGTGGAATCGATGAGCTAGAGGGTTAGACTCATTCGTGGAAGAACTCAGCGAGTCAACGCCCTGACTCGGCGAGTCCAAGGCCATCTTCATATTTCAAGAATAGACTCGACGAGTTGTTCATACAACTCGACGAGTCACAGGTAGAATGATCATCTGATGAAGGAGAACTCGATGAGTTGTTCATACAACTCGGCGAGTCGGATGCAGAATGTCGGAGTGTTAGTAGCGAAGAGGAACTCGCCGAGTTTGCGCCAAAAATCGACGAGTAGTAGCGAGTGGAATCAAGAAAGTAAGAGTAAGGACTCGACGAGTTGGCGACCCAACTCGACGAGTCAGGTCAACTGAATGTTGACTTTGACAGTTAGGTTGACTTGGACCAGGGGTAGGAAAGTCATTTTACCCTCAGTATTATTATTATCAGTATTTGATTGATGGTGCTCATGGATATTGTAGCCGGGGTGAAACCGGAGACGCAGCAGACAGATTCCGGAGCAGTCCTTTCAGCAGCTAGGCTACGAGGTGAGTTTCTTCCAGTAGGAACAGGTCTAAGGCCACAATGTCGGCCCGTTTAGTTAGTAGTAGTTTCCGGACTTCGGTCTGATGCACTTGTTAGTGTGTTTGATGCCTTCATGGCTCAGACAGGATTTATGTGTTATGTGTTCTGGGCTACGCCTGACGTAGTATGCAATATATGAGTTTATGATGATGTGTGTTATGCTAGTTAATATGTGTTTATGCTATGCTATGATCAGTTAGTTCCGGACTTCGGTCCGATGCAGCTAGTTCCGGACATCGGTCCGATGCAGGGGACAAGGTCCCAGTCAGTTCCGGACTACGGTCTGATGCAGTTTCCGGGCTTCGGTCAGATGCAGTGGGCAAGGCCCAATACATGTTTATATGTTATTGTATGGTATGTGGTAGTTTCGTGCTTACAGTTTCAGTTTTGGTTTCAGGTACTTCCGCAAGTAAGGGGAAGAGCTCGGGATGATGGCATCGCACACACCACAACTTCAGTCTTTATCCTGGGAGTTTGTTTTGATTCGTAGTTTGATTTGATACAGTTGTTTCACGACATTTTATTATGAGTTGAGATATTTGACATATGGTTTTTATGATATGACAATCAGTATATGATTTTTATTATTATTTAAACAAAAAAATTTGGGTCGTATTTTGGGATGTTACGAGTTGGTATCAGAGCCTTGGTTTGAGGGATTCGGGTACACTTTCAGGTGTGTCTAAACTCAAACTAAGGAAATGGTAAAATGTTTTTCGAAGGAAAAGAGTTTTAGAAAAGTAAAAAGACTTTTTAAGAAAGATAAAAACTTTAAAAAGAGAAAAAGGGTGTGGTGCATGCGATCAGCCGAGCTCAAGTAAGTACTCCCAAATTACCCATACAAGTTATGTTATGAATATCAGTTTCAGTTTCAGTATCAGTAGAACAGCATGCTAGTATAGAACTAAGGATCTAGGAGGATGCCTTATATGTCTGCTTTATGTGTTTCAGCCTTATAAGAATTGCATGCTAACAATAAAGTAGTCAGCAGTAGGATAGCCTGTTTAGGTTATGCCTGATAATATGAACTTAGCATTGTATGCTAGTACAGATTCCCTCTTATGAGGATAGAATTGCTTGAGTGGTCTCCTATGTCTGAATGTTGCTTTCTTTGTCCTTTGTGGGACTCTAAGTGATGGGAGTTAGCCATTAGGTGAATGCGTCACGTCACATGGGAACAGGGTTGAATAATCTCAGAGTGCTAGATTTAGCCCTATTGTGCAGCTCTTGTCTGAGTATAACCGTTGTACGGATGAGTCTTTTACTTGAAGGATTATCTGAGCCTCGCCACATGTGATGGTATTCAGGTGATGGCTAATTGGCATCACAGGAAGGCTTTCAGCAGCTGAGGACTGGATCGAGTATAGTCAGAGAATTCCCTAGGGTAAGCCTAGGATGAGTGTAGCAGAGATCATTAGCAGTAATAGTGACTTGGTGGAGTCAAGGCAGTACTTGAGGAAAGTACGGATAGATGTGGAAGGTAGTATGGGCCCGTACTATTGGAAGCAGAGGATCTGTACTTGAATCAAGGAAAGATGAGATGAGACCGGGAAACTTGTGGTAGTATTGATTCCTCGAGATATATCAGTGTTCCTGACGTTTATTATGTTGTGTTTCAGAATGGTGGTATTACGCCCTAGACCAGCAGTCGGCAGTTCAGGTGCCGGAGTGGGATCAGGATCAGGCCCGGAGGCCGGGCAGATGGATGAGCAGACCAGGGAGTTTCTCTCTTCAGAGATTACTCGCACCATACTTGAGCAGACTCCTTTGATCTTTGGTTCGATCAAGGAGGGTATCTTGGAGTTGATGGATGAGAGACTGAGTACATTCTTTGCTGAGGTGGCGGCCATGATGGGGTCGCGCACACTTACCTTCAGGGAGTTCCGTGCATGTGGAGCTCCAGATTACCACGGGGCGAGGGACCCCATAGCGAGCACCAAATGGTTGGAAGATGTGGCCAACGCCTTCCGCACTAGCAGATGTCCCTAGGGGGATAAGGTCAGATTGGCGTCTTGTCTTCTGAAGGACAGGGCACGAGATTGGTGGGAGGAGATTGGTCTTGCAATCGGGGATGATGCAACCTTGGATGCCATGACCTGGGAAGAATTTACTACCAGATTCAGAGCCGAGTTCGCACCGGTTATTGAGGTGCAGCAGTTAGCACGCGAGTTTCAGTATCTTACCCAGACTACAGAGACAGTGGCGGAGATTACCGCCAAGTTCAGGGAGAGGGCTCTTCTTGTTCCTCAGTACGCAGCTGATGAGGAAATAAAGAAAGCCCATTATCATGAGATGCTGCAGAGTGATATCTACTAGTTCGTGAGCCGGTCCAGCTGTAAGACGTTGGATGACATGATTGCTAGGGCTCGAGAGAGGGAGATTGACCTTGAGATGGAGAGAAAGATGAAGCCGGAGGCGGCTCCAGGTTCAGGGAATTTGGGCAAAAATCCCATGGGTTCAGATCATAGAGCTAGGAGTCAGCAGAGCCACACTTGGTGTAGCAAGTGTGGGAGATTGCATGATGGGGCGTGTAAGGCAGGGAGTGTCGGCTGCTACAAGTGCGGTCGGACTGGGCATATGAGCAGAGATTCTACAGCCACTACTACTACCGTTGCGGCATCAGATCTGATTTGATTCCAATGCAATCAGAGGGGAAATAAAAAGTCCTAGTGTCCGAGTTTAGCGGCAGCGGGGAAGGCGTCAGCACCAGCTCCTGCTACCCTGAGGATTTCAGATGGCCGTCAGCACCGAGTCGAGACGCCGGTGGCGAAAGGTAGGGCTTTTCAGCTGACAGCAGAGGAGGCGCAAGCGACTCCTGATGTGGTGGCGGGTATGTATTTTCCCCTTATCTCTGTATTTATTTCTTCATTGTTTCTTATGGTTATATGTTTTGTATAGGGTCGTTCTCGGTGAACGACATCTCAGCTACAATATTGTTTGATTCGGGAGTTACCCGATCATTCGTCTCTCTCGCACTTAGCAAGAGGTTTACCAGAGTTCTAGGGGAGCTAGATTATCCACTTGAGGTTGAGATAGCAGTTGATAGGACCGTTAGGGTGGCAAGGGTGCACAGAGGGTGTTCTCTGTAGTTATTCGATGAGCAGTTTCCGGTGGACTTGGTCCATATTCCCCTGCGAGGGAATAAAGTCATAGTAGGCATGGATTGGCTGAGCCCCAATGGGCCGGAAGATAGATTGTGAGTTGCAGTTAGTGAGAGTATGCACTCCCAGTGGGGGAGAGTTAGTGATTCAGGGAGAGAAGTCACAGCACGGGCCAGTTCTGTGTTTAGCAGCGAGGGCAAGACGCTACTTTCAGCAGGGTTGTGTCGGCTATATTGCCTTTGTTTTAGTTGCCCGGGAGAAGGGCAAGATGACAGTTGATGATGTTCCGGTGGTGCGAGACTACTCGGATGTATTTCTAGAGGAATTGTCGGGGGTACCTCCTGAGAGACAGGTTGAGTTCGTGATTGATCTAGTCCCTGGTGCGGCTCCGATAGCCAAGGCACCATATCGGTTGGCTCCCCCAGAGATGCAGGAGTTGTCTACACAGCTGCAAGAGCTGCTGGACAAGGGATTTATCAGGCCGAGCAATTCGCCCTGGGGTGCACCGATTTTATTCATGAAGAAAAAGGATGGGTCGCATCGTATGCGTATAGACTATCGGGAGCTGAATAAGGTAACGGTGAAGAACCGTTACCCACTTCCGAGGATAGATGATTTATTTGATCAGCTTCAGAGAGCGTCTTGGTTCTCCAAGATTGATTTACGCTTCAGATATCACCAGATGTGGTTCAGAGGCGAGGATGTGCAGAAGACCGCCTTTAGGACCAGGTATGGTCATTATGAGTTGGTGGTGATGCCGTTTGGGCTCACCAACGCTCCGACCGCGTTCATGGACCTCATGAACCGCATGTGCAGGCCGATGCTGGATCGGTCTATGATAGTATTCATAGATGATATCTTGGTGTATTCCAAGACTCGGGAGCAACATGAGGAGCACCGGAGAGAGGAGATAGAGGTTGTGAGGAAGGAGAGACTTTTCGCGAAGTTCTCCAAGTGTGAGTTTTGGTTGCGCGAGGTGAGGTTCCTTGGTCACCTCATCAAGTAGGAGGGTATTTTGGTAGATCCGGCCAAAATTGAGGTCGTGATGCAATGGGAGGTTCCGAAGTCTCCATCCGAGATTCGGAGTTTCCTAGGATTGGTAGGGTATTACCGGAGATACATCCAGGATTTCTCCAAGATAGCAGTATCGCTCACCCGACTGACCAAGAAGTCGGTAGCGTTTCATTGGGGGCCTGATCAGCAGGTAGCGTTTGAGACCCTCAGGCAGAGATTGAGCAAGGCACCGATTCTTACCCTGCCAGAGGGAGTGGAGGATTTCGTAGTCTACTGTGATGCCTCGATCACAGGTATGGGAGCAGTGTTGATGCAGCGAGGTCGTGTGATAGCTTATGCCTCGATACAGTTAAACCCTCACGAGGCTAATTATCCTACGCATGATTTAGAGCTGGGGGCAGTGGTGTTTGCCCTCAAGATTTGGAGACATTACCTTTATGGGGTCCGTTGTACCATTTACACGGATCATAAGAGCTTGAGGTACCTCATGGATCAGCCGAATCTGAACATGAGGCAAACGTGATGGTTAGATGTGTTGAAGGATTACGACTGTGAGATCCTTTATCACCGAGGGAAAGCCAACATAGTGGCCGACGCCTTGAGCCTCAAGGCAGTAGCGGCCCCGATCAGAGACATTTGTTTGGGGATGACGGTGATTGCTCCATTATTGGAGCAAATTAAGGAGGCACAGGTAGAGGGCCTCAAGGAGGAGATACAGAAGTGTGAAAGGATCGTGGGCCGAGCAGCTTCTTTTGACTATGATAGTAGAGGATTGTTGACCCTCCACAGGAGAGTTTGGGTGCTGTACTGGGGTGAAGTACGGCAAGTGTTGATGGATGAGGCCCATAAGTCTCGATTTTCCATTCATCCAGGGGCTACGAAGATGTATAGAGATCTTCGACCCTATTATTGGTGGCCCTGCATGAAGCGGGATGTCGCCTGGTATGTGGAGAGGTGCCTGACCTGCAGGAAGGTTAAGGCAGAACACCAGAGACCTCACGGAAAGATGCAGTCGTTAGATGTTCCGGTGTGGAAATGGGAAGACATTACCATGGATTTCATCACGAAGCTTCCCAGGACTGCACGTGGAGTGGATTCTATATGGGTTATTGTGGATCGGTTGACGAAGAGTGCTCATTTTATACCGATCCAGGAGAGCATATCAGCAGAAAAGTTAGCTGATAATTATGTGAGGGAGGTGGTGGCACTTCATGGAGTGCCTGTTTCAGTGGTGTCAGACCGAGATGTCCGTTTTACTTCCAAATTCTGGAAGCGGTTTCACGATGAGATGGGTACTCGTCTCCATTTTAGCACTGCTTTCCATCCTCAGAAGGACGGACAGAGCGAGAGAACGATTCAGACCCTCAAGGACATGCTGCGGGCATGTGTTCTAGACTTCGGTGGCAATCGGGATACGTACCTTCCGTTAGCGGAATTTTTGTATAACAACAGTTACCACGCGAGTATCGATAAACCTCCTTTCGAAATTCTCTATGGGAGGAAGTGCAGGACCCCGATTTGTTGGGGTGAGGTCGGTCATCGAGTCATTGGAAGCACCGAGGTGGTGCTCAAGACGACAGAATTGATCCAGCAGGTTCGTGGCAGACTGTAGACTGCTCAGAGTCGGCAGAAGAGTTACGCCGATAGGAGGCATTCAGATTTGGAGTTCTAGGTAGGCGATATGGTCCTCCTGAAGGTATCGCCCTGGAAGGGTGTTATCAGGTTTCGGAAGAGGGGCAAGCTGGGCCCCAGGTTTATTGGTCCTTTTAGGGTTTTGGCCCGGGTGGGTCGGGTTGCTTATCGGTTGGATCTTTCGTTAGAGCTTAGCCAGATCCACAACACTTTCCATGTTTCTCAGCTGAGGAAGTGTTTGGTGGACGAGTCGGCAATAGTGCCCATTGAGGATATTCAGGTTGATAGCAGCCTGAATTATGTCGAGAAGCCAGTTGCGATCTTGGATCAGAAGGTGAAGACCTGAGGAACAAAGCGATTCAGTTGGTAAAGGTACAGTGGCAGCACCGGGAGGGTTTTGAGTGGATGTGGGAGTCTGAGGAGGAGATGCGGGGGCATCACCCCGAGTTGTTCTTAGATTCAGCAGCAGCAGACTTCGAGGACGAGGTCTGAGACAAGTAGGGGAGGGTTGTAACACCCCAATTCTGGTATGATATTTATATTCTATTCATTTTTATTTTTCTTCAAGTTTTAAGGGGGGACTCGACGAGTAGGGTCGCGATTTCGAGCCCGTTTAAGTTGGTGACTCGACGAGTCCATATTCCAGACTCGGCGAGTCCGCCAGTCTGGATGAAACCCTAATTTCAAGGGTTTTCACCCTATTTAAACAACTTTTGGGGCCTCAAGTCAGCCCCCATCACCCCTCAGAGCATCATTCTCGAAACCTAGAGCCCTCTTTGCATTTTGTGTGATCTTGGTGTGTTCTTTGAAGATTTTTTGAGAGATAAAGGAAGGTAGATCAAGTAGAGAAGAAGGAGATCCTAGATCCTTGAGGAATTTCAGAAGAAAGTAAGGTATATCTTGGCCCTTTTCTTTTTCTATGCTTAAATCTCCTTTTTGAAGCCATTAAATCCATTCTTGAACCATTTCCTAGCTTAATAGTAGCATAGAGGACTCATGGAGTTGATTAGCCTTCGAATCTAGCTAGATTTGAACTGCAGAAGCTTAGATCTAGCACCTTTTATGGATCCATTTTGCATGAAAGCTCTAGATCTACTATTATAGTGTGCTTTGAACCTTAAAACCTTCATTTGATGTTATTCACACGTAAAGTTGGAAACTTTACGTGTAAATCAAGTCACAGAAACCCAGATCTATTAATGGTATGGACTGGTTTCAAGCAGAATCGAGTATATAATGTTTGCATGCATACGACTCGGTGAGTTGTTCTTCTGACTCGGCGAGTCGAGTTGCAAATCCCCTGTGTTTCCTTTTTCGAGTTATGCCAAGTGGAACCAGTGAGTGAGAGGTGGACTCGGTGAGCTAGAGGGTTAGACTCATTCGTGGAAGAACTCGGCGAGTCAATGCCCTGACTCGGCGAGTTGTTCATACAACTCGGCGAGTCGGAGGCTGATTGTCGGAGTGTTAGTAGCGAAGAGGAACTCGCCGAGTTTGCGCCAAAACTCGACGATTAGTAGCGAGTGGAATCAAGAAAGTAAGAGTAAGGACTCGACGAGTTGGTGACCCAACTCGACCAATCAGGTCTACTGAATGTTTACTTTGATAGTTAGGTTGACTTGGACCAGGGGTAGGAGAGTCATTTTACCCTCAGTATTATTATTATCAGTATTTGATTGATGGTGCTCATGGATATTGTAGCCGGGGTGAAACCGGAGACGCAACAGACAGATTCCGGAGTAGTCCTTTCAGCAGCTAGGCTACGAGGTGAGTTTCTTCCAGTAGGAACAGGTCTAAGGCCACAATGCCGACCCGTTTAGTTAGTAGTAGTTTCCGGACTTCGGTCTGATGCAGTTGTTAGTGTGTTTGATGCCTTCGTGGCTCAGACATGATTTATGTGTTATGTGTTCTGGGCTACGGCCTGGCGTAGTGTGCAGTATATGAGTTTATGATGATGTGTGTTATGCTAGTTGATATGTGTTTATGCTATGCTATGACCAGTTAGTTTCGGACTTTGGTATGATGCAGTCAGTTCCGGACTTCGGTCCGATGCAGCTTGTTCCGGACATCGGTCCGATGCAGGGGACAAGGTCCCAGTCAGTTCCGGACTACGGTCCGATGCAGTGGGAAAGGCCCAGTACGTGTTTATATGTTATTGTATGGTATATGTTAGTTTGGGGGAGCTCACTAAGCTTCGTGCTTACAGTTTCAGTTTTGGTTTCAGGTACTTCCGCAAGTAAGGGGAAGAGCTCGGGATGATGGCATCGCACACACCACAGCTTCAGTCTTTATCCAGGGAGTTTGTTTTGATTCGTAGTTTGATTTGATACAGTTGTTTCATGACATTTTATTATGAGTTGAGATAGTTGACGTATGGTTTTTATGATATGACAATCAGTATATGATTTTTATTACTATTTAAACAAAAAAATTTGGGTCGTATTTTGGGATGTTACAAAGGGAGGTGCTGGGTTTGGTTTCTAGAGAAGCAGGCAGTATGTCCGTTCTTGTCGCAGTTTTTACAGTGCATCACCCAACAAACTCCATTGTGATGGAAGCCACACTTGTTACACTTTGGGAGTGCTCCCATATATTTTTTGTCTGATGCTTGGGCGATAGATGTCATGTCTGATGTCGAGGCATGTGTTGTGACTACTATCGTAATTGTAGGGGTGGCCATGGGTTGTTGTCTTTCAGCTAATCTTTGAGATTGGTTGCGCTCCTTTTTGTTCCAAAACTTTCGCTTCTTGTTCGTTGGTTTGGGGCCTGAGGCATTTTCGTTGGTAGACGTCCGCTGGTGTTCTTGAGTGCTATTATAGCTAGTATTTCTAACATCGACTCCGCGCCTGCCAGCCTGGTTAGAATTGAGTTGTGCCATGACGGCTGCCATGACTGCCATGACTACAGCTTGAAAAGTAGCATAATCTATTTGCAGGGTTGGCGCCTTGCTAGTTGGTGGGTTGCCTCTTGGTGAAGACATAGCTCTGTTTCACAATGAAGACAACTTCGTAAGTGGGGGTAATTATCTCAAGTGCACTTTTACGATTTATATTCACATATATAACTTTTGCACATTGCTATACTATTCTTAGTGTCTTCGCTAACGTTCATGAGACGGAGTTATGGTAGTGGGTAGAAGTAGATTGCGTACAAGCATTAAGCTTTACTCATCTTAGGATCACATTTGACAAACACACTTAGCTGAGGAGTTTTCATGGGATCCGGTGCCTTAGTGCTGGTATGATCGCACCCTATAGGTCTACGAAGAAAGCATCCCCTCAATCACAAGGTTAAAGGGGAGAGACGGTAACGAGTCTTTAGAATGGCTATACATCGCGAGTTTTCTAACTAAGTTTATCGATCTTAGTTCAATTTTTAACGTATTTCAGTTTTTTTATGGTGTTCTGAAAATATTTCATAACGAGAGCCTATATATGATAAACTCATGTATTTTAGTAGTTCTGTATCCAAGTGAAACCTTGAAATTTGATCCAAGCTAGGCCTTTCTTACGACAATTTGATGCATGCTTAGTGGTTTGATGTAATCACATAAAGATATATACCTTGCTCAACATATTACAAGGTGAAATGAAATTGATAGTAGTTTTCTGTTGATAACATTTTCTGTAACTGTTCTTAGAAAATTTGTACAAAAATCATCAAAGGTCCAAATCAGAATCCGTAAATTCTGGGAGTTTGGAAAATGAGTCTAGTTTGTTCATAAAATTTATTATGAATTTTAATGATCTCAAACTTGTGTTAAAACGTCCATAATACGAGACTGGTGTTCTGAAAATATTTCATAACGAGAGCCTATATATGATAAACTCATGTATTTTAGTAGTTCTATATCCAAGTGAAACCTTGAAATTTGATCCAAGCTAGGCCTTTCTTACGACAATTTGATGCATGCTTAGTGGTATGATTATGACTTAATAGACCTTTTAGTCTGATGGATCTGCCGTAAACCCATTTTGTTAATATAATTCTAGAATTTTTGGTTTCAGAGAAAGTTTTGACCTAGATGTAGACCTACACTAGATTATTGTAAGGAAAAGTTTTGGATAGCAACTAAACCTCTTGATTAGTATAACCGCTTAAATCACAGTGTTGTGCTTTCACCTAGAATATAGTAGTACCAACGCATACTCATGAACTTAATTTACAAGGTCTTGTGAGAGGTATGAACTTACTCACGACGATCCGTCCCTTGCGATGCCCGAGACAAAGTCGATGCAACATGCAACCTTGCCAATCGATGCTTGGCTGCAATCATCCTTTCTTTGAATGTTGTGTGTCTACCCTGTTACCATCTTGCCTCTGTCCGAGCGGCGATAATGTCCTAAAAGGAGAGTTGGTCTCTAAAATAGTAGTCTCTTTCCGAGTCTCGGGTACGTGAGATGGTGGGGCCTGTAGTAGCGCTCAATTTTTGAACTCGGTTTGTAGTCTCCATGTGTTAATCCCCGATGTTCGCAATCCGCCAGGTCTTCTCTGGGAGGGATTTATCAGTCGGTCCCCCGTGGTTGAGGTCATAGCACCCTCGTTGTTCTCCACATGGTGGTTGCTATCTTTGTTGTTGACTTCAACCCTCGATCACGGTTGCCCAACGGGGCACAGGTTTGATGTAGTCGAAACGGTTCGCGGGAACCCTTGCTATGCATGGAGGGTTGATTACCTCCGGTTCCGCTTTTGATTCTCCTCATAACCATCCACCATTTCTCGGGTTCGGGTTGGGAAAGTAGGGGTCGTCTGGTAAGTAGGATCTTGCTATGTTGTACGTGCGAGAGTAGGGGTAGGAAGATAATTACTGGATGAACTATATAGATAATTATTAGATGATCTGTATCAGTTATGTCAATACTTGTGTAGTGTATACCAATTATATGAAATCAAGGCAGGATAGTCCTTCAAATAGGTGACTCTAACTCCAAATCTACAATCCAACGAGAACAGGAAGTGAAGCAACGGTCACAGATTCTGAGTCTATAATGCCTAGATTTCATATAACCTTAGCGTATCCACTTAACAACTATTGACCTACATGATAGAGACCTGTTTATTTCTCATGTAAGCACTTATAGTAACACAAAATACTCCCATAGTATTTTAAACTTATGTTCTGTTCTAATGTTCTCATTGTGCTAGTGTTGGTAAGTTTTTAGACTTGTCGCCATATCACAACCATTCTTGGGCATGTGCTAATCACTCCTCAGACCAACATAGTTGATTAGGCTATGCCACTCCCAAGACTGACGATACATCCCCGCGCTTACCTGTGATATTCGACAATCATTACTTTTGTTTTGTTCTAGAATGATGCTGACCTTAGTATGTACGCATGCATGTATACTTTTAACACGAAACTATTTATTTCTAAAAGTATAGTTGATTTGAAAACTTTAAATCAGAGACCTTAGTCCCAATGCATTTATAGTTTGTATATCTTATGTGGTTCGATATACTTAGTTCACCATAAACAATGCTCTGATACCAATCTGTCGCACCCCCAAACCAAGGATGGCGGAAACGTCCGAGGTGGAGGACTTCATGTATAGTATCACAACAATAAGTATAATAGTGCTCAAAGTAAATACAACCATCATAAATATAATTGAAAAAGTTACACCAAAGTATATGTTTACATGATTCAAATCAATTACATTATGATGACAAAATGAACTGTTTGACGATTTATCATCCCATCCTCAAAATGTTGTTGATTTCCTGTTTCACTGAATTTCTGAGAATACAAGTAGTTTTGAAAAACTGTCAACAATTAAGTTGGTGAGTCCATAAGTTTTTGAGATAAAGAGTTTGGAAACCGTTCTTTGTAATGTGTTGTGTGTTACCAAAAAAATCCAATATTTTCCTTATAAAAGTTATGTGGTCCTAAATGCCAGGACCGAGAATGAACAAGTATTTGTCATACTTAAAGATATAAAAGTGATTTTAAATTGGCGTAAAACCTTTTCTGATTTGAGAAAATCCCGTAATGAATGGTGTGTAGTCTTAAATACCAAGACCGAAATTATACAATAATATCTGTAATTATTGATATAAAAAGTGATTTTAAATCGACATAAAACCCCTTTTGATTTATGAAAATCCCCGTAAACTTTATGTGTTGTTAACTCCCTATGTGAGCCGCTATAACCATACTATGACTAGAGGTAACCTGCAGAACGTCTTTCAGACGCCCTGATCCTATGACACTTGTCACACGCAGACCTGCTGGTCCGGCTGTAGCTAGCAGCGAGGTCTGGGATGTCAACCCCAATATAGATCTATACACAATTATCACGCTCTCCCTATAAGATATTCTGGTTGTAACTTACAGGAATTTATATCCCGTACTCGAACGTACAGGGAGAGAATGTCTCACAACTTAAGTTAACAAGTTTACGTGTAGTGTGCGTGAGTGTAGAACCTTTTTCTGTCGGAATAAAACTTCCAAAAAGTGTTTGTTGTATTAATAGAAACATAAACCATACCCATTATAGTTTATCAAAACAAGGGTAGTAGTAGTGATGTACATAAACTATACTTAACATAGTTTATTCAAACGTTTGTATGTAATGGATGTAATTTGATTTTAACACATTGTTATTTCTATGCTTTATCTAGCCAAAAATCCATTTGTTAACTGATGTATATCTATATACTAAGAAAAAATGTCATACATTGCAATTACACATAATCACATAAAGATATATACCTTGCTCAACATGTTACAAGGTGAAATGAAATTGATAGTAGTTTTCTGTTGATAACATTTTCTGTAACTGTTCTTAGAAAATTTGTAGAAAAATCATCAAAGGTCCAAATCAGAATCTGTAAATTATGGGAGTTTGGAAAATGAGTCTAGTTTGTTAATAAATTTTATTATGAATTTTAATGATCTCAAACTTGTGTTAAAACGTCCAGAATCACAGACTGGTCCGGATTGATGTTTGAAATGATTGGCAGTTTTGTGAAAATCACCATAAATTCTAGAAAAATCGTATGGAGATGTGCATGTTGTCATTTTAAGGATAAGAACTTGAACTATATTCACCTAATACATTTTTGAAAACTAAAATGTTTAAGTTGTCCAAAACATTCCTTGAATGGAGTCCAACTTTTCTGATGAAAGCTGTTAGCAAAGTTTAGTTATGTTCTTGGTGTTTTAACTTGTAGTCCCCCCCCCCTCTTAAAACTGAAGAAAATATGAAAATACAGGGGTATGGACTCACCTTGATAGATTTCAGTAGATGGATGATGGAGAAAAGAAATGTTCAACTCAAGAACACTTGAGAGGTGCTTGAAGATTTGAAGATCTAACATAAATATGTCGATGTTTGTGTAAGGAATCTATGATTTGGATGAAAGATAGTAGAATATCTAAGGGTAGGAGGAAGATACTTACCAAATGTAGGATAAAAGCTTGGAACAAGCCTTGAATCTCGAAGTCTTAGAGAGAGAGAGGGGGTGAGAGAAAATAAAGTTGTCACTTGGTGGAAAAATGGAGTAATGTGACGAGAGAGGAGGGTTTTCCAGCTTTGGCTGAAAAAGAGTGGGAAAAGGACAATGATTGACTAGGTATGGGTGAATAGTGACTAGGGGTTGTACTGTAGCACCTGGTTCCTGGTACGTAAAATTTATCTAAGTATTGGTCATTTTTAGCCTTGGACTCGGCGAGTTGTAGGTTCGACTCGCCGAGTAGGGATGGGGTCCGGGGGCACGTTTAAGTTGGCGACTCGGCGAGTCCATATTATGGACTCGACGAGTCACCGCTATTTGATGAAACCCTAAATTTCAAGGGTTTGCACCCTATTTAAACCCTCATTTCCGCCCCAAGCTCGCCCCCATTCACCCTCAGAGCTCCCAACATCGTTTTTACCCTTATTCCTTGAGAGATTGAAGTGTTTTGGTGTGTTCTTGAAGTTTTTGAGGAGAAAGAAGAGTAGATCAAGAAGAGGAGAAGGAGGCCAAGCATCTTTGTGACATCTCAACGTTTTCCTTGAGGTATAGATCGTTTCCCCTCTGTTTTCAAGCTTGTAGTCTCTATTAGCTTCATGAAAGTCCTTCTTGAGCCATTCCCCAAGCTTGTTTGTTCCTTGTGGGTTGTAATAAGATGTTAGCCTTTACATCTACGCATGATTAAGTCCTAGAGCTTGGATCTACTGCCTTTATGGAGTCATAGTGCATGAAAGTCCTAGATCTACACCTTTTGGTGCACTTTGAACCCTAAAACCTTCATTGGTGATTATCTACACGTAAAGTTGGAAACTTTACATGTAAACCAGACCCTAGGAACCCAGATCTATGAATGGCATAGGCTGGATTCAAGCAAAATCGCGTGTATAGTTTTTGCATGAGGTAGACTCGGCGAGTCGTTCATCTGACTCGGCGATTTGGGTCGCGAGTCCCCGAGTTTTTCCCCTTTTCGTGTTTGCGGGTTGCAGTAGTGAGTCATAGGGTATGACTTAGTGGGTTGGAAGCCAGACTCACTTATGAAGTAACTCGGCGATTCAATGCCATGACTCGGCGAGTTCATGGCAATCTTCTTGTCTCAAGAACAACTCGGCGAGTTGTTCATACAACTCGGCGAGTCACAGCTTAGAGTATTCTTCGGATGAAGGAAAAATCGGCGAGTTGTTCATACAACTCGGCGAGTAGGATGAAGGACTATTGGACTTGGGTATAGAGAAAGGGACTCGGAGAGTTGGCAAGCCAACTCAGCGAGTCTGGTCAACTGGCAGTTGACTTTGACTTGACTCGTGACTTGTTAAGGGTAAATGGACAATTTACCCTGAGGACGGTTAGCAGTATTTGACTAAGTGTTTGGTAGGAATTACAGCCGGAGGATTTCCGGAGCAGCAGCAGCAAACAGACCATTCCCACACAGATCAACAGCTACTACGAGGTGAGTTACCTTCTAGTAGCGGTGGGTCTAAGGCCACAATGCCGGCCCACCAGTAGGAGATGTATGATAGATGATTGTCTTTGTGATATCATCTAGGTTTTCTACTACCTGATATGTTATATGCTAGCATGATATGTTGTATGTGATAGTTGTAGAGTTCGGTTGTTAGGACCGAAGGGTAGTCAGACACCCCAGATACGTCTGATAGTATGTGATGATATGTTTGCATGCTGGCTTGATATGTTATATGTGATAGAGGTAGTAGGAGGGGACTAGTTCACGAGTACGGTTGCTAGGACCGAAGGGTAGTTCAGGCACCCCAGATATGTCTGATAATATGTTATGTTATGATATATGTGATAGTAGCAGTAGGGGGTGAAATAGTCCCCGAGGTTTGGTCGTCAGGACCGAAGGGTAGTCAGCACCCCAGAATGGCTTGACATGGGTAGTCAGCACCCCAGAATGGCTTGACGCGGGTAGGTCGGCACCCCAGAATGGCCGTACCGGGTAGGTCGGCCACCCCAGAAATGCTTGGCAATATGTATGATATGTGATTGTATGGTATGCGGTATGATGGGGGAACTCACTAAGCTTCGTGCTTACAGTTTTCAGTTTTGGTTTCAGGTAACTCTTCTTCGAAGGGGAAAGAGCTGGCGCGGTAGCGGCCCATCACACACATGCTCCGTATTCCGCATCATGAGATCTTCCTGAGGATTTGTACTCTGTCATTATTATGTTTTATGAAATGTTTTCCAGACATGCGATATCTTTATAAAATGTTATGATCAGTAAACGTTTTAATTCGAATGTTTTGCTAAATATATGTTTTCAAAAATGAAATTTTTGGCTCGTATTTTTGGGGTGTTACATGTACTATGAAGGTATGGGGAGGTTGCTTGTGTCATACACTAAGGCAAAGTCAACACTCCACCCATAAATCTTACCTATTAGATTTTATTCTTAGGCAAAGATTTTCCCCAAAATAAAACTAAAATATAAATTTTTGGGGTTTATTATGTTAAAATACGAGTTTTGGTGAAAATCCTGTGTTAAAATCTCGAAAAACGGTCTCAAAACGCTAAAAATATTGAAAGTCGCGCAAAAATTGCCAAATTCCGAAATTTTGGCCGAGGGTGTGGAGGTTCGGCTCCTTAAGAGCTTAGAACCGAAAGTAGAAGAGAGGGTCGAGAGTAGAAGAGAGAGCCGAGAGTAGAAAAGAGACTGAGAGGAGGGAAGGAAGGAACATAAAGTAGAAGAGGGAACCGAAGGTGCGAGGGGAAGGAGTCGAAGGCGAGGTTCGGCTGGGCTGTTAGAACCGAAAGCGAGGTTCGGTCTTCAGGCGGTTTCGAACTTCGGGGTTTTGGTCTTCAGAGTTTCGGTTCTCAGAGTATCGGTTCTCGGTTGTCTCTCGGTTCCAAGGTTTCGGTTTCGGCTGCTGAGGTTTCGGCCCTAGAGGCTTCGGCTCCTAAGAGGAGTTTTGGCTCAATAAAGTTGTTTTACTCATTTTTACCCCGTTTCAAGCCGTTTTTGACCCGGTTAAGGGTCGGGATGGCCCGGAAGATTATAAAAAGTTTAAGGAACTTTTGAGAGAGATTTGGGAGAGATTTCGCATACTTGGAGATATTTTTCATACAAGGAGCGATTTGGGAGAGATTTGACATTCTAGGAGAGATTTGGGAGAGATTTCACATTCTTGGAGAGATTTCTCATACAAAGAGAGATTTAGGAGACATTTCACATACGTATAGATATTTGGGAGAGATTTTACATACTTAGAGAGATTTGGGAGAGATTTCACATACTTATAGAGATTTGGGCGAAATTCTAAATAGAGAGAGATAGAGTGAAAGCGATTGAGAGAGGTTTCGTAAGTGACATTTGTGAGTGTTTGGCTCTGCAATGCAAGGTCCGTAAGCCCCGTTAAGCCATGTTTTAAGGTCCTACACACTCCCGATGAGTGTGCAATAGTGTTTTATCGCTTTGGTTTGATGTTTAGCATATTCACGGCTACGGAAATTTAAACATACGAATTTTCCAATATGATTTCTCATTAGAATAGCGAGTTGTACAGTAATTACCTAATGTAAGCCCTAGTACCCAAGGGTTAGTTGGGTTGACTGGTTTAACTTGTTGACTTTATTTAACTTTGACCTGACCAGAATTTGACGGTTGTCACAAATAAGGATTTTGAGCGATAGCAGTAAAAGACTAATTGGACTTAGTCAGAGTACTTACTTGGATAAGGTTCCAAATAGGTTCAACATGCAGAATTCGAAGAAAGGAGAGTTACCGATGCAAAGTAACGCTAGACCAAGTAAGACTCAATGCCCGAGTACAGAGGCTGAGATAGCTGAGATGAGTCGAGTACCATATGCTTCCATTGTAGGCTCGATCATGTATCCTATGACTTGTACTTGCCTTGATGTGGCCTTCGCATTGAGCATGGTCAGCAGATATAAGGGAAACCATGGCAAGGCTCACTGGACTGCGGTAAAAAACATTCTCAAGTACCTGCGGAGGACTAAGGACTGGGTCCTTACCCTCGGTGGGAGTTATGACTTGAGAATAGTAGGGTATAGTGATGCTAATAATTTCCGCTCTCAGTCAAGCTGGGTCTTTACGTTAAACGGAGGAGCAATTACTTGGAAAAGTTCCAAGCAGGAGACAGTGGTTGATTCAACTTGCAAATCTGAGTATGTAGCAGCAACCAAGGCAGCGAAGGAGACTATATGGCTAAAGAACTTCATTGGATACCTTGGAGTTCTACCAGATATAAAAGGAGCCTATGGAAATTTTCTGTGATAGTGAAAGTGCAGTTGCCTTGGCCAAGGAACCAAGGGATCATGGAAGATCCAGACACATCGACAGAAAATACCATTTCATCAGACATCGAATAGAAGAAGGACTCCTCGTGGGAAAGAGGGTATCATCAGATGAGAACCCAGCAGATCCCCTCACAAAGGGACTGGGTAGGGTTAAGCATCTCCAACATGCAAGGCACATAGGGCTGAAGGATGATATTAGTTTTAGTAGTTAGATAGCTTTGAAATTTGTAAAGTGTAATTGACATTTGATGATAAATAAAAGTTGTTGTTTATTTATAAGTATAAGTGTTGCTATCTTTTGTCAATCGTTTACTATCATTTCATTTTGCATGTTTTGACTTCCAGAATAATTATGTTATGGTATATCATATTATTCAAATTCTCCACAGTCGGTCATATATTGGTTACTGTAGGTCGCCGAACCCATGCGTCACCCCAACTCCCAACCCATAAGTAAGTCCAGCTTGTCACAAGTGCGGTGCAACATGACATCTCAAGAGATATTGTCCAACAGAGATGACTAACAAACGAGTCGACAACTAGATAGGAGTTGACGATAAGAAACCCTACCGCATCTTTTGGTATGTTCCACGATAAACTTAAGCATCGAACTATTACAAAAGTTTTTGTCAATTAAAAATATAATCCAAAAACTATTTTCTTGTTAGAGCCAATCCTATAAATCATGGGAAGCTAGGGATCCTCACTAATGGACCATGATGGTTCCCTATGAACGCTAGTATCATATGTAGTTAGGATTCCATAAACTAAGAGCGTGCGATCCCGCATCATTTTCCTGTCCCTGGTATGAATGTTGGTTGGGACAGAACTCCACGATCAATTACCTTTTTAAAACCCTAAGTATGTGTGGTTAGGTAACATCCATCTATAGTGGAAGGACCTACCAGAATTCAGATTACGAATTCCCTTGCCTTATAACAACACCCTCATGTCGCCAAGAACACCTAACAAGCAGAAATGAGATAGACCCAATGATAACAACGAAAATGAAACTAGCAACGATAAGGATACGAACAATGAAACACCTAACAAGCAGAAACGAGATAGACCCAATGGTAACAACG
This sequence comes from Lactuca saligna, assembly GCF_052625555.1. NCBI lineage: Eukaryota > Viridiplantae > Streptophyta > Magnoliopsida > Asterales > Asteraceae > Lactuca > Lactuca saligna. The sequence goes on from NC_136423.1 coordinate 183,085,601, forward strand.
AAAATGAAACTAGCAACAATAAGGATACGAACATTGAAAGACCTAACAAGCAGAAACAAGATAGACCCAATGGTAACAACGAAAACGAAACTAGCAACGATAAGGATACGAACATTGAAACACCTAACAAGCAGAAACGAGATAGACCCAATGGTAACAATGAAAACAAGACTAGAAATGATAAAGATACGAACATTGAAACACCTAAAAAGCATAAGCGAGATAGACCCAATGGTACCAACGAAAATGAAACTAGCAACGATAAGGGTACGAACATTGAAACACCTAGCAAGCAGAAACAAGATAGACCAAATGGTAACAACGAAAACAAAACTAGTAACGATAGGAGCATGAACATAAAATACCCTGTCATTCCTAACAACCAATACTCCCTAAATCGATGTAACACCTGTTGTAACAAGGAGTCCAATGCCACCAATTGGCATGGCCAGACTGGATCCTCACCTTACAAACCTCGAGCTCTGCAATTAGACCGTCGACGAAATCCCTATCAACCATACGTCTAAGTTCTGGCATAAGAAATACCACACTCTTCCCTAGCCCCATCAAAGATTGAAAATCAAGGATCAAAGGGCATAAGAAGGAATCCATAAGGCTTCCAACATTCCTCCAGAGTGTAACAACCATAAATTTTACCCCAAATTTAAACTTTTCAATCATAAATAAAAACCACATAGCATTCTTTACAAAATGTTTTCAAATCATTTTCCATCAGAGTGTCCCAAAAATCATAACATAAGGATGAGGAGCGGTACAGTCGCGCCTTCGCCATTCCACGATCTCCTGAAGTACCTGAAACAATAAACTAAAAACTGTAAGCCTGAGGGCTTAGTAAGCTACCCACAAAACACCAATGCCATGCTGACAACACCACAACAGTAATAATCAGTTCAATCAATCATGCATGTTGGGACATCGGCCTGACTGGACCGCCCTACCGGGCCTACAGTTTTTCTGAATCCATCTCAAGCCTTCGGCATGACTGGTACGCCACGTGGGCCTACAGTCTCCCCGGACCACTCATAGGGTGTATTGGCCTACAGCACAAAGCAGGACCGCCTCAACCCAGCCACAAGTAAATAACCATGTGTGCATACTATCATATACAAACATATATAAACATCAAACATATCTGTCACATTTATCATCAACTATAGAATTCTCCTGTAACTAGAGTACCGACCTAGCAGGTCACTAACGCACCAATCCCTACGGATCATAAGAGCATAACATATTGTCTACCTCGATTTCGAACTAACAGATCATAACCACATGCGATGTACCATAACAATAACAACTAAAGGGTCGGCCTTGGTGCCGTAGACCCTATCGATACAGTGATGATAACTCACCTTGCAGATGTCGACACGAAGGGTAAACTCCAACTCTCGGATCACTTGACACGGGCTCCACCACCTACCATCATAGTACAATATTCTCATGAGTCATGAACCTCATAAGGTACCCCATAACCCACTAGTCAACCCCTGGTCAAATTCAAAGTTCTTAGTCAAAGTCAACAGTCCATGTTGACCTTAACTCACTGAGTACCCTTGGCTACTCGCCGAGTTCTCTAAAGTGCAATCCAACTCGCCGAGTCATCAGGGTGACTCGTCGAGTTCCTTTGATTCGCGTTCGAACTCTAAGGCCACCCGTCGAGTTCCCTCCTTTCAACTCGACGGATACACACTCATACTTATCCAAGAGAAAACTCATCCGACTCGCTGAGTTGTTCTTCAACTCGTCGAGTCTTACGGTGATCTTCATCAGACTCGCCGAGTTGTTCATCCAACTCGTTGAGTTTCCGGTCATATTCATATGACTCGTCGAGTCAACCTTGTGACTCGCTGAGTCCATTAATTCCTCTTTCTGTACATACTTGTTCTGAGCCATGCAACGGCTCCAAATCACAGATCCAAGCTTCTAGGGCATGCTTATCATGTAAAGTTGCAAACTTTACGTGCATGCATGTCCTTAAAGGCTCCAAATGTCTATTCTAAGGTCTTAATGGAACTTCATGCTCAAGAGGGACCTTAATCACAACCAAGACTGTGACTTTACGCTTCTCAAATCCAAGGAGGGTCCAAATCTGAAGTTACAACTTCAGATCTAGCCCATAGCTCATCATACCAACTTAAAAATCCATAAAAACCCTAGAACTCAACAAAAGGGAAAATGGGAAGTAGAAATGTCACTTTAATACCTCCAAAAGATGCTTGCTGAGGTAAATCCGACCTCCCACTCCTTCCTTGCTTCAATTTCCTTTGCACTCTTAGCTTTCTTCCTCCAAGGTCCTCTTTTCAAGCTTCAACACCACACCAAGGCACACACACACGAATTAGGGTTTAAGGAGGCTCTCAAAGATTGTAAAGGGGCCAAAGGAGGATAAGGATCCTTTAAATAGAGGTGCAAACCCCGGGCTTTAGGGTTTCCACTACCAGCTCCTACTCGCCGAGTCCCAACATGGACTCGTCGAGTAGGTCACTTAACCTGCGATCCCATCGCGCTGCTACTCGATGAGTAGGTCAACCAACTCGTCGAGTAGAGCTTAACCTAACAAATCTTATAAGAAATACCTGAGAATCGGGGCGTTACACAGAGATTCCTAAAATCTCTTAGAAAACCTGAACCATATGCTAAGTAGAGATAGAATCACCCCGAATCCTAGAACCATCCCAATAACCGAACACCCGATAGCACGTAGCACGGTCACAATAGCAAATAGTGTCTGATCATAAGATTGACATATTATGTAAAGGAAACATCAGACCCATTCCCTAACCACAAGAAGCACCTAGCTAACTCATAAGGGGAGAAAGACGAAACTATCATAGGCACCACTGACTACGAGTAAGCCAAACAAACCCATCCACTAGGATCGATACTCCTTACCCTGAATCGGAGATTTGCTCAACCACCAACAAAGGACTGGTAGAGGCCGACCTACCACTAGGTTGGAAAAACCCTAGGGAGAAAACTCCCAAGATAATCTAAGACTCATGAGGTCAACTACATCACTCAAACTCAACCTTGGTGACCATAGCGCCAACTCTTCAAGCCCAGAAAACTCTCCTTTTAGGACACCAAGATTCTGATTCCTAGAAGACCATTCCAAAAGCCTAGTAGAGAAAGTTCCGATAACCCATAGTATTCGATTAACCCAAGAGCTCAGCTTAGACCTCTTACATTCAATGTATTCAACACTCATAAGTTTCGGACCACCAAAGCTCTATAAATCCCACTTGACAAGAACGAAGTAAACAAGAATCCGCACCGCGAAGAGAAGCATGTGTAATAGACATTGGAAAGGATTGGGAGACCCACCTATCCCTAAATCACGCACTCGAAGCTTCGGTTAATGCTAGAAAAATCCCTAATCAAGTACTCCTATACCAACAACTGCCACCCGAGCATGGGAGTTGTATCCTTCGAGGCCCCGTGTGACCGAAAATGCAGATCATCCTCTATTTGGGCGTAGGTGAGAGACACCCAACCGACAAGAGGACAAACGCTCAATAGCACACTCCCTAGACCCAAGATTTATTTAAGAAACCACAAAATGAATAGTAAAAAACCGAAACACGACCCTAAAACATCGTAACACCGACAAAAAAGAGCTATAGCAAGTTAAAGCCTTAGAATCTCAAGTAAGGGATCAGGGTATTCTTAAAGATCTTCCCTCAGGGAAGGATGAATCGATTTGAAAGGAAAGGTAAACTAACTCCCTGATGCACCAGACCATTCGAGATCCTCGCACGGATCGATCTGGTAGCCTACAAACTCCAACTACCCTCCAAGCTTAGTAACGTACACCTTGTGTTCCATGTGTCGAACCTAGTAAGTATCGGTCAAACAAAACCCTCCCAGTCTCACTAGACAAGATTAAGTGAACTAGAACCTCCTAATAGTTGATCAGTCTATCGAAACAATTGATAGAAAGGTTAAGCACACAAAACAAAGCCACATCTCGATGATGAAGGTTCAAGGGAACACTATACGTGAGCCAGTGTTCACCTGGGAACACAAAGACCAAATAACTCAAAATTACTCTCACCAATTTCCGCTTTCATGACCCTATCTTTCGAAAGAATTTCGGGACGAAATTCCCTCTAACGGGGGGATGATGTCACAACTAGCCTTTTTGACAAAGGAAATTCTATCCTCAAGTAAGCAAGGACTATTGTGAGACTTGTGCTAGCATGCCTAAGTGTATAATATGAGTTCCTATGGAGCCATGAAGTGTAAGTATGAGAAATATCTTCAAGTATAGTGAATTTCCCCCCAAATCTCTCCAAGTATGAGAAATCTCTCCCAAATCTCTCCAAGTATGTGAATTCTCTTCCAAATCTCTCCAAGTATGTGAAATCTCTCCCAAATCTCTCCACGTATCTCAAATCTCCCTAAGTACCTTCCTCAGTCAAAAACAACTCAAAACCGGAGTTGAAAACCCGAAAGGACCCTTTTGGTCCGGAACCCTCTCTCTCCTGAACCCTCTTGGTCCGAAACCCTCTTAGTCCGGAACCCTCTTGCTCCTGAACCCTCTTGGTTCAGAACCCTCTTGCTCCTGAACCCTCTTGGTCCGGAACCCTCTTGCTCCTGAACCCTTATATTTATGTGTTAGAAGAAAGTAATATACACTCACCCAAAACATATACTTAATACATTCAAACAATACGTGTATTAATATCGTGTTTAAGAAAGAGACTATACACTCACACATATAAAAAAACAATATATAAACACATAACACGTATTTCATAGCAAATACTTAATATTTATGTGTTAGAAGAAAGTAACTACACACTCACTTGATTAGACGATGATCGGGTAGCGCTACAGCTTGTAGAAGTAGTATTTTTCGGTGAAACCGGGAGATCTTCACAAAAACCGGGCTTCTTGCGGGCAAAGCTTCGGCTCGGGAATTTCACTTCTCGGGATCTTCGGGGCTTCGGGACTTGATTTGGGGCTTGGGAATGATATCGGGGCTTCGGGGTATTTCTTGCACAAAAATTGAGGCAAAACGGGAGAGAGAAGAGAAAATGAGCAAAGGAATCGGCTGCCCTCGCATCCCTTTTATAGGGGCTGAATCACTCGCTACGTTGGGCGTAGTTCCCCAGTTACGCTAGACGTAACCTGGATAAGGTCGCTGACTCCCCCCTCCCCCTCTTCGGATAATATCGAAATTTATAATTAAATTTAATATTTTAATTATCTAATAAACTTCAAAAATTCATATATTCATCATACGAACTCTGTTTTCAATGTTCTTTATATCCACGCGTAGGTGAGACTATGCTCTATAACTTTCATTTAGACTCCGTTGGCTAATTTTGAATTTATTTTTATTATTTATTTTTAGTAGGCCGGGATAAGAAAATTTTGTTATAAATTCATAACTTCTTCATCCGACGTCCGTTTTCGTCTGTCTTTTTACCGTTTGACTACTATCGACGAGATATTTGATTCTCGTTTAGATTGTTTCGGCTAAAAACCGCTCGATCTAAAATCGAGTATTCAGGCTACATACTGCTAAGCTAAAACTTCGAAAAATAATAACTTCTACATACGAAGTCAGAATTTGGCGTTCTTTTTATGCATGCTCACGGTTTAACGAACTCTACGAATTTCGTTTAGATCGCTAAGGCTAAATATCTCTCTAACGTAAATTCACTATTTACGTCATTCAGCATCGTATCGGTTCTGTAGCGAAACTTCGACAGGTCATAACTTCTTTGTTATAACTCGGATTTCAGCGTTCTTTATATGTATGAAATCCTTGTAACATATACTACAACTTAGTTAAGATTATTCCTTCAAAATAATCTTCCATCAAAAAGTCATTTTTGATGCTTATTGTCCTTAAATTGACTAGCCATAATCTACGGGCGTTACAACAAAACTCATCCATACTTCAAATCTAGCACCTATTTGATCAAAGGGATGTTGGAGATCCATAAAGTTGGCAACTTTATGGATTCCAACCACTATATCATCAAATCCAAGAAGGAAAGTTCATAAAACCTATATCTAAGCTTATAAACCTATAAATGTAAGATCTTGAAAACTCACTAAGAACTAGAAGGAGTGAAAATGAATGATGGAAAGGCTTGAGTGTTGAGGTGATGGCTAAATGCTCTTCTTCTTCTTCTTCTTCTTCTTCTCTTTTGGTAGAAATTACCACAAATGAGTTCAAAAATCAACTATGGAGTGTTAAGGCTAAAAAACGAAGCGTTGAAAGGGGATGGAGGCTGAGAGTGAGCTAACCCTAACCCTTACTTCCCTTTAAATACGAACACAAGCCTCAAAATTAGGGTTTTCCTCTCATATCGTCTTCACGTTGTGAGCCATATATGCTCACGTTGTGAGCCCAAAGATGATGTGCGTTTTTAAACATACCCCTCACGACATCGCAAGCATAACTCACGTCATGAGCCAGGTGAGACTTCCACATTGAACTTAATGCAATGATTACGAGTGTTACATTATGCTAAAAGAGATATATTAATTATCAAAGGATAACTAATGGGTAACTATAGAAGATAATTGTAAAAGATTCGAATATTGATTTAATCGGATACTCATTTGATTGAATATTTATTTCATCTTAAAAACCTATAAACAATGGTTAAAACTTCGAGACGAGCACCACCAAAATCCTAGAAGAATTACGACATACCCTTCTTCTCTCCTTAGAAGAATTTTGATAGATGTAAAAATAAAAATACAAAAAATGAGTTTTATTTCTTTTGATTTTTTTTCTCAAAAAGGTTTCATAATATGAAAATTTTTGCTGTCAAATATAAAAATATAAAAAAACAGTGATTAGTATATTTAATCTTTTAATTACATTTGTTGTTATGTATTCTTCCACATCAATCGAATATACTAACTCGTAAAATTGTAACATAAAAATCTGTATTTCGGGCTAAATTGTGAAAAATAAAACCAAGAATGTTTGGAGGGATAAAAAAAATTAAAAACTTGAGTGGCTTTATTGAAAAGATAAAAAAAACCCTCCAAATGCGAAGAAAAAGAAATCCCACAACTCAGATTTAGTTTCCCCAAAATACGCCCACCGTCTAGCCTCTAAGGGTGTGTTTGAGATTGCTTTTTTAAGTTAAAAGTCTTTTTGTAAAATTGATTTTTTCTAAAGATTTTTTTTAAAAGTAAGTATTTAAAATGTGTTTGGGTGGATTTTAAAAATTTTTAAGAGATAAAAATAAAAAATTACAAAAAAATAGGATTGTATGACTTTAAAAAGGATTTCTTTTTGGTCATAGCTAAAAATTGATTAAAAACAAACTTTTTTATTTTTGGACTTTTCAACTTTTTTTTTAACTCCAAAAAATTGTTTTAAAATGACTAAACTGCAAAATTGGTCCCTGTGGTTAGCGAAAAAGTATGGATGGAGTCCAAAAAGTTTTCAACTTGCACCAATGGTCCAACATAAAATAATTCTTGTGGTTTTGGTCCCTAAAAGAGTTGAAAAGACTATTTTGCCCTTTTAATTTCTTTTTCGTATTTTTAATATTTATTTTAATATAAAAAAAGTAAAAAGAAAATAACTCATTCCGTCCCCCACCAACCGTTACCCTTCTTTCTCTCTCTCTCTCTCTCTAATCTTCCACCATATTTTTCCTTCAATCTCAAACCACTATTACAGTAGTAATACCAGATCCTCCACCACCAACACCGACCCACAGCTTCCATCATCGATAAACAAAAAAAAAATCAAGAACCTACAACATTTATTTGATCTATTCTTTTCTTCATGTAAACACTTACCCACACACAAACTCTCACACATGCTCTCCCTCTAATAACCTTTTTTTGTCTTCTCACCTCGATCCACCCATAAATACTTTTAACTAGATGAAATTGCCACGTTGTAGTAGCAGTTCCGGATTAATAATAAATGAAGATGGAGGGTTATACATATGCATACACCAGATAAGGGAGGCGGGGGGGTTTTAGATCTGCATCATTTGCTACTACTCTTGCTTTTATTCTTAAAAACATTCTCAATGGCAGTGAGAATAATTTCTCAGCTCTTCTAGAAATCTCCCCATTTTCACATAAAACATATCAAAATAATAAACAAACATACAATTAGGTTTGATTTTCTTACTTCTTCCTTGGTTTTAATATCGATTTCACAACTATGTCTTGTGTGAAAGCTTAGGTTCTTGAGAATCAGAAAAAATCGAGAGGTACAATGACCCTCTAAGAGATAGATATGGATTGAAATTAAGAGGAATGATAATTGGACGCAGGCTAGTAGATTAGAGACAACTCATTCTTTCTCTTTGACTTTCTTTCAGTCTCCCTTCTTCTCCTATTGAGCAACACTGGATCATTATCTCACTATCCTATATCATCCACTAAATAATCCATGCAATTGGGGAATTTTAGGCAAACGAGTCTAACTCGTTTGCTTTGGGAGAAATATTTGGATATGGGTCTTCTTCGAAATCATTGCCATCATCTTTTAAATTTGGAGATGATAGGAAATAGCAAGAGTTTTGAGCAGACTAGAAAGAATTTGGTGGGTGGGTTTGATTATGAAAGAAGATGAAGGATTGAGTTATTGGTGTGTGAGTGTAAGTGTGTGTGTGTGTGTGTGAGAGAGAGAGAGAGAGAGAGAGAGAGAGAGAGCTAGTAGAGAGGGGGAATACCGGTGGAATGATTGGGTGAGTGGAGTAGGATTTTATTTTATTTTATTTCTAAATATTTAAATTAATAAAGAAAATTGAAAATACAAATGAAAAGGATAAAAGAGTCGTTTCAAGTTGTTCAAGGACCAAATCCACAAAAAGTTTATGTTTTTGGATCAGTGGTACAAGTTGTAAACTTTTTGGACTTCATCCACACTTTTTTGCTAACCATGGACCAAAATTGCAGTTTAGTCTTTTAAAAGGTACCCAAACACCCCCTAAACCCTAGGTTTGCATGGTTTTTCTTTTTTTGTCGTTTCTTAAGATGGTTTCGGAAGATGATATGCACGATGCGAGCGATGTTGATATCTGTGAAGAGGATCATAATAACGGCGATGCGTTGTACGGCGGTGGTGATGAAGTTGGGTGTGAGTTTTTTGATTTCGATTCTGATGATTCGGACGAAGTATTAGTTAGCCAACAAAAGGTGAATCCGATGTTGCTGTTTATATTTGTTTCCTCTCGTTTATTCATCCAATAGGATGCAAATTTCACATCAAGTTTGTGGGTTTGCTCGTCTTTTGTTTTAACTATTCTAAGTTATAGGTGGTTTTGTTAGCCAACGCTTTGATTATAAGTTGGCTCGAAGATGTCGCTGGTTGGTGCTTATTTGCTATCAGTGTTTATGATCCATCTGTCCTGATCAGATTTTATTTTTCTTTTTTACATTTCAGATACATTATACCATCTTGAAGAAAGATGATATACGTCCACGTCTTCAGCTTTATCAATTTCAAGAGATTCTGCATCTATTCATTTGCGATCTACTGACGGGTGAGGCCTTCATGTTTTTGTTTTTGGAATTCTGTGAATAATTACTCGTTTATGTAAAGTCTTCAAGTTCTTGCTTTTTAATTTCTGTTAAACAATAACCTGTTCTTTATCAAGAATTTGTATATTTGCTATTCAATAAGTTGCTATGTGAATGTGACCCTGCAGGAATTTCAGCGGTGTTCATGAAGGGTGGTTTTTTAATGAAGATGAAGTCTGTAAGGCTGTTGGTGTGTTGGAATATACCAATACCAAGGCAGCAGAAGGTGAAGAGGTAATTTAGGGTAAACTGGTAAATAAGTTAATGTTCTCGCTTTCATGTTGTATACTTGCTTTCTTATCTTTATGTATCTTTTGAAGCTGCTTTGTGGGATCTGCTTTGAATCATATCCACTTGATAATACTATCACTGTCGCTGCTTGTGGTCATGAATTTTGTAACATATGCTGGACAGGTTTGTATTTTCCTTATTTTGATATGTTTATAAATTGGATAATAAAGATTTCATGTTATAATTAGTTTTTGTATTGATTGTGGTAGCTTACATTTGCAAATCTATTAATGATGCTCCTCGATGTTTGACTTTGAGATGTCCCACTCCATCTTGTGTTGCTGCTGTTGGTGTGGACATGGATAACATGTTGACTTCAGATGAAGATAAGAATAAGTATCATGGTTACCTTCTTGGATATTGCACTGTTGGCAATAGAAGGGTATGCAATTTATCTCAATGGTTTCAAATTCAAGATTTTGATTATATTTTTATTCATTAACATGATAGACAAAGTGGTGCCCTGCACCCGGGTGTGATTATGCTATTGAGTTTGAACATGGAAGTGGAGGCTATGATGTAACTTGCTCTTGCTTGTACAGATTTTGTTGGAATGTGAGTACTATGAATCTTTATGTAAGCTTTAGAAAAGGTTAGTTTATGTTTATACTTTATGAATGATAAAAGTTTTTTGTTGCTGTTGTCGTAGTGTACAGGAGAAGCTCATCACCCTGTGGACTATGAAACTATGTCTAAGTGGATAACGAAAGAGTCTAAAAATATGAAATTGTAAATGTCAACACTGCCCTTTTGTTATTGATGAATCTTATTCATTTGTGTATATTATACTTTTATTGATTGATGATTCTGATAAGTTGATAAAAATGTACACATGTAGGCTTTGCGTTGGTCAATGGTCAGATCATACTGGTGGCTTATATACTTGCAGACGTTATGAATCGGCAAAGCAAGAGATAGCAGTAGTAAAACTAATCATATTAATCTCCTCTGACTCTTTTCAATAAAACATGCATCTCTGTTTTTCATTCTTGGAATGTTTCAATCCTTAATCTTGTCCATTTGCAGTATGATGAATCTGAAGGTAGGAGAGAGATGGATTTAGAGCGATATACTCACTATTATAAACGTTAGGCTACACAAGAATCGGTATGCAAGAACATTGGTATAATTGTAATTCACGTTATGTATCTGATACATGATACTTTATTATTATTATTATTATTTTCCACTATGACAGTTGAGGCAAAAAGCAGTTGTGGATTTGCAGCAGGTGCAAACAATTGATGTGAGTTAAAAAAAATTATGATGCTTTTTTGGTAATATGATATTAGAAAAGCAAGGCCTTTTTTTTCTTATTAAAAGCTATACTAGTGAAGTGTAATGTCTATTAAATTTCAGCTTGCAAGACTTAGTAAGAAGGTGTGCCAACCTGAGGCAATGTTGAAGTTCATTGTAGAAGCTTGGTTGCAGGTATAGGCTGACGACGTGATGTTTATTTTATTTAAAATGATATAAATATAATATAATATAATATAATTATATATGGTTAGGTAGTTGAATGTAGGCGAGTGTTGAAATGCACCTATGTCTACGGGTATTATTTAGAAGTAGCAAAAAGACAGCTTTTTGAGTATGTACAAGGTAAAGTATGTTTCTTTTTGAACTGAACTTAATAAACGGACCCACCCTCTAAAATGACCATGTTACCCTCCCATGATGGCATTGGTAGGTGAAGCAGAGGTTGGGTTAGAAAGGCTTCATCAGTATGCCGAAAAGGAGTTCCATACTTTTCTAGAAGCAGCGGATGTCTCTCGAGATGACTTTGATAATTTCAGATGGAAGTTGGTTGGTTTTACTAGGTAATTGTTTATTGATTTAAGCACCTCTCGGTTATCAATATTTTCGGTGGTGTTATTTTTAAATTAAAAACTAGGCAAGTATGGGGTGGTTAGCTCTTTGCTTGCATTGGATTTTTTTTGGTTAGTTGTAAAATAAGGCCGCGGCCCATTTATGCTTTAGGCTTCTCCTCTCATTATTACCAGAAATCACAAAAAAGTATTTCATCTTGCTTTATATATTTTTATTTTTATCCTTGAAGGACTCCTGGTGTTATCCGGTTCTCTAATACTATCTATTAGTGGTTTTTCATAATAAAGTGAAAAAACAACCATCAAATATCTTGTTGAAAATTTGCTAAAAATATGTCAGAGTGACACGCACGCACTTCGAGAACTTGGTGAGCGCGCTAGAAGATGGGCTGTTTGACGTGGACACACATGGAACAACAAGCAAGGGAAAGGGAAAGGGGCCGATCCATGGAGGGTTAAGCCGGACTGATGCTTTGACGCAGTGGTCATTTCTATGTACCCAAAGATGAATTAGGATTTATGTTGCAGTAGAGGGCGGATGTGTTGATTGGGTTTTGCTGGTCAAAGACAGATGTCCATTGATTTTGATGACGATGGTGTTTTTGGATTATGTGGATGATTTGATTTTATTTGGACAAAATTGCAAAAAAAGTCTTGTGGTATGTATGTTTTTTTGAGGTTTTAGTTCAAACCACAATTTTTTTGGATTGATGATCCTTTTGAAATAATTTCGTTGCATTTTTGGTCCACCGATAAACTAAAATGACTATAATACCTCTGGGGTATTTATTTTTCATTTTTCTTTCAATTTTTTAATTTATTAGTTATTTTAATAATTAAAAAAAGATCTCTCTTTTCTTTCAATTTTTTAATTTATTAGTTATTTTAATAATTAAAAAAAGATCTCTCTCTCTCTCTCTCTCTCTCTCTCTCTCTCTCTCTCTCTCTCTCTCTCTCTCTCTCTCTCTCTCTCTCTCTCTCTCTCTCTCTCTCTCTCTCTCTCTCTCCCCAACCAAATCACCTGGCAGCCCTAAAACATTAATTATGTTAATAAACAAAAAATGATGAATGACCATATCGAATCAGTTAAAAATGCTTAGATCCCACCTAACCAATTTATCTCCTTTAAGTTAATTGCATTTAACCCTCTTGTTGATTCCCTTCCATTGAAAATGCTCTTCCACCAGACAATAACCCATCAGTCTTCCTCGTTACTCACTGTCACCAGAGTTGCCGCCGATAACCTCGCCAACATGTGAAAGCTTCACTGATAACCTCGCCTGTCGATCTCGAAAATAGGAGTGAGAAACAGACATTGTCGGCAACCTCCGTCAGTGACCTATGTTGCGTTTGTATTTGATTTCTCCTGTGGATATCACAGTGACCTCCACGAGTGACCTCTACTATCGCCTAAATTGAGTATGTACACATTCTTTCCATGAATAAGGCCAACAAGAACACAAGATCCGACTGAAACTATATCGGGCTGATCCTCCATTTCTTGTTCAACCATATACAAGAAATCATTTTCCGCTTGATTGAGCGCACGTTGTAAGCTTTCAAGAACTTGATTTTTAGGTCAGCGGCGGATTACCCCCATGTCACCATCTCCAAGAAGGTAATCGTCAATTCCATTTGTAAATTCGTTAGAGTCATCGATGTTTAATGAATTTAGGTTAAACCGAATCGTTTCATAAAACGTACCCGCTAAAAAATCGGCTGCTTCCCGTCCATTAAACCCATCGTAAATCACGCAGAAAAGCTAACTGTTCTCCTCCAAGCAAACCGCATGAACCCTATCTTCTCCGGTAGCACCTCCAGCGACTTGCACTTCAATCGCGTTAAGAAATTTTTTGCTTCTCGAAGGTAAACTCAAGGGTTTTGATAGAAACGGATTGAAATCGAGATTTTCTGGGGTTGATGGACTACAACTCAAATTAGACATGCTGCTTTGGAAAGAAGACGATAGTAAATCTAATTTTGAGAAAGATGGAGAAGAGGGTATTCTTCGAAATGATTTGGGGGAATCGATTGATGGGGGAATTTCTTAACTGATTAATTTGTTGGAGATATTTGTGTTTGCTAATGTAGCATTCACGCTAATGGCTGCTCCTGAGAAGCAAGTGAAAGAATTGTTGTTTCTTACGAGCTTTTTCCGGTGGGAATGTCGTATCCATCGATGATGTTGCATTGTTATCCATTGGTGGGGATCGTGTATGTTTCTAGAGAGAGAGAGAGAGAGAGAGAGAGAGAGAGAGAGAGAGAGAGAGAGGGGGGGAGGGATGTGGGGTCAATTTAATTTTTATTTTTTTTTCATTTAAATTAAATAGAAAAAACATAAAAAAATATCATAAGGGTATTATAGTCATTTTAGTTTACCGAGTGACCAAAAACATAACGAAACTACCTCAAAATGACCTCTAATCCAAAAAAATCATGGTTTGGACTAAAACCTTAAAAAAATACATACCACAAGGATTATTTTTGCAATTTTGTCTTTTATTTGTGGTATGTAATGTTGTTTGTGGAGTCGATACTCAAACTTATGTTTTTGTGTATAATGATCAATGTTAAAATCGGACCAGACTATCAATACATAACCCGGAACTCGGATCCAGGAACCCGGATCCAATCCATCTTTCTTTTATGTACATTATTCACATGTCTTTTATATTTAAAATTCTAGATAAGAATAGATTTAGTCTTCCACATTTGTTGTAACTGATCCATTGTATTCGGATCTCTCCTTGTATATGTACCGATTCTATTCATTGTGAAATACAAGTTCAATTCACATTTATAAGTTCAATTCACATTTTTATGTAGATTACATTATAGTCACTGGTCCAAACTCCTCCCATGTTTCATCTTTCATCGCTTCCCTTGCTAAACGCTTTTCTCTCAAAGATTTAGGAACTATTTCTTACTTCCTAGGAATTGAAGTTGTACATCATTCTCATGGACTTTTTCTTTCTCAATCCAAATACATCCTTGATCTTTTTCACAAAGCCAATATGACTGATTGTAAGGCATCAACCACACCGATGTCAAGCTCTTTACCTCTTACTATTGATGATGGCAAACCTATTTCAAATGTTACAGATTACAGGTCACATGTTGGAGCACTTCAATATTTGTCACTTACAAGACCAGACATTGCTTTTGCTGTCAACAAACTATCACAGTTCATGCATCGCCTAACAGACTTACACTGGACAGCTCTCAAAAGATTACTGCGATACCTACATGGCACAATGAATCATGGTCTCCTTATACACCGCAAGTCTCCCTTACATCTCCATGCCTTCACTGATGCTGATTGGGCAGGTGACAAACAAACGTACCGTAGCACTTCAGGTTACATCGTGTACCTTGGTTCTAATCCAATCGCTTGGAGCTCTAAACACCAACCAACTTTAGCCCGTTCTTCCACTGAAGCTGAATTCAGGGCTTTAGCATCCACAACTACTGAAATACAATGGTTGATATCCTTATTATCTGAACTTGGTTACAAATCCATTACTACACCAACCATTTTTTGTGACAATCTCAGTGCCACACACTACTCAGCTAATCCAGTTTTCCATTCCCGCATGAAGCATCTAGCACTAGATTTTCATTTTGGCAGGGAAAAAGTACAAGTCGGTTCTATTCGTGTCACTCACATAAATGGCGATGATCAACTAGCTGATGCACTTACCAAACCTCTCCTTTGTCACAGATTTAATACTCTTATCTCCAAGATTGGTCTCCTCTCACGATCGTCCATCTTGCGGGAGTCTTTCATTACATAACCCGGAACTCGGATCCAGGAACCCGGATCTAATCCATCTTTCTTTTATGTACATTATTCACATGTCTTTTATATTTAAAATTCTAGATAACAATAGATTTAGTCTTCCACATTTGTTGTAACTGATCCATTGTATTCAGATCTCTCATTGTATATGTACCGATTCTATTCATTGTGAAATACAAGTTCAATTCACATTTATACAGACATCAAACCAGTTTTAGCTGTTCGATGATTCAACTGATCTGAACGGTCCCAAAAACCAGTATATATATATATATATATATATATATATATATATATATATATATATATATATATATATAGGTTTAGGTTTAGGTTCATTTGAGACCATTCTAATTTTGTGAGACCGTGAGACCAAATCTAAAAATAATTTTAAAATGCAAAATAAATGGAAAAATCCAAAAATTCTTTTTTTAAATATTATTTTCGGAACTTGAATTAACTAAAAAAAATATAAAAATATATAAAAAAAATAAATAAATAAAATTCCGTTTTTTTTTAAAAATACGTGAAATATTCTAAATAGAATATTACACTGACATATTCTAAAAAATAATTTTAAAATGCAAAATAAATGGAAAAATTTAAAAATTCTTTTTTTAAATATTATTTTCGGAACTTGAATTAACTAAAAAAAAATCTTTTTTTTTTTGAAAAATACGTGAAATATTCTAAATAGAATATTACACTGTACATATTCTAAAAATAATTTTAAAATGCAGAATAAATGGAAAAATCAAAAAATTCATTTTTTAAATATTATTTTCGGAACATGAATTAACTAAAAAAAATAAAAAAATGCATCTCACGGTCTCACAAAATATAAGTGGTCTCAAATGAACCTAACCCTATATATATATATATATATATATATATATATATATATATATATATATATATATATATATATATATATATATATATATATATATATATATATAATCATGTTAGGTATTGTTGAACGTATCTCACAACAAAAGTGTTAGGAATTAAGTTCAAAGGAAATGTGGATGGTTTAATTAATATTAAAATGAATTGACATAAAAATTAAAAAGAGATGAAAAGTTATATCAGCATAAAAGATAGTTGTTTATTAAAACTAACTGAAAAATATAAATTAGCATAAAAAGTCATTTAGAAAATATATGTATATAATTAATTAAACGAATATTTTGAAATTTTGAAAAAAAAAATATTTGAAAAATTAGTCTAAATAGCTTTTTGAAAAAGTTAATTTTAAGCTATTTTTTTACTTATCAAACATGACAACGTAAAACATCTTGAAACTAAACCAACTGTGACACGCCAAACATAACCTTAGATCCTGCCATGGTGATACAAAGCTCCGTTAACTATTTGATTTTGAAAGTGGATTAGTTAAGAGCATCGTTAAACGTTAATAATTCCCGTTTTTTCTAGAATTTTCTTTTAGTTAATGAGCTTCATATAGAAAATTATTTAAAAACGGTTTTAAGAGCAAGGTAATGTAGTAATGAAATGGATCATTATATTTCATTGTCATATTTGGTTAGATCGAGAGAGTAAAGGAAATGAAGCAATCAAAAGATATCAACGAATAAAATACTAAAAAACAAACACAATTTATTAATAAAGAAATATAAAAATAAGCTATATATATACAATGTTGTAGAAACATCCCAACTAATATGCCATTAATCTACGACATTGTATAATAATATTCGTGTTTTTTTGCTAAACAATAGTTGGGATGTTTTTTTATGACGATATTTAGCTACGTTATGTAAAGGCGGCTTTTCATTCTGAAAAAGGTAAGATAAAAACTAAGAAAAAATACATCTTATAAACATTTTTTTCTAAGAATCCTCAAGATCAATACTTCAAAAATAAATAGTTACTATAACTTAAAAATATACTGATTAAATTCAAAAAATACTCGCATGTCTATATATATTTTCATTATGTATATTAGTGTTTATGTTTGATTTTCTTTCAATAAATGTTATGATTAATAAGTTAAGTTGTGTGTATGTGCCCCATTCAACCTCATTAGTCGTGACTCTCATGAGACCGTAAAAAATATAAATGAAATTTACAAAAAGAAGAAAATATTGGTGAAGCTTATTTGAAAATTTAGTTAATACAGGATATAACAATTGCATTTGCATCACAAATGAACTTGCAAAGAAAACCCTAAAATTTAAAACCATATTCCAATTTCTTTAATGATAGTTTGATCAGGAAAGATGACCCGGGTAAAGGAAACTATTCTTTTCAATCAGTTGTTGATGAACAAAATGGGTATCAATTCAAATTTTTTTGTTGACATGCCTCTCTTCCGAAGCCCTGACACCAATATAAAATAGCACATGCCTCTCTTCCGAAGCCCTGATACCAACAAAAAATAGCACGAAATTGAATAATAAGTATTACATCATTTTTTTAATAGTTACTTATATTTTATATCCATGATAAAAAATTATATTTTTATTAAGTGAATATTTTTGTCTTTAAAATAAAAAAGGAAGAAATGAAACGCATTGCTTTTGTCCTCCTCTAGGAATGGGGAAATCAATATAATATGAAAATTGATGGGAGATTTTGGTGTGTAAAAAGTTCTTGTATCATGAAAGAAATGAAATTATCAAAGAAATTTGAATAAATAGAAATCATAATCTGAAAGGCATTTAGGCAAATAGATTTTTCGTTTTCATTCATAATTTTTATAATTTTTTTTATAAAGATGTTTTAGTCTAATACTGAATACCTTTCCCCCACTCCTATCAAATATCACTAAACATGAAATTTATTGAATTCCATTCATTTGGAAGACAAAAAACCAAAGGAATGGATTCCTAAAATTCTATTCCATAAAGAATTCATGAACCAAATGCTCCCAAACAACATATTGGTAATACCAATTTTTGTTATTTTTGCTTTAGTTCCCATGTTTTTTTTGTTGCAGTTATTGATGTAGAAGATGTTGGCACTCCTCTCCAAACAGGTTTTTTGTTCAACTCTAGAAGGTTATTATTATTATTTATGTTATTTGGTTTTAAGTAAAATTTTAAGTTTTAAGTAAAATTTTAAGCGTAATACATCTTATCTTTCCATTTTCAATGTAGAGAGAATGCAACAAGACCCTGAAAAATATAATTTTGCTTCTCTGCTTCTAAACTTTATAGGGATAAAAATAAAAAAGATGATAATCACCTCTGCTTCTAAACTCTATAGGGATAAAAATAAAAAAGATGATAATCACCTCACCCTGGATGTAGAATTGTAAAAATGTGAAATTAGAAATTTATAATGAGAGTGTTATCGGTAAGACCCTGGAAGCTCTTGTTGGAGAATTATGTTCTCTCGCAGAGAAGCAGTTAACTTCTTTTTTAAGTCATCTATCTCGTGCTCTATATCAGTTGTCCCAATTGGATATCAATATTCTATCAGTTGGATACTTGGGTCTGTCAAAATAACTTACATTAAAAAATATGAGTTTTATTCAAAAATGTGGTTTGATAAGGAAAGTATAGCTATTATCTTGTCGATAGATTTAACAAACCCAATTAACAAAACAACCATATCATACATATCTATATCTATATCTATATCTATATCATACATACTTATAAAGCTAGCATTTTTTCTTGAATCTCATGCATTTGAAACCCCCCCCCCCCCCTTTTTTTTTTCCTTTCACCACATTCATTTGAAACTCCCATGACTTTTCAATTTCTTTATTATAATAATTATAATTTGGTAATTATGTTAAATACATATCAAATCTAAAGTGTATTCATATATAAACTAAATTTCAATATTAAAATAATATCTTTAATTCTACTTATAAAATTATGTTATTTAACTTTTAACATATTATACTTGATTTATTAGTTTTGATATATTGTTGGATGTAAACCATTATCATTTTAAAGGTATAATTTTTGAACAATTTTATAAAATACTTAAATTATTAATTAAAATATAACATTATAGGCTCAACTTAAATATAAATTTTATTTAAATTAAACAGCCCAAAGATTATTTTATAAATAGTTAAAAGTGATAAATTGTAGTGTCTTTCTAATAATATTATAAGTTGGTTAATAAGGCTAAATAAATATCAAACCTAAAGTGTAATCATAAATAGACTACATTTCAATTTTAAAATAATATCTTTACTTCTATATATAAAGTTATGTCTTTAAATTTTAACATATTATACTTAATTTATTAGATTTAAAATGTTGTTGCATGTAAATCATTATCAGTTTAAAGCTACAATTTCTGAACAGTTTGGACAAAATACTTAAATTGTTAATTTAAATATAACATTACAGTGTCAACTTAAATATAAATTTCAGTTCCACTCAAAAAACCAAATAATATTTTGTAAATAGTTAAAAGTGATAAATTATAGTGATAAATGCAAAAAACTAAATTGTAATATCAGTTTAACTAAAATACTTCCTAAATATATTTATATAATCATTAAAAATTTTCAAATAAGTAGCTTAAATTAACTTATAATAACAATAGTTAAAAATAACTCTATATAAATGATTATATTGTTACCTTTAAAATCAAAAAATAATGTTTGATGTTTTAAATAATTATAATAATAGAAATTAAAACATTAAACAAATATATTTTAAAAAATTAGTTAAAAATAACAACTATAAATAATATTAAACCATATATAATATTTAGTGTTATTGATGTGTAACTCGCGAGTAGAAGTCATTCAAACGATTGAGATTATGACATTGTAATAGATTTATATATTATCATATAATTCAAAATAGTCAATATATTATATCAAATTAATATACGAATTATTATATCAAATTTAACAACAATGTTAGTGTTATATTTTAAAAAATATATATTTGTAAAGATCTAAACTATATAGGTGTTTCTGCGCATTACAATGTCAACTCAAATATAAATTTCAGTTCCATTTAAAAAAATCTAAAAAATATTTTGTAAATAGTTAAAAGTGATAAATTGTAGTGATAAAAGTAAAAACTAAATTGTAATTTCAATTTAACTAAAATATTTCTTAAATATATTTTTATAATCGTTAAAAGTTTCCAAATAAGTAGCTTAAAATAACTTACAATAACAATAGTTAAAAACAACTCTATATAAATGATTATATTGTTAGCTATAAAATAAAAAAAAAAAAAACAATGTTTGATGTTTTAAATAATTATAATGATAGAAATTAAAACATTAAGCAAATAAATTTTAAAAAATTAATTAACAATAAAAACAACTATAAACAACATCAAATCATATATTATATTTAATTTTGTTTATGTGTAACTTGCGGGTAGAAGTCATTCAAACGATTGAGATTATGAAGTTATAATAAATGTATATATTATCATATAATTCAAAATAATCAATATATTATATCAATTTAGTATATACAAATTATTATATCAAATTTAACAACAACGTTATTGTTATATTCAAAAAAATTATATATTTGTAAAGACTTCAACTATATAGGTGTTTTTGCGCAACGTGCGAGCATTCGCCTAGTATACTTATAAAGGAAACATTTTTCCTTTCACCACATTCATTTGAAACTCCCATTTATTTTATTTTTCACCACATTCATTTGAAACTCCAATGACTTTTCAATTTCTTTCTAATAATGATTATAAGTTGGTTAATAAGATTAAATAAATATCAAAGCTAAAGTGTTATTATATATAAACTAAATTTCAATATTAAAAGAATATCTTTACTTCTATTTATCAAGTTATGTTTTTTAACTTTCAAAAAATTATACTTAATTTATTAGTTTTAAATATATTGTTGGATGTAAACTATTATCATTTTAAAGCTACAACTTTTGAACAATTTTTGTAAAATACTTACGTTATAAATTTAAATAGAACATTACAGAATCAACTAAAATATATATTTTAGTTTAACTTGAATAACCCAAATAATATTTTTAAATAGTTAAAAGTTATAAATTATATTTTCTTTCTAATAATGATTAAAAGTTGATTAATAAAGTTAAGTAAATATCAAACTTAAAGTATAATCATAAATAAACTAAATTTCAATATTAAAATAATATCATCACTTCTACTTATAAAGTTTTGTTTTTAACTTTTAACACATTATACTTAATTTATTAGATATAAAATGTTGTTGTAATGTAAACGATTATCAGTTTAAAGCTACAATTTTTGAACAGTTCAGACAAAATACTTAAATTATTAATTTAAATATAACATTACGTGTCACCTTAAATATAAATTTCAGTTTCACTTAAAAAACCCAATGAATATTTTGTGAGTGATTAAAAGTGATAAATTGTAATGCTAAATGCAAAAACTAAAATTTAATCTCAATTTAACTAAAATATTTCCTAAAGATTTTTATATAATCGTTAAAAGTTTGCAAATAAGTAGTTTAAAATAACTTATAATAACAATAGTTATAAATAACTCTATATAAATTATTATATTGTTACCTTTAAAATTAAAACAATTTTTGATATTTTAATTAATTATAATGATAGAAATTAAAACGTTAAGCAAATAAATTTTAAAAAAATAATTAATAATAACAACAACTATAAATAACATTAAACCATATATTATATTTAATTTTATTCATGAGTAACTCACAGGTAGATGTCATTCAAAAGGTTGAGATTATGCAATAATAATAGATGTATATATTATCATATAAGTCAAAATAATCAATATATTATATCAATTTAATGTAGGAATTATTATATCAAATTTAACAACAACATTATTGTTATATTTAAAAAAACATATATTTGTAAAGATCTTAACTATATAGGTGTTCTTACGCAACGCGCGGACATTCTCCTAGTTCATAGATAATACAAATACAGCGGGTTACCAAATATGTGAGCAATGAACAACTAAACAAGGGAAACTTCAAAATCCATTGTAGAAACTGAAGTAACAAAGAGAAAATGACAAGAACCTACGAATCATTTCCTATAGAATGAACCAGGCATTCCACATACAGTTGGTTGGTGTACATGATGATATCCTAATAACTGGTTCAACATGTGAAACATCAAACACAAATTGCATAATTTAGGTTTCTTAATTAGATAATTTCCACAAAACCATAATCCAAGGCTAAATTTGGATTATATAACTGAAATAAAAGCTAATAAAGGGCTTGGCGATAGAACTCCTTTAATAAGAGCGATAATCATCCGGGGAGTGCATTATACTTTACTAAGTATGTTGCATTGCATACACCTTCAAGAGACTATTAAAATCATAATCAATTGACCCAAATAATCTAAACTAGTAATCAATTTCAAGAGACAAAATTAGGGCTTAACCAAGGATTAGAGTTTTATAGATTGGAATGAGTCTCGGTCCTTTGACATTCTTATAATGTAATTAAATTAAAAAGGAAGTTGGTCGTTCAAAACCAAACGACCGGAGAAGAACTCTCGAAATGGTTTCTTCAAACAACGCCCGACTATACCTAGTTAACTCGGGAAACTGTCGATTGGAGGAGGCAATGGAGAGATAGAGATGGTGTCAGACATTCTTACCTACTCCAATCTTCTAACCATAGAGAAATTGCAATTGTGAAATAAAAATAGAAAATGAGACATCAGTTGCCCGAACGTAGGGTGGATGATGTAGCGTTGTAGAAGAATGATTCTCTTTTCGTTACCATCTGAAAATTGGTAGAGAAGAAAATGCTATCAAGAAATCATCTATCAAGTAATTGATTCAAAAACAACAATACATTTGAAGTATATAAACGTGAAGGCAGACGGTAACTCTCTTGTCTGACCCAGGTGTAATACGCGTGCCTTCAAGAGAAGTTGGAGGGGGTGACTTATCTATAATGAAGGAGAGGTGGAGGTAAAAGAGGGTGTAAGAGTAGGTAGAAAGTTTGGGAGAAACACCACCGACAAGAAGGAAAACCCACTACCAAGTCTTTTACCTCATCGTGAGGTCACGCTGACCGGAAGAAAGGAGGCAAGAACCTTTCATCAGCGCCAAATGACATCGTTTCTGGAATCCTAGTGTCACGGAAGGCTAATGCAAGACTGAGGGGGAGTTTAAACAAGAAATCAGATAGCTTACGTCCAGACGACGGAGGCGTGAGGAGTGGTCGGTGGGGAATCGACGTAGGTAGCTTAATTTTGCAGGAGAAGGTTTAGCACACACACATATATATATATATATACACACACACACACACACACACACACACATACACACACACACTAGTGACTAGTGAAGTGAAAAGGGTTGTGCTAATCACGGCCTAAGAAATGTGATTTTGGAAAGATAATCAAATGATTTTCACTCTTATTTTACCTGTTATTTTTTATTGTTGTTCTGAGTAAGCAAATGAAACAGAAATAGGATATGATTGATAATTAATTTACAAGCTAAGTTTGATGACAATTACTCAAAAAGGTAAATTTAATATAAAATTATAAAATAATGATATTAGAACTTCTTTTCAATTCTCATGCTCAACTTATTTCGATGTCGGTGCTCAAGACAAGTATATCTTCAATTCCTCGAGCTTAACTTCTTTTCAATCCCTCAATCATAAATGAACCCATTTTACATATACATGCTTTCTTTTCTTGTTTGTTATTTTATTAATCCAATTGACTTCTATCAGTGAGACGCCTCTCACCGGAAACATCCTGACAAAAGAATGAAAGTAGAAAATTCAAGACTTACCTTCCAACTATGCCTTCCAAGAAACATTGTATAATTAGTTCAAGAAAGATCCATTGAAGAACACAAGAAGTATACATGTGTTGTCTGGGGACACAGTCAAGGAAGAGCCAAGGATGAAACCTAATGATGAAAATCAAAATAGATCTTAAGAAAACTGACAAAACATCTAAATTTGATAAAAAAAAAAAAAAAAACATATGCCATAAACATAACAAATTCAAAATCCTAATCAAACCCAAACCCAAAGGAAACCAAACCATTACCACATCAAAATGTAAATATTAGTGTTAAAAATCATATCAGTATATTTGAATAATTGATTATTTAGATCCATTAAGCTAAAAGATATGAAATTTTTGTTTACCTTAAGCCTATGCTTTTGCTTTGTACTTGCAAAAAAAAAAGATACCATGATGTAAACAAGATTTAATAATTGTAAAGCTATTCATCCATTTGTGAAAGATGAGGGCAATTTTTAATCATTATAATCTAATTTTACTTTCTTTAAGTTTAACTAATTCAAGAAAAGTAGCAAATGATTTAAAGCCATGCATTTACCAAGAATGACGGAAGTATATATTGAGCTGTAAAATACCTTGATGCCCTTCTGTTTTTATGAATTCCTCCAAACATAGAAATGTCGATGATAGCATTGTTGAGTGATGGCAGTGGAAACCTAACCTCATTACTCTTCATCGTCCATGATTGTCAGCCCATTTCCATGTCCACTTTTGTCAAAAGCTGTTTTTTTCTATAGATGTGTCCCCTCTTCATAATTGCTTCAAAATTTCTTAAAAATCCACCAAAAATAGTCTTTAATTCTCAAGAAACCCTGCCCCCACTTTCATTTAATCCCAATAAATCACCAAAATTCCACAAAAAATCGATAAAAAACCTCAAATATTTCCTTGAAAGCTACTTTCCCTAAATTCTAAGCTTGGGACTTTATATATATATATATATATATATATATATATATATATATATATATATATATATATATATATATAAAGCACAGTATATAACATCTCCAGATAGATGGTCAGGCAGAGATAACAATCCAAACAGTAGAAGATATGCTTCGTGCATGCGTCATGGAGTTTGGTGGTAACTGGGATAAATACTTACCTCTTGTCGAATTTTCATATAATAACAGTTACCACGCTTCAATGAAAATGCCACCATATGAAGTACTATATGGACGTAGATTCCGTACTCCATTATGTTGGCATGATGTAGGATAGAAAATCCTTGGAGGACCTAAAATGATTCAAGACACCACTGACAAGATTGAAATTGTATGAGAAAGAATGAAAGAGGCCTAGGATTAACAGAAGTCCTATGCGGAAAAGAGAAGACGACCCATAGAATTTCAGGTGGGTGATTTCGTAATTGTAACACCTTATTCCTGGTATGCCTATTATTCAAGTATCATGTGTTTTTCTATGGGACTCGACAAGTTGGAGGCCCAACTCATCGAGTAGAGTTGCGACCCGTGGACAATTTAAGTAACCTACTCGACGAGTCGGGGGACTGACTCGGTGAGTAGGTGCTGGTTGAGTGAAACCCTAAATCTGAGGGTTTGCACCCTATTTAAACACCTTATCTCAGCCTCCGTTGCCCTTATCACTCCTAGAAAGTTGTGCATCGAAACCCTAGCCGTTTTTTGGGTGTTCTAAGGCCATTTTGGTGCATTTGGTGATTTGTGAAGCTTGAAGAAGAATAAAGAAGCTTGAGAGTTCAAGTTAGGGCTTAGAGATTCAGAGATCTAGTTCCATTTTTAGCACAATCAAGGTAAAATTCCATGTCTTGGTCTTCTATGTGTTTATTCATCTTTAGACTTGGGTTTTGGTCACATTTAGGGCTTTCCAAGCCATATTCGGATTAGTGGAGTGTTATATGTGGTCTTGAATTCAGATCCGAGTCATTGGAAGGGTCTCATGGCATAAAGGTGCCAACTTTATGGCCATGAGAGCCCCATGCATCTTATAGAGCACCTTTTATGGCTTTTTAAGCCAAAGCCCCCATGCATGTACACCAAGTTTGGAGCTTTACGCATGAAATGGACATTAGGGGTGCTAGATCTATGGTTTTGAGATGTTAAGGCTCATCTAAATCGACTGTATAGTGTTGGTCAAGGATGGACTCGCCTAGTTGTTCCTGGGACTCCGCGAGTCACGGTGTAATGACCACCAAATCCTTTCTATGGATGGACCATTTGTTAGGGAGGAAAGTCTTGTAGACGTGTAGACGCGAAAAGGGACCTAGGAATCATGGTACTCGACGAGTGTATGAACAGACTCGATGAGTCCAAAGCAATTTCCAAATCTTTGAAGATGGACTCAACGAGTTGTTCATACAACTCGGCAAGTTGTAGATTGGACACGTTCTTATGAGGGAGATGAACTGCCGAGTTCAAGGAAGAACTCGGCGAGTCGAATGAAGATGGTCTCGATGGTTTGAATGAAGGAGAACTTGTCGAGTTCTTGCTGTGGAGTCAGGGTTGGATCGGGTTAGTGGAGTATGGACTCGACGAGTTGGTAGACCAACTTGGCGAGTCAGGTCAACTATGTGATGACTTTAACCAATGTGTGACTCTTCCTGGTTTTGGTATTGGCCCTGGTTAGGGTTGTATGTTCTGTTTGATGATTGTAGGGTTGTCGTGTAGGGATTAAAGAGTCGAGGAGAGTCGACCTTCACGCTGAGGATAGTTCAGAAACTACACAACATCGAGGTGAGTTACCGTCCAGTAGGAGTGGGTGTAAGGCACCAAGGTCGGCCCACTAGTAGTTGTTAGTTGGGATGGTTATCTTTGTGATAATTGTCTGGTCTAATTGTTGGATATGTATGTATGCTACACTACTAGGTATGTGAGTATGCTAGTTTGCTAGTTACCATGTTATATGAGATAGTATCAGTAGAAGGGGACTAGTCCTCGATTCGGTCATTAGGACCAATGGAGAGGTCGGACACCCCAAATATGTCTGATAACATGATTATGATATAATGTTATGTGTTAGTAGTATGGGGTGAAATAGTCCCCGAGTTCGGTTGAGATAGACCGGTGGGTAGGTCAACACCCCATAATAGCTTGACATGGGTAGGTCAGCACCCCAGAATGGCTTGATATGGGTAGGTCAGCACCCTAGAATGGCTTGACATGGGTAGGACGGGCACCCCATAATTGCCCGGTAGTATGTATGCTATGGGATTGTATGGTATGTGGTATGATGGGGGAACTCACTAAGCTTCGTGCTTACAGTTTCAATTTTGGTTTCAAGTACCTCTTAGTCCAAGGGGAAGGAGCCAACGGTGTAGCAATGCACCACACACGCACACTTATGATTTCCGCTTAGAGTTTTCTGGGATTGTACTCTGATATTTTGTTATTTTAGATGATTTGGTTTTGAGACATGATATTATGGTTTTATGTATTGACATGATTTTGGCAACGTTTTGATGAACCATTTTATAAATCACCTAATCAAAAGTGAAATTTTTGGCCTCAAATTTTGGGATGTTACAGTAATGCTAAAGGTGTTCCCATGGAAAAGCATTATGCGATTTGGGAAAAATGAAAATTAAGTCCAAGATTTGTTGGTCATTTCAAAATTATCTAGAGAATTGGTAAGCAAGCATATCGTTTGGAATTACCGGAAGATTTGGCAGGTATTCATGATGTGTTTCATGTGAGTTATCTGCGCAAATGTTTAAACTTATATACTTATATTATGAAACGGTCCTGTTATCCGAAGTGAATCTGAATAACAAATTAAGATATGTAGAAGAGCCTGAAGAGATCGTAAACGAAAGAACAACTGAATTACACAATAAAGAAGTGGACTTGGTGCTTGTCAAGTGGAAACACCATCGAGGCCCAAATTATACTTGGGAAAATAAGAATGAAATAAGAGCGAAATATCCTCATTTGTTTAAATCATTGTAATTTCAGGGACGAAATCCTCAAAAGGATGAGGTATTTTTAACATACACGTTCAGTTATCATGTTTTGTTTAAAAATGATTATTATTATATAATATATGAGTTTGAGCATTGAGTTCTAACAAGATAGTTTTATGAGATTTGAAGTAGAACTATGCTTAGAATCATTCAGAAAATATTGAAAATCTTATGAGATTCCAATCAAAAGCCAAATATTGAAATTTACAAAAATGTAAAAAAAAAAAATTAAGTTGGAAATAAGTAAAAATAATATTATTGAAAGTTGTAGATTATCTCGTTAGAAACATTTAGGCGAAAACCTCATTGAAATCCAAGTTATAACAAAGAAATTATGACTTATTGAATTTTTGCTACAGAACCGGCACAACGCCATATGACGTAAAAAGTGGGTTTACGATAAACTACTTTTTAGCTTTAATTATCTAAATGAAACTCGTAGTATTCATTAAACTAAGAATTTTCATAAAAAAACATCCAAATCTGACTTCATATGAGGAAGTTATGATTTTCGAGGTTTCACTATAGCAGTATACAACTAAAAACTCAAAATAAAGATCGAGTGATTTCTAGCTGACACAGTCTAAATGAGAATCGAATGTCTCGTCAATAGTAGTACAACGGTAAAAAGACAGACGAAAACGGATATCGGATGAAGAAGTTACGAATTTTAACGGACTTTTCCTGTCCTGGCCTGTTAAAAATATAATATCAAAAATGAAGTTAAAATTAGACGAAGGAATCTAAACAAAAGTTTTAGAGCGCGGTCATACCTATGCGTGGATATAAATAATGTCAAATACGGAGTTAGTATGCGAAAGTTATGAATTTTTGAAGTTTGATAAATCAAAGTACGCTCAGCATACATGAGTACGCCTAGCATACTAGTGTATGTGATCCAAAGTTGGCTACGTCGCCTACTTCTTTGCATGTGGTACACGTATTCGTTGCCTTGATGCGTCTGAACTAATCCCCTCGTACGCCCAACATACGATGGCTTACGCCCAGTGTAGTGGCTATTAAAGGAGTACGCCCCGCATACATGAAATTATGCCCAACGTAATCAGGTGCTTCGGATACTATAAATAAGGCGCGAGGCTGTCCGAATTTTGGTTACAAATTTGATTCTCTCTCACCCTCTACTCTCTCTTAAATTACCCTAACACCCCCGAAGCCTAGGAAACATCCCCGACATCCGAAACAAGTCCCGACGCACCGAAGACTTGAGAAAATAATATTTTCAAGTTAAAACTCTGCCCGCGTAAGGCCCGATTTTCAACTAAAATCCCCGGTTTCGTCAAAGAAAGTTATTTTTAGAGGCGAAGTGCTGCCCAAATTACCATTTCATCAATCGGTTATTTCACGGTGAGTTTAATATAAGGACAATTGTATGTTATGTGTTATATGTGAAATATGTTTTCCCGTGTTATTATAATAATGAACTATACATTTGACCACGAAAGTGAATGACTAAGCATCACTTGGGTATTGGTATGTAGCCTATGACCATGAAGTGAATGAGTAAGCATCACTTTGGCATTGATAGAATGCTAGATAGGGCTGAAAGCCTGTAAATTCTAGCAAAATGTTAATTCAGAAATCGTTTATTTCCTGTACCGCTTGAGCTGAAGTCTTATTGATGTATATCAAGATGAAATTGTTGAATCTCATTGATTGCAAATCTCTGAATCAAATCATTTGTTGAAATGGAAAGATTGTCACATGATTCACATGTCTTTGTTGTTCTTTGTCCCTATTTGTTTATGTCATATTGATATGTATATGACATAACATTATATTGTAACTGTTATTGAACTCACTAAGCATCACCCGCTTATCTCTCTCAATGTTTAAACTATTACATGTGATAAGCATCCAGTATAGTCATGTACTGGTAGAAGATGTAGAATAGATAATATTATAACTTTTGTATTTAGTGTATAATTTCCTGGGAATTTATGTAATATATAAAATCTTGTAAAAATTTTAATAGTCGGTTCGTATCCAGTCTTTTGTAATTTAACTATCAATATAAAATATTGTTTATGAATATGCATGTAGCATATTTTGGAGTAATATGATGTAGTTTTAGATCATTTTCCAACCGAATTATAATTCGGTTTGGTCTTAAGAATTTGAATTCGATTTGGTTTGGTTTTCGAATTGGACAAAAAAAAAGATTTCAAACCGAAGAAACCGATTCGAGGAAACTGAAAAACCGAACTGATTTCTACCCCTAATTGTAACTTATCGAGGAAACTGAAAAACCGAACCGAGAGAGTGTTTGACTTATTTTTTGAGAGATCAAAAGTCCTTTTAGAAAAAGATAAAATGTAAAGATATTTGATAAAAAAAAAAAAAAAAAACTACTTTTGAATTTGGAATATAAGAAAATCAAACCGTCTTTTTTATAACTTTTAAAAAAAGGACTCGATTCCTTTGGCCCCTAATTGTAACTTATAGAAATTGTGAGGGGAAAATTTTGTAATGTACCGTTCTTTATTATGTGCCTGCCCACCGCGTGTTCTTCCTTTCGCTCTCCCTCCACCTCCCCGTCCTCCCTCCATCTACGTTTCCCATCATAAACATACACAAAAATAACCCACAAACAGGTGGGTCGATAAATGCAGAGAGGGATTTTGAATAACTAAACATCGTTTTGTTTTAAATTTTGGGTTTTTTAGGTTTAGAATTTCGAACCAGATTTGAACTCCACAAAAATGTCGATCATATCGCAGGATGTGATAAAGGAATTCGAGAATATGATGGAATCAAGTCGGTGTTTTTCCCTAAAAAACCCTAATTCGTTGCTATCTTTGATTCATTTTCTTTTTCTTGTTATTTTGATCGCTAACATTTTTCTTTTTCTTTTTGCAAATTTGTTGTTTCAGTTGATGAGCCACTCAAGATTACGTTTGAGGTTTAGCTTTCTGCTCTCTTTCTATTTGTTTACATCATTATGTTTCTGATGGATCTGCTGGGTGTAGTTGAGAATGTGTATTTCAAATTAACGTGATCCTGTTTGGTAATTGTAAATCGTTTTGTGCTTGATCGGAACCTCCATATTCGAATCATAAGTTAACATTCGAGTCTTTTTGCTCAAATGAACAAGAGGTGTCAAATTGTAATACAAATGAACTCCCAGGTTGAAATTTTCTTATTTTCTGGTTTAGGCACCCATTTTTTTTTTGTAGTTTAAGTTTTTTTAGTATAAAATCATAACGGAATAATTTTCACCCTAAAAAAGGATATTTTTTTTTTATATCTACTTATTAAGCATTCAATTTTCTGGTTCTGCCATATATTAATGATAGCGATTGAGGTCTCACGTGGTGGTGTTATTTGAGTTTTGATGTCAATTAGGTTACTTCAAAAAAAAAAAATCTTTAAAGATTATTTGAAAAAGAAGTTTATCTTTAATTTTTATGGAGTTGTTTTACTCGAAGTGGAATTGGATGGTTATTTTCAGAATTTGCATCAAGGGTATCCAACTGAGGCCCTGATCCGGTTTCTAAAAGCAAGAGATGCAAATGTCCCCAGGGCCCACAAAATGGTCAGCTCAAATTCCTTTTTATGAAAGTCGAAATTCATATCTTATTTCAAGATTCCTTAAAAATGGAAATGGTCCTAATATTATAAATTTCAGCTTGTTGATTGTTTAAGTTGGAGGATTCAAAATGAGATTGATAATATATTGTCGGTGAGTTTCGACTATTTTTATTTTAACATGGTGCATTAATATAAATTCTATATATTCATGATTGCTATAGCCTATAAATAAGTCTATTCAAAATATTAACTTTTTTTTGTTTATATCATCTATACAGAAACCGATTGTTCCTGCTGACTTTTATAGAGGAGTCCGTGATTCACAGCTTTTAGGAATGTCAGGTTACACAAAAGAGGTATTTTACAATTTTGGCCTCCAAAGAAACATGGTAATTAAAGATTTCAATGACAACTGACTGTTGTTTGGTTTTGTTTGTTGTTAAAGGGGCGACCTGTTTTTGCTGTTGGTGTAGGGCTCAGCACATATGATAATGCCTCTGTAAGATAAGACTTATCATTAATGTTTTCTTACTTGGAAAAAAGGGTATATTCGTCTTTTGCTGTGGTATAGGCCATGTGTAAACATAACATAATGCAGCTACTATTCTCTCCACAAATAAATAATAAGTCGGTTTATACGAACGTCTTGATTATCGTAATTCTCTTCCTTTTTTTTAGATTCATTACTATGTTCAGTCGCATATCCAGATAAATGAATACAGAGACCGGATATTACTGGTAAGTTATTAATTGCAATAAGTAAATAATATTAGCTTTTAGCTTTTAGTTGATAATCCGATTTTCCTTTTTTTTTTTTTTTTTTTTTTTTTTATTTCTAGCCAGCTGCAACGAAAAAGTTTGACCGACATATTAGCACATGTGTGAAGGTTCTGGATATGACTGGACTTAAAATCTCACAACTCAGTCAACTTAAGGTGCTAAGACTGATTTTCTTTTAGTATAAATCTATATAATACAGTATATTTTTGGCCTGTTAAAGAAATTCAAGTTTCATGTCCTTACTTTTGTAGCCAACTTAAAATTTATGAAATAGCGTGACAAAATAATAATAAAAATCATATATATATATATTTTTTTTTATGATTGTATGCAGTTATTGACAGTTATATCTAGCATTGATGACTTGAACTACCCAGAAAAGAGTGACGCCTACTATATTGTGAATGCTCCATACATATTTTCAGCTTGCTGGAAGGTTTGTTATTTTAACTTCAACAAACAAAAAAAAAATTAATTTCCTGTTCGCCTGTAAGTTTAAAGTTTGTAGGTTGTGAGGCCTCTTTTGCAAGAAAGAACAAGGAAGAAAGTTCAAGTTCTTTCAGGTTGTGGAAAAGATGAATTATTGAAGGTGATAATCTCATAATGATATATTTTTACTTTTAAATAATCGAAGAGGGAAAAAAAAAAAAAATTAAAAGATGAAAAGAGAGTAGACTGGTAACGTAACGATGTTTGACTTGTTGAATAATGGGCAGATAATGGATTATGATTCACTCCCACATTTTGTTAGAAGAGAAGGAGGGGGATCATCTTCATCGAGAGGTTCAAAAAACAGCAATGGTACTGATGACAATTGCTTCTCATTGGATCATGAGTTCCATCAGGAGCTTTATAATTATATTAACAAGCAAGCTGAGGATGTGGAGCCTCCACGTGTCACAAAACACAGATCATTTCATGTGGACTTCCCTGAACCCAATCCGGATGATTGTAAGATTGCACAGAGTATAGAATCCGAATTACAAAAGTTCAGTCAGGGGAATGGAATTGCTGACCCCACACTAAATCAAGATCATAAGCAAAAGAAATAATTATACTATTAATAAAATTAAATATTTATTCCCTAAAAACCCGTTGAGGGTTTTAAGGATTACAAAAAAGACAGAAATGCTGTAACTTTATAACTTGCTTTCATGAGGGTAATAATCCTTCCTTGTGTCTCTCTCTATCTCTCTTTCAACTTTAAAAACTTGGTTTTCAATGTAACTTTTTTTGGATGAAAGAAACAGAAGGAGAAGAAACGAATATTACCTTCTTTTTATCAACTGTTTGCTTCGTACATATATAATATGATGATGTTAAAAGATTATTTGAAAAGAATGGTAACACTGACAGATGAAAGGAAAAGATGAATTAGGATAAATATGTAACAAGTTGGAATTTAATAAAGAAACTCTTATTCTGTTTACCCCTTATTTTTATTTATTAAATGATTCTCTACTTCATCTTTTTCATGCTTTAGATCAAATTTCTTTAATTTCTAACAAGATATGATAATATTTATTACAAAAATTTGAAGGTATAATCTCTACTTCATCTTGACACATGTTTCATGTTTGTGATTATAAAGAAAATATTATTATTAAGGATAACATATTTTTAAGGGAAATATTACCTCTAAAGTATGCAAATTAAATGTAATATTGGTGCATGGAAATTGTGGGTAACTTGATAACTTTGACACATTTTAGATTATTTGTTAAAATTTACGGAAAATGATGGATGTGTGACTAATTTCATGAACACATGACCAAATTAAAAAGGCGTGTTGAGGATTCTCAAGTTAGGAGCTAAATATTGATGATGTAGTTTCTTGCATGTTATAAAATGTTAGATGAAGTGCATATTTAGCAAGTATCTTTAGATGATATCAAATAAGATAGCGGTGCTATTTTAATAAAAGAAACATCAAAATGTATACGATGAAATGGGTGTGTAGTGGATCTAAAATCACTTGTGAAGTGATTGGCGCTTGAAAGTATAAATATAAATCACTGAATTAAAAAATAAGATGAAAAAAATATATTTCTTATATCGGAAGAAGTGGAAGAAAAGCTTCTCTCATTTTTGGTGGGCCATACCTTCTTTCCCTCACTTTTCTTTTCCTCACCTAAAAGTCAAGGAATGGGTGGGAAACCCTTTCCTCACTTTATATATATATATATATATTAAATAAAATAAATTTTTTTATTTATAATTTTTAAATTAATATCAAATATAAAATTTAATTAAAAATAAAAAGCATTTCATTAAGTAAAATAAAAATTACATTAACCATAATATTTAAATAAGTAGAAAAAAAAACCGCAAAAAAAAAAAAAAAAAAAAAAAAAAATCAAACAAACTACAACATAGTAAATTTTTTTAATTAATATCCTAATTTTATTTAAACCTAGATACGTCACTCGGAATCATCGTCTTCGGCATATCACTCTTCCTTCGTCTTCAAGAATCATATTATGCAATACTATACATGCATACATTACGTGTTGTAACCTTTTCACCTTATATGACCTTGCTCCGACCGTTAGTACTTGTCAACGTCTCTTAAGTACACCAAATGTTCGCTCCACATCCTTCCTAGCTGACTCTTGCGCCTCTTTAAACTTTTTCTTTTCGGGTCGTTAGGACATGTAAACGATTTTACAAAAACAGACAAGGGAGGATATATACCGTCAGTAAGATAGTATCTACACTTATATGCTACCCTATTTGCTTGAAAATGTACATCGTGTGACTTTCCAAGGTAGATATCGTTGAATACAAGCGACTGGTCTAGCACGTTGATGTCATTGTTTGCACCAGCTGGACCAAAGAATGCATGTTATATCCAAAGATCATGTGATACGATAGCCTCTAGAATGATCGTCGGCTCTTTGTGGTCGCCTCTCATTTATTGACCACGCCATGCGTTGGGGCATAATGACCAGCTCCAATGCATGCAATCAATACTACCTAGCATTCTGGGGAATCCATGTTTGCCTTCATACACCGTATACAATTGGTGGATATCGTTGATAGTTGGTTTGCGCAAATATCGTTGCCCATAAACCAAATAGATCGCTTTGCAGAACTTGTACACAGACTCCCTCACGGTACGCTCTGACATCCTAAAATACTCGTCCTATTTGTCTGCGCCCATGCCGTATACTAGCTGACGAATTGAAGCTGTGCATTTTTGAATGGGAGAGAAACATTTTTCCCCTTGCATCCATTTTCCATTAGAAATATGGAAAGCGGCCTTCCAAATCGCCAACAATACGTAAAAATAGTTCCTTCATCATCCGGAACCGACGTCGAAACTTTACAGCGTAGACGACGTCATCTGCAAAATAATCTTCTATAAGGCGATCGTGTCCGGCTTCGTGATTTCTACGTAACGACGACTTTCTTAGGTTAGGTCGTGCACATGATGTTTCACCTAGTTGGTTTTGATAGTATGCAACCATTTTCGCCATAACAGAACCGATAAACTTAGCCTCCTTTACTGCTGTCGAATCAGATGATGAAGATGATGATATTTTGAGTAATATTTTTTAGAGACAAATATATATTATGGTTTAAAAAATGATAAAATGTTTGAGTATTTATAGATTAAGAAAAGGGAAGGAAAAAAAGAAAAAAATATATATAAATATATACATATGCAATGGCTATATAGCCGTTTGAGTAAAAAAAGAACAAAAAAAAAACTCGTTGGCCAATGGTTAGAAGAGAGAGAGCGGGACTCTCTCCCCCCAGTGTCTTCCCGCGTTTCCTTTCCCGCACCCACGGTGCAGTGTGCGTAAGTGTGGGATCGGTTCTCGATCCTTCCCCACAGTCCCACTCCGTCCGACCTTAGAACAATATTTTTCTGTTATTGATGGATTTTTTTTTTCATTAGTATTTTGAAAAGATCTGTCGGCTGTTGCTTTTTTCTTTAAGTCTTATTTGTCAAACCCTTATTGGTTCCACCGTTTATGTTGTACACATACTTGCCTCCACTCCACTGATATCGACGTGTTGCTTGGAGGATGGTATTCTCTTCTGTTGTCTCTCACTCTCGATCTTCCTCACCCTTCTCTCTCAGCTTCCCTTTTGTCTCATTTTCTTCTTCTTCTAGGTAATTCCTTTTCTTTTGTTTTATTTTTTTGGTTTGTGTCTGTCGTTCCGGACAATTATCGTTGATTCTATTCACACTTTCATTGATATTCAATTTCTTCATCATCATGTCGATCTTCATTAGACGCCCCTCCTCCCCCCCTCTCTCTGTAGCACCTGGTTTCCGGTATGTGAATTTTATTTGAGCATTGCTCTAATTTAGCCTTGGACTCGGCGAGTCATAGGGTCCGACTCGCCGAGTAGGGACGAGACTCAGGACACGTTTTAAGTAGGCGACTCGGCGAGTCCACATCCTGGACTCGGCGAGTCACCGCTGCTGGATGAAACCCTAAGTTTCAAGGGTTTGCACCCTATTTAAACTTTCATTCCGCCCCAACTCGTCCCTATTCACCCCCAGAACTCCCCCTTCATCGTTTTCCCTTGTTTCCTTGAGAGTTTGAGGTGTTCTTGGTGTGTTCTTGAAGGTTTTGAGGAGTAAGAGGAGTAGATCAAGAAGAGGAGAAGGAGATCAGCCATCTTTGTGTCATTTCAGCATTTCCTTTGAGGTATAACCCGTTTTCCCCTTGGTTCTATGCTTAAAACTTCATTTGGGTCCTTCTTGGTCAATTCCCCAAGTTTGTATGTGCATTATATGTGGTAATAAGGCGTTTGGCCTTTGGATCTATGCAAGATTGAGCTCCAGGAGCTCAGATCTGTTAGCTTTTTGGCCCCATGAGGCTTGTTAGCCCTAGATCTACCCCTTTTGAGACATTTTGAGCCCTATAATCCATATTGGTGAATATCCACACGTAAAGTTGGAAACTTTACGTGGGATTCGTGTCCTAGAAGTCCAGATCTATGAATGGCATGGACTGGAACCGAACAAATCGGTATATTTAAGGAGTGCATGGCGACGACTCGGCGAGTCGCATAGGTGACTCGGCGAGTCTGGTCGCGAGTCACCGATTTGGTCCCTTCTTCATGTGTCGAGTTGAGCCTTGAGTCACAGGGGGTGACTCGGTGAGTTGGGAGCTGAACTCACCCATGTTAGGACTCGGCGAGTCAATGCCCTGACTCGGCGAGTCCAAGGCAATCTTCATAGCTCAAGAACAGACTCGGCGAGTTGTTCATACAACTCGGCGAGTCTTAGCATAAAGTGTTCATCGGATGAAGATGAACTCGACGAGTTGTTCATACAACTCGGCGAGTAGGATGAAGGTGTTGAATGACAGTTAGAAGGTGAACTCGTCGAGTCATAGCCCGACTCGACGAGTAGAACCAGGGACCCAGGACATTGGTTTGCTAGGGACTCGGCGAGTGGTGATCCACTCGGCGAGTCGGGTCAACTGAAAGTTGACTCCAGCTTTGGCTTAGAGCTAATCCAGGGGTAAAATGGTCATTTTACCTAAAGGACAGTTAGCAGTGTTTGATTGAGTATGTCGTGGAAATTGCAGCCGGAGGACTCCCGGAGCAGCAGCAGTCAGTTAGTTCCCGATCAGTTCAGCAGCTACTTTGAGGTGAGTTACCTTCCAGTAGCGGTGGGTCTAAGGCCACAATGCCGACCCACCAGTAGGAGATGTATGATAGATGATTGTCTTTGTGATATCATCTAAGTTCGCTATTACCTGACATGTTATATGCTAGCATGATATGCTGTATGTGATAGTAGTAGAGTTTGGTTGTTCGGACCGAAGGGTAGTCAGACACCCCAGATACGTCTGACAGTATGTGATGATATGTATGCATGCTGGCTTGTTATGTTATATGTGATCGTAGTAGTAGGGGTGAAATAGTCCCCGAGGATCGGTTGTTAGGACCGATGGGTAGTCAGCACCCCAGAATGGCTTGACATGGGTAGTCAGCACCCCAGAATGGCTTGACACGGGTAAGACGGCACCCCAGAATGGCCGTATGGGTAGGTCGGCACCCCAGAATGGTCGTACCGGGTAGTCAGGCACCCCAGAATAGCCTGGCAGTATGTATGTTATGTGTTTGTATGGTATGCGGTACGTTGGGGGAACTCACTAAGCTTTGTGCTTACGTTTACAGTTTTGTTTTCAGGTATCTCTGCATCGAAGGGGAAGGAGCCGGCGCGGTAGCGGCACGTCATACACACACTCTTCGGTTTCCGCATTTATGAGATTTACTGGGATTGTACTCTGATATTTTGATGGGATGTACGGTTTGGCTTTTGAGAACATGGTTGCAATGTGTTATGGTGTGAACAAACAATGTTTTTATTTATTAATGTTTTCTAAAGTAATATCTTAAAAATGAAATTTTCGGACGTAAAAATTGGGTCGTTACAAGTTGGTATCAGAGCCCTGGTTTGAGGGATTCGGACACGCCTTCGGGAGTGTTTGGACTCAAATCGAGGGATTGAAAGATTTTTCCAAAAGAAATTGTTCTTTAAAACCCGGAAAAGAGTCACGAGAAAGAGTAAAGTGTGTGACGTGCGCGACCGGCCGAGCTCAAGTAAGTATTCCCCATAGTACCCATACAAGTTTATGTTATGTTTATCAGCTTTATGAATATTGCATGCTAGAATAGGCTAAGGATCTAGGAGTGATGCCTTATGTGCCTGTTTATTTGTTACAGCTTATTGAATATTGCATGCTAGAATTGAGTAGACAGCAGTAGGGTAGCCTGTTTAGGTTATGCCTGATAGTATGAGCTTAGCATCCTATGTTAAGTGTCGTTTCTTGTTCTAAGAACAGTTTTGGCTTGAGTCTGTTTTTCCTTATCCGAATGCTGCTTGCTTCGTGCTCGGTGGGATTCTGAGTAATGGGAGTGAGCCACTAGGTAAACACGTCACACCACATGTAATCAGGGTTGAATAATCCCAAAGTGTTGGAACTGGCCCTATTGCGCAGCTCTTGTTTGAGTCCAACCGTTGTAGGGACGGGCCTTTTACTTGAAGGATTATCTAATCCTCATCACATGTGATGGTGTTTAGGTGGTGGCTAACTGGCATTATGAGGAGACCTACAGCAGCTGAGGACCAGTTGTGTTGAACTTGAGTTCTCCCTAGGGCAAGCCTAGGGTGAGAATATCGGAGAGTAGCAGTAGTAGAGGGGAGTTGGTGGAGTCGAGGAATTCCTCGGAGAAGGTACGGATAGATGTGGAAGGTAGTATGGGCCCGTACTACTGAAAGCAGAGGATCCGTACCCGAGCCGAGGAAGGCCAAGACGAGACCAAGGAACCTGTAAGTAGTTGAGATCCCTCAGAAAGTAGCAGTACCACTAATGATTATTATGATGTTTTGCAGAATGGTGGTACTTCGACCGAGACCGACAGATGGCGGGTCAGGAGAGGGGTCAGGTTCGGGATCTGGCACCGAGCCGATTGAGGAGAGGCTACGTGAGTTCATCACGTCGGAGATCACTATGGGCATCCTTGAGTCGACCCCCATCATCTTTGGGTCGATCAAGGAAGGGATCGTGGAGTTGATGGAGGATTGCCTACGGGCATTCAGGAGCGACTTGGCCTCTAGCCAGTCAGGATCTCGCACACTGTCCTTCAAGGACTTCAGGGGCAGTGGTGCGCCGGATTTCCATGGGGTGAAGGACCCCATTGTCGCCAGGCGGTGGATTGCGGATATTGAGTCTGCCCAGTTGACCAGCTTCTGCCCCGAGGGGTCGAAGGTGAGATACGCAGCAGGGTGTTTGCGGGACCGGGCCCGAGATTGGTGGGAGTCAGTGGGTGACTCGTTGGGAGCCTCGGCTATCGAGGCAATGACCTGGTCGGACTTTGTGGCTAGGTTCAGGGCAGAGTTTGCGCCAGCGGTCGAGCTTCAGCAGCTGGCCAGGGAGTTTCTAGACATGAGGCAGACGACAGAGACCGTGGCGGAGATCACCGCCAAGTTTCGGGAGAGGGCTTTATTGGTGCCCCAGTATGCAGGTGACGAGGATATGAGGAGGACTCGTTACCATGATATGCTACGAGCTGACATTCGGGAGCATGTTAGCTTTTCGGCTTGCCCTACCCTGGACTCCATGATTGCCAGGGCTAGGGAGAGAGAGATAGATTTGGAGCACATCCGGAAACGGAAACTTGAGGATGGTCAGGCATCAGGGGCTTCGGGGAAGAAGCCCAAGGGATCAGATGGGAGGCCGAAAGGCCAGTCGGGACCGAGCCGTTGCAGGAGGTGCGGCAGGCCGCACGAGGGGGCGTGCAGGATGGGATCGTCAGGCTTTTACAAGTGCGGCAAGTTTGGGCATATCAGCAGGGATTGCACTGCTCCTGCGACCGTTATTCAGACATCGGAGTTGCTGTGTTTCCACTGCAACCAGAGGGGCCACAAGAAGGCCAATTGCCCCATGTTGACAGTTTCAGCGCCAGTGAAGGCGCCAGCTCCAGCGACCCTGCGGATCACGGATGGCCGTCAGGGCAAGACAGAGGCTCCAGTGGTGAGGAGTCGGGCATTTCAGTTGACTGCCGAGGAGGCACGCGCCGCGTCCGATGTGGTGACGGGTATGATTCCTTCCTTCTATCTTTTATTTTACGTTGTTATGATATTGATATGTGCTCCGTGTATATACATGTGTATTAGGATCGTTCCATGTGAACGGCATCCCGGTTCAGGTATTGTTCGACTCGGGTGCATCCCGATCGTTCGTTTCTCTTGCTCTTAGCAAGAGATTTCATGAGACTTCAGGCGAGTTAGATTTCCCGTTAGAGGTAGAGATTGCTGATGATCGATCGGTGCGAGCATCGATGGTGTTTCGAGATTGTGTCCTGCGACTGTTTGAGGAGTGTTACCTGGTAGACTTGGTTCCCATTCCATTGCGTGGGAACAAGGTGATTATTGGTATGGATTGGTTGAGCCCTAATGGGGCAGTGATAGATTGCGCACAACAGCTAGTGCGAGTCAGGACCCCAAGCGGGGGAGAGTTAGTGATTCATGGAGAGCGGCCGCAGTGTGGACCCACTGTATGTTCAGCAGCGAGGGCTAGGCGCTACCTTCAGCAAGGATGCGCGGGTTATGTCGCGTACGTGATGGACACCCGGGAGGCGGGTAAGGCGACCATGAGCGAGGTCCCGGTGGTTCGAGATTTTGCTGATGTTTTTCCGGAGGAACTACCTGGGATACCTCCGGAGCGACAGGTGGAGTTCAGGATTGACCTCATTCCCGGTGCAGCTCCGATAGCCAAAGCACCGTATCGGTTGGCTCCTCCCGAGATGCAGGAGTTGTCTACGCAGCTGCAGGAGCTGCTGGACAAGGGATTTATTCGGCCGAGCAGTTCGCCCTGGGGAGCCCCGATTCTGTTTGTGAAGAAGAAGGATGGGTCGCATCGGATGTGTATAGATTATCGGGAGCTGAACAAGGTAACGGTGAAGAACCGTTACCCGCTTCCGAGGATTGATGACCTCTTTGACCAGCTTCAGGGCGCATCTTGGTTCTCCAAGATTGATTTGCGTTCGGGTTATCATCAGATGAGGGTCAGGGAGGAGGATATGCATAAGACCGCGTTTCGGACGCGCTATGGCCATTACGAGTTTGTGGTGATGCCGTTTGGGCTCACCAATGCTCCTGCCGCGTTCATGGACCTCATGAACCGTGTATGCAGACCGATGCTGGACCGGTCTGTGATAGTCTTTATCGATGATATCTTGGTTTATTCCAAGACCCGGGAGGAACATGAGGAGCATTTGAGAGAGGTGTTAGAGACCCTGAGGAGGGAGAGCTTGTATGCCAAGTTCTCCAAGTGTGAGTTTTGGTTGCGCGAGGTGCAATTTCTGGGGCACCTCGTCAACCAGAACGGGATTCTGGTCGATCCGGCCAAGGTCGAGGCCGTGATGAGATGGGAGGTTCCGAAGTCCCCATCTGAGATTCGGAGCTTCCTAGGATTGGCAGGCTACTATCGGAGATTTATCCAGGATTTCTCCAAGATAGCCGTGCCCCTGACGCGGCTGACGAAGAAAGCCGTGGTCTTTCGGTGGGGACCCGAGCAGCAGGCTGCATTTGAGACGCTGAGACAGAGATTGTGTGAGGCGCCGATCTTAGCCCTGCCAGAGGGCGTAGAGGATTTCGTGGTTTATTGTGATGCGTCCATTTCTGGGTTGGGTGCGGTGCTGATGCAAAGGGGGCATGTCATTGCTTACGCTTCGAGGCAGCTCAAGCCTCACGAGGCGAACTACCCGACGCACGATTTGGAGCTGGGGGCGGTGGTATTTGCCCTCAAGATTTGGCGACATTACCTATATGGGGTTCGGTGTACCATCTACACGGACCACAAGAGCTTGAGGTACCTCATGGACCAGCCGAATCTGAACATGAGGCAGCGTCGGTGGTTGGATGTGGTGAAGGATTATGATTGCGAGATCCTTTACCACCCGGGGAAGGCCAATGTGGTGGCCGATGCGCTTAGCCGCAAGACGGCGCCGATCAGGGACGCCTGTTTGAGGATGACTGTGGTGACTCCCCTGTTGGAGCAGATTCGGGAAGCTCAACAGGAGGCTATCAAGGAGGAGCATCGGAAGAGCGAGCGTGTAGTAGGTCAGGTTTCCTCCTTCGATTATGATAGCCGAGGGTTATTGACACTACACCATAGGGTGTGGGTGCCGTATCACGGGGGCGTGTGCCAGATTTTGATGGAGGAGGCGCACAAGTCCCGATTCTCTATTCATCCCGGGGCGACGAAGATGTATAGGGATCTTCGTCTAGACTATTGGTGGCCCTGCATGAAGCGGGATGTGGCATGGTACGTCGAGCGGTGCTTGACCTGCAGGAAGGTCAAGGCCGAACATCAGAGGCCGCATGGCAAGATGCAGCCGTTGGACATTCCACTGTGGAAGTGGGAAGATATCACGATGGATTTTATCACGAAGCTTCCCAGGACCGCGCGTGGATTGGATTCGATTTGGGTCATCGTGGATAGA
The DNA here is from genome assembly GCF_052625555.1 of Lactuca saligna. Lineage (NCBI taxonomy): Eukaryota > Viridiplantae > Streptophyta > Magnoliopsida > Asterales > Asteraceae > Lactuca > Lactuca saligna. Next base: position 183,129,073 of record NC_136423.1, read on the forward strand.
TTGACCAAGAGTGCTCACTTTATTCCGATTCCGGAGAGCATATCGGCCGAGAAATTGGCCGACATCTATATCAGGGAGATTGTGGCACGGCATGGGGTGCCGGTATCGGTGATCTCGAACAGGGATGTGCGTTTTACTTCCAGGTTTTGGAAGAGATTCCATGACGAGTTGGGCACTCGTCTGCATTTCAGCACCGCCTTTCACCCGCAGACAGATGGACAGAGTGAGCGGACCATCCAGACTTTGGAGGACATGTTGCGGGCGTGTGTTCTGGATTTCGGTGGTAGCTGGGATACCTATCTTCCTTTGGCTGAGTTCTCCTACAACAACAGCTATCACGCGAGTATCGACCGCCCTCCCTTCGAGATGTTGTACGGACGGAGGTGTAGGACCCCGATATGCTGGGGTGAGGTTGGCCAGAGAGTTATGGGAAGCACCGAAGTGGTGCTCAAGACGACTGAGAGGATCCAGCAGGTCCGGAGCAGGCTTCAGACTGCTCAGAGTCGGCAGAAAAGTTATGCCGACAAGCGTCGATCCGATTTAGAGTTCCAGGTCGGGGATATGGTCCTCCTGAAGGTGTCGCCGTGGAAAGGCGTCATCCGATTCAGGAAGCGGGGCAAGTTGGGCCCGCGATTCATCGGACCGTTCAGGGTCTTAGCCCGGGTGGGCAAGGTAGCATATAGGCTGGATCTGCCAGCCGAGCTTAGCCAGATCCACAGCACTTTCCATGTTTCGCAGTTGCGGAAGTGCCTAGTGGACGATTCTGCAGTAGTACCTTTGGAGGATATTCAGGTTGATGACAGCCTGAACTACATTGAGCGCCCAGTCGCAATCCTCGACAGGAAGTCGAAGGATTTAAGGAACAAGAGGGTGGAGCTAGTGAAGGTGCAATGGCAGCACCGCAAGGGTTCAGAGTGGACTTGGGAGCCGGTAGACGAGATGATGGAGCACTACCCCGAGCTGTTTCAGGACCAGGCAGCAGACTTCGAGGACGAAGTCTAAAATAAGTGGGGGAGATTTGTAGCACCTGGTTTCCGGTATGTGAATTTTATTTGAGCATTGCTCTAATTTAGCCTTGGACTCGGCGAGTCATAGGGTCCGACTCGCCGAGTAGGGACGAGACTCAGGACACGTTTTAAGTAGGCGACTCGGCGAGTCCACATCCTGGACTCGGCGAGTCACCGCTGCTGGATGAAACCCTAAGTTTCAAGGGTTTGCACCCTATTTAAACTCTCATTCCGCCCCAACTCGTCCCTATTCACCCCCAGAACTCCCCCTTCATCGTTTTCCCTTGTTTCCTTGAGAGTTTGAGGTGTTCTTGGTGTGTTCTTGAAGGTTTTGAGGAGTAAGAGGAGTAGATCAAGAAGAGGAGAAGGAGATCAGCCATCTTTGTGTCATTTCAGCATTTCCTTTGAGGTATAACCCGTTTTCCCCTTGGTTCTATGCTTAAAACTTCATTTGGGTCCTTCTTGGTCAATTCCCCAAGTTTGTATGTGCATTATATGTGGTAATAAGGCGTTTGGCCTTTGGATCTATGCAAGATTGAGCTCCAGGAGCTCAGATCTGTTAGCTTTTTGGCCCCATGAGGCTTGTTAGCCCTAGATCTACCCCTTTTGAGACATTTTGAGCCCTATAATCCATATTGGTGAATATCCACACGTAAAGTTGGAAACTTTACGTGTGATTCGTGTCCTAGAAGTCCAGATCTATGAATGGCATGGACTGGAACCGAGCAAATCGGTATATTTAAGGAGTGCATGGCGACGACTCGGCGAGTCGCATAGGTGACTCGGCGAGTCTGGTCGCGAGTCACCGATTTGGTCCCTTCTTCATGTGTCGAGTTGAGCCTTGAGTCACAGGGGGTGACTCGGTGAGTTGGGAGCTGAACTCACCCATGTTAGGACTCGGCGAGTCAATGCCCTGACTCGGCGAGTCCAAGGCAATCTTCATAGCTCAAGAACAGACTCGGCGAGTTGTTCATACAACTCGGCGAGTCTTAGCATAAAGTGTTCATCGGATGAAGATGAACTCGACGAGTTGTTCATACAACTCGGCGAGTAGGATGAAGGTGTTGAATGACAGTTAGAAGGTGAACTCGTCGAGTCATAGCCCGACTCGACGAGTAGAACCAGGGACCCAGGACATTGGTTTGCTAGGGACTCGGCGAGTGGTGATCCACTCGGCGAGTCGGGTCAACTGAAAGTTGACTCCAGCTTTGGCTTAGAGCTAATCCAGGGGTAAAATGGTCATTTTACCTAAAGGACAGTTAGCAGTGTTTGATTGAGTATGTCGTGGAAATTGCAGCCGGAGGACTCCCGGAGCAGCAGCAGTCAGTTAGTTCCCGATCAGTTCAGCAGCTACTTTGAGGTGAGTTACCTTCCAGTAGCGGTGGGTCTAAGGCCACAATGCCGACCCACCAGTAGGAGATGTATGATAGATGATTGTCTTTGTGATATCATCTAAGTTCGCTATTACCTGACATGTTATATGCTAGCATGATATGCTGTATGTGATAGTAGTAGAGTTTGGTTGTTCGGACCGAAGGGTAGTCAGACACCCCAGATACGTCTGACAGTATGTGATGATATGTATGCATGCTGGCTTGTTATGTTATATGTGATCGTAGTAGTAGGGGTGAAATAGTCCCCGAGGATCGGTTGTTAGGACCGATGGGTAGTCAGCACCCCAGAATGGCTTGACATGGGTAGTCAGCACCACAGAATGGCTTGACACGGGTAAGACGGCACCCCAGAATGGCCGTATGGGTAGGTCGGCACCCCAGAATGGTCGTACCGGGTAGTCAGGCACCCCAGAATAGCCTGGCAGTATGTATGTTATGTGTTTGTATGGTATGCGGTACGTTGGGGGAACTCACTAAGCTTTGTGCTTACGTTTACAGTTTTGTTTTCAGGTATCTCTGCATCGAAGGGGAAGGAGCCGGCGCGGTAGCGGCACGTCATATACACACTCTTCGGTTTCCGCATTTATGAGATTTACTGGGATTGTACTCTGATATTTTGATGGGATGTACGGTTTGGCTTTTGAGAACATGGTTGCAATGTGTTATGGTGTGAACAAACAATGTTTTTATTTATTAATGTTTTCTAAAGTAATATCTTAAAAATGAAATTTTCGGACGTAAAAATTGGGTCGTTACACACACTCTCTCTCTCTCTGATATGCAACTTCTGCCTGCCTCCGTTGGTCAGACGCTCGAGGACATGTTGCGTGCCTATGTCTTGGACTTTGGAGGAAGTTGGGACACATACTTTCCTTTGGCTAAGTTTTCTTACAACAACAGCCACCATTCGAGTATAGGTATGCCTCCTTTCGGGTTGTGTGACATCCCCAAAATCTCGGCCAGAAAAGACCGATTTCATTTATGCTTTTTAAAATAATTTTCAGAGTAAATCCTTTTAATTTTAAAAGAGATGCGGAATTTGTTCCCAAAAACAAAACATGATAAAATAGATATTTATCAAAACATTTCATAAAGAAATATGATTTCATTTCATAATCAAAAGTCGGGATCTCATGTTCCGATACAGATCATAAAGCATAAACGATAGCATTACAAGTCTTTCAACAAATATATACATATACAGACTTGTAAACAAAACAACTTGAAGTTCGCCCATCTTAAGCTCTTACGCCACTTCCTGTAAAATAAATCAACTGAGTGGGTCAGGCTTGGGAGCCTGGTGAGCATATAGGGTTTTCAACCCACAATAAATAATTAAATTAATTATTATCAACCAACAATAACCCAGTTACCCATTCCCGTTATTCTCACTTTATGTCCCTAAAATAACTAACACAAGGGACCTAGTCTAAGAATATTTCATCGGGGCGACTACACATGCTTCGGGGGTTCCTCAGCAATATAAGTCAAATAAGGTAACCATGGGGGGGATGGAATACAGCGAATGAACACCCAAGTTCATTAACACCTACAGGTTATGAGCCTGCTAGTGTTCCACTGGACTATCTAGAAAAGTCCGTGGTCGTCATCTAAATTCCGCTAGATGACTGGATCAAAACAACATCGAGGCCTCTCATCTGTTTATTACACACCAACTATCTACCCATATTCTACCCAACATATTAGTAGACAAAATATACATTTTTATACGTAGTTTCAAAACCTGCATAGCATGCTCAATCAAAACATTTTTCACATAACAGATGAGGCATACACACATAACACGTATTTCATAAAGAATACTTCAGATCTATAAGATAGAAGAGAGTGAATATACATTCACATATATAACAACCAAATATATACACATAGCACGTATTTTATATAAAATACTTCATAATATTGTGTTGGAATGAAAGTAACTACACACTCACTTGATCAGAAGATGATCGGGCAGCACTACGGCTTGCAGAAGTAGTAATCCTCCGCAGATCTGGAAGATCTCTACGAAAATCGAACTTCTCGCGGGCAGAGCTTCGGCTCGGAAACCGCACTTCTCGGGATCTTCGGGATCTCGGGACTCGCTTCGGGACTCGGGAATATTACCGGGGCTTCGGGATGGCTTCGGGGGTAAAAACGCAGAGCTTCGGCGCAAAAACGAGAGAGAATTAGCAAATTGGCCGGCTGCCCTCGCATGCCTTTTATAGGAGGCTGGAAGCCTCTCGTACGCGAGGCGTACGCCAGTACGCGGGGCGTACTGCCTCAGAAACGTAAGCGCTTGCGTCATCCGAAGCCACTTGTTGCGATGTCGACACTTTCGGAGTATGCGGGGCATACTCACTTACGCGGCGCGTAAGTCGGATAAGATCTGTGACTCGCCTTCGGATAATGCTTCCGAATTTGAATTAAAAATAATTATAAATTAATTAATAAACTTCGGAAATTCATATCTTCTTCATACGAACTCCGTTTTCGACGTTCTTTATATCCACGGAAATGTGAGACTACGATCTACAACTTTCGTTTAGACTCCGTCGGCTAATTTTGAATTTATTTTTATTATTTATTTTTAATAGGCCGGGACAGAAAATTTCGTTATAAATTCATAACTTCTTCGTTTGACGTCCGTTCTCGCCTAACTTTTTATCGCTTTGATACTAACAACGAGATCTTCGATTCTCGTTTAGATCGCTAAGGCTAAATATCGCTCTAACGTAAATCTCTCTTTTTACGTCACTCGGCGTCGTGTCGGTTCTGTCTCGAAACTTCGACAGGTCATAACTTCTTCGTTATAACTCGGATTTTGGCATTCCTTATATCTCCGAAATCCTTGTTTCGACCACTACAACTTTATGCAAAGATATCGGGCGTATCTCACACTTTAATATTGACGCTTATTTCATTCTTAATTCATTAAATTATAAAAATCAAGAAAATAAACACATAAATCACATAATTCACATAATTCACAAATAATACATTCTTATTATTTCAAGTTGAGTTACAAAGGTTAACCTAGACTATTACATTGCTAAAAATGGCAAGCCCAGAAACACGGGCGTTACAATTCCCTCCACCTTAGAATGATTCCGTCCCCGGAATCACACATCAACAAACAAATGCGGATAGCGACTCCTCATGTCACTCTCCGTCTCCCAGGTGAGATTTGGCCCATTCGTGTGTTTCCATCGGACAAGCACTAACTCCACCATCTTACGTCGCAATTTCTTAGTCTTTCGGTCAACAATTGCCTATGGTTCTTCAATCAACCTTTTGTTCTCATCGATTCTCAACTCCGAAAGTGGAATCATGTCGGGAACTTCCCCCGTGAACTTTCGTAAATAACACACATGAAAAGTGTTATGAATTCCACTCAGTTCTTCTGGTAGTTCGAGCTTGTAAGCTTGGTTCCCAATCCTCTGAAGAACTTTAAACGGTCCAATAAACCTTGGACTCAACTTTCCCCTTTTACCAAATCTTATAAGTCCCTTCCACGGCGAGACTTTAAGCAAAACCGAATCCCCAACTTCAAAAGTCATCGGTCTTCGCTTTTTGTCAGCATAACTCTTTTGACGATCTTGAGCTGCTAACATTCTTTCCCTAATTATTTTCAACTTTTCAGCGGTCTGATGAACCATCTCCGGTCCCATAAACTGCTTTTCCCCAGCCTCAAGCCAACAAGACGGCGTACGACACTTTTGTCCATACAAAGCTTGGTAAGGTGCCATCTTAATGCTCGAGTGAAAACTATTGTTATAGGAAAATTCTACCAAAGGTAAATCTTCATCCCAATTACCTAGGAACTCCAAGGTACATGCTCTCAACATATCTTCAAGTGTTTGTATCGTTCTTTCACTCTGACCATCAGTCTGCGGATGGTAAGCTGTACTTAAACATAACTTGGTACCCATTTCCTCTTGTAGACTTTTCCAAAACCTTGAGGTGAAACGACTATCACGATCCGACACAATTGTTAGCGGAACACCGTGAAGCCTCACAATTTCCTTTACGTAAGAATTCGCAAGCTTTTCCATAGACCATTTCTCCTTGGCTGCTATGAAATGCGCACTCTTAGTGAATCGATCAACGACCACCCAAATCATGTCGTGACCATTCTTTGTTCTGGGCAGTTTAGTGACAAAATCCATGGCAATATCTTCCCACTTACCCATAGGCACAGGTAAAGGTTCTAAACTCCCGTACGGTTTCTGATGTTGTGTCTTGACTCTCGCACAAGTCACACACTCGCCCACATACTTTGCAACATCAAGCTTCATCGTCGGCCACCAGTAGTAGGGTTTCAGGTCTCTATACATTTTAGTGCTACCGGGATGAATCGAATACATGGTCTTGTGAGCTTCTTCCATCAGAAGATCTCTAATTCCTCCCGACTTAGGTACCCAAATACGATCTTGGAATACCTTCAGTCCATGACCGTTTGTACCAAACACCAACGTTTTACCCAAACGTTCCTCCTTTCGGTCATTTTTCTCAGAAGCTTCCTCTTGAGCTTTCTTTATACCTTCCACAATGGTCGAGACAACTTCAATTCTCAATGCTCTTGGCCTTTTCCTTTCAATATTGACTTTCCGACTGAGAGCATCAGCAACAACATTAGCCTTACCGGGGTGGTAAAGTATCTCGCAGTCGTAGTCCTTGAGTAATTCCAGCCAGCGTCGTTGCCTCATATTCAATTCCTTCTGATTAAAGAGATATTGGAGACTCTTATGATCAGTGAAAAGTTTGCACTTAGTGCCATAGAGGTAATGCCTCCATATCTTCAGAGCGAAAACTACTGCTGCCAACTCCAAATCATGAGTCGGGTAGTTCTTTTCATGCTCTTTCAGTTGTCGAGACGCATATGCTATCACCTTTTCTCTTTGGGTTAAAACACAACCCAATCCAACCCCAGACGCATCGCTATAAACAGCGAAGTGTTCAACTCCTTCGGGTAGAGAAAGTATCGGTGCCTCGCATAGTTTCTTCTTTAGCTTCTCGAATGCTTCTTTATGCTTCTCACTCCAAGCATAAGCATCTCCTTTGTGGGTCAAAGCTGTCAATGGAGTAGCAATCGAAGAAAAGCCTTGGATAAACCTTCGGTAATATCCGGCTAATCCTAAAAAGCTTCGAATCTCCGTGGGACTTTTCGGTTGTTCCCACTTCATTACAGCTTCAATCTTTGCTGGATCAACCATTATCCCTTCCTGGTTGACCACGTGACCCAAGAATTGGACTTCACGAATCCAAAAATCACATTTGGAGAACTTAGCATATAGCTTCTCCTTCTTCAAAACTTCTAACACTTCTCGCAAGTGTCTGCCATGCTCCTCCTGGCTTTTTGAGTAAATCAGAATGTCGTCTATGAACACTATCACGGATTTATCAAGGAACGGATTACAAACCCTATTCATTAAATCCATGAATGCTGCCGGAGCATTGGTTAGTCCAAACGACATAACCAAGAACTCGTAGTGTCCATATCTAGTTCTGAACGCAGTCTTCTCTATATCCTGCTCTCTTACTTTTAGCTGATGATATCCTAACCTAAGATCGATCTTCGAGAAATAGCTCGAACCTTGCAATTGATCAAATAGGTCAACAATCCTTGGCAACGGATATCTATTCTTTATTGTTGCCTTGTTCAGCTCTCTGTAATCAATGCACATTCTCATACTTCCATCTTTCTTCTTCACGAATAACACCGGAGCTCCCCAGGGCGATGAACTAGGTCTAATGAAACCTTTGTCCAACAACTCTTGAAGTTGCATCATCAGCTCCTTCATCTCCGTTGGTGCTAATCGATAAGGTGCTTTTGCTATTGGCATGGTTCCTGGTAGCAAGTCTATTCTGAACTCTACTTGTCTATCAGGTGGTAATCCAGGAAGATCTTCGGGAAATACTTCCGGATAATCACACACCACAGGAATACTCTGCATCACCTTCTTTTCCTTCTTAGCATCAATCACGAATGCTAAATATGATGTACATCCCTTGGTCAAACACTTTCTGGCTTTCATTAGGGAAATGATTCCAGAATTCACTCGGCGTTTGTCCCCATACACCATAAATGATTCCTTCCCAGGCGGGTTTACTTTAACAATCTTCTTCTTGCATAAAATTTCAGCATCATTGGCGCTGAGCCAATCCATTCCCAACACGATGTCGAAACCGTTAAGTTCGATATGCAATAATTCCTCGTGGAACTTATTCCCATTCAAGTCGATTAAGATGTTTTTCATACGAAGGCTAACAGGTACAAACTTGCCACTAGCAACTTCGACTAATAAAGCATTATCTAGTCTATCAACAGGCAAATCTAGTTTTCTACCAAATTCATGCGATATAAAGGAGTAGTTGGCTCCGGAATCAAATAAAATTTGGGCAGGCAAATTGTTAACGAGAAAGGTACCTGAAGCGACATCAGCTTCATCCTTAGCAGCTTCCAGTGTCATCTGGAATGCTCTCGCCTTCGGCTTTGGTGGAATGTTGGGCTTAGCTGCCTCCTTCTTCTTCGGACAGTCTTTCAAAATATGCCCCTCTTCATTACAACCAAAACACATCCTTTTGTTGTTCGGACATTCATTGGCAAAATGTCCAACCTTTCCACACTTGTAGCAAGTTACATCCTCGCTACATTTCCCAAAATGCTTTTTCTTACACTTTTCACACCACTTCGCTTCCCCTCCTTTACCCCCACCAAACCTTTTCGAATCAGATTTCGAAAATTTGCTTTTCTTACCGGAACCAGATGTTCCCTCAAACTTCCTCTTCTCACCAACCTCAACCTTGTTGGTGGTTCTCCCCTTTATCATGTTCTCAACAGACTTGGCAGCCCAGATAGCTGCCTCTAAAGTATGTGCCTGACGTACCGGCACCTCATACTCCCATGGGAGTCCCTTCGCATACCGGTCCACCTTCGTCAGCTCGTCTGGAACGATACGCAAGGCAAACTCCATCTTATCGGTGAAGTTATTGGTGTATTCATCAACTGACATACTGCCCTTAGTCAATGCCAGGAACTTGTTCTCCAACTCCAACAGATTTTGAGCCGAGCAGAACTTGCGCTTAAACTGCACCAAGAACTCTTCCCATGACAATTGCAGTGGCTCATTAGGGCTCAAAGTCTTCCCTAGAGTGTTCCACCAACGAACGGCTCCACCTCGGAATTGACGCACGGCATAGATGGTTTGCAACTTACCTCTGCAGCCACACGTCATGAAGGCTAGCTCCATTTCGGAGATCCAATCCATAACCCCAATCGAATCCTCCTTTCCATTGAAGGTCGATGGTTTGCAAGTCAAAAAGTCCTTGTACTTGCATCCTATTCCATCATTCCTTCCATCGCGGTTATCTTGCCTAACTATCGGTGGGTTGGCTTGACCAACTGATCCACTGAAGTTTCCACCTTCCGAGCGCCCTTCATTTAATTCAGGCTCTTCCACACGAATCGACAGTTCTTCACGATTTTGTTGAAGCAACCGTCTAGTTTCCTCCATCTGACGATCCAACATCGTCTGAATCATCAATTGCACACCAGCCATGGTTATTGGCTCAGGTGCTGCTGCTACAACAGGTCTTTGTTCAATCACTGGTGGTTGATTCTTATTTTCATCAGCATTTCCAACTCCACTTCTTGTTCTCACCATTTTTGATCTACTCACCGAATAAGGTGAAATTAGATCCTTATTCACGATAGATATTCAAATCATCCTTATCACTCCGAAAAGTTTACATGCTAGTTCTAATATCGTAGACGTACGCTTAGAATCCTACACACATAAGGTTTCTAGATCCGGTCGGCAACAGACCATAGATCCGAACAAATAATATCATATATGGCAACATATAACATTTAGCACATAAAGCATTTTAGGCAACTTTCCTAAAATAAACTAGTGCTTGTGTCTTAAAACATAACAGACACGCATCTCAAAATTCCACTTAGCATTCTAAGTTTAAGTCTAGAAATCCTACAAATTCCTAGTTCGCTTAAACTAATGCTCTGATACCAACTGCGACATCCCCAAAATCTCGGCCAGAAAAGACCGATTTCATTTATGCTTTTTAAAATAATTTTCAGAGTAAATCCTTTTAATTTTAAAAGAGATGCGGAATTTGTTCCCAAAAACAAAACATGATAAAATAGATATTTATCAAAACATTTCATAAAGAAATATGATTTCATTTCATAATCAAAAGTCGGGATGTCATGTTCCGATACAGATCATAAAGCATAAACGATAGCATTACAAGTCTTTCAACAAATATATACATATACAGACTTGTAAACAAAACAACTTGAAGTTCGCCCATCTTAAGCTCTTGCGCCACTTCCTGTAAAATAAATCAACTGAGTGGGTCAGGCTTGGGAGCCTGGTGAGCATATAGGGTTTTCAACCCACAATAAATAATCAAATTAATTATTATCAACCAACAATAACTCAGTTACCCATTCCCGTTATTCTCACTTTATGTCCCTAAAATAACTAACACAAGGGACCTAGTCTAAAAATATGTCATCGGGGCGACTACACATGCTTCGGGGGTTCCTCAGCAATATAAGTCAAATAAGGTAACCATGGGGGGGATGGAATACAGCGAATGAACACCCAAGTTTATTAACACCTACAGGTTATGAGCCTGCTAGTGTTCCATTGGACTATCTAGAAAAGTCCGTGGTCGTCATCTAAATTCCGCTAGATGACTGGATCAAAACAACATCGAGGCCTCTCATCTGTTTATTAGACACCAACTATCTACCCATATTCTACCCAACATATTAGTAGACAAAATATACATTTTTATACGTAGTTTCAAAACCTGTATAGCATGCTCAATCAAAACATTTTTCACATAACAGATGAGGCATACACACATAACACGTATTTCATAAAGAATACTTCAGATCTATAAGATAGAAGAGAGTGAATATACATTCACATATATAACAACCAAATATATACACATAGCACGTATTTTATATAAAATACTTCATAATATTGTGTTGGAATGAAAGTAACTACACACTCATTTGATCAGAAGATGATCGGGCAGCACTACGGCTTGCAGAAGTAGTAATCCTCCGCAGATCTGGAAGATCTCTACGAAAATCGAACTTCTCGCGGGCAGAGCTTCGGCTCAGAAACCGCACTTCTCGGGATCTTCGGGATCTCGGGACTCGCTTCGGGACTCGGGAATATTACCGGGGCTTCGGGATGGCTTCGGGGGTAAAAACGCAGAGCTTCGGCGCAAAAACGAGAGAGAATTAGCAAATTGGCCGGCTGCCCTCGCATGCCTTTTATAGGAGGCTGGAAGCCTCTCGTACGCGGGGCGTACGCCAGTACGCGGGGCGTACTGCCTCAGAAACGTAAGCGCTTGCGTCATCCGAAGCCACTTGCTGCGATGTCGACACTTTCGGAGTACACGGGGCGTACTCACTTACGCGGCACGTAAGTCGGATAAGATCTGTGACTCGCCTTCGGATAATGCTTCCGAATTTGAATTAAAAATAATTATAAATTAATTAATAAACTTCGGAAATTCATATCTTCTTCATACGAACTCCGTTTTCGACGTTCTTTATATCCACGGAAATGTGAGACTACGATCTACAACTTTCGTTTAGACTCCGTCGGCTAATTTTGAATTTATTTTTATTATTTATTTTTAATAGGCCGGGACAGAAAATTTCGTTATAAATTCATAACTTCTTCGTTTGACGTCCGTTCTCGCCTAACTTTTTATCGCTTTGATACTAACAACGAGATCTTCGATTCTCGTTTAGATCGCTAAGGCTAAATATCGCTCTAACGTAAATCTCACTTTTTACGTCACTCGGCGTCGTGTCGGTTCTGTCTCGAAACTTCGACAGGTCATAACTTCTTCGTTATAACTCGGATTTTGGCATTCCTTATATCTCCGAAATCCTTGTTTCGACCACTACAACTTTATGCAAAGATATCGGGCGTATCTCACACTTTAATATTGACGCTTATTTCATTCTTAATTCATTAAATTATAAAAATCAAGAAAATAAACACATAAATCACATAATTCACAAATAATACATTCTTATTATTTCAAGTTGAGTTACAAAGGTTAACCTAGACTATTACATTGCTAAAAATGGCAAGCCCAGAAACACGGGCGTTATAGGTTGTTATATGGGAGGAGGTGTCAGACTCCTATTTGTTGGGGAGAGGTGAGACAGAGAGTGATGGGTGGCACTGTGATAGTACTCTAGACGACTGAACAGATTCAATAGGTTAGACAGAGATTACTAAAGGCCCAGAGCCGCCAGAAGAGTTATGCGGACAGACGACGCTCTGATCTGGAGTTCCTGGTTGGAGATTTTGTGCTCCTGAAGGTATCTCCGTGGAAAGGGGTGATCTGATTCAGAAAGAGGGGCAAGCTGGGGCCCTGATACATTGATTCTTTTAGGGTAATTATCAGGGTTGGCACAGTAGCCTACCAGCTGGAGCTACTCGCAGAATTGAGCAGATCCATAACACCTTTCATGTGTCCCAATTGAGGAAGCGTGTGGCAGATGAGATGCCAATTGTACCTCTAGAGGACATTCAGGTGGATGCAAGCCTGAATTATGTTGAAAGGCCAATTGCAATTTTAGATCGAAAGATGGAGGTCCTCAAGAATAAGGAAGTGTCCCTGGTTCAGGTCCAGTGGAAGCATCGGAAGGGATCCGATTTGACTTGGGAGCCGGAGTCAGAGATACGAGAGCAGCATCCGAAGCTATTTGCGGAGCAAAACTTCGGGGGCGAAGTCTAATTCTAGTGAGGGAGAATTGTAACATCCGGTTTTCCACGTATATTATTTTAATAGATTAAGTTGAGAATTTTGGATGGACTCGACGAGTTGGCGCCTCAACTCGTCGAGTAGGGCCATGGCTGATGACTAGGATTAATGAGTGGACTCAACGAGTCGATGAGCCGATCGACGAGTCATCACTAGAGATAGAAACCCTAATTTTCTCGGTCCTGGGCCTATTTAAAGACACTTATAGCCTCCTTGACCACCCCCATCAGTGTTATTCGTCCCTTGAGAGAAACCCGAGAGTCATTTGTGAGCAAGAAAGGGAAAGAGGCTAATTTGAGGTCATTTCTTTGAGAAGAAGATCAAGGGTGTTGCAAGGATCTCAGAGGAGAGTTTGTGGATCAGTTTCATCTTCATTTCAAGCTTCAGATCTGGTATAAGCTCTTGCCTTCCTTGTGATTGAATAGATTCCCTTTGGTTGTAAAGTTAGGGCTTGTATCACCATTTTGATGGGGTTTTGGGTGCATTCAAACCCTTTTTCGAGTTATTTTATAGATCTGAACCTTGTGAGGTCCAGAGAACTAGAAAGTAGAAAGCCATGACTGAGTAACATTGGAGCTTTGAAGATATGAAGCTTTAATGGAGTCATAATGGTATATAAAGCAATATACACCATGCATAAACCCCAAGTTTAGACCTTTACGTGACTTTTGTATGCTAGAAGGCCAGATCTATGAGTTAGAGTTCCAGATTTGACCTCAGGAGACCATATGAGTGATGCGATGGAGACGAATCGCCGAGTCTATGAGTTAGGAACCTTTGGGAAATCTGGAGGGGTCGAAAGGGTCTTTTACCCATCCCAAGGGTTAGAGAATGAGCAAATAGGGCTATAGTTGGAAAGAGTAAAAATGTGTTATTAGTTGAGATGCTCATTTAATGTGTTAGGTGAAGGCTAGTCCGGATTGTCAAGTGTGTATCTATTTCCTACTAGTCGCGAGGTGAGTCTTCTCACTATACTTGTCTTGAGTGGTAACCTACATGTGACCGGAGGGTCTTATGTGCATACTCTGTGTTTAAGATATCATGTTAATTGTATTGAGATATTCTATTATTGCTTGTGATATGTATGCTATGTTTATTTGAGTATTGAGTAGAGGGATTAGAGGATCCAACCTGAGTTATGGGACCGGAGGGTCCCACTGAGACACATTGACCAGAGGGTCTTATTGAGTTACAACCTCGAGTGGCTAATGAGCTGTGTGTGGTATTTTGGGGAACTCACTAAGCATTTATGCTTACCGTGTTATGTATTATGTGTTTCAGGTACTTCCGAGAACCGCGGAAAGGCACCGACATGATTGTACACCTGCATCGAGGAGAAGTGATGACCTCAGATTTAGAATAAATGTTTTGAAAATTTTATGGAATATTGTTATTTGAAAATTTTGGAAAAATGTGATATGTGTTTTACATTAATTCAAAAATGAAAAATTTTGATTTGAAAAATTTACGTTGTTACATAAACATTAAATTCTAGAACTTAGGTTTGAGGGAAAACATGGCATCCAACTCGACAAGAATGGGTTGGATTCTTATGTGGAGCTCGGTAAACTTGGTACGCAACATGCTAGGTATGCAACTTTTGTGTCTGGTTGGCAATGGCTTGCCGAACATTAAGAAATGGTAGGAAGGAGATGGGCTAACATGGCATAATTTTAGGGAGGCGATGCTTTGCAAAGCCGAAACCACGCCTATGAGTCTTAGGCCACAAGGTATGGGGGTGTTTCTGCGCGTAAGGGCTAAGCTGGAGGTGATTAATTTCCACGCATGAACACCGTCTCAATGGGTGTAGATGTGGTGAGGATTGAAACTGGTCACGGGTTCTCGTACCTAATAAAAAAACGTTTATCTCTGTGTCTTTTTTCTATTTCTCTCTTTATCTCTCTTGTTCACTAGTGAATACCACCTTCAAGCAATAATAAATGTGTTGCGAAAATATACGAAGATGATGTGGAATATTTTCACCGGTGAATGAATTGTGAACATATCTCATGGGCAGTAGGATGTAATGTCTTTATGATGTATTTTTTTTCCATAATAAAAGATGTCAACCGATGTCTACTTCGTAGTTCGTACAACAAT
The DNA here is from genome assembly GCF_052625555.1 of Lactuca saligna. NCBI lineage: Eukaryota > Viridiplantae > Streptophyta > Magnoliopsida > Asterales > Asteraceae > Lactuca > Lactuca saligna. The sequence continues at coordinate 183,144,407 of NC_136423.1, forward strand.
TAGTTGAAGGGTTTGCTAAAGCTGATCTAAACCGGAAGATTTATCTCTTTAGCCACGTGTCTACTGTGCCCACGTAGAAAAAGCAATGTACACGTGTCACGCGTACAAGTCAACCAAAAGCAAAATAAATGACACAAACAAACGACCATAATGCTATATCTAACAAATCAGATCGGCGATATGGCGACGATGAAAGCAGAGCAAGAGCATCACCCTGAAGATTCAGCCACGATAGAGGCAGAGCAGGTGGAGAAGGAACTAGACACGGGAGAGATTTCGCAGCTGTGCAGAGATCATTGCGGAGGTATTTCGGCTACTGATTGCGTCGGTGACCGGAAAGCAACCGCAGGTTGCCAGGATCTTGAAGACGGGTCCGGCGGGAAGAATGACAAGTGTTCGGAAGTGAAACAACAAGCAGATCATTACAGGTCTACCATGAAGAAGACGAATTAACTACAAGCTAGGGTTGATTTGATTTGATTTGATTTTGGTGAACATATATAATATAATAAAACGTTGGTAATTTTAAATTTTGCCCTAGTTTTCGATCGAGATTCATTAGAATTATCGTACCAAAAGAGTAGAAGCAATAAACAATGAATTCCGTTGGTTGGTTGGTATATACATAAGGCAAATTTAACAAGTTGGATATTCCAAGCAAAACAAACTCAGCAGCGACGGCGGAAGCTGGTAGTTGCAGGCGGCGGCCGGTGTCAGGGTTCCGTATGAGGTGCTTTTATGCAGCAAAACCACTTCCTCTGCAATCCAATTCAATTTTGAATAAGTTGGTTAGCTGATAAGATATTAAAACAATAATCAGTGAAAAAGATGACACGAAGACTTACAGATTGAGGCTGCTTAACGGTGGCAGTAGCATGAGGATCGGAAGTGGTTGGTGGTGACTCCGGTTTGCCACCTGTTTTCTTCTCATCCCTGGCTTTATTGAAAATCACAGTGAAACCCTCTGCTGAAGTAGGATCATTCACATCCCAATCCCCAAACCCTTTTCTTCCTGTTTTGTTAGTTTATCCATTATATATGAGCTGGAATCACATCATCATAAGTATGATTACAAAACCATGATATGTATATGAATGATAATCATAAAAACCTGATATACAAAATAGAAGAAGCTTCAAATAGATAACACCACACCACCCATCCTAATTCACTTCCTTCAATTTGATATTTTCAAGTATGTAGGCACCTAAATTCTACATCTTTTTCTAGGTTTCACGAGGATCTGCTTCATATATACTATAATATAACGATAACGATTAGATTGATACTTCCTAGCAGCAAATTTCTTAAGCAAACATAGAAATGCAGAACAAGTTACTTCCAAATGTGGCTGATAAGAACTTTACATAAAAACAAACACAAGCTTCATTAAGTGTTTGTCCTTTCATCTAATCTACCAACTCATATGGATAAACACCGAAGGCTTCTAGCTCAGTGGTTTCGGTGTTGTCATTCCTCTTTGAGGTCGAGGGTTTAGTTGATCGTCGAACGATCGATTATTATATTTATAACTATTAACATTATAAATATCACATATGTTTAAAATTAATAAGCTAGATGCTATGGTAATATATTGTTTTTATTTAGTGTTATTGTAATGTACGTTTTAATTTTATAAATATTATATATGCTTAAAAATAACAAATTAGATGAAGGTGATTTATAAAACATTTAATAAAGATATAATAAATTGATTAATTTTATAAAATAATAAAATTTTTAAAAACGGTTGATGATTGGAGAGGATTTAAGCAAGGTTGTAAAAATCATTTTACGGTAGCTTAACGGTCGTCGACTGGTATTAGGGGAGTAATAAGAAAATTTGCAATTTGAAAATATTAATATATCTTAAGAAAAACAAGTATTTCAAAATTAGAAAATAAGAAAATTTGCTATTTGAAAATACGAAAATATTAACATTTTGGTATAACATTTAAAATTTTGAAAATTTGAAAATTTTGGAGTAAAAAAAAGGTTGATTTTTTTTAAATATTTTTTGACCTTTTTTTACTTTTTTTTTTTTTTTCAAATTTTTTGACTTTTGTTGACCGATTAATCCTAAATTTCCGATTAATACCTTAATCCTCGATGCTTGGAGAACGTTAAGCGATTAATCGCTGATTAATCCCGATTTCTGCAACCATGGATTTAAGTTAATAATATTTTGTTCGATAAAGATGGTGAAAATATGACGTGACAAATCAAGAAAAACTATATAATAAGTCGTTGGTTGAGGATACCGGAAAAATTACAACAATGCAAACCATCTCCAACAATAGTTAAACAAGTAAAAAATTTGTCTTCACAAATAATCATTCTTCACCAATCTCAAAAACAGGATGTCTTACATGAGAAGATGACTTATCACATTTATCTTTGCAAAGAGAAATCACTCGTTTTTTGTTGCTTGATGCCCCAAGATTATTTGCAGCTAGAATCACTCCATTTCCAACACCACTACATTTCCTCAGATCCTTTAAGCTTCTAACACTTGTCACTGTTGGAGGAGTCTCTGGTGCATACTTTGGCACTTGTGGCCTTGGGTTGACTGAAGTCACTTCATCATAAACAGAAAAGTACTTCTTGATAATACCCGAAACTGAAACTGATACCGATTCAAATGAATAAGCATCCGATCCTTGTTTATGTTCATTTTCCCTTTTCTTTATTCTTGATAAACCGTTATGAACAACTACTTGTGCTTGTGGGGTTGATGGGATTTTCTTGTTTAAAGGGTATGCTTCTGTGTATAAAAACCATGTTCCTTTGGAACCTTGGAACGCATGCTTTAAGGGCATTGATTCAGGCAAGTGATAAAAGTATGACTTCTTCTTGATCTGGTTAGTAACAAGATGAAATTTTTAATAATAAGCATATAACAAGAGGTAACACAAGAGCTTAATTAGCTATATATACCATCAATCCATTGACTTTAATATTTCCTATTCCAGGGTAGCAATCTGAATGTATGCTCTCAAATTTTCCTACATAAATCAAGATCACCATGAACAACTAGAAGATCGGATAATCAATAGCTTAAAGGTAGGGATAACCAGTTAAATTTGTTATTTTCTTAATGATCATCAGCTTCTTCGAATCTTGTTTTTTTTTTATCATAAAATCAGAATCATTCAAAGTAATCGGTTAAATGCACATCCAAACTCCCCTAAAAAATATCTGTCTATCTGACCCCTTTCAACATAGAGCAATCGTTTGATAACGAGGTTAATTTCGCGTATCCAAAACCCTGATTCTTTCTTTTAGTTCATTACATGTATTACAATAGGTAAAATAATCGATGGAGCACGAGGAAAATAAATGAAATTAGTAAATTAGTTAGGAGTGAAACGAAACAGGGACTTCAATTTCGAAGGCACTTGCATCAGAACCCATTCAACCAATTTCAATCTAAGCATAAAAGGGTTGAGGAGGGAGAGATTGGTGTTACTCTTAAATTCCGCGGCTGTAAGATGAGGAGAGACAGATATGGCAATGCGGGTGCCTAAGCTGGTGTCGACGAACACAGGGACTTCAATCTCAATGGCCCTTGAATCAGAACCCATTCAACCAACGCCCCCAACAAGACAACAAGGGTTTTAGGCTTTAGCAGTCTCGACTCTTTGCTTGATAGTCTATGGGGTCTGTTTCTTACTAAATAATTGCACTTTAAATAATTCCACTTTATTAGCCCTAAAAAAATTGTCGTTTTTATGGGTCAATATCAAAAAATAACTCTCAGCTTTGTTTTTTTAAATTACTTATTTTTAATTTTTAATTTTTTTTTTTTTTGTGTGTTTCATTACGGTACTAGAGTTGATGTCATCTATGTGACGTTCCATGAACGATGTTATTGTTGAGTCTCAATCGATGGTACTAAACTGAACCGACCAAATGAACATTGAATCAATTTTATCATATTAGATTTCATAGTGGACATAATATAAGGTGTTATAATACCATTTTATCGGGATGAAATCTACTTAATGGTGTATTGAAACATTAAAGGAAAATGTATTGGTTTATTGAATACAATTAAAAGACGAATAACTTAAAGAGTTAAGAGTTAACTGTAACTATTCATGGCATTAACCCCGTTCTCATTTACAAATTATATTTTTCCATCTACATAAGAGCATACACCATGGTTAAATAAGTCCAAAGTTTACTGCCTATGTCAAATCTATAAAAAGATATTTTTTTAAATCTTCTCAAATGCATAAGTTGTTTTTGAAATATTTTTTACTAATTAAACATTTATCTTCGTCTATTTGAAAATGTTTTGTAAAACGCCTTCCTATAATCTTTTATTTTTAAGAACACATCATAATTTATATAGGTGTTATTTTATCAATCATGTAGTTAAAGATATAAAAAATAAAATGCTATAATTTTAATTTACGTATTTAATAAATTAGATACAACATGAGCTAACACTAAAGTGAGATAATGCAAGTATAAATACGATAATATTGACTTATTGAGACCATGCGCCGATGCTTACAAAAAGATACAACATAGTCGAACACTAATAATATATGTACATACAAATATAATTACAATGATACTAAGTCTATGCTCATCAATACAAAAGATACAACATGGGCTAACACTAATAATATACACATACTATTAATAATATGGACTAATATCAATCATATACATACACTAACAATGCATGTATATTATTAGTGTCAACTTGTTGTATTTTTTGTATGCATTATCCATGGCCACAATATCATTGTATTTATACTTTTATTATCTCATTTTCAAAGACAATAAAGATAATCATTGAATAATATAACAAATACCACAATATATAAATAAGTAGTTGGTGGATAATAACGGATCGATGACATAATAAAAAAATACCCGCTTTATATTATATAAATGAAGAAACGATGATAAATCATAAATATATTTTAAGCATCAAATATATACTCAAATATATAGTATACTTTTTTTTTGTCTCGTCTTTTGTTATATACACTCCTTGATAGGGATCAATTTTTTTTACCGAAAAATCAAGTCGGAACTAGAACCGGTTAACTGAAATGTTGTTTTCAATTTGGTTATCGGTTTGTTGGTCGAATGGGTTGAGACCATGGGCTTAATGTCGCGGGTCGACCCATCGGTGTTTTGGAGTGCTGTCCAAGATACGCGTTATATGGAAAGTTTCCTAATTCTTTGTTTAGGAATTGTATTCCAATATGAATTCTAGATCTATATATGTATGCGTTGATCATGTATAGAGGTAGGTCAATTGTTAGTTTGGTTGATATAATCCTTTAATTGGTATCATAGCCACAACCTCTTGCTCACGATCAATTGATTTTTTGTCAAGCCGGCAAAAGCTTTTCTTCTTATGCAAAATTGTTGCTTTTCCTCCAAGTATTAGTTTGGTTGATATAATCCTTTAATTGGTATCATAGCCACAACCTCTTGCTCACGATCAATTGATTTTTTGTCAAGCCGGCAAAAGCTTTTCTTCTTATGCAAAATTGTTGCTTTTCCTCCAAGTATTTAATACCCCAATTATTTAATAATTACCTCCTGGATCAAGAACACGTTTTGAAAAAAAAATACAATTGATTTCTTGTGGTCCAATTAAAGAAAAAGCATCTGGTCCTATTGGTCGTCGTTTCCAATTTCTTAATTGGAATCATTATTTTATTGCTCATCCGTTGAAGAAGGTGTGTGGTTTGTTGTTGATTATTCATGGCAGGAGATGGAGCCAATCTACCCGTGAAGGAGGCACACTCGATCTCATTTCAATTTCCGCATTTGACACCATTAAACTACACGATATGGAACATGCGTATGAAAGTTTTACTCGGCATTCACGGCGTGTGGGACGTGGTTGATCCGGGTTCAACGGATGCAAAGAGAAACAATATCGTGATGGGATTATTGTTTCAATCAATACCGGAAGATTTAATCTTGCAAATCGGGAATCTCACCACTGCTAAGGAGATGTGGGATGCAATCAAATCTCGGAACATGGGTGCGGATCGAGTGAAGGAAGCACGTTTGCAAACATTGACTTCGGAATTCGAAAGTTTGAAGATGAAAGATACGAGCACTATTGACGATTTCTCTTCAAAACTATCGGGACTTGCGACCGTTTCAGCGACACTTGGTGGAACAATCTCACAAGAGAAGTTGGTGAAGAAATTTCTTATGAGTCTTCCTAGTCGATTCATTCACATCGTAGCAGCACTCGAGCAAGTTTTGGATTTAAAAACCATTACTTTTGAAGATGTAGTTGGGCGGCTGAAAGCTTACGAGGAACGGACTAAAGAAATCGGCAAAGCATCCGATTCCGGTGAAAAGCTACTTTATGCCAAGACCGATAACTCAAATCAAAACGAAGACTCAAGCCGTGGGAGAGGACGTGGTGCATACCGTGGGGGACGAGGCCGAGGACGTGGTCGTGGTCGAGATAACACCCAAAACCACGATCAAAGGGACTCATCAAAGAATCATGATGATCAAAGATGAAAAGGCAAAAATCATGAACAAAGAGACCTTTCAAAAATTCAGTGTTACCGATGTGATAAGTTTGGACACTTTGTTTCACGATGCCCGGAACGTAATAGGAAACATGAAGCAAATCTCAACGATGCCCGAGAGGAGGTCGATCACGAAGAAGGAGCATTTTTTATGATGCAAGAAGAGACAAACTTCCTAAATGAAGACAAATACATTCTACCCAAAGAAGAGGCAAATCAAGAAGTCGACGATATGTGGTACCTCGACAATGGGGCAAGTAATCACATGACCGGGAAGTACTCATATTTTTCGGAGTTGAATAAACGGATAACCGGAAGAGTAAGATTTGGAGATGGCTCGTGTGTTCGAATTGAAGGAAAAGGATCAATTTTGTTCGAAGGAAAAAACGGTGAGCAAAAAGTTATGAAAGATATCTACTATATTCCCTCTCTTCGTAGCAATGTCATAAGTCTTGGCCAAACGACACTATCCGGTTGTGACATTAGAATGCATGGTGATTACTTGACAATGAAAGATCGGAATGGAAGGTTGCTAATGAAGGTTCCACGTAGTGAAAATCGTCTTTATAAAACACGACTTAAAGTTGGAAAACCCCAATGTTTTCATGCAAAGATCGATGACGAGTCTTGGTTATGGCATGCACGACTAGGCCATATCAACTTTGGTGCGGTGAATATGATGCACAAGTTGACTAATGGAGTTCCAATTTTGAAACATCAAGAAGAAGTTTGCGAAATTTGCGTGATAGGCAAACAAAACAAACACACATTCCCGAAGACAACCAATTATAAGTCTAATAATATTCTCGAGATGTTACATGGAGATATTTGAGGGCCTATTGATCCTCCCACGATGGCCGGTAACGTTTATATTTTGTTGCTAATTGACGATTTTTCTAGATACATGTGGTCTTTTTTGTTAAAACACAAAAACGACGCGGTGGATGTAATTAAAAAATTCAAAAAGTCCATCGAACATAGGATCGGGAAGGGTATAAAGACGTTCCACACAGATAAAGGGGGAGAGTTTACTTCAAACGATTTTAATCGTTTTTGGAACGAAGAAGGTGTTGCAAGAATGTTAACGGCTCCGTACTCACCCCAACAAAACGGCATAGTAGAACGACGAAACCGGACGCTAATCGAGATGACACGATGTCTTATGAAAGCAAAAGAAGTTCCAAATCAGTTTTGGGGAGAAGCCGTTCGACATGCAACTTATATTATAAATCGTACCCCTACGAGAGCGTTAGTAGGAGTCACGCCTTACGAAAAACTCTATGGTCAAAAACCGAATCTTAAAGATCTAAAGGTGTTCGGATGCGTTGCGTATGAAAGGATTGTTTCGAAACATCTAAAGAAACTTGACGATAGATCCAGGCCATTGGTTTATTTTGGAACAGAACCGGGTTCGGGAGGTGCTCGTTTATTTAACCCATATGAAAATAAAATTATTATAAGCAACAATGTAACTTATGATGAAAAGTTGTCATGGAAATGGAAAAAGGAAATTGAAAAAGGTACGAGAACAAAAACAGTTGAAAAAGAAAATGATTCTGGAACTTTCAAAATTGCTTGGGCCACTTTGATAAATCAGCCACATAATGGGCCTCACCAGCCCAATACCAATGCCACCCCATCTCCGCAACATTTTAATGAAAGCCCATCAGTAGCGCCGAGCCCAGTAGCCCCGAGCCCAACAGTGGACAGCGCAATCTCGACAGAACCTGATACGGACAGCAGCGATCACGAGTCCGATGGCAATAACGAGTTCGAGAATAACCCGGTACGTCGTTCTAATCGTGTTTCCGTTTTGCCAATTCACCTCAATGATTATGAGCTTAACATGAACGAATTAATGTTATCGTTTGATGAGGAACCAAGTACTTTAAAAGAAGCCATTGTGAAACCCGAATGGCTTAAGGCAATGAAAGACGAGATCGAGTCAATTGAAAGGAATAAAACTTGGAAGTTGGTGTCTCTTCCCAAGAATGTTAAACCCATCGGATTAAAGTGGGTATATAAAATCAAAAGAAATGCGGACGGATCAATTTCTAGGTACAAAGCGCGACTCGTAGCAAAAGGCTATGTACAAGAACACGGGATTGATTTTGATGAAGTTTTCGTACCGGTAGCCCGACTCGAGACGATTCGTTTATTGATCGCTCTTGCGGCCGGGAAGGGATGGAAAATTTATCATTTGGATGTAAAGACAACCTTCTTGCATGGTGAATTAAAAGAAGAAGTGTACGTACAACAACCCGAAGGTTTTGAGAAAAAAGGAGAAGAAGAAAAAGTTTACAAGTTAACGAAAGCTTTATATGGCCTAAGACAAGCACCAAGGGCGTGGAACATTAAACTTGATGGCATCTTATGAGGAATGGGTTTTAAGCGATGTTTGCAAGAAACGGCGGTTTATAAAAAGGCTTCAAAAGGAGAATATATCATTGTGGCAGTGTGCGTAGATGACTTATTCGTAACGGGAACGTGTCATGAAATAACAAGCCAATTCAAAAACATGTTGTTGACTTATTACTTGGGCATTGAGGTTTCTCAAGAAAAGGGTTGTGTCACTATAAAGCAAGAGGGATATGCAATGAAAATTTTAAAAGAAGTCGGGATGGAAGAATGCAATGCCACTCAATGTCCAATGGAACCGGGACTAAAATTATCGAAAGCCGAGAATGAACCAGAAGTTGAAGCCACTAATTACAGAAGGATAGTTGGATGCTTACGCTACCTCCTTCACACTCGTCCAGACTTATCTTACTCGGTCGGGGTAGTAAGTCGTTATATGCAAAGTCCGAGAGAATCTCATGCGCGCGCGATCAAGCAAATTCTTCGTTACCTTCGTGGTACAATTTCGCTTGGAATTAAATATGAAAAGTGTGATGAGTTGAAACTTTTGGGTTATAGTGATAGTAGTCATAATGTAGACATGGATGATGGTCGGAGTACTACTGGTCACATTTTCTTTCTTGGTAAATCCCCTATTACGTGGTGTTCGCAAAAGCAAGAAACCGTTGCTTTATCTTCGTGTGAAGCCGAGTTCATGGCAGCTACTTCAGCAGCATGCCAAGCAATTTGGCTAAGGGAGTTGCTTGCGGAGGTGACCGGATTAGAGAAACAAAAGGTGTTGATTCGTATAGACAACAAGTCGGCAATCGCGTTGTCTAAAAATCCGGTGTTTCACGGGAGGAGCAAACATATTCACACTCGTTTCCACTTCATTCGAGAGCATGTGGAAAACGAGCAAGTTGAAGTTGAACACATGGCGGGAAAAGAACAAGTAGCGGATCCCCTAACAAAAGCCTTAGCGCGAGTAAGGTTCGGTGAAATGAGATCGTTACTCGGTATGTGCGAGTTGCCGTCTCAACCATTCAGGGGGTGATTATTGGTCGAATGGGTTGAGACCATGGGCTTAATGTCGCGGGTCGACCCATCGGTGTTTTGGAGTGCTGTCCAAGATACGCGTTATATGGAAAGTTTTCTAATTCTTTGTTTAGGAATTGTAATCCAATATGAATTCTAGATCTATATATGTATGCGTTGATCATGTATAGAGGTAGGTCAATTGTTAGAGTTTTGTGATACTGAATTTCTCTAATACAATCAAAGTGTTAGTTTGGTTGATATAATCCTTTAATGTTCTCCCAAATACAAATTTTATCTCGGTTTTAGGTCATCGATTATTTCGAGCTTTGGAACCAGAATCAAAAAAACATAACTTATAACAAGTTTATGACCATTATTAGTGTCGTATAACAAGTTTATGATCATTATTAGTGTCGTATAAAATGCATCTATGAAAACATTCAAGAAAAAAAACATTATTTAATTATATTATCACGTTACATGAGGATGTAAAATCTATTTTTGTTATATGTGAGTTACATAATAAATATATAATATCCATATTAGAAAAATATAAAACAATGTAAAAAAGAAATTAAAATGATATAACAATGTTTTTATGTTTGACATGATTATAATCACAAAAAAAATATAATAATAAATAAATAAATAACTGATTTTGGACCAAGCTCAAAAAATTTGGATCCTATTCACACTTTTTACTAACTACGTGGACCAAATTTGCACTTTATTCTAAGATTTAACTCCAAACAAAAAACCCACATCTTCTTCTCTGCTCAAACAAAATCCCCATATCCGTTTTCTGTCACTCTATTTTTCCTCTGAAACTATTTTGATGACAATTCTTCACTTGACTGCAGTCAAAGTGTTTTGCTTGACAGAGAAGAAGCATAAAGATGTTCCAAGCAAACCATTATTGAAGTTTGGAGAATCAAATTCAAGAAGCACAACAAACAGAAAAGGTAATGTCAATTCTAAAAAAGGTCCATCAAGATTGAAATTAAGCTGCAATTTTCTTTCTTTACCATGAAGATTGTATCTACTTATTGCACACTTAATGATTTGTACGTAATTCGTTTACCTATCTGTCTGTCTACTCACACCTGTTGCTGTCTATGAATAGGTTCTTTTCAACAAGAACGCAAACCCAAGAAGGTGAGTCTGGAAATCTCACCTCATAGAGCTGGTAAGACTTTAATCTTTGTTGATAAACCGTGGGGCAATTTCTTATCTGAAATAGGGCCTGGGTAGCATAAATACGAATTTCTAACACTCGAGTGTTTTGTTTGCTTCGATTCGATGGTTCCTAAATTATTCTATTATCATCATACAGTGTCTGCAGTGAGGTTAATGCGGATAGAGTTTGGTGGTGCTTTTGCTGATCTTTTAAACGAGAAAGGGAAGGGTTCAGGTGATAACGAGATGGGATATGTTGAAAGAACACTTGGGTTTTGCACTCGGGATTTGGATGATAGAGATCTCAGATTGGTCCTTCTCTTACCCAATCAATTAATTTGATTTTCCCTCCATTAAATCTTATCTTTTTGATATGGCCAATTATAGGTAACAGACATTGTTGGAGGTACAATTCGTTGGAGAAAATATCTTGATTATTTAATTTTGTCCTTGTGCCATGATCCAAACTCGTTTAGTCATATGGAGCCTCTGCTATTACAGGTACATTTTTTAAAAGGATGTTTTTGAACAGCTTCACTTACTAAATCCAATTGCTTTCTATAGATTCTTCGGATTGGATTCTATGAGATTGTAAAGCTAGATGTCCCTTCATATGCAGTTGTAGATGAGGTACTACTAAATAGTAAATATAATGGTTTTTAAAAACAAAGTGAATATACGTTGTTATTTATTGGAATTTGGCCAAAATTAAATGTGAAATTGCAGAATGTGCAGCTTGCAAAAATTGCCCTTAGACCGGGTGCTGGTAACATGGTGAATGGGATTCTAAGGAAGCTTGTTGCACTTAAGGTTTAATCCTTCTCTTATATCACTCAAATTTTCAAATTCAAAAGTACTAATAAACAAGGATTTGTTATTTGCTAATCATTGTTTATTACAGTGCAATGTGAATTTGGAGTTTAAATTAGGTTTCACTGTATGCAGGAAAGTAACTCTCTTCCTTCACCTCAACTAGAGGGTGATGATCGAGCACAAGCACGTGCTCTTGCTACTATTTATTCTCATCCAGTTGTAAGTTCTAATTTCCTGATAAAGTGGCTGTATATATAAGGTCTGTGTCTGAATGAAACTAAATGACCATTTTACCCTTACATTTCCAAAAGTATTCATCCGTTTTTAATGCTAGAGGAGTTGGAAGGAAAAAATAACAATGGCAAATAGTGTCACATTAAGGCAGGTTTATGTCCATATGAAGTCAAGAGAAAACAGCCATGTATAGTTATGAAGTGCTTAACCATTAAGTAAAGATAGTATCTGCTAAAAACTTTTAAGTGGTCATCTCATTCTCATGTGTAGTGGATGGTGAGGCGCTGGACAAAAGACATGGGACGTGAAGAAGCTATTAAGCTTATGAAGTGGAACAACAGCAGCCCCAGTTTTAGTTTAAGGTTTTAATGCCTCTCTCTCTCTTTTTTTTTTTTCATAAAAGATAAATGTTACAAATGTTATCATCATCTCCTACAAATTTATTATGGCAGGGCTAATAGAGGAAAAGGTTTTACACGATCAGATCTTGTGTCACGACTTGAAACTTTGAAGGTGCACTTCTGTCTTCCCCATTTTGTTAGAATTTGATTTTTTTTTTAATTAAAAAAAAAAAAAGTAATTTGGTACCAACTTTAGTTTTGTTAAACTTTTAGGTGCCCTATGAGCTCTCTCCTCACCTGGATGATTTTGTTCGTATCACCACGGGGATGCAGGTATATCTCAATTGTCAACACTGCCTAAACGACAGACGAAATGACCATTTTACCCTTACATTCCAAAAATAAACCTCACAATACTATAGTCATCAATTTTAACGTGAGAGGAAAAGCATTAAGGGTTAGTGTCTGAATACATTAAGCCAGGTTTTTTGGTTTTAACCCATAAAGTCATTTCCTCCATATTAAAGTCGAAAAGAAACAGCCATGTACACTTGTCCAGATTAAGTGCTTAATCCATTAACACAAAAAGAAACAAGCCCCTCCTAGTTATCTGAATCTGGTGCATTTGATGATATTTACAGAGTGTGCTACAAGATGGACTACTGAAGGAAGGATTATGTTCTGTCCAAGATGAAAGTGCAGGTTGTGTTTTTCATTCAAGATTTCATCTAGTAACCCATATATATTCATGGCTAATGATGATACACTTGGGTTGAGGGGCAGGTTTGGTAATTTCCATTGTTGATCCACAACCTGGAGAGACCATAATCGACTGTTGTGCTGCTCCGGGAGGGAAAACACTCTTCATGGCTGCCCGTTTAAATGGCCAAGGTACTTTTCCTTCTACAACCAAACCAATATATATATATATATATATATATATATATATATATATATATATATATATATATATATATATATATATATTGTTATAGATGATACATATATAACATATCTATTTTATTTTTATGGGGTCTAGGAATGGTAACTGCAATTGACATAAATAAAGGGCGGTTGAGGATCCTCAAAGAGACAGCTAAATTGCAACAACTTGATGATGTCATCACTACTGTGCATGCCGATCTTCGTACATTTCCTGTGAGCAAATTTCACTGTTTGTTTTTCTATAATTTCCAGTTTCTTTACGCTTTCTACCAAATTTGAGGAATCTACTTTATCTTTTACCTGTAATAGTAACTGTAATTACTGACTTTTTATGTTGTTTACCCATGATACCACCATACTTATATCTTTTTACCCATAATAGCAACGCACTTTTCATTTTGTTGCCAATATGGTTAGTGTACCTGTTTGACATTGCTATTATTAGTATCAGTAAAGAAATATAGTATTATGGAATTATATATTGCTATTTGCTATTATTATTGGTAAAAGTCGCAAGTATGTTGCTATTATTATGAGTAAAGAAATGCAAGTACATTGCCAATAGTGATAGAAAGAGTAAAGTGCCTTGCTATTTCCTGCCGTTTACCCTTGCCAATAGTGATAAAAAGAGTAAAGTGCGTTGCTATTTCCTGCCGTTTACCCTTGTTACTTTATCTGTTTCAGATCCAAATTATTGATTTTTTTTTTGTTTGTTTGTTTAAGGAGAATAATCATGTGAAGTATGATAAAGTGTTGTTGGATGCCCCTTGTTCTGGACTTGGTGTTCTTTCCAAGGTATATTTATGCTTTTGATTTCTCTTCCTGCATCATAATAATATTACTATTATTATATAAATTGCAGAGAGCAGACTTACGGTGGAATAGAAAGTCTGAAGATATGGAACAACTTAAAAGTTTGCAAGATGAACTTCTTGATGCGGCTTCCATGTGAGGCCACATACCCCATATTTTATTACAAATATCATTGCTATATTTTGCTGATAACGACTCAATTTGGGTTATATTTTATATATAAATGGTCAAACGGGTACATTGTGAAGAAATTAACATATGAATTATCGAGTAATTACAACCAAAAAAATTGGATGATGATTTTAATTAAGAGTAGTAGATTACTTTTTTGGTCACCGAGTATAGCCGGTTTTAATGCCAAATGGTTTTCTCTTACAATTTTGGTGCTTATCTGAGGTTCCTGTAATTTTTTTGGGTCCCTGTTCCAGGTAAATGATTATATTTTTTGGGCCTAAAATGCAAAAATCGCATATAATCCGGGACCTAAAAATAGTCATTTTACTTGGTACAGGGACCAAGAACGTTACATGAACCTCAAATAAGGATCAAAATTCTAAAAATCAACCATACTCAGGCACCAAAAATGTTATCTAATCTTATTTTAGTAATTAATTTTGAGTAAAATTACATTTTGATGCCTGAATATAGCTGGTTTTTGCAATTTTGGTCCATGTTCCAAGTAAAATGACTATTTTTGGTCCTTGAGTATAGCTGATTTCTGCAATTTTGGTCCCAAAAATGTAGACTTTGAACTTGGAAAAGGGACCAAGAACCCGTTAAAACATGGACCAAAATTGCAAGAGAAAACTTCTTGGGACCAAAACTGCAAGAGAAACAGCTATACTAGGGATTAAACATGCAATTCTCATAATAGTTTTTGTAATGATATTAATTAATTGTTTGTGGAATTCAAAAGATTTTTGTGTATTTTGAACCTGATGACTGTGCAGGTTGGTAAAACCTGGTGGAGTGCTAGTATACAGCAGCTGTTCAATTGACCCTGAAGAGAATGAACACAGGGTGGCTGCATTTCTTCTCAGGCATCAGGTAGGCTACTATCCTTCATTTTTCATTTTTGGTCCTTCTATAATTAATGTGTCTTGATGTGGCAGGAATACAGCATAGAGTCTTCAGAGAGATACATATCGCCTGAATTTTTGAGTGAAGAGGGTTACTATTTCTCTACCCCTGTCAAGCACTCTCTTGATGGAGCCTTTGCAGCACGCCTCCTTCGTTGTTCTTGATTTACCATGCTTCTTCTGTTTTGTAAATCATCTGAAATAACACCAGTAAGCTCATTGGATTAAGCAAGCTTTGATTTGGTGTTTTCTTAAAAAAAAAAAAAAAAAAAAAAAAGTTCATCGTGTTCATGCAACTTTTACTTTTTTGTTTTTTGACAGGAGATGATCTTTAACCACAGAAACCATGCAGAATATTTGACTTTGCAGATTTAGTAGAGTTGATGTTCCGAGACATGCAGATGGCTACAGGATAACTCGAATGATGGTTGTGAAATGAAGAGGCTCAGCAGATAATAAAAGCAATGTAGCATGCACATCATCAACCTACTAGTTAGTATACTTATATGACTTATCCATGTATGTGGTTATACCATATCAAAAGCAACACATTTTAGGTGTAGTGTAAATTAGTTCATGTTCGGAAAAACACAGTTTGTGCCACTAGAGATATACAGTCTCACATCAGCTCCAAAACATTAATAGCTTGTTTATCGGACCCTTCTCCTCCTTAATTATTACTTGTAATCTAATCTGTTAACTGTTATATATAATGGATAATAACTCGCTAACCTATTCAAGGGGTGGCTGAGATTTTTTAATTTCTACATCTCCTTCTCTTTTTAACCCTATTTTATTTGTGGGAGATATCGTGGACAGGGATGGGTGGTGGGTAGAAAGTAGGACCAAAATACTTGGTGGATTTTCGGTATTCACTTGAAATGTTGAGGGTCCACCTAAATGGAAAAATGATGTCTGGCTTTTATACTTTAATATAGTCTTCCTTTCGTTGCTGCTATTATCATGGAGATGTTTTGTTCTGCAATGTTTGTAACCAAGATATTTGTTAGGTTTCATTTGCGTGTTATTGTCCTTGTTTTTACCAGAAACAATGTATGCTTTGACCAAAAAATCTGTCATATTTGCTTGAATTTGTTTTCCAATTTTCTGTTTATCATGTTTTCTTGGATTGCTTTTGTGATTCGTTGTAATTGAATGTGTGGAAGTTCGAACATGTAGATGACATATTTGTGGCAAGTGTTTGTGATGGTAGTGGAAACAACAATGGGGTTATGGCGGTTGTGATGGTGGTAACCGGATAATAGTGGTGGCAGCAACAATGGTGTGATGGTTGTGATTGCAGGATGCTGGTGCTGGTAGCAGTAGTGATGTGGTTGTAATGGTGGTGGCTGTAGGTTTTAATTCAAAATGTGTTCAAATTTAGGGGTGAGCAAACTTGAACCCATAAACTAAAAAACCAACAAAAATAGATGAAACCAAAACCAATCATATTTCAAAAATCAAAAAATCGGTTTCAGTTTCGGTTTTGGGTTCAGAAACCGACCCACTAAAATCAAATTGATCTAAACCCAGAAAATAACCCATAATATATATTTCTGATTAATTAATATTTAATATATACTTAAAAAAAAAAGAAAAAAAAAACTAAAATGTGGAACCTAACCCAGTAGGTAAGGATTGAAGATTGGTGTTTTGATGATCTTTTTATATTTTGGTTGTAATCGATTGTTTTTGTTTTACGTGTTTTTATATTTTGATTGTAAACTTCTAAACTTATGTCATTATAATATTTCCTGGAATTATTTAGTTGATTTTGGTGTTTTGATTGGTTTTAAATGGCTAGAACAGTGGACAAAAATATGATTTACTTTGTTTACATCGGTTGGAAAATGGTTTAAAACCCAAATCTCATAAAAACGTATGAGTTGGATCCTAGAAACAGAATCCAATGGGTTCTAAAAACTGAAAGTCAAAATTTACGGGTTTGGTTCGGTTTTTCACCAAAACTTACCCAAACTAATTAATGTTCACCATTATTCAAAAGAAACATGTTTTTGCTTAACTACATGTTAGTAATTTTAGTCGAAATGTGTTCAAAAGACACATGATTTTAATCCAAATGTGTTCAAAATAGTCATGGTGGTGATGTGGTGGTTGCGATGGTGGTGGGTGGATGTTATGGTTATGATTATGGTATTGGTGCAGATGCTAATTGTAATTAGTAGTAGTGATTAGTAGTTTTAATTAGTAAATAATAAGCCAATAAAAAAAATGATAAACATAAAGGCAAATTGGTCGTATTTAAAAAAATTACAACCAAGGTATTAATCTTGTTAGGCGTAAGGGTGTTACCAAAAACCATAAACAAAGACCATCCATGACAAAAAAGCAAAAAAATAAGACCAAAAATGTTATTACCAATCACAAAAATATATTTTACTCTAAAAATAATAAAAATATAATGCATATCCTTTCGCAAAGAGTACTACAACTCCAGTAAAAGAAAACTAAAAATTTTGTACTAGGAGGGGTTTCCCGTTTTTGGTTCTACATGGACTTGGCGAGTCAGTATGACGACTCGACGAGTCAGATAGAGTTTTCTTGATAATTGGACACACACAGACTCGACGAGTTACCTGGAAACTCAGCGAGTCAACTGGAGGTTTTCACGACTTCTCGAATTCTGGAAGGACTCGACGAGTCAGTGAACTGCACTCGATGAGTCGGGTCAACATAGACTATTGATCTTGACCGTTGACTTTGACTTTGACCAGTTGACTTCGAGGGGTATTTTAGTAAATTGTAAATTTATGGAAATGATCTTATGGTAAATATAGGTGGTGGAGTCTGTGGCTGTGGTTCGAGAGTTTGAACTTATCACTTCAGTTCGACAGTTGTGAGGCAAGTTTTCCTCACTATACTCAAGGGTCGAAGGCACCTAGGCCGACCCTTTGGATTGTTATCCTGATATGTTATACTGATATGATATGTTAGATCGATATCTTGGTAGATAGGATGGTATATGCTATAATGATCTGTCAGATCAGTATCTTGGTAGATAGGACGTTATTATGTTGCTATAATCCGTTAGATCGGTTTATCTGTCTATAGATTGTTATGTGATTAGTTGTTATATGTGCATATGTTTGATTAGTGGTTGAGGCATGTCTGCTTTGTGCGAAATCCAATAGACTTGGTAATTCCAACCAGATGGTTGTGGGTCGTGAGTATTCCATCCCGATGATGATTGGACCCATAGTATATTGGCATTCTAACCGGATGGTTGAAGGCCTGCGGTATTCCAACCCGATTGTTGACTGGACCCATAATATGTTGTTCTTGATCTCACAAATGGATGGTGCCAAATGATGCGACCTTGTCTTGGCTCGATCGGTGTCGTTCACCTGGATTCTCGGCTACCTCTGCAAGATCACAAAGAAAGAAGGCTGTCAGCCGCTTTCCGGGAGGAGTTCCCGGAAGAACGCTCCGACAATCAAGTTAGAGAGTGTTTAGGTTCTTTGGGTGTGCACTCTTAGAAGGTCTAGAGAACTTACCTCGTAGGTCTGAGAGCATATCCTTTTATATCTAGCGCCCTTTCCTGGTCCGTACCAGACAATATCACTTTTTGGGGAGACAAGATCAGGGGCGCTGATTGGAGGGTCATGCGCCTTCAACTGTTAGGGCGCTCTCATTGGCTATAATGGTAATGGCCTGATCCTTCTGATTGTCCCTCGACCGTATCTTTTGTCTTGGAGCCGGGAGCATCCCTTGGCGGGCGCGAGCCTTCCGCCTGTGTGTTCCGCTCCCAGGAGCGCCAGCGGACGCTAAGCCTGGTTGGCGTGCCCGGCTCCTGGTCTAGACGTGATTCTGTCGTGCTGCCCTAGGCACGTCATCAGCCATGGGCTACCCCACATGGACTTTACCTAGGACTGCCATGGGCTACCCCACATGGTCTTACATTCAATGCCATGGGCTACCCCACATGGTCTTTACCTAGGACTGCCATGAGCTACCCCACATGGTCTTACATCCAATAGCACAGGCTCCCTCCCGGGGTCTTCATGCAAAACATACGATCACATTACATATCAAACACAAAGCGATTGCACATATATCATAAACACATAATGGGTCGGCCTTGGTGCCGTAGACCCATGCGTATGGTGAGAAGACTCAATATTGCACTCTTAATGACCCGCAACCTCCCAAACTGGATAATAACAATAATAATATCATCAATGATTGGTCCATAAATTATCCTAAGGGAGGCCCAACCTTTAAACCCTATCCCAAAGGCCCAATCACCCTTGCATTGCAAATAGGCCCAATATCTAAGTCCAATATCCTTAATGGGCCCCCTTGGCCCAAAAAGGCCCACCCAATAAGTCCATGGTCCAACTGATAAAAGGCCTTTAACTCACAGAATCTAATCAGGCCCAATAACCCAAAAGAAGCCCAAAACAAGAACGACCCAAACTATCCCGCGTACGCCCAATGTACGCTTCAGGTACGTGCAACGTATCGAGTTTTCAAAGGTTACGCATAGTGTACTCAGAGTACGCCCGACGTAAGTCTCAGTTAAGCACTTTCCTTATTAAGTGCTTATTATTCCATTCTTTTACATCTAGAATCTAGATCTGAGTCCATTAACACCTCCTAGGGCATAAAGTTGCTAACTTTATGCCTTTGCATGACCATTAAACCTCCAAAGTCATCATTAAGACCTTCCCCAAGTCTATAATTCATGCACAAGGTTAAGACCTCCACCAAGCTCCCATTTTTATGCTCTTAAATGGCTTAAGGACCTTAGATTTGACCTTATTATCGAATGGGGACGATCTAGCCAACAAATGAGGCCCAAAATCCATCAAAAGGACCAATTACAAAAACCCTAGCTAGATCTAAAGAGCAAAGAGGAAAGGTGCAAGCTTTTTACCTCTAGGAGCTCTAAAAGATGATTATGATGCAAGATCTTGAAGCTCCCTCTTGATCCAAGCTTGCTTGACCAACTCTTCTCTTTGAAATGAACACTAAAGATCACAAAAGCACACTTTTAGAGCTCACAAATGATTTCTCAAGGCTTCCAGCAGTGAAATGACATTCAAGGGCAGTGGAGGCTCTCCAGGGTTTAGTCCCACGGGCTTAAAGTTGTTTATATAGGCCTCAAGTCCGAAATTAGGGTTTTCTGGTCCCTGGCGCGTACGCCCCGTGTAACCCATAGTACGCCCAGCGTACCTCCAAACATCTGTGACCATAAAAGGTCCTAGTACGTTAAGCATACTCCTAAGTACGCCTAGCATACTAAGGGACTAATAATGCAACAACTCTAATTTAAACGGGGTTCATGTCATACCTTTTATTTCTGGATGTTACACGAGTAGTGAGAGTTGACGATTCCTAGGGGAGTCTAGGATATGTTAGTCGTATGGCATGGGTTTAGCTTATGGTTTTAGTGTAGTGACTTAGAGGAATCAGGACTGACCTTGAGGAAGGTACATGTAGGTGTGAAAGGTAGTATTGGGTCTGTACTACTAGAAGCATATGACACGTACCTGAGACAGGTGCAAATTTGGAAACTCTAATTGGGCCTATAAAGAGGAGTGCCCTTGAGTACTTTACTGATTATTTTATGTTGTGTTTTAGAGTAGAGGATGGTAATGATCACTCGAGGAGGCTCTAGCTTTGGTTCTAGATCAGGTTCTGGCATAGGAACATAATCAATTAATGAGCGTCTGCGCAAGTTCATTTCGGATGAGGTTACTCGCGGTATCATGGATGATACATATGTGTTGTTTGGTACTATCAATGAGGGGATTATGGAGCTCACGGATGAGAGGCTCAAGAATTTTCGAGCCGAGATTTCTACAGGTCATATTGGATCTCGAGCACCCTTATTCTGGGAGTTCAAGGCCTGAGGAGCTCCTAGGTTCTTTGGAGAATGCTCAACGGACGAGCTTTTTCCCTAAGGGGGTAAAGGTGAGATTTGCATCTTGCCTCTTGGGGGAAAGAGCATAAGACTGGTGGGAGGAGGTTGCAACAGTTGGGATAACGACAATGGTAATGATGACCTGGGAGGACTTTGTTTAGAGATTCCAGAGGGAGTTTTCACCAGATATCGAGGTGAAATAGCTGGCGAGGGAGTTCCAAGACCTTCGCCAAACTGCTGAGACTGTAGTGAACATCACTTCCAAGTTCCGAGAGAGGGATCTTTTGGTTCCACAGTATGCTACGAATAAGGAGATAGAGAAGACAAGGTATCATGAAATGTTGAGAGATGACATCAGGGAGTTTTTGAGCATTTCAGGGTGCAAGACCATGAATGATATGATTGAGAGGGCCCGTGAGTAGGAGATTGAGCTAGAGCTTCGTTCGAAGCGTAAGTGTACCATCCAAATTTTCAAGTAGCTTCACATTCATCCCCCAGATTTGAATTATGTCACGTTTGGCTTTTGGGTTTGAAGGAAGTGGCAAGAAAGGACCAAACATGAAAAGTTGGCAACCGGGTGAGTAAACCCAACGTAGAAGTTTAAATGATCGCGGGTGTAGGAGGAGTACGCCCAACATACGAAAAGTACGCCCAGCGTACTCCCAGAGACCCTAAACCCTAATTTTGGGGCTAACCACTATATAAAGAACATTTTGACAACGATTTTAAATGGTTTTTAAAATAAGAAAGGAGGATGCAAAATATACGATCAACCGGAGCCAGTAAGTAGACCCCAAAATACCATGCAGTTATTTGATTATGTTATATGTTAGAACAACATGCTAGTGATAAGATATGGATCCTCAGGAACCGTATGATAGAATTTCCTAATATTTGATGCCTTATATTATGTAGAGTACCTCATTGATTGTTGTATAACTCTTTTGCATGTGAATTAACTATTAGGTGAATACTCCAAGTCACATGCTACATGGGTTAACTGGTCTTATGGTAAGGGATTTGGTTCTATTGCGCTGCTCTCGTATGAATCCAACCGTTGTGGGATTAAATCTTTTAGCCTAAGATTGTTAAGCCATGTGGTATGTGATTGTATTCATACAATAGTTAACTGGCACCAATGGAGGGTCGTGTGGCAGTTGGTGGATGGGTGGGTTGTGTGAGGTTGGTAGGCAAGTTATGAGATATTTAGCATTCCTCTAGGAGTGAGGATTGAGCGCTCACTACGTTTATGTATATTGTTAGGGTGTTGTGGTGATACTTGAGACAAATATGGGTGGTGTGGAAGATAGTATGGGCCCGTACTACTGAAAGCACAGGACCCATACGTGTAGCAAGGAAGTCACAACCCCTAAGGTTTAGTTGGAAGTTGGTCCCCTGTTATTGTATGGATTGTCAGAGACGTCTTGAGATCGGATCCGGGTTAGGATTGGAAGCTGGCAGCCAGGATAGGCCAGTATTATTAGAGGATCAATTCAGTAAGATCATCCAGGAGGAGGTGATCAAGATTGTACGGGGATAGTTTCCGGAGATGTTCGGGTCTATTAATACCTCTAGGGTTAAGTATTTCTATGAGCCTATGCATCCCTTGCTGAGAAAGTTGTCGCAACAGCTGTAACGACGGTAGGGGGAGGAGTCGGTCGAGCTTTCCAGTGTTGGGACTTGTTTCTGGGATATATTCTGATTACCAGAGGACTACAGTTACTTGAGATCAGGGATATATTATGTACTCGTTGAATTCTGCAGGTTGAGCGGGAGAGGCTGGCAGATGAGTTCTAGATTTGTGGCTCGGGGGTTTTGCTCGAGGCCGGAATGTGAGTTATGGGGACTCCGGATAGGAGTGGCGATTATGTTCAGCTGGGGTTTTGCAGCTGGAAGTGGAATGGTTAACTGATGGATTGGCTGCCTTTTGAAGGGCAAGGATTGTGCCCTTTTAGTTTTTCAAGCTCGAAGGAGTGAATAGGCTTGTGACCCCAGGATCAGGTTGTATTCCAGCTCGGGGTCAGTGGTTGCATGGATTGGCGATATTATTTTAGCATCGGTGAGCACAGGTGGGGTTGATGTGGCATAAGTATTTTGTGAGGTTCAGTTTGCCTTGGATCTCTTGTATCGGGCGGTAAGGATTGATTGTGCGACCTATTGCACTTTTGGGATTGTAGACTATGTCTAGGAAGTAGTTTGTAGCCCGATTTAAGGCAGAGGTTGCTTCAGCTACTGCAGTTCAACTACGGACATTTGAGCGGGTGAGTGAGTCAAGGTGCGAACCCTGAATGAAAAGATTTCTAGAGCCTAAGGTGGTAGACTTGTTTGGAGCACCTTTAGAAAAGGGGTATTATGTGAGAGTACTGCGGACAGGGTTCTACAGGATGGTTATTCAGCATTGTTAGGAATCAATGGTTTTAGTAATCGTTATTGATTAGTGGATGAAGGCGCCAAAGGAAGTAGCTCGTTGCTGAGGTATTAGTTGGAGAATCTGTCTTTTGGTCCTCGAGATTTTATTGTGGGATCATTCAAGCATTAGTGATTGTCGGTTTCATAGGGAGTAAGGAAGTGTTCATATGGTTCTTAGAAGTGTGTGATCAATTGGGATTGGCTAGTAATGAAGCACTAGTTGAAAAGAGTTGATTGTCAACGGATCGATCGTTGGTAAGTAAGAAGGATTGGGAATCCTCAAATTTTCATGTATTGTGAAGACTTAGTCAAATCTAATTTAGGAGAATTGTCCTGAGATACAGAAGTAGGAGCAGTGTTGAAAATGGGACAAGTCTCGCGTCATTGTCAGGAAGGAAGACAACCCAAGTGGCTGTTTGGTTTGAAGGTTGTGTGAGTTGAGAGTTCGGTAAAACTCCCCAGCATGTGTATCACGTCTTCTTGGTGCTTGATAGTAGAAGTTGGGGAACCATGTTGGAGTTCTAGTCATGAATTGAGTTCAGTTCGAGTTTTCAGTCAAGGGTATGCTCGACTCTGAGGTTTTATTTTTTAGATTGATAGATTGAGGATTTTGTTAGCTGCCAGGGCTCAACAGTAGTTTTAGCACGGGTGTGCGGGTCATTTAACATATATGGTGGACATGCGGATCAGGGAATAGACCATATATTTTCGAGAGGGTGGACAATCGACATGATGCCTAGGGTTAGGCCGGGGTTAGAGTCCACAGAATGGATCAGGAGTTCGGAACCTCAAGTGGGTGTGAACAGTCTACATGGTAGAGATCACCGGGAGGGGGGTTTAGGGAGATGCTAAACAGTTTAGAGCGGTCCGAATAGACTGAACGCCGTTGGGGCGTACCAATCAGGCTGAAATCTTGGAGAACGATCCAAACAGACTGAAGGCCCGGAGAGGCGGTCCAGACATGCTAAAGGTTCTGAGAGTGGTCTAGATAGAATGAAGGCCCGGTGAGGCGGTCCAGTCATGCTGAAGACTCTATATGTGTTTGTAGATCTATGTGTGGATATTGAGCATGCTATTATGCTATAGAATCATTAGGTATGTCCCTAAGTATTGAACATGCTGATGGAGTATGCTGAAGACATTGTATGAATTTTGTTAGTTATATGATCATGTTCTGAGTATATATGTGTTATGGGGTAGCAACTTGTTCTACGAGTGGATAGTGTGGGGTGAGGTTTCAGTATTGTGACACTTGTTGGTGTTGTGAAGGACGGTGATTAGGCCCTCTTGGGCAATGGAGGAGGTGAGAATCTCCAGGATGGAGCATTGAGACAACTAAAGTGACGACAGAATTGTCGATAGGTTATCGGGAGCATTCCAGTCATGAGCTGAGTGCCAGAGTGGGCATACCAGACTCGTTTTGTGGGCTCAGAAGCAATCCAAACCTATGCTGAGGACCATGCAAAGGTATTACAGTCATAGGCTGTAAGCATAGAGATTGTGTTGATTATGTCTTTTATAGGAGCACGTTCAGGTTAGATCTTTCTCCTGATCGTCTATGGAGACATTATATGTGGGTAGGGTTGAGGTGGTCCTGCTCTATGCAGTAGACCAAGATACCCGGTGCGGGCCGACTGAAATTCGTAGGCACGAAGGCTCAAGAGGAGCGGTTGGGTTGAGGCGGTAGGCCAACAAACCCTGAGAGTTTCAACTCGCTGGTTGAATTGATTCAACATGTTAGTATTCCAATCTAGAGGATTCCATCCCGAGGATGACCAGACCCTATGATCAGTTGGACTTGGCATATTGGTATTCCCACCTGATGGGTGGTATGGGCTAGATATGAGTGCCAAACTGGTTGGCTGGTAGTGGTAGGTATGTTGTCGGTGGTAATCACATGCGGGGTTGTATTCTATGGAAGTGGTGGATGGCAAGGAACGACATGGTAAATTATCGTCGATATTATGTGGACATCTTTCTCTGATAGTCTATTAAATGGCATGTTGTGCTTGATCGGGTTGAGGCGGTACTGCTCTATGCAGTAGGCCAAGATACTCGGTGTGGGCCAACGATGAGTCGTATGGGCAAGGATTCAACAGAATATGACCAATGGTTCTATTTCGGGTAAGAACTTCAAGTTCCCAGGGCTGAATAGTTTGTTAGTAGTAATGGGAAGAGAGCTAGCGATGGATAGTATGAGTGGTCGGCTAAGGACTCAGACCGAATTCAGGTTTCCAGATTACGGGTTTTAGATGGTGAAGGGTTGTATGCCGCATGGGATTATGGAATCGTCTTCTCGGGAATGAAAAGAATTCCATTGGGTTAGTCTCCTTTGAAAGTCATCGGATGCCATGGTTGTGGAGGTACCCCTCAGGATGTCGGGTTGCCGGGGATGGTAAGGAATGATTTCGAGGACGAAATCAAATTTTAGTGGGGGAGAGTTGTAATATCCCATTTTTCAAGTAGCTTCATATTCATCCCTCGGATTTGAATTATGTCACTTATGGCCTTTGGGTTGGAAGGAAGTGTCAAGAAAGGACCAAGCATGAAAAGTTGGCAACTGGGCGAGTACACCCAACGTAAGTTGGGGTACTCCCAGCATAGAAGTTTAAATGATCGCGGGTATAGGAGGAGTACGCCCATCATACTCCCAGAGACCCTAAACCCTAATTTTGGGGCTAACCACTATATAAAGAACATTATGGCTCAAACCCTAGCCTCCTTATCAGCCACCGCAACCTTTGAGAAACCCTAAAACATCTCATCCTTTCATCTTTGGGTGATCTTGACCTTGAGAAGCTCATTTTGGTGGTGTAAGCTTGGAAGAGAAAAAGAAGAAGTTGGCAAGGATGAACTTGGGAAGTTGGAGCTCATAGATCTAGGATAGCATCATCATCTGGAACTCCTTGGAGGTATAAAGTTCATAACTTTACCTAAGAGTGCCTAGATCTAGTAAGGTTTAGTTTTGAAGTAATTTTGGTCCAAAGGTGGAAGCTTTATATCCCAAATCCGATTTCCAGGCCAAGGGTTGCCACCCTTGGTGCTAAATGAGTCCCTAAGGCAGAAAGTTGCCACCTTGATGGTGTTAATGGATTCATGCAAGAGTTAAGACCATCTTCATGGAAGTAATACATCATTTTTGGAGTTTGGGCTTGGTTGGGACAAGTAAAGTCACCAAGTTAGTAACTTTATGGATTAGGACGATGAAAAAGGACGTGGATCTGTAATTGTAGCTTCTAAATCGGGTTATTAAGCACTTAATGAGAAGTGGACTTAACAGAGGAGTACGCCCAACGTACGCATCATGTGGGCAGTACGCTTGCGTATATAAGAGTACGCACATCATACTCATCAGATATGGGCCTTGCGAGTTTTGGGCCTTGGTTTGGGCCATGCGAGGGATTTTGGTTCTGTAGGCCTTAGTGGGCTGTCCGAAGTCAAATAATGTGGGCCAAGAAGATGTTTCGGCTTTAGGTAAGATACGTTAGGGGGATTGGGCCCTATTGTTAGTGGACCACTAGTTGGCTTGGAAAGGCTACCTAGTGTTGGGTCTTATTTTGGTATTGGGCCTTAGCCCAAATTGGAGAAAAGACAAAATGGACATGATGGACTGCGTGGGCCCCCTAGTCAAGATTGTTATGTTGTTTAATGACTTGGTATTTATCATGTGATAGTTCGGGATTTCCAGTGAGATAGCGATTCGAGAGTTGATACTTCAGTTCAGATCGACATTGCGAGGTGAGTTATCCTCACTATATCAACAGGGTATAAGGCACCAAGGTCGACCCTTTTTCGGATTATATATTGGTACTTTCTTGATATGCTTATTGATATGTTAGATCTGCATCCAGGTAGTTGGCATGGTATTATGTTTAGTGACATGGTTTAGGTCGGTATCCTGGTATATAAGATGATGCTATGTTAGTGACCGGTTAGGTCGGTATCCTGGTTACAGGATGCTGTTATGCTATTGATCTATTAGATCAGTTTGTTGTCTATAGACTGTTATATGATTATTTGTTATATGTACACATGGTTGTTTGATTGGGGGTTGGGTTGGTCCTTCTTTGTGCTAAAGGTCAACATACCCATGGCTGACTGGATAGACTGCAAGCCCAGGAGGGCACATAGTTAGACCAAAGGCCCAGCGAGCGGTTCGGATAGGTTGAAGGCCTTGCAAGGCGGTCCTGATGTGCCAAAGTCTCAGAGAGCGGTCCAGATATAGACTGAAGGTATGCGAGGCGTCCAGTCAGGCTGAAGGCTCATTATGCATACTGTATACTCAGAGATTGGACCAAGTAGACTGAAGGCCCGGTGCGGGAGGACTAGTCACACTGTAGACTCAAGATGCATGGTTGTTCTGTTTAGTTATATGTTGTATGTTATGGTTATATCGGTATGGTGTTGATATTTTGGGGGTAACGCACTAAGCCTTCGAGCTTACAGTTTCATTTTATTGTTTCAGGTTCAACGAATGACCGCAGGAAGGCGAAGGCGTGACCATACACTTCCTTGATTGATGATTATGATTTATGGGAACTCTGATGTTTTAACTATTTTGAAAACAAGTTATAATAACCAAATGGTTTTAAATGATTTTAAAAGTTTTAATGTAACAACGTGAATTTTCAAAACAAAATTTTCCTTTCTTAAAACATGTTTTTATCCAAATCAAGTCATAAAATCCAATGTATCATAACATAATACAAATCATGTAAATCCCAATATCATAAATATATCCTCCGATAGTATGTACAGATCACGCTGGCGCCTTCCCACGGTCCTCGCTAGTACCTGAAACACGTAACACAACAAATGTAATCATAAATGCTTAGTAAATTCCCCAAAATACTACTTACACACATATACGCCCTTCCAGGCCATGACCTTCTGGTCCATGTATCTCAGGGGACTTCCATCCCAACCCGGTAAACCTTCCGGTCCTACCAGCGTCGACCTTCCGGTCCAAATCACAATGCCTTCCGAACCATAACATAAAGCTTCCCGGCCCATATCAAGCATAGCATACATAGTACATACAAACAGTTAACTTAATCACATACAATGCATACTTCTCATAACATATCCGACCTTCCGGTCACACATAAATACCCTTCCGGGTACATTATAGTGAGAAGACTCACCTCAGATATCTCGGTAACTCACTGACTCGGTGGGAAATGCGATCTAGCCTCCGCCTAAACACATAAGGCAATTATTCCCATAAATATGAATCTACTTTAACCTTTCTTAACATCCTCAGAAGGGTAAAAGACCGTTTTACCCCTTTTTAGACTCAAAGGCCTCGCTGCTGACCAAACCCTAAAAGCCAACCAAAGTCAACGGTCAACTTTGACCCGACTCGGCGAGTGCATGTGGGCAACTCGGCGAGTCCACCTATCTCCACTCAACTCCTTAGTCCAATTAACACGTCGAGTCCTTCCCTTTACTCGACGAGTCCCCAGGCATGAATCGCGGGGCTACCTTGACTCAACTCGCCGAGTCCCAAGAACAACTCGGCGAGTACATGCCATGCACAGATTCTTTTGACCTCCTGAGGTCAGATCTGTTCCTCCATTCCATAGATCTGACCTTTCCAATCAATATAATCACGTAAAGCTCGGAACTTAATGCTTATAAACATACATAATGGCATCAAATAGAGATTTAGTCCCAAAAATGGCAACCTAAGTTCAATCACCCCACAAGGACCCATAAAGCATACTGGATTGAAGGCTTTGAATCTCTTTGAGTCCAGATCCAAAGCATAGACTCGATAAGGGACCAATTGCTCCACATAAACATCCTCACAAAAGGTTAGAAAACCCTAATCTATAAGTTCAATACCAAAACTGAAGAAGGTTCGAATGAATAGCTCAAGTTGGAATCTTTGGACTCTGAAACCACTTGAATCACACCTCCTTCAACCTCCTCTTGCTCTTGATCACCTTATTTTTGCGAAGCCAAGGAAAGAAAGATCAATAAAGGCTTCTCCTTCCTTCCAAACGATATAGATCACTAAGGGTGCTCTCAAGGGACTGGTAGCCGCAATGGGAGGCTAAGAGTACCCTTAAATAGGCTCCAACCCCGGAGGATTTAGGGTTTCATTAAACAGCGTGGACTCGCCGAGTCCACTCATGGACTCGCCGGGTTCAATGCGAATCCTGATGAACAATCACGACCCTACTCGGCGAGTCTATGCATCAACTCGCCGAGTTCCTTCTCATAATTCAAAAAAAAAATATTAAATAATATACCTGGAATTCCGGATGTTACATTTAAATTAGCTCGAATTTTATGGATGTTACAGTAAGTCGGAGCAGGTGCAGATGGTGGTGGACCAGAGCAAGAAACCCAAGGTTTCTAATTTGCATTCTAGAGGCCAGGAAGGCCGGGGCCACTACGGAAAGTATGGCCATCAACATAGTGGGGTGTGTCGTTCAGTGGTTTTAGGTTGTTATTGTTGGGTTATGATCATTCTAACACTCCTAAGTGTACATGCAACCCTAAATACCTTGGATCTATGTTTTCTCTATTATACATGCAAATATGAATATCCAAGGTATTATCCTAAACTAGCATACAAAACTATCAATATAACAAGATAGAATACATACCTCTTTGATGGTGCTTGTCTTCATGAATCTTGAGTGCCTAGTGCCCCAAGTGTGACACCTCAAATGGTTCACAATCATCAAAACACTTAGAATAACTTAGAGAGAATTCTACACTTCATGAAATCGGCTAGCCCTTTCTTAGTCTCACTAGTGGCCAATTTTCCTCAAGAATAAGATGCATATATAGTTATACAATTAGGGTAAACCCTAATTGTCATGACTTTCCATTTCCTTGGATCCATGGGTTCAAATACACCATGGAGCATCCATGGAGCATCATATGGGTTTTGGCCCAACTAGATAATCCATGGAGCATTAGCCCACTATACAAGCATGGATGATTTACACAATCAACCCATATATTTAATTAGTCTTCTTTTGATCACTCAATTAATCCTAGATTAATTCTTGATCAATACTAATTAAATAATCTCATTATTCTTATTATTAATATACTAGAACTTATAATATATTAATAACCATAAGTGTCTTATTTCTCTCATTATAGTCTATCCAAGTGCATGATGGTATGCAACCCAAATGGACCATGCCGGGTCGGGTCAAGTCTTACCAATTATAGTTATGGACTTAGACATTAATCCAACAGTCTCCCACTTGGATAAGTCTAAAACTATTATTGCGTATGACTTCAGGAACCAACTAGCAATCGTAGCTCTCAAAAGCTTCTGTCGAACTCTGACCTTGTAGATGAACTCTGATCTTGTCAATGACTTGTCCATTAGATAAGGGATCATATATTCCTCCATTCTAGATATCATATGGACTGAGACATGGATTATAATCATTCTCTCTGTCCATTAGTTGTTTCCCGATTTCCAATTTATGACGACTGACTAATTGAACAAATCAAATCAGTCCTGGCCCGGCCGAGCACTTCCATTTGTCATCATCAAATCATCGAGGGGCCCACAGATATCGCTTTTATCCCGAAGGTAAAAGGAATGGATAAACTTTGACTCATATGGCTTGTTCTACTACTTGTTGAATCATACACAAAGACACGTTTTATAGCACCGAGTTACCAAATGCAGTTTCGTGCAATCAATGTACAACCAACTCATAGTAACAACTCATATCTCTAGGTTTGAAGAATATAAGATATTATCATCTCATGATCACTCGTGATAAAATCCATGAAATGATTCCAATGAGCGCGGGTTGAATCCAATACTCAGAAATTATGAGCACTCATGAGTGTTGTAGCCCTTTGTCCAACACCTTAGACCTCTACAAGCCAACCCATGACAGTCTTAATTCATATCTACTTCCAACATATGACCGACTGTGGATGGTTTGAATAACTTAGTCATTCCGGAAGAATAACCTAGTTTATTCGGGAAGTCAAAACATGCAAAGTGAAACACAATAATAATTGAATCCAATATGGTCTCAGAACTTATGAATATAAATAAAACACCTTTTATTTATCACCATATGATTACACATTATTCATTGTATACTGTTTCAGCTATCAACATTTATTCTTGAATTTAAAACAATAGTTGTCCCATGCTCCAAGCATGTACACTATGTTTTTCTAAACACTAGTCATGCCATACACCAAGTATGCATACTATGTTTGTCTATGATCTTTACTTTGTGAACTAGATCAATTGAACATAACTTCAATGATTCTCTTTTCACACTCCCAAATCCTTACTGCAAATGCAAGAATTCCAAATTCATGTCATTTACTGAAATCTGTTAGATTCTAAACTTATATGCATTGATCCTCTTGTAATGGTTATGCACAAAGTCATAAAGTCTTGACAACAACCATTACAGAGCATTCCAAAGGAGATCGGCTCCTTGGAAACATCCTTCTTGCATTAAGTTTCCTTAATCTTACACAGATTGAAAATTCTAACTTTGAAACATTTCCAGATTCCATTTTGACTATCACTTCTGAACAAGAGTTGCCTCCTTACAGATTATGTCAATATGGTCCTTCCAGAATTATCACTATACTTCCAACTGTCCTTGAGTAACCAATCTTTGGTAAACCTTAGATTGTCCTCGACAATTGTTTAATCCTTTTAGTCATATCCAGTTCTAAACCTTTTCCCTTCTTAATGCCCCGGGCATTTGGAAACTTTTAGAACAGATAACTATAGCACATGTAATCGATCCTATATCCGAAGCATATGGGACACGATTCATGATGTCTCACATAAAGACTAAACCAGTCTTTTGCTATAACATTTCCATTTCTATTTGCCAAGTTCTCATAATTCATATTATGAAAAGGGATGCCGTAATCATAATCAAATTTTAGAACGCAAATAATGGAACCATATACAGAATTTCCTTATGTTGAGCCATTCTAACATGAAATTCATATATATCCTTGACTAAATGATTAAAACCTCACGATCTAAGCTTATAGATTTGAGATGAAGTATAATTTCCTCTCCCTTAATTATAGCAAAACAACTTTTTCCCAATTGAAACCTTTTGTTTTCTATAATTAACATTGCTAGCTTGCAATACTTATCATAATTATCATGCTCCCACTAACATGATGATTATTAGCATAACACTTATGCTCCCACTAGCTTTGACATGTACTCATAAAGCTCGACTTCTAGAAATCAATACTTTATTGACTTTCTTACCAAAGTTCAGATTTCTGATACTAGATTGTTTTGATAAGACTTTATCAAAAAACATACACCTTCCCTTAGATAGCACACTTGTGTGTCTAAACAATTATGAAGAGGGATGCCGTAATCATAATGGTTAGACCTTTTTGCCACTTCTCACAAGTCCAAGTTAGTGTGCCGGTAAACCACACGCGCTCCACTAACGACTTTGAGAATGCAAATATCACAATTGCTATCTAGCTAAAATCTACTTAGTGAAAGTGTTTCCTCACCATCATTTTCATGAATCGGAGAGAAACCTTATGACACTTAGATTTATATGGTGTATGTGTTCTTATCCATGTGAATTGTCAAAGCCATAGTCACAAGACAAGGATAATGCCAAATCTGAACTCATATGGACTGAACTCAATCTTAATTTCTTGCCACCTGGCAACTCAAGGGCCTACCATTGCTTCCAAGTTGTTGTGCAACCAATTGACAACTCTAAGAACTCATATGCAAAGCCAACTTTGATTGGAATGGGCACAGAATATGTCAACACGATAGGCTATAAACCTCAAGTCGTGTTCTAGTGAAGAACTTCAGGTTTTATTCTTGATTAGTTCTTGAGACTTTCAAGACCTTTAAGACTCCCACTGTCCTCTTGACCTATAAGACTCTCTTTTCAGATATTCGAGGGATAGTGCGGATTCTTATCAAGACAAACACTTCACATAGTTGGCCTAAGTTGGTCTTTGTTTTATCCAAAACATCACAACATACCAATTTCAAATGTACAAGAGTAGGAAACTTTTACTCTTACATTTGACAAGTGTTTTAAACCTTCTTTAAGACATGTCACTCAAATTACAATCTTGGAGTATGACTCGAAGACTTGTATTGGAACGAAGTATGACTCATCTTCTTGATTTAACCATTTCAACAATTCAATATCCCTTCTTCTTAGTCATAAGAATGCACTAAGACTTCCTTAGAGAACTAATTTTGATATGGTTTCTTAATCATTAAGATGATCACAAAACTAATACTAAAGTACTCTCCCATCTTTTCAGATTTGAGAAACTTTTATCTTTCTGCCTAGTTTGATTCTTCTTATTCGCTCTGCCTTACATTGGAACCTTTTCCAATGTCTCAGAGTTACACTTAAGCTTGTAAGTATAATCATATTTACTAAGCTTTAGTAAATTATGACGAATAGCCTTATATCTTTTGTGGTGGACTTAATCAGTGCACATGACTATGTACTCGGTCCCTTAGTCCATTACTTGACTCACACATCCATGTGAACAAGTAATTAGTCTTAATTTTTCCAATACTTGAAAGTTCTCATCCATCATGCTATACAACTTGCATGATTCCAAGTTTCGGTCCAATTGAGACTTGGTGATGAGAATCTTTCCTTATTTGGTAAATTTAGACATTACCACAAATGAAAGAATCAATTTCATATTTCCACTCTTGCTATTAATGGAATCATATAAGCAACAATTTTTCCTCAAATGCCATTGTAAGGATATTTTAAAATAACTAAAATCAAAAATTTCCTTTTATTTTAAAACTTTGCGGAAAAACTTATCCTTACAATCCATATGAAAACTTGTTGTTATCTATTCCTAAGCAAGATCTCATAACTCCTAAGAAGTAGCTCAAGAATCCGATTTTCAAACTTCGCGATAGAAATCCATCTATGCGATCAGATTCAGCATATTCTTTCTTTAAGTTCCTTCACTTTTCTTTGATTCTTAAAACATCACCATGTGACCCAGTCACATCATGTATCAAGAATCTCAGAATAGAAACTTAACAGAGTTAGATAGTGGACTTTACCTGAAGTAGAGTCAAACTTATTGACTTTAACATCCTTAGGTAATTTGGCAGCTACGCAACCAATGCCCCTTTCTTTGGAAATATAAACATATGGACTCTTTGATAATTGTACACGGGACTATTACAAACTTAGCCTTTTCTCTTTACCATTTGGTCAACCTAGTTGACTATGGTCAATCCCTTTCCTTGGGAAGAGAATGCTTTTTCTGTATTTCCAGTGTCACCATTGTCAATGTCCATAAAGTTTCAGGAAGTTGATCTTAGCAAATAGATAAGATCATTAAGGGTCTTGTCATAGTCTGTTTCATAGGTGTTCCAAAAGAACTCACTATGTGACTTAGAAGGTAGTTGAACCACCAACTTTCTCAAGACTTTGACACCCAACTCTCCCGGCTTGTCAATATGTGAGTACATCTCCAAGATGTGACCACACCTAGACCTTTACTTGCCAATAGGGCTTGAGTGACCTTAAACTTTTCAAGAACTTGTGGGGTAGGGAGAATAATTGGAGGAGGTGAAAGAAGTATGATTTCCATTGGAACATCATCTTCATTTAGAAAAGCTTGTTTCAAGAGATTTGGGAAGATTATAAATGTCTAAACCAGACATGTTTTGGGAGATATTCAAGATAGTTGATCTTAAGTCCTTAATACAACACCCAATATGAAATATTAAGGCTAGGACCCAACAGACTATTTTATAACTTAGAAGAGGTATGCCGTAATCCAAGCTATAAAACAATTTGAAGGTAGGTGAATGACGATTCACCAATTTCCACCAAGATAAACGAAATGTATTATTAGGTTTTAATTGGTTTTGAAACTCCTAGATCTTTTGAGATTCATTGAACTGTTCAATGGCATGTTTCAATCTCGAGTGTGCCCTTCAGGTTTTGTGACTGGGATGCCGAGGATCACAAAACAAGGTGTGAAGTAACCATGCAAATTACTTGGTACCCTTAATAAATTACCCCTCAATCGATGTGCCGGTTAACCACACACGCTCCATCGATACTATGATAAATATTAAGTCACCCTTTACCTACCTTGTTAAGTCCAAGTTAGTGTGCCGGTTAACCACACACGCTCCACTAACGACTTAGACAAAGTGTAAAGTGTAATTTCATGGATTAGCACCTTATTCACATTTTCCTAAGTAACTAAGATTGGGAATTATTAAGAGTTTAGTTACTTAGTATTTATCATTAATACTTTTAATGAAGGGAGAATTATAGTCCTGTCAAACCCGTTCGGCTAACGACCCTCCACCGGTCAAGCAAGCGGTGGGTGAGAGTGGACACCCATTAAGCTGTCATTTTATAGGCAACAACCTATACCCACCTTATAGACCGGCTTCGTGAATTAGGCGTACTAGCGGTAAGACTGACTTTACTCTTATACATATATATTATTATTAACTTATAATATTATAAAGTATAAGGGTTGAATTTTAACTCTTAAAATTCTAAGGGCTAACTTGGAATTAAAGTATTCATAAGAGAAAACTTTACAAATTCCAAAACTTGAGGGCAAGTTTTGAAACTATTCAAAACTAATTAATTCCATAACTTATGTGTTTAAAGTAGTTTTAATCCAAAAACTCTTCAAGTTCCATAACTTATGGAAGACTTTAAACTAATAAAAGAATTAACTTTTCTTTATTTTTATAACTTATGGAATTAATTAAGGTTACATTTTTTTATTTTTTATTTTATTTATTTAATGAAGAGACTCTTGGTCCTCCATAACTTGAGGACAAATTATGGAGTCATAACTCCAATTAATTAGAACTAGACTCTTCATTTTTTGTAACCTTTGCCAATTTTATGAGTTTTATGAGTCTTTAATGTGACTCTTCATGTAACTTGAGGACAAGTTACACAAACACATTTTATACTCAACTCTTAGATTAAAATGGATTGAAAACAACTATTTCAATTAACTTTTCTATTAATCTAAGCAACTCATAAGAACAAGATAATTCAAATCAAACTTTTTCATGTAATTAGTCTTTAAACTAATACAAAACATGAATCTATTGACAATTATCTTTGAAAATGGATTAGCATGAACATTACCACATTAAAAAAAACAAGTTTATAAGTTTAAAAACAACTTAGGGTAATGTTCCTAGTCTATTTCTAGCCAAAAACCTCGAAAATATGTTGTATGGGGTCCAACTCGTCGAGTGCATGAACATAACTCGGCGAGTTGGATGCATTTTGCCTTGGAATCGTTGAGTCCCTTCATGGACTCGGCGAGTCTGCTGGGTAGACAGCAACAAAACTCGATTTTTTCAGCTTCTATTGCAAGTATAACAAGAAAACAAGCCTAGGCTCTGATACCACTGTTGGGTTAGGAGCATTCTAACACTCCTAAGTGTACATGCAACCCTAAATACCTTGGATTTATGTTTTCTCTATTATACATGCAAATATGAATATCCAAGGTATTATCCTAAACTAGCATACAAAACTATCAATATAACAAGATAGAATACATACCTCTTTGATGGTGCTTGTCTTCATGAATCTTGAGTGCCTAGTGCCCCAAGTGTGACACCTCAAATGGTTCACAATCATCAAAACACTTAGAATAACTTAGAGAGAATTCTACACTTCATGAAATCGGCTAGCCCTTTCTTAGTCTCACTAGTGGCCGATTTTCCTCAAGAATAAGATGCATATATAGTTATACAATTAGGGTAAACCCTAATTGTCATGACTTTCCATTTCCTTGGATCCATGGGTTCAAATACACCATGGAGCATCCATGGAGCATCATATGGGTTTTGGCCCAACTAGATAATCCATGGAGCATTAGCCCACTATACAAGCATGGATGATTTACACAATCAACCCATATATTTAATTAGTCTTCTTTTGATCACTCAATTAATCCTAGATTAATTCTTGATCAATACTAATTAAATAATCTCATTATTCTTATTATTAATATACTAGAACTTATAATATATTAATAACCATAAGTGTCTTATTTCTCTCATTATAGTCTATCCAAGTGCATGATGGTATGCAACCCAAATGGACCATGCCGGGTCGGGTCAAGTCTTACCAATTATAGTTATGGACTTAGACATTAATCCAACAGTTATAGGTGTGGGTTGACTGGTCATATGAGCAGGGATTGCCCTCGGAGCTTACTGATTTATGTCCATTTCAATCAAACCGACCATAAAAACGCTGATTGTCCGAGATTGACAAGGGGAGCTATGGCAATACCTATGCCAACCACATTGAGGATTATTGATGGCTGTTGGGGCAAGGCGGGGACCCCTGTGGTGAAGAGCATGTTATTTCATCTGACCTCTGATGAGGCCCGTGCAACACCATATGTGGTTACTGATATGTATATTATCTTTACCTTTTATTTCTTTCTTTATTTCATGCTCATATTTATGCTTGATTCTATATATGGACCTTTTTGGTCAATGGTATGTCTGCCCATGTTTTGTCTGATTTGCGGGCTACCCGATCCTTTGTATCTCTTGCACTTAGCAATAAGTTTTGCGATGCTCTTGAGACTTTGGATCCTCCTCTACAGGTTGAGTTTGCAGATGACCGTACTGTAGGTGCTTCGAGGGTTTTCTGCAGGTGTGTTCTAAAGATTTTTTGTGAGAGGTTCTCTATCGATTTGGTGTCAATTCCCTTGGGAGGATCAAAAGTTATCTTTAGGGTGGATTGGTTGGGCCCCAATGGGGCCATGATTGATTACGAGTGGCATTTGGTGAGAGTTCGAACCCCAAGTTGGGGAGAACTAGTCATTTCTGGAGAGACAGCTTCGCATGGGATAACTTTCTGTTTAGCTACGAGGGTCAGGAGATATTTGCAGCAGGGTTGTTATGGGTATATGGCTTATGTTGCGGACACTCGGGTTAAGGAGACGACAAATTTGAGTGGGCATGCCCATAGTTTGGGATTTCCCCGACGTTTTGCCTGAGGGTTTCCCAGGAGTGCCTCCTGAGAGGCAAGTAGAACTTCAGATTGATCTGGTACTTGGTGCAACTACAATAGCCAAGGCACCATATCGCAGGGCGCCGCCTGAGATGCAGGAATTGACTACGGAGCTTCAAGACTGCTAGACAAGGTTATTGTTCATCCGAGCAGTTCTCTGCGGGGATCACTGATTCTGTTTGTGAAAAATAAGGATGGTTCACATAGAATGTACATCAATTATCGGGAGTTAAATAAGCTAAAGGTGAAGAACTGTTACCCACTCCCGAGGATTGACGATTTGTTCGACCACCTTTAGGGTGCATCCTGGTTCTCCAAGATTCATTTGAGATCAAGGTACCATCAGATGAGGGTCATGGAGGATGATGTGCAAAAGACAACCTTTATAACTCGTTATGGTCATTACGAGTTTGTGGTGATGCCATTCGGGCTGACCAATGTACTAGAAGCGTTCATGGATCTCATGAATCGAGTCTGTAGGTTGATGCTAGATCGGTGTGATTATATTCATCGATGATACCCTGAGGAGGGAGAGGTTTTATGACAAGCTCTCCAAGTGCGTGAGGTTCAATTTTTGGGGCACATCGTCAATCAGAAGAGTAAATTAGTGAACCCGGCCAAGAGCGAGGTTGTGATGCGATGGGAGGTTCCGAGTCTCACAGGGTACTATTGGATATTTGTCTAGTATTTCTCCAAGATCGCGGTGCCTTTGACTCTTCTGATAAAGAAGAACATGGCTTATTAGTGGGGGGCCTGATCAGCAGTTGGCTTTTGAGACTCTGAGACCGAGATTGTGTGAGTCCTCAATCCTCACACTCCCAGAGGGTCTGGATGACTTTGTGGTTTATTGTGATGCCTCTATTTCATGCTTGGAAGCATTTCTTATGTAGAGGGGTAGTGTGATTGCGTATGCTTCGAGGCAACTAAAGCCTCATGAGGCGAACTACCCCGCACATGATTTGGAGTTGGGGGCTGTGATGTTTACCCTTAAGATATGAAGACATTATCTGCATGGGGTTCGGTGTACGATCTACGCTAACCACAAGAGTTTGAGGTATTTGATGGACCAACCAAACCTAAATATGCAGCAACGGCGATGGTTGGATGTGGTAAAGGATTACGATTGCGAGATCCTGTACCACCCTTGGAAGGCCAATATGGTGGCCGATGCCTTGAGCCGCAAGGCCGTGTGTTTGTCTATCCAGGATATCTGTTTGAGGATGACTGTCACTTCACCTTTGATGGATTTGATCAAAAAGGCTCAAGCAGAGGGATTGGAAAAGGAAAATTAGAAGATCGAGCGGATTAGAGGATAGATTCCCTTATTTGTCAGGGACAGTCAAGGGTTGTTGACTAAGTGTGGTAGGGTTTAGGTTTCGGCTTCGGTGGGGTGAGATGGAACCAAACCATAGTTCATTAACATCCTCTAATGGCTCCAAACCCTTACATGGGTGAAAAGGAACCATTAAGATCCCATTTTTATGACTTAGAATCCTTAGAAATTACAAGATATGAAAATCACAAACTCTGGAGTAGCTTTTACTCACAATAACCAAAACCATGAAAAACTCTAAGCTAACTTAGATATAACCAAGGAACCATAAAGGTTCAAGCTTTATACCTCTTGAAGCTTGCAAATGGGACGAAAGTTATGGATCTTCAAGCTCTAAGCTCACCAATGCTTCTTTAATGGCTTCCTTCTTTACCAAAACACACAAAACTCACTTTAAATGTTCAAGATATTCACAAAGTATCTAGGGTTTCGAAATGACTGCTTTGGGTAAAGTGGAGGTTGAATAAAGAGGCCTTAAGGGGTTTAATGTGTTTAAATAGGCTCTTAACCCTATGTTTTAGGGTTTTGGAATCAGCATGAGTACGCCTTGTGTACTCCTCATGTACGCCCATCATACTCAATGAAGTCCCCATCATCTTTAATGAGTTACGCCCCACATAAGTTCAAAATCCCCATTTCCACTTCAACTTCACACAACCATAACTTTTTTTGTTTCAACTCCGATTTTGGCGTTCTTTATATGCTAATAAAGGTATTGAAGAGCCCCACAATCCTATCTCATTAATTCTAACTTAAAACATATCAAACTAAAATTCTTAATACACGCAAGAAGCCCAAAATATAACTTTTCCCATTTATTCCCTTTGGGTCCAACATATGAATCAAGGGAGTAAACCTCACAACCAATATTATCAACCTTTAATAAGGCCCAACTTTACTTTCTCAAATCCCAAATCCTTTACATGATCGAATTCCAGTCCACAACCCCGAATTTAGAAACGACCCGAAACAGGGTGTTACACTGCATTTTCTTCAACAAATTCATAGGCAAAATGGATCAAAACCCCACCACAATAAACTACATTTTTTGAAAAAACAAACAACCTAACATTAGATTCTAAGTTCTTCAACAAACCCATTTGCAAAAATAACTCATTTGATGAAGACAAGCACAAGAAAAAAAATCCATAATTGATTGTCTAATTAGTAGACAAAGTCAGTCACATACATGAATTTAAAGAACAATCGAATAGAAAAGAACATCATGCCCTAAAAATAAAAAAGCAAAGACAAAAACCAATTTTAAGCCAAGCGTTCCCCATTCGTCCAATCGAGAACAAATTGACGTGATTGTCCCTGATGATGAGAGATATCATCTATAAAAACCATCAAACTTCGATCGCCACTTCGAGCGTTGAACCTAATAGTGAATTTACCTCCGTTGTACACCACGACCGAAGACAACATATGAAAGCTAAAGAAAAAACGTAAGTAGCGGTGGTGGTGGTTGTTTATTAGAGGGTGTGATGGGGTCATTTACCCAAAACCGGTAAAACCTATACCAAAACTGAAGAATAGTATGAGAAAAAAAACTCATCTGAAACGGAACTAACGAATTTAATCGACATTCGAAGGCCGAATACCAGTGGCGACGGAGAGGCGATTTAGGGGTGGTGACATTGGAAGCAAAAACGATGGGAAGACTGTAACACCGTAAATTTCAAAACAAAATTTTCAATTTTCTTATAAAACATAATTCGATTAATATTCATCAAACAACCATATTAATTATCCAATATAGGTTAATACAAAATCCCCAAGATCACAATGTAAAAACTCCGAGTGTGTGT
Organism: Lactuca saligna; assembly: GCF_052625555.1. Lineage (NCBI taxonomy): Eukaryota > Viridiplantae > Streptophyta > Magnoliopsida > Asterales > Asteraceae > Lactuca > Lactuca saligna. The sequence goes on from NC_136423.1 coordinate 183,186,197, forward strand.
GTACGGATCAAGCCGGCGCCTTCCCGCGGTCGTCACTAGTACCTGAAACAACAACATCAAACACTGTAAGCACAAGGCTTAGTGAGTTCCCCAAAATACCACATATAACACATATTAGCCACTCGAGGCTATAACTTTGTGGGTCCGTGCACCCAAACTCTGTGAACCCTCAGGTTCTAACTCTGATAAACATGCACTACATAAATCACATAGAAATAATGCAGTACAACACATAACATACACAGCATACAAATACTCTATCACATAACTCTGGTTACCTACTCAAGGTAATATAGTATAGTGAGAAGACTCACCTTGCGTATCTCGGTATCTCACGAATCCTGGAAATCCCTCGTGCTCGATCCTCCGAGCTCTAATCCTCCTATAACATTATATGTTTCTAATTAACACTTTATATCTCTAAGGTTGACTATCCATAAGAATCCAACACAGGTCAACTCTGGTCAACGGTCAACGGTCAACTCTGACCGGACTCGGCGAGTACCATGGCGACTCGGCGAGTCTAGACGTTTTCACCAACCCTCTGAAATCCCCTTACTACACGTCGAGTATCCCCCCCCTTTACTCGACGAGTTTCACTTGAATGAATCGCGGGGCCACCCCGACTCAACTCACCGAATCTCAAGGACAACTCGACGAGTACAAGTTTGACTCAGTCCACTCGTCATCCCTCTCCAACTCACCCTGACTCACTGAGTCTACCCATGACTCGATTTGGACCACTCGCTGAGCAGTCCCAAGGCAATCTTCAAGCTACTCGCTGAGTCGGATGAACAGACTCGGCGAGTCCATGCCATGCAACCACTCCAACTTGCTCTTAAGGTCAGATCTGCTTCCAAAAACTATAGATCTGGCCTTCCTCGACTGATTTATCACGTAAAGCTCCTATCTTGGTGCTCATAACACACCCTATAGCTCCTAAATGGAGTTTTTGACCTAAGGCATGAGGATTCCAATCCAAAGCCTCCATTGATTCCCAAAAAGCTTGGGTAAAGGGACACTATGGACCTCTAAGGGTCCAGATCTATGGTTCAAACCTCATAAGGGACCAAGAGGACACTAAATCTTGCCATAAAAGGGTTCAACAAACCCTAAATCTACATAAACAACAACAAGGAAGAAGATAACTCGGATTTATTACCACAAAAGTGATGCTCTGGACTCCAAATCCACAGAAGTGGCTCCTCTTGCTTTCCCTTGGCTATCTCTTCTCCTTCCTTGCAACAATGGCACCTCCAAGGTCAATAATGGCCTCCTACTTAGCTCCAAATGCTCACACTCGATTAGGGTTTCACTCAAGGGGCTGGTGAGCACAAATGACGGCCATTAGGCCCTTTAAATAAGTCTCAAACCCGAGAAATTAGGGTTTCATTACACAGCGCTGACTCGCCGAGTCCATATCCTGGACTCGTCGAGTCCAGGCGCGATCTCGCGTCCAGATCCGCGTCCCTACTCGGCGAGTCTGAGCTCCAACTCGCCGAGTCCCCCCACAAATCAACAAAATACAATAAACAAGATACCTGATAAAATTCGGCTGTTACAACTCTCCCCCACTAGGACTAGACTTCGCCCTCGAAGTCTTGCTCTAAAAACAGCTCCGGATGTTGCTCCTGCATCATACGCTCTGGCTCCCAGGTCATCTCTGATCCCCTCCGGTGTTGCCACTGAACCAACACCAGAGGTACCTCCTTGTTTCTCAAAACCTTGATCTTCCGATCCCTGATGGCCACTGGTCTCTCGGCATAATTCAAGCTTGCATCCACCTGAATATCCTCCAATGGAACCACTGCCGATTCATCGGCTATACACTTCCTCAACTGCGACACATGAAAAGTGTCGTGAATCTGTCCCAACTCTGCTGGCAACTCCAACCGATAGGCTACCCAGCCTACCCTCGCAATCACACGAAATGGACCTATAAACCGGGGCCCCAACTTACCCCTCTTCCTGAACCGAATCACTCCTTTCCAAGGAGAAACCTTCAGGAGAACGAAGTCGCCGACCTGAAATTCAAGCTCGGACCGGCGCCTGTCCGCATAACTCTTTTGTCGGCTCTGGGCGGTCAATAACCTCTGTCTGACCTGTTGTATCTGCTCTGTCGTCTGAATCACGATCTCTGTACTGCCCATCACTCTCTGCCCAACCTCACCCCAACAAATGGGAGTCCGACACCTCCTACCATACAACAGCTCAAAGGGCGGCATACCGATGCTCGAATGATGGCTGTTATTGTAGGAAAACTCTGCCAAGGGTAAATACGTATCCCAGCTACCCCCAAAATCCAATACACATGCTCGAAGCATGTCCTCAAGCGTCTGAATCGTCCGCTCACTCTGGCCGTCTGTCTGGGGGTGATATGCGGTACTAAAATGCAGCTTAGTACCCAACTCCTCATGAAATTTCTTCCAGAATCGGGAAGTGAATCACACATCACGATCCGAAACAATCGAGATCGGCACCCCATGCCGAGATACCACTTCCCTCACATAAACCTCTGCCAACTTTTCCGCCGAAGAACTCTCACTGATGGCAAGAAAGTGAGCGCTCTTCGTCAACCTATCCACAATCACCCAAATTGCATCAACTCCTCTGGCAGTCCTCGGCAATTTGGTGATGAAATCCATAGTGATCTGTTCCCACTTCCACTCGGGAACCTCCAATGGCTGCAACTTGCCATGCGGTCTCTGGTGCTCGGCCTTCACCCTTCGACAGGTCAAACACCTCTCGACAAACCATGCGACGTCCCTCTTCATACAAGGCCACCAATACTCTTTCCTCAAATCCAAATACATTTTTGTAGCCCCGGGATGGATCGAAAATTTCGATCTATGAGCTTCCTCCATCAATGTAGTACGCGTACTGACCACAAACGGTACCCAAATCCGGCCCTGAAAAGTCATAAGCCCTCGACTATCCGACACAAACTCAGAAACCAACCCAACGACCTGTTCTCTCTTCTGCATCTCCGGATGCACAGCCTCGGCCTGTGCCCCACGAATGGCGTCCAGAACTGGAGCTATCACGGTCAATCTCAAACATACATTTCGCAGTGGAGTACTCTCCGCCCTGCGACTCAATGAGTCGGCTACCACATTAGCCTTGCCCGGGTGGTACAAGATCTCGCAATCATAATCCTTGACCACATCTAACCACCTCCTCTGCCGCATATTTAGGTTAGGATGATCCATCAAGTACTTCAAGCTCTTATGGTCCGTGTATATCGTACAACAAACCCCATACAAGTAGTGCCGCCAAATCTTGAGAGCGAACACCACTACCCCCAACTCTAAATCATGTGTGGGATATCTCGTCTCATGAGGCTTCAACTGCCTCGATGCATATGCTATCACATGTCCCTTCTGCATTAGCACCGCTCCCAGCCCTAAAATCGATGCATCACAGAATACCACAAAATCTTCCATCCCTTCCGGAAGAGCTAATACCGGAGCTTCGCACAACCTTTGGCGAAGCGTCTCAAAGGAGGTCTGCTGCTCGGGACCCCATAAAAATGTAACACCCTTCCGGGTCAATCTGGTGAGTGGCACTGCGATCTTGGAGAAATCCTTGATAAACCTCCGATAGTACCCTGCCAACCCAAGGAAGCTCCTGATCTCAGAGGGTGACTTTGGCACCTCCCATCTCATCACCGCGTCCACCTTGGCCGGATCGACCAATATCCCTTTCTGATTAACGAGGTGCCCCAGAAACTGGACCTCCTGCAACCAGAAATCGCACTTGGAAAACTTTGCATAAAGTTTCTCCAATCTCAGAACTCCAAGAACTTCCCTCAAATGCTCCTCATGCTGCTCTCTAGATCTCGAATATACCAGAATACCATCGATAAATACAATCACCGACCGATCCAACATCGGCCTGCATACCCTGTTCATGAGGTCCATGAACACAGCCGAGGCATTGGTCAGCCCAAAAGGCATCACCACAAACTCATAATGCCCATAACGCGTCCTGAATGCTGTCTTCTGGACGTCCTCGTCCCGCACTCTCACCTGATGATAGCCCGACCTCGAATCGATCTTGGAGAACCAAGATGCTCCCTGTAACTGATCGAATAAATCGTCGATCCTCGGCAACGGGTAACGGTTCTTGACCGTCAGCTTATTCAATTCTCGGTAATCAATACACATTCGATGCGAGCCGTCTTTCTTCTTCACAAACAGAATGGGTGCTCCCCACGGCGAGCTACTCGGCCGAATAAACCCCTTCCCCAGCAGCTCCTGAAGTTGCAAGGATAACTCTTGCATCTCTGGAGGTGCAAGACGATAAGGCACCTTAGCGATAGGCGCGGCTCCCGGAACCAAATCGATACTGAACTCCACTTGCCTCACGGGAGGCACACCCGGTAATTCTTCGGGAAAAACATCTGGAAACTCACACACCACCGGAACTTCATCCGCTGAACTCGGTCTCTCGGAGATCACTCGCGTATCCATCACGTACGCCACAAAACCCTTACAGCCCTGCTGTAAACACTGCCTCGCCCTAGCGGCCGAACAAAAGGCTGATCCAGAACGTGTACCCTCGCCGTATACCGAAAGAACTCCCCCACTAGGATCTCGTATGGTCACCAGCTGACGCTCGCAGTCGATAACCGCGCCGAATCGGCTCAACCAGTCCATGCCCACTATGACACAGACATCACCCATCGCAATAGGAACCAGATCGATCGGAAACTCAACCCCAAAAATCTCTAACACACATCCCCGGAGGACCTCCGTGGAACAAATCACTCTGTCGGCAGCTATGGAAACCCGCAGAGGCCAACTCAATGCCTCACGACTAATACTGATATGCTGACTAAAGGCCAAAGATACAAAAGACCGACTCGCACCCGAGTCAAATAACACTAAAGCAGGCACAAAGTTCACAAGGAAGGTACCTATGCATAACATAATATAAGCATAATATCTCAACACCAAAAATAAATATATAGAAGGAAATGTACCAGCCACAATGTCGGGTGCAGCGCGGACCTCTTCCGCAGTCAGCTGAAAGGCTCTCCCTCGAGCTCTCGGTGCCTCGACCTTCACGGGCCGACTCTCTGTAGCTCTGATGGCGGCGGGAGCAGATCCCTGAGATGCTCCGCGCAGCAGCGGACACTCCGCCTTCCGGTGTCCGGTCTGGTTGCAGTGAAAACACACTGCAAACCCCTTGGGGCAGTCCTTAGCCATGTGCCCCTCCTTGCCACATTTGTAGCAAGATCCTGCTCGACAGACTCCATCGTGACCCTTGCCGCACTTCCCGCAAGTGCGGCCCTTCTGGCTCTCGGGTTTGGGATCAGCGGGCTTGGCCCGCTTGGCTGCCGGCTGGAGCTGTGCCGGCCGCCGATCCCTCCCCAGAGACTCCGCCTCCTCCCTGGCCTGAGTCTCAAGCTCAATCTCCCTCTTCCGGGCATTTGCCTGAAGCTCAGCAAATGTCCGATACGAGGAGTTCGCGGTGAACTCCCGAATATCCCGTCTCAAAATGCTCAGGTAGCGGCTCATACATGCCTGCTTAGTGGACACGTGCTCAGGGCAGAACATCGCCCTCTCATGAAACATCCTCGTGATCGCTGTAACTGACTCAGTACCCTGCTTGTGGGTCAGAAACTCCTGTGCCAAACGCTCCCTCTCCACCTGGGGAACGTACTCATCTCGGAACATAGTAGTGAACCTCTCCCAGGTCACTGCCGAAAGCTCAGCAGACGTGAAATGCGTCGTCACAAACTTCCACCAGTCCTTCGCTCCCAAGCGAAGCTGGTTCAGCGCGAACCGTACCTTATGATGCTCAGGAGATGAGCAAGTGAAGAAGCACCCCTCCATATCAGATATCCACCTCATAACTGCCACCGGATCCTGTGTACCATCAAACTCTGGTGGTTTGGTGTTGCTGAACTCCCGAAACAGTGACGCATCACCTCCCTGGGGTCTCGTCGCAGCGATCGCTGTGGTAGATGCTGCAACAGCAGCCTCAGAAAGAGTGGCATAACGCTCGTCAAATGTCTCAATCAGCGCGGTCTTAATAGACCTGAACATCTCTGGTATCTCAGCCCTGATGACCGCAACCACCTCCTCATGAATGATCTGTCGAATCTCCTCATCACTAGCTCCGGCACCCTCCGACATATGACGTGTCCTCACCATGATCAACCTCTGAAATACAACATGCGATAAATTAGAATTCACTCGAACATTCTTACACTCGACAATCCACCCCTCCTTGATTCTTGGTATCCCAAGATTCTTATTTGGACTGTGTACTGCCCCGGTGCTTTTAGTAGTACGGGCCCAATACTACTGTCCACACCGTCTCAATACACACCCCAAACCTTCCTCTTCGGATCCCAATTCCCAAGTACTCTATCATGCGTAGACCACTCTCTAATAGATCTCTCATAAACCCCCTGCTGCTACCTACTCACTCTCCGCATCTCATAGCAGCTCACCCCTCCCTAGGCTAAGGCATCACAAATCAGGCCACTCTAGTCCTATTAGCAATACCTAGCCTACTCTAGCATGCAGGTATCTCATATCAATATTAATATCACGTAATATAAAGGTATTTTGGGAATTCACCGTTCGGGCGCTGACTGATCGTACACATGTTTCTTCCTGGAATTTGTTTCTTTTTCAAGAAAATCTTTTACTTTTAGAAAAGTTAGGTTTTTCTTTTGAAAATATCTTTCCAATTCCTCAGTTTGAGTTCAAATACTCCCGAAGGTGTACCCGAATCCCTCAAACCAAGGCTCTGATACCAAATTGTAACACCGTAAATTTCAAAACAAAATTTTCAATTTTCTTATAAAACATAATTCGATTAATATTCATCAAACAACCATATTAATTATCCAATATAGGTTAATACAAAATCCCCAAGATCACAATGTAAAAACTCCGAGTGTGTGTGTACGGATCAAGCTGGCGCCTTCCCGCGGTCGTCACTAGTACCTGAAACAACAACATCAAACACTGTAAGCACAAGGCTTAGTGAGTTCCCCAAAATACCACATATAACACATATTAGCCACTCGAGGCTATAACTCTGTGGGTCCGTGCACCCAAACTCTGTGAACCCTCAGGTTCTAACTCTGATAAACATGCACTACATAAATCACATAGAAATAATGCAGTACAACACATAACATACACAACATACAAATACTCTATCACATAACTCTGGTTACCTACTCAAGGTAATATAGTATAGTGAGAAGACTCACCTTGCGTATCTCGGTATCTCACGAATCCTGGAAATCCCTCGTGCTCGATCCTCCAAGCTCTAATCCTCCTATAACATTATATGTTTCTAATTAACACTTTATATTTCTAAGGTTGACTATCCATAAGAAGTCAACACAGGTCAACTCTGGTCAACGGTCAACGGTCAACTCTGACCGGTGTAACATCCGAATTTTTACCAGGTATCTTGTAAATTTAATTTTGTGGTATTGTGAGGGGGACTCGGCGAGTTGGAGCTCAGACTCGCCGAGTAGGGACGCGGATTTGGGCAATGGAGCGCGCCTGGACTCGGCGAGTCCAGGATATGGACTCGGCGAGTCTGCGCTGTGTAATGAAACCCTAAATTTCCAGGTTTGAGGCCTATTTAAAGGGCCTTATGGCCGTCATTTGTGCTCACCCAACCCTCAGTGAGAGACCCTTGTGTTCTTGAGCGATTTGTAAAGAGAAAGGAGCATTTCTTGACCTTGTGTGTGTTATTTAGCAAGAAGAAGGAGACTCTAGGCAAGAGGAAGCAAAGGAGGTTGCTATTTCGTGGATTTGGAGCTTAGATCATCACTCTAGAGGTATGATCTCGGACTATTTTCTGTTTGGTGAAGCATTATGCAATTTAGGGCTTAGGATGGTCATTTATGGGATGATTGGTGCTCATTGGTTCCCTCCTTGAGTTGAGGTTATGGATCTGGACCCATAGAGGTCCAGAGAGCCTCACTCATCAAGCTTTATGTATGATAATGGAGTCCATGACCTTGTGTTGTAGTAAATGAGTCAAAAACATCATATATGGTCATATAGAGGTTGTATGTGCATCAAGATTGTAACTTTACGTGCTAAATGAGCTTGGAGGGACTGGATCTATGGATTAATGGACTGGATCTGACCTTTAGAGCAAGATTGAGTCAGTGCATGGCACTGACTCGCCGAGTCCGAAGAACAGACTCGGCGAGTAGCATGAATGTTGCCCGACCACACAGTGAGTGGCCTCGCCGAGTTGGGGAGGGTGGACTCAGTGAGTCAAGGGGGAGTCAGAATGGACCGGTGGATTGAGTCAAACTGGACTCGCCGAGTTGTTTTGAGACTCGGCGAGTTGAGTCGTGGTGGCCCCACAACTCATGCTAGGTGGAACTCGTCGAGTTGAGTGAATGCTCGACGTGTCAAGGGAGGATTCCATGGAAATTGGTGTATACGCCCAGACTCGCCGAGTCCGGTCAGAGTTGACCATTGACCGTTGACCAGAGTTGACCAGTGTTGACTCCTTATTGATAGTCAACCTTAGAGATATAAAGTGTTAATTATAAGCATATAATGTTATAGGAGGATTAGAGCTCGGAGGATCGAGCACGAGGGATTTCCAGGATTCGTGAGATACCGAGATACGCGAGGTGAGTCTTCTCACTATACTTTACCTTGAGTAGGTAACTAGAGTTATGTGATAGAGTATTTGTATGCTATGTATGTTGTGTGTTGTACTGCATGATTTCTATGTGATTTATGTGGTGCATGTTTATCAGAGCTAGAACCTGAGGGTTCACAGAGTTTGGGTGCACGGACCCACAGAGTTATAGCCTAGAGTGGCTAATATGTGTTATATGTGGTATTTTGGGGAACTCACTAAGCCTTGTGCTTACAGTGTTGATGTTATTTGTTTCAGGTACTAGTGACGACCGCGGGAAGGCGCCGGCTTGATCCGTATACACACACGTTCGGAGCTTGATATTATGATCTTGGGATTTTGTACTGTTTTGTTGGATAATTAAAATGGTTGTTTTTATGAATATCGATGGAATTATGTTTTATAAAAATTGAAAAAAAAAATTGTTTGAAATTTTCGGTGTTACAACCGGACTCGGCGAGTACCATGGCGACTCGGCGAGTCTAGACGTTTTCACCAACCCTCTGAAATCCCCTTACTACACGTCGAGTATCCCCCCCTTTACTCGACGAGTTTCACTTGAATGAATCGCGGGGCCACCCCGACTCAACTCGCCGAATCTCAAGGACAACTCGGCGAGTACAAGTTTGACTCAGTCCACTCGTCATCCCTCTCCAACTCACCCTGACTCACTGAGTCTACCCATGACTCGATTTGGACCACTCGCTGAGCAGTCCCAAGGCAATCTTCAAGCTACTCGCCGAGTCGGATGAACAGACTCGGCGAGTCCATGCCATGCAACCACTCCAACTTGCTCCTAAGGTCAGATCTGCTTCCAAAAACTATAGATCTGGCCTTCCTCGACTGATTTATCACGTAAAGCTCCTATCTTGGTGCTCATAACACACCCTATAGCTCCTAAATGGAGTTTTTGACCTAAGGCATGAGGATTCCAATCCAAAGCCTCCATTGATTCCCAAAAAGCTTGGGTAAAGGGACACTCTGGACCTCTAAGGGTCCAGATCTATGGTTCAAACCTCATAAGGGACCAAGAGGACACTAAATCTTGCCATAAAAGGGTTCAACAAACCCTAAATCTAGATAAACAACAACAAGGAAGAAGATAACTCGAATTTATTACCACAAAAGTGTTGCTCTGGACTCTAAACCCACAAAAGTGGCTCCTTTTGCTTTCCCTTGGCTAGCTCTTCTCCTTCCTTGCAACAATGGCACCTCCAAGGTCAATAATGGCCTCCTACTTAGCTCCAAATGCTCACACTCGATTAGGGTTTCACTCAAGGGGCTGGTGAGCACAAATGACGGCCATTAGGCCCTTTAAATAAGTCTCAAACCCGAGAAATTAGGGTTTCATTACACAGCGCTGACTCGCCGAGTCCATATCCTGGACTCGTCTAGTCCAAGCTCGATCCCGCGTCCAGATCCGCGTCCCTACTCGGTGAGTCTGAGCTCCAACTCGCCGAGTCCCCCCACAAATCAACAAAATACAATAAACAAGATACCTGATAAAATCCGGCTGTTACAAAGACGGTGGAAAGCACGAAGCCGATATAGAGGCGCATCAGATTGAAATCAATTTTAGGGCTTCCCACAGGCACCATCGGTAGAGATATATGCGATTATGGACTTGATCCCACACCGATGAAGAGGATTGGGATGATTTATTTTTCCCGACAAGCTATACAGAAAACGAGGAAGAAAGATAGGTATTTCCAAGCGACAGAGGTGGTGGAGAATAAACGTAAGAAGGTGATTGGAAGGGAGAGGAGGCATACCAAAACTGTCCATCTCTACAAAGTAGTGTGGTAAAGTCCTGAATTGAAAAAGTTTACTGTTCCTAACTTCTTTGTGCTTTAACATATATATATATATATATATATATATATATATATATATATATATATATATATATATATATATATATATAAAGTTATTAAAAATATAAAAGAAATTAAAATAAGGATCAAAACCATAGAAAATTATAGAATTTTTTTTTTATTTTGCACCTTAATTTTTTTTTTTTTTTGGACCCTATACGCAATTTTTAACAAACTATATGGACCATTATTGGAGTTTTGTAAAAGAAAATCATCGTCGTGTCTTCCTTCTTTCTTGTTCGAACTCGGAGAACGCAACGTAAAACCCTAACCACTAATTGCTGCTCTGCATTCTCGTTCTCGCGCTGCTTATAGTTTTCTTTTCCACGCCACGCCCCACACTCTCGGCTCTCGACGATCAGGTAACTCTTCTTTCCTATGGACGTCTCTCCACTTCTCTATGTATAAACCAGTTCCAGTTGTTGCTTCTTTTTTAATCTTCCCGCCGGAATGATAGAGACTCATATTTTTACATTCTTTACACTAATTTTTCATTGTGCATGCTCTGCTTAATCTCATATACCTTGCAAACATGAATGTTCTCAGCTGCTTGACAGAGCCTTTCAGGGTTGGGGTCATGAAGAAGTGCCAGATACGGTGAATAGCATATTGTTATGAAGCAACATTGGATGGTTAGGGCGCTCTCAAAAACCCTAACCCTGTTTCCAATTTCCTTTTCTTCCTCTCGGGCTTGCTCTTCCCATTCTTCGAGTTTTGCTATAAAAAATGTCACCAAATTTAACTTCGATTCGTCTCTCTCTGATCTTCGTCGTCACGTACGAGACTCTGATTTCGTGGCAATTGACTTAGAAATGACGGGAGTCACGAGCGCTCCTTGGAGGGAGTCGTTTGAGTTTGACAGATATGATGTCCGTTATCTCAAGGTAAAGGACTCAGCTGAGAAGTTTGCTGTTGTTCAGTTTGGAGTTTGCACCTTCCGATGGGACCCAACCAAGCACTCCTTCATTGCCCACCCGTTAGTCTTTTCCTTTGCCTTCCTTTTTGTTTTTGTATAATACTGTATATACAGTTTTTTATGAATCCATCCATGATCAAGCTTTTTGTAGCTGTAGTACACGTCTTAACTGTATGTGTTCTATGGACAGGCACAACTTTTACATATTTCCAAGGCAAGAAGTTGGAGGTGATGCTAGATCTTATGAGTTCCTGTGCCAGACTTCCTCAATTGATTTCTTGGCAAAGTACCAATTTGATTTCAATTTGTGTGTAAAAGAAGGTACCTTATCCCTTAGATTATAAATCCTTTGTGAAGTTTATCCGCATCTCTTTTTTGAGGTTTTACAACTTTGGATAAATTCAGGAATATCTTATTTATCCAGAGCACTAGAAGATGAAGCTAGATCGCAATTACATTCAGCAGATGAAGATGAATTATCAGAGTCACCATGTGCAACGAAAGGAATTAAAGATGTCCCACTTGTCAGAATGGCAGATATTCTTTTTGTGGAGAGAATGAAAAACAAAATCAATGAATGGCATGATGACCTGTTACAGGTTAGAAATGGAGGATCAAGCAGGATTGTTAAAGACTCTAATGCTTCAATTGATCAATTTGAGACCATCTTCTTTCGGATGCGACCAGCTATCAAACTTAATGGATTTACTTCCCGCCAACTAAGGTTGATTAAGTCGGTAATGTTTTTTTTTTTTTTAATATATAGTCTTGAAAAGTAATTTGGTCATGTTTTCTACTTGTTATCAGTGCTGTAATTTTTGTGGGATACAATGCAGATTGTAGAAAAGAGCTTCAAGGATTTAGCTTACATCCGTGTAAATGGTGATTCATGTTCTCAACAAATTATTGTCTACATAGACTCCAGACGGGACCTAGAGTTGCTTATGGTAAACATTCAAGCATTCATCTTAAGACTTAATGGGCTATTTTTTTTTTTTTTTTTCCTTCATTAAGTTCTATATGGGTACAGTGGCTGAATGGGTTATGATGTCTGTCTGGATAAAGTCTCCAAAAATGTGCCCAAACATAAATCTGGGTTATGGGTTAATAAATTAGTATATCTTCTAAATGTTTATATATGATATGTAGAAAGAGGTAAAAGAAAGTCTCCGTAAGGAATCAGAGATAAAAATTGGAGCTGCCATTGGGTTCCGCCATGTAATTGACCTCCTTTCCTCTGAGCAAAAGCTAATTGTTGGACACAATTGCTTTCTTGGTAGGAATTCAATTTCTATACCACTTATTTTCTGCCTTTGACATCACTTATATATATATATATATATATATATATATATATATATATATATATTGTATCATATGAAACAGATATTGCACATGTTTGTAGAAAGTTCTTGGGTCCTCTTCCTTCAAATCTTGAAGAATATGTAACCATAGTTCATAAAAACTTCCCTTACATAATCGATACAAAGATCCTTCTGAATGCAAGTAATATTTTGCAATTGAAGATGAAGAAAAGTAGCACATCACTCCCCAAAGCTTTTGCCATCATGTGTCCACATATTGCTTCTGCTTCTGGATTGGCTCACAACTCTTCTGTTGCAGTGGAGGTTCGAGTTGATGATATGCGGTATGTATGTTTTTTTTTCTTTAAAATTTAATATTATAAGAGTAAGATACAGAAATGGTCCCTGTGGTATGCACAAACTTTTATATCATTCTGATGTTGTCCTTAAGTTCACATTTCTTTGTGGATTTAGTCCCTCTAACTAACACCATTAGAATTGGATGTTTAATCTTTTTAAAATGGCCTTATTGTTTAATTTTGGTCCCTCTAGCTATCATTTGTTATGCAATGATAGTGAAAATAAGAGTAAGTTACACATTTGGTTCCTTGTATAGTTGATTTATTCAATTTTGGTCCTTATTTGAGGTTATGGTAAAGTTTTTGGTTCTTGTTCCAAGTAAAATAACTAAATTTTGGGGCCAAAATAGCAAAAAAATAGTTATAATAAGGAACTAAAAATGGTCAATTTAGTTGGAATACGGACCACAAATGTTACAAGAACTTGAAATAAGGATGCAAATGGCAGGAGAAAATATTTTAGGATCAAAGTTGCAAAAATCAGCTATACTTGGGGACCATAAATCATAATTTAATTTTGTTAAGGACGATTCCAAATGTTGGACTGAATTTGAAATTTTGTGTATACCCGTTTTTGTAATATACCCATAATTATTATTATTATAAATTTGCAGGTAAGGTAGGTATATTATATTAATTTAAGAATATGTTATAGTGAATATTTATTTTTGTAAATGTAGATCATCAAACTGGAACTCAGGAGCTAAACATGAGGCTGGTTACGATGCTTTCATGACAGGCTGCATTTTTGCTCAGTCATGCAAACATCTTGACATCGATTTCACTGATTCTCATTCTTTAAATTTAAATCTAAATCTAAATCTAATCAAACAAAACAAGCTTCACAACTACATCAATCTTCTATACCTCAGCTGGAGCAGTGGAGACATAGTCAATTTAAATACCGCTCAAACCACAACAGAATCCTCAGTTTTTAAAATCCAACAACCCAAAATTCCGTTTCAAAACATCGCCTTAATATGGGGGTTCTCATCGAAACTCAAGGCAAGGGCAATAAAGGAAATTTTGTGTAAAGTTTTTGGGTTGACTTCCGTTACATCCGTCTACCATTTGGATAAGACTGCTGTGTTTGTCCAGTTTAGCAAGCCGGAACTGGTTTCTGAATTTTTGGAAATGAAATCGAGTTTAGAGAAGAAGAAGAATGATGCAATTTACGTTTTCCACCCTCTTTCACAGCTTCTAGAAGGCGGACGGACATGTGCTGCTTCTTATGAGGCTTACAAACAAATCTGTGGATCGCCTGTTTCCAAAGTCTTGTTTGCTGATCAAGCTGAAGCAGTTGGTGTTAAGTTTGAGAACATAAAGGTTCAACAAAATGTTTGTTTTCATAATTTGGATACCAAAAAACAAATAGACTGTCAATCAGGTTTTCCTAAGGGAGAGATACTAGATGTTGTCTCCTGCTGAGACTCTTATAGGCAACCAACTAAGTTTGTGAAATCATGTATTTTTTTTTTTTTTTTTTTTCTTTCTTAAAAAGAGATTAATGTTATTACCAGCTTTAATTTTTGTGGCAAATTTTAAAATATATGCCGCCTCGTTAGTTTCTCATATCCAACCAGGTTTGTATAAATAACCACCTAATTTTTTTTATTATTATTTTTTTTTTTAAATAAGCTACTTGTATCGTACCTTAGCAAAGTTCATTGAATTTATTCAATTTTGGTCTTTAATATCTATGTTCCATATCATCACAATCATATTTTAAAACACAACTATTTAAGAATTAAGAATTAAGAATTTTAAATTTAAAAATAACAGATATAATAATTAAAAAATACAATACTTAAAAATACACTTATTTAAAAACTATGAAACCTAAAGCATACAATATGTGAAAATACACTAATTAAAAAAAAGTTATCTACAATTATGTTTTATCTTAACCTCTTAACAACATTTATTTTGAATTTCTCATCCCAACTCCAAACTCTGACGTGGTGTTTGGATGCAAAAAGATGAATGTAATATTTCAATCAAAGTTAGTTTGTAACCAATTTGTGATTAATATATTTTTATTTTCACGAGTTTTTATTTTTAAACATTTCATTGGATTTATTGATTGAAAAAAATATGATAAATTATATAATACAATACCCAAAAAGATGGTATAATTTCACTTATGGTCTAATTAGAATAAAAAGAAAATCAAATACAAAAATAACACAAAATTAAATGTGACTATATTGATTTTTGGGTTGAAATTTAATTAAAACATAATAACATTAATTACCTCCAATTTCATTGAAGCATTCTATCGATCAACTCTCTCTCTTCGTGTCATCATCTACAATCCATTCAACTCCTATTCAATTATAATCAACATCTATTCAACTACTATGAAGCTCTATCACAAAGTAAAACATTCATATTTTGGTATTATTTTATATACATCTGGATTTTGTTATTCATATAAATAATCATTTGGCTCATCATATATCAAACATGTCAAGTAAAATTTGATTTCTCATCCCAAATACACCATTACGTTAATTGTGTTTTTTAGATGGAGTGAATTGTTGTCACTTTAGCAAACAAAATTATATCAAAATATTAGGTTGTTCTATATTTGATGACGATGTTTTATTTATTTTTTGTTTTTCAATGCCATATAATTATTCCTAAACAAACCTTCCAAATTAAGTATGAGTTTAAATATCTTTTTGTTAATTAAAGAAAACCTTATGTTGAAGTTATGTATATGATGACGTCTCTTAAAGCAGAAAATATAAGTTGACTTTTAAGCCAAAAATTTCACCACCGCGTAGGTCATCGACGACTAGCTAGATTAGATTGTGCCCTAATCAACACACACATGCATGCATGCACCCGCCCCCATGGAATTAAGCTAGCTTTTTGAAACAATGCATGATCGCACCTGATTCCATGGGTCAACCCACAACATATACACACACAGAGATGAGCCCTATATAACATCCAAAAGCTCCATGTTTTTATACAGAACATTAAAGCAGAATCAAGTCTCTTATTTATAAAGACCTTCTGATCTCTCTCTCTTCTCTATCAAATTCAAAACAATGTCGAAAATCATCAGAGTACTCTTCATGGTGATCGTTTCCATGGCCATAACCATCGTCCTCATCACTATCGCCTCTATCGGTGACAACCACGAAACCTCACTTCCCAAATCACTGGTGGTGAAACCGTTTCCGAAGAGGGTAAGTCGTTTCCTAGCGGAAAACAAAAACCCTAGAGCTGCTGCAGACCACTGCAAGAAAGATGACGAGATTTGCTACATCTTAGAAGGCAAAAACTCGACTTGCTGCAACAACAAGTGTATGGATTTGAGCGACGATAAACACAACTGTGGAGCATGCAAGAACAAGTGCAAGTTTACCAGCTCCTGTTGTGGAGGAGAGTGCGTGAATTTGGCTTATGACAAGCGGCATTGTGGGTCGTGTGGTAACAAGTGCATGCCTGGTGGTTATTGCATATATGGACTCTGCAATTACGCCTAACAAACACATTATTTCATTTTGATCGTTATTTTCATGCTGTCATCATTTATGTATTCACACATTCTTGTGTGAAAATGCTTATTGGAGCATCCAACTGAAGAGATAAGTTTATATATGTATTCACTGATTCTTCTTAGAACTGCTTGTTGTGTGATTTTTTTGAAAACATTAATAGATCAACTTGTTGAGTTGTGGAGTCTTATTGCTTCTAGACTTTTAGCTTTCAAGTGAGAGATTGGTGATTCTGATTTCGTGTCTGTCCCATATGCAGTTTAGAGTCGAATTGGAATACTTGGCAGTTTTAGGGTCGAAATCAATAATTTCTAGCTCCATATATAAAATCTTCATATAATCGTAGTATATCATTAATTAGTATGATTATTAGATTTAGTTATAGACTTATACATTATATATTCCATGCTGATTATATAATGAGATAATTACAGGCAATTCAATAATAAAACCATTATGATCATTCGATGATATAGATCATGCAAACCTCATAAACAGTAGCTTTTTTATGGAAAAACCAGCAAAAAATAGAAAGAGAACAAAAACACGAAAGAAAAAAGAACAAGGTAAAAAGGTACAAATAAGGGTGTTTTGCAAGAAACAACATGTGCTTTATAGACGACTTCTAGTTCTTAAGGGAAACTTTCAATTTGAAACATAAAAAGTTTTCTACTCTCTACTTCCAATATACGCAAACGATTCTTAACTGCATATAATATACAAGGTAACACGAATTGAACATGGCCGTTCGCTACACCTTTTTGGTTGCCAAAAAATAGCCACCCATTTACTCTTTTCCTCTTGTGATTATAATCAGCCGCTTAATTACATATATTAGCCAACACAATCTCCATTTAACAATAATCATGTCTCTCGTGCAGACGTGCAGTCGTGTTGTCTAAATCATAATTTTGTCTAGTTTAGTGATGTAATGTAACAATGGACACGAACCCCTTTGCATGGTAACTTACTCGATAGAATAAATATACTCATAAAATGACTTATAAATCCAACGAATTTTCCAAATGGTTCAAAAAACCTTAATTATGTTTTGTTTGTTTAAAAAAACCCAACCAACTTACCATTTTAATTGTCTAATTATGATCAACCGACTAATGAAAGTCAACGAATGACTTGACTTATTACATCTACTTAAATATTAAAAAAATAACTTGTAAGACCAACGAAGTTTCAAAACCGTTCAAAAAGCCCTAATCATATTTTGTCTGTTTAGAAACACCCAACAAACTTACATTTTTGTTCAATTCTCATTAGAGATTTAGGTTAAATGACATGACATTATATTTAATGACATGGAATAAACATATTATAATATTTCCCTTTATATATTGATTTAGAGTTTGAAGGAGAGAAAAACGAACGGCGTCTAGGTTCGATTTATATTGTAATGACTACTTCTTCTTCCTCTCAGTCGTTGATGTCCAGTTCAAGATCTATAAAAAAGATATTTGATGATGCAAACCCTTGTGGATGTGGACGTCTTTTTCGGATTTAGATATATAGAATGGAGGATCATCCAGAGAAAATTTTAGGGCTTGTTCGAACAGACGGTAAGTGCAGTTGAAAGCTTTATTTGTTTGGTTACTTCAAAAACAAGAATTTATTAAGATGAATATGATAAAGCTTTCAGTTACACTTACTCATCTGTTTGAACAAGCTCTTGACTTTTTCTCTAGATGATCATCCATTCTAGATATCCAAATTTGAGAAGGATGTCTACATCCAAAAGGTTTTATCAAATATCTTTTTTGTAGATAATGAACATCAACGATTAAGAGGATGAAGAAAAAGAAGTAGTCATTACAAGAGATTGAACACAAACATCATTCGTTTATCTCTTCTTCAAGCCCTAAATCGATATATAAAATGACAAATTCTAATTTGTTTATTCCATATCATTAAATTTAATGTCATGTCATTTGTTAACTGATTGTATACCAAATAAATCTAGCTACCTCTAATTGAAACTGATTTTTTGAACAGACAAAACATAATTGAAGTTTTTTGAACGGTTTCAAAACTCTGATGATCTTCCAAGTCATTTCCGTGATATTTAATTTCACATCATAAGCAATGTCATTCTTTAACTTTCATTAGTCAGTTGACCCTAATGAAAATTGAACAAATAGTTCGATTTTTTAGAAAAAAAGTTAAGTTTTTTGAATTTTTTTTTTAAACAGAAAAAACATAATTGAGTTTTTTTAACGTTTTGGAAGTCATTTTCCCTAATATACTCCATCGGTAATTAGATAATATTATTACTTGGCACATATCATTTATTGATCGAGTCAAATATTTGGTCTCGTTGAGAAGTTAATTAGCATATAAAACAGAAATTTAATTGTAGATTATAAATGCGCTTGTGTGTATATATATGTTACTACATACAATACTTGTGTAACCAGGCAGCATACATGCCTATGAACAATTAATTCATGCAAGTATCATCGATCGAGCACTGAAGAACCTCTCAAACACATGATGAGTTACATACGATTAAGATTAATTAATAATGCATTTTGATGATTAGGCGTAATTGCAAAGCCCGTAAATGCAATAACCACCAGGCATACACTTGTTGCCACACGACCCACAATGCCGCTTGTCATAAGCCAAATTCACACACTCCCCTCCACAACAGGAGCTCGTAAACTTGCACTTGTTCTTGCATGCTCCACAGTTGTGCTTATCCTCGCTCAAATCCATACACTTGTTGCTGCAACAAGTCGAGTTTTTACCTTCTAAGATGTAACAAATCTCATCGTCTTTCTTGCAGTGGTCTGCAGCTCGAGGATTATCGATCTTCTCAGCTAGAAAACGACTTACCCTTTTCGGAAGTGGTTTCACATACGGTGTCTCTGTAGTCATCATTAATGTTTCTTCATTGTTATCACCTGTGAAGGTGATGGTGATGGCGGCGGCCATGGCTATGGCTATGATGAAGAATATTACCTTCATAATCTTCATTGTTGAATGTTGAAACGAAGATATACAAGGAAGAGAAAGATCGATCAGATTGGAGTACTGTTTGAATTGAAGGTGTTTTGTTGTTAAGAGATTGATCAGGGAGGTGAGGTGAGGTGGGTCGTTGTAAGGTTTTGGAGGTTATATAGGGTGGCCGGAAACGGTGGGGGTTGACCGGCGGGGATCCAGGAGAAGGGCATGTGGTGGAGTAACGATGTGACTTCAATTCTTTAGTACTATTTGGAAAGGTTCATTAATTATGCATGGAAACTGCAAATGGAAGTTAACTTTTGTTCGATGACGAACCTCTGTAACTGATTAGTTTAAGAATAAAATTAGTGTCTATAAACCCTATTTAAGGAAGCATGCATATAGAAGTTAATTAGTCCTTAAGAAACGATATTCTGTGAATTAACTACTTGACCAATTTAACGAACATCTACGTTAAGTACTTGAAGTCAGTAATTAAAACTTGAAGACACGCGCAGTCGCATGCAAAACTTGCGTTGCATTATATCATACTAATAATACGTTATTATAATAATGTGAAAAAGAAATTTATTCTTAATCAATTGATTTCGTAATTTAAATGTTAAGGTTTAAGAAACTATATTAATTAACAATAAATAAAATAAAATATGGTTACTAGTTAATGCTTGGTGCCATGAAATCAGAGAAAAGAAGATAATTAATGTAAGGAACCATTTGTTTTGTCCGTAAATAGCTAGAGTTAACTATTTTCTAATATACAATTATAGTATTTAATTTATTAATTTCTACAATCGTGTTTTTTCATTCTACAATATCATATAGCGAGGTAGCGGATGCAAATCGTGGTGCATGGAAAATTAATTTATATATAACTATGTATAAGATTCGTGTATTAAATGTAAAACGTAAATATTAAGTATTGTTTAAATAAAATTTTAAATAAATACAAACGGAATAATGAATAAATAAATAATTCATTCTATACTAAAAAAAACTATTGAAATGTTTTAAATAAGTGTTGAATATCAATGTGTAAAAATTACATATTTTTTAAAATCACTTTCGAAATAAATACAATGAAAACGTGAACATTACTAGAATATTTGGTTTTAGCTACAAAATATTTCCTATGAAAATGTTTTGTAGGAAATATTCGTTGAATTTCCTGCAAACTTACGACAAAAGTATAATTCAACAAAATTCCTACAAATTTCCTACGGAAGTAAATACCCTAAATATTTCGTCGGAAAAGCATTGGAAGTTTCCTACAAAATACCAACGAAATATTAATTAATATTTAAAATTATAATATGTTGGAATTTCGTAGGAATTGTAATAGCATGAATCTAGAAATTGTTTCCCAAGTCCCTTACCTTTTCAACCTTCATTGCCCTTAAAGTGAAAACCTTGAACCCTAAGCCACCTTTAGTGTATTGTGAACTTCCTTGAGAGTTTTTGGTGATTCTTTAGAGTTTTGAAGAAGAATGGAGCTTGGGAAGAAGCAAGGACATGAGAAGAGCTTGTAGATCCAGAAGTTTGGCATCATTTTTGATCCATTTAATTTATAAAGCTTGAACATTGACCATTGCATGCTTAGATCTAGTTTTAGGGTAGAAAATGTCATCTTTTGGTCCCAAAGTTTGGATTCTTGGAGTTGAGCAACGTCAGACCATATGAGCTGTCATTTTGAGCTCTTGGAGGTGTTTTGAGTCATAAAAATCAGACCTTGATGCTTAAGCCTCGACCATGCAAGTATTAGGAACCATCCAAGGGTGCTTATGGACTTGATTCTTGTTTTGAGCCTCATTATTTTTTGCAAAAGCATAAAGTTTGCAACTTTATGGATTAGGACGTTCCTAGGGGCCTAGATCTAAGTTTTGGATGTTAGGTCTTAGGGGATTAAGTCATAGAAGTAAGAATGGGGTGGCAGCCCAGTACACCATCTGTACTCAAGTGTACGCTGCCGTACTGGGTCAACGCCTCGACTCCTGGTCAACACCAGTGTACGTTGGGCGTACAAGCCAAGTACGCCGCGCATACGCTATCTATGGGCTTCGAAGATTTGGGTCGTTAGGTGTTGGGCTTTAGACTTGAGTAAGTTAGGCCTTGGGCCCACCTGGGTGTAGCAAGTCATTTTGGGCCTAAGGCCATGTTTGGGGTCCTTGGGCCATATTGGGACTTAGAGGCCCTATGGTAGGCTTGGATGCCTTTTTGGTTTTTTGTGGAATTGGGCCTTGGAGAGAAGGAGGCCCAATAAGGAAAAGGCGAAGGAGCCTTTTTGCCTTAAGTCAAGGACTAGGGTTTTGGACCTTCGGGTTAGATTGTGACCTAATTTCTAATTAGGGTTTTTTGCTTGTGCGATAGGGAGAGGAGTTCGCGAGTTATCCACTGAGTGCGATTTGATACCCACAGTCTGAGGTGAGTCTTCCTTAGCAGTAGCCGTGGGTTGAAGGAACCAAGGTCGGCCCACTAGTTTGTGTTATAACGTGATGATTGTCTTTGTGATAATTTTCATTTATGTATGTATATACTTGACGACTCTGTGATTACTGTTATGATATTATGTGGTAGTGGTATGGGTGAAATAGACCTGGTATCTGGTTGAAATAGACTGTAGGGGTAGGCCATCACCCATATATGTTTGGCAGTATCCGGTTGAGATAGATCGAAGAGGTAGGCCAGCACCCATATATGCTTGACAATATCCGGTTGAGATAAACCGAAGGGGTAGGCTAGCACCCAGTATACTTGGTAGTGTGTTTGTGTAACATCCCAAAAACACAGTCTGAAAATTTCGTTTAATTTAATGATAAAACCATAGTCAATAAACCTCATATAGAAATCATAAGTAATGTATCACAAAATATTATAACAAACTGTCAAATATATCAGAGTATAAACATCCCAGGCTGAACAAATGGTGTGTGGACTGCAATCTTCCCGAGCTCCTCTTTTGAAAACTGAGTACCTGAAACCAAAACTGAAACTGTAAGCACGAAGCTTAGTGAGCTCCCCCAAACTACCACATACCATACAATAACATATAAACACATATTGGGCCTTGCCCACTGCATCGGGCCGAAGCCCGGAAACTGCATCGGACCGAAGCCCGGAAACTGCATCGGACCGAAGTCCGGAATTGACTGGGACCTTTTCCCTTACATCGGATCGAAGTCCGAAACTAACTGCATTGGACCGAAGTCCAGAACTGACTGGGACCTTGTCCCCTGCATCGGACCGAAGTCCGGAACTAACTGCATCGGACCGAAGTCCGAAACTGACTGGGCATAGCATAGCATAGCAGAACACATATCAAATAGCATAACACACATGATCATAAACTCATATACTGCATACTACGTCAGGTCGTAGCCCATAACACTTAACACATAAATCCTGTCCGAGCCACGAAGGCATCAAACAAGCTAACAACTGCATCGGATCAAAGTCCAGAAACTAATGCTACTAAATGGGCCGAAATTGTGGCCTTAGACCCGTTCCTACTGGAAGGAAACTCACCTTACACTGCTGAAGTCCCGTAGATATAATCCCACACTGCTGAAGTCTCGCAGACTCCACCCCAACTGCTGGCTAACAGATTTCTGAACTATCAACACCAAATAACACCCAATTAATAATTGGGTTCTAACACATAACTATAAATACATGCTTTGGACAATTATTAGATTACCCCTAGCTTGGCTTACCTAAGCCCAAGGCCCAATCCATAGGCCCAAGGTCAACTAGGGATCAAAGCCCAACATATGGCCCAATTTTCCAAATTGGGCCCAAACCTCTACATGGACTTCCCTTAAGGCCCAATTGTCCAGTCCAGTCTAACCTGTATCATTCTAGGGCCTAATATCGTACAACCATCTAGGACCCATCTATGGCACAATTTTCCAAATTGGGCCCAATCCTTCATATGGGCCTTACCCTAAAACCCAACTAATTACTCTAGTCCAATTGATTATTCTTAGATGGCCCAACACAAGGCCCAAGAGAAATTAGGGTTTCTTATAAAATGACAATTTGGGTTAAGTGTTTCTCACTTAACCCATTAAGGGCTCATTCCACTAAGGACTTAATCTGTTAAGGACTTAATCCATTAAGTCCATTACTGCTTAGATTAATCCTACCAATGATTATTATTTAATATTTCACTTATTAAATAATTCTTGTGTGTGTCTTGATAATTTCTCAATTATTAGGATTTTCTCAGTTATTAGCCCATTAAGGACTTAATCCATTAAGTCATTTACTCCACTAGATAGGTTATATGGAATAGTTGGGATCAATACACAATCCAATCCAGATGGCCCAAAAGTGGGCCTAATAAGTCTAAGGCCCAATACTCATAATTAGGGTTTTCCACCCAAACATGGCCCAAAACCAAAACTCTAAGCCCATTAGGGTTTTCTATCGGGGCAACACCCACTACCACCTCAGGTAGTGGTGGTCGATGGCAGCTCATGGCGGCGGCCACCACCTTACGGTGGTGGCTTCTATTAATTTTATTATTATCCAAATTAATTACAAATAAAATGTTTGATCAAAACATAACCACACACACACTAACACACTAACTAACATGCACACAACACACGCTACCACAGAAAACACACCCATACATTAGTCTTGCACGGAACAGGAGCACTCCCTCTCTTGGTGGCGTTTGGTAGCAG
Organism: Lactuca saligna; assembly: GCF_052625555.1. Classification (NCBI taxonomy): domain Eukaryota; kingdom Viridiplantae; phylum Streptophyta; class Magnoliopsida; order Asterales; family Asteraceae; genus Lactuca; species Lactuca saligna. Next base: position 183,210,469 of record NC_136423.1, read on the forward strand.
CTCCCGGCGACAGCCACCATGGTTGGCTGCCATGATGGTCTTCTATAACGCCTGTGTTTCCGGGCTTGCCATTTTTAGCAATGTAATGGTCTAGGTTAATCTTTGTAACCCGTTTTGAAATAATAAGATTGTATTATTTGAGTATTATGTGTTTTGAGCTTAATTGCTTAATTATGTGGTTTGATTAATTAAGAATAAAAATAAGCGTCAAAATTTAAGTATAAAATAAACTTGATATCTTTAGATAATGTTGTAGTAGTTGAAACAAGGTTTCCGGAGATATAAAGGACGCCGAAATCCGAGTTATAACGAGGAAGTTATGACCTGTCGAAGTTTCGCGACAGAACCGGCAACGCTGATTAACGTAAAAAGTGAAATTTACGTTAGAGCGATATTTAGCCTTAGTGATCTAAACGATAATCGAAGATCTCGTTGTTAGTATCAAAGCGATAAAAAGTTAGGCGAGAACGGACGTCAAACGAAGAAGTTATGAATTTATAACGAAATTTTCTGTCCCGACCTATTAAAAATAAATAATAAAAATAAATTCAAAATTAGCTGACGGAGTCTAAAGGAAAGTTGTAGAGCGTAGTCTCACCTTTCCGTGGATATAAAGAACGTCGAAAACGGAGTTCGTATGAAGAAGATATGAATTTCCGAAGTTTGATAAATAATTTGTATTTATTTTTAAATCAAAAATCCGGCATTATCCGAAGGGGGAGTCACAGATCTGATCCGAGGTACGCGCCGTGTACTCGAGTACGCCCCGCGTACAGCCAAAGTGTCGACACTTCGGATGACGCATGTAGTGACGCATTTCGGAAGCAGTACGCACTGCGTACAGGCGTACGCCCCGCGTAATTCGGGCTTCCAGCCTCCTATAAATAGGATGCGAGGGGTCCGGGTTTAATTGCTAATTTCCTCTCGTTTTTGTGCCGAAGCTCTGCGTTTTTACCCCCGAAGCCATCCCGAAGCCCCGGTAATATTCCCGAGTCCCAAAGCGAGTCCCGAGATCCCGAAGATCCCGAGAAGTGCGGTTTCCGAGCCGAAGCTCTGCCCGCGAGAAGTTCGATTTTTGTGGAGATCTTCCAGATCTGCTGTGGATTACTACTTCTGCAAGTCGTAGTGCTGTCCGATCATCTTCTGATCAATTGAGTCTATACTACCTTTCATAAACGCAATAATAATACAAGTATGGTTTGAGTGTATTAAGTTTATCGTCGTTTATACGTACGAAGGCGTTGTTACTTTCTCCTAACGTATAACTATAAAGTATTTTATACGAGATACGTGTTATGTGTATATTTTGTTGTTATGTGTGTGAATGTATATTCACCTTCTTCTATCTTACAGATATGATTATTTCTATATGAAATAAGTGTTATGTGTGTGTGCCTCATCTGTTATATGGAAAATGTATTGATCAAGCATGCTATACAGGTTTTGAAAATATATATAAAAATGTATGTTTTTATCTACTAATATGTTGGGTAGAACATGGGTAGATAGTTGGTGTGTAATAAACAGATGAGAGGCCTCGTTGTTGTTTGATCCAGTCATGTAGCGGAATTTAGATGACGACCACAGACTTTTCTAGATAGTCCAGTGGAACGCTAGCAGGCTCATAACCTGTAGGTGTTAATGAACTTGGGTGTTAATTCGCTGTATTCCATCCCCCTCATGGTTGCCTTATTTGACTTCTATTGCTGAGGAAACCCCGCAGCATGTGTTGTCACCCCGATGAAAATATTCTTAGATTAGGTCCCTTATGTTAGTTGTTTTAGGGACGTAAAGTGAGAATAACGGGAATGGGTAACTGGGTTATTGTTGGTTGATATTAATTAATTTAATTATTTATTGTGGGTTGAAAACCCTATATGCTCACCAGGCTCCTAAGCCTGACCCACTCAGTTTTATTTGTATTACAGGAAGTGGCGCAAGGGCGTAAGATGGATGAACCATCAAGTTGTTTTGTTTGCAAGTCTGCATATGTTTATATTTGTTATATGACTTGTAATGTATTCGTGTATGCTTATTGGTCTGTATCGGAACATGGCACCCCGAGTTTTGAATATAATGAAAAATACATTTCTTTTATGAAATGCTTTGGTAAACATTTTTTTTATCATGTTTTGTTTTTGGGAACAAATTCCGCAACTCTTTCAAATCAAAAGGATTTACTCTGAATTTATTTTAAAAGCATAAATGAAAATCGGTCTTTTCTGGCCAAGATTTTGGGGATGTCACATCTTCAAGCATTTCCAACCACCCTTTCACCCACACACTCCCACGGTGATGACGGAAAACGCACAAACATCACATCCTTGGCTGAAAAATAGAAACACACGCATCACTGCCATCTTATGGCTGGAACACACACAAGACAACCACTCATATGGTGGTTTGCGGCGACCCGGAATGGGTATCATCGGAATGCGATAGCCATCGGGCGGAGATGGCAACGCACATGAGGAAAATGGCAGAAGAATGAGAGAGGGGAAAAAGGTTCACCATTACCGGAGAAGGCAGATGCGCAACGGCCCCGACGTTGCCCTTTACTCCCATATTCGCCGGCAACAAAGGTTGTGACGGCATCTCGATGGTGAGGCAGCAACCGGCGGTCGACGGAACTCTATCTGATCGGAACGTAAGAGGGGAAAACAGGATGATTGCGGCTGGAGGAGTGGAGAGATAATGTTGGCGGCCGCTTCCATCGTTTAGGGTTGAAGATGCAATGTGGGGGGAGGGATACGGGTATATATCCCGTGTCTCTTTCAAAATTATGTACAATATACACTTTTGGTCCCTCCTTCCCGTTTTCTTTTCAAGATTAGGCTACAGTTTACCTTTTTAAACCCTGACTTCTATAATTATGACTTTTAACTCCTCGAAACTAACGCCTCGCTCAAATATTATTCATTTAGGGCTTCTATTCATTTATTTATTTATTTTATAAACGGGGTGTTACAGTTTGTTTAGTATGTGGTATGTTGGGGGAACTCACTAAGCTTTGTGCTTGCAATTTTCAGTTTCTATTTCAGGTACTTCCAGTTCGAAGGGTAAGGGCCCGACCTGATCGCACCACATCACTCTATGTTTTTCCGCACTTAGTGATTTTGGGATTTGTACTTTGGTAATATGATACAGTGTGACTCTTTTGAATATTTTGGTTTCAATATTATATGAATTGGATGAATTTAAAAACAAAATTTTATATGTATTTTTGGGGATGTTACAGCTTTTGCTTTTGCTTTTGCATGGGTATTTAAAGCCATTTTTTCTAGTGAATTCTCTTCATTCTTCTCTTGGCCGAAACCTCATTCTCTCATTCTTCTTCTTGTCTTTTTGAAGACTGTTGCAAGATTAGAAGCCCTCTTGAGTTGTCTCCTTTAGTACTTATTTGAGTTAAGCACTTAAAGGCTTAAGACACTCAAGAATACAAGAAGAAACTAACATTCCAAGTGTCATACTCTTGATGGTGGACACACATAGAGAAATTCTACTCTTGAATTTTTGTTATCTTTATTAACATTTCAAAACCAAGTGGGTTCAAAGCATGGTTGTAGAACTCGCTATTCGGTACCTGTTCGGCCGACTACCAAGTACTCAGGAGTACCCGGGAGTACTCGGATTCGGTAATTCATATAGAACTATTTTTAGGGAAATTATATATGTCATAATCATAAGTTAACACCATAAGTTTATTGAAAAACATAACAAAATTAGATACATGTGAATACACAAAACCTAAAAAACACACAATTGTCCCCCTTCGTGGATAATTATTGAAAATTTAAAATATATATATATATATATATATATATATATATATATATATATATATATATATGTAGTAATAATCACATGTGTGTGCGTGTTAAATAATAAACTATTAAGTTTATTATACATATTAATCACAAAGTTGACCGATTTTTACAATAATGCTTGCTTCAACAAGGGGCCGATCAGGGAGTACTCGGATTCTGTGACTAGCCTCGGTAAGGGGCTGAGCAGCGAGTACTCGGACGAGTAATCGGCCAACTCGTCGAGTTTTACTACACTGGTTCAAAGGCTTTAAAGGTTGTGATTCTAAAACACTATTTGATTTTTTTAATATCATTCTAACCTCTTTAAATGGATCCTAGATGGTTTGATTTTGTTATACACTTAAAATAAACGTGTTATTTTTATAAGACTTCCGTTACGGTTTTTGTGAAAAAACAAACTTATATTTTATATCAAAACCCATCACCGCGTACGATCTTCGTTTCCAATGTTTCTTATATCCACGCGTAGGTATCGACGTGCACTAGCCGTTTTGGCTAATTTTAACTTTCATTTTTAGCATATATTTTTTTTACCCGCGATGATTTTGCAAATATCATAACTCTGTCATATGGGGTCCGTTTTTGATGTTCTTAGTGTCAAAATTCATATTTTGAGGAGTATTATATTTTTCCTTTTGATGACTTTTATCAGAAGTCAACTGTTCTCTTCATAAATTTTGACATTGTAACTTTTATGTGCTGTTGATTTTTATGTATTATAAAAATCGTATCTCCTCCATGCTATGTTGGACTGTTACAAAGTTTATATTTTTGGAATCACGTTGACGCGTACATTCCGAACGCGTTAACATGCTCATAAGATGACACGACTTTTTGCCTACTCTTTTCTGAGCCTATTTGTCAAAATAATTGTATTTGGTAATGATTTGGTAATGATGTAATCAAATATATTTATTAATATATTAAAGTATTACATTGTTGTCCTATTACACTTATTTAATCAAATATATTTATTAATATATTGAAGTATTACATTGTTGTCCTATTGCAGTGTATTTACTTACGTTGTTTTCTAAAAGTGGTCGGTGATGTTTTTTCTTTGGTTGTCACAATACCTTTATTATTTTTAAATAACTTTAAAACTATCTTTTAATGCATGTTTTATACTTCGCATTATACTTAAACTTTTAATATTTTTAATTATCTATTTTGAAGAAAAAAAATGATTATTATAAAAGTATTTTTTAATCAATTTATTTTGTTAATTTGACATTTTGATTAAGATCTTATATTTAAACATTTTAACTGTTTATAGAAAAATAGATTTTGAATATATTTTATTTAAGATCTTATATTTAAACCTTTTAACAGTGGTCGATTAGGTTTATGTTATTTCTCGGTTTGTTTATGTGTAAGGACTTTTGAGAATTTGGTCTCGTTATTAGGTTTGCCTTATTGAATTTAGGAATGTGGTTTTGGGCCTTATTAGGCCCAATGGGATTAAGTGTCGTGACATTTTGGGCTTTGTTCTTTGGGCCTTTTTGGGCCATCTAGATCAACTATTGGATTAGGGGAATTATTGGGTTTAGGTTATGGGCCATATAGGGAGTAGGCCCAATTTGGAAAATTGGGCCATTAATGGGCTCTTATGGATATGATAGTTTGTGCCTTTTGGTTTTGGTTCAAGTTGGACAGACGTAAAATGGTCATTTTACCCCAAGAATGGATTATAGATTCTAGTTTGGAACCTAATTGTTAATAGGGCGATATTGTAACATCCTAAAATTCAAGGCTGAGAATTTCATTTTTAAATAAGTTATTATAAAACCATAAGTAATAAAACATTCATAATAACATCTCATATCAAAACCAAGGTAAAAATAATCAAAACATGTTATCATAAAACAATATTAGAGTGTAATCCCCAAGATCTCATGTGCGGAAATATAGTATGATGCGCTGCGATCGAGCCGACTCTTTCCTTTGATAACGAAGTACCGGAAACCAAACTGAAAACCGTAAGCACAAAGCTTAGTGAGTTCCCCCATCATACCACTTAACATACAATAAATTACATAGCCAAGCATATATGGGTGTTGGCCTCCCCTTCGGTCTCTTTCAACCGGATAACTGCCTAGCATATCTGGGTGCTGGCCTCCCCTTCGGTCTCTTTCAACCGGATAACTGCCTAGCATATCTGGGTGCTCGCCTCCCTTTCGGTCTCTTTCAACCGGATAGCTGCCTAGCATATCTAGGTGCTGGCCTCCCATTCGGTCTGTTTCAACGGGATAACAGGGACTATTTCACCCCTACCACTACCAAATAATGCATAACATAAACATACTGCTAGGCATGCATGGGTTCTGACGACCCCTTCGATATCTTTCAACCGGTATTCGGGAACTATTTCACCCCTACTACTACTAACATGTATCACATAGCATCCTAACACACAAACATAACAGATAAGAGCATACCAGATAATTATCACAAAGACAATCATTTAAAAAACAAATCCTACTAGTGGGCTGACATTGTGGCCTTAGACCCACTTCTATTGGAAGATAACTCACCTCACACTGCTGAAGTCCGGCAAACCCAACCCCAGCTGCTGGATGACAGGTTCTCGAACTGTCAACATCAAAATAACACCCAATTAATAATTAGGTTCAAAAACATAACCATAAGTCCATGCTTGGGGGTAAAAGAATACTCTACCCCTAACTTGGCTTGATTCAAACCCAAAGGCCAAACCAAAGGCCCAAAAGTCCAACTATGGCTCAAGGCCCAACATATGGCCTAATTTTCCAAATTAGGACCAAACCTTCACATGGTCTCATTCTAAGGCCCAACCATTTATTCTAGTCCAACAATTGACATTCTAATAGCCCAATATCATATAATCATAAAGGCCCAAACTATGACCCATCTATAACTCCTCATATGTGCCTTACCTCAAAGCCCATTAATTGTTCTAGTCCATTTGCTTGATCTTGTATGGTCCCTTAATAACCCAATCATCAAAGCCCAATAGAAAGGCCCAACAATAGACCCAAGTGAAATTAGGGTTTCACATAAAATGACGATTAGGGTTAAGTGTTTCTTACTTAACCCATTAAGGACTTAATCCATTAAGTCTATCACTCTTCTAAATAAATCATATGGTGTGATTGGTCTTAATACACAATTCCATTTCAAATGGCCCAAATGTGGGTCTCGATAAGTCCAAGCCCATAAATCTAATAATAGGGTTTTCTAAACCCGAATTAGGGTTTCCAACCCCATCTTAGCCCAATAGGCCCAATAGCTAGGTCTTTTGAACAATTAGGGTTCATTAGGCCCATTAGGTTTTTAGTCCCTCTATCCAAACATCCAAACGAGTCACAAACCAAACAAGGCACACCGCCACCCAACACGGCGACCGGTGGTGGTTAGGGTTTCTTTTCATTATTCAAATTTCTAATTACATTTTACAATGCTAATCTCCAAAATAACTCACACAACTAAGCTAAACACATACACACACAACCACCTTGTGGTGGCCGACGGTGGCTAGCCAATGTCAAAAACGAAAAATGGCAGCAACCACCATGGTTGGCTGCCATGGTGGCTCTCATCAACCTCTGGCCAGCCGGAACACACACACAATCATTATTATGCTTGAACATGCACACACAAGGACAGGGGCTGAGATACAGACACACACCACGCCAGACTTCGGCTTATAGGAGGAGAATGGCGACAGACTGAGCTGAGGTACGCACAATGGCAACAACGACAACGACGGATGTCTCGGTGGTTTTATGGATCCAACCACGGTGGCATTGGCCTGAGACGCAACAAGCGAAATACGAAGGAAGGAGGCGGCGACACGAGTTGTGGCGGCTGCAGTGGACAGAAGCGGTGGAGACGGTAGTTGTCGGGCTCAACGATGGAAACGACGAAAAGGTTGTAGCGGTGCTCATGACTTCATTGGTGGTTCTTGTTGTCGCCGGCAGCAAAGCACAACAGTGGCGGTTTAAAGACTGGTGGTGCCGAAGGTGGTTGAGGTGAGGATGGCGGCTGGTGGGAGACATTAAAAAAGGGGGGGGGGGGTAGACGGCTGATTGATTCCATTAGGGTTAGGGTGAGGAAAAGAAACCGTTATATACCCGTGCTCTCAAATCTTATTACCATAATAGCATAAACAGTCCCTCTCCTAAAATTATTTTCAACCATGGTCCAAAATTTACCATTTGAACCCTAGCATTAAAAATCCATTACAATCTAATATTTACCAGTTAAACCCCTGCTTCCTTAATTCCTTTCAAATTCGATCATTAAGTTACCAAACTGCCCTTAACCCCAAAATCACTTCAATGAAGTCCCAAAAGTTACCATTTAGTCCCTACCTTCAGAAATACTTACAAAATCAACCTGAAACTTACACTTTTAACCCCCAACTTCTAAAATCGCTGCAATTAACTCCTCGAGACCAACACCTTGCTATATAATTATTTATTTTAGGGCTACTATTCCTTCAGAATTAATTTATTTATTTATTAAATAGACAGGGTGTTACAGATATTTTGGTATTGTTAGCTCGGGAAGTTGTGATGGCAGCAGCTAAGGATTTTTTGGAGTGAGCTTCAGCATTTAAGGCGAGTCTCATCACTGTTCTATGAGTCGAAGGCACCAATACCGCCCCATTTGGTTTATGTATTCTAGGAAGACCCTGGGGTAACCATTGGCATTTTGGATGAAAGACCAGGAGGCAGCTCCTAACAATTTGTATGCAAGACCAGAGTCTAAACTCTGGTAATTGTTAGTTAAATAGTTGTAGATTGTATGCTAGTTGTCATTATGATACTTGCATGGAAGACCAGGAGGTGGCTCCTGATACTTGTTTGTGAGACCCAGGGTTATAGCCCCGACTTGGCAAGGAAGATTACGATGCGGCTCGTGGCATAATGACAAGACGATAGATAACACATAACACTTTTATTGATTGTGATATATGAATGATATGTATGGCTCGATGATATGAATGTTAATTATGGCTCAGTTGTTATGCATGGTGTGTGGTATTTGAGGAACTCAATAATCTTCGTGCTTACAGTTTGTGGTTTTGGTTTCAGGTATTTCAAGTTCGGAAGCAAAGGGTCCGACTTGATTGCAGCGCATACACCCATATTTTTCGCAATATGTGATTTTGGGATTTAACTTTGATAACTATGTTACTTAGAAATGATTTTAAATGTTTGGGTCAAGTTATGTTTTGATTATAATAAAAATGAAAATTTTATCCTTGATTTTTGGGATGCTACATTCAGACTAATGGGTGTAGTGTCATATTTGCCATAGTCTACGTTGACGTCACATCATTTTTGTCAAAACTTGTCATTTGCATGGCGTGGGTTGCCACACTTGTCATGTTAAATATATATATATTTTAATAAATTTAGAAAATAAATATTGCAAACATATTTTTTTAAGAAACATAAATTCCATTGAAAAAACATAGAAATTAAAAAAAAAATCCATAGAAATTCAAAAGAAAACATAGATATTAAAAATATCACAAGACCACTAGAAATTCAGAAAAATCACACTAGAAATTCAAACACACAACCCAATAAAATTAGAAGACAAAGACTTCAAATTTGACACCGTTTGGGGCTCTGCCTCACGTTTTGTCAAAACTCAACAAGCTTGAAATCTTTGTCAATGTCAACACAGTAAGCCTCAAAAGCATTCTCTAGCAAAGTATTTTCGTTTTCACCATTTCCGGCATCATGCATCACCTTATGAAACCTAAAGGTAAACCGAGTTGCGAGTGCGTTTGCGTTTCGCCATTTGACGTAGAGTGGATTTTTTCTTCGAGGTTGAAGGCTTAACGGTTGTATATGTCGGCGACTCTACTCCAAAAAGTAGTTGAAGGGTTGTCATTGTGGTGTGAATCTTCTGCTACATCAATCCATGAACGAGCGAGTAAAATATTTTCTTCAGTCGACCAAACAATAGTCATTTTTAGTGATGAAGTGTAGAAAATGATGAAAAAAAATAAGAAAGTTAAGAGAATAGAATTAAAAAGATTTGAATGGAGTGAAGAGTAAAGAGCTTCATAGCCCCCATTGTTAGCGGTTTGTAAAACCTTGACTTTGTCAGGGTATTTCTTTCTATTTGGACATTCATTGGCGTAGTGTCCTTCTTCATTGCAGATCCAACACCTACATTTTTTCTTTCCTTGCGGACAGGAAGTAGTCTTCTTAGGTGTTTCTTTTGAAGGTTTTTTGAAGTATTTTCCTGGAGAAAATTTTCTTCTTTTCTTTTTCCAAAAAGATTTGAATTTCTTTTTGTTTTTATACTTTTTCTTATTATAATTTTTCTTTCCAATATCAAAGTTTTTGAAATCAGAGAGAATGCTACAACAATCTTTGCTTATTGTTTTAAGTTTTTGTTGTTTATATCTGTCTTGACAGATTCTATCAATTTCTTCTTTTGCAATTTTTGTTGCATAAGAAAGACTGGTTTGCTGGATTTCTCCAGTAACTTCTTTTTTCCATCTGTCTGTACAGGTTTCTCCAATAATTGGAATCTTCATGAGGTAAGCAGATATCCATTGTGCATATTCACTTCTTTGTGGAATATCATATAGATATGATTCATACATACAAGTGTATTTGTCGAGAAGACTAATATCATGTAATTGGAGTTTTGTCATTGAAACTCTTGCTATGTCAACTTTCTTATTAATGGTGTAGTCTTTATTAGAAATATAATCAAGACCTAAGAAAGTAGTGTATATGACATTTATGATATTATCAAAAAGATCTGAACCATGCATTTCTTCATTCCAATTATTATTTCTTAGGAATTTTTGTACAATTCCATCAGTTTTGTGTTCTAAAAGTAGTAGAACATTTTTTGCTTTTTCAAATTCATCTGGGTTTGTCTGTAAGATTAGTGAAATCTCAGTAACCCATTTTTCTACAACTCTTTCTCTGAGTTTTAGATCTTGGATACAATCAATATTGAGTACATTGATCGTATTGGATCCTTGACCACTATTTGGAATACCATTGCGGACAGGCATTTTGAACTCATATTTCTTTTTATTGCCTCTTCTTGTAGCTGTATAAGAAGATTCTGCTTCATCATCTTCCATATCCGAATATTCGAACTTAACAATCTTTGTATTTGTTTTAAAGTTATCTTCTTCTTCTGATTCAGTGTCAGGTTCATTTATTTTAGTCATTCTAAAATATTGATCAAAAAGTTTGGGTTCTTTTTGATATAATTTTTCACATTCTTCAGTTTCTAATGATAAAAGTTGAATAAGTTTTTGGTCAGCTTTATCATAATCTTCAAATTGAAGGTTAAAGAAATATTTCTCGAGTTTCTCAGAGATTGTTTCTTTCATTTTTACTCTTTCCTGAAAATGTCAATTTTCTGGGAATTTTTTGAGCTTCCTAAGTCAGGGTTTCCAACACTAGGATTGGGAGGTGAGTATTTCTTAAGACCTGAATATTTTCCTGGCTTGGATTTTTGTTCTATGATGGAGATATTTTTGATGTGCTCAAGAATGTCTTTATTACAAGGGCAAGAGTCAATCTTTTCAGATAACTCCTTAATAATGTCTGCAATAATTTTTGCAGATGCTACTTCCAACTGGACAATGGTTACGTATTTATTGACTATTAAGTCCAAGTTTATAATCAGACCATCTATTTTTTCATTAAGGAGGTTGATTGATCTATTGAGCTCGGGTATCGAGGTGGTTGATCTATTCAGCTCGGGTATCGAGGTCATCCTATTAGTTGTTTTAACTGATCATGTATATTAGTGATCTTAAGGTTGATTTCCTTAAGAGTTCCCTCAATATTTGCCTTTTTGGCGACTTCTTCAACAAATTGGTTGTTTTTTAAAGAGTTTTCTAAAAGAATAGAATGTTTGTCAATAGACTGGGTTAACTTGATAGTTAATTTATTTTGTCTTTCAATAACTTCCAAGAATTTTTCTAAATCTTTTTTATCAAGATTGTTTTTAACCATAAAGGCTAAATCGTTTTTAAATTGGTTAAAAGGTATTTTATTTTTTGAAATATCTTCAGAAATATCTTTTGAAATACCAAGATAATGGCTTATTTTTGAAGTTTTTAAGAGGCATCTTGCAATGATCTGGTTGAGATTATTGCAATGATTTACAATTGTTTGAATACCGGCTTTTCCTGAAGTAGAGAAAACGTATTCTTTCTTTTCAGTATTATCGTCAAGAGTTTTAATTTTGACTGTTTTACCTTTTTTATAGAAATGAGGAAAATCAATTTTATTATTCATTTATAATGTCAGTGATTTGTTTGATATTCTGGCGTAGACTATCAATTTTTAAAGACATGTTTCTTATTAAATTATTATCTTTTCTTTCCGAGCTTTCTCCTATGTGGAGTGAATCCATAGAAATTCTTGGTCTAAGAGTTTCTCCTAGAGCTTTTTTATTTCTAGCTATATTTAAAACCCAAGAGTTTTCTTGAGGATTTATGTCGCAGAATTGTTTATCTTTGACATGGCCTATTTCTGAAAAGACATCATCAAGTTCGATGTACTCGTCTTTCTTATAGTCTATGCTATGGTGACTGTTGGTCAGGGCATATCCTATAAGATATGTTATGGTGAATGGTTTATCACCTGGACTCATAAGGTCACTTCTTTCAAAGTGATGTATAAAAGATAAGGTTTTATCTATATTTGCAGATTTTAAATCCAGAGCAAACTTTGGATAGACTGAAAACATAAACTTTTGGTAAGCAAGGTTTCCCTTTGCAGCACCTAAGATGCAGTCCTGTCTGTCAGTAATTCTGTTATCAATTAAGGCCATTTTTATGGGAGAATTTATTCCTGCTTGGAATTGGGATTTTAGCAAAATTTTTACAGCTCCGATATGGACCATTCTAATTTTTGATCTAATCTCAACTGGAATACTTTTTAAGTTATTGTTTATTTGTTCCTTAGTTAAAAGGGGTAGAAAGACAGCTCCTATTGTATCTTTTATGTCTACTGACATTTCTTTAGTACTAACAAAGTAGAAGATTTCATTTTTCCTTTTAAGAGGATTTAAAATACTAAGTTTAGAAGGAACATTTTTGAAAATGTTTTCTTTCTTTATTTTTAAATCTATTTTCTTAACTCGAGAGAGAAGGTCTTGTTTTATTAAAAGATTTGCATGAAAGCCATCTTCATCTTCAACATAAGTTAAGATTTGTTTTTCTTCTGAATTATTTTCTTCAGTGTTGTTGAAAATTTCTTTATTCATTTTAAGAAAATTTTAATAAGTTAAAATAAATTTTCTGAGTTCTGAAACTAATTTTTTATTTCTATCAAGATGTTCTTGATGAACTTTTTGCTTATGTAGGAGATACTTACGTATACTAACCAAGTTTGGTATATATTCGTGAGTATGTTTATTTTGTGTTTGTAGAATTCTGAAATTTATATGCACTAAATCTTTTTTATTATTGAAAAGTATTTCTTTATGTTGAGAAATTTCAATTTCTTTATTATGAATATCTTCAAAAATTACACTGTAAAGTGTTTTATTATAATGTAATGCCATTTTTATCAAGGCTCTGATACCGTACACATCACACACCCAAACTGGTATCAGAGCCTTGATAAAAATGGCATTACATTATAATAAAACACTTTACAGTGTAATTTTTGAAGATATTCATAATAAAGAAATTGAAATTTCTCAACATAAAGAAATACTTTTCAATAATAAAAAAGATTTAGTGCATATAAATTTCAGAATTCTACAAGCACAAAATAAACATACTCACGAATATATACCAAACTTGGTTAGTATACGTAAGTATCTCCTACATAAGCAAAAAGTTCATCAAGAACATCTTGATAGAAATAAAAAATTAGTTTCAGAACTCAGAAAATTTATTTTAACTTATTAAAATTTTCTTAAAATGAATAAAGAAATTTTCAACAACACTGAAGAAAATAATTCAGAAGAAAAACAAATCTTAACTTATGTTGAAGATGAAGATGGCTTTCATGCAAATCTTTTAATAAAACAAGACCTTCTCTCTCGAGTTAAGAAAATAGATTTAAAAATAAAGAAAGAAAACATTTTCAAAAATGTTCCTTCTAAACTTAGTATTTTAAATCCTCTTAAAAGGAAAAATGAAATCTTCTACTTTGTTAGTACTAAAGAAATGTCAGTAGACATAAAAGATACAATAGGAGCTGTCTTTCTACCCCTTTTAACTAAGGAACAAATAAACAATAACTTAAAAAGTATTCCAGTTGAGATTAGATCAAAAATTAGAATGGTCCATATCGGAGCTGTAAAAATTTTGCTAAAATCCCAATTCCAAGCAGGAATAAATTCTCCCATAAAAATGGCCTTAATTGATAACAGAATTACTGACAGACAGGACTGCATCTTAGGTGCTGCAAAGGGAAACCTTGCTTACCAAAAGTTTATGTTTTCAGTCTATCCAAAGTTTGCTCTGGATTTAAAATCTGCAAATATAGATAAAACCTTATCTTTTATACATCACTTTGAAAGAAGTGACCTTATGAGTCCAGGTGATAAACCATTCACCATAACATATCTTATAGGATATGCCCTGACCAACAGTCACCATAGCATAGACTATAAGAAAGACGAGTACATCGAACTTGATGATGTCTTTTCAGAAATAGGCCATGTCAAAGATAAACAATTCTGCGACATAAATCCTCAAGAAAACTCTTGGGTTTTAAATATAGCTAGAAATAAAAAAGCTCTAGGAGAAACTCTTAGACCAAGAATTTCTATGGATTCACTCCACATAGGAGAAAGCTCGGAAAGAAAAGATAATAATTTAATAAGAAACATGTCTTTAAAAATTGATAGTCTACGCCAGAATATCAAACAAATCACTGACATTATAAATGAATAATAAAATTGATTTTCCTCATTTCTATAAAAAAGGTAAAACAGTCAAAATTAAAACTCTTGACGATAATACTGAAAAGAAAGAATACGTTTTCTCTACTTCAGGAAAATCCGGTATTCAAACAATTGTAAATCATTGCAATAATCTCAACCAGATCATTGCAAGATGCCTCTTAAAAACTTCAAAAATAAGCCATTATCTTGGTATTTCAAAAGATATTTCTGAAGATATTTCAAAAAATAAAATACCTTTTAACCAATTTAAAAACGATTTAGCCTTTATGGTTAAAAACAATCTTGATAAAAAAGATTTAGAAAAATTCTTGGAAGTTATTGAAAGACAAAATAAATTAACTATCAAGTTAACCCAGTCTATTGACAAACATTCTATTCTTTTAGAAAACTCTTTAAAAAACAACCAATTTGTTGAAAAAGTCGCCAAAAAGGCAAATATTGAGGGCACTCTTAAGGAAATCAACCTTAAGATCACTAATATACATGATCAGTTAAAACAACTAATAGGATGACCTCGATACCCGAGCTGAATAGATCAACCACCTCGATACCCGAGCTCAATAGATCAATCAACCTCCTTAATGAAAAAATAGATGGTCTGATTATAAACTTGGACTTAATAGTCAATAAATACGTAACCATTGCCCAGTTGGAAGTAGCATCTGCAAAAATTATTGCAGACATTATTAAGGAGTTATCTGAAAAGATTGACTCTTGCCCTTGTAATAAAGACATTCTTGAGCACATCAAAAATATCTCCATCATAGAACAAAAATCCAAGCCAGGAAAATATTCAGGTCTTAAGAAATACTCACCTCCCAATCCTAGTGTTGGAAACCCTGACTTAGGAAGCTCAAAAAATTCCCAGAAAATTGACATTTTCAGGAAAGAGTAAAAATGAAAGAAACAATCTCTGAGAAACTCGAGAAATATTTCTTTAACCTTCAATTTGAAGATTATGATAAAGCTGACCAAAAACTTATTCAACTTTTATCATTAGAAACTGAAGAATGTGAAAAATTATATCAAAAAGAACCCAAACTTTTTGATCAATATTTTAGAATGACTAAAATAAATGAACCTGACACTGAATCAGAAGAAGAAGATAACTTTAAAACAAATACAAAGACTGTTAAGTTCGAATATTCGGATATGGAAGATGATGAAGCAGAATCTTCTTATACAGCTACAAGAAGAGGCAATAAAAAGAAATATGAGTTCAAAATGCCTGTCCACAATGGTATTCCAAATAGTGGTCAAGGATCCAATACGATCAATGTACTCAATATTGATTGTATCCAAGATCTAAAACTCAGAGAAAGAGTTGTAGAAAAATAGGTTACTGAGATTTCACTAATCTTACAGACAAACCCAGATGAATTTGAAAAAGCAAAAAATGTTCTACTACTTTTAGAACACAAAACTGATGGAATTGTACAAAAATTCCTAAGAAATAATAATTGGAATGAAGAAATGCATGGTTCAGATCTTTTTGATAATATCATAAATGTCATATACACTACTTTCTTAGGTCTTGATTATATTTCTAATAAAGACTACACCATTAATAAGAAAGTTGACATAGCAAGAGTTTCAATGACAAAACTCCAATTACATGATATTAGTCTTCTCGACAAATACACTTGTATGTATGAATCATATCTATATGATATTCCACAAAGAAGTGAATATGCACAATGGATATCTGCTTACCTCATGAAGATTCCAATTATTGGAGAAACCTGTACAGACAGATGGAAAAAAGAAGTTACTGGAGAAATCCAGCAAACCAGTCTTTCTTATGCAACAAAAATTGCAAAAGAAGAAATTGATAGAATCTGTCAAGACAGATATAAACAACAAAAACTTAAAACAATAAGCAAAGATTGTTGTAGCATTCTCTCTGATTTCAAAAACTTTGATATTGGAAAGAAAAATTATAATAAGAAAAAGTATAAAAAAAACAAAAAGAAATTCAAATCTTTTTGGAAAAAGAAAAGAAGAAAATTTTCTCCAGGAAAATACTTCAAAAAACCTTCAAAAGAAACACCTAAGAAGACTACTTCCTGTCCGCAAGGAAAGAAAAAATGTAGGTGTTGGATCTGCAATGAAGAAGGACACTACGCCAATGAATGTCCAAATAGAAAGAAATACCCTGACAAAGTCAAGGTTTTACAAACCGCTAACAATGGGGGCTATGAAGCTCTTGAAGAAGAGTATGATGGTACACAACATGTTTTTATATATCATGTTGAGACAGAATCTTCATCAGACACTGATGAATACGAATCAACAACGGATGACTCAGACTAGTCCCATACAGACCCCACTTTTCAGGGAGGAGGAGATTAACCATTTTTGCGCAAACCTCCAGAAGATTGATGATTCCATTATCATGAATCTTACTAATCCAAACTCTATCTATGTTTCTGCCTTCCTTAACTTTAAAGGATATAAAAAATTTAGAGTACATTGTTTTGTAGACACAGGTGCATCTTTATGTCTTGCAAGCAAATTCATCATTCCGGATGAACTCTGGGAAAACGCTCCCAAAGAAATTAGTGCCACTATTGCAAATGGTGAAACCATAAAAATTAATAAAGTTTGTAGAAACATTAATCTCGAACTTTCAGGAGAACATTTCAACGTTCCCACTATTTACCAACAAAATTCAGGAATTGATATCATAATTGGGAACAACTTCTGTCAAGTTTATGGACCATTCATACAATGGATAGATAGAATCGCCTTTCATCTTAATAATGATATGGTAATTATAAAAAAGGTTACAGAGGCCTATAGCAAAGGAAAACCAGGTTTTCTTGAAACTCAAGAAAAAGGTTCTAAAGAAAAACAAATTCCAGGTACTAATATAACCCATGAAGGGATTAATAAAGAAAAGATTATTTCTATTCAAACTACCAGGTTCAAACAGATTGAGGATCTTCTTGAAAAAGTTTGTTCTGAAAATCCTATTGATCCAAATAAAACCAAAGGATGGATGAAAGCTTCAATTAAGCTTATTAATCCCAAGACAGTTATTAGAGAAAAACCTATGGTTTACTCTTTACAAGATAGAGAAGAATTTTCCAAACAAATTAAGGAATTACTTGATATGAGACTAATTATAGAATCAAAATCCCCTCATATGTCTCCTGCCTTTCTTGTCAATAAAGAAGCAGAGAAAAGAAGAGGAAAGAAGCGCATGGTTGTCAACTACAAAGCAATCAATGATGCAACTATTGGAGACTCGCATAATCTTCCCAATATGCACGAACTCTTGACTCTTCTAAGAGGAAAAAATATTTATTCAAGTTTTGACTGCAAGTCAGGTTTCTGGCAAGTTCTACTTGATGAAGAATCGCAGCTTCTCACTGCCTTCACATGTCCTGATGGACTCTTTCAATGGAAAGTACTACCCTTTGGGCTTAAACAAGCTCCTAGTATTTTTCAAAGACACATGCAGAACGCTCTTCGAGGCCTTGAAGGTTTCTGCACTGTATACGTTGATGACATCATGATCTTCAGCAAAAATGAACAAGAACACTATGTTCATGTCACACAGGTTCTCAGAACTATTTTAAAATATGGAATAATACTTTCAAAAAAGAAAGCTCATCTTTTCAAAACAAAAATCAATTTTTTGGGTTTAGAAATAAATGAGGGTACTCATTGTCCTCAAAAGCATATTCTTGAACATTTACATGACTTTCCAAATGTTTTAGAAGACAAAAAGCAACTACAAAGATTTCTTGGTGTTTTGACTTATGCTGAAACATATATTGAAAAACTTGCAGCCATGAGAAAACCTTTACAGGCAAAATTAAAAAAAGATGTCATTTGGAATTGGTCAAGTGCTGATACAGACTACATAAAAAAGATAAAGAAAGTTTTAATCAATTTTCCAAAACTTTATCTTCCAAACATTGAAGACAGTTTAATTATTGAAACTGATGCTTCTGATGAATTTTGGGGAGGTGTTTTAAAAGCTAAAAACCCCAAAAACGAAGAACAAATTTGCAGGTACACCTCTGGCAGTTTCAAAGCAGCTGAGAAAAACTACCATAGCAATGAAAAAGAATTACTCGCTGTAAAAAGAGTTATTACAAAATTCTCTGTATATTTAACACCAGTAAATTTCCTGGTTCGTACAGATAATAAAAATTTTACTTATTTCCTCCGAATGAAGATTGCAGGAGATAACAAATTAGGCCGGCTAATACGATGGCAAGAGTGGTTCTCACGATATACATTCACTGTTGAACATCTCGCAGGAAACAAAAACGTACTGGCAGACTGCCTCACTCGTGACTTCAGGTATGTCTTACATCATCCATGATCTCACTCGCTCCTCTCGATCCCTATAAAAGGATATGATCCTCATGACATATTTCCTCACAAAAACTTCACCTACAAAAAAGAGAGGGGGAGATTAGAGAGAAAAGTAAACAAAAATTGAGTTTACAAAAATGGAAGACCTCAACATTTTGAGGATGAAGAAACAAATGCTCCTCATAGAGCTATCTGCAATTGAGCAGAAAATCAACTTGTATGAACAAGTAACAACGGTCACCAATGTACCGGAAAGCGAAAGCTCAAAAACAAAGGCTATTCCAGTGCAAACGGCACATGGTAAAGAATCAACAAATCCGTTGAAAGCTGATGCTTTGCTAAAAAGCATAATAAAGGAGACAACTACTCCTCTTCCTAATGGAAAAACTAGCTTATTGGTTGATCCCAATCCTTGTACTGAAGGAATCAGTAAAATGACAACTTTGTCACCCACTAACAAATCTGTGCAGGAGTTTACACCAGATTACAAAAAAGCTCTGAACAAAGAAGCTGAAAGATTTTATGTAATCTATAAAGGACCCCATGCCGGTGTTCATACTGACTGGGGAATTACAGAAACCTTCTGTAAAGTTGATAAAGTTACTTGCAAAAAATTCAGAAATGAAACATCTGCAAGATTAAGCCTTGCCACTTATCAAGACGATACAAGCAAGACTAACCAACCACTTCTTCGACCAAAAATTCAAAAAGTCAAAGAAGCCCACAGAGACCAAAGGTTTGACGTTCCAATTGACGTTCAACAAATGGTTAACTATCCTGAAATCTCTTTTGAAGATTTCAGAACAATCTGGAAGAAAGCAAGAGCTGCATGCCCAGAAGACCTTGTTCATGAAAAGTTTTTCACTACGGACAAGAAAACAAAAAGTCTGTTCAACTTTCTCGAAGGAGCAGATGCAAAATTAGTCTACCAAGCCTTTCAAGCTGGACTAATCGACAATATCTACCCAAGTTGCAACCTTCAAGAACTCAAATTCTTCCCAAGCAGCATGGTAGAATCCATTAAGAACTTTCGAAAGAAAGTACTTAAAGCAAAAGATAATCCGATCTACATCAGATGCATCTCTTCACTCCCAGAATGGATTCAAGAATCAACTCTTTCTCCATACCACTTTCTGGAAATTGGTCTTTCTAAAGCCAACAGAGAGATTGAACAATCTCAACCAATGGAAGATAAAGATTTACCTTTCACAGAAATTCTTCATCCCAATCGCATCAATGGTTTAAGAAGAATATCAGAAAAAATCATTGAAATTATCTCTGGTTCAAAAAAGAAGATTAATTATACCGATTCACATTGTATAATTACAAGCTGGAGTTACAACAACACCAGCCAAGAAGATCTTCGTCAAGCCTCCAAGTTTGGAGAAAAATTCATGAAAAATAACATGGAAGTATCCAATGCTACACGCCAACACTTCTGCCGACATGCAGAACAACTTTTCGAAGAACATCTTTGTCACTTTTGCGAAAGCAAAGATTCGGAGACAAAGGAGGGACCCCCCTCTGAAGATGACAAATCCTCATCATCTTAAAGAAAGATGCTTCACGTGTCAAATGGCCCCGCCACTCAAAATAATAATGCCTTTTCTCCATTATTAAGAGCTTTCCAGTTGTCCACAATAATGTAATATTTAGTGGATAAAAACGTCATGCCTGACATAATAGGCAAAGATCAGACCCTCTCAATGTATCTATAAATTGAGAGTTATGTTTTGTTTTAGGGACATCGCAATAACGAGTGCAACAAAAAACACTCTCTATCTATTAAATTTTCAGTTCAATGTCTAGTGAGTAATTCCTCCCTTAGAAGGGATAAAATGTAAAATATTGTAAGAGTTTTCCCTTTTTGGGAACTCTTTTATCAATAAATCTTTGTTTTGTTATTTTTGAGTGTTCATACAAATTAGAGTCATGAAACTTGTAAGTGACAGAGTGTCAGGTCGATGATGATTAAAAGTACCACAGGCACGATGCCAAAAGGGAAAGCAACCACACAGACCAAAGAACGACACAGGCTGGCTTGAATAGTTTCTATCTATGTAAGTTTATCACTCACTATATTACAATCACACATTTATTGATATAAGAGTCTTCTTTCACAAATTTTATATTTATTCCCTTCTTTGTTAAACAACAAATTCCTTACACATCACACACCCAAACTGGTATCAGAGCCTTGATAAAAATGGCATTACATTATAATAAAACACTTTACAGTGTAATTTTTGAAGATATTCATAATAAAGAAATTGAAATTTCTCAACATAAAGAAATACTTTTCAATAATAAAAAAGATTTAGTGCATATAAATTTCAGAATTCTACAAGCACAAAATAAACATACTCACGAATATATACCAAACTTGGTTAGTATACGTAAGTATCTCCTACATAAGCAAAAAGTTCATCAAGAACATCTTGATAGAAATAAAAAATTAGTTTCAGAACTCAGAAAATTTATTTTAACTTATTAAAATTTTCTTAAAATGAATAAAGAAATTTTCAACAACACTGAAGAAAATAATTCAGAAGAAAAACAAATCTTAACTTATGTTGAAGATGAAGATGGCTTTCATGCAAATCTTTTAATAAAACAAGACCTTCTCTCTCGAGTTAAGAAAATAGATTTAAAAATAAAGAAAGAAAACATTTTCAAAAATGTTCCTTCTAAACTTAGTATTTTAAATCCTCTTAAAAGGAAAAATGAAATCTTCTACTTTGTTAGTACTAAAGAAATGTCAGTAGACATAAAAGATACAATAGGAGCTGTCTTTCTACCCCTTTTAACTAAGGAACAAATAAACAATAACTTAAAAAGTATTCCAGTTGAGATTAGATCAAAAATTAGAATGGTCCATATCGGAGCTGTAAAAATTTTGCTAAAATCCCAATTCCAAGCAGGAATAAATTCTCCCATAAAAATGGCCTTAATTGATAACAGAATTACTGACAGACAGGACTGCATCTTAGGTGCTGCAAAGGGAAACCTTGCTTACCAAAAGTTTATGTTTTCAGTCTATCCAAAGTTTGCTCTGGATTTAAAATCTGCAAATATAGATAAAACCTTATCTTTTATACATCACTTTGAAAGAAGTGACCTTATGAGTCCAGGTGATAAACCATTCACCATAACATATCTTATAGGATATGCCCTGACCAACAGTCACCATAGCATAGACTATAAGAAAGACGAGTACATCGAACTTGATGATGTCTTTTCAGAAATAGGCCATGTCAAAGATAAACAATTCTGCGACATAAATCCTCAAGAAAACTCTTGGGTTTTAAATATAGCTAGAAATAAAAAAGCTCTAGGAGAAACTCTTAGACCAAGAATTTCTATGGATTCACTCCACATAGGAGAAAGCTCGGAAAGAAAAGATAATAATTTAATAAGAAACATGTCTTTAAAAATTGATAGTCTACGCCAGAATATCAAACAAATCACTGACATTATAAATGAATAATAAAATTGATTTTCCTCATTTCTATAAAAAAGGTAAAACAGTCAAAATTAAAACTCTTGACGATAATACTGAAAAGAAAGAATACGTTTTCTCTACTTCAGGAAAAGCCGGTATTCAAACAATTGTAAATCATTGCAATAATCTCAACCAGATCATTGCAAGATGCCTCTTAAAAACTTCAAAAATAAGCCATTATCTTGGTATTTCAAAAGATATTTCTGAAGATATTTCAAAAAATAAAATACCTTTTAACCAATTTAAAAACGATTTAGCCTTTATGGTTAAAAACAATCTTGATAAAAAAGATTTAGAAAAATTCTTGGAAGTTATTGAAAGACAAAATAAATTAACTATCAAGTTAACCCAGTCTATTGACAAACATTCTATTCTTTTAGAAAACTCTTTAAAAAACAACCAATTTGTTGAAGAAGTCGCCAAAAAGGCAAATATTGAGGGCACTCTTAAGGAAATCAACTTTAAGATCACTAATATACATGATCAGTTAAAACAACTAATAGGATGACCTCGATACCCGAGCTGAATAGATCAACCACCTCGATACCCGAGCTCAATAGATCAATCAACCTCCTTAATGAAAAAATAGATGGTCTGATTATAAACTTGGACTTAATAGTCAATAAATACGTAACCATTGCCCAGTTGGAAGTAGCATCTGCAAAAATTATTGCAGACATTATTAAGGAGTTATCTGAAAAGATTGACTCTTGCCCTTGTAATAAAGACATTCTTGAGCACATCAAAAATATCTCCATCATAGAACAAAAATCCAAGCCAGGAAAATATTCAGGTCTTAAGAAATACTCACCTCCCAATCCTAGTGTTGGAAACCCTGACTTAGGAAGCTCAAAAAATTCCCAGAAAATTGACATTTTCAGGAAAGAGTAAAAATGAAAGAAACATTCTCTGAGAAACTCGAGAAATATTTCTTTAACCTTCAATTTGAAGATTATGATAAAGCTGACCAAAAACTTATTCAACTTTTATCATTAGAAACTGAAGAATGTGAAAAATTATATCAAAAAGAACCCAAACTTTTTGATCAATATTTTAGAATGACTAAAATAAATGAACCTGACACTGAATCAGAAGAAGAAGATAACTTTAAAACAAATACAAAGACTGTTAAGTTCGAATATTCGGATATGGAAGATGATGAAGCAGAATCTTCTTATACAGCTACAAGAAGAGGCAATAAAAAGAAATATGAGTTCAAAATGCCTGTCCACAAAGGTATTCCAAATAGTGGTCAAGGATCCAATACGATCAATGTACTCAATATTGATTGTATCCAAGATCTAAAACTCAGAGAAAGAGTTGTAGAAAAATAGGTTACTGAGATTTCACTAATCTTACAGACAAACCCAGATGAATTTGAAAAAGCAAAAAATGTTCTACTACTTTTAGAACACAAAACTGATGGAATTGTACAAAAATTCCTAAGAAATAATAATTGGAATGAAGAAATGCATGGTTCAGATCTTTTTGATAATATCATAAATGTCATATACACTACTTTCTTAGGTCTTGATTATATTTCTAATAAAGACTACACCATTAATAAGAAAGTTGACATAGCAAGAGTTTCAATGACAAAACTCCAATTACATGATATTAGTCTTCTCGACAAATACACTTGTATGTATGAATCATATCTATATGATATTCCACAAAGAAGTGAATATGCACAATGGATATCTGCTTACCTCATGAAGATTCCAATTATTGGAGAAACCTGTACAGACAGATGGAAAAAAGAAGTTACTGGAGAAATCCAGCAAACCAGTCTTTCTTATGCAACAAAAATTGCAAAAGAAGAAATTGATAGAATCTGTCAAGACAGATATAAACAACAAAAACTTATAACAATAAGCAAAGATTGTTGTAGCATTCTCTCTGATTTCAAAAACTTTGATATTGGAAAGAAAAATTATAATAAGAAAAAGTATAAAAAAAACAAAAAGAAATTCAAATCTTTTTGGAAAAAGAAAAGAAGAAAATTTTCTCCAGGAAAATACTTCAAAAAACCTTCAAAAGAAACACCTAAGAAGACTACTTCCTGTCCGCAAGGAAAGAAAAAATGTAGGTGTTGGATCTGCAATGAAGAAGGACACTACGCCAATGAATGTCCAAATAGAAAGAAATACCCTGACAAAGTCAAGGTTTTACAAACCGCTAACAATGGGGGCTATGAAGCTCTTGAAGAAGAGTATGATGGTACACAACATGTTTTTATATATCATGTTGAGACAGAATCTTCATCAGACACTGATGAATACGAATCAACAACGGATGACTCAGACTAGTCCCATACAGACCCCACTTTTCAGGGAGGAGGAGATTAACCATTTTTGCGCAAACCTCCAGAAGATTGATGATTCCATTATCATGAATCTTACTAATCCAAACTCTATCTATGTTTCTGCCTTCCTTAACTTTAAAGGATATAAAAAATTTAGAGTACATTGTTTTGTAGACACAGGTGCATCTTTATGTCCTTCAAGCAAATTCATCATTCCGGATGAACTCTGGGAAAACGCTCCCAAAGAAATTAGTGCCACTATTGCAAATGGTGAAACCATAAAAATTAATAAAGTTTGTAGAAACATTAATCTCGAACTTTCAGGAGAACATTTCAACGTTCCCACTATTTACCAACAAAATTCAGGAATTGATATCATAATTGGGAACAACTTCTGTCAAGTTTATGGACCATTCATACAATGGATAGATAGAATTGCCTTTCATCTTAATAATGATATGGTAATTATAAAAAAGGTTACAGAGGCCTATAGCAAAGGAAAACCAGGTTTTCTTGAAACTCAAGAAAAAGGTTCTAAAGAAAAACAAATTCCAGGTACTAATATAACCCATGAAGGGATTAATAAAGAAAAGATTATTTCTATTCAAACTACCAGGTTCAAACAGATTGAGGATCTTCTTGAAAAAGTTTGTTCTGAAAATCCTATTGATCCAAATAAAACCAAAGGATGGATGAAAGCTTCAATTAAGCTTATTAATCCCAAGACGGTTATTAGAGAAAAACCTATGGTTTACTCTTTACAAGATAGAGAAGAATTTTCCAAACAAATTAAGGAATTACTTGATATGAGACTAATTATAGAATCAAAATCCCCTCATATGTCTCCTGCCTTTCTTGTCAATAAAGAAGCAGAGAAAAGAAGCGCATGGTTGTCAACTACAAAGCAATCAATGATGCAACTATTGGAGACTCGCATAATCTTCCCAATATGCACGAACTCTTGACTCTTCTAAGAGGAAAAAATATTTATTCAAGTTTTGACTGCAAGTCAGGTTTCTGGCAAGTTCTACTTGATGAAGAATCGCAGCTTCTCACTGCCTTCACATGTCCTGATGGACTCTTTCAATGGAAAGTACTACCCTTTGGGCTTAAACAAGCTCCTAGTATTTTTCAAAGACACATGCAGAACGCTCTTCGAGGCCTTGAAGGTTTCTGCACTGTATACGTTGATGACATCATGATCTTCAGCAAAAATGAACAAGAACACTATGTTCATGTCACACAGGTTCTCAGAACTATTTTAAAATATGGAATAATACTTTCAAAAAAGAAAGCTCATCTTTTCAAAACAAAAATCAATTTTTTGGGTTTAGAAATAAATGAGGGTACTCATTGTCCTCAAAAGCATATTCTTGAACATTTACATGACTTTCCAAATGTTTTAGAAGACAAAAAGCAACTACAAAGATTTCTTGGTGTTTTGACTTATGCTGAAACATATATTGAAAAACTTGCAGCCATGAGAAAACCTTTACAGGCAAAATTAAAAAAAGATGTCATTTGGAATTGGTCAAGTGCTGATACAGACTACATAAAAAAGATAAAGAAAGTTTTAATCAATTTTCCAAAACTTTATCTTCCAAACATTGAAGACAGTTTAATTATTGAAACTGATGCTTCTGATGAATTTTGGGGAGGTGTTTTAAAAGCTAAAAACCCCAAAAACGAAGAACAAATTTGCAGGTACACCTCTGGCAGTTTCAAAGCAGCTGAGAAAAACTACCATAGCAATGAAAAAGAATTACTCGCTGTAAAAAGAGTTATTACAAAATTCTCTGTATATTTAACACCAGTAAATTTCCTGGTTCGTACAGATAATAAAAATTTTACTTATTTCCTCCGAACGAAGATTGCAGGAGATAACAAATTAGGCCGGCTAATACGATGGCAAGAGTGGTTCTCACGATATACATTCACTGTTGAACATCTCGCAGGAAACAAAAACGTACTGGCAGACTGCCTCACTCGTGACTTCAGGTATGCCTTACATCATCCATGATCTCACTCGCTCCTCTCGAGCCCTATAAAAGGATATGATCCTCATGACATATTTCCTCACAAAAACTTCACCTACAAAAAAGAGAGGGGGAGATTAGAGAGAAAAGTAAACAAAAATTGAGTTTACAAAAATGGAAGACCTCAACATTTTGAGGATGAAGAAACAAATGCTCCTCATAGAGCTATCTGCAATTGAGCAGAAAATCAACTTGTATGAACAAGTAACAACGGTCACCAATGTACCGGAAAGCGAAAGCTCAAAAACAAAGGCTATTCCAGTGCAAACGGCACATGGTAAAGAATCAACAAATCCGTTGAAAGCTGATGCTTTGCTAAAAAGCATAATAAAGGAGACAACTACTCCTCTTCCTAATGGAAAAACTAGCTTATTGGTTGATCCCAATCCTTGTACTGAAGGAATCAGTAAAATGACAACTTTGTCACCCACTAACAAATCTGTGCAGGAGTTTACACCAGATTACAAAAAAGCTCTGAACAAAGAAGCTGAAAGATTTTATGTAATCTATAAAGGACCCCATGCCGGTGTTCATACTGACTGGGGAATTACAGAAACCTTCTGTAAAGTTGATAAAGTTACTTGCAAAAAATTCAGAAATGAAACATCTGCAAGATTAAGCCTTGCCACTTATCAAGACAATACAAGCAAGACTAACCAACCACTTCTTCGACCAAAAATTCAAAAAGTCAAAGAAGCCCACAGAGACCAAAGGTTTGACGTTCCAATTGACGTTCAACAAATGGTTAACTATCCTGAAATCTCTTTTGAAGATTTCAGAACAATCTGGAAGAAAGCAAGAGCTGCATGCCCAGAAGACCTTGTTCATGAAAAGTTTTTCACTACGGACAAGAAAACAAAAAGTCTGTTCAACTTTCTCGAAGGAGCAGATGCAAAATTAGTCTACCAAGCCTTTCAAGCTGGACTAATCGACAATATCTACCCAAGTTGCAACCTTCAAGAACTCAAATTCTTCCCAAGCAGCATGGTAGAATCCATTAAGAACTTTCGAAAGAAAGTACTTAAAGCAAAAGATAATCCGATCTACATCAGATGCATCTCTTCACTCCCAGAATGGATTCAAGAATCAACTCTTTCTCCATACCACTTTCTTTAAATTGGTCTTTCTAAAGCCAACAGAGAGATTGAACAATCTCAACCAATGGAAGATAAAGATTTACCTTTCACAGAAATTCTTCATCCCAATCGCATCAATGGTTTAAGAAGAATATCAGAAAAAATCATTGAAATTATCTCTGGTTCAAAAAAGAAGATTAATTATACCGATTCACATTGTATAATTACAAGCTGGAGTTACAACAACACCAGCCAAGAAGATCTTCGTCAAGCCTCCAAGTTTGGAGAAAAATTCATGAAAAATAACATGGAAGTATCCAATGCTACACGCCAACACTTCTGCCGACATGCAGAACAACTTTTCGAAGAACATCTTTGTCACTTTTGCGAAAGCAAAGATTCGGAGACAAAGGAGGGACCCCCCTCTGAAGATGACAAATCCTCATCATCTTAAAGAAAGATGCTTCACGTGTCAAATGGCCCCGCCACTCAAAATAATAATGCCTTTTCTCCATTATTAAGAGCTTTCCAGTTGTCCACAATAATGTAATATTTAGTGGATAAAAACGTCATGCCTGACATAATAGGCAAAGATCAGACCCTCTCAATGTATCTATAAATTGAGAGTTATGTTTTGTTTTAGGGAAATCGCAATAACGAGTGCAACAAAAAACACTCTCTATCTATTAAATTTTCAGTTC
Organism: Lactuca saligna; assembly: GCF_052625555.1. NCBI lineage: Eukaryota > Viridiplantae > Streptophyta > Magnoliopsida > Asterales > Asteraceae > Lactuca > Lactuca saligna. The sequence continues at coordinate 183,239,156 of NC_136423.1, forward strand.
AATGTCTAGTGAGTAATTCCTCCCTTAGAAGGGATAAAATGTAAAATATTGTAAGAGTTTTCCCTTTTTGGGAACTCTTTTATCAATAAATCTTTGTTTTGTTATTTTTGAGTGTTCATACAAATTAGAGTCATGAAACTTGTAAGTGACAGAGTGTCAGGTCGATGATGATTAACAGTACCACAGGCACGATGCCAAAAGGGAAAGCAACCACACAGACCAAAGAACGACACAGGCTGGCTTGAATAGTTTCTATCTATGTAAGTTTATCACTCACTATATTACAATCACACATTTATTGATATAAGAGTCTTCTTTCACAAATTTTATATTTATTCCCTTCTTTATTAAACGATGAGGGTATTTATAGTTGAAGACTGATGGTTTAAAATTTAAGATTTTAAAAGAAAAAAAAAAGGTTAGATTTTTTGAAATTGGGTATTTTTTGGAAATAATGTAATTTTTGAAAAAGAAGTTTGAGTAATCAACAAGTAAAAAAATCTCTCATCGGTGAACCATCGCCGAGTTGATGAGCCAAGCTCGGCATACCTCGGCCTCGGTCCGGTATTCGCCGAGGTCACCGTGTTCGTTGTGAAGTCCACACCCACTAGCCTAAGACTCTAAGAGATCTGGGTAAACTGCTATTATAGTAATGTACTCCAAATATCATCTTACTGTTAAATTTTGCTTAAAAAGATTTTAGCTTAAATCATCATCAATTTGTATGTTTTAGCATCCGGTTCACTTATATAATGTCCTAATGCACCTCCATTAACGAAATGTCAATTTTTAGAGTTTAATTTGCGGGTATTACATCCGTCCACCTCACCTTTCGGGGAAATCAAAACGATAAAAACTAAAATTAGATTATAGATTAAAAATAAGTTACTGCTCATTTTGGGGTCTCTCTCTGTCTCTCTCTCTCTCTCTCTCTCACATATGGTGATGTTGTCATCAACATGTTGGAATGACAACCTCACACTTTCAGTGGTTTTGTATAAACCGGAGGACCCAATTCTCATCCATGAGTATGATCAACAACAGAAACAGAAACCGGAACTATAACACCAGAGAGAGGCATCATCCAGAATGGCTGCTCAGGCTGTGGAGTCTGCAGCGGTGACGGCTCTGCGATCGGTTCTTCACCGTGTCCGGCATGCGGCGGAGAGATCTGGTCGGCATGCCGATGATGTGCGGGTGGTGGCAGTGAGCAAGACTAAACCTATCTCTCTCATCCGCCAAGTCTACGACGCAGGACACCGTTGTTTTGGGGAAAACTATGTCCAGGAATTCATCGAAAAGGCTCCTCAGGTACTATTTTGTCTCTCAGTTCTTTTATACCGAATCGATTATCTAAAGCCTATTGGCGTTGAAGAAATCGATTAATTCATGCAGCTTCCAAAGGATATCGACTGGCACTTTATTGGACATTTACAGAGCAATAAAGCAAAATCCCTACTCGGTAATCATAGAATGGGGCTATTGTTAAAAGTAATAAGATGAATATATATATATAAATGATATTGTTTATCTTGTATGCAGCTGCTGTTCCAAATCTATCGATGGTGCAGGGTGTAGATAACGAGAAGGTAACCTAACTCCAAATTGATAGAATGAAAAACAGAATGACGAATGTGTTGACATGGATTTTGGATTCACAGATCGCAAATCACCTTGATCGTGCAGTTTCAAGCATTGGAAGAAAACCTTTGGCAGTTATGGTCCAAGTAAATACGAGTGGAGAGACATGTAAGTGAACAAGCACCATGATTCCTTTTTAAGACAAAATCATATACATATACATGGGCTGATTGTAAGTAACCATGAATTCGTTGTCAGCAAAATCTGGGATTGAACCTTCAAGCTGTGTAGATCTTGTGAAGCATGTTAAGCTTAGTTGCCCAAATCTGGTGTTTTCTGGGTTAATGACTATTGGAATGCCAGATTATACATCGACTCCAGAGAATTTCAAGGTAAAATCTGTTAAGGTTTCTTGTTTATTTATGTGGCTATATAGTTTAGTAAGGAACTTGGAATGGTATAGACGCTATCAAGGTGCCGAAGTGAGATCTGCAAGGAACTTGGAATGGTGGAAAATCAGTGTGAGCTGTCAATGGGCATGTCTGGGGACTTTGAACTAGCGGTGAGTTTAAAAAATTGTGAGGTTTGATTGGAACAAGTAAGTTGATTTATGAATTATATATATATGATTATATATTTGCAGATTGAAATGGGAAGCACAAATGTAAGGATTGGATCTACCATTTTTGGACCAAGGGAGTACGCCAAGAAACAGTAGCATAGCTGAATAGGTTTGGTTATAATCATGTTCCCCCTCCACTGTTTAAAGACACACACATACATACATACATACATATGTTGTAAGATAAGTCACCATAAACATGTTACTAAAATACTCAACCTTATATTAATTAATTCAAATTGAAAATGAAAAATCTGGGTAAAAAAAACATAACCAGACCATAGTCAGATTCAAACACTAGTACAGAAACCTACAACTTAATTGAGACATGATTATTTTGAAGAAATTCTTCACATCAAACTGCAGCATGGGGAGTGACCAGATGCAAGCTTTTGGAACTGAGTTTGGGAAGAAGAAGAAGATTTAACGGGAGTTATTGGGTTTTGTATATGATGTCCACAACAGTCGGAAGCATTCCCTGAACATTCCAGATGCTTGAAGGCGTAGTTCCTCCTCCTTCTTCTATAATTATAATTGGGGGGATACCCATACCCATACCCATACCCATTATTATTATTATTATTATAGCCTTCATGACCTAGTAGATACAAGTTGTTATTAATCGGGGGCAGGGGCAAGGGCAAGGGTGATTCTGTCTTTTCAAACAAGTTGGTTGAACATTCTCCATATTGCCAATGTACTATCTCTGCTGTTTTTCCTGCTTTCTCCAGAGACTTTAGAAGTAGGGTTGGATCGATGTATCCTGAAATATTTACCTTCCCGTTGTTCTCCATTCTGAAATTAGTCACCCCTTAATTTCACCACCACCAACAACAAACTATCAACCAACAATCTTTAAGGAGAAAAACATAAAAATGATTGGTTAATTACTAATCAAATGAATGAGTAGAAACCAACATACAATACATACCTTGAACACTGCTCAATACCTTTTTCACTGCCTTGGTCCATGAACCTTCAACGTCCACTTTAATGGTGAAGTTCTGCATATGCAATAACAGGAACAAACAGATTACATAATCATGTATATTATATATCGTTGGCTCTACACACACAGAGTGGCACTTAGAATGTATTTTAGAAGGAACAAACCGTGAATGCAGGGTATTCATTTTTGGACTTCTTGGATGCCATGAATGATATGAACACCATATATTTTTATTCTTTTATTTTTATAACCGTGAATGCAAAAGGGGAAGAGGATGCGTGTATTAATAGATTTAAGACGATATCACTACGTATCTTTAATTATTTAGTTTCTATCCTAGAAGTTGATACAACTTCCTTTTCTGCAACATATGTAAGATCTTATGCAGTTATAAATCCGATTTACTTGGATTTTTTACTTATAAAAAAATGGAAAATAATTTGTTTCTCCTCGGCCTCACCCTAACTATGACCCACCCAGTAACATTATTGTTTGTCTAGTGTTCTTAAATCTCCATCCCCTAATTAATCACAATTAATTAATCAATCTCACAAAATAATTTTAAGTATTTGAAAATGTCCTGTGATAATATTTTCCCATGAACGATCTCATTTTTATTGATGAATTTGTATAGACGTATATTCTGTGTAAGGCCTTGGGCTGAGATATACAATAGATACAAAGTACAAGTGGCCCTATACATATAGAATCTAATATGCCCTGCTCTTTGAATGGAAGATTGTCTGAAAACTCAAATTCCAACTCAAATTGGTATGGAACTTGGTAAACTGTGATGGTGGAAGCTCTTTAGTAAAGATATATGCATACCGATACCGAGAGGGGACATGGAAAACACGAACATGACCAATGACGACTTTGTCTCGAACAACGTGTTGTCAAGCTCAATGTGTTTCGACCATTGATGTTGCATGGAAAGCGGCACGATACTCGACAATGGCTCCACGAAGGGAAAAGTGGAGCTCTCGTAGAAGATTTTCGTAGGCATAAAGAAGAAATTAGTTGATTAACGAGAGTTGTGGTTGATATCGTAAGTATATTGTCTTCGACGTACAATATGAGATATGCTACCTCGTTGCTATCTCGAAGAATAAAAATGAGGAATTTGATTTGTTGTGTTGAAAGTCGAGGCGAACAACATATGCCCAAATCGTTGAAACTAGGGTCAAGGTGCCTGGCGTCTGTTTGAGCCCATATAAAGACTACTAAATGCTACATAGTCACATTTTTCGAGGTTGTCAAACCTTGATGCATGTAAAGCGTTTCGGCTTGGTGACCATGAAGAAACACATTTTTGGCATAAAACCAGTCAATTATGTGCAATGGAAAGGGTCAAACTGCATGATTTTGGCCGACTTGGCAATTAGGCTAACGTACAACCGATATACCTGGTTGTTGACTTTTTCCACTAAGAGACATGCTTTGTAGTGATCGAGAGACCCATCAACATTCAACTTGTGTTTGAATAATCATATTGATCTAAGGGCATCCACAATGCATGGAACTCCATAGAGTTCGATGGATCCACAATGCATCGAACTCCACAGAGTTCGATGGATTATCACATCATCTTTTTACAATCCATACAACTTTATCATTTTTTCTTACAATGCACTGAACTCTACAAAGTTCAATAGATTATTATAAAATATAATTTATAGTATATATTTAAGAATTAAAAATTTTCATTTTTTTTTTTCCATTGAAGAGTTCAATTATCATTGAAATTCAAATTCATTGAATGCTAATGTGACATCTCACAATGATGAAGTTTCATTAATTAAATGACACCTAGATTTGTCACCTTATTCAACTTTCTCATTGAACACACCATTGTGGATAGTCTAACTATGTTTACACCTATTGGCAGGGGAACGAGACACCTAATAATATATTAACGAGTAAAGTTATGGATATTAAGCTTTTGATTGGATTCAAATATCTCGAGTTTAGAGTGAGTAACCATTTGATGGGATGAGTGAGGTGTCAATAATGAGGTATAAGGTAGAGGGTGGCTGGCTTTGTACGGGTGAGGGAGTTTGTAGTAGTTAGAGTGATACTTGGTTAGCTTCAAATTTGGTATCTAGAAGGGAATACGAAGGAGGTGTGGATCCAGTGTTCTAAAAGGCATTTATGGTGAGTGTTTTTTCGTTTGAGACACATTTTTTTGTTCTTTGTTATGTCTTTTCTAATCGTAGAGACAAGTATTGTGTTTTTGTTAATTTTTTGTTATTAGTTATTGATATAACACTTCTAAAAAGTAGTTATATTTAATATAAATTTATAAATTTATATTTATGTGGTAATATAATTATAAATTAATACAAAAATATCCACCTTACATCACGCCTTGATATAACACTTCTAAAAAATAGTTATATTTAATATAAATTTATAAATTCATATTTATGTGGTAATATAACATTTGTAAAGAATCTCTACCTTTCAATTTTAATTTTTATTGATTTTTTTCTGCTAGCATGACTCTTATTTATAATTGTTTACAAATAGTAAATTATTTGCACAAAAAAAAAGCTAATCACATCTAGAAACTAATTTCTGAAATAAATTATTTGCACATGTCGTTTGATGCGGGTAAACAGCTTGTGTGTGTGTGTGTGTGTGTATATATATATATATATATATATATATATATATATATATATATATATATATATATATATATATAACACTCGAATCTAGGTATTCTTTCCAAGTCCTTGTAAAATAAATCATTTGTTGGGTGATAAGTTCCTCCGTACACGTACATATATGTACAAATCACGATGATCACTATTGCAACGTTGAAGGGAAGCACTTGTTTTAAGATCCTTCACAGTGAAACCAATAAGATCAAACTCAACAGAAACAAAATTATCAATAGTAAAACGACGAACATAAATGGAAGGGAACCTAAATGTTAATAGGGTGTTATTGTGTATTGTTATCTCGAGGAGTCGTCAGGGCAGCAACTAAGGATTTATTTCAGTGAGACTCAGCATTCGAGGTGAGTTTTCTCACTGGGTTTAGCGGGTCTAAGGCACCAATGTCGACCTTGACTGGTTATGTTGATATACTTATTATTAGTATGATACTTGTATGTGCTTGTATATGTATGTTAATGGGCGGGGCCCGTTATACGAGTGGGGATGGGGCACGTATCTCATTGGGCGGGGGCCATTATGCGAGTGTGGGCGGGGCTCGTTATATGATATGTATGGTATGTGGTATCTTAGGGAATTTACTAAGTTTTGTGCTTACGATTTTTAGTTTATGTTTCAGGTACTTTCGGTTCCAAGGGGAAGAGGTCGGGTTGACTGCATCACACACACCATATGGATTATGTTTATGGGACATACTATGATTTTTATGATGTTGACATACTTATTTTATTGGGTTGTATGAACAATGTTTTGAAATACTTTTTTTACTTAAATCAAAAATGAAATTTTCGGGTCATGGTTTTTGGGATGTTTCACAGCAGAAGGGTAGGCACAATCTTGAAAAAAACGATCTCCATACAACAACGACAAACGGGAACATAAACAGAAACAGCAATAGGAGTGCAACAACCGATCATAAAAAATCAAACACCAACAGTGCAGATGTGTTGTTGGATGATCAGCTTCCAACCTGTTGTTGGAGCTTTGGTGGCTGACTGGGATCGACGACAGAAGACACGTAGGAAGTGAAGGCGCCAGAAAAAAATCACAAGGTGCACAAGATTGATGTGAGGCTCGATACCATGATGAAATATGTGGAAAACCCTTAATTAGGGTTACGTATATTAATCAGTATATATACAGGATACATATTACACAATGACCCCTATACTATACAAAAGGAAATAAAACAACCAAAAGTATAATGTATTTAACATTTTTATTATTTTTCACATAACTTAAACAAAAGTAAAACTTGGAATGGTAAAAGGGACCTTTTCAAAACAAGTTTGAGGTACTTAGGTAGAATAAACATGAAACTTGGTTACTATTTAATGACATTAACCCTAAAAACTAATACAAAGGGATTGATTATTCATATGTACAAAAAAAATTATTAAGGCTCATTTGTCACATTGACATGAAATAACATGAGAGAATATGTTGGCATGTATTTTGACATTGCTAATTTTTGCAATCTGCACATGCATGTACTATTAAGGTCAGCATAGTGATAGTTCATTAATAACTTACCACGAACAATATTTAAAACTTTTATGGAGCTAATAGCCTAATACTCTATGAATGAAGGTTGGTGTGAAGGATTCAAACCTTTAGCCTTTATCACTAATTAATTAAATAGGAAAGATAATTTGCCTACATCATTCAATTTTCCAAAGCAGCATGAAACCAAATAAATCAGAAAATCCATTTAATATGTTGTGCTCATCTTTTCTGTTTGTTTTGATTCTAAAGTATCTAACATTTATATCTTTTGATTGTTACAAAAGCCAACAAGTGAATATTCCCCTTATGATTTCTTCCATCAATTTGGAGGAGATGGGTGCTGAAGATGCATAAGTGCTTCAACAATGGTGGCTCTAAACCTTGAAAGATCAATCGTCATATTCTGGCCATCCACGTAAATAGCCCTTACAGCTTCATAACCTCTGGAAAATAAAGAATCCGGATCAGCAATCACAGGATCATTTGGTCCATATGAGCGTATCAAGGAGCTCTCATCAGCAACAACTTTGTACTCCAAATACTTCAACCCCATCGCCATTGTTGGGTGGCCAAAATATGTTTCAGAGGCCCATGTCAATGCGTAAGGTACAACCTGGACAAGCACAGCCCCTTGAGGTAAGAAAACCATGTTTGTTAGGCCAGCACCATGTGCACCAACCATAACATTGCAGGAATTCACCACCTTCGAAAACTCATCCAAATTCATCATCTCTTTTGTCTTTCTGATAACCACCACTTGGAACCCAATCTCTTCCATCATTTCAACCATCTCATCTTCATTTTCAAACGTCCTTGACTTCTTTCTGGAAACGAGGAGCAAGGTCGGCTTGTCTATCTCTTTTGCGTTTTTGATCTTCAGACCGTATGTTTGTCTGAGAAACTCCTTGAATTCTAGCATGGTGTGGCCTCCTGGAATGGAATCAGGATTCAACGCGAGATTCCCATGATATTTCAGCCCAACCACTGCTCCTGGAAAACAGTGATCACTTGCATTCGAAGTCGTATCTATAACTTGATAACGGGACAATTGCGTGAGAATACGGTTATATTTTAGGGCAAACCAAGGCTGGTAATCGGTAACCATGAACTGTACACCAGATCCAAAATGGCGAGCTGTGATGAAAAGTGGGATCACGATTTCGCTGATTTCATGGAATAGGTTTCCAATTAGGCCAGATGAGAATACGATAACAGGGACGTTGTGGGTATAATTACAATTTACAGGTGTTGTAGTTTTCATCTTCTGTAAAAGTACATGAACAGGTGTTATCCATTTCATAAGAGCTTTATCTTCTTGCCTTGCATACGGCTGGACCATGGTCTCGGTCTCGGTTTGATTATAGGATGAAATCGGAACATGAACTTTCAAATTCCCAGTTTCAATTTTAACTTGCTGATTTGACACGCAAACAACCGAGTGAGGTGCAACATCACATGCAAAGCCACTCGCTTTAAGCTTTTCTCGATCGCCCCCTGCAAACCCAGACAAATCAGAGTTGATTGTCGTATGAAGAAGAGAAAAGAAAATATGAAAGGAAGGGAAGGATTACCTGTAACAAGTCTCTCCAAAAGAAACTTTAGAGAATCATCCTGTCCTCTGTTTTCTGGAGATTTTGAAAACCATGGCGTCCCTGTCCCTGTCCCTGTCCCTGCAACCTTTACACCATTAAAATGACATAGACGAGAATATAACTTGATTTTGGGACAAGTGTAATTCTACTTATTTACATTGTTGGGATGGTGTTTTGTATACTGCTAAAAAGGCAGCATATGTAAGAGGGATTAGCAGTAAGCAGCAGGTTATGGTTATGAATGGAGTTGATCTGGACACTCGCTCCATCTCCATCTAACTAACTTATTTTGCTAATCATGATTTAAGGCTTCAATGTTTATTAAATGAAGTTGACTATCCGAAAAATGCGGTGTCGCAAGATTTGTTTTTTGTAATTTGCATCTTTTTTTAATGGTCGTGGTACCAAGCACCAATCATGGTTGATTTTATCGTCACTGAAATGTTTGTTAACTAAAAAAAAAAATTGTCTTTAGACTTTAGAGGCCCATTTTGAAGGCCCAAAGGCGTCAACTCATTCAAGTTGAGCGTAACTTTCACATGGTTGGCGACTTGATATGGTGTACCTAAAATGAGTTTTACAAGATAATCATTTACAAAAAACTTAAAATCGTCCGGCACTCCGATAGAAGTTGTTAGTTATTAAACAAAAACTCTTTAAATCAAAAGCTTATTCAAAAGCTTTTAGCTTTTCATTTTAAACAAAAAAAATCTATTACATATTAGATCTTACATGGAGGTCCTACTATTAATCAAGTGTACAGTCTTCTCCAAGAGCAATGCCAAATTCTTGTCGTCTTCGGGCTTTAAATTGTCCAAAATACCCACAAATCTTGAAAGAATTTTCTAAACAACTCTGTTACTAGATCCTTCCACCATCTTCTTTATCCATCTCTTAAAAGATTACTCACTTTTTCATCAGGTGCTCTGTAGACAATTATATTTGACTGGAAAAATGCTACAGTAACTTTTTTCTTACTGAATTACTTTGTATAGAACTATTGTAAATAAAAAAAAAATAATGTTTAATTTAAAAGCTATTATAAATGTAATTGTAATTGACAAATAATACACTATCATGAAAATTCTATAGAAATACTCAAAATAGCATTCTTCATCCTTTGCTTTCGATCCATGTTCACATTAAAAGTTTCATCCACATAAAGAAAAAAAAATCATTTAAATAAAATAACTTTTTTTTTTTAAGTATCTTTTGTTGTGGCCTTTTTTTTGGAATCTTGAAACTGCCTAGATGCATAATAGGTGTTAATCTTTGGAAATATGGTCTTTTTTTATTATTATCATTTAATCATAGCTTTAAGTGCCACATTGAGGGTATGATCGTTATGATGGTTTTTTCCTTTGTTTGCGATCAACTGGAAAATTATGATAATTAATAATTTCAATAACTTTCTCCAATGAAAATACTTTTAAATTACTATATTCATACGGTTGATACAACCACTTTTGGTGGGCTGCATTGCTCCCCACTTAGATCCAAGGTGTGTCCGGGAAGCTTCTTTTATTTTTTGTCTGTCACATCATCATTTTCTTTATTTTTCTTTTCCTCACCAAAAGTCAAGGTGTATGTAGGAAGTTTTCTTCACTTTTTTTTTTTTTTTTAAATAAAAATAATTGATTTTCATGATTTATATTTTTTTAAATGAACAATAATCCTTTAAGATATTCATTGGGACCTTCCAGAGGACCTTCCTCGACCATAAGGACTATAAAAATCATAGTTTTTCAGTCATGCATGTCCAATGCATAACTTAGATACTAACTAGGTCAAAAGAAAGGTAATAAGATCAAGACTCATGCTTGGAGTCGAAAACCAACACCAAAACTCAGATCCAAAGTCTCATATATACAGAAGATGTATCAATGATCCATAAAGTTGCCAAGTTTATGGATCCCGTGCATGCTACACAACCCATACATGCAAAGAAAGCTCTCAAAACCTAGATCTAACATTCAAGATGTAAAAAGGTAGGAGCTTTATGACTTACAGAGGTCCAACAACTCAGTAAGACCAAGAGGGAGTAGCACCACAAGAGTCCTCTTCCACTTCAAAGGACCAAAAACCACCAAATAAGCTCTTCAAGGTCACCAACAATGGCCAAAGGTATCAAGGAGGTTTCATTTAGGGTTTTCAGGAGGTTAGATAGTGAGAGAGGCTAAGGATGGGCAACCCTAGCTCTCTCATTCCATTAAATACTCGAAAATTGGGGTTTTGGGTCATCAGTCTTTGCTCATGTTGTGAGGCCTCATGCTCATGTCGTGAGATTCAAGAATGTGGGTCAATTGGTCAATGGTCATTCACGTTGTGACCACTATGTTGTTTGTGGAGGCGATGTTGAAAATGCTGGGATAAAGCCATTGGAGCTTAAAGGCGGTGTAATCAAAATCTGATAGCCTAGGGACCAAAACTGCCAACCTCCCTAAATTATTAAGACCAAAACCTAAAGTGTATAAAGTTTAGTATTCCTAAGTTACATATCTATTAATATATTTAGACAAAACTACAAAAATGGTCCATGTAGTATGCTTTTTTCTAGGTTTTAGTCTAAACCTTGACCTTTTTGGCTTTGTGATCCTTTTGACCATGTTTGTATGTGGTTTTAGTCCCTCCAAAAACTGAAATTATTGTAATACCCTTATGTATTTATTTTTCTATTTTTCTTTCATTCTTTATCTATTTAAATAATTAAAATAAAAAATAATAAAAAACGCCTCTCTCTTTCTCTCTCTCACACACACACACACATAAACACAATCCTTATTGTCACAACTAGGAATTCTATACCATGTAACAACAACAATGATGACATTTGTGAACCAAAAATGTGAAAGCACGTATGATGCTTATTCAATGACAACAAATTTTCCATCAAACGCTCTATGCAAGCACTTCAAATAGTCAACAAATAATTGGAAACCCTAGAAATCCTAGTTTAAGTCCATTATGGACTAGGCTTTTCTTATTGGGCCTAATGGGGCCAATAAGCTTCCAATTTGACTATTTTGGGCTTAGAAATCTTAAATGGGCTCTAATTGGACCCACTTTCATTTATTTTAATATTTTGGGCCATATTGGGCCTAGAATGAAATAAAATACTATAACATCCGGGATTTCAGGTATTATTTTTTGTCATTTATTTTTAAAGTCTAAGAGAAAGAGAGACTCGACGAGTTGATGCTTAGACTCGTCGAGTAGGGTCGCGTGGTGATGACTGGATTAATAAGTGGACTCGACTAGCTGGTAAGGGGACTCGACGAGTCCGTGCTGGCGACTAAAACCCTAATTTCCCGGGTCTGAGCCCTATTTAAAGGACCTTATAACCCTTTATTGCGGCTACTTTTGTCATTGGGAGCACCAGAGCATCTGAGAGTCCTTGTGAGTGAGAGAAGAGGCCATTGTTCATCATTCTTGTGTGTTTTAACAAGAAGGGAAGAGGAAGGTCAAGCTAGGAGAGTTGGAGAACTTGGATCTACTTTCATTTGGGCAGAGGAAGCTATTTGAGGTATTACTCTGAGCTTATTCTTGTGTTTTGTTGATATAGTCAAATCTAGGGTTTCTTCATGCCTTGATTAGCTTTTATTTGGAGTATGAGAGGTCCCATGGGGAATTGGTACCTAGATCTGGACCTTAGAAGGTCCAGAGAGCCCCAAATGCTTTGCTTTATGCCTTTTCTTTTGAGTTGTGGACTTAGGTTACCATTTTAGAGGTCATTTCACCAAAAGAAGCCTTGTAGGCGTTACATGGGTGCCAAGATGTGACCTTTACGTGATTATCATGTTTGGGAAGGTCAGATCTATAGATTAGAGAAACAGATCTGACCTAAGAAGGCCATTTGAATTCGAGCATGGAATGACCTCGCCGAGTCCATGAGCAGACTCAACGAGTTGGACCGGGTTGTCCCATGACTCTCACAGTTGATGACTTGCCGAGTTGGGAAAGTGACTCAGTGAGTCAGGGGGGATTTAGGGGACTTGAGTTCACGTCTAAACTCGCCGAGTCAGTGCCTGACTCGACGAGTTGGGTCAAAGGGGATGGCCATTGACCAACGTTGACCAGAGTTGACTTGTGTTGACTTAAGGGAATTAGTCAAATTAAGTCAATAAGGTATTAATTAGAGATGTATTTATGCTATAGGAGGAAGCTAGGTCGGAGGACTAAGCGCGAGTGATTATCCGATATCTTCGAGGGAAGTCTTCTCAATATGCCTTACCTGATGGGGTTGTTATGTGTGACCGGAAGGTCTTATGTGTATGATGAAAATGTGATGTATGTTGTATATGTAATATGTTATGATATAAGTATGATGATATGGACCGGAAGGTCAACAGAGCATGGACCGGAAGGTCAACTGAGTTATGGGATGGAAATCCCTTGAGACACTTGGATCGAAAGATCCCATAGAGCCATGGCCTCGAAAGGCGTATGTGTTGTACGTGGTATTTTGGGGAACTCGCTAAGCATTATTGCTTACCGTTTACGTGTTATGTGTTTCAGGTACCAGTGATGATCGCGGGAATGTGTCGACATGATCAGTACACACTTATGGTGGAGATGTTTTGAGATTCTGGGGATTTTGATTTGCACTTATGTCATGTGAAAACAATTGATACACGTTTTTGAGAATTATGATTGGAGTATTTTTATTAAATTAAAATGAAAAATTGTTTTGAAATTTCACGGTGTTACAAATACCCTAATGGACCTTATTGGGTTATAACTAACCTAATTAGCTTCAATGGGCTATGAAACCCATTATTTTTGACAAATTGGGTCGTAATCCATCATAGGATCCCAATGGGCCAAAAATCATAAAAAATGAGCCCATAAGATGGAATTAAGCACCAAAGGACCAAAATTCTTTTTCTTTCTCCCCTTTTCTCAGCCTAAGAAGAAAACAAAAATAATAATAATAAGTGAAATAAGGAGAAGAGTTGACTTTGGAGTGCCACCTCCATAAGATCTAACATGCATCAAGGCTTTAAACCACCATGAAACCAAGCAAGTTACCTCACCTCTCTCATTCCCTCTCTCTTTTCTTCCTCACGGTCGAGACCTCACAAACACACACACACACACACACTCTTCCAAATTCTCTCAAGCACTCACAAGAACACTCTACATTTCCTCTCTAATTTTCGAGAATTTTCACATCTTCAAGACTAGTTTCATCATCAAAAATCATCAATTCTTGGTAAGTCTTACCACACTTAAGTTGTATAACTTCATTTTCATGTTAGATCACTCATTCTAAGTAAGTTTTTCACGATCTACTCCTAGAATCTTCTTAAATTCAAGATCTACTCAAGGGAGTTACTAGGACCAAATTCTTCTTTCATTTCTTCTTTAAAACCGAACCCACAAACTCAAGGTGATTTCATACCCCTCTATTTTCGGTTTTCCTATGTTTTATGGGGGATAATAAAGTAAAATGTGTAGATCTATGTGTATGTGTGTGCTATGTGTGATTTTATGTGTATATATGGTAAATATGTGCCAAAAAGGAAAGATATTTCGACATCTATAGTTCATAAGGGAAAAGTATGTGATCTAGGGTGTATTACACATAACTAATTAAGAAAAATCTACCATATAAGGGTTAAAATAAACATGTTACAACATAAGACTCATTACTGGGTTATTTTTGTCAAATAAGCAAAAGTTTGGGGAAAGATTGTCATTCACGGATTCTTAAGGACTAAAAGATTCAAATTAGTAAAAATAAATGTTTTTATGGATATCATACTCTTTTAAGGGCTAGAAGTGTAAATTGTAGCTTAATGGGCCAAATTTTGGGCTTTTCGGCCCATTAAGCCATAACTTGTGAAAATCTCAACTTTCAAGGGGGTGAAATGATAAACTTCTCAAAACAGGGGGTAAAAAGTGTAAACAAAACTATTTCAGGGGTCAAAATGATGTATTTTCCAACCAAGGATAAAAAATGTAAACTTTTTGGATTTTATGCCAAAATTGTAAAAGTTGCAAAAGTATGGGCTTTAACCAAAAAATAATTTTCTGGAAGGGCTGAAACTGCCAAAGAATAAGTTTTGAGCTAAAAATATCACTTGAACAAATCTTTGGGTTAAAAGTGTCAAGAAAATGGTTTAAGGGCTTAAATTGTCTTTTTTTTCTTATAAATGACTAAAATTGTTAATTTTACCAAAGAAGGGTCGAAAGGAGTCCAAACCAAGATTTTTGAGTCAATTATTTTATTTTCAAGATATTTGAGTTAAAATAAAAGTACCCAACTACCACTCATGAAAATGGGAAAGGTGAAAATACATAACATTCCAATTTCCAAACATCGATAAAAATAATCGACTAGCCTTGTTCCGGTGCGAAATTAACAATGACCCAATCAAACTTTCCAACATATAAACTACACCTAAAACAAGTAAACATTCAAATCTTTGGGCTTGAAAGTTCCAATCATGCTAATTGGGCCTTTGTGACCCATTAACATGATTTTTGGGCCCAATGGATAATAATAAATGTTATTGGGCCTTCTATGACCCAATTTCATATTTAAGGGACCCTCAATGGCTTTTAAGTGCTATTGGGCCTTAGTGGCCCATTAGCATTGCTAGTAGGGTCCAAGTAAATCAAATGCGAAATGGGTCAGCGTGTCCTTCGTATAATCAATAGCCATATATAATACGCGGGAATAGTAGGATCTTGTAATCCTCTTCTCCTCGTTTATTAGGCCTATCGTCAATCTAAGTAAACAAATACGGGTTGATAATCAATAGTAATCAAAGTCAATTGGGATTTAGTGAGTAATAACGGGTGACACCAACGTGTGTCGGTCGTAGTCTGTAGTTATAATCAAAGTCTCCTGGAGGGAGAGTGAGAGTTTGTGTATAGATCTATACGGGGTGACTCCCCCACACCTCAGCTATTCGCTACAGTTAGACTCGACCAGTCTAGGGTGACAAAATCTTAAGATCAATTTCGGCATTCACCAGAGTGCCAAGACAGACGAACTAGTCATTATCATGCATGGTTATAACGACTCACATAAATAAATCCAATATTAATCAAGTAATCAAGGTAAATCAAAATCATTCAAGGGATGGGATATCAATTTGAACAACTATATGATATTTTCTTTATTTTCGGAAAACATCGGGTTTTCCGGGGAAGTTCAACTTTTTTTACTGGTACTTTTAATATGAAGTTTTTCAACTACACACATTTTGAAAACATCATGCATATGTTTACGTATCTTCACACTTTTATACAAACAATGGTCTTTTCAGAAAATATCAGATTTTTTGGGTTGTTTTCTTACAAACTACACAAAACATTTTCATATCAAAAATGCTTATGAACTCACCAACATTCCATATGTTAACCGTTTTCAAAATAACTTGTATTCTCAGGTAATAGGTAAGCTGAGGAGTAGTACCAAGTATGTTAGGGTGTTGTGCTTTTGAAAACTATCAAACATTTTATGTTATGGAATTGTATTGTTAAAAAATGTACTTGATGTGATTAATATCAGTTGTAATATATTGATGCATGGTGATACTTATGGTAATGATTCATGTATATTCATTGTGATGATATTCAAATTTAGTCACGTGAGCCCTCGGACGTTTCCGCCGTCTGGTTCGGGGGTGTGACATATATTATTTGGGTTTTTTCTTCAAAACTCAAAAACACACACTTATAACACATAACCATACACACAAACAGATATAATGTAGATTATCTAAGTTCCGTTCGAAACATAAACAGACAAAACAAATACCTATTTAAGAACACACACACATATTTAAGAACACAACCAGACACTTATGAACACCTACCCTCTGCCACTAATCGTGTGTGTATACATAAACAATTTTTGAAATTTGTGTTCTTAACCCGCTGTGATGATTCTGAAATTTCCATTCTTTTTCTCTCTATATAAACCTGTTGTTTTTGGGTTTCAAGATAGCAAAAACTAATCCATTCAATAAACCTCTTTTACAACTATAAAAAGACACAAACAAAAACACAAAAACCATTTTAGATTCAAGAACTGCTGCCATTTTCTATGATTTCCTTCTTAATCGACTCAAGCACCAAAAATCACAGGCCCTTTCACTCCCTTCATTATCTTTTTTCTTGAATCAATCGAGCTCTAATCGATCACAATCCTCCCTTCTTCTCTAATTGATAACAATCATTCCCACGTCTTGACTCACTCTGAATCGACCCAAGCAACAAAAATCGCACCAAATTCGCTCATTCTTATCTAATCGATCACAATCTTTCCATCTTCTCTTGAATTCGAAATCAGGTACGTGCCAATGGGTTTTTCAAGGGTAGTTCACATGGTGATGGTGTTTGGTGGTAGCTAGAATGGTGGGTGTTCTTATGACGAATCATATATTTCCATAGAACATATGTGTGTTATATGGGGGTTCTTATAACGAAGCAGATGTCCAATCCTTCATCAGTCACATGCATGGAGGAAGAAAGATTACTCCGTCCCTAACTACCAACTACCAACACCCAAACTTACTCTTTTTGTCTCTGAACGTCCAAAACTTCACCTTTTGTGCAAAATGAGTTCGATTGCCAAATCAGAAATGGATACATCTTCCCTGAATGGTTTCTGGGTTCAAAATCAAAGCAGAAGATGATGAGGGCAGTTCATCTAATCCTAAAAATGAGTTGTTTTTTTTGTGTGTGTGTGTATGTGTGTGTGTGTATATATATATATATATATATATATATATATATATATAGAGAGAGAGAGAGAGAGAGATAGAGAAAGAAAGAAAGAAGTTTATTATTATGATTTATAATTATTTAAATATATAAAGCATGAAAGAAAAATATAAAATAAATATATAAGGGTATTACAATAATTTCAGTTTTCAAAGGGACTAAAATCACATATAAACATAGTCAAAAGGACCACGAAGCCAAAAAAATCGAAGTTTGGACTAATACCCGATAAAAATACATATCACGTGGACCAGCTTTGTCCTATCTCTTATTCTAATCTCCATATCTAATAAAAGAATAGTTTTATTCTCCTCTTGACATGTGTCATCTTATTAAACCTCATAATTAATGCATATTTTATTTTCCTTTTGTCATGTGTCATTATATTATATTTCCTAATCTCCTAATTAATACATGACATTTATAAACCTATTTATTCTCCATTTCAAATTTTAAATTTGTCATTTTAATTATATTAAATTAATAACATTAGAATAAAATTTAAAATAAACTTAAAACAAATTATAAAGTGATATAATTTCACATATTCATTTAAATCAATGATTAAAATTTATATTACTAAAAAAATCATTTAATTAATAATTTATTTAAAATAATTGATTAATAATTTTTAGTTTTTATTTTAAAAGTTTAATTAATTGTATAACCATGGTTCTCAAGAGTTATAAACTAGTTTCTAATAAGTTTATTCTCTTATTGACATGTATCATACTATTAGAACTTCTCATTAATATTAAATGTCACCTATCATACCACTTATCAACCAATTAATTATTTATTTTAAATTTCAAAATTTAAATTTATCACTCTAATTATATTAAATTCTCCATTTTAAATTTGAAATTATAAATTTTCTCAGTATAATTATATTAAATTAATAACATTAAATTAAAAAATAAAATAAAGTTAATACATATTATAAGGTGATATAACTTTACATATTTATTTAGATCAACGATTATAATTTTATATAATTAAAAAAATATTACTTAAATAATAATTTATTTAAAATAACTGATTAATAATTTTTAATTTTTAATATGATAATTTAATTAATTTTATAAGATTGGTTTTCACATTATAAATTAGTATTTTAATAATTTGTTTGCCATTTACTTGAAATGATCCAAGCTAGAGAAAACGATACATTATTTCTACTCACCGCATATTAGGGTTGAAATAAATTTAAATCATATTCATATAAAAGTATAAAACCCTCTCCAACCTCACCTTCGATTCTTGTTCCCTACATCGACATTGATTTTGAAGATTTTGCAGTTGAAGGAATTGGCCCGAATCAGGGTATCGTTCCCCATTACAAGTAGAACAACGCACTGTAGCTTTTGGAGACGGTAGAGGTAAATTTGTATTTATGTTTTCAGTTTAAGGTTTTGATCGATTTTGATGATGATATGCGTTTCTGGGGTAATGTATTGTTTGGGTTCATATTAGTTTCATTAGGGAAAGTTGTTGCCACGATTAGTTGTGAAGAAAAGTATGCATTATCCATGGGAGGCTGAGGTCAATAGTGCACACAAGAAAGCTATTTTAGTATAAATAATGGTATTGTCCATTTTCTGCTATGCCAATCACCTATTTGGGAATTTCATATAATAATGATAAGAGTATTAAAAAAAATCATGAAAGATATTTTCAATTTCCTTCCACATATTCACTTTGAAATTTTATCTTATTTATCACTTAATCCATTTCCTAAAGTTATTCTTCTTTCTAATCTTTAGATTTGTTGAGGTTGCTCGGGCATTAGATACCATAAATGCAACCCTGTCCAACCCCAACCTGATCAAAATCAAATATTGCCTGTTTTGGGGTAAACCACCAGCAGTGTGTCTTAATGGTTAAGGCCAACATTGCACTAATAAGCCCAATATATTGGGTTTGGTTGATGTGGGACAAGTGTGTACTCCTCCATTCAGACACTTGGGTTCATCTAGTTGTCTCCCACCACAAGAGACAACCAAACGATAAGAATCAATCCTAATAGAATTAACTCCTTCCATTTTCTTGAGGACTAAGAAGAAAAATAACTTTTGAAAATTGATTGAAAGACAAATAAGATAGAATTACAGAGAGAGATTAAGAGGGGGGAATTGATAATATCATTCATTCATAATCGTTTGGGGCTCTCTCCTACCATTATGTTACATTTAAGTAGGTTCTTATGTTATGCCATAAGAAAAATATAAAGCATGCAGAAGTTAGATAATACTCTTATGTAGACCAAAAAATGAAGTAGCTTATTGGGATACACTATTGGACCACGACCTTCCATGGATCGCATGCACATCAAGTAATGCCATGCCATAAGGTCACGTGGCACATGCCTCTAGCGGCCATATGACTATATGAAATACAAATACAGTTGTGTGAGAGTTTGTTTTACTTCTTGTACAGTCTTATAGATTTTTTTCCAGCATGAATGCTAACACAGTGTCTAGTATGTCAAAGCTAGATCTTTCCTTATATTGGACTCACTAGGGATTTACTTCAAATATCGCAGTAAAACAAAATAACTACTAAATTATGATACTTGATAGTTGATAAATCGTTATAACCCCTTTAGTCAAAATCAGTCAAATACGTCATGAATAAGTCAAAGTCGATGGCATAAATATGAAACTCAACATAATGAAAAACATATAGCATGCATGCTTCTAGATTTGATATGTATCTAGTTTCCGTGAATTCAACGGGAACGAGTATGACACCTAAATCACATTAAAGAACCCATACAAATCAATATTGAAACATCATCGCAACCCCAAAGCAACCCTTTAAACCATCTACAAATATCATTAATAACCCACCAATAAATTTTGGGATCAAATACAATTGATAAACTCCAAGATAATTTATTATTTTCAAAATAAATTATCATTTAATTAGGTAATAGAGCCGGCCGCGATATTTACTAAATTTAGGCTCTAAAACTTGTTAATTCTGGAAAGTACAAAAAATATATTATGTATTGTGTTCATTTCATCTTGTAATAACTTATTAGACAAACTTTCATTCAAATATAACACAAAAAAATAAACTTGTTTCTACTTGAAAACGGTCAATTAGGTCTTCATAAGAGACAAAGTTTTCAATCACGTCTTCATGAGAGAGATTCTCTTTCGGTCATCCTTTTTTTAACATTCGTTGAAAATGGCGAGGAGGCATACTAAAGTGTAGAGAAACAACTCAGCAAAACGTCTGAATCAAAGACTGAAACAGTGAAATTAAAGTATGTATGTGGACTGTGAAGATGAGAAACAAAATCACTTTCTTATGCATTGAGAAGATAAGTGTCTGATTTTTGAATGTTTGTTGTCTGATTTTTTATTTTTGGGAGGGTGTTTAGTCTAAAAAGTCATTTTCAACAAAAAGATTTTTTGACTTATAACTTTTTTTAAAAGGTGTTTAGATTAACTTTTAAAAAAGTAAATGTTAAAAAACTAAAAGTCACAAATTCCTAAATTTTTAAACCACATATTAAAAGAACTTTTAAAATTGCCACAACACTTTTCCAAACTTTTAGACCAAAGATCCAAAAAAATCACTTTTAAAAATAATCCCAAACACCCTCTAAAAGCTAAAACAATATTGGTTGGGGGCTCAAACAGGGTCGGACCTTTTTTTTTTTATTTTTTTTTATTTTTTATGATGTGCTATGTATTTGGTATTTAGAGGGCCCAAATCAGTTCAGTAATGGAAATCCAGGGCCGACACAGTAGAGAAGTGCCTGAAGCCGGAAAAAAAGAGGTCCAGCCGTTTGCTCCTCTAGTCGGCTAGTCCTCTCGGCTCTTGATGACATCGCAAAAATCAACGATGGAAACCGGATCGTTTCGGATCTCAAGAATTAAGACTCACCTTCAAAAACCGTCTTTCAAAAATCCGATTCACGTGCGTTCAGAAATTCAAATCGCGAAAATACGACTCTCCTCATTTGAGATTGTCAAATCAGACTTATGGTTGTTCAGAAATCAGAGTCGCAAATCATACTCACGTTTCAATTTAAGAAATTGTTTTTGTTTCTCACCTTCGCAGTCGCCAGCCGACATTGCTTCAGCCTTTTCAAAACCATACAACCAACATTCAGAAATCAGACACTCGCCTTCGCACTATTACAAAAATTGCTTTTGTTTCACCTTCACAAACCTGCTAAATGCCTCATTGCCTCGTTGTCACTGTTTCACTGAAGTGTTACTCTTTGAGTCTTTCGTATGTTCTTTTGTTGAATTGTTTCTCCAATTTTGTTTTGTTTCACGGTTTTTGACTTTATGTCTTTCAGATTTTCTTTCTCAGCAATAGAGAAGGAAATCTACAAATTAGTGTTAACAAGGGAAAAGCAGAAAGAGAATCTAGTCATCTACAAATAAGGTTTTCAATTGTTGGGATAATGAACTGAAAGGAAAGGGTAACGAAATTTCGACTTTTCACTAAAAAAATTTTCGTTATCTATTTGCCTTTGAACTATTGAAACTGTTTACGTTTTACCCTTATGGCTGTTTCCGATGATAAGGGTAAAATGTGAACGGTTTCAATAGTTTATATCTTATGTCGCAGACTTGTCTCTATGCCCCACTTGATTTTCAATGATTTCTCTATTATAACATGCTCTTTTTGTTTCTTCCTATTATAACATCATACATAGTTTACAGATATGCCGACTTTATTTTCTCAATCAAAAAAGAGAAAAATGTTGTCGGATGTACATTTGGAGAAGATTGTGCACACGTACAACATTGACATTGCCCCCTACGATTTGGTCTCGGAAGAAAGTCAATCATCGAGTCAATGCATGAGAAATATGGCAGATTCAATTGCATCTGTAGAAGCCATATTGAGGTATAAATTCAATAACAGAAGTTTGTTGGAAGCAGCCCTAACTCATACTTCATACACTGAGTCTGAGTCCTACCAACGTCTCGAACTCCTTGGTGATGCTGTTGTTGGACTTGTCATCACAATTTTCTTTTACTTGGCTTACCCTGATGTTGACCCTGGTCAAATCTCTCTCCTCCGCTCTGCCAATATTAGTACCGAAAAACTTGCACGTGTGGCTGTTCGCAACGGGCTTTACAAATATGTCCGCCACAAAACCATCCTTCTCAATGATAAGGTATTACCTATCTATCTATATACATTTTGTTTTGCATATCCTACGTGGCATTTTAATTTTCAGAAACTGTAATTGTTATTCCAGATGATTGTTACCATTTTTCCAGAAACTATCATTGCTATTCCACATAAGCTTTTATAATTTTAAATTAACAATACCATGTAGTCTTTTTAACTCCACGTAAGCTATACAACCGTTTTTCTTGGGTTATCTGGTTACCAAAATTAGAAAATATAACGGTTTTAATGGATGCTAAAATAACATATTGTTTTTTTGAGCATGGGCGTTCAGGTTTTTGATATTTTTTTTCCTATATTTATGCCGTTACTTTTTGTAATTGAAATGTGAGAATATGGTGTTTGTTGGTATTAGGTTAGGAAATTTGTGATTGCGGTTGAAGATGAAGATGAGATGGTGGTGCATGGTGGGCAAATGAAAGCTCCAAAGGTGCTTGCTGATATTGTTGAATCGGTTGTTGGTGCTGTTTATGTAGATTGTGGGTTCTGTTTGCAAAGCCTGTGGATGGTGAGTAGTTGTGATCCTATATTCCTATTCCTATACAATCTCTTCAAATTCAATCAGGTCTTCCATCCTAACATTTAGCTCTGTCCCACTTGCCACTTGACCTCTATTTCTTTTTTATTCAATTACCTATTCAGTCTAGAAAAGTAACAGACCTTATGTAAAAGAAACGAACAGCCACTAAGCCACGGTTTTGCAATGAGGAAAAGTATGTGTAGACTGACTCGATAGCAGTGGATCAAATTGCTTTGACTTTTTGTTTTCAGATAATTAGAGAGCTACTTGAACCGATGGTTATGCTAGATGTTCTCGAGAAACAGCCGCAGCCTATTACCATGCTATACGAGGCATGCCAAAAAGAGGGGAAATTTGTTGACATAAAGAATTGGAGGAAAGGTTAGAACTTCTCTATAAAACTAATATTATAATATCCCTTGAGAAGAGAGATGCTAATATGTTCTCACCTTTTTTCAGGTGAGAGAAACATCGCAAGTGTTTATGTAGATGGAAGATTTATTGCCTCTGGCTCTTCAGAGAACAAAGAGAATGCTAAGCTTCATGCAGCTGAGGTTGCTCTATCAAAGTTAACAAGGCTAAAAAGCACGGATGCAATAAGTAGTAGTAGCCTACACATGAACATGATGTATCCTGATTGTTACAAGAGTGAATGCAGCAGGGACATGGAAAATTCCATTGGAGCTGTAGAAGCCATATTGAGGTACAACTTCAAGAGGAAAAGTTTGTTGGAAGCAGCCCTAACTCATTCTTCTTACACCGAGTCTCAATCCTACCAACGTCTGGAAATCCTGGGTGATTCTGTTCTTCGACTTGCCATCACTAATTTTATCTACTTGGCGTACCCTGATGTTGACCCTGGTCAAATCTCTCTCCTCCGTGCTGCCAACATTAGTACTGAAAAACTTGCACGCGTGGCGGTCCACAATGGGCTTTACAAATATGTCCGCCACAAAACCGTTGTTCTGAATGATAAGGTATTTTACCTATCTCTTGTTATTCCGTAATGCTCACTCAAAAAAGCCATTGCGTTATTATATGGTTTATGTTGTAATTAGGTTAGGGAATTTGTGATTGTGGTCGAAGAAGAAGAAGAAGATGAGATGGTGGTCCACGGTGGACAGATGAAAGCTCCAAAGGTGCTTGCTGATATTGTTGAATCGGTTGCTGGAGCTGTATTTGAAGATTGTGATTTCAATTTGCAAATCCTGTGGGTGGTGAGTGATTGTCATCCTTGCAAATTACTATTGCATAATTAAGATTTTGGAGTGAGAAGCTGATTCCTCTATACTATCAGGCTGTTTCTTTTTTACTTAATATGGACTGTTGACCCAAAAAACTCGGCTTAATGTTTTAAGACACTAACCCTTTACCTATTCAGTCTGGAAAAGAAACAAACTTTACATATTATCCATACAAGTCTTAATGTGAAAAAAAAGGTACAACCGATAAGCCATAGAGGAAAAGCTTCTGTGTAGAACGACCCTGACCCCGACATGATAACATAATTTGGTAGCGAATCAAATTGATGAATTACTGACTTTTTGTTTTCAGGTAATTAGAGAGCTACTTGAGCCGATGGTTATGTTAAATGTTCTTGAGAAACAGCCACAGCCTATTACCATGCTATATGAGGCATGCCAAAAAGAGGGGAAAATTGTTGACATAAAGAATTGGAGGAAAGGTTACAGCTTCTCTATATTATATGCATTTGCATCCTACGAATAGTGTGATATGATGGTATCTTATGTATTTGCATCTTTTTTCAGGTGAAAGAAACATTGCAAGTGTTTATGTTGATGGAAAGTTTATTGCCTCTAGCTCTTCAGAGAACAAAGAGAATGCTAAGCTTCATGCAGCTGAGGTTGCTCTATCTAAGTTAACAAGGCTAAAAAGCACTGATGCAATGAAAGATGATTCTGGTGAAGCCACTGAGATTAAAGGTGCAAAACGAAAAATACATGAACTTTGTAACAGGAGAAGGTGGCCAAAAGCGACTTACAGGTATGTAAATATTTTGCCTTTATTACTAATTAGATCATGTTAGATTGATTAAAGATGGAAACCAAATAATTACAAAATCCATTTAATTTTAATGTTTTTTTTTTCTTTTTCTTGCAGAGTTGAGCAAGAATCGGGTCCTGCACACAATAGAAGATATATAGCATCCGTGCAAATTGAACTTTCTGGTAAGATATTTTTCATGAAGGGAGAAGAGAGGTCAAAAGTCAAGGATGCAGAAAATTCTGCAGCTTCATCTATGTTTTATTCTTTACGAGAATTGGGATATTAATGAATGTCTGAAAACAAAAACTCATCTATGCATCTTACATTTGCCGCATTTGATTGTTACAAGAGTGGCAAGTAAAAACTCCAATAAAATATATATTTGTTTATAAATACAAAAAAGGACACCAGATAAAAAAGGAAAATCATATCCGTTCTAACGACTTCAATATGGAACCGAAAAGTCCAAATCTTTTTTTTTTTTGGAAACGGTGAGATATATAAACTAACAAGACATCACGACTAGCAAGGAACTAGAGCGTGGGCCGAAACAAGACACAATTACATGCAAAGAAAGATAAAGAAATTACATTATCCATAATATTGGTAGGGGAAGATATAAGGTTTTTAAATACCTTGTTATTTCTCAACTACTAGACATCACCACAATGAACAGATGATTGACATGAAGAGTTTGTGTTTTCTAGGGCACATAGTAGTGAAATCGAGAAGTTCCACAACACGAGTGAATTGTTGCAACGCCATTTTAGCACCCATTTTATGACCTAGTCAGCAAAATCATATATGGTTAACATGTTGTCAATATATTCAATGAGAGTAAAGCTTGCATAAAGAAGATTAAATGTCTGCACCTCTAGTAATGAATGTCTCGGTAGAGCCAGTGAGTCTGCCAAGGCAAGCACTTCACATAAAACATGTGATTTTCAACGAAACTACTTTATCCATCTGATATGATTAGCATCAGGGGCTGTGCAATAGGAATCCAAGTACCATCGCAAGACGTTGACTTTGAAGCAATCATTCGGGGATAAGTTAACATGCATTTTGAAATACTTCCACTTAGATTTTGAATCCCCCTAATTTCATATGGTTGATTTATTAGAACTGCAATGGATTTAACAAGCTTATTACCAATTTTATAATGACTAGTTACCTTGATCCGATTAATTAATATTATTAATTATGAAGTAACTAACACAAGGATCATGCGATTAGCTAACTAAATATCAATTAAATATTCGAGTTATGAGTGAAATGATCTAAGTGATTTCTAATGGATGATGATGACAATCAATTGAAACATGTCATGGATATCTAATTTGGTCCATCACTAGTCTCACACATTTAAGTTTACAATAATATCGGATTTGGTTCATCGCTAGTCTCAACCCTTTATTTTTCATAAATTCATTAAGTTACAAGTCAATAAAATTAGATTGGTCCTCATAACTATATCAAACTTAGTTGTAGGCAATAAAAATCTAAACATTAAGGTAAAACGATCAATCAAACAAACTACATAACCAAACTTTATAAATCCAACTAATAAATCAAATCATATTAGTTAGAGTTAATCTACATCTAAGCGGAAGTAAAAGGGTATTTGTCATAATCATCGTTGGAAAACAAAAAATAATCAAATAAGAAATGCTAAACATGGTGTCTAAAGCAAACCTAATGATTTTAGAACGTTTGCAAGCTTTAACTTTCAAAATGATGCTAAAAAATTGTTCTTCATCCTTGATTTCGACCAAAAAAGGTGTTAGATGAATTACTTTTCGTCTTTGAGGGTTGGTATCTCCAATATTTTTCAGCATATTGATTAGAATGGAAAAAATCATGTATTTATTGAATTCAGAGATGTCGCATCGTGTTCATGTATTTTCTGTGTTGTTGAGCATATTGTGCCCGGATCCTGCTTGAACTCTAAAGCTAGGTTGTGGCGCTACATGCTCTTTGTAGCGTCGCGGTTTTTCGAATTTAGGAAACTTTTTATCTTTATCTGTATCAACTCCATTCTTGTCCTAATATTTTCCTTTTTCTTAGCAGCTCTAATTTTAACTATATTTATCCAATTCAAAGCTTATTTGTAATGTTTGTAGATTTGAGGCCATCAACTCGCCGAGTTCCAACGGAAACTTGCCTTTTAAAAAATAAATCTCTTACCTAGAAATTGGGGATGTTAAAAGTCATATAATAGTTGGCATTGGTTTATTAATCATGTCAAGAAACATGTGGTAAAAAACGAGAGGGCATTTGTTTAATATCTGATCGTCATAGTGGAATACTAAAGGTTGTTAATGAGCAAGAATCTCCCTAGTTGGAGCCATATAGTTTTCACATGTATTATTTATTTTATTTCGTTAACCGCTTTTATGGTACAATTAGTTTATAAATGACATTTGAAAATGTTTTTACATGTATCGCTTGTGACATTACACCAACAACTTCCATGACAAGTTTTGTAACTCACGATTGAAAGTTTTAACTTACTGTGTTGGGAGTCATAACCAAGTTCGTAAGTTCAACTCCATTATGAAAGAAATTAGACAGCTAAATGCACAAGCTCGCCAATGGCTTGAGGGGCACTCCCTTTGTAGATGGATACTAGCACATGATTGTAGAAAGCGTTATGGAGCCCACTACAAATATGTCAGGGGTTTTCAACAATGTACTTAAGGAGCTCGTTTTTTTACCAATCACTCCATGTGTCTAACTTACATTCTACAGATTGGTTCACTACTTTGATGTCAGCCATCTTTTAGGATCAACTGCTCAAGCTAAAGGAGATATGTTTACACCCCCATGTGCTTGTAAAATAAGCAACACCAATGTCAAAAGTTACTGCACACAACTTAAAATCATTTAATCGAACGAAAGAAATTTTAGAGGTGGTTATGCAGAACGGAAAAAATGTGCAAGTTGTTGATTTTGAGAAAAAAATCTTGCACATGTGGTAAGTTGGAGGTATATAAATATCATTGTTCACATGTATTGAGTGTGCTTATTTTTCTTTAAATAGTAGTCAATATATTCAACAATATTACTTAATTGTTGGGTATTCAGCTACTTGGGTATCTGAGTTTTTCCCGGTTCCCCATGAATCATATTGGCCGGAGACAACTATTCAAAGAATGCTTCCAAATTCAGAATTAAAACGAAAGGAAAAAGATCGTTCTCCCTCAACAAAACTACGGAATGGAATGAACATTAAAGAAGGGAAACAAATAATCTTTGTGGAATTTGTAGGTAACCTGGTCATTATCAGAATACATGTTCTTCCAAACCAAGAAAAAGATTTGTTGATCCATAATTGTGTTTATTCGAGTAGAATTTCTTAATTTTTTTGGTATTTTATTTTAAATTTATCCACTTTATATTAAAATTTTGAAGTTTTTTTATTAAAAGTTTTTTTTGTTAACTTTAGGCTACATTTACTAGATATGTTTTTGAATACATTTGATTTTGTAATATTTATAAAACTTTCATTTTTTTTATTTATAACTATTAATTTAAACGTCATCGTATATCATTTTGTATTATTATCTATCTCTTTAAAACAATGTAAATGTTGTTTGTGTAAAAGAATTTATTGAGACTGGTAGGTATGGGTAACGACCATACCGGCATTTTTAGAGAAAAAGAAAAAAAAAAAAAACGTTAAATGAAGATGGTGGTGGTAACGGAAAGCAACGTGCAGACGTATAACACCCAACAACGATGAAGATGAATGGTGTTTGTGTGCTATTACGTTCAAAAACACACCGATGAGCGTTATCCATACCCAACAGTCTGAATAGAAAGATAAAAAAAATAAGGTACTGGTTAGCAAAAAATAACTAGACCAAGGCAATTTTTTTTTTTTTTTTGAAAAATAGATTTTCTATACTACGATTTTAATTGTTATCTTGTATGAAATATACAATTTTAAAAATAAAGAAAATAAATATTTTTGTAGAAAATATAAATTTGGATAAATATGTATTACAATTAAAAGCTAATACTTTTAAACCCACTACAACGTATATCACATTGTTTTGTAATTAAATTAAAGACTACAAGGCTTTTGTAAATAAAATTTCAAAAATACCTTAAAAGCTCAAACAAAGCCATCCAGAAAGGGCTAGCGGCGCAACTTGTTGCCCGTTTGCCTTCAATCGATATGTATTGAACTGATAGTTTATATGTAACATTCAACCAAGACGGGTTAAATGAATCGAAACAAAAAGGCCCTCAACTACCTTAATCAATTCACTCGTTTATCACGTTCATCAGTCGTCCTCACCCTCGTTCTCTCCGCTTACTCTCACTGTGTGTGTCGACCGTTCACCAAGGCCATCGGCGTTCTTCCCGTTGCTGGCATCTCTTTCCTCCATCTCCGATCAGGTAAGTTTCACCTCCGATTTGGTTTTCCTTTTTGTGTCGATTTTTGTTTCTCATCTATCATTTATTCCACTATATTTGATTTGTTCCTTCAATTATCATACCTGTCGATTTTTCTTTGGTTTTCCGTCCACCGTATCTGATTTGTTCCTTTGATCATCATACCTGTGATGTTCTGAAATATTGATTATCATACCTTTGAGAGTGTATGGATTGTACCGTGTTGATGAAAATTGATGAGATATTGTGTTAACAGGTATAGATTTGTGAAATTGATGAGTTATGGATGAAATATTTGATCAAACTGATAAAAAATTTTTGTTCATACGGACCGATTTGTGTTAACCGGTACCCCTAAAAAAGCATTTTCAAAAACTCCTGTTGTAAAAACACTCTTTACAAAAATTTCATGAAAAGACCTTAAGGAGAATCCTAAGTCATAACTTAACATTCTATTTTGATTTTGTTTTCAAACCTTCTTCCATGTGATGTGGGTAGATGATACATAAGCATAATGTCATGCTACATTATGAACAACGGTTAGCGGTTAAAACCACCTATCAAGACAGATAATAAACAGAGAAAATAACTAAATTAACATATACAATATATAGCTGGTCACTTGGTTGTTGGTTGCTAAATCACAAACAATAAAAAGATAACACAAGCTTTCATTGTATTTCAATCAAAACACTCATAAATACCAAAAGATCAAAACCATAACCTAATGGTTTCTAGAGATTCGAGAGCCTAACCTCTCCCGAGGTATGAAATACACGATTTCTCACAAAATAGATGATGATACCAAACATACCCTCTACCCTCTTATTGTTGG
Source organism: Lactuca saligna (assembly GCF_052625555.1). Taxonomy (NCBI): domain Eukaryota; kingdom Viridiplantae; phylum Streptophyta; class Magnoliopsida; order Asterales; family Asteraceae; genus Lactuca; species Lactuca saligna. Next base: position 183,269,758 of record NC_136423.1, read on the forward strand.
ATTAATAAAAACTTGATCTTTTAAATAACCAACTATTAATTAAAACACTTCTCACTTTTAAATAACATAATAGAAAACATCTCCCATCAAGAGGAATCTAATTACAAACTAACATATCAATTCTCAACATTATCAACAATAGCAATATGCATCAACAAACTCCAAACTCCAAAACATCATCACATCAACAGCAAAAGGCAGCAACACGCAAAAACATCATCCACCAAGAAAGTTTCCTATTGAATATTCAGCATTAGAAAGATTTAAAATTCAACAAAAAAAACCTGTCATTTCGGACATGTAACCACACTACTGTGGCATAATAGAAAAATACTATCACATCATTTTAAGGGGCTAAAAGATGAAGAAATATAACAAAGTAAAACTAAAATATCAAACCAACACATAAATATTAAGATATAATTGTATCTCAATTAAAATTGTCAAAACCAACATTTCTTTTCACATCCATATCCTGTTAAACGAATGCTGACATTTGTCGACTTGTGGAAGATTCCAAAGTTTTGGAATCTTCCACAAGTCGACAAATGTCACATCAAACTTTGGAATCTTCCACAAGTCGACAAATGTCACATCAAAACTTTGGAATCTTCCAAAACTTTCACCTAAAGGTCTTAGAACACTCAAATACTTCTTAGTTATGGAAATAACAGGAAGCCAACCTAATAGCATACATCACAACTTAAAAAATGTGAAGCGTGCATTATAAGAAGATTAATTCAAAAAAGTTTTCTTCCTTTTAAGCTAAACTTGAGATTAAGATGCTATTACTTCCCTTTACTCTATGCACCTACAATAGACAAAAACCACAACAGAAATCGGCTACTACAATATTTTGCCAACAAGAAAAGTCAAAAAAAAAAACTATCGATTATCACAATGTTGCCCTTGCCGAAAACTACTTTTAAAATTAAATAGTTACCATACATAACTACAATATTTTGCCAATTTCATGAAGAAGGTCTGCTAAAATGATAGCAAACAACATGAGTTCTAAAGGAATATCTCCAACTTGTAGCTCTTCTCTTGAAAAGGCTCCCCTTCCAGCTCATTCAACAGCTGAAAGACATTCAAACTAATTATTGCATTCTCAAGAATCATAGTTACTAGATCCTGATTTGAACACATTGTAAGGATTTAGAATGTACATGGATTAATGTTTCTTGTGGGACCAAAATCATAAATAAAAAACATGAGCAAGGTGTTCACTTCGTTGTTAAATACCTATGAGAAAAAAAACCTAAATTTGAAGTCAAAGTATACATAAAAAACCATTTTTTGTGGAATTTAGAAAATGAAGTTCCTACTTACAACATACATACCAACTTTGTGGGCGATGTCATTTGTTAAGTTTTAAAATAAAGTTTTTACTTTTAGCATCAATGATTTGTTCCTGCTGGGCATGTAGCCAAAAGAAAGGAAAGCAAAAACGTGTTTAGAAAACTCAATCACTGATATCCGGATGTGTGGTATAAGTTTAAAACCCAAAAAATGCAAGTAACCTTGGCATTAAATCGAGCACCTGGTGGGCATTGGCACAATCTTAGTCAACCCTTATTAAACTTGCATTCTAGGAAGGAAATCAAACATAAACACATATGGTAATTTAGGAAAATAATACATATCAAGAAACAAACTCAAACAGTTATGAACTTTAAAATGTCTTACAAAATTTTAATCATATACGAATATTTGTTTTTACTGGCAAAAGATAAAAAGTGTGAACAACAATAAACAGTAACAGTATGCTTTTTTAAAATATCAGCAAACTGTGTCGCAAAGTCTGTTTTCATCACTATCTGCCCATCTAACGAGATGCATTATACATTAATTAGGTAAAAGCAAGTTCACAAACAGATTGAAATAAAAATAAAATAACAAAAAAAACTGTTGCATAATCTCAGCCGAAAGATGGTGATCAATTCAAGTTAATCACAGATAAACATCAGTGTAAAAAATAATTTACATCATTGATTGCATCAGCTTCGTTTTTGAAACAAGTATGAATGAATGATTTGACAAAAAATAATATCAACTGGGGATTAGATGAGTGGTTGCAAAAGAGATCAGATGGTGATGCATGTATTATATATCATCATTTGATATTACAGACAAAATGGGTAAATAAATCATCACGTCAATCAATTACCAAACCACAGCATCTCCAAATTCAGTTATAGCCAAAAAAAAAAAAATTATAAATTTTGTATAACAGTTTGAAATCTATTCTGTATAACTTGAGGAAAATGAATCAGATTATGAATATGTCTATCACCATTGAGCAATGTAATGATACAAGGCTCATAAGACTGGGGCGACAATAACTCTCATCATATTCAGAACAAAAAAAACTTCAGATTTAGTATATGGAAAATCGAGAAAAATATATTCAAAGACCTGGTTGCCAGTGAAATTATTTTATGTTACGATTCTGAAAATCGAAGGTTCAAAACAAGCACAAATTGAAAATTCAGATTACGAATATGTCTATCAGCATCGAGCGACGTAGTTGTACGAAGCTCGTAAGACTGGGGCGACAATAACTCTCATCTTATTCAGCCAAAAAAGATTTGAATTTGGAAATTATAATTGCAATAGATAAAAAACAGAGAAGAGAGCTCACGAATCGTTATAAATTGCAACCAACGAGAACAGATCTGCAAGTGGCAAAGCTTATTGTTACAGATTCTCTGACTTGTACAAAGAAGTTTTGTGATATGATCGATTTAGGGTTTTGACATCGAGTAAGGTTTTCAATCTTTGACATTTGAGCAGAAAATTTTAAAAAAAACGAAAAAGTTTGTGGTTGCTGGGATTCGAGCCCAGGTCTCCACGGCCACAACGTGGAATTCTTACCACTAAACTACAGCCACATGATGTGGTATGTTTCATGAAAAGATATAATTATACACATACTTATATTATAGCTATATTTAAAGGCATTTTTGAGGTAATTTAGACTTTAGATGCATTCTATGGAATTCATTAGAGGTATTATTTTGGCAGTATATTAGGCCAACCGGTATACTAGCAACGAATCCAGTCGTGGTCTACGTGGCCATGAAAAACAGTCTTGCACACTAACCCGACCGTTCGTGGTTACCCGTTTTAGTGATAGTTTGTGGTGAGGGAGGACGAAGGGAAATGCCCAATCGTATTCCCCTTCTCTCTCAATCTTCTCATGCCTCTCTCTTCGCTATTAGTGGAGAGTATTCAGGTGGTAGGGGTGGTTTGTGGTTGCTGAAATGGTTGATCTAGAAGCTCTCCATGACTGTTGTCATAGAGAGTATAACAGATGGTCTTAGAGGTATTGTGGTTGTATTACTTCAAATAAAAAGTATCTTACAAATATTTTTTTTTAATTTATAAAAATATGTTTAGATGAGTTTTTGAAGTTACTATTATATTATAAAAGTTTGTTAAAATTACTTTGATATAAACTCAACATAAAAAATAGTGTATCATCATCCCATCTTATAAGAATCTAATGCATATAAACATTAATTAATCACTAGTTGTTAGACACGTATGTTATACGGGTTGGATAAAACAAATAAAAAGTTAAATATAAAGGTTTAAACAAAAATTTATTTGAATTTAAAAGAAAATGTGAAGTAACTAAACATTTATAAATTCCAAAATCTTAGTATAATGATAAATATGAAGTAACTAAACACTTATAAATTCCAAAATCTTAGTTACTTAGGAAAATGTGAATATGGTGCTAACCCATGAAATTGCACTTTGCACCTTGTTAAGCCGTTAGTGGAGCGTGTGTGGTTAACCGGCACACTAATCTGGACTGACAGTGCGTGGCCATGGGTAGCTTGATGTTAATCATAGATCAATGGAGTGTGTGTGGTTAACCGGAACATTGATTAGGTGGTTGTAACATTGGGTGTACCAAGCTAATTTGCATGGTTATTCACACCTTGTGTGTGATCCTTGGAATCTCTATCACAAACTTGAAGGGCACACTCGAGATTTAAACATGCCATTAAATTGTTCAATGAATCTCAAAGGATCTAGGAGTTTCAATTCACTTAAAACCTAAAACTCTTTTTCTTTTTTTCGTGGTGGAAATTGGTAAATCGTCATTTACCTACCTTCAAATACTTTGTGGTTTGGATTACGACATCCCTCTTCCAAATTGTAAAATATTGTGTTGGGCCCTAACCTTAATATTTCATTTTGGGTGTTATATTAAGGACTTAAATCAACTAACTTGAATTTCTCCCTTGTAGATGTCTGCCTCAGACAACTATGGTCTTCCCAAATCTTCTAGAACAAGCTTTCATTCAGAAGATGATGTTCCATGATTGGATCGTGGAAGTGAAAATCATACTTCATTTCGTCCACCTCCTCCAATTATTCTCCCTGACCCACAAGCTTGAAGACTTGAAAAGTTTAGGATCACTCAATCCATATTGAATTGTAAACACAAAGATGGATGGCATGTATGTACTCATGTCTTGGACATGAAGTTGCATATTGATAGGCTGAGGATGTTGGGTGTTGTCTTCCCAAAGAATTTAGCTATTGATTGGGTTCTTCAGTCACTTCCTGAGTCATACAGTGAGTTCTTTAGAGACTACTATGTGACAGATCACGACATGAACCCAATTGATCTCGCCTATTTGCTAATTACCGCTGAATCAGCAATGATTTGGCACAACGGTCAAGCAAATTTGACTGAAAGATCTACATCCAAGCTGACATGGACATCCAAAAAAAGATTCCTTCTCCTAAAGGAAAGGAATTTTCTATGGTTAAAAGCTTTGAACATAAGAGAAAGGCCAATTCTAAGACAGTTCCATGTGAGCCTATGTGTTTCTACTATCAAAGAAAAGGACATTGGAAGCGAAGCTACCCTGACTACCTGAGAAGTTTAATCAGATTGTATGGTTCTGCTTCAGGTAAGTCTACTATCTAACTCTATTAAGTTCCTAACTGTTGATTCTTAATACATGATGTGATATGGTTGCATTTTGATGTTTTGTAGGATCATGCAAAGGGAATGAATCTTAAAGGAAGAGTATGTTGAATCTGATCACGAAGATGGATTTTAATCGCATGGTTCGAAGATCGGATTTTTGAGTTGTTGCTTAGGAGGTATGATAGATTGCTACTAAATATGTAATAACATAGTTTTCATTTGTAATTACATTGTAAGGAAAAACAAATTCCGCATTTATTAAATAAATAAAATTTTGTTTTTTTATTTTATTATTATTTTATTATATTTCCTTACTATAACAATCGTCTTCCGAGGTATAAATTTATTTAAATTCTCAAGTTTTATTTTGGGCTATAATAGAATTTTATTTTATGGATTGGGCCTCTTTGCTTTGGGCTGAGGCATAGGCTGCCCATAAGTCGTATGCGGGGCGTAACCCGTTGTACGCGCGGCGTAGCGCCTAAATGAAACACGGGGATGAGAAGTATACGCGCAGCGTACCATATGGTACGCCCAGTGTACGCGGTCAGAGGAAAAAAAACCTAATTTTAAGGGTTTAAGGCTATATAAACCCCATTATAGCCTCCTTCCTTGTTTTCCCATCAACCTCCTTACTCTCAAGAAAACCCTAATTCGTTCTTATCCTCTCTTTGTGTGTAAAGAAGCTTTTTTGAGTGTTTCAAGGAAAGGACGCAGTGAAGAAGGAAAGGAAGAAGTTGAAGAAGAAGCTTGAGCTCAGAGATCTGGACTTAGCACCCTCTTGCTGCAACGTTCACGAGTGCTTACGAATATGATTTGAGCATTGGATTAAACCCACGCTCACTTGGATCGCTCCATGAATTGTATCACGAGTAATTTGTGAGACGATAACATCTTATATTCTTGAAACCGAGATGTGTGAGTTGTATCTTGCGAATCGGTTGCACATTGATAATATGTAAACGCACCAGTAACTTGGTGTTATAAAACATATTGTTGTGTGTAATTCGGTGAGTGAGTGCAAGCGAGCATTGTATCAAAGTTTATCCGTTCCTTTTATCCAAAGTAGGATAAAAGCAATATCTTTGGGCCCCTCGATGGTTTAGTGATGACAAACGTAAATGCTCGGTCGGGCTATGGCTAATTTGATTTGTTCAATTAGTCTATCGTCATAAATCAGAAATCGAGAAGTAGTACAAAGAGAATGATTAGAAATCATATCTCATACGATATCTAGAATGGAGGAATATATGATCCCTTATCTAAGGACACGCGTATCTGATAGGATCAGAGTTGACAGCGGCTTTGGAAAGCTACGATTGCAGATCGGGATCTGAAGTCATACGCAGAATAGTTGTTAGACTAATCCAAGTGGGAGACTGTTGGATTAGTGTCTAAGTCCATAACTATTTTGGTATGTACTTGACCCGATGGTGCATGGTCCTTTTGGGTTGCCTTCACCAAAGCAACTTGATTGGAGAAATGAATAAAGAGAGAGAGGATAATATGATTTATTAATATGTTATAAGAATAATATATTAAAGGAGAAATCATATTTGTTTAATTAATATTGGTCAATAATTAATTAAGAATTAGTTTTGTGATCAAATGTAATTAATTAAACTAGAGGGGCTGATTTGTAATTATGTGATAGTTACAAAATAAGGTAAGGATTATCTTATTTATATGGTGGACGAATTTAAGGTTGGAAAGCCTTAGAATTCGAGTATGATAAGGATTCAAGGATTATCTTATTGGTTGCTTAATGGATAATCAACTAGATAAGGATAATGACTGAAACCCTATCTCTACACCTATATAAACACCCCTAGGGTCATGAATTCGTGTATCCCTTCCCAAGAGGTCCTAGATACGAATTCTAACCTCTCATCTCTCTCTTTATACCTTCTCCATTTGCTCTTGGTGTTTGTAAGCCATTAGAGGAGTGACACTTGTGACTCTAAGCATTCCAAAGTCAATCCAAGGTGGAGTTGTGATTGTTATTGCTATATAACAATCAAGGTATGTTCTTAAACCTAATTATATGTTAATGTCGATTTCCATATGTTAGAATTAGGGTTTATAGTCTTGGATTCAAAGCATGTACAATAGAGAAACCTAGATCCAAGCATTAGGGTTTGTATGAGCACATAGGATGTCTTATGACCAAAACCCATCAGTGGTATCAGAGCCTAGCTTGGTTTCAATTGTATTGATGCATTGTATAACTGGAAAATCGTTTTTTGGGCTTTATAGCTGAGGAACTCGGCGAGTAACACAGTGTACTCGGCGAGTAGACCTCAACTCGGCGAGTACAGTGTGGTACTCGGCGAGTTCGAGCGTCAGATAATGCTTATCTCGGGATTTCTTGCTGTTTTTGCATTTGGATAGTTACCTTATCATGTTAGATCAATATAAATCCGATTTTATGATATATATGACTATATTCTTGATCTAATTAAAGATAATTATCAATTAACAAGATAATTGTTTCCTTATAAGATAATTGATTAATTATTTTGAGTAAATTGATAAATTGTTTTGCAAGAAATCATTAAATAAATCAAATATGGATAATTATGTGATTAAATGTTAATTTAAAATTATTTGTTATTTGATCCTTGTTGTTATGAAAGGTTTCATATTTTCCCCTTTAGGTTTTATAGTTTAAATTTGAACCCAAAAGTTTTGAAGTTTTGAAATTTAAATAGTTAAAACCCTAATGTTTTGAAAAAGGTTTCAAAACTTGCCCTCAAGTTTTGGAATTTAAAAGTTGATTAAAAGGTTTAATTAGAAATGTTAAATTCTAAAACCCTAGTAATGTTTTAAAAAGTTCAAATCACACCCTTATGGTTTTATTAATTAATTAAGGAGTATAATTAAAAGAGGTTTAATAAATCCATAAAAGTTTTGGTTAACCATTTAATTGAATTAAAAGTGTAATTGTTAAAGTTAACCACATAGTATTTTAAAAGTATAAAATGCACCCTATACTATATATAATATTAAAAGTCTAACATTATATATATGTATGAGTAAAATTCAGTCTTGCCGTTAGTAGGCCTCATTCACGAAGCTGGTCTATAAGGGGTGTTTAAGGAAATTGCCTATAAAATGGCGATTGAATGGGTATCCACTCTTACCCACCGCACTCTTGACTAGTGGAGGGTCGTTAGCCGAACGGGTAGGATAGGACAAAACCTTCCATTATAAGTATAATGAAATACAAAGTAACTAAATGTTTTTCAAATTCCCAATCTTAGTTACTTAGGCAAAAGTGAATTGATGCAATTCCATGAAATTACACTTTGTGCCCTTGCGAAGACGTTAGTGGAGCGTGTGTGGTTTACCGGCACACTAAATGGTTCTAAGCGAAGGTAGCAAAGGGCGACTCAATGTTTGTCATAGTTCGGTGGAGCGTGTGTGGTTTACCGACACATCGAATAGGTGATTGTAACATGTGAGGGCACCATGTAGTTTGTGAAACGACCCAAAAACACGACCCAAAAATTTTCGTTTTTCCATATAATCAAAACCATAATATAAGTATCATAACATAATCACATGCGATGTATCCCCAAAACACAATAAAATATTGTGCGGAAAACTGTATCATACTACATCAATCCAAAACATCAAGAGACATCCCCAGGATAAAAGTTATGCTGCGGTGTGTGCGATGCTGTCACCCCGAGCTCTTCCCTTTGCTTGCGGAAGTACCTGAAACCAAAACTGAAACTGTAAGCACGAAGCTTAGTGAGCTCCCCCAAACTACCACATACCATACAATAATATATAAACACATATTGGGCCTTGCCCACTGCATCGGGCCGAAGCCCGGAACTGCATCGGACCGAAGTCCGGAACTGACTGGGACCTTGTCCCCTGCATCGGACCGAAATCCGGAACTAACTGCATCGGACCGAAGTCCGGAACTGATTGGGACCTTGTCCCCTGCATCGGACCGAAGTCCGGAACTAACTGCATCGGACCGAAGTCCGGAACTGACTGGGACCTTGTCCCCTGCATCGGACCGAAGTCCGGAACTAACTGCATCGGACCGAAGTCCGGAACTGACTGAACATGGCATAGCATAACACATCAACTAGCATAACACATATACGACATGCTACATCGGGCCGTGGCCCGGAACACGTAATACTTAACACATAAAACATAGCACACAAATCCTGTTCGAACCACGAAGGCATCGAACATACTAACTGCTGCATCGGACCTAAATCCGGAAACTACTGCTAACTGAACGGGCCGGCATTGTGGCCTTAGACCCGTTCCTACTGGAAGAAAACTCACCTAGTAAGCTGGCTGCTGAGTGTGTGGCTCGGAAAGCTAACGGCGGCTGCTCCTGAATCTCCTCGGCTACAAGTCCATAAACACACTCAATCAAATACTAAACACTGCGCTTGGGGTAAAATGACTCTTTTACCCTTGGTCAAAGTCAACTCTCTTTTGGGCTGACTCGCCGAGTTGGCCACCCAACTCGCCGAGTCCTACTCTCACTTTTCACTTCTACTCACTGCTACTCGTCGAGTCTGGCATCGACTCGACGAGTACCCTCTTGATCCAAGAACTCAGACAATCTTCATCCGACTCGCCGAGTCGTATGAACAGACTCGACGAGTTGTTCTTGATCCCAAGAAGATTGCCTTGGACTCGCCGAGTTGTATGAACAAACTCGTCGAGTCCCTCCATCACTGAGTCCACTCTCAACTCGCTGAGTCCACTTCCTGACTCACCTCGTCCACTCGACACTGATAAAACTGAAGGACTCGGGACTCGCGACCCGACTCGTCGAGTCATTCTTCCGACTCGCCGAGTCGCCGCCATGCAACTGATTTTTACTTGATTTTGTTTGAATCCAATGCATACAATTGATAGATCTGAGTCCAATAAGCTGTTTTACCACGTAAAGTTTCCAACTTTACGTGCACAACCTCATGAATAAGGGAAATAAGGCTAAAAGATGCATAAAATGGATGGATCTATGGTTATCATGCAATATAACTCCAAAAAGACAGTAGATCTGGGCTCTACAACACCCCAACAATCAGATCCATAGATATATCAACTTAATAAGACGTTCATGCAAGTGAAAGGCTTGAAACAAGCACCAACTAGCTCTTAGGAGAGCCCTAATGGAAGTTTAAAGCATAATATGAGATGGAACTCCGAAAATACCTCAATAAATTCTGATTTGGCCTTGGATCTTTGTACTACAACCCTTCTCCTTGCTTCTTCCTTCTTCTCCTTCTTCACACCTTCACAAAATGGCACCAAAACACATATAAGCTCTTCAATGGAGGTTTGGGGCTCTATCACTGCATTCTCAGGGTGAGGGAGGCGAGAATGGGGGCTATAAGGTGGTATAAATAGTGGGCAACCCGGGGATTTTAGGGTTTCACCCAGACAGATGGACTCGCCGAGTCGGGGATATGGACTCGTCGAGTCCCCGGCTCACACGTGCCCTCAGGCGCGACCCTACTCGGCGAGTCAGGCTAGAACTCGTCGAGTCCCTCTTGAAAAACTCACTATAATTACCAATAAATCAACATACCGGGAACGGGTCGTTACAATTCTCCCCCACTTGTCTCAGACTTCGTCCTTGAAGTCTGCTACGGCTGGATCTGCAAATAACTCCGGGTAGTGCGCTCTCATCTCCTCCTCGGCCTCCCACGTCCATTCAGACCCCTTCCGGTGCTGCCACTGCACCTTTACTAGCTGAATTACCTTGTTCCTCAAGGTCTTGGTCTTCCGTTCCAGAATCGCGACCGGCTTCTCGATATAATTTAGGCCGCTATCAACCTGAATGTCCTCTAAGTGAACGACTGCTGTTTCATCCACCAAACACTTCCTCAACTGCGACACGTGGAAGGTGTTGTGTATCAGACTAAGCTCCTCAGGAAGATCTAACCGATAAGCAACCCGACCCACCCGGGCCAAAACCCTGAAGGGACCAATAAATATGGGGCCCAATTTGCCCCTCTTCCGGAACCTGATGACACCTTTCCAAGGTGAGACCTTCAGAAGAACCATATCTCCCACCTGGAACTCCAAGTCCGAACGCCTCCTGTCGGCGTAGCTCTTCTGCCGACTCTGCGCAGTCTGCAGCCTACTACGGACCTGCTGGATCAACTCAGTCGTCTTGAGCACCACTTCGGTGCTCCCGATGACTCGCTAACCGACCTCGCCCCAACAAATCGGGGTCCTGCACTTCCTGCCATATAACATCTCAAAAGGAGGTCGATCAATGCTCGCATGATAACTGTTGTTATACGAGAATTCCGCTAACGGAAGATACGTATCCCAACTGCCCCCAAAATCTAGAACACATGCCCTAAGCATGTCCTCGAGAGTCTGGATCGTCCTCTCGCTCTGCCCGTCAGTCTGAGGATGAAAAGCGGTGCTGAAATGGAGACGAGTACCCATCTCGTCGTGGAATCGCTTCCAGAATCTGGACGTGAAACGAACATCTCGGTCCGACACCACCGATACCGGCACTCCATGACGTGCCACAATCTCTCGCACATAGATATCGGCTAACTTTTCTGCCGATATACTCTCCTGGATCGGAATAAAATGGGCACTCTTCGTCAACCGATCCACTACTACCCATATCGAGTCCACCCCGCGCGCGGTCCTAGGGAGTTTGGTGACAAAATCCATGGTGATGTCCTCCCATTTCCACACGGGAATGTCTAACGGCTGCATCTTGCCGTGAGGTCTCTGGTGCTCCGCCTTGACCTTCCGGCAGGTCAAACATCTCTCCACATACCAAGCGACATCTCGCTTCATGCAGGGCCACCAATAATCAGGTCGAAGATCTCGATACATCTTCGTCGCTCCTGGGTGGATAGAAAATCGAGACTTATGAGCCTCGTCCATCAATACTTGCCGTACCCCACCCCAGTACGGTACCCATATCCTACCATGAAGTGTCAACAAACCCCGACTGTCGTAATCAAATGAAGCTACTCGGCCCACTATCCTCTCACACTTCTGCCTCTCCTCCTTAAGGCCCTCCATCTGAGCCTCCTTGATCCGCTCCAACAACGGAGTGATCACTGTCATCCTCATACACAGATCTCTGATAGGGGCCGTCGACACCTTGCGGCTCAGGGCGTCGGCCACCACATTGGCCTTCCCTGGATGATAAAGGATCTCACAGTCATAGTCTTTCAGCACGTCTAACCATCTCCTCTGTCTCATGTTCAAACTCGGCTGATCCATAAGATATCGCAAACTCTTGTGATCCGTGTAAATAGTACAGTGGACCCCATAAAGGTAGTGTCTCCAAATCTTGAGGGCAAACACAACTGCCCCCAGCTCCAAATCGTGGGTAGGATAATTAGCCTCGTGAGGCTTCAACTGTCTCGAGGCATAAGCTACTACATGGCCTCGCTGCATCAACACTGCTCCCATACCTGTGATCGAAGCATCACAATAGACTACGAAATCCTCTACTCCCTCTGGCAAGGTAAGGATCGGAGCCTCGCACAATCTCTGCCTGAGAGTCTCGAACGCCGCTTGCTGCTCAGGCCCCCAACGAAAAACCACCGACTTCTTGGTTAGTCGGGTGAGCGGCACTGCTATCTTGGAGAAGTCCTGAATAAATCTCCGATAATACCCTGCCAACCCCAGGAAGCTCCGAATCTCAGATGGAGACCTCGGGACCTCCCACTGCATCACGGCCTCAATCTTGGCCGGATCTACCAAAATACCCTTCTGGTTGACGAGATGACCAAGAAACTGCACCTCGCGCAACCAGAACTCACACTTGGAGAACTTTGCGAAAAGTCTCTCCCTCCTCAAAGTCTCCAACACCTCCTGCAGGTGCTCCTCATGCTGCCCCTGGGTCTTGGAATACACCAAGATGTCATCTATAAACACTATCATTGACCGATCCAGCATCGGTCTGCACACGCGGTTCATGAGATCCATGAACGCGGCTGGGGCATTGGTGAGCCCAAATGGCATCACCACGAACTCATAATGACCATACCGGGTCCTGAAAGCAGTCTTCTGTACATCCTCATCTCTAACCCTCATCTGATGATAACCGGAGCGTAGATCGATCTTGGAGAACCAAAACGCTCCCTGAAGCTGATCAAACAAGTCATCTATCCTTGGCAGTGGGTAACGGTTCTTCACCGTTACTTTGTTCAACTCCCGATAATCAATGCACATACGATGCGACCCATCCTTCTTCCTCACAAATAAGATCGGCGCTCCCCAAGGCGAACTGCTCGGCCGAATGAAACCCTTGTCTAACAGCTCCTGAAGCTGTGTAGACAACTCCTGCATCTCAGGGGGAGCAAGTCGATACGGTGCCTTGGCTATCGAAGCCGCACCAGGAACTAGGTCGATCCTGAACTTAACCTGCCTCTCTGGAGGTATCCCCGACAAATCCTCGGGAAACACATCCGGGTAGTCACGAACAACAGGAACATCATCAATCGCCGTCTTGCCCTTCTCCCGGGCATCCAAGACGTAAGCTACAAAACCGGCGCAACCCTGCTGAACATAGCGCCTCGCCCTCGCGGCGGAACAAAAGATCGGTCCTCGCTAGGGCCTCTCGCCCTGAATCACTATCTCTCCCCCACTGGGAGTGCGAACCCTCACTAGCTGTAGCTCACAATCAATCACCGCCCCATTGGGACTCAGCCAATCCATGCCCACAATAACTTTATTCCCACGCAGGGGAATAGGAACCAGGTCCACTGAAAACTGCTCATCAAATATCTGAAGGGAACACCCTCTATGTACTCTGCCGACCCTCACGGTCCTATCATCTGCTATCTCAACCTCTAGTGGACAATCCAGCTCCCCTGGAGTTCTGCTAAATCTCTTGCTAAGCGCAAGCGATACAAATGATCGGGTAGCCCCCGAATCGAACAATACCAAAGCAGGGATGCCGTTCACCGAGAACGACCCCGTCACCACATCAGGAGTCGCTCGCACCTCCTCTGCTGTCATCTGAAATGCCCTGCTCTTCGCCACCGGCGCATCAGCTCGGCCCTGCCGGCCATCCGTAATCCTCAGGGTGGCAGGGGCAGGTGCAACCACCTTCCCTGCTGCAGCTAAACTGGGACACTGGGACCTTTTGTGTCCCCTCTGATTGCACTGAAAGCAAATCAGTTCCGATGCTGTAACCGTAGTAGCAGGGGCCGTATAATCCCTACTCATATGCCCAGTCCGACCGCACTTGTAGCAGCCGGAACTCCCTGCCTTGCACGCCCCCTCGTGCAATCTCCCACACTTGCCACACCGACCGTGGCTCTGCTGACCCCTGGACCTGTGATCTGAAACCTTGGGCTTTTTGCCCACACTGCCTAAACCCGAAACCGCCTCCGGTTTCCTCTTCTTCTCCATCTCGAGATCAATCTCCCTCTCTCTGGCTCTGGCAATCATGTCGTCCAGCGTTTTACAACTGGACCGGCTCACAAACATACGAATGTCACTTCGCAGCATCTCATGATAACGAGCCTTCTTCATCTCCTCATCGGCTGCATACTGAGGAACAAGAAGGGCCCTCTCCCTGAATTTGGCGGTGATCTCCGCCACTGTCTCGGTAGTCTGGGTAAGATCCTGGAACTCCCTAGCTAACTGTTGCACCTCGATGACCGGTGCAAACTCCGTTCTGAACCTGGTAGAGAAATCAGCCCAGGTCATGGCATCTAGTGCCGCATCATCCCCGATGGCATGTCCGACCTCCTCCCACCAGTCTCGTGCCCTGTCCTTCAGAAGACAGGACGCCAATCTGACCTTGTCCCCCTCGGGACATCTGCTAGTGCGGAATGCGTTGGCCACATCCGCCAACCACCTGGTACTCGCTATGGGGTCCCGTGCCCCATGATAGTCAGGAGCCCCGCATGCCCTGAACTCCCTGAACGTAAGTGTGCGCGACCCCATCACGGCCGCCATCTCGGCACAGAAAGTACTCAATCTCTCATCCATCAGCTCTAAAATACCCTCCTTGATCGAAACGAAGATCACAGGAGTCTGCTCTAGTATGATGCGGGTAACCTCAGAAGAAAGGAACTCCCTAGCTTGCTCATCCATCTGCCCGGCCTCCGGGCCTAATCCCGATCCTGATCCCCCTCCGGCATCTGAACAGCCGGCTGCTGGCCTCGGACGCAAAACTACCATTCTGAAACATATCATAACAACATCAGAACACTGAAATATCTCAAGGGATCATGATACTACTACTAGCTTCCTAGTCTTGTCTTGGCCTTCCTTAATTCGAGTACGGATCCTCTGCTTTCAGTAGTATGGGCCCCTACTACCTTCCACATCTATCCGCACTTTCCTCAAGAACTGCCTTGACTCCACCAAGTCACTTCTACTACTGCCATTCTCTGCTACTCTCATCCTAGGCTTGCCCTAGGGAAACTTCAAGCTCAACGCGACTGGTCCTCAGCTGCTGTAGGTCTCCTCATAATGCCAGTTAGCCACCACCTAAACACCATCACATGAGGTGAGGATCAGATAATCCTTCAAGTAAAAGATTCGTCCCTACAACGGTTGGACTCAAACAAGAGCTGCGCAATAGGGCCAGTTCCAGCACTCTGGGATTATTCAAACCTGATCACATGTGGTGTGACGTGTTCACCTAATGGCTAACTCCCACTACTCAGAACCCCACCAAGCACGAAGCAAGCAGCATTCGGACAAGGGAAACAGACTCAGGCAAAACTATTCTTATAACAAGAAACTGCACTAGCATCGGATGCTAAGCTCATACTATCAGGCATAACCTAAACAGGCTATCCTACTGCTGTCTACTCAATTCTAGCATGCAATACTCATAAAGCTGTAACACATAAGCAGGCACATAAGGCATTCTCCTAGATCTTTAGCCCTATACTAGCATGCTGTTCTACTGAAACTGAAACTGAACAAATAACTTGTATGGGTAATTTGGGAGTACTTACTTGAGCTCGGCTGACCGCATGCCCACACCTCTATCTTGAAAAAAAACAATTCTTTCTTTCCAAGTGCTTTCAACATTCTTTTTGTAAAACATTTTTATCTTACTAAAATCTTTTGTTTCCCTTAGTTTGAGTTCAGATACACCCGGAAGTGTATCCGAATCCCTCAAACCAGGGCTCTGATACCAACTTGAAACGACCCAAAAACACGACCCAAAAATTTTCGTTTTTCCATATAATCAAAACCATAATATAAGTATCATAACATAATCACATGCGATGTATCCCCAAAACATAATAAAATATTGTGCAGAAAACTGTATCATACTACATCAATCCAAAACATCAAGAGACATCCCCAGGATAAAATTTATGCTGCGGTGTGTGCGATGCTGTCACCCCGAGCTCTTCCCTTTGCTTGCGGAAGTACCTGAAACCAAAACTGAAACTGTAAGCACGAAGCTTAGTGAGCTCCCCCAAACTACCACATACCATACAATAACATATAAACACATATTGGGCCTTGCCCACTGCATCGGGCCGAAGCCCGGAACTGCATCGGACCGAAGTCCGGAACTGACTGGGACCTTGTCCCCTGCATCGGACCGAAGTCCGGAACTAACTGCATCGGACCGAAGTCCGGAACTGACTGGGACCTTGTCCCCTGCATCGGACCGAAGTCCGGAACTAACTGCATCGGACCGAAGTCCGGAAATGACTGAACATGGCATAGCATAACACATCAACTAGCATAACACATATACGACATGCTACATCGGGCCGTGGCCCGGAACACGTAATACTTAACACATAAAACATAGCACAAAAATCATGTTCGAACCACGAAGGCATCGAACATACTAACTGCTGCATCGGACCTAAATCCGGAAACTACTGCTAACTGAACGGGCCGGCATTGTGGCCTTAGACCCGTTCCTACTGGAAGGAAACTCACCTCGTAAGCTGGCTGCTGAGTGTGTGGCTCGGAAAGCTAACGGCGGCTACTCCTGAATCTCCTCGGCTACAAGTCCATAAACACACTCAATCAAATACTAAACACTGCGCTTGGGGTAAAATGACTCTTTTACCCTTGGTCAAAGTCAACTCTCTTTTGGGCTGACTCGCCGAGTTGGCCACCCAACTCGCCGAGTCCTACTCTCACTTTTCACTTCTACTCACTGCTACTCGTCGAGTCTGGCATCGACTCGACGAGTACCCTCTTGATCCAAGAACTCAGACAATCTTCATCCGACTCGCCGAGTCGTATGAACAGACTCGACGAGTTGTTCTTGATCCCAAGAAGATTGCCTTGGACCGCCGAGTTGTATGAACAAACTCGTCGAGTCCCTCCATCACTGAGTCCACTCTCAACTCGCTGAGTCCACTTCCTGACTCACCTCGTCCACTCGACACTGATAAAACTGAAGGACTCGGGACTCGCGACCCGACTCGTCGAGTCGCCGCCATGCAACTGATTTTTACTTGATTTTGTTTGAATCCAATGCATACAATTGATAGATCTGAGTCCAATAAGCTGTTTTACCACGTAAAGTTTCCAACTTTACGTGCACAACCTCATGAATAAGGGAAATAAGGCTAAAAGATGCATAAAATGGATGGATCTATGGTTATCATGCAATATAACTCCAAAAAGACAGTAGATCTGGGCTCTACAACACCCCAACAATCAGATCCATAGATATATCGACTTAATAAGACGTTCATGCAAGTGAAAGGCTTGAAACAAGCACCAACTAGCTCTTAGGAGAGCCCTAATGGAAGTTTAAAGCATAATATGAGATGGAACTCCGAAAATACCTCAATAAACTCTGATTTGGCCTTGGATATTTGCACTACAACCCTTCTCCTTGCTTCTTCCTTCTTCTCCTTCTTCACACCTTCACAAAATGGCACCAAAACACATATAAGCTCTTCAATGGAGGTTTGGGGCTCTATCACTGCATTCTCAGGGTGAGGGAGGCGAGAATGGGGGCTATAAGGTGGTATAAATAGTGGGCAACCCGGGGATTTTAGGGTTTCACCCAGACAGATGGACTCGCCGAGTCGGGGATATGGACTCGTCGAGTCCCCGGCTCACACGTGCCCTCAGGCGCGACCCTACTCGGCGAGTCAGGCTAGAACTCGTCGAGTCCCTCTTGAAAAACTCACTATAATTACCAATAAATCAACATACCGGGAACGGGTCGTTACAGTTTGCATGGTTATTCACACCCGCTTTGTGATCCTCGGCATCCCAGTCACAAACAAGAGGGGCATATCGAGATTTAAACATGCCATTGAAATGTTCAATGAATCTCAAAGGATCTAGGAGTTTTCATAGATTTAAAACTTAAATTTCTTTTTCGTTTTTCATGGTGGAAACTAGTGAATTGTCATTCACTTACCTTCAAATGTTCTGCAATTTGGGTTACGGCATCCCTCTCCCGAGTTGTAGGATATTGTGTTGGGTCCTAGCCTTGGAATTTCATTTGGGTGATTTACCAAGGACTCAATCAATCAACTAACTTGAATTCGTTTTTCTCCCGATGTCAAAGTTCGACAACTATGGTCTTCTCAATCCCGTGGAACAAGCATTCCACATGAAGATGATATTCCACGATTCGATCGAGGAACAAGAAATCATGCTTCACTTCCTCCTCCTCCTCCTCTAATTATTCTCCCTAACCCACAAGATTGTAAAATTGAAAGGTTCAATATCACTCCAGCCCTTTTGGCAAGTAAACATAAAGAGGGCAAGTCGGTGTGTGCACACGTCTTAGGGATGAAGTCACACATTGATAGATTAAGAAGGATGGGTTCTTCAGTCACTTCCTAACTCGTATAGTGAGTTCGTAAGAGAGTACTATATGATGAACCACGACGTGACACTTATAGATCTCACCTACATGCTTATTGCTGCTGAATCAACAATGGTTTGGCGCAATAGAAAAGCAAAGTTGATTGGTGAATCTGCCTTCAAGACCTCTATGGATATAGACAATGACAATGAAAGACATGCAATGATCGAAAAGTTTGATCATAAGAGAAAGGCGATGTCTGAAGTAGTTCCATGTGTTGTTCCAAAAGAGTCAATTTGCTTTTATTGCCAAAAGAAGGGGCATTGGAGACGAAGTTGCCCTATTTACCTAAGAGATCTAAGAGATGGGAGAGTCAAAAGTATGACTACGATTTAGGTAAGAATCCACTATCTAACTCCATTAAGTTCCTATTCATTGATTCTTAATACATGATGTGATAAGATTGCATTTGAATGTTTTGAAGGATCGGTGAAAAGAAAGGAAACTTGATAAGAGAGCAAGATGAATCTCATCACAAGAGATGGATCTTGATCGCATGGACTTGAAGATTGGATTTTGAGCTTAGATAGTTATGATAGAGTTGTTAGAAATTTTCCTTTTACATAGTTTTCAATGGATTTTGCATTGTAAGGACAAATGTTTTTCCGCTGCTTTTATAAATAAAATAATTTTTGACTTATTTATTTATTTGTTTACTTCCTTGCAATGAAATCGTAATGAAAATTGGTGTTTGCATATTTCTACAACGAATGGATGTGATTCTTAGTTATGTTATTTATGGAAATGTCAAGAATTTACCAAATAGGGAGAGTTTCTCATCGCCCAAGTTTCAATTGGACAGAAACTTGGAATCATGCAACGTGGATGCACGATGAATGAGAAATTACGTATTTGGAAATTAGACTAATTCATTGACAAAGTGTCAAGTGAAGGACTAGGAGATCGAGTACACAAAGTTGTGTGTTGATCAAGTTCACCATATGAGTAACAAAGATATTCGTCATGATTTACCAAAGGCTTAGTAAATATGATTACACTTACAAGCTTAAGTGTAATTCTGAATTGATTAAAGAGTTTAGATCAATAGTAGAACGAATAAGAAGAATCAAGTAGGCAGAAAGATAAAAGTTTCCCCATTCTAAGAAGAAGGGAGAGTAGCTTTTATGCTTTATGATAAGTCTTATTGATTAAGAACCATATCTCAATTGATCCTCTAAGTGAGTCTTGGTACAATTGTATGTCCAAGAAGAGGAATCAAAGATTGAAGAAATGGTCAAATCAAGAAGTCAATCATACTTCATTTCAATAACAAGTCTTAAAGTTAAGATTGTGACATGTGAGTGAAAAGTATTAAAGGTTTATAACATTCATCAAATGTGGAAAGTTGTGATGTCTTGGATAAGACAAAAGACCAACTAGGACCAATTTGTGAAGTGTTTTAATAAAAGCTACACTAACTCTTGAATATTTGTTTGTCAAGAAATGTTTTGACAAGAGAATCTTATATGTCAAGGAGTCAGTGGGAGTCTTAATAGTCTTGAAAAGTTTCAATAACAAATCAAATAAACCTTATCGATTATCACTAGCACACGAGTTGAGGTTTACAACTTATCGTGAAGACATTATTTTGTTTCTGTGCCAATCCAATCGAGTTAATTATGCATGTGAGTCCTATGAGTTCTCATTTGAATGCATAAAAGGCAAGGACCTTGATCAATGGAAAGTACATTGATAGGAAAAGGTGAGCTGCTTAACTACTTGGAAGACGTGGTGGGCAGCTGTGCTACCATAAGGCAAGAAATCAAGATTAAAAAAAAGGCTCGGTCCATATGAGTTTGAATTTGTCGTAAACTTTGGTTTTAACAAATTCACATGGATAGGAACAAATACACCATTTAAATCTAAGTGTCATAAGATTTCCTCCTTCATGAAAATGATTGTGAGGAAATGCTTTCACTAAGAAAGATTTTAAGAAGATAGTGATTGTAAAATTGCATTCTCGAATTTAATCATGGTTATGGTATCCCTTTCCATAATTTGAATTGTGAGGTTTGGCAATTAGTCTTAATTGTTTAGACACACATATCAACTATCAAAGGCAAAGGTTTACAAGTTCAAGAAGCCTTGATAAAAGATTATCAAAGCACTAAGTATTAGAAACATGAACTTAAGAAATTCGATAAGTATTGTTTTTCTGAAAGTTAAGATGTTTATGAATACATGTCGAAGCTAGTGGTAGCATAAGTGTTATGTTTTATAATAATCATCATGATAGTGGGAGCATAAATGTTATGATTGTATGATTATTAAGGCACGTATTGCATAGTTGGCAATATTAATTATAGAAAACAAGAGTCATACTTTGCAAAGTTGTTAGAGTTGAAAGGTTGTTTTGCTATAATTAAGGGAGAGAATATTATGGTTCATTTCAAATCTAAAGGATTAGGTTGCGGAATGTTAATAAATTTACTCAAAGGTACATAGTGTGTTCTTAAAATTTCGATTATGATTACGGCATTCCTCTTCACAATTCGAATTTTGAGAACATAGCAAATAAAACATTGTGCATCATGTCCCATACGCTTCGGGTATAGGATGGATTGCAAATGCTTTAATGTTTAACCATTCTAAAATTTTCCAAATGTCTAGCGCATTTAGAGGGAAAAGGGACTAGAATCGGTTTTGACTAAAATAATTAAACAACTATCAAAGGACAATCCAAAGTTCGACGAGGATTGGTCGCTTGTGAGTAGTTGGTAGTATAGTATTGGAAATTATGGAAATGTTTCCATATTGGATGGACAATATCGACATCATTACGAATAGATAAGATTCTATTAAGAAATTAGTTGTCATATGGAAAATATGGAAGCGTGTCCATATTGGGAAGTAAATATTGAAAATCTATGTCTAGATTAGAAACTTTTATGCAAAAGGATGTTCAAAGGAATGTACTTTGAGTGAGAGACATCATATCTAAGGAATTGTCTTGTAACAATCTCCGATAGAGGACTTTGTAATATCATTGGCAATAGTCTTTGAGACTTTGGTGCAGTGACATTACGAAAGGATCGTTGCATAAAGTGTTAGAATCTAGTATATTCTATAAGCAACAAGAATGTGACATTCTTACACTTAAGAAAATGGATTTGGAGTTGTAAAATGAGAATGATTGGAAATGTGTTCAATTTGTCTATTTCACAAAAGTAAGAACCATAGGTAAACATTGTGTGCATGCTAGGAGCATGGGACAAGTGTAATGATTCAAGTAAAAAGTTGATTACCCGAAACGACAAATAATGAGTAATCGATATGGTGATAAATAAAATGTGTTTTGTTTATACTTTGAGGCCATATGGGATTAGTATTATTCTTGTGTTTCACTTTGCATGTTTTGACTTCCAGAATAATTGAGTTTATTAAGAATAATCGAATTATTCAAACGGGCCACAGTCGTTCATATGTTGGAAGTAGATATGAATGAAGACTGTCATGAATTGGTGTGTGGATTGTCTAGAAAAGTATTAGACATAAGCAAATGTTTGCTGCAACGTTCATGAGTGCTTACGAATATGATTTGAGCATTGGATTAAACCCACGCTCACTTGGATCACTCCATGAATTGTATCACGAGTAATTTGTGAGACGATAACATCTTATATTCTTGAAACCGAGATGTGTGAGTTGTATCTTGCGAATCGGTTGCACATTGATAATATGTAAACGCACCAGTAACTTGGTGTTATAAAACATATTGTTGTGTGTAATTCGGTGAGTGAGTGCAAGCGAGCATTGTATCAAAGTTTATCCGTTCCTTTTATCCAAAGTAGGATAAAAGCAATATCTTTGGGCCCCTCGATGGTATAGTGATGACAAACGAAAATGCTCGGCCGGGCTAGGGCTAATTTGATTTGTTCAATTAGTCTGTCGTCATAAATCAGAAATCGAGAAGTAGTACAAAGAGAATGATTAGAAATCATATCTCATACGATATATAGAATGGAGGAATATATGATCCCTTATCTAAGGACACGCGTATCTGATAGGATCAGAGTTGACAGCGGCTTTGGAAAGCTACGATTGCAGATCAGGATCTGAAGTCATACGCAGAATAGTTGTTAGACTTATCCAAGTGGGAGACTGTTGGATTAGTGTCTAAGTCCATAACTATTTTGGTATGTACTTGACCCGATGGTGCATGGTCCTTTTGGGTTGCCTTCACCAAAGCAACTTGATTGGAGAAATGAATAAAGAGAGAGAGGATAATATGATTTATTAATATGTTATAAGAATAATATATTAAAGGAGAAATCATATTTGTTTAATTAATATTGGTCAATAATTAATTAAGAATTAGTTTTGTGATCAAATGTAATTAATTAAACTAGAGGGGCTGATTTGTAATTATGTGATAGTTACAAAATAAGGTAAGGATTATCTTATTTATATGGTGGACGAATTTAAGGTTGGAAAGCCTTAGAATTCGAGTATGATAAGGATTCAAGGATTATCTTATTGGTTGCTTAATGGATAATCAACTAGATAAGGATAATGACTGAAACCCTATCTCTACACCTATATAAACACCCCTAGGGTCATGAATTCGTGTATCCCTTCCCAAGAGGTCCTAGATACGAATTCTAACCTCTCATCTCTCTCTTTATACCTTCTCCATTTGCTCTTGGTGTTTGTAAGCCATTAGAGGAGTGACACTTGTGACTCTAAGCATTCCAAAGTCAATCCAAGGTGGAGTTGTGATTGTTATTGCTATATAACAATCAAGGTATGTTCTTAAACCTAATTATATGTTAATGTCGATTTCCATATGTTAGAATTAGGGTTTATAGTCTTGGATTCAAAGCATGTACAATAGAGAAACCTAGATCCAAGCATTAGGGTTTGTATGAGCACATAGGATGTCTTATGACCAAAACCCATCACTTTCTTCCTCTTTCCTTTTAGATCTAGGTTATGGAGGTTTGGACCTTTTTAGGTCCAAAGGTTGAGCCTTGATCTTGTAAGTCAGTTTTGGAGCTTGGGTTTCCATCCTTAAGGCTCAGAAATATCTTCCTAGCAATAAAGTTTCAATATTTGTGGCTTATATGGAACCATGCATGAGATCTAGTTAGCTACAAGAAAGTAGAATGTTATTTATGGAAGTTTGAGCCTTTATGAGACTTGTAAGCCATCAAGGAGGTACGTGCTGCGTATAAGCCAATAGCAGTACGCTCAGCGTACCTTGGTGTACGCCCCGCGTACGCTGCCAGTTTGGGCTTCGAGTGTTTTGGGCCTCGGTGTGGGCTGAGTTTCAGGCTTAGGGTCCTTGGGCCTTAATGGCCCATCAGAATTGAGTTGCGAAGGACCAAGGATTTAGTATTGGGCTTGAGTAAGGCCCAATAAAGGGTTTTGGGCCCAATAGAGCAAATTGGGCCATTAATGGGCCAATAGTAAGCTTGGAAAGCCTATCTTGTTATTGCACCTCCAGAAGTTAGATTTTGGGCCAAGTTTATTGTGGGCTTAAGTAGGGCCCAAATGAGGAGATAGGCCCAATTTAGAAAACTGGGCCATTAGTGGGCCTACAGTGGGGCCATGGATGGACTTAGAAGGAATTGAGGGTTTTGGGCCATGTTGTGACCCATGCCATAGCAGGGGTAAAATGGTCATTTTACCCATAGGAGAATCCCAATTCTGATTTAGTATTTTATTTCCCATGATAGCTGGGAAGCAGCCGGAGCAGCAGTCAGGGATTTCTCATTTAGGAGTTCAGCAGTTAACATCACGAGGTGAGTTTCCTTTCAGTAGGACTGTATGAACAGGTCTACGGCCACAATGTTGGCTCGTTTAGTTAGCAGTAGTTCCGGATCTTGGTCCGATGCAGTAGTTAGATTGCTTGATGTCTTTGTGATTCAAGCATGTCTTGTGTGATGTGTTCTGGACCCTGGTCCGATGCAGTATGCATTATCAGTGTTTATGCTATTTGCTATGTTATGCTATGCTATGTTCAGTCAGTTAGTTCCGAACTTCAGTCCGATGCAGTTTCCAGACCTCGGTCCGATGCAGGGGACAAGGCCCCAGGTAGTTCTGGACTTCGGTTCGATGCAGAGGGCAAGGCCCTGGTTAGTTTCGGACTTCGATCCAATGCAGTTTCCGGACTCCGGTCCGATGTAGTGGGCAAGGCCCGGTAGTTTTTATATGTTTGTTCGGTATGTGGTAGTTTGGGGGAGCTCACTAAGCTTCGTGCTTACGGTTTTCAGTTTTGATTTCAGATACTTCCGCAAATAAAGTGAAGAGCTCGGGATGATGGCATCGCACACACCACAACTTCAGCGTTTATTCCTGGGAGTTTATTTAGTTTTCCTTATATGTGATTTGATACAGTTTGATACAGTTTTTATAATGATTCTTATTTATGGCTTGAGATATTGACGTATGGTTTTATGTGATAACATTCAGTATATGATTTTTTTTAATATTGTTAAAACGAAAAAAATTTGGTTCGTATTTTGGGGTGTTTCAAGTTGGTATCAGAGCTTTGGCTTGAGGGATACGGATACACTTTTGGGTGTGTCTGAAATCAAACTAAGGAAACGGTAAAAGATTTTCAAAGGAAAAACATTTTCGAAAAAGATTTTTGAAAAACAACTTAGAAAGAAAAAGAGTTTTGATAAAGAGAAAAAGGTGTGGTACGTGCGATCAGCCGAGCTCAAGTAAGTACTCCCAAATTACCCATACAAGTTTGTATTATCAGTTTCAGTTTCAGTTCCAGATCAGTTCAGTTTCAGTTTCAGTAGAACAACATGCTAGTATAGGACTAAGGATCTAGGAGCATGCCTTATGTGCCTGCTTTATGTGTTTCAGCTTGATGAGAATTGCATGCTAGTAGTGAGTAGACAGTAGTAGGATAGCCTGTGTAGGTTATGCCTGATAGTATAAGCTTAGCATTGTATGCTAGTATAGTTTCTTGTTATAAGAATAGTTTGCATTAGTATGTTTCCTTTATCCGAATGTTGCTTGCTTTGTGCTTTGTGGGACTCTGAGTGATGAGAGTTAGCCATTAGGTGAATACATCACGTCACATGTGGTCAAGGTTGAATAATCTCACGAGTACCGGATTTGACCCTATTGCGCAGCTCTCATTTGAGTCTAACCATTGTAGGGACGAGTCTTTTACTCGAAGGATTATCCGAGCCTCATTGCATGTGATGGTATAATTGGCATTACAAGGAGGCCTTCAGCAGCTGAGGATTGGTTTGGATGGAGTCAAAGGTTTCCCTAGGGCAAGCCTAGGATGTGAGTAGCAGAAGTCGGTAGCAGTAGAGTGGCTTGGTGGAGTCAAGGCAGTTCTTGAGGAAAGTACAGATAAATGTGGAAGGTAGTATGGGCCCGTACTACTGGAACCAGAGGATCCGTACTCGAATCAAGAAAGGCTGAGATGAGACCGGGAAGCTTGTAGTATCAGTGATCCCTTAAGATATTTCAGTGTACTGACGGTTGCCATGATATGTTTTCAGAATGGTGGTTTTGCGACCTAGGTCAGCAGCCGGCAATTCTGGTGCCGGAGAGGGATCAGGATTAGGCTCGGGAGTCGAGCATCTAGATGAGCAGACCAGGGAGTTTCTCTCTTCAGAGATTACTCGTATCATAATTGAGCAGACTCCTGTGATTTTCGGTACGATCAAGGAGGGTATCCTAGAGCTAATGGATGAGAGGTTGGGCACTTTCCGTGCCGAGGTGGCGGTTGTCACACCCCAAAACCAACGGCGGAAACGTTCTGGAGTGGAGGACGTCATGTACAGTATCACAATAGTGTAAAGTAGTAAATAAGAAAAAACATCATCATTGCATTAAAAGTAAAGTTTTTAATACATGTGTGTTCTTTCAATGTAATAAGACACCAAAATATACAATCAAAATAAAAGACGAGTCTTGTCTGTGCTCCGTCTTCTCAAAACCTGGCCATCGTACCTGTCTACTGGTGACCTGAGAATACAAGTTATTTTGAAAGCGAGTATCAGCCTAAAGCTGGTGAATTCATAAGTATTTAAGTGTCATTGCCTTGTTTTGGAAAGCTGTTATGAATGCCTTGTAAATCTTTAAATGGAACAATTGATATAAGTATGAAAACCATAGAAAATCTCTTATTTCTTACTAGTATGAAATGTAGTCTTCTACCAAGATTGGAATGTTTTGTAAGTAAAAATGATAGTTTTTCCTTTTCTTTTGACTAATACTAATAGTACTTAGTCTAACTCATCGTTTATGTGAATGTATCACAAAATAAAGTAATAGGAAAATGTACTCATGTAATTGTTATCCTTTTGTATTAGGATTAACATGACATCGCGATTAGCGAAATGTATAACCTTTGAACATCCGTAGATTGTTCAATTGTCCTCTGTAGCTACATCAGGTGGGAGGAAGGGTTAGTCCCGTAAAAGTATTCCTAATATAAGTATTAACCGTAGGCATCCATAGATGTTCATCAACCTATGTAGCAAACAGTAGGCCCGAGGGATGGTTAGTCTCGTAAAGGTACTCCTAGTATAAGTAATAACCGTAGGCATCTGTAGATGTTCATCGACCACTGGTGCTAACAGCTGGGATTCAGAATGGTTAGTCTCGTCTAAATATCCCGTTGAACTGGGATAGGCAGGACAATTTACACAGAAGATACTAATAAATCATCCTTGTGAATCGAGATACAAGTATTCATGTAAGTGTGTACAGGTAAATGTATCTACGTAAAGGTACTCAGGTAATGTATTCAAGTAAGGTACTCATGTAAGTGTATTCGTGTAACATGTAATGTATAGTATAGACTCATGAATGAACAGACTATGATGTAATTCCTTGTAATAGGAATAATGTTTTGTATCTTCTAACTATCCCTATATTAGTTAACTGGAAGGTAATTGGTTGTCCAAGTAGGTTTATACACCCTTGCTACACAAGAGTGAGGGAACTGAATGAAGGATGAAAACTATAACATCAATACATATATAAGAACATAAGTGTATAGATATAGTTTTGTTCAAGGAGGTAAAAATGGTTTTGTAAGACATCTAAGAGTTTTGAACAACAATTAACAATGACCTGATGTCATTTTAATAAATATTTCAAAAACTAATTCATTTGATAACAAAGTATTTTAAAATAGAAAACCATTTCATGCATCACATTTTGAAGTATGTGAAATCTGCTGGATGAAAACACAGTTATAAATACATATGATTGATTTAATAACATACTGTTTTCCACTTGTATTCCCCCCATTAAAGCATTTAAAATCATTTAAAACATTGATTAAGGGGTATGAACTCACCTGTAGATGGTGGTTTGGATGTACTGAATGATGTAGGATAGCTAGGTGACTAGTGAAGACTTGTTCACACTCAAAGATCCTAGATAAGATATAATCACACATATATGTATTCAATTAGACTTTAAACTACTAATTGTCAAAGTTAAGACATCCTAAGGCATGTAAAACACCTTATTTAAGTGCTACAAGTCATAAGGATTGCATCTAAGTGCTAAAGGACCTTGCTATTGTGTTTGGGGTTCAAGGGTAAACTCCCTTGGAGTTCACGGTTTTCATGACCTTGACCTAATGAGTTTACAGTCGTAAACTCTTCTCCTTTTGACCATAAGTTGTTTTGAGGGTTTCCAAGTCCTTTAAAGCATTTCTACTTGGTGGTTTGGACTTTGGAAGGGACTAGGGCAACAAAACACCCCTTATTAGGTGTTTACGGCCTTATGGTCATTTACCTTTGGGTTTACTACCTTAAACCCATATGTAAATTGGTATTGTTATGTTTTCAAGTCCGTAGCTCATCAAGGTAATTGTATATGTTAGTTTTTAGGCCAAAGGAAGGAATATGGCCCAAATAAACACACTAAAGGGTGTTTACGGTTTTGGGAGCTCCCCAAACTGTAAACACATGATCATGGCATTCTTTGGTGTTTTTCAAGGCTAAAACACATCAAGGGAAGGTTCAAACATGTTAAGGAAGGCTTAAACATCCAACTAGGGCTTAGATTAATGACTTAGGCACACTTTGGTGCCTTATTTGGTGTTTACGGCCCAAGAACATTCTTGGACCGTGAACACCTTGTTCCATGTGTTCTTGGCATATTTTCCTGTTGCTAACTTGTAATACTAACTCAATAAGACTCAAGGATTGAAGTACTTACTATAAAGAAGCTTGAAATATGCTAAAAGTCCAAGAACACTTAGTGTGTGTTCTTGGTGTTTTTGGAAACCTAATAAAAAACACAAAAGTGAATGGATGAATAGATGCACAAACACTAGATTAAGTGTTTAATCAACTTGGAATGGATAGAACACTTACAAGTTTGAAGATCTTGAATTGTTTCTAGTTTGCTACTTGAGAGGTTTTCTTGAGTTTACTCTTTTGGAGTTTACTCTTTTGGGGTGAAAAGTGAAAAGTGATAAACTTGGGGATTAAACTCATGTATAATCATGAGTTCACGATTGGAAGTTTTTCCGACTCAAATGTAAAAGTTTGGCCGTGAACTTCTAAGACACAAGGTGTTTGCGGTTTTTAAATTTCAAAACCCGAGACGGCACTTTCTTTCACCCGTTCGTTTAAAGAATAATATTAAAACAATCAAACGAACCCTAAATTTGTTAAAAATCAGAAATAGTGACATTAACTCATAATAAGAAGTGCTTGACTTCTAGGGTTTGGCCGAATGAAAATTCCGGGTTGTCACATGTAACGCCCGTAGATCAGGGCTAGTCAATTTAGAGACAATAAGCGTCAAAAATGACTTTTTGATAGAAGATTATTTAGGATGAATAATCCTAACCAAGTTGTAGTATATGTTACAAGGTTTCCGTGCATATAAAGAACGCCAAAATCCGAGTTATAACGAAGAAGTTATGACTTGTTAAAGTTTCGCGACAGAAACGGCACAACGCTGAATGACGTAAAAAGTGAATTTACGTTAGAGTGATATTTAGCTTTAGCGATCTAAACAAGAATCGAAGATCTCGTTGTTAGTAGCGAAACGACGAAAAGTTAGGCAAGAACGGACGTCGGACGAAGAAGTTATGAGTTTATAACGAAATTTTCTGTCCCGGCCTATTAAAAATAAATAATAAAAATAAAGTCAAAATTAGACAACGGAATCTAAACGAAAGTTGTAGAGCGTAGTCTCACCTTCGCGTGGATATAAAGAACGTGGAAAACGGAGTTCGTATGAAGGAGATATGAATTTCCGAAGTTTATTAAATAATTAATAATTAAAATTAATTATTAAACCCCGACATTATCCGAAGAGGAGTCAGCGGTCCGATCCGAAGTACGCCCCGCGTATACCGAGGATGTCGACACTCGCATCAAGTGGCTTCGGATGACGCATGCAGTGACGAATTCGGACGCGTACGCCCCCGTACCTCGAGGCTCCAGCCTCCTATAAATAGGATGCGAGGGCAGCCGGCTTCTTTGCTATTTTTCTTCATTCTCTCTCCCGTTTTGCCTCGATTTGCGTGCTAGAAATACCCCGAAGCCTCGGTATTATTCTCAAGCCCCGAAGCAAATCCCGAGATCCCGAAGATCCCGAGAAGTGTGGTTCCCGAGCCGAAGCTCTGCCCGCGAGAAGTTCGATTTTTGTGGAGATCTTCCAGATCTACCGAAGAATACTACTTCTGCAAGTCGTAGTGCTGTCCGATCATCTTCTGATCAAGTGAGTGTATACTACCTTTCATAAACACGATAATAATACAAGTATGGTTTGAGTGTATTAAGTTTATTGTTGTTTATATGTGTGAGTGTGTAGTTACTTTCTTCTAATACATAAATGATGTATTTGCTATGAAATACGTGCTATGTGTTTATATGTTATTTGTCTATTTGAGATGGGCATGGAAATTGGATTTTTATACAGGTGTTAAATGATTTAAATTGTGTAAGTATTTATATCTACAAAATTGTTGGGTAGAACATAGGTAGATGGAATAGTTGGTGACTATGGAGTTAGCGCCTATTGTATAAACCTTGGCGACTATGGAGTTAGCGCACGTTGAGTAAACCTTGGCGACTATGGAGTTAGTGCACGTTGAGTAAACTTTGGCGACTATGGAGTTAGCGCTTGTTGAGTAAGCCTTGGCGACTATGGAGTTAGCGCTTGTTAAGTGAACCTTGGTGACTATGGAGTTAGAGCCATATAACTATGGATTTAGTACTTGATAAATAAGCTTTGGCAGCAATGGAATTCGTGCCAAATTCCTTACGAATAAATGAATGAAGGATAGTTGGTTCTTAGGGTAAAACCTTAAGAAGATAATGGGGATGGGTAATTAGGTTGATTGTTTGTTGATTTCATATAATAATTATATTATTGTGGGTTGAAGACCCCATATGCTCACCAGGCCCCCAAGCCTAAGCCACTCAGTTTTCTTTACATTACAGGTGATGGCACAAGAGTATAAGTTGGTGGACTTGACGAGAGATTTTGGATTATAGATCAGTAGTTGAATAACTATTGTAAGGTCTATTTTATATTGTTTATGCTTTTGGTCTGTATCGAACATGACATCCCAAGGTTTTATTATTTAATAAAAATACATTCTTTTTGAGGAATGCTTTGATAAATGGTTATCATATTTTATTCTGGGAACAAATTCCGCAACTCTTTTAATCAAAAGATTACTCTGATTTTATAAAACAAAGCATAAACAAATCGGTCTTTTCTGGCCGTGAAATTGGGGATGTCACATCACAGCGGCCATGATGGGGTCGCGCACGCTTACATTCAGGGAGTTCTGGGCATGTGGAGCTCTAGATTATCATAGGGCGCGGGACCCCATAGCAAGTATTAGATGGTTGGAGGATGTGGCCAACGCTTTTCGCACGAGCAGGTGTCCCGAGGGGGACAAGGTCAGATTGGCGTCCTGTCTTCTGAAGGACAGGGCACGAGATTGGTCGGAGGAGGTCGGACATGTCATTGGAGATGACACAGCTTTGGATGCTATGACCTGGGCTGACTTTACTCCCAGGTTCAGAGCTGAGTTCGCACCGGTTATTGAGGTGCAACAGTTAGCCAGGGAGTATCAGGACCTCACCCAGACTACAGAGACAGTGGCGGAGATTACCGCCAAGTTCAGGGAGAGGGCACTTTTCGTTCCTCAGTACGCAGCTGATGAGGAAATGAAGAAGGCCCGTTATCATGAGATG
The DNA here is from genome assembly GCF_052625555.1 of Lactuca saligna. NCBI lineage: Eukaryota > Viridiplantae > Streptophyta > Magnoliopsida > Asterales > Asteraceae > Lactuca > Lactuca saligna. The sequence goes on from NC_136423.1 coordinate 183,301,688, forward strand.
TTACGGAGTGATATCTGTCAGTTTGTGAGCCGGTCCAGCTGTAAAAAGTTGAATGACATGATTGCTAGGGCTCGGGAGAGAGATTTACCTTGAGATGGAGAAGAAGAGGAAGTCGGAGGCGGCTTCGGGCACAGGGAGTTCGAGCAAAAATCCCAAGGTTTTAGATCACAGATCCAAGAGTCAGCAGAGCCACGGTCGGTGTGGCAAGTGTGGGAGATTGCACGATGGGGCGTGCAAGGCAGGGAGTTCCGGCTGCTACAAGTGCGGAAAGAGTGATGAGGGATCTTGTCGGGCAAGGATTTTCTACAATTGTGGCAAGGAGGGGCATATGGCGAAGGATTACCCCAAGGGTTTTGCAGTCTGTTTCCACTGCAATCAGATCGGCCATCGGAAGGCCGAGTGCCCTCAGCTCATTCAGGGATCAACCGAGGGTTCCACTCCTGCTGCATTGCGTGTTACTGATGTTAGGACGGTGAAGGCTGAGGTTCCAAAGGCTCGTGGGAGAGCTTTCCAGCTAACTGATGGAGTAGGTCCGTGCAACACCTGATGTTGTGGTTGGTATGTGTTTCTCTACTTATACATTTATTTACTCTGCGTTCTCTTTATGATTATCCTATGCTATATTGGGTACATTTCTTGTGAGTTATGTACCTGCTTTAGTGTTATTTGACTCTGGTACGAATCGCTCCTTCGTATCCATAGCCTTTAGTCATCCCATTGGCAATCGGCGTGAGGCATTGAGTAGACTTCTAAGGGTTTCTATAGCAAATGAGCATGCGGTTTTTGCTACCGAGGTATTCCGAGGATGCATGCTGGAGATTTTTGGCGTCCAGTTCCCAATTGACCTGGTACCGATCATGTTGGGTGATGTCTATGTCATTATGGGCATGGATTGGTTGAATCGTTTTGGAGCGGTGATCGACTACGAGCGCTAGTTGGTGACTATACGAGACCCTAGTAAAGGAGTGCTTACAGTGTATAGCAAGGGTACCAGGTCTGGTCAGCTTTCTACTCAGCTGCCAGAGCAAGCCAGAGTCTTCAGCAAGGTTGCAGGGGTTTTGTAGCGTATGTGATGGATATGCGAGTTGTTGCTGAGAGACCAAGTTCTATCACTGAGGTTCCGATAGTGAGTGAGTTTCTGGATGTTTTCCCGAAGAGTTACTGGGTGTGCCTCCCGAGAGGCAAGTGGAGTTTCGGATTGATTTGGTTCCGAGAGCGGTGCCTATCGCCAAGGCACCTTATCACCTTGCGCCGCCTGAGATGCATGAATTATCCTCACAACTCCAAGAGTTGTTGGGAAAGGGCTTTATCCGACCGAGTAGCTTGCCGTGGGGAGCGAAGATCCTTTTTGTCAGTAAAAAGGATGGTTCACACCGGATGTGCATTGATTACCGGGAGTTGAACAAGCTGACGGTCAAGGACCATTATCCACTTTCGAGGATTGACGATCTGTTCGATCAATTGTACGGTGCTTCTTGGTTCTCCAAGATCAATTTGAAGTCTGGATATCATCAGATGAGAGTCCGTGAGGAGGATATTCAAAATACGGCCTTTAGGACTTGTTATGGGCATTACGAGTTCGTGGTGATGCCTTTTGGACTCACCAACGCACCGACAGCGTTCATGGATCTCATGAACCGAGTGTGTAGGCCTATGTTGGATCGATTGGTAATCGTGTTCATCGACGATATTTTGGTGTATTCAAGATCTAAAGAGTAGCATGAGTAGCATTTGAGAGAGATTCTTGGAGTGTTGAGATCGGATAGGCTCTATGCCAAATTCTCCAAGTGTGATTCTGGTTACGAGAAGTCCAGTTCCTGGGACACCTCGTTAATCAGAATGGGATTTTGGTCGATCCGGCCAAGATTGAGGCAATTATGAGAAGGGAGGTGCCGAGATCCCCCACTGAGATCAGGAGTTTTCTAGGGTTGGCCGGCTACTATCAGAGATTTATCAGGGATTTCTCCAAGATTGTCATCCCCCTCACCAGGTTGACCCGGAAGGGCGTTACTTTTACATGGGGCCCCGAGCAGCAGACCTCATTTGAGACTCTACGCCAGAGATTGTACGAAGCCCAGTTGTTGGCCCTTCCCGAGGGAGTGGAGGACTTTGTGGTTTTCTGTGATGCATCCATATCTGGGTTGGGAGCGGTGCTAATGCAGAGAGGGCATGTGATAACATATGCATCGTGGCAGTTAAAGCCTCATGAGATGAGATATCCCACCCACAATCTAGAGTTGGGGGCGGTGGTGTTTGCCCTCAAGATCGGGTGCCGCTATTTATATGGGGTTCGGTGTACCATATACACGGACCAGAAGAGCCTGAAGTATCTCATGGACCAACCTAACCTGAATATATGTCAGAGGAGATGGTTGGATGTGGTGAAAGACTATGACTGTGAGATCCTATATCATCCGGGCAAGGCTAATGTGGTAGCCGACGCCCTGAGCCGTCAAACAGAGAGTGCTCCGATTCAAGACATGTGTATGAGGATGACAGTGATGACCCCAGTCCCGGATACCATTCAAGAGGCCCAGGCGAAGGCCATGAAACCGGATAACCGCGAGAGACAGCGAGTGATTGGGTAGGCGTCCGAGTTTGTGATGGATAGCCGAAGACTTATAACTTTCCAAGGATGGATCTAATGGGTTTTAGCAATAAGAACATCCTATGTGCTCATACAAACCCTAATGTTTGGATCTAGGTTTCTCTATTGTACATGCAATTCATCAAAGACTATAAACACTAAATCTAGCATATGATAATCAATATTAACATAATAATGGGTTTAAGATATTACCTTGATTGTTATGTAGCAATAACAACCTCAATTCCTTATTGTATTGACTTTAGAAAGCTTAGAGTCACAAATGTCACTCTTCTAATGGCTCACAAACACCAAGAGCAAGAGGATGAAGAGGAGAAGAGAAGGAGGTTGCCCAAAACGTGTGGAAACCCTAACAAATTAGTTCACCACGTTTTTGGGGCATAAGGGTTCTTTAAATAGTGAGGCTATTAGGTTTATCTAATAAGGAAACCCTAATTTGGATGCTTAGGCCCTAAGCAACCCATGGACTCCTTCCTTAACAAGCCTTGGACGATTTCTAATGGGTTTCCCCATAGAATTCGTCCAACCTTATAATATAAGGTAATCCATAGCCCAATTGCAATTATCTTATAATTACAATTCCAATCCCTTAAGTTTAATTAATCTCTTTTAACTACAAACTTAATTATCAATTAATTCTTGACTAATATTAATTAAATGATATGATTTCTCCTTTAATATATTATTCTCATAATATATTAATAAATCATATTTAATCCTTTCTCTCCATAATTCATCCTATCAAGTTGCTTTGGTGAAGGCAACCCAAAAGGACCATGCACCATCGGGTCAAGTACATACCAATATAGTTATGGACTTAGACACTAATCCAATAGGATCTAGGTTCCCTATACGGGCGGAGCTCAATGTATACTGATGGAGGAGGCGCATAGATCGAGGTTCTCGATCTATCCTGGGGCCACTAAGATGTATTTAGACCTGAAGAAAGACTATTGGAGGCCGTGTATGAAGAGGGATGTTGCATGGGTAGTTGAGAGGTGCTTGACCTACCACCGGGTCAAGGCAGAGCACCAACAACCTCATGGTCCATTGCAGCCTCTAGAGATTTCTCAATGGAAGTGGGAGCAGATTACCATGGATTTTATCACCAAACTACCGAGAACGGCACATGGAGTTGACGCGAATTGGGTGATTATGGATAGGCTGAAAAAGAGTGCTCACTTTCTTGCTATTAGTGAGAGCTCTTCTGCAGAGAGATTGGTTGAGATCTATGTACGAGAGGTGGTAGCTCGGCATGGAGTGCCGATCTTGATAGTGTCGAATCGTGACGTGCGTTTCACTTCTAGGTTTTGGAAGAACTTTCATGAGGAGTTAGGCATGCGCTTGCATTTCAACATTGCGTATCACCCATAGACGGACGAGCAGAGCGAGCGGACGATTCAGACGCTCGAGGACATGCTGCGTGCATGTTTTATGGACTTCGTAGGAAGTTGGGACACCTACATACCGTTGGCTGAGTTTTCTTACAACAACAACTATCATTCGGGTATTGGTATGCCTCCTTTTGAGCTTCTATATGGGAGGAGGTGTCAGACTCCCATTTTCTTGGGAGAGGTGGGACAGAGAGTGATGGGTGGCATGGAGATAGTGCTAACGAAGACCGAGTAGATTCAGCTGGTCAAACAGAGGTTATCGACGACCCAAAGTAGTCAGAAGAGTTATGCGGACAGTTGACAATCCGAGCTATACTTTCAGGTCGAAGATTTTTTGCTCCTGAAGGTTTCCCCGTGGAAATGGGTGATCCGATTCTAGAATCGGGGTAAGCTGGGATGCCGATACATCAATCCTTTTAGAGTTACCGCTAGAGTGGATAAAGTAGCATACCAGTTGGAGCTACCTATGGAATTGGGTCAGATCCATAACACCTTCCACATATCTCAATTGAGGAAGTGTGTAGCCGATGAGACGGAAGTGGTACCACTAGAGTAAATCCAGGTGGATGCGAGCCTGAATTACATCTAGAGGTCGATCGCAATTTTGGATTGAAAGGTTAACATTCTGAGAAACAAGGAAGTGCCTCTGGTTCAGGTCCAGTGGCAACATCGGAAGGGGTCCGAGCTGACTTAGGAGCCGGACTCATAGATGCAGGGGCAACACCCAGAGTTATTTGTGGAGCGTGACTTCGAGGGAGAACTCTAATTCTAGTGAGGGAGAATTGTAACATCCCAAGTCCAAGTATATCTTGTAAAACCTTGATCCGTTGATCTCTTGTCTATTTTGGCCCTTATTAGAGAAAAGGTGGTAAACGAGTACGCGGGGCGTACTAGAGTGTACGCTCAACATACTCGAATGTGTGCATGTGACGCGGAGGCCACCTAGTACGTTGGGCGTACCAGAGGGTACACTGGGCGTACTAGGCCCAAAATGAAACCCTAATTGTTAGTGAGCTACCTATTTAAAGGACATGATGGCCTCATTCCTAGCCACCATTCCCAGACACCAAACCCTCCTAACCATAAATCCTCATCCTTATAGTTGGATAGTGCATTTGGGAGCTTGTGACTATAATCTTGTGTTCTTGAATTAGAGAAGGAGCTTGGAGAAGAAGGAGTGAGTGCCCCATGAGTTTGGATCTGAGCTTAGCTATGTGAAAAGCTTCACAAAAAGGTATAAATCTTCAAGCTTTCTCATTCTAATGTTTTTTTCATTTATATGGAGTATTTTAGGGTTTTGTCCCAAAAGATGAAGACTTTATGAGATAATTAGCTCCAGAGACCTTGATCTACCCCCTTTCAGTGTATTTTGTGGAGTAGAGTCGTAAAAATCCAATCTTATATGTTAGGAGTGAGCCATGCATGAGTTATGAGCTTCATAAGGAAAGGGGAAGGGTGTTTTGAGTGTTTGTGAACTAATCAGCCGTGAAAAGGCTTTAAGTTACTCACTTTATGGATTAAGAGACATTAGGGAGTCCAGATCTGAGATATGAGCCTATTTCTTAACTGATTAAGACCAAAAATGCCTGCATGGCAGCCGAGTACGCCCAACGTAGAGAGTTGGTACACGCAGCGTACTCCTGTCGTTGACTTTCGGTTGACTTTTAGGGTTTGGTAACAATGTGGCGTACGTTGGGCGTAATCACTGAGATACATTGACCGGAGGGTCTTACTGAGTTATGGCCTAGAGTGGCTAATGAGTTGTGTATGGTTTTTTAGGGGAACTCACTAAGCTTTATGCTTACCATGTTATATGTTATGTGTTTCAAGTACTTCTCAGGATCACGGGAAGGCGTCGGCTTGATTGTACACACACAATGGAGATTGTTTCATGTTTAGAGGATTCTGGAGTTTTATACATTGTTTTCTTTTGAACCTGAGATTGGGAAATTGACATTGTGGCATTTTATGGTTAATTGTTAAAATTAATATCTTTTTGAAATTTTAAATTTTGGTTGAAATTTTACGTTGTTACAAGTTGGTATGAAAGCCTTGGTTTGAGGGATTCAAATATACCTCCTGTTGTGTTTGGACTCAAACTGAGGATTTGAGAATAATTTTCAAAAGAAAAGAATTTTGCCAAATTGAGAACGAGTTTTTAGAGATACAAGTTGAAGAGGTGTGTACAATCGGCCCAGCCCGAACGGTGATTTCCCAAAATACTTAATTTTCTGTATTACATGATAATTTATGAGATACTTATTAAAAATTGCATGCTATAGGGTAAGCTAGGTATTTCATATTTTAGGACTAGAGTTGCCTGATCTATGATGCCTTAGCCTAGTAGATGCTTTGATCAGTGTTATCTGTTATTATTTGAGTATGTGCTAAGTTCTGAGGCGGGAATATATCTAGGGGAGATAGTTAGATGAGCTAAAGAGGGGGGTCTTATGAGAAGGCAGTCTGTGATTCATGAGGTATAGAGCAGTTGTGAATTAGAGTCCTAGGAGGACGACTTAGGGTGACTACAGGTAGGGTGAGGAAGGTACTACTGGAATAACCCGATCTGTAGGCAACCTAAGTAAGAATGCTTAGGATGCTAAGGAACAAGTAGGGATGAGTATTCGAGTGTGTGTATGCTCGAGCGAGTCTCTGATTATTTTGTGTTGTGTTTTAGAGACATCATGGTAGGTACGCTCCACACCATAGGGACCAGCGGAGTTAGCGATGATGAGAGTCGCCGGATGATTCACGACAAGGTGGCCGCAGCCATCCAAGAGGCTATTCTGCAGATGGTTGGATCGAGACGTTTGATGAGCGATATACTGCTGTTTCCAAGGTGGCTGTTGCTGCAGCCACCGTAGCTATCATTGTAGCTAGACCGTAAGGGGGTGACTCGTTGCTGTACTGGGAGTTCAGCAACACGAAGCCACCAGAATTTGTTGGGACTCAGGATCCGATTGCTGCGATGAGGTGGATCTCTAATGTTTAGGGATGTTTCTACACTTGCTCTTTCCCATAGCATTTGAGGGTACGGTTCGCACTGAACCAGCTTCGCTTAGGATCGAAGAACTGGTGGAAGTTTGTGACGGCTAGTTTCACCCCTGTTGAGCATGTTACGGTGGATTGGGAGAGATTTGTTACGATGTTCTGAGATAAGTATGTTCCCCCTGTGGAGAGGGAATGGCTGGCTCAAGAGTTTCTATCTCTTAGATAGAAGACAGAGTCGGTGACTGTGATTACGCAGATGTTTCATGAGAGGGCATTGTTTTGCCCTGAGCATGTGGCAACTGAGCAGGCTCGCATGAGTCGGTACTTTAGCATTCTAAGGAGGGATATTCGGGAGTTCGTGGTGAACTCGTGTTACCGCACATTTACCAAGCTCCAGGCGAATTCAAGGAGGAGGGAAATCGAGCAGGAGACTTAGGAGAGGGAGGACGAGGAGTCTCAGGGGAGAGACCAGCGACTGAAGCAATCATAGCTTCCAGCCAAGCGACCTAAGCTCGCTAATCCGAGACCAGTAGGCCAAAAGGACCGCACTTGTGGCAAGTGCGGAAAGAGTCACAAGGGATCTTGTCGGGCGGGGATTTGCTACAAATGTGGCAAGGAGGGGCATATGGCGAAGGATTGCCGTAAGGGCTGCAGTGTTCTTAAGTGCTCCTAGAATAAGATTCGAGTATTGGATTTAACCCATGCTTATTTGAATCACTTCGTGAATTTTATCACGAGTAACATGAGACAATAATATCTTATATTCTTCAAACAAATACATGTGAGTTGTAGTTACGAGTCGGTTGCACATTGACATATGTAAACACACCAGTAACTTGGTTGTCATATAACATATCATTGTGTGTAATTTGATGAGTAAGTATAAGCAAGCATTTGGGTCAAAGTTTATCTGTTCCTTTTATCCCATGTGGATAAAAGCGATATCTATGGGCCCCTCGATAATTTAGTGATGACATCAGGCCTGGACTGATTTGATTCATTCAATTAGTCGGTCGTCATAAATTGGAAATCAGGAAACAATAGATGGACAGAGAATGATTATAATCCATGTCTCATTCCATATGACATCTAGAATTGAGGAATATATGATCCCTTGTCTATTGGACACGTCATTGACTAGGTCATAGTTCGACAGCGGCTTTTAAGATCTACGATTGGTAGTCGGGTTGGAGTCATGCTTGCAATAATAGTTATTAGACTTATCCAAGTTGGAGCCTATTGGATTAGGTGTCTAAGCCCATAACTATTATTGGTATGTACTTTACCCGAGAGTAGCATGGTCCATTTGGGTTGCATGGCATCAGAACAATCTGGATAGTCTTTTATGAGAAGAGGATATTTATGATTTATTAATATATTATAAGTTCTAATATATTAATATGAAATCATATTATTTAATTAGTATTGATCAAGAAATAGTTTGGAATTAATTTTGTGAACAAAAGAGACTAATTAAATAAATGGGGATTGATTTGGTAAATCATTCATTCTTATATAGTGGGCTTATGATCCATGATTCTTCATATTGGGTTAAACCCATGTGGTGACCCATGGATAATCCATGGAGGTTAAAAGCCATGGATCATGAGGAATGTGGAAAGTCATGAGTTACATGGTGTAACCCTAATGTGCACATTATATAAGAATCCTTATAGCTCATGAATTGGGACCTAAGTGATAGGAAAGGAGGGCTAGCCGATTTTGAGTGCAAGGATACTTCTCTCAAGTTATTCCAAGTTGTTGGTGGTGTTGTGTAATTCCATTTGAGGTGCAACACTTGGGGAACTAAGTTCTTAAAGGTCCAAGGTTTCCAACTACAAGAAAAGGTATGTTATCTAACATGTCTTATTACCCAAGTATCAATGTTTGTAGGCTAGTTAGGGTAATACCTTGGAAAGTTCAAGTTTGCATGTATACTAGAGAAAACATAGATCCAAGGTATTTAGGGTTGCATGTACACCTTAGGAGTGTTAGAACGCTTAAAACCCAATAATATCATCACCAACTGGACAGACACTTGGTGTTATACAAGTCGTATTGTATAGTAAATGAGAATCTTGTTCATTGGAAAATTATGACTAATTCATTGATCACATGTTTATGTGAGTCAAGTGAAATACTAACGGATCTAGTACATGTTGATAAGAACTATTCAGATCCACCATAAAGGACAATAAATCTATTTGTCATGATTTACTAATGTTTCAGTAAATATGGTTGTGTTTATAAGATTAAGCGCAATTCTGATACTTTGAAAAGATTCAAAGAGTATCAGAACGAATAACAAAAATCTATTAGGGAGAAGGATAAAAGATTCTCTAATATGATAGAAAAGGAGAGTACTTTAGCATCATGCTTTATGATCATCTTAATGATTGTGTAACTATATCACAATTTATCCTCGAAGAACATCTTAGTGCAATTTTACGACTAAGAAGAGGAATCATATTTTATTGAAAAATATATCAATTGAGAGAAGAGTCATACTCCATTCCAAATCAAGGTGTAGAGCCATGCTCTAGTAACTATAAATCTTATTTTGAAACTCATTTCAAACTAAGAAGGTTGAAAAATATCTCGAAATATGTGGAGTAAAAATGTTTTTCTTAATCTAGCATATATATAATAGGAGTTGTGATGTTTTTCATTAATCGAGAAACAAAGGATAAACTAAGACCTATTATGTTAAGTGTTTTCTTCTCGAGAATCTACACAAACTTTTGAATATTTTTTAGCTCGTCAAGGAATGTTCCTTGAGAGAAAAACTCATATGTTAAGAAGTCAGTGGGAGTAGCATTGATCTTGAGAGTTTCAAGAGTCAACCGACAATAAACCTTAAAGTTTTCACTAGCACGCTACCTGAGGTTGATAACGTATCGTGTTTGTTTAACATATTATTATTTCTGAGCGCTTCTAGTTGAGTTGGAAATGCTTATGAGTTATACATTTAACTGCAAAAGCAAAAAGCACATTGGTCAGTGAAAGTACATTGATCGATATGGGTGAGTTGCTAACAACACGAAAGCACTGGTAGGCCCTTATGCTACCAGGGGCAAGAAATTTAGAATAAATGAAGTTCAGTCCATGAAATGAAAGCTAAATTTGATTTTTTTCCTAAACCTTGTTTGATGATTGTAGGTTGGAAATGATAGATTCACATGGATGGGAACATATGCACCATAAAATCAAGGTGTCAAAGTTTTTGCTCTAATTCATGAGAATGATTGTGAGGAAACACTTTTGTTAGTATATTTTAAAGGACCTAATAAAGATCAATATGGATATTGGCTATGTTATTGCATTCTCAAATTCATAATATGATTACGACATCCCTTTTTATATTTCAAATTATGAAAAATGGCAAGGAATTGTTTAAACTTTCATGACAAATATCTACAAGTATTGAAAGGGTTTAAACTCACACATATGCTATCTAATCAAAGTGTATAAGCTTAAGAAGTCTATTTAAAAACTTATCAAAGCATCGCGTAATAGAAATCTGTAATTCAATAAGAAAGTCAAGAATACTTATTTCTAGAAGTCTAGTTGAGTTCTGGGTACATGTCAAAGAGCTAGTGGGAGCATAATTGTTATGCTAGTATTGCATGTTGACTATATTTTTCATAGGGAACAAAGTTTTCAATTAGCAAATTGCAAAGTTTTGGAATTTTTTTTTGTTATGATAGACTTAAGGGAAAGGGTACCCATACTTTGTTTCGAATCTAAAGGATTAGATCGTGTAGTGTACTAGAACTTAGTTATAGAAATATCTGAATATCATAACACATTTCACAAAAAATCTTATTTATTAAATTTACAATTCACAACTCCATAATTGTTTGGTTAAAATACAGGATCCTCAAAAACATAACTCTTTCACTGGTGTGTACAATCAAGTCGGTGCCTTCCCACGATCCTGAGAAAAACCTGAAACACATAACACATAACATGGTAAGAACGAAGCTTAGTGAGTTCCCCAAAATACCACACACACAACCCATTAGCCACTCGAGGCTATATCACTGTAAGAACCTCTGGTCAATGTGTCTTAGTGGGACCCTTCAGTCCCACGGTTCGTTGGACCCTCTGGTCCGGTGTGTAAAGCTCCGTATAGCATAAATCACAAAGACATAATGCAAAGCATGATTCATAAAACATAAGGTAGGAATACCATGCTACTCAATGTAAGCACATAAGACCCTCCGGTCACACATAAGTACCACTCTAGGTAAAGTATAGTGAGAAGACTCACCTTGCAAGCAACAAGCAATTATCCTTGAACTCGAATCTTGAACTAGCCACTGCCTAACACATAGGGTAAATATCTCTAATTAATACTCGATTATCGACTCTCAGTAACCAAATGTTATTCTTCTCTATCTAACTCTCGAATTGGGTAAAAGACCATTTTACCCCTCCATGGTCTCCAAAACTCATGTTGACCAAACCCTAAAGTCAATAGAAGTCAAACTCGAGTCAACAGTCCATGTTTGACCTGACTCGTCGAGTGCACCCTTGAAACTTGTCGAGTACCCTCGTTTCCTTAGAATTCTCAAGAAAGTCCAGCTCAACTCGTCGAGTTGACCCCCAACTCGCCGAGTTATCGCACAATCAAACCCATCGGGACAAACCCTCACTGACTCGTCGAGTCAGGCTATGGACTCGACGAGTACCTTTGATTAGATTCCTCATTCAAACGATTTAAGGCAGATCTATCACTTCAAATACTAGATCTACCATTCTAAGGGTCGATTGTCATGTAAAGCTGCAAGCTTTACGTTCAAACATGGCATATAAGGCTCCTAATGCTAATACATGCTCCAACAAGGCACCAAAACACAATAACTCTTTAAGTGACTGAATAAAGCTTAAGATTTTGGACCCTATGGACCTCACAAGGTCCAGATCTGAAGTCTAGACCTAGAAAGGGACTCCATGTACTTATATCTCAACAAAAAGGTGATAGAAAGCCCTATTCATCAAAACATGAGATCTAATCACCACAAGGAGAAAGGTAGGAACTTTTTACCTTCTCTTGAAGCTCTTGGACAAAATAACACTGATCCACTAGCCCCCTTCTTGTTCCTTGATGACTCTTTCCCTCCTCTTCAAAATAAATGTACCACAAGACCCCAAAATTAGCTCATTTCACACTCTCTAGCTCAAAAGGACGTTAGGGTTTACTCTCAGTGAAGGTGAGCCACAAATGAAGCTATAAGTTCCCTTATATAGACCCCAACCCCCAGGAAATTAGAATTTCTCTACCCAACACCTACTCGGCGAGTCAGCTCTCTGACTCGTCGAGTCTACTCATTAAGTCCACGCTGGCAACTCGACCCTACTCGGTGAGTCGGATTCACGACTCGTCGAGTCACACTATAAGTCTCAAGGTTAAACACACATTAATGTATCTAAAAGTCCGGATGTTACAATTCTCCCCCACTTGATTTAGATTTCTCCCTCGAAATCGCTTCTCAATATCACATAGATTGAACCCAACAACTCGAAAAGTACTACCGAAAGGGTCTCATACCACACAACTAACTTCCTCCAAAGACACCTGAATCCAATCAGGAACTCCCAAACCTGGAAGAGGACATACCCTTATGCCTCTACGATACCCCTTCTGACTCACCAAAATCTGAAAACTCTAGTGGTCTGTCTCACTGTCAGGCCGCCCTCTCAATCTATCACCATGTTATTTGCTCCTCGAGTAATGGACCATGAAAACTCATTGCCCTTCTGATTCTCTCGTAGCAACTGATAAAGATAAGTCAAAGCCCAAAAATTTGTCATCGATCACTCACACCAGACATACTAAGTGCTCCATATCATACTCCAAGGAGCGAAAGGTTCACATTACACCAGAGATCCATCCACTGTACTACAATAGAAATCCCATCTGAACTAAGAATTCTCAACACCTGCCCTCAAACACAAGAAAATGATCATGCTTGCTCAGAAGCATCCTCTGACATCTAACAATCATAAACCTCGGCTCCCTCTCAGATATCCCTTTCAACGCTGAGCACCAGGTCAACTCTTCTCCCCATAGTTGTACCTTTAAAGGTTACCCATTGCATGCTCCAAAATGTCTCACTGAATTCCTTCTCGCAGCAACTATCTCAACCCATAGTGACACACAAGTTATGAAATCTACTTTACCCTAAGCGGATACTACAATCCCAACTGAAAATGCCTCACCCTCGACCTCTATCATCTACTACTCTTTATTTCCATACGTCTCGTGGTACTCCTCATACAAACAAACCGACCCACTCAGGTCTAAGACATCAGATGAAACACGACACTCCTCAAAATGAAACCCATCTCTAAATCCAAAATCTCATTCACCTACTCAAATCACCACCGAAGCTAAACTCAAACTCGAGAGTCTAGTCTGATGCATAATTGGAACCACTCGTCCGAATGAAGCACTCAACTCATGACCCATGACCCGTAACCCACGCGTACCTCACTTCTCCAATTATTTCGATTGTGATAACCACAACTCAACTCATAATATAACAATCCCCGATAATTATGGAGACCCCAGTCTCGCCCCTGATCCGACCACCCGGTTCCCGCAACTTAAAGAATAAGGCTACCCAAGCCTAAAAAACTCTTATGCATCATGCTCTGAATAGTGAATAATACAACTCCCCGTAGTATCATAACATTCCCTCTTGCTAACCTATGAAGGCTACGGCTCCCCACAAGCCTATGACACTCTCTTACTGACACATGAATACTACGACTCCCTATAGTATCACAACGCTCTCTCACTAACTCGCCATGGGCTCACTCCATGGTTTTCCATGATAATCCGAAGCGATTACTCCCACTCGGATCCGCTCACCCTCTTATCATCCCAAAGTCTCCTCCTCGGGTCACGACCCCCACTGAGTTCACTATCAAATACTCCACGGCTCAACATAGATAAGTCACACACCCACCCAAGTTAAGCATCACCACTCCTGACAACAACCATCGTGACCAACACTTTTCTTGCTGTAATTTACACTCTTGAATACTTCCGCTTGATGAGAGTTAGAGGAAGGACTCCCACTGGAACCGTCGTCACTTGATACTCCCCTTGCCATCTCATGACTCAAGTCTTAAAATAATCTGAAATTTTTGGGCCTCATACTCAAATTCCTCGACACGTCATCAAATAAATTCACGATGTATTGCCCCCAACCATTGATCCGCCATTTGTGGCATCATACTCGGATACCACAATAAACCACCAATGGCCGCCGGCCGTGGTGGCGGCCACCTCAAGACCGCCATGGAGGGTGTGTATGTTTCTACGTGTGTTTATTAGTGTTTGTGTGTGTATTGGAATATCACATTGTAATGTGTAATCCATCGATATAATAAAGAGAATCCGTCACCACCACCGTTAGGTGGTGGTTGCCGCCTCCTGCCGCTACCAGCCGCCGTGTCGGGTGGCGGTGTGCTTTGATTACGTTTGGACCCCTTTTGAGGGATGTTTGGACAATGTGGGATCAATGAAACCCTAATAGACCAAAGAAATCCTAGTGGGCCCAATGAGACCCTAATGGGCCTAATAAGGCCCAATTTGACCTAAAAGCCCAACCAATGGACTAATGGGCTAGTAATGGGTTGGAAAACCCTAATGGCGTAAGACCCTAATTTTAAGAATTTATCAGGACACACACGAGATTATTTAATAACTTGAAATATTAAATAATAATCATTGACAAAAAATTAACCTAAAAGCAATATTGGACTTAATGGATTAAGTCCTTAATAGGTTAAGTAGGAACACTTAACCTTAATCATCATTTCACGTGAAAGCCCTAATCACACTTGGGCCTTGAATTGGGCCTTCCTGTTGGGCTTTGGCGATTGGACTATTGGTGGGCCATCCAAGAGTAAGTTAATGGACCAAAGTAGTTAGATGGTCTTTAGGGTAAGGCACATGTGAGGACTTAGGCCCAACTTGGAAAGTTGGGCTATAGATGGGCCATAATTAGGCCATCAGGATTATGTGATATTGGATCATGGGAAATGGATTGGAATAATGAGATGGGCCTTAAAGAAAGACCATGTCGAGGTCTGAGCCTAATTTAGAAAAGTAGGCCATGTGTTGGGCTTTGGCCCATTACTTGACCTTTTGGGTTTTGTATTGTGATTTGGACTTTAGGCTTGAAACCCAATTATCAATTAGGTGTTGTTTGATGTTGGTAGTTTGGGAATCTGTCAACCATCAGTTGGAGTTTCATCCGCAAGACTTCAGCAGTGTCAGGTGAGTTATCCTCACTATATCAATAGGGTCTAGGGCACCAAGACCGACCTTTATGGAGTGTATGCTAGTGTATGATATTTATGTTCACATGTTTGTTTAATTGGGGGTTGGGTTGAGGCGGTCCTGCTTTGTGTTGTAGGCCAACATACCCGGCGAGGGTCCGGATAGACTGTAGGCCCTGCGAGGCGGTCCAGTCATGTTGAAGGCTCATGATGCATACAGTTCTACATTGGTTATATGATATGGTTATCTTTGTATAGTGTTGGTATTTTGGGGTAACTCACTAAGCTCTCGGGCTTACAGTTTTAGTTTATTGTTTCAGGTACATCAGATGATCGTAGTAAGGCGAAGGCGTGATCGTACAACTCCTCATATTTTATGGTTTTATGACTTGATTCTGGGGATACTCTGATGTCTAAATTATTTTGAAAACAAACTATAATAATTTGATGGTTTTAAAATGTATTAAAAAGTTTTAATTTGGCTTGAATTTTATGGGGGGTACAACTACTGTTAAGACATTGGAAAATCATCTCACAGAAGAAAAGGACTCATTTTCTGGTCTTCATTTTGCTCTTCAGAAAGACAATGTTGATCATAATACTTATATGTCTAATTCTATACTTGCTTTGCAAAGGAATTATGAGGGCGAAAATAAGTTGATAGATACAATTGTTGTGAAAACAGAGAAGATTATGACTATGAAGCAAGAATTGAAGAATGACGATAATGCCAATCTTGTAAAGATCGATGAAGAACTGTGGTTTGTGAAAGAAAAAAACTTTGAAATTAATCAATGTTTGGTTCGTATTGTTAAACAAAAATATGCTCATTGCCTTGATTATATGTCTTAGTTATTTGATGCTAAGTTGCAGCCGATTCTCTCAAAGCTTAATTCATTATCTAGTGTTTCGAGTAGCAGTGCTACTACACAACAATGGAGATGGGACTGATAATGAAAATATGATGGAAGAAGATTTGAATGAAGAAATTTCAACCTCAGAGCCTATCAATATTAAAAATCCTTATGAAGTTCCGAAAAGAGACGAGAAACCTTAAAAGGCGAAAAATGTTACTATTGGAAAAGAATCAGTGAAAGTAGGTGTGAAAGTTGATGATGTTGCACAGAAGAAGATTTCGGAGAATATCCCTCAGAAGGGTAATGTAGCTTCTGGAAAGGGAAATATCAAAATTGTTTCGGAAGAAGAAGTTAATCCAACTGATATTGAAACGGGGAATAAGGCGTGAGCTGCGAGAGACAAAGAGCTTGATGAGTTGAATTCTCCCAGCATGAAACTTAATCAACAAGATGTTGAATTGTGCAATAAAGAGGTTTCTGAAGCATCAAGAAGAGCTTTATGGCATGCTTGTACTATTGAACGAATGCAGGAGGAAGCCATCAAGAAGTTGAATGTTTATTGGTTTGAACCGAGTACTTCTTTTTCTATGAAAAATGATCATGATAGCACAGTTGATTTCCATGTGACAACAATAGCGTTCTTATTTTGCTGATTTGATCAAGTTTTGAATGCTCCGTTGAGTAATACTGTGCAACACAGGAAATTGTTCAGGTTTTATGCAACTTATTTGAAGCCGCAATATGATATTTGGACGTTAAAGAGGGTTTTTGGATTGAAGGTTGGAAAACCTTTCAAGGTTGATGAATATACAAATATTTCATTCCCAACTCGTAGGGTGTTAATCATAACATGTTTGACTTTACTCTTGCTGATCTTTCATTAATGAATCCATATGAATGGATTGTTACGTTCAATATTTAATATAGAGACCCAGTCAAGTATGATCAAATCATTCAACACTTGTAAAGAATGATTAGAGCGTATATTCAGAAATCTCAAATATGGATGTGGAGATCTCAGCTGTATTGAAGAGAGTACTGATTCTGAAACCATTCCTACAACCCGAAGGACTAGAACATCTTAAGGATGGTTACACTCAGAAAGATCGATAAGGAGTGTTTTATAAAACGAAAGAGGATGGAGTCATGTGAAACAACATGATGCACTTAAGAGATATACATTTGTTTTCTTCTGATACTCTTTCAAACGTTCTATCAAGAGCATAAGTGTGCAAGCTAAACACCACAAATGATTTAAAGTGTGTTTTAGATATGTTGAAGTGGTAGATAGCAGTTTGCATGGTACTTAAAGGAATAATTCCAAAAGTTTTTGATGAGCAACAGTGAAGACTACTTTCACGACTCGACACAAATGGGAGAATTGTTAAGTCTCGCAAATTGTATTAGATTGTTTTAAGTCTTTATGCGAAAGGATTCGTAACTTTTGTCATGTATAACTCTTTGCTATTTCGTATGCAATATGAACGTTTGCATTTCGTATATTTTGTTTAATACTTAGGTTCGTGGTTTAGACTGTTGACTTAGGTACTCAAGAGAATAAAATTTGATGTTACTTTGGTTTCTTATACATAGAGGGGTTAGTTAGATAGATAGTGTATTTTTTGACAGATTGAGTTCCTTCAATTGTATCGAACTAATATTTTTTCTTCTAATGAGATCATTGATCTTATTTACTTTTTAGTGTTCATATATGTTGATCATATGGTTTATTGCACTCATTGTTTAGAATATATTTGTTCCTACAATTCTAATAATAAATTAGTTGATCATAATAATAGTTAAAAATAATACCCAATCAAATAATTAAGTTTTAAATTAATTAGTTATAACAATAGTTAAACGTAATATTAAATTGAGAATTATATTTAATTTTATTTATATATAAACGGTAAGTGGAGATCATTGTAACATATAATTTTAAATTTGTTTATTTTAGAAAGATATTAAAATAATAAAATAGAATAAATATATATAAAAAGAAAAATAATTTTAGTGAGATTATTAAACTCAAACTCAAACTAACACACCTTAAAAAGATATACATCAAAATTAAAGATAAATTAAAATAAAATTCTAATAAGTACTTATATAGTTTACTCTAAAATTTATGAAACATGATAAAACTTATATGATAAAGAGACCGTGGATTCGAGGAAGTATCGTTGTAAAAGTTGTATACACTTTTACTGAAGACCAATAGGACCAATAGGTACTGGTATTGGTGGAGCCTTACATCACGTCACTATCTTTCCAGCTCCATTAAATTTAAACCCAACCTCAATTATATGTTTTCTTTCTTTTCTAGAAACCAATGTAACGTCAGATTTTTATTTTTAATATTTAAAGTACATGATATTGACAAGGGGGTTTAATTTACTCTAATCATCCATACACACACGACACACACGTAGGCTAAAACCTTTCTCAATTAAGTTTTTTAATTTACTCTAATCATCCATACACACACGACATACACGTCGGCTAAAACCTATCTCAATTAAGTTCAAAAAACAAATATTCATATATACGTGTTTAATTAGTCACCAAATGGTCAATGGCCTATTGCTATGGAATAACCATCTCATATGAGAGGTCAAAGGTTCAAGTCTCGGTGGAGACATAGATGGTTATTTAGAACTAGATTAGTTAGTTTGATGTTTCAAAAAAACATGTTTAATTAGTCAAGCCGTTTGAAAAAACAAATTAGGTTTTTCCAAATAAAATATTTATTTTTAAGTAAGAATAAATTAAAAAAAAAAAATTTAAAAAAACTATCTCTTGAATTTTTAGAAAATGTCTCTGTTCATTTTTTTCCATTTGAGTTTTAGACTTTTATCACAATACTTATGTATATTGGAAGGTTTGATCCCTATATATAAAAAAATTACTGAAAACTCCATGTAATTTACTGAAAAGATCCCTATGCATTTTTTTTTTATTGATATAGCTCATGTGTTCAAAAAATTAGAAAAATTCTCATGTCTAATAGAAATTTTACATATTTCTTCGTTCCTAAAACAAACATAAGTAGACTACCGGTTCGTGTCTCCTACAAAACGGGGAGGAGACAATAATATGGACTTTGAGAATCAATCTAAAATTATTAAACATAGCTAAAAAATAAATATTTTATTTATTTATTTATTTGATTTTTTTGATTTTTGTCATCACTTGAAAAGATCCGAATATAGTAGCATATTTAATGAAACTTATAATTCTTAAAAAATAAATAAAAATACTACGAATTTGTCACACAAATTCAAAATATTAGCCAATCAAGAGTGGAGGCGATCAAAGGCCACAAGAAGGCATGGATTTACGAGTGGTTGAACATTTTAATATTTTATATTACATGGAGTCGTCCACATGCTTTTTGCACTAAAAGAGAGCGAAGGCCCACGTCATTTATATTCTACGCCTATGGCGACCCCTCCCCGTGCATGTTCCTATCCAAAAGACTTGGGATCCTAAGAGATTTGCCTTAGAAAAATAAAATTACGAACTTTGTGTCTATTCCATGAGGCCATGACATTTTATTTATATATTGTTAGCTTAATAAACTATTATTTTTTTCCTTAATTTTTGGTACCTTTAATAATGTGGTTAAGTTTAATCTAATTAGTTTTTTTATTTGTATTTTTTTTCCTTTCATTGTAATTTTACTTCCTTTTTTATGATTTAATGAAACTCTAGCAATATTTTGTTCGGTAGTTTACATGCTATCAACGTCATATTCGGTATGTCGTTTATGATTGTTGGAGGCGAGTTGCAAGTAAGGCTTTTGCATACCACAGTAAGTTCTATGGGGATACGGGGGAATCGCGTCTCGTTTCGAAATTTTTGACGATTTTGGTTATGTCTTTCTAATATGTTTTTGTATTTGGTTTTGTTTGATTTGTTTGGATTGTTCGAGGGTTTCGATTATTGCTGGTATTCGTTTGAGTTTGGAGTTTTTTTTGCCTTTTTTTGCGCTGCAATTTAGGTGTCGCCGCCGCAAATTTTTGTCTTTCTGATATGTTTTTGTATTTGGTTTCCTTTCCTTCACTATATCACCGCAAATTTATATTTGCGCCGCGATTTTTGTTCGGAGTACAGAATTAGATAAACTTTTCTGCTTTTTATTGTTAACATGGCTCCAAATATGACTTTTTTCGATCTATCAGTATCCAATTTGATGGCAAGAACTATGCCTACTAGAGTTATGTTATGAAGATTTTTTTGAGAGGAAAGAACATGTGGGGAATTATCGCATGTACTCGCAGTAAACCAAGAGATAAGAAGCTTATAAATTATGTCACCTTATTGGAATCATGGGAGACTGATAATTCCAGGATTATTACTTGGATTAACAATTTTGTAATTCAATCGATTGACACATAATTGGCAAAGTATGACACTGTAAAGGAATTTTGGGATCACTTGCCTAGATTGTACCCACAGTCTAATTTTGCAAAAAAATATCAATTAGAGTTTGATATTCAAGCCCCCCAACAGAACAGTTTGAGTATTCAAGAGTTTTATGCTTCTATATTTGATTCGTAGGATCAGTTGGCTCTTACTGAATCGGATGAACTAAAGGCCTTCCATTCTTACATTGCCAAAAGGGATGATTAGTGTTTGGTTCAGTTGTTAATGGCTTTATGTTCTAATTGTGAAGGCCTACGTGAATCTATCTTGCGTCGTTCACCTCTACCGAATATTGATTCGGTTGTTCATGAGTTAATTGTTGAAAAAACTCACATCAATTCACATGTTGACAAATGGTCTAATTTTGCCACTACTCCAGCTGTAATTGTGATTCCACAACGAACTAAGAACTCTAATCAGAATTGTCCTAGAGTTGCATTTGATGAGTGTGTCTTCTGCAAAAAGAAAAACCATTGGAAATCTTAGTGCCCTTTGATGTTAAGTAAGGGAATTTAGCAAGGACAACAAACTAGACCATCTAGACAGTTTCAACTTCTTCAACAAAATCGATATTCTGGAAAGTTTTCACTATGCCCCTCTTTTCCACCTTTTTGTCCACCAGATTTCACTATTGCCGTTGCATCTTCAGTAGAGGCTGAAACAATGATTACACTACCATCAACTTTGGATCCTTAGGTTGTTGAAAAGTTCAGACAATTCATTGCCTCCAATCCTACTACCATGTCAGCATCCACGTCTCACTATTTAGGTATCCTTTCATCATTGTGGATATTAGATTATGGTGCATCTCATCGTATTTCACCATATTTTCCATCCTTTATCTCATTATCTTCTGGTTCGCCAAATTTTGTTATATATGCTAGTGCTACACCTCTTTTTGCCAGCTGAGGGTGTTGGTTATGTTGTTGCTCCTCACATGTCTTTGACCTATGTCTATTATATTCTCACACTATCTTTGAATCTTGATTCATTCAATCAACTATGTAAGTCTGATTGTTGGGTATTCTTCTATTATTCTCTATATAGTGTTCAAGATCAATAGTATCGAAGGGTGATTCAAATCGATAGTCGACTTGGGGAAATTTATGCCTTAGAGCAGCTACAAGCATTAGATGTTGTTGATTCTAGTGTCAATTTGACGTCTTTTCTTTAAACAAATTGTCTTTAGACTTTTATTTTTTTCATTCTTGTTTAGGTCATGTGTTTGCATCTCGTTATAGTGTTTAGTTTCTATCGATGTGTTACGTCATTTGAACAGTCATAATATTTCTGATTGTTGTGGTTGTAAAGTGGCAAATTTTTCTGATGTGTGGGGTCCCTTACCGTTTTCCTCTAAAAGAGGATCCTCTTACTATGTTTCTTTTATAAATGATTACACTCTTCATATATGGGCTTATCTTATGAAGCACATATCTGATTTTTCCCCATATATAACGAATTTAGAGCCCTTGTTAAGACTCAACACTCGATTGTTGTTAAATGCTTCAGTTGTGATATGGGAGGGGAATATACTTCAAATGATTTTACTAAATTACTTGCATCTGATGGCACTATACACCAATCATCGTGTACAAATACTTCTCAACAAAATGGTATTATATAAAGAAAACATCATCACCTTGTTGAAATTGCACGATCCTTCCTTTAATCCTCTTAGGTCCCTAATATCTTTTTGGTGAGAAATTGTTCTTACCACTACATATGTCATTACTCGCATTCCTACTGTACACAATTTTGGGATGTCTCCCTATAAAAAAATATATGCAAAACTTCCTAATTATTCTTCATTGTATGTATTTGGGTGTAAATGCTTTGTTTTATGACCTCACGTTGAATGAACCAAGTTATCTCCAAAATTTGCTCTATGTGTATTCTTGGGATATGGTATTGGTCAAAAGGATATCAATGTTTCGACCCAACAAGTCAAAAATTATATGTTTCTCGACATGTCACCTTTCTGGAACACATTCCTTTCTAAAACATTTATATTCAGCCACACAACGTGAATTAGTCGAAACTTCGGGCTATTAATCCACTTAGTATTGATAATGATTAAGTTTCTTGTAATGCTTCTTCTACTTTAGAGAGCACTCCAACTTTTGATCACACATCTATTGTTGCATAGGAACCCCTACTTGCTCAAGAACCCCCGCCTGCTCAAGATCCCCCACCATCAAGACCAAATCGTACTTGAAAGTCCACCAAGCTTCCAAAATTTGTATATTCCTCTTACTCGCCAACTTTTACCTTATTTATTGGGAATATACATCGTCTCTCTAAACCAACATCATACAAAGAGTTCGTCTCTGATCCTATTTGGCAAAACGCTATGACTGAGGAACTTACAGCTCTTTGCCACACTCATACATGGGATTTGGTTCTGCTCCCAGATAGAAAACAAACAATTTCTTGTCGATGGGTATACAAGATCAAAGCCAAGTCTAATGGGTCTATTGAACGTTTTAAAGCAAAACTTGTTGCAAAAAGGATAGTCGCAAGAATATGGTATGGATTATGAAGAGACTTTTGCTCAAGTTTCAAAAATGACAAATATTCATACTCTGATTGTTGTTTCTTATATTCAACAATTGAAGATTTATCATATGGATTTCAAGAATGCATTCTTGAGTGGTGATCTTCAAGAGGAGGTTTACATGTCTCCTCTACCAGGTATTGCTTACTGACCAGGTGAATTTTGTTGGCTTTATGCTTGGTTTGAGAAATTTTCTATAGTAATTACTTCCCTTAGTTTTCAATGTAGTTGTCATGATTCTGCTTTGTTTGTCAGATGTACAAGTGTAGTTCAAATCCTTCTTTTCTTATATGTTGATGGTATGATTATTATTGGGGATGATCACGATGGTATAAAGTCTTTGAATTGTGATTTATCTAACCGATTTTTTATGAAAGACTTGGGCTAACTGTGCTATTTCTTGGGGATTAAAGTTGCACAATCTCCAAAAGGTAACATGTGAAAGAATCCGAAGGATTCTTTTCACTAAAAATAGAAAGCCAAAATATACATTGACATATCCACTAAATTAAACCTTAGGATTCTTTTCACATTGTTTAATGCTTTCATGATTTCCCGGGAATTGATGCAAAAAACTTGATGTGTAAAATATAGTCTATAAACTTTAGATAACTTGAAAACCATTCCATCTAATATTGGGGCCAAAAACTTATGGCATAAAAGATAGACTTGAAAATACAAATATATTTTTACATTTACAATTCCTAACAAACCAAACTGATTAACTACACTAGGCAGTGGACCTGATTAGTGACAATATATATTTTAGGTAAGTAAGGATGTCAAACACATTGGTAACAAAAGTGTACTAACATATATGTATCGTCTTATTATTCAATCTCAAAAGAAAGCAATTCAAGGTGAATTAAATTGTGTCACTAGCATAATTGTATAAATAATCAAACAAATATAACAACCACAACTAACTATATGGATAACACAATCTAATGGTATCATCTTTGTATTCATTTCATCCTAGTTTGATTAATGATTTCTAATGTGTGCAATGGATATTGGGTTGTTTTTCTCCAATTCCTAAACTGATTAGATTGGATGGTCAAGTCGCTAATCCTATGATTCTAAGTTGTCTATGAGTAAGGATAGATCTCATAGAACCAGTCTATTTGTACATATTATGTAATAACTCAATAGGTATGATATGTCTCAAGGTTAGTGGAAACTTATAAAATTGTCCAAGTTATCGGAGCAATCATGAATATTAAAGCAACTTTATTATGTTTAACATGGGGACAACTCTACTAGTCAGATCATGTGAGGTCTGTGCTTGGGATTGATTAACAGTTAGACAAAGGACAATAGTTTATCACAATGGTTTTTCACTAAGAAACTTCTCACAAATAGAACAAGCACAAATCTAGGATTTGTGAATCAACTAATGACACGAACCCTTAACACATTTTATAGTAAAAGCTAAGAGATTTGAATCCCTACAAATAAGGGATTTCATCTCATCGATTTAAATATATAGTATATATGGTATCCTAAAGATATATAATCTGCTAACTAATTATATGCATATTTATACATACAAAACATCATCACACTGACGTTGGCTTTATAGATTAAGTCTTCATGATGACACTGGTGAGACGTTGAGCCGATGGAAGTCACTGTAACTTGGTTTTACTTCATGAGATTCTAAGGTTTGACCTTACAATATCCCCCAATCTGATGATGTCAAGACTCTAACACTTCTTCATAGAATTGACTGTAGAACTCGTCAACTTTATCTTGTATATCTGGTTGGATCCAACTGTAATGAGGAATTTCTAGTTCCTCCTTTCTCTTGTTTAGATCCAGAGAGATTAAGAAGTGATAATTGTTTTTGAGTTTTTCATGACTCGTACACTTGGTTCTTAGATGAAATAAATGTTCGGTGCGTGCCTTGGCAAGGTCATCTAAATTCTTGAAGCACATACATCGAGATTCATCCATGTAAAAAATGCCATGCTTGGGTTCATGAATGAATAAGTGTTGAATTGGATCAACACCCATTGGCAAAGAATTGTCAATAACTTTAGTTCCATAAAGAATAAGAAATTTTACGTTGTAGGAGGTTCTCTTCCTAGGCACCGAGGCAGACATTGAGGATCAGAATGGTTTAGTGGAAGTCTTTGGCACTAAGTCAAGACATTTCACATTTGTGATAAGTTTCTCTAATACAAGCCTTAACTCCTTAGTGTATTTTCGTTTCTGCTTGTTGACCAACTCTAGAAGTTGCATCCACCCGCGACACCTGAAATTACATCCACTTCCTAAGATAAAAATACTTCAGCGTATTTTCCTACATCTTGACCCTTATCACCACGCCTTGTGAGATAAAGTGTAAGCACTTTTTCTTTTTTTTGGCTTAGTGCACCTTACTTTGATGATTGGATGAGAGTCTCTTCTATTTGTTAACACATTTACACACCTGATCCACTCAAGTTTGGTAATTACGATTTCATGAACCACTTTATCCTTTGGCATTATCATATTAAACCTATTCAGGAGCTCAATATAGGCAGTCGTTATACGAGTGGCAATTAATTTTTCTTGGATCTTGTAACATGCCAAAAATCAGGGCTAAATTTTTTATTCATTTTTTCAAAAAATAATATAATATCAATTTTTAGTAAAGTTACCATCATTTGTTCAAAAGCCATTATTCCGAAATCAGATTTAATAAGAAGATAGTGTGGAATCTCAAATCATAAATCTATTATGTGTGTGTACAGTCCCACCTTTGTAATCTGATAAGTACTTGTAAAAATATTTAATCCACAATTGTAAGCACAAAGCTTATTGAGTTCGCTAAAATACCAAATATATCACAACATAATAATCAACTAAAGGTTATTAACAAACTCTATAGACTATCAGCGGTCCCAATGGGCTAACAGTACGCATGATGGATTAACAGCACACCTCACGGGTTATCAACAACCATGAGGACTATCAGCAGTCCCATGGACTTACAAAAATCCAGGAGTTATCAGTAACTCATTTCACATATAACATAAATTAAAAAATAAGGCCCAGCTGGTCGACATGTATATACTACTACATAGGCAAGTATAGTGAGAAGACTCACCTCGCGAATAGCAGCTAGCACACTGATATGTGTGTAAAATGCATTGGTTTTATTCCTACTTTTAAATTATAATTTTAGCACACAAAGGCAGTGAACCTATCTTTTAGTGGTATAGTTGGATAAGTAGGGTATCGAACTCAGGGAACAGAAATTAAACTAATAACTAATTTTAACTGAACAAGTAATAAAAGTAAGGTTTTTTTCTCTAGTTTTACAATACTAGAAACTTAAATACACCACCTAGCAAGTGATTAATTAAACAACTAAAAACAAGTAAAAATTCACCAAATCTAATAAAAAGTTTCTATTTAGGTCCAACCAATTCACTCCTATGGTTATTTGTATAATAAAATGATAAATTAATTGTTATTGGTTACCAACTATAGTGGTTAGACTCATGTTCACTATTACTAACCCTTAGAAAATTAATCAATTCAAGAAGTGGCCAATTGTTTAAACTAATTAACTTCCTAGTTCATTTATTTTGATTAAATAAGATTTGTAATTGGTTAATCAAATTGGTGATTCAACTAACCTCTTTTTTGTTGGTTTCTCAAACAAGCTCACACATTAATTTACCCATTCTCTAACTAATCCTAGTTTCATGTTCACTAATCCTAGACATATGATGAAGTGTTCACATAAACATATGAGGTTAACAACTAAGAGATGTTCATGCAACTTAATTCTCTTCCAATTAATAGAACATAGTTATGGTTATTGCATAAGGTTCTTTAACAAACTTAATTTAATAAAATCACCAATACACAATCATTAAAAGTAATAATCAAACCATAAGAGTAATTTGGTTTTTCCTAAATAGAAACAACACGAATTTAGCTCATGATTACAGTGGAAACAAGCTCAAAAACGAATTTAACTAAGCTAGTCATGATTAAATCCTAAGATTAAGTAGAAAATATAACCTATTTCGCCTTGAGTCTTCAAAAGATCAAAGATTAGGGTTCTTCAGGTCGCTAAAGGGTTCTTCAATCGCAGGTGTATCTCCAAAAAAGCTAGAAAAGTCCCCAATTCGGAATAAGGCTCCATAATTGTACTTATCACAAAACAGGGTCAACTCGGCGAGTAGGTCCCCAACTCGCCGAGTAGACGTGGAAAATACGTGTTTATCAAGGACTCTTGACTTTTCTTCGGGAACATTCTCAGGAACTCGCCGAGTAGCTTCGTGGACTCGCCAAGTAGCTCCAAATATCTTCTTTTTCTTCATTCTTTGGTTTCTAATTGCTTCTCCTTAATCCTTTTTGATTCCAAGCATGTCTTCTGGACTGAAAACACAATTTATACATTATTAAGTACCTTTTGTCCATATTATGGACATAATTAGCTAAAAATGAATAAAAATCTATGCTAAACATATGGCTAATTATGAACATATCACACACTGATAGATAGGTACAATGAGACACCTAACATCAATAAATAAGTATTATCTCAGTCTACACCCTAAAAACCCAAAATTGACCAAGAGTAAACCATGGTCAAAGTCAAAAGTCAAGGTCGAAGTCTACTTCAGCAGGTCAATACGTCGTGGCCTCCTATTGCCACGTCGTGGGAAAAAATGACAAAAAATGGCATTCCCCAGTCACCATGCTATGGTCTCTATTTTCCACGTTATAGGAACTGGGTCTCAACAGCCAAATGCATTAAGTTGTTTTCCTTCAAGCTCAAGAGCTCCAAATGTTAAATCTAGTCTTTCCCAAGGTCTTGATGGATAAAGTTTCCAACTTTACCTATTAATACATCCCAATGAGTCTAGATCTCTAAAACTAGATCCTTAATGGCAACTTAAGGCATGGACTCAACGTTTATGCTCTTAATAACCAAAGCCACAAATCTATAACTTCTCGAAGGACCTCTTATTTTATTCCAACATAAACATCACAACTTTATGGACATGTACAGCCAATGCAAGTATAGATCTCAATCTAGGTCAAAATGAGGAAAAAAATATCAAAATATCATACATCAATCTCAAAACACAATCAAACTTCAGATCCAAAGGAAATAGTGACCAAAGGACCAACATGAGCTATATAGTTGCAAACTTTATCTCATCAAACCAGCCCAAACTTAAAATATTAACTAAGAAATGCAATAAGTATTAGATCTATGAAGAGAGAACCAGAAAGGTGGAAGATTTACACCTTCCAAAGCTCCTCAAGATGCATGACGTGCAAGATCTAAAGTGATGCACTCTTCCAACTAGCAAGCACACCACTCCATCTTCCAAACTTGCAAGCGAAAGCTTCAAACTTCAGGAATCACCACTAATACAACAAGATTCACTCCAAGGAGGCTAGGCTTTCGTTTGAAAGGGTTGAAGGCTAAAACGGATGACATAATCCTTGAGATTAGGTGTTTAAATATAGAGAAACCCCTAAAAATCATGATTTTGGGCCGCCACAGCTGCCACGTCGTGGCCTTTCCTTACCACATTGTGGCGACCAACTAAACACGTGATCATGCGTAAAATACGCCAAATCATGGTTATGACTCCCTCTAATTTTAAGAACCAATTAAACCTTTTCTTTACGCTTTTAAAATCATTTATTTGTATTACCAGAAAATCCCAATATAAAAGATCATTATGATTACAAATGTTTTTTTTTCCCAAAATGTACCCTAAGGATGTCATAATCAATATAGATACATAAGACATAGTATGAAGATCTGATGGTCATGAATACATTTATGGATTCTCTCATAATCACACAACATCCTAATCAAGTTAAACTAGCTTAATCCTTAATAGTTGTGATGCATATAAATTGAGTGGGTCAGGTTGGAGAAACTATTGGATTAGGTGTCTAAGCCTATAACTATTTTGGTACGTACTTGACCCGATTGTGAGCGTGGTCCTTTTGGGTTGCCTTCACCATAACATATGATAGGATGAACTAAGGAGAAAGAGGATTAATTATGATTTATTAATATATTATGTGAATAATATATTAAAGGAGAAATCATATTGTTTAATTAATATTAGTCAAGATGTAACACCTAAATTTTCAAAACAATTTTTACATTTTCCAAAACATACTTTCAATCATAAATATTATAAAAATGTCATTGTTATCATATAACATCCATAGAACACAACCCAAGATCATAATACATAAAAACTCCTCGTGTGTGTACTGATCATGTCGGTGCCTTCCCACGATCCTCACTGGTAACTGAAACACATAACACAACACTGTAAGCATAAATGCTTAGTGAGTTCCCCAAAATACCACATATAACACATATTAGCCACTCAAGGCTATAACTTTGTGGACCCTCTGGTCCTAACTCTGTGAACCTTCCGGTTCTAACTCTGTAAACTCTGAATCATACATAGCATAAATCACATAGAAATAATGCAGTGTATCACATCATATAAATAACATACAAATACTTTGTCACATAACTCTAAGTACCACTCTAGGTAAAGTATAATGAGAAGACTCACCTCGGGTATCTCGAATAATCTCGCACTCGAACACACTGATCTAGCCCCCGCCTAAACACATAACAACACTCTCAAATAAACAATAGCTCTCAAAGGCTAGATTAAATCCACTCTACAATTCCATAGAAGGGTAAAAGACCATTTTACCCCTCCTTGACCCTAAAAGTCCAAGGGTTGACCAAAACCCTAAAAGTCAACGAAAGTCAACAGAAGGCGGTACGCGGCGCGTACCTTCTCTGTATGCGAGGCGTACGCCGGCGAGTCACAAACGGGGTCTCAACACCTTACAATGCGCGTACTGAGAGTTACGCCCAACATAAGTCTCAGTTTAAGCTTTTCCTTGGTTTTTGGTCTTAAACGGTTAAGACACTCATTCAACTTCCAGATCTGACTCTTTCTAGACCTCTTATTCCATAAAGTCGGAACTTTTAAGCCTTTGCATGGCTATAAAGGTCCTTATACCCTTTAACACTTTTCCTTCCTCTTTAAAAGATCTAGATCTCGTGCATGGCTCAATACCCATAAGGATGTCAACGGGGGTAAACGGGACGAGGATTGCATCCCCCGCCCCCGCCCCCAAAATTTTCCCGTTCCCCCGGCCCCGCCCCCACCCCCGAAATCTCCATCCTTTTCACCCCCGCCCCCGATTGATTTTTAGCTACCTTATTTGGGCTAAAAGAAGTTATTGTTTGGGCTAAAAAAACTATTTTTTGGATAACAAATAGATATTTATAACATAATATTACATGTTACAAACAACTTACAAACATGTTTTTGTTGAATTTTTGTATGTAAAAATCATTTTATTGTTTATTATATTTATATAATTGATATATGTCAATTTATATAATTTATTAACGGGGCCCACACGGGGGTTTAGGGATGGGACTAGCAACCCCCGCCCCCGCCCCCGAAATCAAAACGGGGGTTAACCTTGCCCCCGCCCCCGCCCCCGTCCCCGTTTTTTTTCAGCAAATGCCCCCATACGGGATGGGGCCCCCACGGGATCGAGGTCCCACAGGACTTTTTGACATCCCTAAATACCCACATCCAAGATTGCATTTTTATGAACATAAAACTCTTATAGTCCTGAAATATGATAGATCTAGGCCAATGGAGACGATTTGCTCATAAAGTCTCCATCCTGGGACTAAAAACCCTAGAAATTGGTACAAGAAGCACACCATACAAATAACAAGTAAAGATTTGAGCTTTTTACCTCAGGAAGAAGCTCCAACCTCTGAAAAGCTCAGATATACTCTTGCCTACAACTCCTGACCTCCAAAATGGCCTCTTCTTCTCTTACACCACCTAGAAATGACTCTTTGAGGCTTGGAAAACCAACACACTAGCTAGAAACGAAGGAGGACTCTCTATTAGGGTTTCACTCTCAAAAATAGGGCTGAGGCCAAGGCCATAACGTTCCTTTTATAGCGTACAAGCCCCAAATTAAGGTTTACACCTAGGCCCGCTACGGCCAGCGTAACCCTGGGTACGCCCAGCGTACCCAAGCGAGTCCGCATCCAAAATTAAGTGTGCGAGTACGCGCAACTTACCCTTCAGTACGCCCAGCGTACTCATAAGCCCAATAATTCATTTAAGGCTTACTTTGACAACTTGGGAAAAGGAGAAGGGTTTAAGAGACACACCTGAATTTGGGATGTTACAATTCTCCCCCAATAGAACCAGACTTCACCCTCGAAGTCTCATATGGCAAACAACTCCAGATGCTACTTCTGCATCTCTGACTCCGGCTCCGAAGTCAGTTAAGACCCTCTTTGATGCTGCCATTGGACCTGAACCGGAGGCACCTCCTTGTTCCTCAGAATCTTGACCTTCCGATCCATAATCGCGATCGGCCTCTCAAAATAATTCAGGCTCGCATCTACCTAAATATCCTCCAACGGTACCACTGTCGACTCGTCGGCAATACACTTTCTCAGTTGAGACACTTGGAAGGTATTATGAATCTGTTTCAACTCCGCAGGTAGCTCCAATCGATATACTACCCTGTCCACCCTCACGATCACCCTGAACGGTCCAATGTACCGGGGCCCCAACTTGCCTCTTTTCCTGAATCATATCACTCCTTTCCAAGGAGACACTTTCAGAAGTACAAAATCTCTTACCGAAACTCGAGCTCGGATCGTTGCCTATCCGCGTAACTCTTCTGGCCACTCTGAGCTGTCAACAATCTATGTCTGACCTGCTGTATCTACTCTATCATCTGAAGTACTAACTCAGTGCTACCCAACACTTGTTGCCCGACCTTTCCCTAACAGATGGGAGTCTGACACCTCCGCCCATACAATAACTCAAAGGGAGGCATACCGATACTCGAATGGTAGTTGTTGTTATAAGAAAACTCAACCAAAGTTAGATATGTGTCCCAACTCCCTTCGAAGTCCAACACACATGCCCGAAGCATGTCTTCGAGTGTCTGAATCATCTGCCCACTCTGTTCGTTCGTCTGTGGGTGGTAAGCGGTACTAAAATGTAGCCTAGTACCCAACTCTTCATGGAACTTCTTCTAGAACCTGGAAGTGAAACACACATCTCGATCTGACACAATCGAGATCGGTACATGATGTGTGTAAACCAACTTAGTTTTAATCCTACTTTAATTATCAAATAACACACAAAAGGCAGTGAACCTATCAATTGTGGTATAGCTAAATAAGCAGGGTATCGAACACAGGGAACGGCAAATTAAATTAAAAACTAATTCTATCTAAATTACTTTAGCAAATAAGGGTTTTTCTCTAGTTTTACAAGACTAGAAACTTACTAAACAAAACTAATGCAAGGCTAGAAAAGAACAAATTAACTAGATTCAATAATGGAAAAGAAACTTCTGTTTAGTTCAACTCGGTTAACTTTATGGTTACTTTTAAGGTAATAGTGCAATGGATTAATTCTTTCGTTGGTTACCGATTCAAGTGATTAAGTTGTGTTCACTACCCTAATCCTTAGCAAATAAACTAATTCAAACAGTGGCCAATTGCTTAACTTAATTATATTTACTAGATTAATTATTCGGGTTAAGTTAGACTTGCAATAGCTAATTAAATTGTTATTTTTAATTAACCTCTTGTTCAATAGTCATCTTACAAGCTTGCACATGAATTTACTCAATTTACTTATTAATCCTAGTTTCATATTCATTAATCCTAGACATATGATTTAGTGGTCACTTATCATATGAGGTTGATAATTAATAGATGTTCATGCTAATTAACTATCT
Source organism: Lactuca saligna (assembly GCF_052625555.1). NCBI lineage: Eukaryota > Viridiplantae > Streptophyta > Magnoliopsida > Asterales > Asteraceae > Lactuca > Lactuca saligna. The sequence goes on from NC_136423.1 coordinate 183,334,628, forward strand.
TCCTATTAACAGAAAATAAATTATCATTCATACACAAGGTTCCTTAGCAAGCTAAAATAACAATTAATCACCAACTTAGAATTAATCCTACCAATCAATCAAACCATATTGTCAACTTTGTATCCCCAAACAGAAGTATAAAGAAATTAGTTCATAACTAAGGTGAATAACAGCAAACAAATAAGTTCAAGTTGCTTAATCATATTGACAAAACAAAAGAATTAAGTAGAATGATGAAATTACGCCTCAATTACTCCCGGAATTGGATTCTAGCTTCTTTGGTCGACTTCTAGGGTTCTTCTGGCTTCTTATTCGTAGCTTAACACCTCTGAAACTTCCCAGAATTCTCCCCTTTTCGCATTAAAGAGTTATCTTTATATATGGCGACTCGTCGAGTCCCTCTCACATTAGTCGTAACCTGATAACTGTCTTGACTTCCGAATGTTTATCTTTCTGAATCCGCGACCGGACTCGTCGAGTCAAGAGATAACTCGACGAGTAGAAGCCTTATTTTGGTTGTTTTCTTTCTTCTTTCCACTCTTGAGCTCTTAACCGCTTCTCTTGCTTCCTTTCGCTTCCAAGCTTCATCTTTGGACTGAAAAACACAATTTAACACTTTTAAGTACCTTTTGTCCATAATATGCAACAATTTAGCTAATATATGAATAATAAACTACACTTAATACACACTAAATATGCACATATCAAAATACCCCACACTTGTCTTTTGCTTGCCCTCAAGCAAAACTGAATTTTAACACATTAGAATCACATATAATAACTCCAATCCAACCCAGCCATTATGCCAAGACCGCAACGCATGCATTTGTGTCTAAAATTCCTAAAAACCCCCCATACTTCAAATACTCACAATCCTCATAAACATTCGCCCACTCACCCCGAACTATGCTCATTTTATGCAACCCTCCGAATCCATCCTCAGAAAACCTCTTTAACCTCAAGGTATTTTTGGTTGAGCAACCCAAGGATACATAGTCTAGAATTACAACTTTTCGATACCACTTTAAAGCTCTTTGGAATTCTTCACTTGCTTGATAATTTGATCTTGGATATCTTTGAATTCACCACCTTTGTTTGATTTCTTTGGTATCTTCAACTTTTTGGATTTCTTCAGAATTTTCAATCTTCAAATCTTTACTTTAATTGCTCCAAAAACTCTTCAAACTTTTTCTTGTAATTCTCTCTTTCTTTTTTAACATGTAACTTACTTTTTTTTTCACTCAAAACCCTACATGCTTAAGCAGGGGCGCTCAACTTCAACCTTTATTGGCTAATGATAATAATTTTCCTGGATACATTTCAGGTTTAGGCTGCTAAACATATTGCATCCCTCAGGCTGAGCAAGGTCGTGTTTTTGTCTCATGATTTCACTGAAATAAGGAAGCCACAAATGCACTAGAACGTATATAGGCTCAACTAAACATTTGGGTTGTCATGCAATCATCAAATATAATATTAGCATGATCCCTAATTGCTTTACCAAAATTTTCTATATTAGCCCTATCAATTTTAATGCAAAAATTTCAAAATTAACTAAAATTTTACTAATATAACCAACCCCCTACCCCACACTTAATTTATGCAATGTCCCCATTGCATATCATGCATGATAAAGAACAATAAAAATAAGGAGAGAATTGGAACAAACTCCCCTGGGATAGTAGTGGCGAGGTTGATATCACTTCTCTTCAGCTCCATCTTCAATTTACGTTAGACATGGGAACAACTCATCCATGTCTTGGGTGTCATTCGTCTCGTGTGGTTGATAGCTCGAAAATATCAAGGAAAAAGCTTCTTGGAAATGCTCGGAAATGATCTTCAAAAATATAGCCAATTGCCGCCTTGAATTGAATCAAATCGTCGACTCAAAGATAAAAGAATGAGCAACTCGTCGAGTTTTATGTGGAGACTCGCCGAGTTGAATCGTCATATGGGCAGAAATCGTGAATTTTCGTTGGAACTCGTCGAGTTATACGGGTGTACTCGACGAGTTTTCGGCTCTGATCGTGCAAATTCTTCTTTCTGCTTCAGGTTTGTTTTTGAGGTCAAAGAGGGTATTAAGGTAATACACCTCCTTATTTTCTTCAGGGATGTGACTTTTTTTAATCAAATATAAACATCGGACTCAACATATCGCTCAAAGTCTTCTAATCTTCCCGTAAACGACTCGACACCTCACTTAAATTCCCTTAGGCTTTATTCGTTCATTATATCCTTCACCCTATATTCTGAAAAGATCAAAAACAAATACCAAGTAATAATAAAAATAAATCAAAATAAAAATCCTAAATTATCCCTAAATACTAGAAGTTTAGAAAGAAAAAGAAAAGCAAACTCTAATGACGGGTTGCCTCCCGCAAGCGCTTCTTTTTGTGCGAGTCTTTAGCTGGACTCCCAACTTAATAAACTTCTAATAAAATTAATGCCCATCCATCCATTGCATTATATATTTTCTTTTGACCAATGTGTAAAATTTGGCTCTTTTCTTCTAAAATTGGCCAAACAAGCTCGAATTCATGAAACCCAACAATCTTGACAAGGGTTGGAACCGGTTGGATACTAATCAAAAATGGATCGTGCCTCAGAACTTTCTCCAAAGTTGGAGTCATCACCCCACGCTTCGAAACACAAACCGGAAGAATAGGGGGCCACGTCGTGGTAATGGTCAAACCACAACTTGGTTCCTGCAATTCAGCTTGTTCTTGTTCTTCATCTGACCCTTCTGCTAGCAATCTTTCCAGCTCCTCCAAGTCTCTTTCTGGATTAAATTCTTCATCTTGTAACTCAGATGTCCCTTCTGTGTTGGGCAAGATGTTATCTAACCATCTTCCAAATTTCTTCAAATCTTCATCTGAGTCATACTCCTCATCTCCTTGCTCAATTTCCTGTACTACATCCTCAAGAAAAGCATCAAAAGCATCGAGATTTGGAAAATACATAATAAATAAAAATAAAATAAAAAATTAAACTAAATAAAAAAATTAATAAACAAAAAATAATAATAACAATTAGCAAATAAAATTAACTATTTAGAACCGTTCCCCGGCAACGGCGCCAAAAACTTGATGTGTGTAAACCAACTTAGTTTTAATCCTACTTTAATTATCAAATAACACACAAAAGGCAGTGAACCTATCAATTGTGGTATAGCTAAATAAGCAGGGTATCGAACACAGGGAACGGCAAATTAAATTAAAAACTAATTCTATCTAAATTACTTTAGCAAATAAGGGTTTTTCTCTAGTTTTACAAGACTAGAAACTTACTAAACAAAACTAATGCAAGGCTAGAAAAGAACAAATTAACTAGATTCAATAATGGAAAAGAAACTTCTGTTTAGTTCAACTCGGTTAACTTTATGGTTACTTTTAAGGTAATAGTGCAATGGATTAATTCTTTCGTTGGTTACCGATTCAAGTGATTAAGTTGTGTTCACTACCCTAATCCTTAGCAAATAAACTAATTCAAACAGTGGCCAATTGCTTAACTTAATTATATTTACTAGATTAATTATTCGGGTTAAGTTAGACTTGCAATAGCTAATTAAATTGTTATTTTTAATTAACCTCTTGTTCAATAGTCATCTTACAAGCTTGCACATGAATTTACTCAATTTACTTATTAATCCTAGTTTCATATTCATTAATCCTAGACATATGATTTAGTGGTCACTTATCATATGAGGTTGATAATTAATAGATGTTCATGCTAATTAACTATCTTCCTATTAACAGAAAATAAATTATCATTCATACACAAGGTTCCTTAGCAAGCTAAAATAACAATTAATCACCAACTTAGAATTAATCCTACCAATCAATCAAACCATATTGTCAACTTTGTATCCCCAAACAGAAGTATAAAGAAATTAGTTCATAACTAAGGTGAATAACAGCAAACAAATAAGTTCAAGTTGCTTAATCATATTGACAAAACAAAAGAATTAAGTAGAATGATGAAATTACGCCTCAATTACTCCCGGAATTGGATTCTAGCTTCTTTGGTCGACTTCTAGGGTTCTTCTGGCTTCTTATTCGTAGCTTAACACCTCTGAAACTTCCCAGAATTCTCCCCTTTTCGCATTAAAGAGTTATCTTTATATATGGCGACTCGTCGAGTCCCTCTCACATTAGTCGTAACCTGATAACTGTCTTGACTTCCGAATGTTTATCTTTCTGAATCCGCGACCGGACTCGTCGAGTCAAGAGATAACTCGACGAGTAGAAGCCTTATTTTGGTTGTTTTCTTTCTTCTTTCCACTCTTGAGCTCTTAACCGCTTCTCTTGCTTCCTTTCGCTTCCAAGCTTCATCTTTGGACTGAAAAACACAATTTAACACTTTTAAGTACCTTTTGTCCATAATATGCAACAATTTAGCTAATATATGAATAATAAACTACACTTAATACACACTAAATATGCACATATCAGTACACCAGGACGCGATACCACCTCCCTCACATACACCTCTGTCAGCCTCTCTAGAGAAGTGCTCTCACTGATAGCAAGAAAATGAGCGCTCTTTGTCAGCCGATCGACGATCACCCAAATTGCATCGATGCCTCTCGCAGTCCTTAGTAATTTAGTGATAAAATCCATGGAAATTTGTTCCCACTTCCACCGCGAAACCTCAAGTGGCTGCAACTTGCCATGTAGACACTGGTGCTCGACCTTAACCCTACAACAGGTCAAGCACCTTTCTACAAACCATGCCACGTCCCTCTTCATACAGGGCCACTAATAGTCTCTTTTCAGGTCCAAATACTTCTTAGTGGCCCCGAGATGGATCAAAAACCTCGACCTGTGCGCCTCCTCCATCAAGGTGGCACATGCCCCACCCTCAAATGGCACCCAAATCCGGCCCTGGAAGGTCATAAGCCCCCGACTATTATTAATGAACTCAGATATCTGACCGATCACCCGCTCTCGCTTGCGGTTCTTGTTGGGTTTTGAGCAATCTAACACTTCCTAAGTGTGCATGCAACCCTAATAAACCTTGGATCTATGTTTGTCTAAATACATGCAAAATAATAATTTTCCAAGGCTCATAACCTATCTAACATGGCATGGGGTACTTTTAAACATAAAAGAGTTAGAAGAGATTACATACCTTTTTAATGAGTTTGATTCTTAAGGAGTTTGAGGGCCAAGCACCAATAGTGTGAATGCCTCAAATGGAATCACAAATCACCACAAACTCTTGGAAAACTTTGAGAGAGTGTATACACACTACAATTTTCGGCCACACATAAACACACACCCTAGTGGCTATTTCATGCAACATAAGCATGCTTATATAGTGTACATGATTAGGGTGAAACCCTAATAACCCATGACATTTCCTTTTCCAAGGATCCATGGGTTAAAAGCTCCATGGATCATCCATGGACTTCCATACAAGCCTATCCCATTAACAAATGGGTGTTAGCCCACACCATATAAAATCAAAAGCCCACAATCTAATTAGTCTTCCTTTTAATCTCTAAATTAATTCATAATTAATTTTAGACTAAGACTAATTAAATAACATGACTTCATATTAATATATTATAACTTACAATATGTTAATAATAATATGTGTATAACTCTCATAAAATTATCAATAAATAGTTTGGATGAAATGCAACCCAAATGGACCATGCCAGTCGGGTCAAGTATATACCAAATAAGTTATGGACTTAGACACCTTATCCAACAAACTCCCACTTGGATAAGTCTAATAAGTGTATTTGCCTATTACTTCAGGAACCAACCAGCAATCGTAGCTCTCGAAAACTCTGTTGAACTATGAAGCGCCATTTTAAGATAAGTGATCATACAATCCTCTGTTCTCATGATATCAGCCGGACAAACACATGGAACTATGTCTTGCTTATTATCTGGCAGTTGTTTCTCGATTTCCTATTTGTTTGACAAAGAACTCAAATGAACACATCAATTTAGTTCTGACCGGGCCCGATACATGGGTCAACACAAAATCATCGAGGGGCCCAGATATCGCTTCTATTTCTAGAAGGAACAGATAAACTTCGACTCATATACTTGTTCTACTACTTGTTGAATTGTACACAAAGGCACGTTTTATAACATCAAGTTACTGATGCGTTTACGTGCAATCAATGCACAACCAACTCATAGGTAACAACTCATATCTCTAGGTTTGAAGATTTATATGATATTACCGTCTCACAATCACTCGAGATAAATTCCATGAAGTGATACAAGTGAGCATGGGTTTATTCCAATACTCATAACTTATGAGTACTCATGAACATTGTAGCAACCATTGCCATGTCTAAACACCTTTAGCCATCTACAAACCCAATTCATGACAATCTTGATTCAGACCTACTTCCGACGTATGACCGATTGTGGAGGTTTGAATAAATTAATTATTCTGGAAGTCAAAACATGCAAAGCTGAAACAATTGTAAATAATTGACAATGATAGCAACTCCTTACTCATAAATAAATCACAATTTTATTCATCATCAAATGTCGATTACATTTTACAAGTTTCAGAGAATCTATCTAATCTGTAAAACTAATATCGTCCCTCAGCCCGATGCGCCTCGCATGCTGAAAATGCTTAGCCCTCGTCAGTCCCTTTGTAAGGGGATCCGCAGGGTTCTCATCTGACGATATCCTCTTTGCCACGAGGAGTCCTTCTTCTATCTTGTGTCTTATGAAGTGATATTTTCTGCCAATGTGTCGGGATCTCCCATGATCTCTCGGTTCTTTAGCTAGAGCAACCGTACTATTGTTGTCATAGAAAATTTCCATAGGCTCCTTAATAGCTGGCACAAATCCAAGGTCTCCGATGAAGTTCTTCAGCCATATCGCCTCCTTCGCTGCTTCACTCGCTGCTATATACTCTGATTCACAAGTCGAATCAGCCACTGTCTCCTGCTTGGAACTCTTCCAAGAGATTTCCCCTCCATTTAAGGTAAAGACCCAGCCCGACTGAGAGAGAAAATTATCCCTATCAGTCTGAAAACTAGCATCACTATACCCTAATATTCTCAAGTCATCACTCCCACCAAGGGTAAGGATCCAATCCTTAGTCCTCCGCAGGTACTTGAGAATGTTCTTTACCGCCGTCCAATGAGCTTTACCATGGTTCCCCTGATACCTGCTAACCATGCTCAAAGCAAAGGCCACATCACGGTGGGTACAATTTATAGCATACATGATCGAGCCAACAACGGAAGCATACAATAATTGGCTTATCTCTGCTATCTCGGCCTTTGTACTCGGACTATGAGTCTTACTCAGCTTGGTGTTGCTTTGGATTGGTAAATCTCCTTTCTTGGAATTCTGCATGTTGAACCTTTTCAACACCTTATCCAAGTAGGTACTCTGACTAAGTCCAATTAGTCTTTTACTCCTTTCTCTTAATATCCTTATCCCTAGGATATAGGCAGCTTCCCCTAGGTCCTTCATAGCAAAGCACTTCCCAAGCCAGGACTTAACCTCCTGCAAGGTTGGGATGTCATTTCCTATAAGTAGTATGTCATCCACATACAGTACCAAGAAGCTAACTATACTCCCACTAGCTCTGACATACACGCAAGACTCATCTTCACTTCTCAAGAAGCCAAACTCTTTGAACTTCTCATCGAAACAAAGATTCTAGCTACGAGATGCTTGTTTTAGTCCATAAATGGATTTCTCAATCTTTCATACTCTATTAGGGTACTCTGCACTGACAAAACCCTCTGGCTGATTCATGTACACATCCTCAGCCAACTTTCCATTAAGAAAAGCGGTTTTGACATCCATTTGCCATATTTCATAATCATGAAATGCAGCAATGGCTAGCATAGCCCTAATAAACTTAATCTTTGCTACCGGTGAGAAGGTTTCATCATAATCAATACCCTGAGTCTGAGTAAAACCCTTCGCAACCAGTCGAGCCTTATAAGTATGCACTTTTCCTTCCATGTCGGTCTTCTTCTTGAAGATCCATTTCCACCCGACTGTTTTACGGCCTCGTACATGGTCAACCAAGTTCCAAACTTGATTGCCATACATGGACTGTATCTCGATGTCCATAGCCTCCTTCCATTTAGCAGACTCCGGGCCTGCCATGGCTTCCTTAACACTGCTAGGTTCATCCAAATTTACCAGTGTACTATCACTGATAAATGTATCACCTTCCGTAGTAATATGAAAACCATAATAAAACGCAGGTGTGCTCCTAACCCGTGTGGAACGCCTCGGAGGTACATACTCGTCAGCTGGATCAACAGGTGTTTCCTCCTCAGGTTGATTGCTAGTGTCTGAGGTTCCTTCACCAATTGATTCTTGAATTTCTTCAAGATCAATTTGCCTCCCACTGTCTCCTTGGCTTATAAATTCTCTCTCACGAAAGACCCCTCTTCTTGCTACAAAGACCACTTTCTCACTGGGTATGTAGAAGAGGTAACCGAAGGAATTCTGTGGGTAGCCGATGAAAATACACCTTTCACTTCGGGGTTCAAGCTTATCATGAGTTTCACGCCTCACGAAAGCTTCGCAACCCCAAATTTTGATGTGGTCCAAATTGGGAACCTTCCGAGTCCACATCTCATGAGTTGTTTTGGTAACCTTCTTTGTAGGGACTAGATTGAGGATATGGGCGGCAGTCTCTAAGGCATACCCCCAAAAAGAGATTGGTAGCGAAACTCGACTCATCATGGAGCGAACCATGTCTAACAAGGTTCGATTACGCCTCTCAGCTACACCATTTAGCTGTGGTGTCCTGGGAGGAGTCAATTGTGAGACAATCCCACACTCCTTAAGATAGTCAAGGAACTCGGTACTAAGATACTCACCACCTCGATCAGATCGAAGCATCTTAATGTTCCTGCCCAATTGATTTTCTACTTCCTGTTTGAATTCCTTAAACCTTTCAAAGGTTTCTGACTTATGTTTGATTAAGTAGACATATCCATATCTACTAAAATCATCAATAAAAGTCACACAATACCGATTAGCATCCCTTGTGGCGGTTTTGAAAGGTCCACATACATAACTATGTATTAGGTCCAACAAACCCTCACCCCTTTCACAAGTTCCAGTGAAGGGTGATTTTGTCATCTTTCCAAGTAGACAAGATTCACAACTATCATCCGATTTAAGGTCGAATGATTCCAAGACTCCACTCTTTTGGAGTTGTCCTATGCGTTTCTTGTTTACATGTCCAAGACGACAATGCCACAATGATGCTTTATCCAGGCTAGTAGAAGAATCAATATACAACACATTATTTCCTAAGTTGTCTACAATCGACACAGTTTCATACACACCATCACAAGGTAATGCTTTAAAATAAAACACAATTTTAAAGAAAGCATTAATACCACCACATTCATTATCAAACAAAAAGGTAAAACCTTGTTTGTACAAAGCATGAAAGGAAATAATATTCCTCGCCATTTCAGACGAGTACACACATTTATTCAAATCTAATTTTAACCCATTATTTAGCAACAAAGTATAAACTCCAATCTTGGAAACAGGTGAATCCTTCCAATTCCCCATGATCAAGTTTATCTTCCCGTGCTCCACATCCTCACTTCTTCTTAGGCCCTGCAAATCAGAACATATGTGAATACCACATCCTGTATCAAGCACCCAAGATTTAGAATATGGTGAGTTATTAGACAATATTGTGTAAATACTTGCGTGGGTGGGTTTTACTTTCCCATCCTTCAGATCCTGCAAGTATTTAGAGCAGTTTCGATTCCAGTGCCCCTTATCCTGGAAACAGTAGCAATCAGCATCCTTGGGAATGGCAGAAGGAATGGCAGAACCGCTCTTGGTCCTTGATGAGGAGCCTTCAAGAGACTTTCCCTTGGTACCCTTCGAAGGGTGCTTCCTCTTTTTCCCTTTGCCTTGCCCGATAGCCAGAACAGGGGTAGATGTTGGAGTAGGAGTAGTAGAGGTAACAACCGACTTGCCCTTAAGACCGGTTTCAGCGGTCTTCAAGAGTCCTTGAAGTTTGCTAAGTGTAACTTCCTCCTTGTTCATATGATACGTCATACGAAATGATCATAACAAGAAGGTAAGGAGTGCAAAATGATGTCAATTGCCAACTCCTCAGGGAAGTTCACATTCAGCTTCAGCAAACGGTCCACATACCTTTGCATCTTTTGCATGTGGCCTGTGACGGATTCACCATCCTTCATGCGGGTTGTTATTATGGAGGAGATTATTTCATACCGCTCTTGACGAGCACTCTGATGGTACCTTTCCATTAGGTCTTGGTGCATCTCAAAAGGGTAGAAGTCCTCATAGGATTTTTGGAGCTCGGTTGTCATCGTGGCCATCATGATGCATGCCACCTTAGTAGCATCTCTCTCATGTGTCCTGAATTCAACGATCTCCTCAGGAGTAGCACTAGACTCATCAAGCTCTTTTAACTCCTTATCGAGGACATATTCCTTGTCCTCATAACGAGTTACCATCCTGATGTTCCTTATCCCGTCCATGAAGTTGGAACCATCAAAGATGACTCTCCCACAAAGATTCATGAGAGAGAAAGAACCAGTTGGGTTAGAGCCCGAAGCATTAGTGTTGGAAGACATCTGAAAGAAGAAAGTAAGTTTAGATTAGATATATATAGAGTCCTTAATAAGACACCCAAATGTAATATTAAGGCTAGGATCCAATCACAATATATTATACTTAGAAGAGGGATGTCGTAATCTAAGTAATAATATATTTGAAAGGTAGGTGAATGGCGATTCACCAATTTCCACCATGAAAATGAAATGATTTATTAGGTTTTAATTGGATTTGAAATTCCTAGATTCTTTTGAGATTCATTGAACTTTTTAATGGCATGTTTCAATCTTGATTGTGCCCTTCAAGTTTTGTGACTGGGATGCCGAGGAGCACAAAACAAGGTGTGAATAACCATGCCAATTCACTTGGTACCCTTAATATTATCACCTAATCAATGTGCCAGTTAACCACACACGCTCCATTGATCTACGACAAACATTAAGTCACCCTTCGTGATCCTTACTAGTCCAAGTTAGTGTGCCAGTTAACCACACACGCTCCACCAACGACTTGGTAAGGTACAAAGTGTGAATTCCATGGATTAACACCATGTTCACATTTTTCCTAAAGTAACTAAGATTGGGAATTAAATAAAAGATTTAGTTACTTTATAATATTCATCATACTTAATGAGAATTTATAAGTCTTTATCTTAGCCGTTCGGCTAACGACCCTCCACCAGTCAAGCAAGCGGTGGGTGAGAGTATACACCCATTAAGTCGCCATTTTATAGGCAACAACCTTATACCCACCTTATAGACCGGCTTCGTGAATGAGGCCTACTAACGGTAAAACGACTTGTTCTTATACATATATATATATATATATATATATATATATATATATATATATATATATATATATATATATATATATATATAATTAACCATTAATGTTATAAATAGTATAAGTGTTGAATTTTAACTTTTAAAATTCTAAGTGTTGGAATTAAAGTTTATTAAAGTGTGTGAAACTTTTCCAAATTCCAAAACTTGAGGACAAGTTTTGTAACTCTTCAAAACTTTTCATTTCATAACTTATGATTTAAAGGTTCATAAAATGAAGACTCTTCATTTTATGCAATTTATGTGTTTTTTAATGTGTGTTAAAGAAATGTGACCTTTGGATATCCATAACTTGAGGACAAATTATGGACTCCATTAAAACACATAAATGATCAAGAATTAATCCTAAACAATTCAACAAATAATTCTATCATCTTCTAAATTAATAAGAACATGAACATGATTATCAAAGTTTCAAAATTATATGAACACATACAAAGCATGAAATTTTGATATATGCTATTGTAAATGGATTAGAACAACCATCACACCAACCAAAATAAGTTTTAAAACATCAAAACAGTTTGAGGTAAAGTTTCTAGTCCATTACCAGCAGCAAAAGTCGAAAATCTGCATTCTGAACCTTCTACTCGCCGAGTGCACGAATCTACTCACCGAGTAGGTTGAACTTTGCCTTGGACTCGGTGAGTCCATCATGCAGACAGAAAAAATTTCGATTTTTTTTCACTATTTTGCATCAAGTATCAAACAAGAAAGCCTAGGCTCTGATACCACTGTTGGATTTTGAGCAATCTAACACTTTCTAAGTGTGCATGCAACCCTAATAAACCTTGGATCTATGTTTGTCTAAATACATGCAAAATAATAATTTTCCAAGGTTCATAACCTATCTAACATGGCATGGGGTACTTTTAAACATAAAAGAGTTAGAAGAGATTACATACCTTTTTGATGAGTTTGATTCTTAAGGAGTTTGAGGGCCAAGCACCAATAGTGTGAATGCCTCAAATGGAATCACAAATCACCACAAACTCTTGGAAAACTTTAAGAGAGTGTATACACACTACAATTTTTGGCCACACACAAACACACACCCTAGTGACTATTTCATGCAACATAAGCATGCTTATATAGTGTACATGATTAGGGTGAAACCCTAATAACCCATGACCTTTCCTTTTCCAAGGATCCATGGGTTAAAATCTCCATGGACTTCCATACAAGCCTAGCCCATTAACAAATGGGTGTTAGCCCACACCATATAAAATCAATAGCCCACAATCTATCTAGTCTTCCTTTTAATCTCTAAATTAATTCATAATTAATTTAAGACTAAGACTAATTAAATAACATGACTTCATATTAATATATTATAACTTATAATATATTAATAATAATATGTGTATAACTCTCATAAAATTATCCATAAATAGTTTGGATGAAATGCAACCCAAATGGACCATGTCGGTCGGGTCAAGTATATACCAAATAAGTTATGGACTTAGACACCTTATACAACAGTTCTCCGGTCTCATGGCCTCCACCTGGGCCTCCCGAATGGTGTCCAACACCGGGGTCATCACTGTCAACCTCAAACAAACATCTCGCAATGGGGCACCCTATGCCCTACGACTCAAGGCATTGGCTACCACGTTAGCCTTGCCCGGGTGGTACAGGATCTCACACTCATAATCCTTTACCACGTCCAACCATCTCCTCTGGTGCATATTCAGATTGGGCTAATCCATCAAATACTTCAGGTTCTTGTGGTCCATGTATATAGTACACCGAACCCCATACAAATAGTGACGCCAGATCTTAAGGGGGAACACTACTGCCCTAACTCTAGATCTTGGGTGGAATACCTTATCTCATGAGGCTTTAGCTGCCTCGATGCATATGCTATCACATGTCCCCTTTGCATAAGCACTACACCCAATCCCGATATCGACGCGTCGCAATATACCACGAGGTCCTCCATTCCCTCCGAAAGGGCCAACACTGGGGCTTCGCACAATTTCTGGCGAAGTGTCTCAAATGAGGTCTGCTGCTCTGGACCCCAATTGAATGCTACGCCCTTCCGGGTCAACTTGGTGAGAGGAATCGTAATCTTGGAGAAATCTTTGATAAATCTCCGATAACAGCCGGCCAGCCCAAGAAAACTCCTGATCTCCGAGGGGATGCACGGCACTTCCCAACTTATCACCGCCTCGATCTTGGCCGGATCGACCAATATCCCGTTATGGTTGACGAGGTGTCCTAGAAACTGAACCTCTCGTAACCAGAAATCACACTTGGAGAATTTGGCGTAAAGCCTCTCTGGGCAAATGTTTATGAAGATTGTGAGTATTTAAAGTATGGGGGTACTTTAGGAAAATTTTAGACACAAATGCATGCGTTGAGGTCTTGGCATAATGGCTGAGCTGGAATCGGATTGTCCTATGTGATGTTAGTAATAAAGGGTTAAGTTTAGATTTGCTTGAGGGCAAGCAAAGCCTAAGTGTGGGGTATTTTGATATTGCCATATTTATACCTATTTTTAGGCAATATCTAAGTATATTTTTATTAATAAGTTGATAATATGTTTAGAATAATGATACTTATGACCTTAAATTGTTATTTTCAGTCAATTAGAAGTATTTTCGAAGAGAAGGACCAAAAGCGACAATTTATACAACATGGGAGACTTGGAATACAAGAAATGAATAAATCCACGAAAATTACTGAAACCACGATGTGGCATTAGTATTCTAGAAGATAAAGATCGCGTAAAGAAAGAGTGCTTGCCCGATACAGATTGCTTGGGGATCACGACGTGCCCAAGCTAGCCACGACGTGGTGCAATATTTTTGAGGATATTTAAGCAATCTTGGTTATGACGAAGAGAGACTTTGGCTGGCCAGAAAAAAGGATTCCAGAGCGATTTTCAGCAGAAGAAAAGTCCTGGGAAGAAGCTTTCAACACCAAAAGAGTGAAGTTCTATAATTTAGGTTATTTAATTGTTACTTAGGAACATGTTTCAATATACCTTGATTTGTGTGAGAGTGTTAGTTGCTATTATGAGCAGCTGAATCTAGATACTCTTGTTTAGCTAGATGAAGCTTCCAACTTATGAATAACTTAATTTTTATGGATTTATTTAGTTGGTAAATTGCTTGTGTTGGATTTATAGTTACGTGGCATGCTTGCGTTTATTTCTCTAGTTGATTGATTCCATGTTCTGTGTAGCTTAGTGACCATTAACTGCATGAACTTGTTTACCTAGTGATTTAATGAACATTAAATTATTAGAGCTAGGATTGACCAATCTTAGTTAGTAATTAGAGTAAATAAACTTAGTTGTGTTAGAGAACGTGGATTGTGACTGTAATCGCTTTTGCATAATAATTCTTACATAGCATATTCATATTCACAATTAGCTCTGTGTTTAATTGTGTGTGACCATACATAATTTGACATGAATTAATCAATTATTGGTAAAGTTAGACTTAAATTACTAATACAATTACAACCAACTTGATAATCCATAATCATTAGCTAGCCATAAGGACGAAGTGGATTCGAACTAGACAAGAGTGTTTTTACTTAATTGACTGAATTTGTGTTAAGTTCGTCTGATCTTGTAAAACCAGATAAAACCCCTTTCTAAACTTGTTAATAATTAGGTTAATTTGATAACAAGTATATTAATTAGTAACACCGTTCCCTGTGATCGACACCCGACTTACCCAAGCTGTACTGTAATCTGACTAGGTACACTCCCTGTAAGTGCATAGTTAGTTTAAGTTTGTTAGGTTATAAATATTAAAATTAGTGGGTACTTTCGTGCACATCAAGTTTTTGGCGCCGTTGTCGGGGATCGGCTTAGTTAATTAGTTTATTTATTTGCATTAAATTAATCGATCCTTCTTGTGGGGTAAAACCTACAAAAAGTTAATTTTTCAGCAAAGTTTAATTTTTTTTTAGACACAGAGTCCACGACGAGGCCAGATTAGTGCCACGACGTGGACACCTAGAATTTTAGATTTTTTTTGTTTTTAGTTAATTTTGCTATTTTAGTTCAGATTTACGTTTTGTTTATTTAGTTAATCTGCAGGAGTTCATGACCAGAGGCTCAAACACACCTTTGGTGCCACCACTTGAAGATCCCGAGTCGGAAATTAATAAGAAGAAGACGCCCTTACAAGAATTCAAATCAGTGTTTTCAAAGAAATCAGGGAAGAAGACCGGGGAGTCAAGTTCATCCTTAAAGAGCAAAAGCAAGCTTGAACACTTGGATCAAATACCCTTCCAAACCGAGTCTGAGTACGATACCGAGCCTGAATTTGAAGAACATACGAGCGAACCCGAGAACGAGCCAAGGAACGAGATGGAAAATATTGAGGAAATGTCCATGGGAGCTTACAGGAAGAGAATTCGAGAAGATGTTGGTCCAGGCTTAGTACAACCTGCCATCCCGGCCACTGCCACATTCGAGCTAAAGGGACATATCCTTTCCGCACTAAAGGATATCCCATTCTATGGAAAGGATCACGAGGATGCATTCAAACACTTAGATGAAGTGAATAACCTTGCTGATTACTTCAATGTCCCAAATATTAACAGAGACACCATTTTGCTAAGGATGCTTCCCGTTACCTTTAAAGGCTGCAAAGGATTGGTTAAAATCACTTTCACTCGGTACTGTAACTACTTGGGATCAAATGCATGAGCAGTTTTTAGATCAATACTGTCCACCATCCAAGATTGCTAAACTCAAAAAGGCAATAGCCAATTTTGAGCAAAACTCGGGAGAGTCACTTTACGAAGCATGGGACCGTTAGAAAGGGTTGTTAAGGAATTTTCCTCAACATGACCTTAACATTCAACCGGAGGTATCAATATTTTATGATGGGGTAAACGTGATGACAAGACAACTCCTTAATTCTCAAGGACCACTCACTAGGAAAAATCCGGGTGAAGTTAAGGAATTAATTGAAGTGTAACAGCGTAATTTTCAAAACAAAAATTTTATTTTTGTCACAACCATTTTCACATAAAATATTTCCAAAAACATCCAACAATAATTATCAAAACATATCCTATCCCAAGATCACAAAAATCAAATCCTTTCTCTAGTGTGTACGAATCATGCCGGCGCCTTCCCACGATCCTCGCTAGTACCTGAAACACATAACACAACAACTGTAAGCATAAGTGCTTAGTGAGTTCCCCAATATACCACTTACACACATACACCCTTCCAGGCCATGATCTTCCGGTCTATGTGTCTCAGTGGACTTCCGTCCCAACCCGTTAAACCTTCCGGTCCTTCCCGTCTCGACCTTCCGGCCCATAACTTCCTGACCTTCCGGTTTACATCATAATGCCTTCCGGCCCATAACATAATGCCTTCCGGCCCATATCAAGAATAGCATACATAACACATACAAAACGGGTAACTAATCACATACATTGCATATAACTTATAGCATAACAGACCTTCCGATCACACATAGGTACCCTTCCAGGTACAGTATAGTGAGAAGACTCACCTCAGATGTTCCGGTAAATCACTCACTCGGTAGAAATACGATCTAGCCTCCGCCTAAACACATAAAGTAATACTCTCATAAATATAACTCTCAGAACTAGACTCTACTTTCTCTAAGCTCCCTCAGAAGGGTAAAAGACCATTTTACCCCTCCTTTGGCTCAAAGGCCCTCGTTGTTAACCAAACCCTAAAAGTCAACCAAAGTCAACGGTCAAACTTTGACCCGACTCGGCGAGTGCACTTGGGCAACTCAGCGAGTCCACCTAAGTCCACTGAACTCTTTAGTCCCGTTTAACACATCGAGTCCCTTCCTTTACTCGATGAGTCCCCAGGTAAGAATCGCGGGGCTACCTCGACTCAACTCGCCGAGTCTCAAGAACAACTTGGTGAGTACGTTCCATGCACAAACTCTATTGACCTCCTGAGGTCAGATCTGTTCCTCAAATCCATAGATCTGTCCTTCCCAAGCATAATAATCGCGTAAAGTCCAGACCTTGACACTCATATATCACCTTGATGGTATCATTTGGGGATTTAGCCCTAAAAATGGCATCCTAAGCTCATAACTCCCATGATAACTCATAAAGCTCCAAGGGATAGGGTCTCTGGACCTCTTTGAGTCCAGATCCAAAGCATAAACTCGATAGGGGCCAAATGCTCCACCTAAACATCCTCAAAAGTGGATAGAAAACCCTAACTCTAAGTATCAATACCAAAACTGAAGAAGGTCTGAATAAATACCTCAAGTTGAAGTCTCTGAACTCTGCAACCACTAGAGCCACACCTTCTTCAGTCTCCTCTTGCTCTTGATCACCTTCTTCTTGCTAAACCAAAGATAGAAAGGTCAAATATGGCTTCTCCTTCCTCCCAAACGATCTATCTCACTTAGGGTGTTCTCAAGGGACTGGTAGCCACAATGGAAGGCTAAGAGTGCCCTTAAATAGGCTCCAACCCCAGAGGATTAGGGTTTCATTAAACAGCATGGACTCGCCAAGTCCAACGCGAACCCAGATGATCAACCACGACCCTACTCGGCGAGTCTAAGCATCCACTCGCTCAGTTCCTTCAAAAATTTCAAAAATAAAATATTATACCTTGGATTCCGGATGTTACAATTCTCCCCCACTAGAATCAGACTTCGCCCTCGAAGTCTCATTTTGTAAACAACTCTGGATGCTGCTCACGCATCTCGCGCTTCGGCTCCCAAGTCAGCTCTGACCCTTCTTATGCTGCCACTGCACCTGCACCAGAGGCACTTCCTTGTTCCTCATAAACTTGACCTTTCGATCCCTAATTGCCACCGGTCTCTCAACATAGTTCAGGCCTACATCCACCTGAATATCCTCTAATGGTACCACTGTCGACTCGTCGGCTATACACTTTCTTAACTGCGACACGTGAAAAGTGTCGTGAATCTAACCCAACTCCGCAGGTAGCTCCAAACGGTAGGCTACCCTGCCTACCCTCACGATTACCCTAAAAGGTCCAATATATCGAGGCCCCAACTTGCCCCTCTTCCTGAATTGGATAACTCCTTTCCAAGGAGATACCTTTAAGAGTACGAAGTCACCGACCTGAAACTTGAGCTCGGACCGACGCCTATCCGCATAACTCTTATGACGACTCTGAGCGGTCAACAACCTCTGTCTAACCTACTGTATCTGCTCAGTCGTCTGAAGCACAATCTTTGTACTACCCATTACATGTTGCCCCACCTCTCCCCAGCAAATGGGGGTCCAACACCTCCTCCCATACAACAGCTCAAAGGGTGGCATACAAATGCTCGAATGATGCCTGTTGTTGTATGAAAACTCTGCCAAGGGAAAATATGTGTCCCAACTCCCGCCAAAATCCAATACACATGCTCGGAGCATATCCTCGAGTGTCTGAATTGTCCGCTCGCTCTGCCTATCAGTCTGTGGGTGATATGCGATACTAAAATGCAACCGCGTACCCAACTCCTCATGAAATTTCTTCTAGAACCTGGAAGTGAAACGCACATCTTGATCCAAGACAATCGAGATCGGAACTCCATGCCGCGAGACCACCTCTTTCACATATAATTCTGCTAGTTTCTCTGCAGAAGAGCTCTCGCTAATGGCAAGGAAGTGAGCGCTCTTAATCAACCGGTCTATAATCACCCAAATTGTATCTACACCCATCGCAGTCCTTGGCAATTTGGTGATAAAGTCCATAGCAATCTGTTCCCACTTCCACTCAGGAACCTCTAATGGCTACAACTTACCATGCGGTCTCTGGTGCTCGGCCTTAACCCGGCGATAGGTTAGGCACCTCTCAACGAACCATGCAACATCCCTTTTCATACAGGGCCACCAATACTCCTTCTTTAGGTCCAGATACATCTTAGTGGCCCCGGGATGGATTGAGAACTTCGATCGATGTGCCTCTTCCACAAAAATGGTACACATCCCGCCCACAAACGGTACCAAATCCGACCCTGAAATGTCATAAGTCCATGGCTATCGGCAACGAACTCCGATACCTGCCCGACAACTCGCTCGCTCTTTTGGTTTTCTGGTCTCACAGCCTCGGCCTGGGCCCCTCGAATGGTGTCCAACACCGGAGTCATCACTGTCAATCTCATACAAACGTCTCGCATTGGGATGCTCTCCGTCCTACGACTCAGGGGATCGGCTACCACGTTAGCCTTACCCGGGTGGTACAGGATCTCACAATCATAATCTTTTACCACATCCAACCATCTCCTCTGCCGCATGTTCAGGTTGGGCTGATCAATCAAGTACTTCAGGCTCTTATGATCTGTGTAAATGGTACACCGGACCCCACGGTGAGCTACTCGGCCGTATAAACCCCTTCCCCACCAGCTCTTGAAGCTGCAAGGATAAATCCTGCATCTCTGGAGGTGCAAGGCGATAGGGCACCTTGGCGATAGGCGCTGCCCCCGGAACCAAATCGATACGGAACTCCACTCGCCTCTCGGGAGGCACACCCGGTAACTCCTCGGGGAAAACATCCGGGAACTCACGCACTATTAGGACCTCATCGACCGACCTCAGTCTCTCTGCACCTACTCTCGTATCCACCACATAAGCCATAAACCCACTACAGCCTGCTGTAGACTCTACCTTGCTCTTGCGGCTGAACAAAATGCTGACCCCGAACGGGTACCCTCGCCATAAACCGTAAGAACTCCCCCACTAGGGTCTCGTATGGTCACCAGCTATCGCTTGCAATTGATAATTGCTCCAAATCTACTCAACCAGTCCATGCCCATAATGACACAGACATCACCCATAACAATCGGGACCAAGTCAATCGGAAACTCAACGCCGAAGATAGCGAGTACACATCCTCGAATCACATCCGTGGCATACAGTGCTCTCTCGTCAGCTATGGAAACTCGCAAAGGTCGACTCAACACCTCTTGACGGATATTGATGGGCTGACTAAAGGCTAACGATATAAAAGACCGACTCACACCCGAGTCAAATAACACCAAAGCAGGCACAAAACAAATAAGGAAAGTACCTGCGCATAACATAATATAAACACAATATCATAAAAATCATAGAAATACGAGAAAGAATACATACCAGCCACAACATCGAGCGCCACACGGACCTCCTCCACGGTCAATTGAAAAGCTCTCCCTCGTGCCTTCGGTGCGTCGGCCTTCACCGGATGACTCTCTATAGCTCGTACAACAGAAGGGGCAGATCCCTGCAGCTGCGGACACTCGGCCTTCTAGTGTCTGGTCTGGTTGCAGTGAAAATAGACTGCAAATCCCTTGGGTTAATCCTTAGATATATGCCCATCCTTACCACACTTGTAGCAAGACCCTGCTCTACACACTCCCTCATGACCCTTGTCGCATTTGCCACAAGTACGTCCCTTCTGGTTCCCTGATCTCGAATCGGCGGGCTTGGCCCGCTTGGCTACCGACTAGGATTGAGCCGGTCGCCTATCCCTCCCTTAAGACTCCGCCTCCTCCATAACCTGAGTCTCCAGCTCTATCTCCCTATTCCAAGCATTTGCCTGAAGCTCGGAAAATTTTTGGTATGATGAGTTTGCCACGAACTCTCGTATGTCCCTCCTCAGAATACTCAAATACCGACTCATACGTTCCTGCTCGGTAGACAAGTGCTCAGCGCAGAACATCGCCCTCTTATGGAACATCCTGGTGATCACAGTAACTGACTCGGTATCCTGCTTGAGGGTCAGAAACTCCTAGGCCAAACGCTCCCTCTCCACCGAGGGAATGTACTCATCATGAAACATAGTCGTGAACCTCTCCCGGTTCACCGTGGCAAGCTCAACAGACAAAAAGTGCACCGTCACAAAACTTCCACCAGTCCTTCGTTCCCAAGCAAAGCTGGTTCAGCGCGAACCGGACCCTCAGATGCTCTTGACATGAACATGTATAGAAGCATCCCTCAATATCAGAAACCCATCTCGTCGTAGCAATTGGATCCTGCGTCACATCAAACTCTGGTGGCTTCGTGTTGCTAAACTCCCGAAACAACAACAAATCGCCACCCTGAGGTCTGGCAGGAGGAACAGCTGCGGTAGCTGCAGCGGCTGCATCCACAGTAACCGCCGCGTATCTCTCATCGAAATTCTCCATCAGAGTGGTCTTGATAGACCCAAAGATCTCTGGAATCTCTGCACGGATGGCCGCAACCACCTCCTCATGAATTATCTGGCGGAGCACCTCATTGCTCACTCCGTTGGTCCCCGATCTGTGGCGTGTCCCAACCATGATGTCTCTGAAATACAACATAAAACATATAAGAGACTCGCTCGAACATACACACACTCGATAACTTGACCCTAATCGTTCCTTGGTACCCCAAAGATTCTTACTTGGGCTGCGCACTGCTCCGGTGTCTTCAGTAGTACGGGCCCAATACTACCGTCCACACCGCATCAGTATTCATCCCAAGTCCTCCTCCTAGGATCCTAAGTTCCAAGTACTCTACTCTCTCTATACACAGTCTACCCTCTAGTAGATCTCTCATAAACTCCTCGCTGCCATCTATTCACTCTCAAGCATCTCCTAGCAGCAAAATCCCTAGGCTAAGGCATCACAAAATCAGGCTACTCTTACCCTAATAAGAATACCTAACCTACTCTAACATGCATATCATATCATAACATATCGCATAATTCATAATGTAAGAGTATTTTGGGAAATCACCGTTCGGGCGCTGGCTGATCGTACACACTGCTCTGCGCTGCTCTTTCAAAAACCTTCTACTCTTGAGAAAATTTTGTGAATTTTATTTTGAAAATATCTCAAATCCTCCGTTTTTACATTTTCCAAAAACATACTTTCATTCATAAATATTATAAAAATGTCATTGTTATCATATAACATCCATAGAACACAAACCAATATCATAATGCATAAAAACTCCTCGTGTGTGTACTGATCATGCCGACGCCTTCCCGTGAGCCTCACTGGTACCTGAAGCACATAACACAACACTGGAAGCATAAATGCTTAGTGAGTTCCCCAAAATACCACATATAACAAATATTAGCCACTCAAGGCTATAACTCTGTGGACCCTCTGGTCCTAACTCTGTGGACCTTGTGGTCCTAACTCTGTGGACCTTGTGGTCCTAACTCTGTGGACCTTTTGGCCCTAAATCTGTGAACCTTCCGGTTCTAACTCTGTAAACTTTGGATCATACATAGCATAAATCACATAGAAATAATGCACTGTATCACATCATATAAATAACATACAAATACTCTGTCACATAACTCTAAGTACCACTCTAGGTAAAGTATAATGAGAAGACTCACCTCGGGTATCTCGGATAATCTCGCACTCGAACACACTGATCTAGCCCCCGCCTAAACACATAACAACACTCTCAAATAAATAATGGCTCTCAAAGGCTAGATTAAATCCACTCTACGATTCCACAGAAGGGTAAAAGACCATTTTACCCCTCCCTGACCCTAAAAGTCCAAGGGTTGACCAAAACCCTAAAAGTCAACGGAAGTCAATAGAAGGCAATACACAGCACGTACCTTCTCTGTACGCAGGGCGTACGCCGGCGACTCACAAACGGGGTCTCAACCCCTTACGCTGTGCGTAGTGAGAGTTACGCCCAGGGTCAGTCTCAGTTTAAGCTTTTCCTTGGGTTTTGGTCTTAAACAGTTAAGACACTCATTCAACTTCCAGATCTAACTCTTTCTAGACCTCTTATTCCATAAAGTTGGAACCTTTAAGCCTTTGCATGGCTGTAAAGGTCCTTATACCCTCTAACACTTTTCCTTCCTCCTAAAAAGATCTAGATCTCATGCATGGCTTAATATCCACGTCCAAGATTGCATTTTTATGAACATACAACTCTTATAGTCCTGAAATGAAGACCATTTGCTCATAAAGTCTCCATCTTGGGACTAAAAACCATAGAAATTGGTCCAAGAAGCACACCACACAAATAACAAGTCAAGATTTGAGCTTTTTACCTCAGGAAAAAGCTCCAACCTATGAAAAGCTCGGATCTACTCTTGCCTACTACTCGTAGCCTCCAAAATGGCCTCTTCTTCTCTTCCACCACCTAGAAATGACAATTTGAGGCTTAGAACACCAACACACTAGCTAGAAACGAAGGAGGATTCTCTATTAGGGTTTCACTCTCTGAAATGGGGCTGAGGCCAAGACCATAAAGTTCCTTTTATAGTGCACAAGCCCCAAATTAGAGTTTAGACTTGGGCCTGCTACGCCCAACGTAACCCTGGGTAGGCCCACAATACCCAGGCGAGTCCGCGTCCAAAATTAAGCGTGCGAGTACGCGCCACGTACCCTTCAGTACGACCAGCGTGCTCACAAGCCCAATAATTCATTTAAGGCTTACGTTGACAACTTGGGAAAAGGAGAAGGGTTTAAGAGACACACCTGAATTCGGGATGTTACACAAGAATTAATTAAGAATTAGTTTTGTGGCTAAAAGAGGTTAATGAAATAAAGGGGACTAATATTGTAATAATAAGATAGTTGCATAAATGGGTTAATGGACTTCATAAAAGTTGGAGTGGACGAAATCTATGGGGAAACCCATTAGAATTCGTCCAAGGCTTCTAAGGAGGGAGTACATGGGCTGCTTGGAGCTTAAGCAGTCAAATTAGGGTTTACGTGTTTGATAATCCAAATAGCCTAACTATATAAGGAACCCCCAAGGCCCCAAAAACGTGTGGAAGTAATCCATAGGGGTTCTTAGTTGTTTTTGGTGCTCATCCTCCTTCTCCTAAGTCATCTTGTTGTTCATGATGTTTGCGATTCCATTAGAGGTGCAACATTTGAGGCATTAAGCTTCCAAGAGTCAAGATCAAGAGGAATTGAGATCGGTATTGTTGCATAACAATCAAGGTAAGATCTAAACCCTTTTATTATGATAATTTCGATTATTTTATACTAGATATAGGGCTTATGAGCTTTGGATGATTATTGCATGTTCATTAGAAAAATTAGATCCAAAGATTTAGGGTTTGCATACACACCATAGGATTGATGTTTGTGCTCAAAACCCATTAGTGGTATCAGAGCCTAGGCTATTTGTTTGATGTATTTGATGCTTGTTTATTTATTCATTTCCTGAAAATTGAAGTTTTTGGTTTGTTGCCCGACTGACTCGTCGAGTCAGTTGATGAACTTGGCGAGTCAGGCTAACTCGGCGAGTCCAAGGGTCAGATAGAGGATACTTCGGGATTTTTTTTGCTAATTTGGCTTTGGAAAGTTACCAAAAAACGTTTTTAACACTTAAATATAATGCCCCATTTCCGGTATGTAATTCAAATAAAGTATTTTCATTCTGAAGGGGTACTCGACGAGTCTGTAGCCTGACTCATTGAGTAGAGACGGGACGATCACGTGTTTTGAGCTGGCTACTCAACGAGTCCATACGCTGGACTCGGCGAGTCCGCCTGTCTGGATGGAGCCCTAATTTTAAGGGTTTGCACCCTATTTAAACACACTTATGTGCCCCCAACCTCGCCTCTACCACTCTCAGAACATTTCTCCTGTAAACCCTAGCCTTATTGTTGAGTTTGAGTGTGTTTGTGATAGCTTGGAAGCTTTGGAAAGGAAAGAAGTTCCATTGAAGGGAAGGAAGATCTCGGAGTTAGCTTACATCTATTATTCATTCAGGTAATGAAGTTATGACCTTGTGCATTCCTCCATTATAACCTCCTTTATGCTTGTTATCCCTTATTTGGAGCCTTTTATGATTCAAAACTTGAGATATGGACTCTCCTTGGATGAAAACTTTAGATCTGGACTTTTATTGCATTCTAGAAGTGTAAAGTTTTAGTTAAGGTCGTGATTGACATCCCTCTTCAGCTTGGAACCCCATTAAGAACTTAGGGTTGGCATTTGAATCCTTTAAAGCCATGCATGCACGTAAAGTTTGCAACTTTACGTGATAAGCATGCCCTAGAAGCATGGATATGTGACTTAGAGCTGCTGCATGGCTCAAATCATGTCTGTATGGAAAAAGGGACTAAATGGACTCTACGAGTCACAAGCTTGAATCGGTGAGTCATATGAAGATAGCCTTGGACTCGACGAGTTG
Source organism: Lactuca saligna (assembly GCF_052625555.1). Lineage (NCBI taxonomy): Eukaryota > Viridiplantae > Streptophyta > Magnoliopsida > Asterales > Asteraceae > Lactuca > Lactuca saligna. The sequence continues at coordinate 183,360,108 of NC_136423.1, forward strand.
GATGAGCAACTCGGCGAGTCCGTTGAAGATTGCCTTAGACTTGACGAGTTATTCTACAACTCGGCGAGTCAGATGAGTTTTCTTGAGAAAAGTAGTGTTTGACTGAAATGACTTCATTCCTTCGTAGTTACACGTAAAGTCAGCAACTTTACGTGTTCAGATGGTCCCAAGGGCTCAGATCTACGAGTTAGAGTCCCTGGAATGGATTAGAATTCGATTGCATGGAATCTGCAATTAGACTCGGCGAGTTATTCTTTAGAATCGACGAGTCGAGTCGCGAGTCCCCGTTTTCCCTTCGAGTTGTGAGTTCAGAGTGAATCAGTGAGTGGGAAAGGGGCTCGGTAAGTTAAGTAAGAATTAGTAAAGGAGAGACTCGGTGAGTCTACGCCCTGACTCGGCGAGTCCGGTCAACTGGAAGTTGACTTTGAACAAGGGTAAAATAGTTATTTTACCCTCAGTATAGTTATCAGTAGTTGATTGAGTGTGTTTATGGGAATTGTAGCCGGGAGAGACCGGAGCAGCAGCAGATAATTCCCGGGTAGAGTTTAAGTAGCCAGCTTTCGAGGTGAGTTTTCCTTCCAGTAGGAACGAGCCTACGACCACAATGTCGGCCCGTCTAGTTAGTAGTCAGTTCCGGACTTTTTCCAATGCAGTAGTTCAATGTGCTTGATGTCTTTGTGATTCAAGCATGTCTTTGTGTTATATGTTCCGGAGTTCTATCTGATGCAGTGTGCAATATATGTGTTTATGCTAGTTGATATGTTTATGCTATGCTATGTTATGCTCAACCAGTTTCCGGACTTCGGTCCGATGCAGGGGACAAGGTCCCAGTCAGTTTCAGATTTCGATTCGATGCAGTTAGTTCCGGACTTCGGTTCGATGTAGGGGACAAGGTCCTAGTTAGTTCCGAACATTGGTCCGATGCAGTTTCCAGACTTCGGTCCGATGTAGAGGGCAAAGCCCTAGTTAGTTCCGGACTTCGGTCCAATGCAGTGGGCAATGCCCAATATGTGTTTATATGATTGTATGGTATGTGGTAGTCTGGGGGAGCTCACTAAGCGTTGTGCTTATAGTTTCAGTTTTGGTTTCAGGTACTTCCTCAAACAAAGGGAAGGGCTCGGGATGATTGCACACACCACAACTTCAGCTTTTGTCGTAGGAGTTTATTTCATATACTATGATATTTTGTTACAGTTCTTTTGTTATGACACATTTATTATAACTTTTTTGGATTTATGACGTACGATTTTATGATATATTATAGATCATTGATAACCTTAGTACTATTCAAACGAAAAATTTTGGATCGTATTTTGGGTTGTTACATTAAAATTCGATTTTTTATGTTTGGTATTGAGTATCCTAATCCAAACAGTAGATAATTGTCAAAATTCAGATAATTAATTGTTTTATAAGATAAATATTAATTATTTTTTATTTGAATTATCTTGCAAATAATTGAATTACATCAAAATTAAATAATCGCTAATTATTTGGCTAATTATTTGATTAACTGAATTATTTGTAATTTGATCTAGATAGTTTTGAAAAGTTTCAAAACTTGTCCTCAAGTTTTGAAATTTAAATTTTGATTAAAAAGTTTAATTTTGAAATATTTAAATTCTAAACCCCAATGTTTTGAAAGTTTCAAAACTTGTCCTTAAGTTTTGGAATTTAATTTTTTTGATTAAAAGTTTAATTTTGAAAATTTTTAAATTCTAAAACCTTAGTATTTTGAAAAGTTCAAATTACACCCATATGGTTTTATTAATTTAGTTAAGAGTTTAATTAAAGGAGATAATTAATAAATTCATAATTATATGGTTTAAATTAATCAAATTAAAAGTCTAATTTATTAATTAAACCTCATAGTATTTTAAAAGTGTAAAATACACCCTTATACTATATATAAAATTAAAAGTCTAATATTATATATGTATGAGTAAAAGGTCAATCTTACCGTTAGTAGGCCTCATTTACAAAGCTGGTCTCTAAGGGGTGTTTAAGAAAATTGCCTATAAAATGGCGGTTGAATGTGTATCCACTTTTACCCACCGCACTCTTGACTAGTGGAGGGTCGTTAGTCGAATGGGTAGGATAGGACGCAACCTTCCATTATAAGTATAATGAAATACGAAGTAACTAAACACTTTTTAAAATTCTCAAATTTTAGTTACTTTAGGAAAAATGTGGAATTGGTGCTAATACATGAAATTGCACATTGCACCTTTATTGGTCGTTAGTGTAGTGTGTGTGGTTAACCGACACACTAATAGGAACCAATGAAGGATGGTAATGTGTAGCTTGATGTTTATCATAGATCAATGGAGCGTGTGTGGTTAACCAGCATATTGATTAGGTGATTTGTAACATCGAGAGTACCAAGCTAATTTACATGGTTATCCACACCCTGTTTGTGATCCTATGCATCCCAATCACAAATGAAGGTCACAATCATGTTTTAAACATGCCATTGAAAAGTTCAATGAATCTCAAAAGATCTAGGAGTTTCAATTCATTTAAAACTTAAATTTCCTTTTCGTTTTCATTGCGGAAATTAGTAAATCGTCATTTACCTACATTCAAATGTTCTGCAATTTGGATTACGGCATCCCTCTTCCAAATTGTAGAATATTGTGCTAGTTCCTAGCCTTAATATCTCATTGGGTGTTTTATTAAGGACTCAATCAACTAACTTGAATTTTCTCCCATTTTGTAGATGTCAAAGTCTGACAACTATGGTCTTCCTAAATCCGTTGGAAACAGTTTTCCACTTGAAGATGGTGTTCCATAATCGGATTGTGGAAATGGAAATCATTCTTCACTTCCTCCACCTCCTCCAATAATTCTCCATGACCTACGTGTTCGAAGACTTGAAAAGTTCAAGGTCACGTAATCCCTATTGGCGAAAAGACACGAAGATGGAAAGTTTGTATGTGCTCATGTATTGGATATGAAGTTGCATATTGATAGATTAGGAATGTTGGGCGTCGATGTCTCGAAGAAGTTGGGTGTTGACTTGGTTCTTCACTCACTTCCCGATTCATATGGTAAGTTCATTAGAGAGTACTATATGATGGAACACGACGTGAGCCTTATTGATTTGACTTATTTGATTATTGTTGTTGAATCATAAATGATTTGGCGCACTTGTCAAGAAAATTTGTCTGGTAAATCAATATCCCAAGCTTCTATGGACAATGGCAACATTGGAAGTCCAGAAAAGTTTTCTCTATGCAAGAGAAAGGCTGAGTCTGAGATAGTCTCGTGAACCATTCTAGAAGAGTCCATATGTTTCTACTGACAAAAGAGGGGGCATTGATTACGAAGCTACCCTGACTACCTGAGAGATCTTAGAGATGGGAGAGTCAAGATGTATGACTCTGCTTCAGGTAAAATCCACTATCTAACTTTATTAAGTTCCTATTTTGAGATTCTAAATACATGATGTGACAAGATTACATTTGGTGTTTTGTAGGATTGAAGAAAAGAAAGGAAACTTATTTTTTTGACACTAAAGTCCAAATTACAAACAATTTTTTACACTTTTTACCCTTTTTTCCCGGTTAGCCAGTAATTATGACTTTTTTGTCACAAAAATGAAGTTTAGGACTTTCTTGTCAAATCGTATATTAGGACTTTAGTGTCAAAAAAATAAAGTTTAGGACTTTTTTTGTCAAATCGTTGAAAATATTGAGACTTTAGTGTGTGTGTGTGTGTATATATATATATATATATATATATATATATATAGGGTTAGGTTATTTTGTTTTTAATAACTACTGTGTGCCAGAATGCACAGATCTGGACCATTGGATGGAATATAATCAAAGGTCATGATCTGAGGGTCTATGATAGTAGAATATGATAACATGTACCATATAATCACACAAATTTCAACATAAGGGCATTTTAGTCAATTAACCTATATTAAAAAAGGAAATTTTCGGATTTTTAGGAATGATTAATTTCTTTATTTTTTAAAAATCTGAATATTTAAAATTAATTCAAATTTAAAAATCCGATTTTATTCTGTCAGAATGATAGAATGCCAACCATAAACTAGTAAATATATTTTTCGATTTTATTCTGTCAGAATGGTAGAATGCCAAACATAAACTAGTAAATACATTCTGAAAGAATACACAAATCAATTCTTGAACTAATAATATAACAAATAATTACATTGTATGATTGTTATTAATTGAATAATAACAACATTCTGAAAGAAAAAAAAACATCAAAATCTAAGAAAAACATTAATCTATTCTGAAAGAATATTATTTTTAATCAACACTTTATACATTGTAGCATAGCACATTCTGATATAATACACTCTCGTTCTATATGTTTTCTTCCTTCTCCACATCAATGTTAGCCTCTTCAAACCTAAATCCACAAAGAAAAGATAATCATTTTTCAAAAATTAAACAATTCAATGCATTATAATAGAATACAACAATAAATATTCTTACATAATAAACTATTCTTGCAGAATGATTTTGAATATTCTTAAAGAATTTGTAACATATTCTATCGGAAATGATATGATAGAGAATGATAACATATTCTACCGGAATGTTTTTTAATTTTCCTATCTAATAATGGTTTTTTACTTTCCCTATCTTGACAAATAAGAAGATTGAAATCAAATTGTCACTGAATAATAAACATTCTTAGATTTTTGACAGAATACATACTACATGGCCAGATTCTCTTTCAGGCATTTCCACAAACACCTTTTGTGCACACATATTTAAATAATAGAGAATCAAAAGCTTAAAGTATAAAAAAACAAATATCCTCATCGTTCTTCTGATGCGAATTTAAGGGAGTGTACAACTAAGCAAAACTTAGCATCCATTAAAATAGGTTGCTTCATCAATTAAGGTTTAAGAAAAAAGGGTTAAAGTATAATCGTTGGTACCTATATCGGATATCTCACTTGAGTAGATCCAAATGAAAATAGGTCAGACATGGGATTTATGCTTCCGTCTCGGAGCACTGTCTCTACAGCTGATTCACAAATGTGTCGGTTTCCTGTCCACAACAGTCCGACTGCTCTGTTCACTGGATTCACCGTCCGGCCAGAGGCTTCGAACAGTAAAGACTGAAATAAACCTGAACGTACACAATTAAACAGATAACCAATTAATTTGTATTATATATCAACATATTAATCAACCAAAACCTCAAATAGTATAACTTGTAAGAAGGTATGAGATAAATAGATAGATTGAAGATGTTGTGATGATATTTACCAGGTCGTTGGTGCTCAGGGACGGAGGAGAGGAAGGACATAAGGCCGGCACAACCGAAAAATTTGGCAACAAACAAATTGGCGTTGGCTTGAGCTTGAGCACTTTCGATGGCACAGAGGCTTTGTCTGAGAATGCAGCCCTTTCGAAGAATTCTGCAGCCATTGCAACAACACCTTGAGTCTGTTTGTGTGCTAATTGTTGGAAGCGATGCTGAATAGGAATGGGGTTTGGAGTTGTGTTTATATATGTCGAACTAAGGAGAGGATAAGGGTTTCTGGATCTGTGAAGAGAGAACGATGATTTTTAGAAAATTGGGGGGAATCGTTGGTGGTGTTATATGAAGATGATAACCTAAATTAGTGGGATATTGATTGATTTTGTTTTCTTTTACCATAATTAATTATAGTGTATATTACTCTTATACCCTTTTATTATTTATTAATGATTTAATTATTTCTTGAATTCTCATTGGTGCATTTAGACACACAATACTTGTTAAAAACATTTGAACCTAGCTCTCTCTCTCTCTCTCTCTCTATATATATATATATATATATATATATATATATATATATGGTTAGAAATTTAATGGTATGATACTTTTTAAGCATAAGAGTTATTGAAACCTCCAATAACTCTTATGCTTAAAAAGTATCATACCGTTAAATTTCTAACAAAAAAAAAAAATTATATATACACTAAAGTTCCAATATTTTCAACGATTTGACAAAAAAGTTATAAACTTTATTTTTTTGACAATAAAGAATTAACGATTTGACAAGAAAGTCCTAAACTTTATTTTTTTTGACAAAAACGTCCTAATTACCGGCTAACCGGAAAAAATGATAAAAGTGTCAAAAACTGCCGATAATTTGGATTTTACTGTCAAAAAAATAAATTTTAAGAATTTCTTGTAAAATCGATGAAAATAATAGGACTTTAGTGTATATATCTCAAGAAAGTTTTATAAACTTTTCAATATATAATATTTTAATTTGAAAAATATATATATATATATATTTAAAGAAAATAAATAAATACATAAAGAAAAAAAAAAAAAAAAACCAACCCGAGACGAATCCGAAGAAAAAAAAAAAAAAAAAAGTTTACAACGCCACTCGAACCTAAATGCCAAATGGAGTGGTCAGGTCAGGTGAGGTCACGGGCTGACGGCTGAAGCTGAACCACAACCACACGTCCACGGTTCACACTCCACACCCATGAAATCTCACCCAACCGCTCATCTTATCCCACCTATATAATCCAACCACTTTTCCACCATTCATTCGCATCATCAATCTCATTCAAAGTTTCAAACAAATCACCCTCTTCCCCTTTGCCGATTGACCTACTGTTGCCGGATAATCGTCATCGAATTAGGAGAAACAGCGTCTACCCTTGGGGTTGCCTGCTAGAGAGGAACGGGTTGGGGTAAAACCCTGGAACGACAAGTTGCAGACATCACGGCTATACACGGAGCAACGCGGCCACTCGTTCATGTCCGATCAGTACGGCGGAAGGGTTCAATAACTATTGAGAGCAACCCTTCGACGCACGGCGGACGTGGCGCTTTGCCTTCCGAAGGCGGTAGCCCATCCGACCTTCTCTTCCTCGCCGGCGGTGGTTCATCCTCCTTCCTATTCCTCGTAGCTTAGGGTATATTAGGTCTAGACTTATACGCATATATCCCATACCTGTTATTATCGTTTAATTTTCAAGATCTGCTTTCTTCATCGCTCGTATCCGTTTAATCAACCAACCAATCGAAGAACATGCTGAGGATTAAGAGGGTTCCTACTATTCTTTCCAACTACCAGAAGGAGGGGGTCGAGGAAGGCGGTGCAGCCCGTGGTTGCGGCCGTAATTGCCTCAGAAACTGTTGTCTAACAGGTATTCCTTCAATTGCGTTCTTTTTTGATATTTTTCTTCAAAACTTCGTTATGATTTGAAGTTTTGAACGTTTAAAACATTGTTCCTGTTTTAATTTTCATTTATCCTGGGGTTGAATACAGGGGCTAAGCTACCTTTGTATGCTTTTCCAAAATCCAACAAGGTTGATTTATGCCTCAATAATGAGGTCCCTTTTGCCTTCTTGGACTCCCTTCTTCTAGGAGAGGTAATATTCAAACTTCCATAGCTCATATCTCTGTGGTTAGGGTTTTAATAATTGGTAGACTAAGATTGTTTCCTGTAAAACTCCAGTGGGAGGATCGAATGGAGAGGGGCCTTTTTCGCTATGATGTTACTGCTTGCGCCACTAAGGTATTCAGCAGTTTCTTGTCTTTGAAAAAACTAAAAGTTATGCTAATTTTGCCTCAACCATACTATTTTATGAATGTTTACAGGTGATTCCAGGTGAACTCGGTTTTGTGGCTCAGCTGAATGAAGGTCGGCACCTTAAGAAGCGTCCCACTGAGTTCCGAGTTGACAAGGTGCTACAGCCTTTTGATGAGAACAAGTTCAACTTTACGAAAGTTGGACAGGAGGAAGTGCTATTTCAGTTTGAAGCAAGTGAAGATGGTGAAGTCCAGTTCCATCCAAATGCTCCAATTAATGTAGACGGTTCACCGAGTGTAGTTGCCATTAATGTATGTGATGAATGCTTTCTTGTTCGTTTTTTTTTTTTTTTTTTTCATCTTCTATGTTATACAATCTTATACAAACAATCTAATAATAAACATGTTTATTCATTTGAAATCAAAAGGTTAGCCCCATTGAATATGGGCATGTGCTTCTGATACCTCGAATTCTTGAGCACCTACCTCAAAGGATCGACCATGAGAGCTTATTACTTGCACTGTACATGGCACGTGAGGCTGGAAATCAATACTTTCGTCTTGGCTACAACAGCTTGGGTGCTTTTGCTACCATCAATCACCTTCATTTCCAGGCTTACTACTTGGGTGTGCCATTTCCAATTGAGAAAGCTCCCACTAGAAAGATTACAGACTTCAATGGCAATGGCAATGGTGGGGTTGTAATTTCTGAGATTCTCAACTATCCTGTTAGAGGTCTTGTGTATGAGGGTGGAAGTGGAAGTTCTCTTGAAGATTTATCAAATGCTGTGGCTGATTCATGCATATGTCTTCAAGACAACAATATACCTTACAATGTGCTCATTTCAGATTCTGGAAGACGCATCTTTGTCCTTCCTCAGGTAAAAAAAAATTTATAAAAGAGGAAAAAGAAAAAGAAACAATCTTTTTTATTGTTTGAAGTTAATTAGTTAATGTGAAAAATGGAATGGGATTGGATGAACAGTGTTATGCTGAGAAGCAGGCTCTTGGGGAAGTGAGTGGTGAGCTGCTGGATACACAGGTGAATCCAGCGGTGTGGGAAATCAGTGGACACATGGTGTTGAAGAGGAAGGAGGACTATGAAGGGGCATCTGAGGAAAAGGCTTGGAGACTTCTTGCTGAGGTGTCATTGTCTGAAGAAAGGTTCCAGGAAGTGGTGGCCATTATATTTGAGGTCATTTCTGTTACAGAGAAGATGTTGACTGAAGATGAACAAGATGTTGACCAAGTCGATGGTGGGCCCCGTGAAGCAGCCATGGTGCCTGGGAAACAAGAATGCCTAGTTCAGTACTAGGTATGTATGCTCTGCTCTGCTCTCTTGTTATATATCTATATATATATATATATATATATATATATATATATATATATATATATATATATATATATATATATATATATATATATATATATATATATATATAGTTAAGTTATTTGGGAAGTTTTTCGTGGTTTTGGTGTGGCTGTGTTGACCACGAGACTTGACCATTAAATAAAGCAGTGTGTGTGTGTGGGATTGTAGTGTTTGCAAAATGACTTGAGGATATTTGATTGTGATTGTGTTGCATGTAAATATTTCAGTGTGCTGTTGCTCTATGAGAGCTAATTAATGGCTGTTGCCACGTAATGTATTTGTTGGTTATTATTATTAATCAAATCTTGTGCTACCTTATATTTATCAACTTCCAACACTAGTTTAACGGGTGTTTGGCAAAAAAAAAAAACCTATTAGCTTATTAGTGGTTCCTAAGTGCTATAAGCTAAAAATATATTTGGATAAAAATAGCTTATAGCAGTGTTAAGTCATTTTTCATAAGTTTTTTTTTTTTTTTTGGCCAAACTTACCAGCTTGTAAGCTAATAAGATATAAGCCAATAAATAATGATTTTTTTTTTTTTTTTTTTTTTTCCAAACACACTGTCAATTAAAAGGACATAAAGTTTTGAACGACTACTTGTCTTGAACACTATCTTTCCCTTCACAAAAAAAATAATAATAGTAATATTAATAAAAAAACTCACTCATGTAAAGAGAAAAACAAAAGGAAAATGACTTAACAAGGTAACGAAGTTTCAAAAGTGTACAAAAAAGATCATTGTTGTTTTTTTTGTACACAAAATACCATTTTAGCGGTTATTGTAGGTTATCTGGTTTTCAAATGTTCAAAAAATACCATTGTTTTTTTAGTACAAAAAATACCATTAATGTTACTATTTGTACACAGAATACCAATAAAATATACATGTATTCAACTAAAACATTGTGGTAACCAGGTTTCAGGTAAATGGGATGAGAAGAGTGTAATTAGCAACTATTTGTTTAATTTTTGTTGAAATTATTGGAAAAGATCTTACTTCCACTGTATGATCCGCCGAACAAGATTACAGGTGACGCTTCGGCTGACAAATTTTTCTTCAAATCGGTGATGAGAAGAGCGTAATCAGCAAGTGCTTGTTCGATTGTTAGATAGGCTAAAGTAGAAGCGTTCTTGTATGCCTCTTTCTGGCTTCCATATGGCATCGATTCACCATAATATCGATGCTAGATCAAAGCACGCAGCTTTTGATAAAATTGTATTATTAAAGGTCCGCAAGTGAAGAAATTAATGTAGAGTAGAGTGATTAGGGCTTTTACTTCGGGGAAGATGACCATGACACCAAAACGAGGGGTGAGTTCCCAAACAAAGTCGGTGTTGGCAGCGAACCATTCGATGTTGCCTTCGTTGCTGCAGTAAAGGAAGATTGGGCCCAAACGATTGGGGCCCGGGCCCACCCAGTGATCGGAGTTGATGAGATAACGTTGTTGGAACTTGGGAATATCATTGAAGTTGAAATGATCAAGAGTCTGATCAAAGTATCGTGTCTCGTAAGTGTACTTCAGCTGAACGAGAATGTTTTGGGTTTTGAGAAGTCGTGGGGATTTGTCGAGAAACGGAGGTAGCCGGCAAGATTCCGGCGTTGATGAAAGTAGGCAGATGATTAGGAGGAAGAATAAGAAAAAGGGTTTTTCCATGGTGGTGGAGGGTGGCGATGAAAAACAGTAGTGGCCGAAGTGAAGTGGATGGTTCTTTATAAAAAATAGCTAAATTTCCATTACATTCAAAGAAGGAAAAATGATTTAAAAAGGTAACGAAGTTTCAAAAATGTACAAAAAAGATCGTTGTTTTTTTTTTTTTTTTGTACACAAAATACCATTTTACCGGCTATTGTAGGTTACCCACAATGTTTTATTTGAACACATATGTACTTCATTGTATTTTGTGTATAAAAAATATACTTCAATGATATTTTGAGTACTAAAAATAAAATAACGATATTTTTTGTACATTTTTGAAACTTCATTACCTTTTAAAGTCATTTTCCCAAAAACAAAAGATGTAGGGTGTACATACTACAACCTTTACAATTCAATTCAAAACCAATAACATATCTAAATCTAATTAGATTGTATCGGTTTCAAAATTTTAGCTTCAAAATTTTGATATTCAAATTGGACCAATCTGTTTTTAGATATCTAATCTCAAACCTCCAAAATCCAATACAATTTGTAGACGATTTGACACTTTTCGGAACATCTCGAATCACATCAATCCAAGTAATCCAAGTAGAAGAGAGAAAGATACGACTAAAACATTAGTTTATTTGATAATAATTTTTCTTTGTTACTTTATATGGTTTGTCTCACATGCTTGTTCATAAAAGTATAACAATCCTTAATAACTATTACCTAAACAATCCACACACACACACACACACACACATATATATATATATATATATATATATATATATATATATATATATATATATATATATATATATATATATTACAACCCCACCTAAGCTTAGGTACTAAACTTCTAAAATATATTGTTTTAACATGCTAGATATACCCGGTTTGGTTTCACTTGGTAAATATATCATCCTCCACAACATTTCTTTCTTTCATTATCGTTTTACAATCCCTGTTTTCTTTCCTCAATCATCGTTTATTACTTCACCCAAGTGAACATTACTAAACCCTAAACCTAAACCATAAACCCTAAGCCTAAACCCTAAACCCTAAACCTAAACACTAAACCCTAAACCCTAAACCCTAAACCCTAAATCTAAACCCTAAACCATATTATGTCGATCTTGAATTTACATCTTGAAGTATTAATCGTGAATCCATTAACCGTAATCTTTATATAGTAAACAATGTATTTTCAAGAGGTTTAGTAGCTAAGTTGAGGTGTGACTGTAATGTGTATTTCCTTTTCCCAACCTTATATAAGTTTAGGTACCTAACCACATTATACTACATTGTTTTGCATTATATTTCCATTGCAATCGTCTAAAGTTCTTAAACTTCAACCCTTAACTTGATTTACTTTCAAGATTTTCATACATTCACCGTTATATTCCTCCTACACCATTTGTAACGACCCGTTCCCGGTATGTTGATTTATTGGTAATTATAGTGAGTTTTTCAAGAGGGACTCGACGAGTTCTAGCCTGACTCGACGAGTAGGGTCGCGCCTGAGGGCACGCGTGAGCCGGGGACTCGGCGAGTCCATATCCCTGACTCGGCGAGTCCATCTGTCCGGGTGAAACCCTAAATTCCCCGGGTTGCCCACTATTTAAACCACCTTATAACCCCCATTCTCGCCTCCCTCACCCTGAGAACGCAGTGAGAGAACCCTAATCCTCCCTTGAAGAGCTTATATGTGTTTTGGTGCCATTTTGTGAAGGTGTGAAGAAGGAGAAGAAGGAAGAAGCAAAAGAGAAGTGTTGTAGTGCAAAGATCCAAGGCCAAATCAGAGTTAATTGAGGTATTTTCGGAGTTCCATCTTGTTATATGCTTTAAACTTCCATTAGAGCTCTCCTAAGAGCTAGTTGATGCTTGTTCCAAGCCTTACACTTGCATGAACGTCTTATTAAGTCGAAATAGCTATGGATCTGAATGTTGGGGTGTTGTAGAGCCCAGATCTACTGTCTTTTTGGAGTTATATTGCATGATAACCATAGATCTACCCATTTTATGCATCTTTTAGCCTTATTTCCCTTATTCATGAGGTTGTGCACGTAAAGTTGGAAACTTTACGTGGTAAAACAGCTTATTGGACTCAGATCTATCAATTGTATGCATTGGATTCAAACAAAATCAAGTAAAAATCAGTTGCATGGCGGCAACTCGGCGAGTCCCGAAGTCCTTCAGTTTTATCAGTGTCGAGTGGACGAGGTGAGTTAGGGAGTGGACTCAGCGAGTTGAGGGTGAACTCAGTGATGGAAGGACTCGGCGAGTTGTTCATCAACTCGGCGAGTCCAAGGCAATCTTCTTGGGATCAAGAACAACTCGTCGAGTCTGTTCATACGACTTGGCGAGTCGGATGAAGATTGTCTGAGTTCTTGGATCAAGAGGGTACTCGTCGAGTCGATGCCCGACTCGACGAGTAGCAGCGAGTAAGAGTGAAAAGTGAGAAGTAGGACTCGGCGAGTTGGGTGTCCCAACTCGGCGAGTCAGCCCAAAAGAGAGTTGACTTTGACCGAGGGTAAAAGAGTCATTCTACCCCAAGCGCAGTGTTTAGTATTTGATTGAGTGTGTTTATGGACTTGTAGCCGAGGAGATTCAGGAGCAGCCGCCGTTAGCTTCCCGAGCCACACACTCAGCAGCCAGCTTACGAGGTGAGTTTTCTTCCAGTAGGAACGGGTCTAAGGCCACAATGCCGGCCCGTTCAGTTAGCAGTAGCTTCCGGATTTAGGTCCGATGCAGTAGTTAGTATGTTCGATGCCTTCGTGGCTCGAACAGGATTTATGTGCTATGTTTTATGTGTTCCGGGCCACGGCCCGATGTAGCATGTCGTATATGTGTTATGCTATGCCATGTTCAGCCAGTCAGTTCCGGACTTCGGTCCGATGCAGGGGACAAGGTCCCAGTCAGTTCCGGACTTCGGTCCGATGCAGTTAGTTCCGGACTTCGGTCCGATGCAGGGGACAAGGTCCCAGTCAGTTCCGGACTTCGGTCCGATGCAATCAGTTCCGGACTTCGGTCCGATGCAGGGGACAAGGTCCCAGTCAGTTCCGGACTTCGGTCCGATGCAGTTTCCGGGCTTCGGCCCGATGCAGTGGGCAAGGCCCAATATGTGTTTATATGTTATTGTATGGTATGTGGTAGTTTGGGGGAGCTCACTAAGCTTCGTGCTTACAGTTTCAGTTTGGTTTCAGGTACTTCCGCAAGCAAAGGGAAGAGCTCGGGGTGACGGCATCGCACACACCACAGCATAGCTTTTATCCTGGGGTTGTCTTTTGATGTTTTGGATTGATGTTGTATGATACAGTTTTCCGCACAATATTTTATTATGTTTTGGGGATACATCGCGTATGTTTTATGTTATGATACTTATATTATGGTTTTGATTATATTGAAAAACGAAAATTTTTGGGTCGTGTTTTTGGGTCGTTTCAAGTTGGTATCAGAGCCCTGGTTTGAGGGATTCGGATACACTTCCGGGTGTATCTGAACTCAAACTAAGGGAAATAAAAGATTTTAGTAAAATAAAAATGTTTTACAAAAAGAATTTTCAAAGCACTTAGAAAAGAAAGAATTGTTTTTAACAAGATAGAGGTGTGTGCATGCGGTCAGCCGAGCTCAAGTAAGTACTCCCAAATTACCCATACAAGTTATTTGTTCAGTTTCAGTTTCAGTAGAACAGCATGCTAGTATAGGGCTAAGGATCTAGGAGAATGCCTTATGTGCCTGTTTATGTGTTACAGCTTTATGAGTATTGCATGCTAGAATTGAGTAGACAACAGTAGGATAGCCTGTTTAGGTTATGCCTGATAGTATGAGCTTAGCATCCTATGCTAGTGCAGTTTCTTGTTATAAGAATAGTTTTGCCTGAGTCTGTTTCCCTTGTCCGAATGCTGCTTGCTTCGTGCTTGGTGGGGTTCTGAGTAGTGGGAGTTAGCCATTAGGTGAACACGTCACACCACATGTGATCAGGTTTGAATAATCCCAGAGTGCTGGAACTGGCCCTATTGCGCAGCTCTTGTTTGAGTCCAACCGTTGTAGGGACGGATCTTTTACTTGAAGGATTATATGATCCTCATCACTTGTGATGGTGTTTAGGTGGTGGCTAGCTGGCATTATGAGGAGACCTACAGCAGCTGAGGACCAGTCGTGTTGAGCTTGAGGTTTCCCTAGGGCAAGCCTAGGATGAGAGTAGCAGAGAATGACAGTAGTAGAAGTGACTTGGTGGAGTCAAGGCAATTCTTGAGGAAAGTACGGATAGATGTGGAAGGTAGTATGGGCCCGTACTACTGAAAGCAGAGGATCCGTACTCGAATCAAGGAAGGCCAAGACAAGACCAGGAAGCTAGTAGTAGTATCATGATCCCTTGAGATATTTCAGTGTTCTGATGTTGTTATGAAATGTTTCAGAATGGTAGTTTTGCGTCCGAGACCAGCAGTCGGCAGCTCAGATGCCGGAGGGGGATCAGGATCGGGATCAGGCCCGGAGGTCGGGCAGATGGATGAGCAGACTAGAGAGTTCCTTTCTTCTGAGGTTACCCGCATCATATTGGAGCAGACTCATGTGATCTTTGGTTCGATCAAGGAGGGTATTTTAGAGCTGATGGATGAGAGATTGAGTACTTTCCGTGCTGAGATAGTGGCCATGATGGGGTCGCGCACACTTACGTTCAGGGAGTTCAGGGCATGCGGGGCTCCAGACTATCATGGGGCGCGGGACCCCATAGCGAGTACTAGATGGTTGGCGGATGTGGCCAACGCTTTCCGCACTAGCAGGTGTCCCGAGGGGGACAAGGTCAGATTGGCGTCCTATCTTCTGAAGGACAGGGCACGGGATTGGTGGGAGGAGGTCGGACATGCCATCGGGGATGATGCGGCATTGGATGCCATGACCTGGGCTGATTTCTCTACCAGGTTCAGGGCGGAGTTTGCACCAGTCATTGAGGTGCAACAGTTAGCTAGGGAGTTTCAGGACCTTACCTAGACTACAGAGACAGTGGCGGAGATCACCGCCAAGTTTAGGGAGAGGGCCCTTCTTGTTCCTCAGTATGCAGCCGATGAGGAGATGAAGAAGGCCCGTTATCATGAGATGTTGCGGAGTAACATCCGCATGTTTGTGAGCCGGTCCAGTTGTAAAACGTTGGACGACATGATTGCCAGAGTTAGAGAGAGGGAGATTGATCTCGAGATGGAGAAGAAGAGGAAACCGGAGGCGGTTTCGGGTTCAGGCAGTGTGGGCAAAAAGCCCAAGGTTTCAGATCACAGGTCTAGGGGTCAGCAGAGCCACGGTCGGTGTGGCAAGTGTGGGAGATTGCACGAGGGGCGTGCAAGGCAGGGAGTTCCGGCTGCTACAAGTGCGGTCGGACTGGGCATTTGAGTAGGGATTGTACGGCCCCTGCTACTACGGTTACAGCATCAGATCTGATTTTCTTTCAGTGCAATCAGAGGCGACATAAAAGGTCCCAGTGTCCCAGTTTAGCTGCAGCAGGGAAGGTGGTTGCACCTGCCCCTGCCACCTTGAGGATTGCGGATGGCCGGCAGGGTCGAGCTGATGCGCTGGTGGCGAAGAGCAGGGCATTTCAGATGACATCAGAGGAGGCGCGAGCGACTCCTGATGTGGTGACGGGTAAGAATCTTTCCTTCATCTTTAATTGTTATTATATCATTTGAATATTACTTGATGATATGTTTTATTTAGGGTCGTTCTCGGTGAACGACATCCCTGCTTTGGTATTGTTCGATTCGGGGGCTACCCGATCATTTGTATCGCTTGCGCTTAGCAAGAGATTTAGCAGAGCTCCAGGGGAGCTGGATTGTCCACTAGAGGTTGAGATAGCAGATGATAGGACCGTGAGGGTCGGCAGAGTACATAGAGAGTGTTCCCTTCAGATATTTGATGAGCAGTTTTCAGTGGACCTGGTTCCTATTCCTCTGCGTGGGAATAAAGTTATTGTGGGCATGGATTGGCTGAGCCCCAATGGGGGCGGTGATTGATTGTGAGCTTCAGCTAGTGAGGGTTCGCACTCCCAGTGGGGGAGAGATAGTGATTTAGGGCGAGAGGCCCCAGCGAGGACCGATCTTTTGTTCCGCCGCAAGGGCAAGATGCTATGTTCAGCAGGGTTGCGCCGGTTTTGTAGCTTACGTCTTGGATGCCCGGGAGAAGGGCAAGACGACGATTGATGATGTTCCTATTGTTCGTGACTACCCGGATGTGTTTCCCGAGGATTTGCCGGGGATACCTCCAGAGAGGCAGGTTGAGTTCAGGATCGACCTAGTTCCTGGTGCGGCTCCGATAGTCAAAGCACCGTATCGACTTGCTCCCCCTGAGATGCAGGAGTTGTCTACACAGCTTCAGGAGCTGTTAGACAAGGGTTTCATTCGGCCGAGCAGTTCGCCTTGGGGAGCGCCGATCTTATTTGTGAGGAAGAAGGATGGGTCGCACCGTATGTGCATTGATTATCGGGAGTTGAACAAAGTAACGGTGAAGAACCGTTACCCACTTCCGAGGATAGATGACTTGTTTGATCAGCTTCAGGGAGCGTCTTGGTTCTCCAAGATCGATCTACGCTCCGGTTATCATCAGATGAGGGTTAGAGATGAGGATGTACAGAAGACTGCTTTCAGGACCCGGTATGGACATTATGAGTTCGTGGTGATGCCATTTGGGCTCACCAATGCCCCAACCGCGTTCATGGATCTCATGAACCGCGTGTGCAGACCAATGTTGGATCGGTCGGTGATAGTGTTTATAGATGACATCTTGGTGTATTCCAAGACACAGGGGCAGCACGAGGAGCACCTGCGGGAGGTGTTGGAGACTTTGAGGAGGGAGAGACTTTTCGCAAAGTTCTCCAAGTGTGAGTTCTGGTTGCGCGAGGTGCAGTTTCTTGGTCATCTCGTCAACCAGAAGGGTATTTTGGTAGATCCGGCCAAAGATCGAGGCCGTGATGCAGTGGGAGGTCCCGAGGTCTCCATCTGAGATTCGGAGCTTCCTGGGGTTGGCAGGGTATTATCGGAGATTTATTCAGGACTTCTCCAAAATCGCAGTGCCGCTCACCCGGCTAACCAAGAAGTCGATGGTTTTTTGTTGGGGGCCTGAGCAGCAGGCGGCGTTCGAGACTCTCAGACAGAGATTGTGCGAGGCTCCGATCCTTACCTTGCCAGAGGGAGTAGAGGATTTCGTAGTCTATTGTGATGCTTCGATCACAGGTATGGGAGCAGTATTGATGCAGCGAGGCCATGTGGTAGCTTATGCCTCGAGACAGTTGAAGCCTCACGAGGCTAATTATCCTACCCACGATTTGGAGCTGGGGGCAGTTGTGTTTGCCCTCAAGATTTGGAGACATTACCTTTATGGGGTCCGCTGTACTATTTACACGGATCACAAGAGTTTGCGATATCTTATGGATCAGCCGAGTTTGAACATGAGGCAGAGGAGATGGTTAGACGTGCTGAAGGACTATGACTGTGAGATCCTTTATCATCCAGGGAAGGCCAACGTGGTGGCCGACGCCCTGAGCCGTAAGGTGTCGGCGGCCCCTATCAGAGATCTGTGTATGAGGATGACAGTGATCACTCCATTGTTGGAGCGGATCAAGGAGGCTCAGATGGAGGGCCTCAAGGAGGAGAGGCAGAAGTGCGAGAGGATAGTGGGCCGAGTAGCTTCGTTTAATTACGACAGTCGGGGTTTGTTGATGCTTCATGGTAGGGTGTGGGTACCGTACTGGGGTGGGGTACGGCAAGTATTGATGGACGAGGCTCATAAGTCTCGATTTTCTATCCACCCAGGAGCGACGAAGATGTATCGAGATCTTCGACCTGATTATTGGTGGCCCTGCATGAAGCGAGATGTCGCTTGGTATGTGGAGAGATGTTTGACCTGCCGAAAGGTCAAGGCGGAGCACCAGAGACCTCACGGCAAGATGCAGCCGTTAGACATTCCCGTGTGGAAATGGGAGGATATCACCATGGATTTTGTCACCAAACTCCCCAGGACCGCACGCGGGGTGGACTCGATATGGGTAGTAGTGGATCGGTTGACGAAGAGTGCCCATTTTATTCCGATTCAGGAGAGTATATCGACGGAAAAGTTAGCCGATATCTATGTGCGAGAGATTGTGGCACGTCATGGAGTGCCGGTATCGGTGGTGTCGGACCGATATGTTCGTTTCACGTCCAGATTCTGGAAGCGATTCCACGACGAGATGGGTACTCGTCTCCATTTCAGCACCGCTTTTCATCCTCAGACTGACGGGCAGAGCGAGAGGACGATTCAGACTCTCGAGGACATGCTTAGGGCATGTGTTTTAGATTTTGGGGGCAGTTGGGATACGTATCTTCCGTTAGCGGAATTCTCGTATAACAATAGTTATCATGCGAGTATTGATCGACCTCCTTTTAAGATGTTATATGGCAGGAAGTGCAGGACCCCGATTTGTTGGGGCGAGGTCGGTCAGCGAGTTATAGGGAGCACCGAAGTGGTGCTCAAGACGACGGAATTGATCCAGCAGGTCCGTAGTAGGCTGCAGACTGCGCAGAGTCGGCAGAAGAGCTACGCCGACAGGAGGCGTTCGGACTTGGAGTTCCAGGTGGGAGATATGGTTCTTCTGAAAGTCTCACCTTGGAAAGGTGTCATCAGGTTCCGGAAGAGGGGCAAATTGGGCCCCAGATTTATTGGTCCTTTCAGGGTTTTGGCCCGGGTGGGTCGGGTTGCTTATCGGTTAGATCTCCCTGAGGAGCTTAGTCAGATACACAACACCTTCCACGTGTCGCAGTTGAGGAAGTGTTTGGTGGATGAGACAGCAGTCGTTCCCTTAGAGGACATTCAGGTTGATAGCGGCCTAAATTATATCGAGAAGCCGGTCGCGATTCTGGAACGGAAGACCAAGACCTTGAGGAACAAGGTAATTCAGCTAGTAAAGGTGCAGTGGCAGCACCGGAAGGGGTCTGAATGGACGTGGGAGGCTGAAGAGGAAATGAAAGCGCACTACCCGGAGTTATTTGCAGATCCAGCCGTAGTAGACTTCGAGGACGAAGTCTGAGACAAGTGGGGGAGAATTGTAACGACCCGTTCCCGGTATGTTGATTTATTGGTAATTATAGTGAGTTTTTCAAGAGGGACTCGGCGAGTTCTAGCCTGACTCGACGAGTAGGGTCGCGCCTGAGGGCACGCGTGAGCCGGGGACTCGGCGAGTCCATATCCCTGACTCGGCGAGTCCATCTGTCCGGGTGAAACCCTAAATTCCCCGGGTTGCCCACTATTTAAACCACCTTATAACCCCCATTCTCGCCTCCCTCACCCTGAGAACGCAGTGAGAGAACCCTAATCCTCCCTTGAAGAGCTTATATGTGTTTTGGTGCCATTTTGTGAAGGTGTGAAGAAGGAGAAGAAGGAAGAAGCAAAAGAGAAGTGTTGTAGTGCAAAGATCCAAGGCCAAATCAGAGTTAATTGAGGTATTTTCGGAGTTCCATCTTGTTATATGCTTTAAACTTCCATTAGAGCTCTCCTAAGAGCTAGTTGATGCTTGTTCCAAGCCTTACACTTGCATGAACGTCTTATTAAGTCGAAATAGCTATGGATCTGAATGTTGGGGTGTTGTAGAGCCCAGATCTACTGTCTTTTTGGAGTTATATTGCATGATAACCATAGATCTACCCATTTTATGCATCTTTTAGCCTTATTTCCCTTATTCATGAGGTTGTGCACGTAAAGTTGGAAACTTTACGTGGTAAAACAGCTTATTGGACTCAGATCTATCAATTGTATGCATTGGATTCAAACAAAATCAAGTAAAAATCAGTTGCATGGCGGCAACTCGGCGAGTCCCGAAGTCCTTCAGTTTTATCAGTGTCGAGTGGACGAGGTGAGTTAGGGAGTGGACTCAGCGAGTTGAGGGTGAACTCAGTGATGGAAGGACTCGGCGAGTTGTTCATCAACTCGGCGAGTCCAAGGCACTCTTCTTGGGATCAAGAACAACTCGTCGAGTCTGTTCATACGACTCGGCGAGTCGGATAAAGATTGTCTGAGTTCTTGGATCAAGAGGGTACTCGTCGAGTCGATGCCAGACTCGACGAGTAGCAGCGAGTAAGAGTGAAAAGTGAGAAGTAGGACTCGGCGAGTTGGGTGGCCCAACTCGACGAGTCAGCCCAAAAGAGAGTTGACTTTGACCGAGGGTAAAAGAGTCATTCTACACCAAGCGCAGTGTTTAGTATTTGATTGAGTGTGTTTATGGACTTGTAGCCGAGGAGATTCAGGAGCAGCCGCCGTTAGCTTCCCGAGCCACACACTCAGCAGCCAGCTTACGAGGTGAGTTTCCTTCCAGTAGGAACGGGTCTAAGGCCACAATGCCGGCCCGTTCAGTTAGCAGTAGCTTCCGGATTTAGGTCCGATGCAGTAGTTAGTATGTTCGATGCCTTCGTGGCTCGAACAAGATTTATGTGCTATGTTTTATGTGTTAAGTATTATGTGTTCCGGGCCACGGCCCGATGTAGCATGTCGTATATGTGTTATGCTAGTTGATGTGTTATGCTATGCCATGTTCAGCCAGTCAGTTCCGGACTTCGGTCCGATGCAGGGGACAAGGTCCCAGTCAGTTCCGGACTTCGGTCCGATGCAGTTAGTTCCGGACTTTGGTCCGATGCAGGGGACAAGGTCCCAGTCAGTTCCGGACTTCGGTCCGATGCAGTCAGTTCCGGACTTCGGTCCGATGCAGGGGACAAGGTCCCAGTCAGTTCCGGACTTCGGTCCGATGCAGTTTCCGGGCTTCGGCCCGATGCAGCGGGCAAGGCCCAATATGTGTTTATATGTTATTGTATGGTATGTGGTAGTTTGGGGGAGCTCACTAAGCTTCGTGCTTACAGTTTCAGTTTGGTTTCAGGTACTTCCGCAAGCAAAGGGAAGAGCTCGGGGTGACGGCATCGCACACACCACAGCATAGCTTTTATCCTGGGGTTGTCTTTTGATGTTTTGGATTGATGTTGTATGATACAGTTTTCCGCATAATATTTTATTATGTTTTGGGGATACATCGCGTATGTTTTATGTTATGATACTTATATTATGGTTTTGATTATATTGAAAAACGAAAATTTTTGGGTCGTGTTTTTGGGTCGTTTCACCATTTGATTTGTAACGGTAGTATATGAAACCCACCAGATGGTCTCCGATAGAATGACGTCATTTGAAGGAAGATAATGGTGAAAGTCCAAAGATTTTGGAAGCAATCAAGTTATAAGGTTGAATTTTAAGAACTGTGGGTTATTACAATGAAAATATGATACAAAATTATGTAGTATGATGTGGTTAGGTACCTAAGCTTATATAAGGTTGTTAGGTATATTCACTTTACCCATATATATATATATATATATATATATATATATATATATATATATATATATATATATATATATATATATATATATATATATATATATATATATATATATGGGTAGGGTAATGTGTTTCTTAAATTTATTGTGTTCTAAAATGCACTAATAGAAATATAGTAAAATTAAATAAATATTTAATTAAATAAAGATAAATATTAATTATTTTTTGTCATTGTACGTATATTAAATGATATCCATATTTATAATTCCCTTTCTGTGAAAACTAATTAAATTCGTCATTAATATCAGCAATAACATTCTTTCAGAATGAATTCGCATCTAGGTTTTATGTATATATTCGTGTTTTATTTCAGGACCCACTCACTTAAAATACAACAAAGTTGCATGAAATATGAAGAATGAGAGTCTATTCTACTAAAATACACTCTTATGCTAGAATACACTCTTATTCTTCTAGATACGAATTCATTTTAAAAGAATATTATTGTTGACATTAATATCGAATTTAATTAGTTTCCATAAAAAAAGAACTATAAGTATGGATATCGTTTAAAATACATATAATTATGAAAATCATTTAAGATTTATCTTTATTTGATTAAATAATAATTTATTTTTTACTAAATTTTTATTGGTGCATTGTAGCATACAATCATGTGAGAAATATTTGAACCTACCTCTTTCTCTTTCTCTCTCTCTCTCTCTCTCTCTCTCTCTCTCCCCCTTTATCTCTCTCTCTCTCTCTATATATATATATATATATATATATATATATATATATATATTCTAAAGCGTAGAATGTATAAATGCATTCTATCAGAATTACTAGCAACACATGTTTTATATAATATTTATATTATCATAGAATGAACAGATGTTTGCATTCTGATATGAAAAAAAATCACAGCTTAACCCTTTTCACGCAACCGACCCCTTAAACTGCAGGTGTGAAATCCATAACTACACAAAATCCAAATTTTAGCGAATGCAAAATCACAACCTACTTATGAGATACCAAAGAAAGTAATATAACCCATCATGATGCAAAAACCTATGCATTCTATTAGAATATAAATATTAGAAAAAATATGGGTTGCTAGTAATTCTGATAGAATGTCATTGGAATCCACTTGTTTTAAATATTCAACAATATTGACCAATTAAAACCCTTTCTTTGACTTTATTTCAATACATACGATTCTTTCCGGATAACAAAAACCATCATATCATCAATTTGACTAAGAACCAAACTGAAACCAAATGCTTTGACTTTTCATTGGAATGTGAATAAGATGAACTAAAATAGACGATCCAAAGACAAATTTAGAACAATCAAATATCATGAAAAAATGAAGAAATTAGGGTTGATAAAGGTCCAATGAACAATAACGAATCAAATAATTTGGCTGGATAAAAAAGAAATACGCTATGCCATAGGAGAATTACACTTGTGCTTGAATTTCACAAGAAATCAAGACTTAATGAAGACCAATAACAATATTTCTTCAAAAATGATTCCAAAATTTTGAAAAACTCACCAATCATAAGATCTTGAATACATCATATCTCGTGTTGAACAAGTGACAGAGGTCGCCGGATTAGGATGTAGTCAAAGTATGATGTTGACGGAGTGATAGAGGTCGTAGGATACACTGTCGATAGGGGAGGATGTCGTCGTCTTGAATATGCACGATTGATATTATTTCCATTGAAGAAGATAATAATGTGAAGAGTAAAATTGAGAGAGCCCTAGAAAGAATGAAGGAGATGTATGGTCCGACTCAATGATTTGAAGAAAATGATTTACAGGAGAAGAATATGAAGGTGTAACGATGAAGCCCTAGATGAAAACATCATACATGGGGTAAAAGACGTTATGCTCCTGCTACAAAGAGATAGAAGACATATATCAGAGAGAGATTAGGTCAAATATTTATTTTCATTCCTTAATTATAGGATTTCAATTAAATGCTTTCTTTAATTTAGAATACAAAATCTCCAAAATACCCTTATTGAATTAAAATTTTATTTAATATTTTGTTAATTTTTTTATTAGTGCATTAATGAACACAATAATTGTCAAAAACATTTAATATATATATATATATATATATATATATATATATATATATATATATATATATATATATATATATATATATAGAGAGAGAGAGAGAGAGAGAGAGAGAGAGGAGAGAGAAGTTTGATCGAGTGGGGACTCAAAAATAAGTGAGCACTGCGAAAACAAATCATTGCCGTATGATTGAAAAAAATAAAAAGTGGAGATTTGATTTGATTTACCGTCAAAATATCACGAGATGATATGTCGTCGTTGTAATTATGTGTGATATTTTGGTATTTTACTACAAATGTTAATTGTTTGAAGGTTAAATTAGTAAAAAAAAAGCAACAACAATAACAACAATAATAATAATAATAATAATAATAATAATAATAATAATACCCCCAAAGCCCCCTCCCCTATTTTCTCTCTATAACATGTGTCAAACCCTCATTTGGTAGAGTTTTTTTTTTTTTTCCCACCAACTTAGTTTTTTGGCCATATTTTTTTTACTTGATTTTTTTTTGAAAAAACCAAAGCCCTTAAAACTTATTTCTCTACAAAATGAACAAAATCATGGAAGTTTGAAAAAAAATTCATAAAAAAACACACAAAAAAAAATCTCCAAAAATCTTAAAAATTTAAGGGATCATTTCACTCAATATACTAGTGACTTTGTAAAAAAAATTTCAAAAATAAGTTTTTGAAGTTTTTATTTTTAATTTTAAATTTTTAAGAAATATTAGTTTTAAAAAAAATATTGAACATAATATGATCCAAAATTTGATAAATTCAAAATATTTATGATTCAAAAAAAAACTTTTGATTCATTTTGTTTATGATCCTTAGTTTGTTATGATATAAAAATATTTAGACTCAAATATTTTATAATTTTTAATTCTATCTTTTATGATTCAAAATTAAATGATTCAAAATATATAATGATCTACAATTTTATTTGAACAAAAAATTTATATGAGCTAAATATTGACTCAAAATCATATGATTTAAAAATGATTTGATTCAAAATTTTAAGATCCAAAAATAGTATGAATGGAAAATATCATGATCTTTAATATTTTTCTTAGTTAAAATTTCATAAACGTTAAACATTAAAAACTCGAACCAATATTTAGTTTAAAAAATGATATTTTATATATATATAAACCCAAAAAAATCAAAAAAATAAAAACAAAAATAAATAAAACCACTAGTATCTTTAAGTATTTAATGAAGACATTAAGAAAATATTTAAAAAAAAAAATGAAAAATAACAATTAAAAAAAACAAGAAAAAAACAAAAAAACAAAAAAAATAACGTGAAAACCAGGTATATATATATTTAAAGTTTTTTTTTGATTTTTTAAAAAAAGTTTAAAATAAATAAAACTCACTTAAATGATCTTCTATGAATGTTTTTCACATGTGATTAAATCATCGAGTTCGTATTAATTATCATGAACATGCGTCACATTTGAACGCATCACACCTAAATTTTGGGTTTTATGTTTGTGTCAATGACGAAGTGGTTGGAAGAGAATTGTCCTCGCAGTCGTCACCATTTGTTGAGTCTTCACCGAAGCTGAAGCCGGAACTTATATATATATATATATATATATATATATATATATATATATATATATATATATATATATATATATATATATATATATATATATATATATATATATAGAGAGAGAGAGAGAGAGAGAGAGAGAGAGAGAAATGATCAAATGAGAACACCTAAAAGGTTGAGAACGCGAGAACAAGCATATGCATTTGTGATTTCATGTATTCATGTGTAGAGAAATGACAAATTTTTACACATAATCAACATGAATATGCTTTTTCTCTTTGGTTGAAATTAAAGGCGTAAAAATTTATCATTCCTCCACAAATGAATACATTGAATCATAAATAAATATACTTTATTCTCACGTTCTCAACCTTTTTGGTGTTTTCATTTGATCCTACTTCTATATATATATATATATATATATATATATATATATATATATATATATATATATATATATATATATATATATATATATATATATATATATATATATATATATATATATATACGGGATATCTCCAGAAAAGTCCCGATATTTTGAGCAAATTTTTAATAAAGTCATAAATTTTATTTTTTGAATAAAAAAGCCCTGCTTTTTTCACATTTTGAATAGAAAAGCCCAAGAAACCGGCTAATTTGTTCACTTTAGTTTTTTTGACCAGTTCAGCAGGTCATGAGACCAAATTGTTAATTTTTCGAAAATAAAAGGACTTTTTTGCAGATTTATTCAAAATTTTTATATAATGTATAAACATATTTTTTACATATCTATATCTATTTTTACGTATTTTTGTATTTTGTTTTATATTTTTATAAGTATATATTTACGTATTTTTATGTATTTTAAATGTATAAACGTATTTTTTTACTTATCTATATGTATTTTTAACCATTATATATATATATATATATATATATATATATATATATATATATATATATATATATATATATATTTTTATGTGTTATTTTTTATATATTATGTATTTATATGTATTTTTATATATTTTTACGTATTTATGTATTTTTAAAGCTTTTTATATAGATGTTTATGTATTTTAAGTGTATAAACATATTTTTTTTTATGTATTTATATATATTTTTAAGTATTTTACATATCTTTTATGTATTATGTATTTATATATCTTTTTAAAGTTTTTTATATAGATGTTTTTGTATATTTATGTATTTTAAATGTATAAACGTATTATTTTATGTATTTATATGCATTTTTTTTAAGTACTTTACATATTTTTTGTATGTTTTTATGTGTTTTTTTATGTATTATGTATTTATATATATTTTTGCGTATTTATGCATTTTTTTAGTTTTCTTATATAGATGTTTATGTATTTTTATATACATTTAAATGTTAAAGTGAATTATTTCCTAAAATCTTTAGTTTTGGCCTCTAATTGTTATTTTAATGGTTTTTGGCCCTTCCTAAGGTTATATCCTTCGTATTTTAGGTCCTCGTTCTCTCTATGCAATAATTTTATTTGTTCATGTAAAAATTTAACAGTATCAATGCAAATTTAAGAACATGAAGTTTGTCCCACCTCTTTCTTCTCAGGCTCAGGGGTAATGGATATCATGAATGCGAACTGCAATTCCATCATCTTTTTTTTCGTGAGCCTCTCCAACATTCTACTCAAGGATGTCACTAATGTAGGTCAAATGAGCATTTTCAGGTCCTGAAATATTTAGGGCCTGAATTTGATCCTCCCAGTAAAATGACTGAGCTATCACTGCCAGATTTGCAATCTTGTTGTTAGCAACAGCTCCCCTGTTGTTTCCCACCAGCACCATAGTCATTTCATGATTCACTCTTTGATCAGGTTTCAGATAGTCACGAGCAAAATGACCAAGCTCATGACAGTTAAAGCATCTCAGCTTTCCCTTGTTAAATCCAACTTTCTTCTCTGCATTCATTCCCCAATTGTTTTTTCCAGTTTTCTTTGCAAATTGTTTGTCCCTAAACACTGTCATTGCTATTTGCCATATAATATCCATCTCCTCAACATCCTATGGGTCGTACTTGACCCTGAAGTCGTACTTGCATTTATAGTTATTAGACTTATCCAAGTAGGAGACTGTTGGATTAGTGTCTAAGTCCATAACTATATTTGGTATGTAGTTGATCCGGTTATTGCATGGTCCTTTTGGGTTGCCTTCACCAAAGCAACTGGACAAGATGATTCATGGAGAGAGAGGGGATATTATGGTTTATTAATATATTATATGAATAATATATTAAAAGAGAAATCATATTGTTTGATTAATATTGTTCAAGAATTAATTAAGAATTAATTTTGTGGCTGAATGAGATTAATTAAATAAAAGGGACTGGAATTGCCAATTATAAGATAATTGACTTTGGGCTGTGGATCTTGTGGATTAAGGAAGTGGATGAAATTAGGGTGGAAGCCCACCTTAAAATCGTCCAAGGGCCTTATTTCAGAAGGTTCTTGGAGCTGCTTAGGGCCTAAGATATCTAATTAGGGTTTTGACTATAACCCGAGCAACTCAGCTATTTAAGGACCCCTAGGGCTTCATATTTCGGCTACCCAAAAAACCCTAGAGTTCTAAGAGCCGAAATTGTGCCTCCATTTCCTTTCTTCTTGATCATCTTCTTGCCTTGGTGTTTGTAAGTCATTAGAGGTATTACAATTGTGATACTAAGCTCTTGAAGTTGAAGATTCTTGCTACTATCAAAAGGTAATCATCTAAACTTGTATTAGTTGTAGATTTTGATTTTTATAGTATGCTAGATTAGGGTTTATAAGCTTTGGATAAATTTGCATGTACAATAGAGAAACCTAGATCCAAAGCTTTAGGGTTTTGCATGTGCACATATGAATGTTCTTTTGCTTAAAACCCATCAGTGGTATCAGAGTTCAATCATTTCCCGGTGTTGGAATCGGCATCATCCGGTTTCGAAATCTAAAGATCTAAAGAACCGGTGTGTGCGGTTATGGTTCCGGTTCTAATACTTTAGGAATCAACGGTTCCGGTTCCGATTTCAAGTAATTTGGTCGGGTACCCGCTTTTGCTCATCCCTAATTTACAAAGTATTAATCCAATGGTACAAGTTTTTACCAAATGAATTTTTTACACCGGAGATCTTGCTATAATCCAATGGTTTCCTGTTTTACTAATAGACCCGAACCATTACGTAGTAGATTTTAGCTTTTCGATGATTTTTTTTTGTTTCCTCGGACAGTTTTTTTGAAGACCTCGTGCAAATGTTTAGGGGAGACCGATGTGTCTAAACATTTAGGGGAGAAATGTTGAATATTGAAATGTTTGTCAAATGAACTTTTTATTTTGACCTAGTTGTTTTAGGGTTTTTCATATTTTAAACCCTAGAACTATAAATAGTTTAGGTCGTTTTTTATGTAACGCCCGTGTTTCTAGGCTTGCCATTTTTAGCAATGTAATAGTCTAGGTTAACCTTGTAACTCAATTTGAAATAATAAAAATGTATTATTTGTGAATTATTTGAATTATGTGATTTATGTGTGTATTTTCTTAATTTTTATAATTTAATGAATTAAGAATAAAATAAGCGTCAAAATTTAAGTGTGAGATAAGCCTAACATCTTTGCATAAAGTTGTAGTGGTCGAAACAAGGATTCCGGAGATATAAGGAATGCCAAAATCCGAGTTATAACGAAGAAGTTATGACCTGTCGAAGTTTCGCGACAGAACCGACACGACGCCGAGTGACGTAAAATATGAATTTAAGATAGAGCGATATTTAGCCTTAGCGATCTAAACGAAAGTCGTAGATTTCGTTAAACCGAGAGCGTGCATAAAAGGAACGCCCAAATCTGACTTCGTATGAGGAAGTTATGATTTTATGAAGTTTCGACTTAGCAGTATACAGCCCGAATACTCGATTTGAGATCGAGCGGTTTTTAGCCGAAACAATCTAAATGAGAATTGAAGATCTTGTTGTTAGTAGAGAAACGATGAAAAGTTAGGTGAGAACGGACGTCAGACGAAGAAGTTATGAATTTATAACGAAGTTTTTCTGTCCCGGCCTTCTAAAAATAAATAATAAAAATAAAAGTCAAAATTAGCCGACGGAGTCTAAATGAAAGTTGTAGAGTATGGTTTGACCTTCGCGTGGATATAAAGAACGTCGAAAACGGAGTTCGTATGAAGGAGATATGAATTTTTGAAGTTTTAATAAATATTTTATATTTATTTTAATTTAACTCCGATATTATCCGAAGAGAAGGAGAGGCGGTCTATCCGAAGTACGCAGCGCGTACTGCTGTACGCCCCGCGTACAACATAGGGCACTTGAGTTCTACGGAGTAGCGAGTCGTATGTAATGACGGAGATGGACCGATGACGTAAGCGCTAACGACCACCGAGGCGTACGCCCCGCGTAGCCTTGTACACCCCGCGTACGTGCGAGGGTTCAGCAACCTATAAAAGGAGGTCCGAAGCAGCTTCTTTTCTTTTACAAATTTCATCATTCTCTCTGGTCCTTTGCCTCGATTTGCGTGCCAATCATATCCCGAAGCCCCGGTATCATTCCCGAGCCCCGAAGCGAGATCCGAAGCCCCGAGGATCCCGAAGAGCGTTATTCCCGAGCCGAAACGCTGCCCGCGAGGAGCCCGGTTTTGTGAAGATCTTCCAGATCTACGGAGAAACACCTCTTCTGCAAGCCGTAGTGCTGCCCGATCATCTTTTGATCAAGTGAGTGTGTAGTTATTTTCATTCCAACGCAATATTATGAAGTGTTTTCTATAAAATACGTGTTATGTGTATATATTTGGTTGTTATACGTGTGAGTGTATATTCACTCTCTTCTATCTTATAGATATGATGTATTCTCTATGAAATACGTGTTATATGTGTATGTCTCATCTGTTATGTGGAATATGTGTTGATTAAAACATGTTATACAGGTTTTTAAACAATGTATAAAAATGTATATTTTTATCTACTAATATGTTGGGTAGAACATGGGCAGGTAATTGGTGTGTAATAAACAGATGAGAGGCCTCGGTGTTATTGGTGTTATTATAGTCATTCAGCAGAGTATGGATGACGACCACGGACTATTCTAGACTGTCCTGTGGAACACTAGCAGGCTCATTACCTGTAGGTGTTGTGAACGACGTGTTCACTGGTGTACTCTATCCCCCACATGGTTGCCTTTAGGATACTTATTGTTGAGGAAGCCCCTCTGCAGTAATGTCCATCCCGATGAAAAATCCTGAAATAGGTTCCTTATAATAGACGTTATTTTTAGGAACGTAAGGTGAGGATAACGGGAATGGGTAATCGGGTTTATTGTTGATTGTTGAAATTAAATATAATTATTGTGGGTTGAAAACCCTATATGCTCACCAGGCTCCCAAGCCTGACCCACTCAGTTGATTTATTTTATAGGAAGTGGCGCAAGAGCTTAAGATGGGCGAACATCAAGTTGTTTTGTTTACAAGTCTGTATATGTATATATTTGTTGAATGACTTGTAATGCTATCGTTTATGCTTTATGATCTGTATCGGAACATGACATCCCGTCTTTTGATTATGAAATGAAATCATATTTCTTTATGAAATGTTTTGATAAATATCTATTTTATCATGTTTTGTTTTTGGGAACAAATTCCGCATCTCTTTTAAAATTAAAAGGATTTACTCTGAAAATTATTTTAAAAAGCATAAATGAAATCGGTCTTTTCTGGCCGAGATTTTGGGGATGTCACATTTTATTTGTATGAGCCTTATTTCACTCTAGATTTTTGTTTTTTTACAAGAGAGAGAAAAATGAGAGTTTATCTCGTATGTGAGATATCTTCACTATAATTAGATCTAATGATCATATGAATGTAGAAATATTTCATTGATTGCTTGTTTATCTGAGATTGATTCATCTACTGTTCTTATTTTCCGCATTGTTATCTCATATTGTGTGAATTTGGATTCTTACGGGTGATAATACACCTTCAAGCATTACATAAATGTTCTATATTGGAATGGATTAAAAAGAAGGGTTAACAATTTGTAAGGGTAACCAACTTTTATAATTTTATATATTTAATCTCTAAACTTTTTTTGTATGTGATCTTTCATTCAACTTGTTAAAAAAATACTATGACCATCAAAACTTAGTATACACGTCCATAATTGTATTTATTTATTTATTTATTGAATAATTTAAGCAAATTGAATGACATATCACATACAAAAAATGACTTGGCACAGAGCGTTAGGGAGCTTATAACGTTTGATAAAACGTTCCGTTTTAAACAAAAAGTCTCATTAGACGCTACAAGTTTAACCACTTATCTTTTATATTCGTAATCTTTGGGCATTAAACTATTCTTTGTGATTTGTGGTCCTTTAACTCTTTTCTTGTTACACAAACTTTCTTTACATCTTAGTCGCAAATCAAGTTATATCAACCTTGTATGTTATTAGAAAACGAATCAAAATATAAAAAAAAAATCCCAAAAAAGTATGTAACAAATTTGAACCAAAATAGATATTTTATATGGTTTTTTTTATATGAAGATTTTGGTTGTAGCTCCCTAGTTTTAATGTTTATGGTCCATGAACACAATGACACGTAGAAATTTACAACATAAATGACACAAAAAATACTTAACATATACTAACAGTTGCATATATATATATATATATATATATATATATATATATATATATATATATATATATATATATATATATATATATTTTGATCGCATCTTAATACAAAAAAATAGATATTTTTTTTTTTTTACATATTTTAACATTTCGAAACTAAAATCAAATAGTGGTTCGAACCCTAGAAGAAGCTCTAGGTCCACTACTGGCTCAATACGGTTAATGTTCAGACAAAAATATGTTGGCGACCTCATGGACAACATGACCTAATAATGATAAATTATTTGTTTAAATGCATCCACGAAGCCTACCATGGAAATTATGCTAAGGGGATTGGTAACATTTCTAGCATCTTATCACGTCAACGTTTTGAGTGACACCTCATTTTTCTCCATTTAACATCTAATCTTAACATTTGCTAGGGAGTGGTAACACTCCTAACATTCCTTTTTTTTTTTTTTTTTTTTTTTTTTTTTTTTTTTTCTTTCCTAATTTAATTAAATTATTTTATTTTAATACACAAACATATATGCACAAATATTAATCAAAATTTATTTTTTTAAGCAACCAACAATTAATATAGTATAAATCAATTAAGTATAATATTTAAATGTCGGGTGGGTTCTTTTAAATCAATTTTTGATGCTTGGGACCATATTTGCAGGGAATTATCAAATGAGGGTTAAAACAAGTTAATTGGAATCAAAGTTTTGAGTATAGGATTATATTTGTAAACAAATTTCTAGTGAGTGTAGGAATCATTTATTTGGAAATGAAGTTTTGGACGGAAAAATGGCTTGCTGATTTAAAAAAGCATACACATGACATAAAACAATTGAAAACCAATGAGCTCCATACACATGTTTAGAAAACAACCGAGAACCAATGAGCTGCAACCTTTTCTTTATATCTCCATTCGTTAAGGGGTTAGTGATTTAGAATTAGCGAGTCTTTGTAACGAGTTGCTAGGGGCGGTGTTTAACATTGCTAACGAGGCTAGCGAACTCGGTGGTGACCCCCACTCCTCCTAGCCTTAGAGAAACATTGGTCTTCTTTGGAAAGGATTGATCATGGATATTCCATAAAGTTTAAAATACAAATGTACAAAGCTAATAAAATACTACAAATTCTAAAAATAGTGCTTATGTGGGTTAAAAATTCTTTGATATCAGTCATACGAGACATCGTATATTATTTTTGTTGGAAAGAGGGGAGGATTTACATAAATAGTATATACAACTTTTTAATGGTTAAGGCTTCAGGGTGTCGTAAGGGAATTACCACCAGCATGTTGATTTGGCAAGCATTACTGAACACCACCCCAACCCCACTATGTTTGTTTCATCGGTTGTAATATGTTGTTGGTAAGCTTCCACTAAACCGTTCAAACCTACTATTTTTACCTCATTTTTTGTCGGTGGTAATGCCAAGCACCACACCATTATCCTTTTTAAAAATTGCAAAAATTATGAAAATGTCACTATCAATCTAGATCGGTAAAAAATTTGTAACACCGTTTAGTCTAAAAATACTTATTCCTTGCATCATCGATTGAAAAACAATTCTAAAATGCCACCCCTCTTGGTTACTAATTAGTATAGTAATTACTTCGTTTTCCGGTTTATTGATTTTCAAACCGGTTATCTTTCATAGTTCACAGACTAGTATGATTTTTTATTTTTACTTTAGATATTGGAAATTTTAAATTACAATATTCAATGATTTAAAGTAGATATCGACCCAAATTAGATTAGGTATGGATTTTTTTTTTTTTTTTTTTATGATATTTGCCGTTTATACTAAAATAGAAAAGTGGGTCTTGTGAGAAAGCCCAAGCCCAGTGTTTAGGGTTACGGGATGATTGAAGTAACCTCGTGATAAGGGAAATTCTCGTGTTGTTGAAACTCGAAACCATCTCATCTATTATTTTGTTTTTCCGCCAAAACCCTTTTATTCAATTCAATCGTCGATACTTTTGAAGTGAAGTTAAACATGCATCATCAACTCTTCCTATAAAGTAGCTTCAGGCGTGAAATTTGTCGATTAGGCCGTCGTTAAAGTATCATATTTCTCCGGCAAGGTTCTCCGACTCCGAGGTGGCTTCTCCTTCTTCAGTTTGCTATCTTTTTGAGTTTTCTGAAACTTAATTTTACAAATGATTTTATCTTCTAAGCTTTCTTATCATTTAGGTTTATTGATGAATATTATTATCATAATGTCTGCCTACAGAGATGATGGCATATTAAGAATAAATGTTACTAGTTTCATAAGCTTTCAGCCTTTGAATTTCGACTTTAAAGGACCTTGGAGTTCGTTAGGCTTAAATGAATAACGACTGAGTTCTAGATTGATAAGTTTAATTGTTGGGTTTCAGCATAGTTTATTCATTGCTGCTACTATAGATGTATTGTTAATGCTCGCAAATTGTGTTTAGGTGGTGATAAGATAAGATATCTACTTGTGTTGTGGCAATGTCTTCCTCTACGTTTTCTACACATGGCGCCACACTAGCTCCTGAACAAAGGAAGACCTTTGGTGATTCAAATAACTCAGATGTCTTCCATAACAAGAAGAACCATGTATCGATGAGCTGTCCTAACAATGGAAGGCTGATATCCAAGGATAGAATCCAATGTAAAGCAGTAGAGGTCAAAAGCCACCACACTTTCTTGAAGGGAGAAAAATTTCAACTTGAAGATGTGATTGAGGCACAGCAATTTGATAGAGATACCCTGAGTGCCATATTTGAAGTGGCACGTGAAATGGAAACAATTGAGAAGAAGTCACAATCACATGGAAGTCAGCTTTTGAGTGGTTATCTAATGGCTACTCTCTTTTACGAGCCTTCAACAAGAACCAGGCTTTCGTTTGAGTCAGCAATGAAGCGCTTAGGTGGCGAAGTTTTAACAACAGAAAACGCACGTGAATTCTCTTCTGCTGCAAAGGGAGAAACACTTGAAGGTAGTGCATTCTTTCATCTTCTGTCTCTCATTCTGAATTTAATTTAGTTTGTTTGATTCAGATTCTATTAGAACTGTGGAAGGGTATTCGGATATTATTGTGATGAGGCATTTTGAAAGCGGTGCTGCCAGAAGAGCAGCCATGACAGCTAACATTCCTGTTATCAATGCTGGGGATGGTCCAGGTCAGCATCCTACTCAGGCTCTTCTTGATGTGTACACCATTGAAAGAGAGATAGGAAAGCTGGATGGAATCAAAGTCGCACTTGTTGGTGATCTTGCAAATGGGCGAACAGTTCGCTCTCTTGCATATCTTTTAGCCAAATACAATGATGTCAAGATCTACTTTGTCTCACCAGAAGTCGTAAAGATGAAGGTATGCAATTATTATTATTATTATTATTATTATATGTTATATGTATCAGAAAAGAAGGTGTGAATGTCTTGATGGATTTATTTAGGAGGACATCAAAGAGTACTTAACATTAAAGGGAGTTGAATGGGAAGAAAGTGCAGATTTGAAGGAAGTGGCATCGAAATGTGATGTGGTGTATCAGACTCGCATCCAGAAGGAACGTTTTGGAGAGAGAAGAGATCTTTATGAGGAAGCTCGTGGGAAATACATTACTGATAGAGATGTGTTGGGTGTCATGCAGAAACATGCCATTGTCATGCATCCTCTCCCAAGGCTTGATGAGGTACAAATTCTTATCAAATTTGTTTTTAGTTTTCTATATAATACAATATACTTAACTAGTTTTGTTTGTGAATTGTATACACTCTCTATTAGATAACAGTGGATGTAGATGGGGACCCAAGGGCTGCTTATTTTAGACAAGCTAAAAATGGACTCTACATTAGAATGGCTTTGCTCAAGCTCTTACTTGTTGGTTGGTAAATGGTCAATGGTC
Source organism: Lactuca saligna (assembly GCF_052625555.1). Taxonomy (NCBI): domain Eukaryota; kingdom Viridiplantae; phylum Streptophyta; class Magnoliopsida; order Asterales; family Asteraceae; genus Lactuca; species Lactuca saligna. The sequence goes on from NC_136423.1 coordinate 183,396,174, forward strand.
AATGGTCAATGGTCTTGGTTTGAAAGGGAGAGTCGTTTTGCTTTCTGTCTGGTCTCGTCAAAACTGCAACAAATTTCATTTCCATGTGTTAGTTAGATTAGATATATCACCTAAAGATTGCGACTTTTTAGGTAATAATTTAAGCTTATGGATTTATGGGAATTCTTCTTGCTCTCCTGTTTAATGGTGATTTATTATGGACATTGATTACTAATAAATGTCCGTACTATTTTACTTCAATCTTCATGTTCTCAATGGTTTATACTTTAGGATTGATATTAAAGCAGACTTATTTTCATCAAGTATCGGACATGGTGTTATCTCTTCAAAGAGGGAAATCGTTATCATCACCTTCTCCAAGAGTACACAATCCGTGAATGTACGACAAACAGTTAAAAGACCTGACATCATAAAATATTCGTTTTCAAAATAATGCTTGTTAATGATATCAAATAAGAATTAAAACTGTTCCTGAAGCAATTTGGAGCATGAAGTCAAAATCAAGGACAAACTTCAACTGATATGCATATAATCTCACATCATAGATAATGCTATCTTAGGGGATATTACAACTTCTAAATCTAAACTAATTAATCTAATCGTGTATTATATAACGACTCTCATCCAACATTGAGTTCCACCAACTTAAGATCTCAAATATGTCATTTCATCGGCCAAATAAATCTCCACCTCCTGTCTTATTAACCCATGCCCAAAATGTTACAAACAAGTTATAATGCCGTCTGCCAAATTAAGTTTCGAGTTAGAGTCGATATAAAAAAAAAATAAGGAAATAATTAGAAGATGATGTATCTTTTGTCTTTTGAGAATTTTATTTCTCTAATTTGTGTTTAAAGTGTTTAAACAAAGTCTTCTAATGTTCTAATAACACTTGGATGTTGTAAAAAACTTTGTAACATTTAAAAAATAGTCCTCCAAGTAGTCTATAAAAATACTTATTGAAACAATCAAACAAACAAAAAACATATAACCTATTTGTCTGAAATCTCAACAACTCCATCATACCTCTCATAATGGGCCATATTTTTTTTTTGTTCATGTTTGGTGTGTTACAAAAGATGGAATTGAAATTCTTATGTTTGTGAATGTTATTGCCTGGCTCTCTACTAACAACAGCAGATTGTGGATCCATTTACTTACAAAACATGGAAAAAGAGATCAAATTCATGCATGTTCTTAAAAAAATGAAATCTAGAGCAATGTACTTAACTCTTTTTACATAGGAAACAAACGTACATTGTATACTGAAAATGGCAGAGTACTTATATTTTTTCATATTATCATATATCATGATCCCAAAAGAAAACAAAATTTTGCATCCCTGATTCCGTTCGCTAACGAATTCAAACAGCAACATACTTGCATTTTGCTCGCAACGTAGGCAATGTACTTTAGCACTCCCTCCTCTTTGTATCTCTTTTGCAGCCATAAGGATAAAATTGTATACCAGATATGTAGCTTTTGCTTTAATTTTATAAAACCATGGATTTCTGCCTGCTTGCCTTGCTTCATTCCAAAAAAAATCATTTTAAACAAATATATAGCTACAATATAAGTCCAATATCTGTAAAAAAAGTGAGTTTCACCATCCTGTTTAAGGTCAGATATTTTAGTAACGATATCATGGAGTAAAAACAGAAGTCACCTACATTAGCAAACTCACACATCCACGGGTCAGGGATTTTTTTTTTTTTTTTTTTGCATTATTTTGCTTAGCAGATAAAAACATATTATGGTTTGCAAACTAAAACCGCAATAGCAACATAAAAGTTCCTTTAAGTCTACTATTTTAAAAATAAATATACTAAATACACAACATTTTAAAGCTTAACAATTGAAAGTACAATGCTATTTATGAAATTGGAAATCAAAATTTAATTAACACATAATAATATATGCCATTTTTGAAATCATATACAAAGTTAAAAGATATAAATATTATATAAAGGAAAACAACAAACCTAGCTACAGGGATGAGTTTTGGAACCGGAACTGCATTGACGGAGCTTATATAGGGCACCCCCCCCCCCCCCCCCCCCCCTATTCTTTTTAATATTTAGTCCATAACTATTAAAACAGTTGCATATTATACCCAAAACTATAAAATTTGACTTTGGCTCCCCTTGCTCTTTAATTTTTATACATATTCTATTTTCGGCCCCCCTCAATCAAAACTTCAAGCTCCGTCACTACGGAACTGGAACCGATATTGCGATATCATAAGAACCCGGAACCGGACTGACGTTTCTGGTTCTACTCCCGAGTTTTTGGTTATTTTTCCAAACAAGAACCAATAATAAATAAGGTGAAACTAATGATGATGTAATTCATAATACATACATGTAGTTTAGTTGGCGTCCAAAAAACAAAAGACAATTAAACTTTCATATTAAAAATATGAAAAAGTGCTACATTAATATGTTGTCTTTCCGGCTTTGTATCAGATTCATTATTTAACTAAAATATGAATTTTTACATTCTAAAATGAAGTACAAATACTAAATTACATGTTTGAAAAAAAATCAAGTAATATCAACTTCATATAAGTGAGTTACAATATTTTAAAAATCGGGACAAATTAAAAAAACATGCTGAAAAGAAAAAAAATGTGGCATTGATATGTTGTCTTTCGGGGCTTGAATATGATTCAATATTTAATCAAAATATGATTTTTTTTTACTATCTAAAATGAAGTACAAACACTAAATTACATGTTGGAAAAAAAATCAAGTAATTCCGACTTCATATGATTGTGTTATAGTATTTTAAAAAGCGAGACAAAATAAATAAATAAATAAATAAATAAAACATGCTGAAAAGAAAAAAACACAACATTGATATGATGTCTTTCAGGGCTTGTATATGATTCAATATTTTATCAAAATATAATTTTTTTACATTCTAAAATAAAATACAAACACTAAATTACATGTTAGAAAAAAATTATATAATTCTGACTCCATATGAATGGGTTACAGTATTTTAAAAACCGGGATAAAATTAAAAAATGATGAAACAAAAAAAAAACACAACATTGATATGTTGTCTTTCACGGCTTGTATATGATTCAATATTTAATAAAAATATGTTTTTTATAGTCTAAAATGAAGTACAAACATTAAATTAAATGTTGGCAAAAAATCAAGTAATTCCGATGTCATATGAGTGAGTTACATTATTTTGAAAACTGTAACAAAAAACATGTTAAAAAAAATGCATCATCGATATGTTGTCTTCCAGGGCTTATATATGATTCAATATTTAACCAAAATATGATTTTTTTTACAGTCTAAAGGGAAGAAAAAAAAAAAATTACATGTTGGAAAACAAATCAAGTAATTCTGATTTCATACGAGTGACTTATGGTATTTTAAAAACAGGGACAAAATAAAAAAACATGCTGGAAAAAAAAAACGCAACATTGATATGTTGTCTTTCGGGGTTTGTATATGATTTAAATTTAACCAAAATATGATTTGTTATGGTCTAAAATGAAATACAAATACTAAATTACATGTTGGAAAAAACAATCAAGTAAGTTCGACTTCATATTAATGAGTTATGGTATTTTAAAAACCTGGAAAGAATAAAAAAAACATGTTGAAACATAAAAAAAAACACAACATTTATATGTTGTCTTCCGGGCTTGTATATGATTCAATATTTAACAAAAATATGTTTTTATAGTCTAAAATGAAGTAAACACACTAAATTAAATTCTGGAAAAAAAATCAAATAATTCCGACTTCATATGAGTGAGTTACGGAATTTTAAAATCCGGTTCCAGCTTTTTAACCGGTTTTTTGTGGAACTGAACTGATTTTCGAACCGGGACCGGTTTTGCTATAAGTAGAGAACTACTAACCAAATTGTTTTATTAAATCCGGTTCCGGTTTGGTTTCGGGCCGGTTCCGATGATTCTGATGCTCTTCCTTACTTAGTTGAAAAGAGCATGATTGAAACATTTCAAATATACGGTCCAAAAATTTCATTTTAAAATATAAATAAAAACTATAATTATCATGCATCATATAAAATCATAATTCACGTATCTCAAAAATATCATAAACAACTGTCCATATGTCAAAATCATGTGACAAAACATCAGAGTAAATCATCCCAGGCTAAAAGTTGTGGTGTGTGCCATGCAGTCATCCCGAGCTCTTCCCCTGGTTAGCGGAAGTACCTGAAATGGAAACTGAAAACTGTAAGCACGAAGCTTAGTGAGTCTCCCCAAACTACCCCATACCATACACATAACATATAACTTGCAGCTAGGAATTACGGGCCTCGCCCACACTCAAGGAGATATGGGCCCTCGCCCACACTTGGCTAACTATGAGATATGAGCCTCGCTCACACTCAACTATCTCTGTAACAACCCAAATTTTCAAAATAAAAATTTTCATTTTTTATTATCCAAATATTTCCATAAAGTATTAAGTAACATTAACCACTATTTCAAAATCCATAACATTAACATTTTATTCAAACCATCAGAGTGTCCCTATCAGAACAAATATCGGAGAGTGCATGCAGCGCCATCAAGCTTTGCCCTTGCCCTTAGGATCATATGTACTTGAAACAAATCAACAAATTATAAGTTAATACTTAGTGAGTTCCTCAGAGAATACTACACACATCTCCACATAACACATATCATATTAGCTATAGAGCTACATTTATCACAAAAGCCATGCATATCAACATATAAGGATGTTGTGGAAACCTTCCAAGGTCTTACACCAAGTGCCACTGGAACCCCCACGCGGTCTTTACTAGCCGCCACTAGAACACTTAAGTGGTCTTGGCTAATTGTCGCGGGAACCTACACACGATCTTCACTAAACATAGGAATATCATACGAGCCAAACAAATATACATACTAGATAGCCGTGGAAACCCTCGAAGGACTTATACTAAATGCCATGGGAACCTCCTCATGGTCTTAAATATATTGCCCAAGAACCTCGCGAGGACTTTCATACATATGTCCTATCGACATATCACATAACCAACTATCAATCCATGTAACATTAAATGGGCCGACCTTGGTGTCTTCGACTCATTGGTATGGTGAGAAGACTCACCTCTATCTGCTGAATCCAAAAGTTGCTCCCCTAGCAGTCCGTAATCACCTATGTTGAACAACCATATTCTTACTCAAGGTTAGGGCTAAGCAATATCCAATGGAAAACCCCAAACCCAAGTCCTTTCATGATAGCCCAAAGAGTCTTCCTTTGTTAACGGGCCCTAGTCCATATCCAAAATCATTAATGGGCCTTATGGCCTAGTAAGGCCCAACCAAGATATCCATGGCCCAAAACAGATCAACTAGCCTACTAAATCCAAAACGTGATCAGGCCCAATGACTAATTAGGGGCCAAAAGCATGTAAGCCCAAAATAAGTCCAAGTCCATCTGCTGAGCGTACGCCTTGCGTACCACCCTGGTACGCGCAACGTACTATGTCCCTGGGCAGTAAAATGACCCATCAGTTCGCAACTAAAACATCCCCTCCTGTCTCCCTACAGCCTCCCACATGGTTCCTCCCACACTTGGCATAATGGCCCCATCCTTGCTGGCCTCCCAAACGTGAATTCTAAGTCATGGGCCTCTTCGCCTGGCCCCCTACGGTCTGAATCGGTTTTGTTTTCCTCTTCCTGAGGTGCTCCAAATCAATCTCCCGCTCAAGGCCTATAGCAATCACATCATTCAGGGTATTGCACCTTGACACACTCACAAACTCCATTACCAATGGTTTCACTACGATAGCTAGCGCATCATGCGCCTGGAACCAGGTCACAAACTCTCCCCAAGACATAGTCTCCAACTCAATAAGCGTAAGAGATTGTGAAATCAATTCCCAACAACTCCTTGTCGCGTGATGCAAGAGATCAAAGGAAAACCAAACCTTGGCTCCTATGGGATAGGGACTGGTGCCGAAGACACCTTCCATCTCCTCAATCCATCGTGAACTCAGAACCCAGACAGTCCTCCCAACAATTGGCTCATCACAACATTCCATTTAAATTAAATAGTAAGCCCTAAACCCCACGATGTAAATGATATTTTTATATTATTTTATTGAAGCCCTAAATCCATAATAATATATCAGTGTTATTTATGGGAGTTAAATATTGTAATTTCGAGATTTAATTTGAAAAGGATTTCAGAAGTCAGGATGTGTTTGGTAAATTATGGACTTATTATGAAAGGATTCTTGGAGGCAAGGGCTAAAGGGTAAATTATGGATTTAAATTGGAAAAAGATCTTAAAGAGAGGGGCTAAATGGTAAATATTGGAGTTGTTTTGAAAAAGATTTGATGGGGAGGGACCAGAATTGGATAAAAGAGCATATGTAACAGCGTAAATTTTCAAAAAAAAATTTCATTTTAAAAAACATTAAATTCTCATTTCACAATCTCAAAAAAACAAGTATCTAAAATGCCAATCATTTCACAATGTAAATCACAATCCCAGAATCATAGAAACATCTCCCACTGGTGTGTACAATCATGTCGGTGCCTTGACACAATCTTTGGAACTACCTGAAACACATAACACATAATACGGTTAGCATAAAGTTTAGTCAATTCCTCAAAATACCACACATAGCACATTAGCCACTCGAGGCTATAACTCAATAAGACCCTCCGATCAATGTGTCTCATTGGGACCCTCTGGTCCCACAACTCAGTTGGACCCACTAGTCCCTCAACTCAGCAACTCAATATAATACACAGTATGCGTATCACAAAAGAAATAGCAGGATATCTCTAAACACATCATATACACGTAAGACCCTCTAGTCACACATAAGTCACCACTCAAGGTAAGTATAGTTAGAAGACTCACCTCGTAAGCTAGCAAGTAAAAACCTCGTACTCAGAAATCTCAAACTTTTCCCACCGGTCTAGCCTCTGCCTAACTCATAATAATTATTCCTAATTAATATTGACCCTCAAGAAGCTAGACTAACCCTTCAATATTCATAGAAGGGTAAAAGACCATTTTACCCCTCCATGGTCTCAATGTTCCTAACTGCCTCACTCTCAAGACATGGAAGTCAATACGAGTCTACTTGCCAAAGTTGACCCAACTCGTCGAGTGCACTCGGGTGACTCGCCGAGTCCACTCGTATCCTCTGAATTCTTCTAAGGGTCTCACACGGCTCGTCGAGTTAACCTCCCAACTCGACGGGTTATCAATAGGTCACGAATCGCGGGGCAACCCAATTCAACTCGTCGAGTCATCTCATAGACTCGGTGAGTTGACTCATCCGGATGTCTCATATGGATGTCTAAGGTCAGATATGCAACTCTAACCTCTAGATCTAGCCTCCTAATACCCAAAAGTCACGTAAAGGTCCGATCTTGATGACCATGCATGGCATCAATGCTCCATAATGTCATCACAAGCTCCAAGAAAGGTCACAAGCATGGGGACCTGCCTCTAACTCAATAAAGCTCAAAACTTTGGACCCTCAAGGTCCCCTCTAGTCCAGATCTGAGGTTCTAACCTCAAACCATGCCCAAAAAGATCAAGAACACAACATGTTTGAGAGAAAATCCTAAAAGCTCCCAAAAAATGAGATCTAACGACCAAGAGGCCAAGATGAGAGCTTTTTACCTCTGAATAGCAGCAAATGACAGAAGAATGCAAGATCCACAGTCTCATCTTGGATGGATCCACCAAACTCCTCCAACATCTCCTCCAAAATGCTCAAAAATGATCAAGATGGTCTCTCTCTCTCTACAACGCAAAAGGCAGGTTAGGGTTTCTCTCTGGGGAAGGTGGCCGCAAAGGGAGGCCATAAGGGCCTTTAAATAGGCCACAAGCCCGAGAAATTAGGGTTTCCTTCAGCAGCGCTGACTCGACGAGTTAGCTAACAGACTTGTCGAGTCCCCTCATTAATCTGCGTCACCAATCGCGACTTTACTCGACGAGTTGAGGCACCAACTCGTCGAGTCACTCCTCATATCTCAAAATAAATACTTAAAATATTATACATGGAAATCCAGATGTTACTGCATAAGTTTGGATGAATGCACGAGTTTGGACCCTGGTCTTCTTCCCTTCTCGCTTCAAAAGACATTAACTCTAACCCTAGCGCACCTTCTACAGCCGCCACCACCAAGCGATTCCTCCTCAATTGTCGCTTGCATCACCGAGCCAGACAACCAACCTTTCCCATGTTGCCTTGTCGTCTAACGCCACCATCACGTCCCCCTGCTGCCACCAGTAACGTCAAGAACGGCCGGAAGATCGTCGAGACCGACGGAAGAAGCGGTGAACGACGATACTGGAGTCGCAAATGGCCGAAAGTCTCTTGGTAAGAATATTCTCCCCCACCTTCCTTCTTCTTGTTCGCTTCTATGGGTTGAACGATGTGTGCGTTGCTGCTGCCGCCGATGGTCTTTGGCCACTAATTTTGCATTTTTCGACGATGTCAGTCGCACGGGAGGTGGCAGAGTGTGGTTGTTATCACGTGTACAAATTGCTTCCGCAAATTGTAGTGTGATGTGTGTATTATTTGACCAAAAACCCACTGTAACGCCCGTAAATTTGGACTAGTCAATTTAGAGACAATGAGCATCAAAAATGACATTTTTATAGAATATTATTTATAATAAATAATCTCAACCAAGTTATAGTATATGTCACAAGGTTTCCATACATATAAAGAACGCCGAAATCCGAGTTATAACGAAAAAGGTACGACATGTTGAACTTTTACGGTTAAACCGACACGACACTGCGTAACGTAAAAAGTGAAATTTTGATAAACTACTTTTTAGCCTTAGAGATCTAAATAAAAGTTGTATTATATGTTAAACTGAGAGCGTTCATCAAAAGAACATCCAAATCTGACTTCGTATGAGGAAGTTTTGAAATTTCTAAGATTTGGCATAGCAGTGTGCAGCCCGAAATTCGAATTTTAGATCGTTCGATTTTTGCCAATATAATCTAGATGAGAAATGAGGATATCGTTAATAGGAGTTCAACAATAAAAGACAATCGAAAATGGAGCTCGTATGCGAAAGATATGGACGAAACTTAGTCCCTACTCTTCGAGCGCGGCGAATTCGATACAGTTTGAGATAGAATGAGAATTAGCCGACGGGGTCTAAATGAAAGTTGTAGTGCTCCTAAATACCAATGCGTGGATATTAACATCATCGATAATAGAGCTTGTATGTTAAAGATATGGACGAATCTTAGTCCTTACTCTTCGAGCGCAATCAATTTGATACAATTTTTTAAATCGGAGATAGAATGAGAATTGGCCAATAGGGTTTAAATGAAAGTTGTAGTACTCGTAAATACTAACGCATGGATATAAAGAACATAGAAAACAGATCTTGTACGCAGAAGATACGGACGAAACATAGGGTCTACCCTATGATCAAACCCCTATAAATAAATGATGAATTCTTCATATTTTCTTCACATTGTAAGCCTTTCTTTCTCTCTCTAGACTCCCAAAACCCCTCTAAATCCCTAGTAACCTCAAGGTGCTAGAGAAAATTCCCGGAGTGCTCGAAGGCTCTGAGAAAAAGAGCTTTTCGGCTCAGAAACTCTGCTCCAGTGGAGCCCGGTTTTTAGCAAAACCTGTTGTAAGTGAGATACGCCTACCCTACTTTAAATAAAGCTTATATTTAAATATAATATCGTTATTATGAACCTATATATAATATTTATCAGTGATCCAAAGTCGTTATACTGATTGAACTACTTATGGGAGAGGTGTCTAGAATGGTCACATTGGGTTTGGTTGTTGGATTTCAGAAAAGCTATTTGCCGAAATGGCCCTACCTCCCAACTGTCTTGTCTGGTTGATCCTTACTTGTTAGATCATGAAGTACACTTTGATTTAATGATGAATATAGACTAATAATTAGTCGCAATAAATATTAGACTAAAAACTAGTGGTAATAATACTAGGTTTCTTTGAAAGAAATTATTTTTAAGAAGCGAACCGATGTCTGAGTTCGGAATCACCACCTTAACACGTGAGTGCATAGTCCCTTTCATGAAAATGATTTTAATACAATTATTGATTGGCCTATTAAATGAATGTTTATGTGTGAAATATTTAATTTTGCCTAAAATACGTGTTAAAGAGCATACATGATAATATATGATTATTTAGGATCAAGAATAAACCTGAATTAATTCTGAGGAATATTGGGTAGTATTTTCTTATGAGTACGAGTGAGCTATACATGGGGAATAGAAATTTAAATTATGTCATTGATCTAGGAGCATGGATTTGGACAAAGTCATTCGTCTCTAGTCCAAGAGTATGGATTGGGCACAGTCATTTGTCATTAATCCAGAAGCATGGATTAAGACATAGTCAGTTGTCTTTAGTCCAAGAGTATAGATAGGACATACTTATTTGTCATTAATCTGGAAGTATGGATTTATACATAGACAATTGTCCCTATACCGAGAGTATGGAATGGGCACAATTATTGATCTAATACCATGGATTAGATCTGGGAGTATGGATTAAGTAAAGAGATTAATTTTAAGGTCCGAGAGTATGGATAGTGTTGTTGTGAGGATAGATGGGGCGGGGTAAGAGTTTCTTATATATGGTGAAATTGTATACTTTGTGAGTTCTAATATATATATATATATATATATATATATATATATATATATATATATATATATATATATATATATATATATATGATATAACATTATGGGATTGAAATCCATATGTACTCACCAGGTTTCCCAACCTGACCCACTCAATTTATTTGTATCACAAGTGTCGATATAAAGCTACACCACACTGAGAGATTAAAGAGATATAGATCACTACTTTAAATGAATGTAAGTTCTGTTTATGCTTATGTTTCTGTATTGACGATGACATCCCAATGTTTTAAAATGAATAAAATACATTTCTTCGGAAATGCTTTGATAACATATTTATCATGTTTTTCTAGGAACAAATTCTGCAACACTTTTGTTTAAAAGGTAACACCGATTTGAAAATAAATCATAAACAAATCGGTCTTTTTGTCCACGAAAATGGGGATGTCACACCCACCACCACCACCATGAGGTGGTGGCTGCCACCGGTTACTATCGCCTGCCACCGCGGGGGTGGTTGTATGTGTGCCATTAGATGTGTATGAGTGTGTTTCCTCTATGATTGGGATGTTGATTAGATGTTTTGGCCGAAAAAAAACCAAGGAAAACTACTACCACCACAGTGAGGTGGTGGTTGTCGCTGTAAGCCGCCATCAACCACCACTATCCGGGATGGTAGTGGGTGGTGCCCAACCTAATGAAGCTTAAATCAGCCAAAAACTTAACCATTGGGACTAATTGACTTGTGTTTGGGTTGGAAACCCTAATTAGGGTTTAGATTACCCTAATATTGGGAATTATCATTGGGACATGTCAGGAATCACGTTGGACTATTGGATTGGATTGGAATTATGAATTAATCCCGACCAGATTGTATGTCTGACTAAGTAGAGTGATGGACTTAATGGATTAAGTCCTTAATGGGTTAAGTAAGAACACTTAACCATAATTGTCATTTCATGTGAAAACCCTAATTATGTGTGGGCTTCAAGTTAGGCGTCTGGGCTTTGGTGATTGGGCTATTGATGGGCTATCTAAGAATAAGTATATGAACTAGAATATTTGGATGGGCTTTAGGATAAGGCCCATGTGAGGGTTTGGGTCCAATTTGGAAAATTGGGCCATAGTTGGGCCTTAGTTGATTAATTGACTTTCGGGCCTGTAAAGTATGAGTTGGGATTTGGTCTTGGACCAAGCTATGTTAGGGGTAAATGGTCCTTTTATCCCAAGTGTGTATTTATGGTTATATAGTGAAACCCAAATGGTTAATTGGGATTTGTTTTGACGATTGACAGTTCAGGGAGTTTTTCAGCCAACAGCCAGAGAATTATCCGGGGGACCTCAGCAGTGCGAGGTGAGTTTCCTCCTGGGTTGAATGGATCGAAGGCACTGATGTCGGCTCGTGTAGTTTATATGTTCTTGATAGGAACACAGAGTGTGGACGGGGCCTGTATCTCATTATTACATGAGTATAGATACCAATCAGATTGTTGGATTGCTATACTTGTTGTTTGTGTAATACTTTCATGTGTTGTTAGGAATGTGAGTGTGGGTGAGGCCCATATCTCATCGTTAGATGAGTATGTGCGGGGCCCGTATCTCATAGCATTATTTCAGTATGTATATAGGATTGATTGATAGAATTGATTATACTTATTGTCTATGTGATACTTGTATGTATGCTTAGTAGTTGAGTGTGAGCAGGGCACGTATCTCCAAGTTAGGCAAGTATGGGCGAGGCCCATATCTTGTAGTCAGCAAAGTGTGGGCGGGGTACGTATCTCCTTGTTAGCTGAGTGTGGGTGGGGCTCATATCTTGTAGTTAGCAGAGTATAGGCAGGGACCATATGTCCTAGTTAGTCAAGTGTGGGTAGGGACTATATCTCATAGTTAGCGGAGTGTGGGTGGGGCTTGTATCTCCTAGTTAGCTGAGTGTGGACGGAGCCCATATCTCGTAGTCAATGGAGTGTGGGCGAGGCCCGTATCTCCTAGCCGAGTGTGGGTAGGGATTCTATCTCCTTGAGTGTGGATGGGGTCCGTATCTCCTAGTAGCATGATTATGTGGATGGTATGTGGTAGTTTGGGGAGACTCACTAAGCTTCATCCTTAATGTTTTCAGTTTTGGTTTCAGGTACTTCCAGTAGCAAGGGGAAGAGCTCGAGATAACTGCAGCGCGCACACCATTTGTTTAGACTCAGATGTTTTTACTCTTATATATTTTATATGAGTTTTGATGAGATACTCTGATTTGAGAAACAATAACTCATGATATTTATGTGGTTTTTTGATAACTATGGTTTTACTAATAATTAAAACAAAAATTTGGACCGTATTATTGGAATGTTTCAAGTTGGTATTAGAGACTTTGTTTAAGAGACTCGGGCACACTCTCGAGTGTGTCTGAAGTTAAACTGAGGACTTGGTATAAATTTTTTAAAAGAAAACCATTTTTACAAAAAGGATTTTGAAAAGAGAGAAGGGTGTGGTGCATGCAATCAGCTGAGCTCAAGTAAGTTCTCCCAAATTACACATACAAGTTTGTTATATTATGATATGATTATGAGAACTGTATGCTAGATTAGGGCTAAGGATCTAGGAATGATGCCTTGCATGCCTGTTATATGAGTATGAGAACTGCATGCTAGTTATGGATAAGGATCTAGGAAGGATGCCTTATATGCCTATTATATGAGCTTATTGAATTGTATGCTAGTAATGATTAGTAAGTAATATGATAGCCTAAGAAGGACATGGTTGATTATGTTACTCAATGCTCGAATTCTGCTTGCTTTATGCTTTTATGAGTTCTAGTTATTTTCAACTAACTAGTAAACGAATACGCTAAGTTACATATTACGAGGACTAAATATTTTCAGAACGTTAGGTCTAGCCTTATTTCGCAGCTCTTGTCTGATTCCAACCACTATAGGGAAGGACCTATAATTCAAAGAATTATCTGGTCTTAATGATATGTAATGGTATTCGCGAGCCAGTTAGGGGTAGATAGCTTGGACTTCTTATACAGATGATGGTGGAGAGTAGGTTAGAGATTTGTAACGACCCGTTCCCGGTATGTTGATTTATTGGTAATTATAGTGAGTTTTCTAGAGGGACTCGGCGAGTTTTAGCCTGACTCGCCGAGTCGGGTCGCGTCTGAGGGCACGCGTGATCCGAGGACTCGACGAGTCCATATCCCTGACTCGGCGAGTCCATCTGTCTGGGTGAAACCCTAAAATCCCCAGGTTGCCCACTATTTATACCACCTTATAGCCCCCATTCTCGCCTCCCTCACCCTGTGAACGCAGTGATAGAGCCCAAACCTCCATTGAAGAGCTTATATGTGTTTTGGTGCCATTTTGTGAAGGTGTGAAGAAGGAGAAGAAGGAAGAAGCAAGGAGAAGGGTTGTAGTGCAAAGATCCAAGGCCAAATCAGAGTTTATTGAGGTATTTTCGGAGTTCCATCTCATATTATGCTTTAAACTTCCATTAGGGCTCTCCTAAGAGCTAGTTGGTGCTTGTTTCAAGCCTTTCACTTGCATGAACGTCTTATTAAGTCGATATATCTATGGATCTGAATGTTGGGGTGTTGTAGAGCCCAGATCTACTGTCTTTTTGGAGTTATATTGCATGATAACCATAGATCTATCCATTTTATGCATCTTTTAGCCTTATTTCCCTTATTCATGAGGTTGTGCACGTAAAGTTGGAAACTTTACGTGGTAAAACAGCTTATTGGACTCAGATCTATCAATTGTATGCATTGGATTCAAACAAAATCAAGTAAAAATTAGTTGCATGGCGGCGACTCGGCGAGTCGGAAGAACGACTCGACGAGTCGGGTCGCGAGTCCCGAGTCCTTCAGTTTTATCAATGTCGAGTGGACTCAGCGAGTTGAGAGTGGACTCAGTGATGGAGGGACTCGACGAGTTTGTTCATACAACTCGGCGAGTCCAAGGCAATCTTCTTAGGATCAAGAACAACTCGTCGAGTCTGTTCATACGACTCGGCGAGTCGGATGAAGATTGTCTGAGTTCTTGGATCAAGAGGGTACTCGTCGAGTCGATGCCAGACTCGACGAGTAGTAGTGAGTAGAAGTGAAAAGTGAGAGTAGGACTCGACGAGTTGGGTGGCCAACTCGGCGAGTCAGCCCAAAAGAGAGTTGACTTTGACCAAGGGTAAAAGAGTCATTTTACCCCAAGCGCAGTGTAGTATTTGATTGAGTGTGTTTATGGACTTGTAGCCGAGGAGATTCAGGAGCAGCCGTTGTTAGCTTTCCGAGCCACACACTCAGCAGCCAGCTTACGAGGTGAGTTTCCTTCCAGTAGGAACGGGTCTAAGGCCACAATGCCGGCCCGTTCAGTTAGCAGTAGTTTCCGGATTTAGGTCTGATGCAGCAGTTAGTATGTTCGATGCCTTCGTGGTTCGAACAGGATTTGTGTGCTATGTTTTATGTGTTAAGTATTATGTGTTCCGGGCCACGGCCCGATGTAGCATGTCGTATATGTGTTATGCTAGTTGATGTGTTATGCTATGCCAAGTTCAGTCAGTTCCGGACTTCGGTCCGATGCAGTTAGTTTCGGACTTCGGTCCGATGCAGGGGACAAGGTCCCAGTCAGTTCCGGACTTCGGTCCGATGCAGTTAGTTCCGGACTTCGGTCCGATGCAGGGGACAAGGTCCCAGTCAGTTCCGGACTTCGGTCCGATGCAGGGGACAAGGTCCCAGTCAGTTCCGGACTTCGGTCCGATGCAGTTAGTTCCGGACTTCGGTCCGATGCAGGGGACAAGGTCCCAGTCAGTTCCGGACTTCGGTCCGATGCAGTTTCCGGGCTTCGGCCCGATGCAGTGGGCAAGGCCCAATATGTGTTTATATGTTATTGTATGGTATGTGGTAGTTTGGGGGAGCTTACTAAGCTTCGTGCTTACAGTTTCAGTTTTGGTTTCAGGTACTTCCGCAAGCAAAGGGAAGAGCTCGGGGTGACAGCATCGCACACACCGCAGCATAACTTTTATCCTGGGGATGTCTCTTGATGTTTTGGATTGATGTAGTATGATACAGTTTTCCGCACAATATTTTATTATGTTTTGGGGATACATCGCATGTGTTTATGTTATGATGCTCATATTATGGTTTTGATTATATGGAAAAACGAAAATTTTTGGGTCGTGTTTTTGGGTCGTTTCAAGTTGGTATCAGAGCCCTGGTTTGAGGGATTCGGATACACTTCCGGGTGTATCTGAACTCAAACTAAGGGAAACAAAAGATTTTAGTAAGATAAAAACGTTTTACAAAAAGAATTTTGAAAGCACTTAGAAAGAAAGAATTGTTTTGAACAAGATAGAGGTGTGTGTGCATGCGGTCAGTCGAGCTCAAGTAAGTACTCCCAAATTACTCATACGGGTTATATGTTCAGTTTCAGTTTCAGTAGAACAGCATGCTAGTATAGGGCTAAGGATCTAGGAGAATGCCTTATGTGCCTGTTTATGTGTTACAGCTTTGTGAGTATTGCATGCTAGAATTGAGTAGACAGCAGTAGGATAGCCTGTTTAGGTTTTGCCTAATAGTATGAGCTTAGCATCCTATGCTAGTGCAGTTTCTTGTTATAAGAATAGTTTTGCCTGAGTCTATTTCCCGTGTCCGAATGCTGCTTGCTTCGTGCTTAGTGGGGTTCTGAGTAGTGGGAGTTAGCCATTAGGTGAACACGTCACACCACATGTGATCAGGTTTGAATATTCCCAGAGTGCTAGAACTGGCTCTACTGCGCAGCTCTTGTTTGAGTCCAACCGTTGTAGGGACGGATCTTTTACTTGAAGGATTATCTGATCCTCATCACATGTGATGGTGTTTAGGTGGTGGCTAACTGGCATTATGAGGAGACCTACAGCAGCTGAGGACCAGTCGCGTTGAGCTTGAAGTTTCCCTAGGTCAAGCCTAGGATGAGAGTAGCAGAGAATGGCAGTAGTAGAAGTGACTTGGTGGAGTCAAGGCAGTTCTTGAGGAAAGTACGGATAGATGTGGAAGGTAGTAGGGGCCCATACTACTGAAAGCAGAGGATCCGTACTCGAATTAAGGAAGGCCAAGACAAGACCAGGAAGCTAGTAGTAGTATCATGATCCCTTGAGATATTTCAGTGTTCTGATGTTGTTATGATATGTTTCAGAATGGTAGTTTTGCATCCGAGGCCAGCAGCCGGCAGTTCAGATGCCGGAGGGGGATCAGGATCGGGATCAGGCCCGGAGGCCGGGCAGATGGATGAGCAGACTAGGGAGTTCCTTTCTTCTGAGGTTACCTGCATCATACTAGAGCAGACTCCTGTGATCTTCGGCTCGATCAAGGAGGGTATTTTAGAGCTGATGGATGAGAGATTGAGTACTTTCCGTGCCGAGATGGCGGCCGTGATGGGGTCGCGCACACTTACGTTCAGGGAGTTCAGGGCATGCGGGGCTCCTGACTATCATGGGGCACGGGACCCCATAGCGAGTACCAGGTGGTTGGCGGATGTGGCCAACGCATTCCGCAATAGCAGATGTCCCGAGGGGGACAAGGTCTGATTGGCGTCCTGTCTTCTGAAGGACAGGGCACGAGACTGGTGGGAGGAGGTCGGACATGCCATCGAGGATGATGCGGCACTGGATGCCATGACCTGGGCTGATTTCTCTACCAGGTTCAGAGCGGAGTTTGCACCGGTCATCGAGGTGCAACAGTTAGCTAGGGAGTTCCAGGATCTTACCCAGACTACAGAGACAGTGGCGGAGATCACCGCCAAGTTCAGGGAGAGGGCCCTTCTTGTTCCTCAGTATGCAGCCGATGAGGAGATGAAGAAGGCCCGTTATCACGAGATGTTGCGGAGTGACATTCGTATGTTTGTGAGCCGGTCCAGTTACAAAACGCTGGACGACATGATTGCTAGAGCCAGAGAGAGGGAGATTGATCTCGAGATGGAGAAGAAGAGGAAACTGGAGGCGGTTTCGGGTTTAGGCAGTGTGGGCAAAAAGCCCAAGGTTTCAGATCATAGGTCCAGGGGTCAGCAGAGCCACGGTCGGTGTGGCAAGTGTGGGAGATTGCACGAGGGGGCGTGCAAGGCAGGGAGTTCCGGCTGCTACAAGTGCGGTCGGACTGGGCATATGAGTAGGGATTGTACGGCCCCTGCTACTACGGTTACAGCATCCGATCTGATTTGCTTTCAGTGCAATCAGAGGGGACACAAAAGGTCCCAGTGTCCCAGTTTAGCTGCAGCAGGGAAGGTGGTTGCACCTGCCCCTGCCACCCTGAGGATTACGGATGGCCGGCAGGGCCGAGCTGATGCGCCGGTGGCGAAGAGCAGGGCATTTCAGATGACAGCAGAGGAGGCGCGAGCGACTCCTGATGTGGTGACGGGTATGAATCTTTCCTTCATCTTTAATTGTTATTATATTGTTTGAATATTACTTGATGATATGTTTTATTTAGGGTCGTTCTCGGTGAACGGCATCCCTGCTTTGGTATTGTTCGATTTGGGGGCTACCCGATCATTTGTATCGCTTGCGCTTAGCAAGAGATTTAGCAGAACTCCAGGGGAGCTGGATTTTCCACTAGAGGTTGAGATAGCAGATGATAGGACCGTGAGGGTCGGCAGAGTACATAGAGGGTGTTCCCTTCAGATATTTGATGAGCAGTTTTCAGTGGACCTGGTTCCTATTCCCCTGCGTGAGAATAAAGTTATTGTGGGCATGGATTGGCTGAGCCCCAATGGGGCGGTGATTGATTGTGAGCTACAGCTAGTGAGGGTTCGCACTCCCAGTGGGGGAGAGATAGTGATTCAGGGCGAGAGGCCCCAGCGAGGACCGACCTTTTGTTCCGCCGCGAGGGCGAGGCGCTATGTTCAGCAGGGTCGCGCCGGTTTTGTAGCTTACGTCTTGGATGCCCGGGAGAAGGGCAAGACGGCGATTGATGATGTTCCTGTTGTTCGTGACTACCCGGATGTGTTTCCCGAGGATTTGCCGGGGATACCTCCAGAGAGGCAGGTTGAGTTCAGGATCGACCTAGTTCCTGGTGCGGCTCCGATAGCCAAAGCACCGTATCGACTTGCTCCCCCTGAGATGCAGGAGTTGTCTACACAGCTTCAGGAGCTGTTAGACAAAGGTTTCATTCGGCCTAGCAGTTCGCCTTGGGGAGCGCCGATCTTATTTGTGAGGAAGAAGGATGGGTCGCATCGTATGTGCATTGATTATCGGGAGTTGAACAAAGTAACGGTGAAGAACCGTTACCCACTTCCGAGGATAGATGACTTGTTTCATCAGCTTCAGGGAGCGTCTTGGTTCTCCAAGATCGATCTACGCTCCGGTTATCATCAGATGAGGGTTAGAGATGAGGATGTACAGAAGACTGCTTTCAGGACCCGGTATGGTCATTATGAGTTCGTGGTGATGCCATTTAGGCTCACCAATGCCCCAGCCGCGTTCATGGATCTCATGAACCGCGTGTGCAGACCGATGCTGGATCGGTCAGTGATAGTGTTTATAGATGACATCTTGGTGTATTCCAAGACCCAGGGGCAGCATGAGGAGCACCTGCGGGAGGTGTTGGAGACTTTGAGGAGGGAGAGACTTTTCGCAAAGTTCTCCAAGTGTGAGTTCTGGTTGCGCGAGGTGTAGTTTCTTGGTTATCTCGTCAACCAGAAGGGTATTTTGGTAGATCCGGCCAAGATTGAGGCCGTGATGCAGTGGGAGGTCCCGAGGTCTCCATCTGAGATTCGGAGCTTCCTGGGGTTGGCAGGGTATTATCGGAGATTTATTCAGGACTTCTCCAAAATAGCAGTGCCGCTCACCCGACTAACCAAGAAGTCGGTGGTTTTTCGTTGGGGGCCTGAGCAGCAGGCGGCGTTCGAGACTCTCAGGCAGAGATTGTGCGAGGCTCCGATCCTTACCTTGCCAGAGGGAGTAGAGGATTTCGTAGTCTATTGTGATGCTTCGATCACAGGTATGGGAGCAGTGTTGATGCAGCGGGGCCATGTAGTAGCTTATGCCTCGAGACAGTTGAAGCCTCACGAGGCTAATTATCCTACCCACGATTTGGAGCTGGGGGCAGTTGTGTTTGCCCTCAAGATTTGGAGACATTACCTTTATGGGGTCCGCTGTACTATTTACACGGATCACAAGAGTTTGCGATATCTTATGGATCAGCCGAGTTTGAACATGAGACAGAGGAGATGGTTAGACGTGCTGAAGGACTATGACTGTGAGATCCTTTATCATCCAGGGAAGGCCAATGTGGTGGCCAACGCCCTGAGCCGCAAGGTGTCGACGGCCCCTATCAGAGATCTGTGTATGAGGATGACAGTGATCACTCCGTTGTTGGAGCGGATCAAGGAGGCTCAGATGGAGGGCCTCAAGGAGGAGAGGCAGAAGTGTGAAAGGATAGTGGGCCGAGTAGCTTCATTTGATTACGACAGTCGTGGTTTGTTGACACTTCATGGTAGGATATGGGTACCGTACTGGGGTGGGGTACGGCAAGTATTGTTGGACGAGGCTCATAAGTCTTGGTTTTCTATCCACCCAGGGGCGACGAAGATGTATCGAGATCTTCGATCGGATTATTGGTGGCCCTGCATGAAGCGAGATGTCGCTTGGTATGTGGAGAGATGTTTGACCTGTCGGAAGGTCATGGTAGCATCGAGATAATCAAGGTTGGAAGCATGCATTTGGTTGGTCATTCGAGGAAGATTAAGCTTGGTAAAATTCAGCATGGATGGTCTGTTATGGAGTCAGACCATTGCGAGATTTCTGATTTCAGATTGAGTAAACGTGATCATGATACAAGTAATTCGTTCATCTTTGTGTTTTAGAACCCTGTGAAGGTTGGTTTTGGTCACTTTATGAAGGTTGTGGTACTCTCGGGATTAAGGCTATGTCGCTCAAGTTGTTTGGCATGACAGGAATGGTAAGAAATGATTTCGAGGACGAAATCTAAATTAAGTGGGGGAGAATTGTAAAATTATGTTTAAATTAAATAAAATAAGTAAATAGTAATCCCTAAACCCTAAGATGTAAATGATACTTTTATATTATTTTATTGAAGCCCTAAATCCATAATAGTATATCAATGTTAGTTATGGGAGTTAAATATTGTAATTTTGGGATTTAATTTGAAAAGGATTTTAGAAGTTAGGATCTGTTTGGTAAATTATGGAATTATTATGAAAGGATTCTTGGAGGCACGGGCTAAAGGGTATATTCTGGATTTAAATTGGAAAAAGATGTTGAAGAGAGGGGTTGAATGGTAAATATTGGAATGGTTTTGAAAAAGATTTGATGGGGGAGGGACCAAAATTAGATAAAAGAGCATAAGTTTGGGTGAATGCACGGGTTCGGACCCGATGCTTCTTCCCTTCCCGCTTCAAAAGACATTAAACCCAACCCTAGCGCACCTTCTACAACCTCCACCACCATGTGAGTCCTCCTCAGCCGCCACTTGCATCACCGGGTCTGACAGCCACCCATTCCGCTAGGGGTGAGCAACGGAACAGGGTACCTGCTTTCGGAACCGGAACTGTCGGTTCCGGAACCGGAACCGCCTTAAGCGATTTCAGCTTCGGTTCCTTAAGTTTTGGAACCTCCATAAGCGATTCCGGTTATGGTTGTTATTTTCTTGTAACCGTTACCCGTTGGATACTATAACGCCCATAAAAATCATGCCAAATTTAAACTTT
Organism: Lactuca saligna; assembly: GCF_052625555.1. Lineage (NCBI taxonomy): Eukaryota > Viridiplantae > Streptophyta > Magnoliopsida > Asterales > Asteraceae > Lactuca > Lactuca saligna. Next base: position 183,417,493 of record NC_136423.1, read on the forward strand.
TTCAAAACATTTCAAAACCATTCATTATTACAAAACTTGTTTTCAAAATAGTATAATATCAGAGTATCCCAAAAACAAGTCATAAACATAAGGAGTTGTACGATCACGCCTTTGCCTTCCAACGATCATCTAATCTACCCGAAACAAAAACTGAAACTTTAAGCCTGAAGCTTAGTGAGTTGCCCCAAATACCGATACACTGCACATAACACATATACATATAATAGCATGTACTGGGTCCACCGCTTTACAGACTGGATTACCTAATGGGTCCACAATGTGAGTCTGGATTGCCTTCCAGGCCCACAAATCACATCTGGATTGCCACCAAGCCCACAGTACGAGTCTGGTATGCCCTACCCGGCCCTCAGCTCGTATCTGGAATGCTCCCTAGCCCACAGTACGAGTCTGGTATGCCCCACCTGAGACAACCCGAAAATTTTATTCTTATAAAAGTCAAACATATTGTGTAAAGGTCAAACAAGTTTCTTTTATTAACTCATATGGCTAGATTAATGGGTTTTTAGGGTATAAACCTTGTACCAAAGATGATGTTTTTTAAGTCAAACATGTTGAAACCAGGAACCTTCGCAACCCGTCCGAACCATAAACCCTCATACCGTGAATGAGGTTCACGACTGCAAACAAGGGTTCACGACCGTGAAATCTTCAGATCGTGAACTCTTCTGACCGTCAACTCATGCTATGTATAAGAGTTGGCTCATTTTCTCATCATTTCTTCATCTTCTAGCTGTGAACATCAAGTTTTCTCTCAATTATCATCAACCAAAAGCTCTCTTTTCTCCCCTAAATCGTAAGTAACTCATCCCTTTCTTGTTGTTTATGAGAAGTTCCTTGCCTTCCATCTTGATTCATCATCTTTTCAACAAGATCTTCAAGTGTTCTTCACAACTTTGGGCCGTGAACCCTTCATATGGCCGTGAACCTTCATCAGGGACGTGAATCCTTCATCTTTTAGCTGTGAACACTTAAGTGTTCTTAGGCCGTGATCCCTTCTAAGTCTGTGAACCCTTCACTCTTGGTCGTGATCATCTTTCAACCTTTCATTTCTAGTTCTAACACTTCATGGTAAGTGTTCCCTACATCCTAAGGTCGTTTCCTAAACAGCTTTGTAGTTATATTCACTAACTATATACATATATGTGTGATAATATGCTAATTAGGACTCGTTTGTGCTTCGGGACTTCACTAGTGAAACTTATTATCCTATATCATATCTTCAATCGAATCTCCAACATAAGGTGAGTTCATTCCCCATAATCTACCTTCTAAATGGTTTTAAATGCTTTTAAGGGGGGGGGGGGGGGGGGAATACAAAATCTAATTGTGATAATAATTACATGTGATATCAATCACATAAAAGATTTCCTTATGCTTTTAATTATTATTTTTGTAATAAAAGATTACCAAATACCTCCATAATGACTTAAAGTCACGAAAACTCTTTTAAAGTCACACCAACTCTTTTAGAATAACACTAAACTCTTTTAAATGTTTTTATAACTCTTTAAACTTATAATTGTCAAAATCATGTTTATATATGTATAGGTATATAAATAAGACTTAAAGGGCAATGGATTGCCTTATTTCCTTTTTCCTTGTTTGGATGTGAGCTTAAGGTGGTCTTATTTGTCCGAAGGTCGTTTCCTTCTTAATTATTTATATATATATATATATTATACATATATGAATATAAAATGTTACTTCAGTCGATATCATTACCTTTGTATCATGCTGAGAAAAGGTGTTCACCCGTGAGAGATCATCCTAGTCAGATAGAACGTATAAATTATAATAGGTATAATTTATGAACAAATCGGAAATCTATTTTACTAGATAGGTACAACAGGTTTAAACTACTTTGTCAAGAAAATGATATAATTCAATCTTTATTTAAACCAAAATGTGATGATACGTTTTCAGAACATAGTAGTATAATTGCTAAGTTAAACTCTTTTAACCAGAGTCTCCTGGGGGGAGAGCGGGCATTGTGTGTATAGAACTATACAGGACTAACAATCCCACACCTCGCTGCTAGCTACAGTGGGACCTATTGGTCTACAGGTGACAAATGTCACATATTCAGTTTCGACGACGGAAGGTCGTCGTGATTATTCTAGTCTATCAGCATGATTACAACTTTAACACATTTTAACCCTAATTAACCAGTTTAATAATAGGGTAGTTATTACACCAGTAGTGTATTTTTTAGAAATACTATTGTATCAATCATTTTCCTCAACTAAAACAGAAAACATTATTCTTATAATTTTATGGTGAGTTAAAATTATGCCATACTTGATTATAAGTACAATAACACTTAAACAAAATGGTTTTATGGGATTAAAACTACTTTTCATTTGTAAATCAGGAAATATAGGATTTTCTGGAACGTAATCAGTCACTTTCTTAAAACTAATACTTATGAACTCACCAGCTTAAATGCTGATTCTCTCTTTTAAAATAACTTGTATTCTCAAGAATCCAGTAGACAGGTACCCGGAGCTTTTAAGAAGACGACTTAGTACCGTGCTGCGTCTTTTGTCTTATATTATAACTACTTTTGTTGTCGATTATCTAATGTATGAACACTTATGTAAAAACTTATACATTATTAATGCAATGGTTGTTGTACTTTGATTACTATAATGCATGTGTTGTGATAACTGACATGATGTCCTCTGCCTCCGAACGTTTCCGCCATTTCGGTTTGGGGGTGTGACACCACCCAACCCTCAACTCATATCTGGAATGCTCCCGAGTCCCCAATATGAGTCTGACATGCCCCACCAGCCCTCAACTCATATCAGGAATGCTCTTGAGTCCTTAGTATGAGTTTGGCATGTTCCGCCAGACCCTCAGCTCATATCTGGAATACTCTATGGTTTGTTGATTACCACATGGAGCAGTATAACATCAAACCATCCCACATAATATGTTGACATATAACACATCTAATTCACATACATATAATCACATAACAATACAAGTAGTCCTACCCCAAACTTGCATAACAACTAGTATGCAAAACTAACCCATACCCATCATAATACTAACTACTAGGATATCATATCCAATGGGTCGGCCTTGGTGCCTTAGACCCCTAAGTATAGTGAGGATAAATCACATCTCAACTTTCGAATCGAAGCTATAACTCAAACTCTCGAACCACGGTCACGAACTACACCACCTATATTCACCATAAGACCTTTTCCATAAATTTTCAATTTACCAAAATACCCTAAAAGTCAACTAGTCATTCCTTGGTCAAAGTCCAAGTAAATGGTCAAGCTCAACAATCCATGTTGACCCAACCCGTCGAGTGTAGTTCACTGACTCGTCAAGTCCTTCCAGAACATGAGTAGTTGTGAAATCCCCCATTGACTCATCGAGTTTCTCCACAACTCACCGAGTTCATGCATGTCCAAATGTCAGGAAAACCCTAACTGACTCGCCGAGTCACCCTAATGACTCGCCAAGTCCATGAAGAAGTCCTTGAACATCAATCTTCATTGGAATCGCCGAGTTGGCCATACAACTCATCGAGTCCCTTCAGTCCTTTGTTCATACAGATGCTTTTTAAGCCATTCCAAGGCTCCATTACAGATCAAGCTTCCCAAGGCATGTTTATCACGTAAAGTTGCAAACTTTACATGCATGCAAGGCTCTAAAGACTTAGAATGTCAGATCCAAGATTGAAATGGGGTTTAACTCATAAGGAAGGGTTCATACTTACTAAATCTAGGTACTTTATAGACTTAGAGACCAAGGTAAGTTCGGATCTGAAGTTGCAACTTTAGATCCTAGCCCATACCAAAAAATAGCAACATAACTATGCTAGAAAAGCCCTAATCTTCAACAAAATGGGATCTAGAAGGATAGAAGGTCAAGGTAACAACTTTTTACCTTCAAATTGATGCTAAGAAGTAGAAGAGTCAGATCCACTAGCTCCTCTTTCACTACTTCTCTTAAACTTCAAGTCTTCTCCTTGCAAAACACCTTCCAAGCTTGAAAATCACACAAGAATGGAGCACACACACGAATTAGGGTTTCTACACGCTCAAGAGGCTGTAAGGGAGGCTAATGATCCTTTAAATAGGGTGCAAAACCCCATAAAGTAGGGTTTCATCCTCCAACTCCAACTCATCGAGTTAGGTCTTCGACTTGGCGAGTTGGTCATTTAAAACACGTGGCCTCAAAATTCCTACTCGACAAGTCAGGGTATCAACTTGTCAAGTAGACCTTCTAATATGACAAATAAAGTTGTAAAGGTTATTACCTGAGAGTCGGGGCGTTACAATTCTCCCCTACTTGAACTAGAATTTGTCCTTAAAGTCCGCTGCAGTGAACAACTCCGGATAGTGTTCCCGCATCTCAGCCTTTGGCTCCCATGTCAACTCGGACCCTTTTCGGTTCTCCCATTGTACCTTTACCAAAGGTATCTCCTTGTTCCGCAGAACCTTCACCTTCCTTTCCAGAATGGACACGGGCCTCTCCACATAATTTAGGTGCTCATCGACCTGAATGTCATCCAATGATACTACTTCCTCCTCATCCAAAATGCACTTCCGTAATTGCAAAATGTGAATAGTGTTGTGGATCTGACTGAGCTCCTCAGGAAGATCTAGCATCTAAGATACCTTGCCAACCCTAACAATGACCCTGAATGGTCTAATGTACCGGGGAACCAATTTCCCCCTCTTTCTGAAACGGATCACACCCTTCCATGGCGAGACCTTCAGGATTACCATGCCACCGACCTAGAACTCTAACTCCGATTGACGTCGGTCGGTGTAGCTTTTTTGTCTACTATGTGTAGTCTGCAACCGCTGTCTAATCTAATGAATCTTCTCAGTAGTTTCAAAACTACTTCCGTCTGCCCCATCACTCGGTGACCAACCTCACCCCAACAAACCGGGGTGCGACATCTCCGCCCGTACAAAAACTCAAAAGGTGGGGCACCCATATTGGAATGATAGTTGTTGTTGTAGGTGAACTCTGCAAGGGGTAGGTGGGAATCACAGCTCCCACCGAAGTCAATGATACGCGCCCTCAACATGACCTCAAGGGTCTGAATGATCTGCTCGCTCTTACCATCAGTTTGCGGATGATATGTTGTGCTAAAGTGCATCCGCGTGCCCAGTTCCTCGTGGAACTTCGGCCGGAAGTAGGAGGTGAATCTAACATCTCTGTCGGAAACAATAGAGATCGGAACTCTGTGGCGAGCAACGATCTCACGGACATACACGTCAGCCAACTTCTCGGCCGATGAACTCTCCCGTATGACTAAGAAATGGGCACTCTTGGTCAATTGATCAACGATGACCCATATAGAATCAAACCCCTTCGCCGTCCTCGGCAGCTTGGTTATGAAGTCCATCGTGATCTGTTCCCATTTCCACATGGGAATCTCTAGGGACTACAACTTTCCATGCGGCCTCTGATGCTTAGCCTTGACCATCCTACAGGTCAAGCACCTCTCGACGTGCCAAGCGATTTCTCGCTTCATGCACAGCCACCAGTAACTCAAACTCAAGTCCCGGAACATTTTGGTAGGCTCTTGGTGAATACCGAATTGAGACTTGTTAGCCTCTTCCATAACCATCTTTCCGACCCCACCAAACATCGGAACCCATATTGACTGCATCGGGTCAATAATCCTTAGCTATCCTACACAAACCGGGTGTTTTCGCCCATGATCCTATCTAGTTTCCAGATCTCTAGTCGTATGCCCTCATCCTGAGCATCTCTAATCAAACTCATCACTGGAGAATCCACCGCTATCCTCATACATGTCACTAGGGTGGAAGACCCAGCTGACTTGCAGCTCAGAGCTTCCGCCACCACGTTCGCTTTACCTAGGTGGTAAAGGATCTCACAGCCGTAGTTCTTAACTACATATAGCCACCAACGTTGCCATGTTCAGCTTTGGCTGATCCATGATGTGTCACAGGCTCTTGTGATCCGTGTATATGGTACAGCGGACCCCATAGAGGTAATATCTCCAAATCTTGAGAGCGAATACCATCGCTCCCAACTCCAGATCATGACTAGGGTATCTCGTCTCATGCAGCTTCATCTACCACGATGAGTAAGCTATCACCCGTCCTCTCTGCATGAGGACCGCCCCAGTCCTGTGATGGATGCATCACAGAACACCACAAAATCGTCGACTCACTCTGGAAGAGTCAATACTAGAGCCAGGCACAAACGTTTTCGGAGGGTCTCAAACGCCCTCTACTGCTCAGGGCCCCATCGGAAATCCAACCCCTTTCTCGTCAGACGAGTGAGGGGTGTTGCAATCTTGGAGAAATCCTGTATGAATCTCCGGTAGTACCCTGCCAATCCCAGAAAACTCCAGATGTCTGAGGTAGATTTCGGAACCTCCCACTACATGACTGCCTAGATTTTGGTCGGGTCAACCAAAATCCCCTCTTGGTTAACGAGATGTCCGAGGAACTGAACCTCTCATAACCAAAACTCACACTTCGAGAACTTAGCATAAAGTTGTTCCCGCCTCAAAACTCCCAATAACTCCCATAGGTGCTCCTCGTGTTGCTCTCGGGTATTGGAATACACCAAGATATCATCTATAGACACGATGACCGAACGATCAAGAATCGATATGCAGACCCGATTCATCAGGTCCATAAATACTGCGAGCGCATTGGAGAGCCCAAACGGCATCACCACGAACTTGTAATGTCCATAATGAGTCTGAAATGCAGTCTTCTCCAGTAGTGGTTCGGACCCTAAGTGGGTGAGAGTTAATTATTTAAGGCAAGGGTACCAAAATGAGATCTAGAAGGATAGAAGGTCAAGGTAACGAACTTTTACCTTCAAACTGATGCCAAGAAGCAGAAGAGTCAGATCCACTAGCTTCTCTTGCACTACTCCTCTTAAACTTCAAGTCTTCTCCTTGCAAAACACCTTCCAAGCTTGAAAATCACACAAGAATGGAGCACACACACGAATTAGGGTTTCTGGACGCTCAAGAGGTTGTAAGGGAGGCTAATGACCCTTTAAATAAGGTGCAAAACCCTGAAAATTATGGTTTCATCCTTCAGCTCCAACTCATCGAGTCAGGTCTCCAACTCAGCGAGTTGGTCATTTCAAACACGTGGCCTCAAAATTCCTACTCGACGAGTCAGGGCATCAACTTGTCGAGTAGACCTTCCAATATGACAAATAAAGCTGTAAAAGTTAATACCTGAGAGTCGGGGCGTTACAGATACCCGTCGGAACCAGATATATATATATATATATATATATATATATATATATATAGAGAGAGAGAGAGAGAGAGAGAGAGAGTCAAGATCAAATAAGAAGGAAATTTTTGGTAGGAAGGTAAGAAATTTTTATATACATATTTTCTTAGGAAAAAAATAAAATGAATCATTAGATGATTCAAAAGTAAGATAATTCAAAAGAAAAAAAATCCGGAAAAAACACTTTTATGATACATTTTTAGGTAAATCAAGAAAAAAAATTCACTTTTATGACAATTTTAGTGAATATCAACAAAATCATCGTAAAAATGAATCATCGAAATGTTTTTTCAGGATTTTTTTTGTGAATCATGTTATTATTGATTCATCTAATGTTTCATTTATTTTGTTCGCCAAAAAAATTAGCTGAAAAAAAATTTCTTACCGGATCTATATATATATATATATATATATATATATATATATATATATATATATATATATATATATATATATATAGAGGGAGAGAGAGAGAGAGAGAGAAAGAGAGAGAGAGAGAGCTAGGTTCAAATCTTTTTAGCAATTATTGTGTGCCTAAATGCACCAATCAGAAAATTACAAATAATTAAATAATTAATTAAATAGAAAAGGGTATTTTCGGTTTTTTGCATTAGCAATTAATGAAATCATTTAAATAAATCCCTACAATTAAGGGAAAAAAACAAATACCTAATATATTTCTTTTACAAACGTGTACATCAATTTTTTCCCTTTATTATCTCTTCTCCCTCTCTTTCTCTAATCCTACCTTTGCATCTTCATAACCCTAACCAAATTGTTGGCCATCCCATTGCTGCGGTTCACACACATTTTTCCATCGATTTTTGTGGTTTCCCCCTATCACCTCTCATTTTTTCACGATTGTTCCTTTTGGGCAGGTTCGATTTGCCTTTGATTTACGTGTCGATCTTCACCTTTCTCTATCCCTCTCGCCCCACGTCGCTGATTTCGACCGGAGACAAAAAAGAGAAGCAGCAACAATGAAGATGCCTCCTTCAAGCAGCAGGTAATTAGAGGGTGTCCACTCAGTCAACGGTTGTGTCTATCCTCTCTCCGATTCCTGCAATACTAGACGATTTGTTATTGGTCACCACATCACCGTTTGTGGATGATAGATCGATTAGGAGAGAGGCAAAGACCAGCCCACCAAGGTACGCTGTGATTTTCTAGAAATATGTTTTGTTATTGATTTGGAATATGAATTTGTAGGATACAAAATTGCTGCAAGCATTTATCTGTATAAATGTGTGTTTATATTATATGAAATCTTTGACTAATTAGTAACAACTGATAGAATCTGTGATGATACAGTGTGTGCCTAAAAGGTGTTCGATGAAATGTCGATTAGAATAAATTACAATTATTTGATGTCTACTACATTCTATCAAAATTTAAAGTTGTTATTCTTTTAGAATGCTCCAAATTTGTTAATATTTGAAAGTTGATAGTCTTTTTATTTATTTATTTATTTTTTTGTTTATGGATTTAGGGTTTGAAGAGACTGAATTCGACAAAATTTTATTTCAATCTCTCCTTATTTGTCAAGATAGGAAAAGTAAAAAACATTGCAAGATAGGAAAAATGAAATACATTCTATTAGAATCTGGTCATGTGGTGTGTATTCTGTTAAAACTCTTAGAATGTATATTATTCTGGCAGAATTCGATTTCAATCTCCTTATTTGTCAAGATAGGAAAAGTAAAAACAATTGCAAGATAGGAAAAATGAAATACATTCTATTAGAATATGCTATCATTCTATAATATATAGTTTTTATAAAATAAGTAATGCTTGTACTCTGTCAGAATTCATTTGTAGAAATACATTTTGTTAGAATGTTTTTTGAGAATGTTTGTTAACAACAAGTACATTAGCTTCATTGGTAATACTAATGAATAATGCATTTTATTCTTTCATAATGGCTTTGAAGAAGGAATTCAATATCGATCATACAAGAGAAAGATTTGGAATCGAGGTCAACAACAAATATATTTTGCGAAGAATTACATTCTTACGATAATATATCACATTTTCACCATAGTTTGAATCAAGTGCATTATTTGGACCTTTGATGAAGAGCATGTGTATTTGCTTAATAATTGTATATTTAAGAATGCTATTTCTTAATATTTTTATTCATTTTTGATGATATTCTGTTAGAATATGTATAACTATATTAAATTGTATAAGACTATTAGTTTGTAAGAATATGTACGATTTTGTATTCACGTTTGAATGTATATGAAGAATATATGTTGAATTATTAAATCAGGTTAATTATCAAAAATATATGCATTGGAAATATATTCCACAAGAATAAAATCGAAAATATCTTTACTAATTAATGTTTGACATTCTGACAGAATAAAATCAGATTTAAATTTGAATTATTTTAAAATATTCAGATTTTAAAATATAAAGGAATTCATTATCCCTAAAAATCCGAAAATTTCCTTTTTTAATATAGGTTGATTGACTAAAATGCCCTTATGCTGGAATTTGTGTGATTATATGGTACATGTTACCTTATTGTGATATCATAGACCATCAGATCATGATCTTTGATTCTATTCCATCCGGTGGTTTAGATTTGTGCATTCTGGCACACAATAGTTAGTAAAAACAAAATAATCTAACCCTATATATATATATATATATATATATATATATATATATATATATATATATATATTCTATTTGTTCAATACATACATAATATGGTTATCCAAATTCTAAAATATCGTTGTTATTTTAAATTAAAAAGAAACTTAAAAATGCTTCTGTAAAAAACGCAACTCGATAGTTACAATAGGCAAAATTTAGAGTTTATACTATTAAAAATAGTTACAGTGGACAATCATTATAGTTTATACTATTAAAATGGCAATGAAAGTTGACATCTATATAGGAGAATACTGGTTAATCAACTAATAGAGGTTCGCAATGTTTACAATGTTGATATAACTGGAAGTACCCAAACAACCCATATGGTCTAAGGTTTAAGTGAATTTGAATGAATAGAAGCTATAAAATACAAATGACTATCAAGTTATAGATAACTTTTCATCCTATATCACATCTTATTTGTGATCATGGATATGCTTGTTATAAAATCGTCGAGTCTCTATTTATAAGATAATTTTAAAGAATTCCATGATCTTTGACTTAAAATAGTTTAAATTTTTTTAGCAACCGGGTACCCAAAACCGGAACTGGTTTGTGGAGCAGTTCCAAAATTTTAGGAACCAATATAAGCGATTCCGGTTCCAACATCCTAGGAACCGCCGGTTCCAATTCCGGTTCCGGTTCCACTAAATTTGGTCGGGTAACAGGTTATGCTCACCCCTACTTTCCTTCTGTTGCCTTGTCGTCTAACGTCATCGTCACATCCCCTGATGCCACCAATAACATTAAGAGCAGTTGAAAGATCACCGAGACTGACAGAAGAAACGGTGAACGACGATGCTGGAGTCGCAAATGGCCAAAAAGCTCTCGATAAGAATATTTTCCGCCCACCTTCCTTCTTCTTTTTCGTTTCTATGGGTTGAACGATGTGTGCGCCGCTGCTGCCACCGGTGGTCTTTGGCCACTGATTTTGCATTTTCCAGTGATTTCAGTCGCATGGAAGGCGGCGGAGTGCGGTTGTGCTCACATGTATGAATTGCTTCCGGAAATTGTAGTGTGATGTATGTATTATTTGACCAAAACCCCACCGTCACCACCATGAGGTGGTGGCTGCCACCAATTATTGTTGCCTGCCACCGCGGGGGTGGTTGTATGTGTGTCATTAGATGTGTATGAGTGTGTTTCCTATATGATTAGGATGTTGATTAGATGTTTTGGCCTTAGAAAAGCCAAGGAAAACCCCTACCACCACCGTAAGGTGGTGGTTGTCACCGTAAGTCGTCGCTGACCACCACTGATCGGGGTGGCAGTAGGTGGTGCCCAGCCTAGTGAAGCTTAAATCAGCCAAATACATAAACATTGGGACTGACTGACTTGTGTTTAGGTTGGGAACCCTATTCAGGGTTTAGAAAACCCTAATCTTGGGAATTGTTGTTGGGACTTGCCGGGAGCCACGTTTGGACTGTTAGGATGGATTAGAATTATGAATTAATCCTGACCACATTGTATGTTTGACTTTGTAGAGTGTCGGACTTAATGGATTAAGTCATTAATGGGTTAAGTAAGAACGCTTAACCCTAATTGCAATTTCATTTGAAACCCCTAATTATGTGTGGGCTTCAAGTTGGGCTTTCTTTTGGGATTTGGTGATTGGGGTATTGATGGGCCACCTAAGAACAAGTATGTTGACTATCATATTTGGATGGGCTTTAGGGTAAGACCCATGTAAGGGTTTGGGACCAATTTGGAAAATTGGGCCATAGTTGGGCCTTAGTTGATTAATTGAATTTTGGGCCTTTAGAGTATGATTTGGGCTTTGGTCTTGGACCAAGCTATGTTAGGGGTAAATGGTCCTTTTACCCTAAGTGTGTATTTATGGTTATGCAGTGAAACCCAAATGGTTAATTGGGTTTTGTTTTGATGATTAACAGTTCAGGGATTTGTCAGCCAGCAATCAGAGAATTATCCGTGGGACTTCAGCAGTGCGAGGTGAGTTTCCTCCTGGTTTGAACGGATTGAAGGCACCAATGTTGGTCGGTGTAGTTTATATGTTCTTGGTAGGAACACAAAGTGTGGGCGGGGCCCGTATCTCATTATTACCTGAGTATAGATACCAATCAGATTGTTGGATTGTTATACTTGTTGTCTGTGTAATACCTGTATGTTTTGTTACGAATGTGAGTGTGTGCGAGGCTCGTATCTCATCATTAGCTGAGTGTGGGCGGGGCCCGTATCTTATAGCATTATTTGAGTATGTATATAGGACTGATTGATAGAATTTATTATACTTGTTGTCTGTGTGATACTTGTATGTATGCTTAGTAGCTAAGTGTGGGCGGGGCCCGTATCTCTTAGTTAGCCGAGTGTAGCTGGGGCCCGTATCTCATAGTTAGCGGAGTGTGGGCGAGGCCCGCGTCTGCTAGTTAGTCGATTGTAGGTGGGGCCCGTATCTTGTAGTCAGCAGAGTGTGGGCGGAGCCCGTATCTCCTAGTTAGCTCAGCGTGGGTGGGGATCATATCTCGTAGTAAGCGAAGTGTGAGTGGGGCCCGTATCTCCTTAATTATGGGCAGGGCCCGTATCTCCTAGTAGCATGATTATGTGGATGGTATGTGGTAGTTTAGGGAGATTCACTGAGTTTCATACTTATGGTTTTCAGTTTTGGTTTTAGGTACTTCCGGTAGCAAGGGGAAGAGCTCGGGATGATTGTAGTGCACACATCATTTGTTTAGCCTGTGATGTTTTTACTATTATATATTTGATATGAGTTTTGATGAGATACTATGATTTGAGAAATAATAACTTATGATATTTATGTGACGTTTTGATAACTATGGTTTTATTAATAATTAAAACGAAAATTTTGGAACGTATTTTTGGGATGTTTCACAAAGCCTGAGCCTTCTCCATGCGTGCTTCTCACTGTTTTATTTGAAAATTAGACAAGTACTAATCAACCAAATTGAATGAGAGGTTGTGATGTTCAAAATGTGCAATAGCAAATGATAAAAGAGAGTGACACAATGGTTTACAAGGAAAGCCCTTGATACTTGCTAGGATCTCCGACACAAAACCTTGGGAGGAGATAATGATCACCTGCCTTGATGATTTAATTGATCTAAAATGATGGTTATAGATAATATTTCAATAAGAACAAGTGAGGAATTTCGTAGAGTAAACTCAGAATAAAAAATAGTATGTTGTGTGTGAGATACATGTGTCAGTTTATAGTCTAAACTTGCTAACAAGATGTCCGATATTTTCAGGATCCTCCATGACTAGCTTCATGAACGTTATTTGACTTGGTATTTCGGGTATTTAGCATAGTTGAGATGAAACTCTGTTGAGACTAAGTCTTCTTTTTACTATTTCTGTACATGTGCCAATTAAGAACAGAATATAACCATCATAAATATTAGTAAATAATGATAATGGTAATAGTCGGGATCCTGGGATAGTTGAGGATCCTATCCCTAACAATCACCATTCTGAAAAGCAATCATACACATGACCAAAACATTCCCAAATAATCCTCATCCCACCGACTTCCTAGATTCTTCGTGACCCTCCTCTCGAGTATGGATCTTGTGCTTTCAGTGGCACGATCCTAATACCACCTTCCATGTGTGTCCACATTTTCTCAAGAATCATCTTGAATCCTCTAAGTCGCCTTTTCAAACAGATACTCCAAATGCCCACTAAGCAGCACAACCAACCCATTAAAGCACTTCCTAGGCTTTCCTAGGTATCCAACCTCACCCTGTCATCAGTTGCTGAAGAACTTCCACTAATGCCAGCTAACTACTTCATGAATACAATCACATGCCATAAAGCTTAAATAATCCTTCGAGTAAAATAATCAACCCTACAATGGTTAATATCAAACAAGAGTTATGCAATAGGTCAAACCCATCACTCTGAGATTATTTAACCTTAACAACATGTGACTTAACATATTCACTTAATAGTTAACTCACATCACTAAGAGTTCCATAAAGCACAAAGCAAGCAGCATTCGTGCAGTAACACTCCAAGCCATAGAACACACAAAGTACACCCAAAGCTCGCTTATTACCTCCCATGCTAGGAACTTTCGTTCTCACTGTCGGTTTCCGTATGCATGCAAATTATACCCAATAATTGATCAAATAGACTTTCAAATAAAAGACTCTACCCTAGGACCACAACCAAACAAGGAATAGGAAATAAGGCCAAATCAATCATTCTAGGGCTATGTAATCCTAATCGTATATAATTTTTAAAGCGTGTACTTAGCGATTACTGCTACCAAAAAAGATTTTGAATCTAAAACCTCATTTAGTTCCTTTTAGGCTACAAGGCACCACATATCAGGCCAATCCATACAATCATCAGAAATTCATACTAGCATGCAATTCTAAAAGCTCAAACAATCACGCATGCGTCTCTCCTAGTCATGAAATCCTAAGCAGATCCTTAGCCCTAATCTAGCATGCAATCCTCAAAACATATAACATAAAAAACATGTTTGGCTATTCTAGGAATCACTTACTTGAGCTCGATTTATTACATGCACCACACCCCATTTCATTTATTATAAAATCCTTTAATAAAACTTTTATTTAATAAAAATCTATCAAACCCTCAGTTTGAGTTCAGACACACCCAAGAGTATGTCCGAATCCCTTAAACCAAGGCATTGATACCAATTTATAACATCGCAAAATTTAAGACCAAAAATGTCATTTTCATAATAATAAAATCTCCAATCAAACATGTTCATAAATCCATAAAGGAAAACAAAATATATTAATCAAACATCCCAAATACATCAAAGTCAAGTAAAGCGGAAAATATGGTGTGGTGCGATGCGATCATCTCGAGCTCTTCCCCTTCGAACCGAAAGTACCTGAAACATAAACTGAAAACTGTAAGCACGAAGCTTACGGAGTTCCCCAAAATACTGCATACCATACATATCTACCAACTCAAAGTTGTATCGGGTCTTTTCACCCCCGAGTCTATTTCAACTTATGTGTCGTCCCAAAGTCATACCGGGTCTATTTCATCCCCGAGTCTATTTCAACTCATGTGTGAGTGCAAGGTTGTACCGGGTCTATTTCACCCCGCATACATATAACAAACAGGAACAAAAGCATATAACACACACAAAATGAGTCATAAAAACTGCAAGCATATAACATATCCATGTTTCCTACAGTATAGTGAACAAACTCACCTCAGTCTACTGACAACCAAACAAATGATCGGGCTACTGAACCGAAAAATCCCCGTGCTAGTCAATCAAATAAAGATCCCAATTAATAATCACGCCATAAACCTTAACTAGGAGTCTAGTTCACTTGTCCAATACCTAGGATGAGAGACCATTTTACCTTTTCCTTACTTGGCCTAAACAAAGGCCCAACCTAATAACTCCAAAAGCCCAATATGGCCCATATTACTAAATGAAACCCAAATCCCATTATGGGCCCTAAACCAGGAAGGCCTAAAGCCTAACAATGGCATAAAGTCAAAAGGACTAGTGGCCCAACAAGGCCCAAAACCCTAGTAGTCCAAAACTAGCCCAAACTTAAAAGTGAACAAAAGTTAATTGCAATTGAGTACGCCCGACGTACTCAAACTTACGCCTAACGTACGCCTTCGTTGGTCAGTACGTGCAGCGTACATGCTGGGTACACCCAGCGTACTCCACAGCCAACCCGAATCACCATTAAATGCTTAATAAGTTAAGTCATTATGTCCAATTCTCATATCTGATCCTAAATGATGTCTTAACACGTAAATTTGGCAACTTTACTCCTTTGCATGGCTTAATGTGACCCAATACTTAATAAAATCCATAATAAGAACCCTAACTCATGCATGGTATACTATAACTCATCAAGGTTGCATTTTTATGAACAAGAGATCTCAAAAATGTGAAGATCTATCATCCTTATCTGCTGGAGTAGCTCATACTCTCATGCGAGACTTAAAGGACCATAAAAATCACAAAAACAAGCCCTAACTAGATCTAACGAAATGAACCATCAAGTTAAGAGCTTTATACCACAAACAACTTTCCAAGTTGATGATGACCTTGGATCCACAATCTCTAGCCACACCAATGCAACTTCAAAGAGTTCCTCTTCCTTCAAAATCACTAAAAACACCCTCAAAGTTCACTTTTAATCTCAAAGCACTCAAAGGGAAATTAGGGTTTCGTTCTTAGGGTTTGGAGGGGTAGAGGTTGGTCATAAGAGAGTCTAGAAGCAAATTAAGGTATTTAAATAGGTCACAAACCCTAAACATTAGGGTTTTCCCTAGTAACCGTATGCCACATGTACCTCCAGTGTATGTGGGTTTCCTCCATTACCAACTTCGAGCCAGTACGCCCAACGTACTCGGCTATGGACTAAAACCACAATTCTATCAACTCTCCTTGCCTTAAAACTTCCCGAGCTTAATCCAAAATTCATAAAAAGGATCGAACTATCACCTTACGGTTATACCATTAGGATCTAAAACACAAATCAAACTTTCAGATCACCTAATCTACTGTAATGACCCAACTTTTTACAAGGAAATTTTTTTTGTTTTAATTAATCGGACCAATTCCATATTCCATAGATTTCCAAAACATTTGTTTCTAATTCACAATTATTACATCATTGTTGTCCTTTTTGAAAACATCAGAGAGTCCCAGACATCCAAAGAGAGATAGAGTACACGCCATGTAATCACACCTTGCCCTTGCCCTTAGGCTCCAAAGTACCTGAAACAATCAACATGTAAACGAAATGCTTAGTGATTTTCCCAGAGCATACCACACACACAATCCACATATCACATATCCTGCTAGCTATAAAAGCTACACACATATCAGATACCCTGTAAGCTATAAAGCTACACACATATCACGTAAGCCATGCATACATAAACCTGTAACAGTGCTATGGACTACCCCACATGGTCTTTATCTAGGACTGCCATGGGCTCGCCCACATGGTCTTACATCCAATGCCATGGGCTACCCCACATGGTCTTAACCTAGGACTGCCATGGGCTACCCCACATGGTCTTACATCCAATCCCACAGGCTCCCCCCGGGGTCTTCATACAACATGCAATCACATACCATAGCAAAACACAAAACATCTAACACATTTATCATAATCACATAATGGGCCGGCCTTGGTGCCTTAGACCCATAGGTATGGCGAGGAGACTCACTTGACACGAATGCTGAACTGACACTTTGCGACCAAAGAAAAACCCCACGAGTTGCTCCAACTCAACTGCCTATAAGCGACATTCAATGATCAGACATTACCCCCAAAGTCCGCCCTGGTCAACTTCAGATAAGTTCAAGTCAACAGCCCATGTTGACCCAAACTCGTCGAGTACAACTAGTGACTCGCCGAGTTTCCCGGGATATAGTCTACTCGTCGAGTTTACGGAAAACTTCATCCGGCTTGCCGAGTTATTAAACCAACTCGTCGAGTCTAACGCGAAATTCATCGGACTCGCCGAGTTGTTCATCCAACTCGTCGAGCTCATGATAATCTTCATATGACTCGCCGAGTCACCTCTTGCGACTCGCCAAGTCCTTACAGATTTAAGATCATACAGACTCATTTGATCCATGCAAAGCCTCCATATTACAGATCTAGGATTATAAGGCATGCCTTTCACGTAAAGTTGCAAACTTTACGTGCATGCAAGGCTTTTAAGCTCTAAAATAGCAATTCTAAGCTTGGAATGGAGTCACACACTTGAGGGGAGGCTCATGCTAGGCACAACTGATAACCTTATGCATCTAACATCCAAAGAGAGTCCATATTTGAAGTTACAACTTCAGATCTTAGCTTAAGCACAAAAGCCCTTTCTTAGAATCCATGCAAAAGAGGGCTTTAGGTGGAAATGAGCCAAGGAATAGCCTAATACCTTCAGGGAGAGCTTCACAAAAGTGGATCTTGAATCCCCCATGAGTTCTTTGCTTCTTATATCTTGCTTCCTCAAGTGCTCCTTTAAACAAGTCCTTCCTTCAATCTTAAACTCACCAAAGATCACACACACACGAATCAGAGTTTTGGAAGATGAGGAGCTGTAAAGGGAAAGTTGGGGGAGGCTAATGACCCTTATAAATAGGGCGCATGGCCCTGTATTTAGGGTTTCATCTGCCAGTATCTACTCATCGAGTTCCACCCTGGACTCGGTGAGTAGGTCATTAAACTAATCGGACTAACCCGCTATTACTCGATGAGTAGGGAAACCAACTCGTCGAGTAGGTCCTTCAAAATTCAAACATAGGCAATATTATTAGTAGTACCTGAGAATCAGGGTGTTAGAACTCTCCCACACTAGAATTAGGCTTCGTCCTCGAAGCCTGTTGGTCCAAACAACTCTAAATAGAAACCTCACATTTCATCTTCAGATTCCCAGGTCCATTCGGAACCCTTTCGGTCCTGCCATTGCACCTTTACCAACTTTACTTCCTTATTTCGGAGCTTCTTTGTCTTCTTGTCTAAAATCGCCACTGGTTTCTGGACATAATTCAGGCTCCCATCCAATTGGAATGACGTCCAAGGATATGACTGAGGACTCGTCGGCAACACACTTCCGAAGCTGGGACACATGGAAAGTGTTGTGAATCCGACTAAGCTCCTCTGGAAGCTCTAATCGATATGCCACCTTGCCCACCCGGGCTATGATCCTGAACTGACCTATGAACCGAGGCCCTAACTTTCCCCTCTTGCGGAACCGGATAATCCCTTTCTAGGGTGACACCTTCAGTAAAACAAAGTCTCCCTCCTGAAATTCGAGATCTGATCGTCGTCGGTCCGCATAGCTCTTCTGACGGATTTGCGCGACTCGCAACCAGTCGCGTACCTACTGAATCAATCCGATGGTCTCGAGTACCACCTCCGTGCTTCCTAAAACCCGATGCCCAACTTCATCCCAGCACACTGGGGTCCTGCACCTATGCCCATATAACATCTCAAATGATGCTTGGTCAATATTGGCATGATAGTTGTTATTGTACGAAAACTCTGCTAGTGGAAGATACGTATCCCAACTTCCTCCGAACTCCAGTACACATGCCCTCAGCATATCCTCGAGTGTCTGGATCGTCCTTACACTCTGGTCGTCAGTCTGGGGGTGATATGTCGTACTAAAGTGCAGTTGGGTACATAGTTCCTTGTGGAACTTCCTGAAAAACCTGGATATAAACCGAACATCTCTGTCTGAAACCACTGATACCAGCACTCCGTGCCTAGCCACCACCTCTCGAACATAAATATCTGCCAACTTCTCCACAGATATACTCTCGGAGATCGGAATGAAATGAGCACTCTTCGTCAGTCTATCCACAATCACCCATATGGCATCTACTCCCCTCATTGTTCGTGGTAGCATGGTGATGAAATCCATAGTGATCTCTTCCCACTTCCACATGGGAATGGGTAATGGCTGAACCTTTCCATGAGGTTGTTGGTGCTCAGCCTTGACCTTCCTGCAGGTTAGACACCGCTCCACATACTCGGTGATCTCTCGCTTCATGCAGGGCCACCAATAGCTCAGCCTTAAATCTCTATACATTTTTGTTGCACCCGGATGTATAGAAAATTTGGACTTATGAGCCTCCTCTAACAGTCTCTGCCTCACTCCCCCTGACATCAGCACCCATACTCGGCCACACTGCGTAAATAAACCGCGACTATCCTTAACAAACAAAGGATACTACCCCCAAATTCTTTCCAATTTCCAGTTCGCTTTCTTCACCCCCTCGACCTGAGCCTCTCGAATCATGTCTATCAAGGGTGGACTTACCGTCACCCTCATACAAATACCCCTGGTTGGCGACCCCGTCTCCTTACGACTCAATGCATCAGCCACTACATTGGCCTTCCCTGGATGGTATAGGATCTCGCAGTCATAGTCCATCAGCACGTCTAACCATCTCCTCTGTCGCATATTCAGGTTCTGCTGATCCATCAAATACTTCAAACTCTTGTGATCAGTATACACAACGAATTTCACCCCATACAAATAATGCCTCCAAATTTTGAGGGCAAACACCACTGCCCCCAATTCCAGATCATGCGTGGGGTAATATGCCTCGTAAGGCTTCAACTGCCTCTAGGCATATGAGATCACGTGCCCCCTCTGCATCGGTATTGCACCTAACCCTGAAATCGATGCATCACAATATACCACGAAATCATCCAATCCCTCGGGCAGTACTAGGATTGGAGCCTCGCATAATTTCCGTCTCAGGGTCTCAAAAGCCCTCCGCTGGTCCTCACCCCATCGAAACACCACATTCTTCTTGGTCAAACGGGTCAATGGCACAACAGTCTTGGAAAAATCCTGGATAAATCTTCGGTAATAACCTGCCAAGCCCAAGAAGCTACGAATGGCGGAGACATTCCTCGGTACTTCCCATCACATCACAGCTTTCACCTTCGCTGGGTCAACCGAAATACCCTCTTGATTGATGACATGACCCAAAAACTGTACTTCCCGCAACCAAAATTCACACTTGGAGAACTTCGCATACAGGTTCTCCGTCCTCTAGGTCTCTAGCACCTCTCTCAAATGTCGCTCGTGTTGTTCCCTGGTCTTAGAGTAAACCAGGATGTCATCAATAAAAACAATCACTGACTGATCCAGCATCGGCCTACACACTCAGTTCATGAGATCCATCAACGCGGCCGGAGCATTGGTGAGTCCAAATGGCATCACCACAAACTCATAATTCCCATAACGAGTTCTGAAAGCTGTCTTCGGTACATCCTCATCTCGAATCCTCATTTGATGATACCCTGACCGAAGATCAATCTTAGAGAACCACGATGCCCCCTGGAGCTGATCAAACAAATCGTCAATCCTAGGCAAGGGATAACGGTTCTTCACCGTCAGCTTATTCAGCTCTCTATAATCGATGCACATCCTGTGCAACCCGTCCTTCTTTTTCAAGAAAATGATCGGAGCTCCCCACGGAGAACTACTCGTACGGATGAACCCTCGGTCTAGTAGCTCTTGGAGCTGTGCAGACAATTCCTACATCTCGGGTGGCGCTAGCCGATATGGTGCCTTTGCTATCGGGGTGGCACCCGGTACCAAATCGATTCGAAACTCCACCTGTCTTTCCGGAGGCACTCCGGGTAACTCTTCAGGGAAAACATCCTGAAAGTCCTACACCACTAGTACATTATCGATATCCGTCACTGCCTCCACCCGCGTATCTGAAACATAGGACAAAAATCCCATGCATCCCTGCTGCAAAAACCTCCTCGCCCTCACAGCCGAACAGAGGGTTGGGTCCTGCAAGGCCCTCTCACCATGGATAACCAGTTCTCCCCCCCCCCCCTTGGGGTTCGAACTCGGACCAACTGTCACTCACAATCGATCATGGCCCCATTGACCCCTAGCCAGTCCATCCCAATAATCACTTTCAACCCTCGCAACGGTATGGGGACCAAATCACTATGAAACCTTTTCCCATGCACATTCAGGACACAGTCCTGACACACCCTCGCTACACTCACAGTGCGATCATCTGCAATCTCCACCTCGAGCGGGGTATCCAGAGTCCCCGGTGCGTCTCGGAACTTCTTGTTAAGCGCAAGAGACACAAAAGATCGGGTAGCTCCCGAATCGAACAAGACATGGGCCGACATACCATTGACCAGAAAGGTCCTATACAAGCATAAAAACTTACATATAAACATTCAGCATAAAAGAGACAGAGAATAATGAACACATACTAGCCACGACGTCTGGTGCTACCCGAGCCTCTTCGGTAGTCAGCTGGAACATGCGGCTCTTCACCGCTGGAGATTCCGCCTTAGGGCGGCCATTAGTAATCCTCATAGTGGCGGGCGCGGACGCCACCACAGGTCCTCCTCCCCCTCCCTGCAACCTCAGACAATCGGCCTTTTATGGCCTGTTTGGTTGCAGTGAAAACATATCAAGCCCTTCTTGGGGCAATTCTTACTCAAGTGGCCCTGTTGGCCACAGGAATAACATCCTGACGTCCCGGCTATCCGACAAGCCCCACTATGAGATCTCTCACACTTGGCACACCAGCCCCGACCCTTCTGGCCCTTACTCAAAGAATCAGAGGTCTTAGGCTTCTTAGCTTGAGCCCCTGCTACCTATACCTACTCGGTCTTCCATTCGTGCGGGTCTCCAACTCCATCTCCCTCTCACGGGCCTTCTCAACCATTTCATTCAGGGTTTTGCACCCTGTGAAGCTCACAAATTCCCGAATGTCCTTCCTCAGCATAGAGTGATATCGGGTCCTCCTCATGTCCTCATCTGTCGCATACTGAGGAATCAGTAAGGCTCGCTCTCGAAACTTGGCGGTGATCTCCGCCACAGTCTCAGTGGTCTGCTGTAAATCATGAAACTCCCTCACCATCCATTATACCTCAATAGGCGGTGAAAACTCCCGATCGAAATGTTGAACAAACTCAGCCCACGACATACCAGCCACACTGGCTGCTCCTACCTGACTAGTAACCTCGCCCTACCAATCTTGGGCCCTGTCCCTCAGCATACAGGAAGCAAATTCGCCTCCTCCGGGAAAGAACTCGTGCGCTGAGCATTCTCAATGTCCGCTACCCAGCGTCTACTCACAATGGGATCCCTGAAACTAGAAAATTCCGGAGCTCCACATGCCTTGAACTCCCTAAACGAAGGGGTTCGAGCTCCACCCTGGCCCGTAGAAATATCGGCCCTGAATGCTCTAAGTCTCTCCTCCATGATCTTCATCATGCCCTCCTTGATCGTCCCAAAGATGACTAAGATAGCATCAAGGATGCCCCTCGTAACCTCGGCCGCAATCAACTCACGCAACCTCTCATCAATACCATCAGTAGGGCCGCCTGACCCAGCCCCGGATCCCGATCCTGATCCCCCTGCTCCAAATCGCATAACCACCATGCTGAACTGCCATAACACAAAACATAAAGATCAGAATACCAATAATGAGATTATTTGCATATCGCGCTCCTTTGGAATTCCCAGGTAGAACATGGGTTTGGGTACGGGTCATGTGCTTCCAATATTATGGGCCCAATACTACCTTCCACACCTACCCGTACCTTTCCCCGCTGCTTTACCTAATACTTCCAAACCTATCACATCCGCAAAACCATGACTCACAGCCCTCGCATGAATCAATCCCCGGACACCCTATGATTTCCCTACTCAAAACAATCATACCAATCGTTGCAGGTTGCTATAAGGCATGCAGATTATACACATAAAGGATCAAATAGAATTTGGAATAAGAGCTTCTACCCCTAAGAACACATCCAAACAAGGAAAGGAAATAAGGCTAAATCACCCATTCTGAGGCTATCAACTCCTAACCGTATATAATTTTTGAACATACTCTTAGCAATTTCATATAATCGACAGAGCTCATTATCAGTATAACATGGCTAATTAAATTGGGAACTACTTACTTGGCTCGGCTGATCACATGCGTTGCACTCTCCTCTTTTGGGCTTAAAATCCTTTTTAAGTTACTTTTGAAAACATTTTACCACCTCCTCAGTTTGAGTCCTGACACACCCGAGGATGTGTCCGAATCTCTCAAACCAAGGCTTTGATACCAATTTGTAACGACCCAACTTTTTACAAGGAAATTTTTTTTGTTTTAATTAATCGGACCAATTACATATTAAATAGATTTCCAAAACATTTGTTTTTAATTCACAATTATTACATCATTGTTGTCCTTTTTGAAAACATCAGAGAGTCCCATACATCTAAAGAGAGATAGAGTACACGCCACGTCATCACGCCTTGCCCTTGCCCTTAGGCTCCGAAGTACCTGAAACAATCAACAACCTATAAGTGAAATGCTTAGTGAGTTTCCCAGAGCATACCACACACACAATCCACATATCACATATCCTGCTAGCTATAAAAGCTACATACATATCAGATACCATGTATGCTATAAAGCTATACACATATCACGTAATGCATGCATACATAAACCTGTAACAATGCCATGGACTACCCCACATGGTCTTTACCTAGGACTGCCATGGGCTCCCCCACATGGTCTTACATCCAATGTCATGGGCTACCCCACATGGTCTTACATCCAATGCCACTGGGTCCCCCCGGGGTCTTCATACAACATGCAATCACATACCATAGCAAAACACAAAACATCTAACACATTTATCATAATCACATAATGGATCGACCTTGGTGCCTTAGACCCATAGGTATGGTGAGGAGACTCACCTGACACGAATGCTGAACTGACACTTTGCAACCAAAAAAAACCCATGAGCTGCTCCAACTCAACTACCTATAAGCGACATTCAATAATCAGACATTACCCCCAAAGTCCGCCCTGGTTAACTTCAGATAAGTTCAAGTCAACAGCCCATGTTGACCCTAAATCGCCGAGTACAACTAGTGACTCACCGAGTTTCCCGGGATATAGTCTACTCGTCGAGTTGTTCTTTCAACTCGTCAAGTTTACGGCAAACTTCATCTGGCTCGCTGATTTGTTCAACCAACTCGTCGAGTCTAAAGTGAAATTCATCGGACTCACCGAGTTGTCCATCCAACTTGTCGAGTTCATGCTAATCTTCATATGACTCGTCGAGTTCATGCTAATCTTCATATGACTC
This sequence comes from Lactuca saligna, assembly GCF_052625555.1. Taxonomy (NCBI): domain Eukaryota; kingdom Viridiplantae; phylum Streptophyta; class Magnoliopsida; order Asterales; family Asteraceae; genus Lactuca; species Lactuca saligna. The sequence continues at coordinate 183,442,061 of NC_136423.1, forward strand.
GTCGAGTCACCTCTTACGACTCGCCGAGTCCTTACATATCTAAGGTCATACAGACTCATTTGATCCATGAAAAGCCTCCATATTATAGATTTAGGATTCTAAGGCATGCCTTTTGTAACGCCCCAAAATTTACCGGTTAAAAATTTCATTTTTAATTTAGATGAAAACGTAAAATATCATTACAAACATTCATGATAAAAATCCATGTCTGAAAAACCGGTGCCATCATAATCATAATTCAGAGTACATACCAGAAAATCTGTAATGCGGAAACAAAAGGCGTATGTGTGATATGCTGCTACCGCTCCGGCTCCTTTCCCCTAGCAGAAGAGGTACCTTAAATCAAACTGCAAACCGTAAGCACAAATCTTAGTGAGTTCCCCCCCATACCATGCAAGCATATAACAAACAACATTCAACTATGAGATACGGGCCCTGCCCACACTCGTGAAGATACGGGCCCTGCCCACACTTCTTCAACTATGAGATACGGGCCCTGCCCACACTCGTGAAGATACGGGCCCTGCCCACACTTCACTATCTGGGAGATACGGGCCACGCCCACACTCGTGGAGATACGGGCCCTGCCCACACTCAACAGCCAACTCATATCATACAAGCATCACACAGACAACAAGTATAGACAGCTCTATCATACTAGCATATATCGTAATCACTCAATTAAGAGATACGGGCTCGTCCCACACTCTAATACTAACGTCTCGTCTATACGGGCCGACCTTGGTGCCTTAGACCCGTTACTACTGAAAGGAAACTCACCTGATACTGCTGAACTGCTGCTGCTAATCCCTTTGACCGCTACCTGACCTCTGTCTTCGAACTGCTGCTCCACTAGCTCCTCGAGCTACCAATATCAATATAACACTTAGTCTAACTAACCTCCAATGGTCAACTAAGTCAACTATTACCAATGCCAAAGTCCTGGTCACAGTCAACCTTCCAGGCCAACCCTACTCGCCGAGTCACCATACTGACTCACCGAGTTCATATACTTAGAGTTATTCCTGTTCGCGACTTGACTCGTCGAGTCAGCCACTGACTCGCCGAGTCTACTGATTCCCGAGTCTTGTCCTGTCCAACTCACTGAGTCCTGGCTCGACTCGCTGACTCGAGTCTTAACTCGAAGGGTTTGGGACCACGCGACCTGACTCGTCGAGTCCAAGAACAGACTCGCCGAGCACAAGGAAATCTCCAACCAACTCGTCGAGTTGTTCATCCAACTCGCCGAGTTCCTGCCCATCTTCATCTGACTCGTCGAGCTGTTCATCCCACTCGTCGAGTTCCTCCTCATCTTCAAGCTACTCGCCTAGTCCACTCGAAGGACTCACCGAGTCCATTCGGTTCTACATACATGCAGAGGACTTTTGAGTCATGCATGGACTCCAAACTGTAGATCCACTCTTCTAAGGTCTATTCCTTACGTAAAGTGGCAAACTTTACGTGTGGCTGAGGAGATCTAGGCTCAAAACACTACAAACTAGGGTTTAAGACAAAAGGGGCTCAACAATCAACCCAAAAACTGATGCTTTGTGAGTCTCTAGGCCAAGATACACTTAGATCTGAAGTAGCAACTTCAGATCTGAGCTTCCAACTCGAAATGGGTCTTAATCAACCAGAAAACCCCCAAAACTCATAACAAAATAGATCTAGATGCGAGGAAGGGAAAATGGCAGCTTAATACCTCCAAGAAGAACACAAACTGAAGTAAATCTCGGATCTACACCTCTCTTTTGAAGCCACCTTCCTGATCTTCAAGTCCCTTCCAAGATTTCCTTCCCCCAAAGCTATTTCTCTCAAATGATGGAGGCTCCCACGAATCTAGGGTTTACAGTTTCTCTAGGATGATATGGAGGCTGAGGGAGGGGCATAACTCCCTTTTATATAGGATACAACTCCCATAATTAGGGTTTTCCTCGCACAGACCAGACTCGCCGAGTCTCCTTGGTCGACTCGCTGAGTCGGTCACTTACTCCCTGACTCGGATCCCGCTCGGACTCGCCGAGTCCCTCCTTGGACTCGCTGAGTCGACCCCTAACTTAGGGTTTTCTTTCCTTTCTTGGTCTTCGAAACTTTGGGTGTTACAACTCTCCCCCACTTAAACTAAACTTCATCCTCGAAGTTTGCTATGGCTCACTGCCTCTAAAACCCAACCAATTATTCCAACACCAGCTGCCTACCCTTGCTGGCTTTTTGCTCGATCCTTCCGACTAACCTTAATCCTTGCAGATAACATCTCGGGTCAACCCTGACCCGGAACATCCTGGAGACACAACTTACTCAACCGACAATCCTTCTGGTACTCACCGAGTACTGAACTGAACCTATAGGGGTTCACCCCTTCCTGTCCTTGCGCAAATCCCTTGCCTTCCCAAGGCAAGGTTCTATAACCAACTATTTCTCTGTAACTGTGAAGGTCCTATACTTCACCAACTCCATCACCCCCGCCAATTCCAGTACGGGTCAATACCGCCAGCAACCACCAACGCCCCTATCTGACATAACTTGGTGTCGAGCACCCCTCGATTTCGACTAACTGAAAACCACCATAGACTGCTTACCTGCACTACTACTGACCGAAAGTTTCTGCTATTCCTCATCCGCCTTCCGGATGAATCGAGCCACCCTGGTCCTTACTAACGTCTCCATATTTGGGTTACTGAACCCTACCGGTTACTACACCCCCTCACAATCTCCTAGTTGCTTCCAGCGATTTCTGAAGATACCTCGACTATCTATAACTGTTCTATCCACTCTGCCACTCATACTGAAACTATCCGAGACACTGAACTGGCTGAAACGCTGAACTGACTGAAACACTAAACTGACTGAATCATTGAACTGGCTGAATGGTTGCTTCCCATAACTTCTGAACGAAATCTTCCTCTGGAACTAGTTTCCACCAGTCATCCTGGCACTGCAACTCTAACAACCCCCCGATCCAACCGACCGGGTCCATACGTCACATCCTGACATCGTCAATTCCACGACTAACAACATCATGGCTCCCAAACTGACGGTAGCCCTTAACATACACGAACCCAAACGGTCCACTGCTACTCTGATCTCATAACTGAGGTGACGATCTACTGACAAATCGCCGACTTAACTAAAACCGAACCATTTAGGAAATCCGAAATCTAACCTGTGGATTCCCATATCCTCACTACTGCACCCGAACTGGTGGGTACTACTGCTTCCCCCCGCACCTAACAATGCGCTCATGCTGCCTACCAACATGATAAAGGCCATGGCTGCTCGCGCGGACTTACAACACTCTACTACTATCTGACTGCTAGTGAATGTTACGGCTACCCCCGCAGACTTACAACACTCTACTACCATCCCGAGGACATCCTGACTATCCCTAGTCCTGCTAGTGATTCCTCACCCTGGTTTCCCGAAACCAGCCCTCATATATCGAATGCTACATCAACCTCGGCATCACACTTAGTGATCCGTCGAGGAATTCTTCTACTTGGTTCCCAACCCAACCGTCAACTAATCCGGATACATGAAACTATCGTTGGGAAGTTTCCAAATTCCCAACTCCTGAATCCACACAACACAACATGTTGTCTCTGCCACTGACTACTAACACGGAGGCATCTCTTGCTAACCATTCTCAGATCCTTATTCCGACTCAAAAGAGTCCTACCGGCGGTCCTCCATCCTGGATTCCCAACCTAGCTACTAACCATCTTGATTACTTGCACTAACTGTTGGGAGGTTCCTCAGTCTCCCTATCCCGAACTTCTCAATCCATAAATTGCTGCTCTACTTCTTTTCCTTCTCAGAATCACGTACTCGTTCTGGATTTGCGTGCTCTTACCCTTGTACACTCAGATAATTCTTCCCCACTTCGATCCTGCTTACACCTCGATGCTCAGTAAAGAGAAATTCCAATCCTTACCACCATTCCAAAATCAACCCGCTGATGAATCCCAAGCTTACCATAGCTAGGGATCTAACCTGTCCATTCTAAAACTTATACGACTCTGAACTAGCGAGACATACCGAGTCCCTCCAAGGCATGCTAAAATTACTGCACCCTAAGTAACCTTTTTCGATAAAACCCATCCCTTGACTACTAACCAAAAATCCAAGGTATGCAGATGGCATAAAACTCGATCACAAACAGGTAATATGATACCCCAAAACATACGCTTATAAATGTCGCTGCAACAACATAACAATAATATCATGAATAATAATTGACAAGAAGGCCAAAGATACATACCTCCAACACCCGGTGCTGTCCGGACCCTGGCTGCAATCAACCGGTACAATCTGCTTCGAGGTGTGGCCGCCCTAGCCCGGCCCCGACAACCGTTGGTGGTACTCGAAGACATAGATGCATGAGCTATCACATGCTCTGCTGCAAACACACCTGGACAGTGGGCCTTCTTGTGACCTCCTTGACCGCAATGGAAACATATCGGGTCAAGCCCTGGGCGATGGTAGTAGTACAATCCCTGCTGAAATGACCCATCCGGCCGCATCTGAAGCAGCCCAAAACACCACCACTACCACTCCTGCACGCACCCAAGTGCGACCTACCACACTTCCCGCATCGACTGCAGCTCTGATAGTACCTCGATCTCCAATCTAACCCTTTGGGCCTCTTGCCCGAACCTATGGCTACGTGTGACCCACCTGTTTTCCTCTTCCTTTCCGACTCCCTGCCCGGCTCTCGCTCCTGAGCTACCCTATCAACCCCATCCATCATCTGAACAACTGATGTCTGATCATGGAGCTTCATAGTCAACCTATCAATAATCCTCGTGACCATGTCAGGCAACCCCTCGCGAATGGCTCGCAAAACCTCCTCAACTATCCAATCATGCATAGGTCTCTCTTGAAGACAGGGTGCCTGACTCACTCTTGTCCCTTGATGGTGAAAGATGGAAATGGGATCTCCCTGAACCTCATACGAATCGGGCTCTAGACGAGCCCAAATCTGCCCTGAAACCACCTCGGCCCTAAAGGCCTCAAGATGACTGTCCATAAGTTCCATAATGGCCTCCTTAACTGAACCGAAAATCACTGGAGTCTGATCGATAATGTTGCACATAATCTCTGCAGAAATGAAATTCTTCATCTGATCGTCAAGCTGCCTGGCTCCAGAGCCCGAGCCAGATCCCTCCCTGGTACCTGAACTGCTAACTGGTATCTCGCGCAAAGTCACCATGCTGAAAATATAACACACTATTGATCAATATACACACCGCTGCTAAGGGATCTCTCACACACTCTTGAATCGAGTACGGATCCTCTGCTTTCAGTAGTACGGGCCCATACTACCTTCCACATCTATCCGTACTATCCTCAATAGTTACCTCAACTCCACCAAGTCACTCTACTGCTACTGATCTTTGCTACTCTCATCCTAGGCTTGCCCTAGGGAACCTCTAACTCTGATCAAGCCAGTCCTCAGCTGCTGAAGGCCTCCTTGTAATACTAATTAGTCATCACCTGAATACCATCACATGTGATGAGGCTCAGATAATCCTTCGAGTAAAAGACTCATCCCTACAACGGTTAGACTCAAACAAGAGTTGCGCAATAGGGCAAAATCCAACACTCTGAGATTATTCAATCCTGGTCACATATGATGTGATGTATTCACCTAATGGCTAACTCCCATCACTCGGAGTCCCATAAAGCACAAAGCAAGCAGCATTCAGACAAGGGAAACAACCTCAAGCAATTCCACTCTCATAGAGAGAAACTGAACTAGCACACCGTGCTAACTCATACAATCAGGCACACCCTAACAGGCTACCCTATTGCTGTCTACTCTATACTAGCATGCAATTCTCATATAGGTGGAACACATAAAGCAGGCACATAAGGCATCACTCCTAGATCCTTAGTCCTATTCTAGCATGCTGTTCTACAAAAGCTGGTAAACATAACATAAACTTGTATGGGTACTTTGGGGAATTCTTACTTGATCTCGGCCGATCGTGCATATCCTACACACTTTGTTCTTTCTTAAGCTCTTTTCTCCATTTAGAAAACATTTTTTTAAATCTTTTAATCCCTCGATTTGAGTTCAGACACCCCCGAAGGTGAGTCCGAATCCCTCAAACCAGGGCTCTGATACCAACTTGTAACGCCCCAAAATTTACCGGTTAAAAATTTCATTTTTAATTTAGATGAAAACGTAAAATATCATTACAAACATTCATGATAAAAATCCATGTCTGAAAAACCGGTGACATCATAATCAGAATTCAGAGTACATCCCAGAAAATCTGTAATGCGGAAACAAAAGGCGTATGTGTGATATGCTGCTACCGCTCTGGCTCCTTTCCCCTAGCTGAAGAGGTACCTGAAATCAAACTGCCCACACTCGTGAAGATACGGGCCCTGCCCACACTTCTTCAACTATGAGATACAGGCCCTGCCCACACTCATGAAGATACGGGCCCTACCCACACTTCTTCAACTATGAGATACGGGCCCTGCCCACACTCGTGAAGATACGGGCCCTACCCACACTTTGCTATCTGGGAGATACGGGCCACGCCCACACTCGTGGAGATACGGGCCCTGCCCACACTCAACCGCCAACTCATATCATACAAGCATCACACAGACAACAAGTATAGACAGCTCTCTCATACTAGCATATATCGTAATCACTCAATTAAGAGATACGGGCTCGGCCCACACTCTAATACTAACGTCTCGTCTATACGGGTCGGCCTTGGTGCCTTAGACCTATTACTACTGAAAGGAAACTCACCTGATACTGCTGAACTGCAGCTGCTAATCCCTTTGACCGCTACCTGACCTCTGTCTTCGAACTGCTGCTCCACTAGCTCCTCGAGCTACCAATATCAATATAACACTTAGTCTAACTGACCTCCAATGGTCAACTAAGTCAAATATTACCAATGCCAAAGTCCTGGTAACAATCAACCTTCCAGGCCAAACCTACTCGCCGAGTCACCATACTCACTCGCCGAGTTCATATACTTAGAGTTATTCCTGTTTGCGACTCGACTCGCCGAGTCATCCACTGACTCGCGGAGTCTACTGATTCCCGAGTCTTGTCCTGTCCAACTCACTAAGTCCTGGCTCGACTCGCTGACTCGAGTCTTAACTTGAAGGGTTTGGGACCACGCGACCTGACTCATCAAGTCTAAGAACAGACTCGCCGAGCACAAGGCAATCTCCAACCAACTCGTCGAGTTGTTCATCCAACTCGCCGAGTTCCTGCCCATCTTCATTCGACTCGTCGAGCTGTTCATCCCACTCGTCGAGTTCCTCCTCATCTTCAAGCTACTCGCCGAGTCCACTCGAAGGACTCGCCGAGTCCATTCGGTTCTACATACATGCAGAGGATTTTTAAGTCATGCATGGACTCCAAACTGTAGATCCACTCTTCTAAGGTTTATTCCTTACGTAAAGTGGCAAACTTTACGTGTGGCTGAGGAGATCTAGGCTCAAAACACTACAAACTAGGGTTTAAGACAAAAGGGGCTCAACAATCAACCCAACAACTGATGCTTTGTGAGTCTCTAGGCCAAGATACACTTAGATCTGAAGTAGCAACTTCAGATCTGAGCTTCCAACTCGAAATGGGTCTTAATCAACCATAAAACCCCCAAAACTCATAACAAAATAGATCTAGATGCAAGGAAGGGAAAATGGCAGCTTAATACCTCCAAGAAGAACACAAACTGAAGTAGATCTCGGATCTACACCTCTCTTTTGAAGCCACCTTCCTGATCTTCAAGTCCCTTCCAAGATTTCCTTCCCCCAAAGCTATTTCTCTCAAATGATGGAGGCTCCCACGAATCTAGGGTTTACAGTTTCTCTAGGATGATATGGAGGCTGAGGGAGGGGCATAACTCCCTTTTATATAGGATACAACTCCCAGAATTAGGGTTTTCCTCGCACAGACCAGACTCGCCGAGTCTCCTTGGTCGACTCGCCGAGTCGGTCTCTTAATCCCTAACTCGGATCCCGCTCGGACTCGCTGAGTCGACCCCTAACTTAGGGTTTTCTTTCCTTTCTTGGTCTTCGAAACTTTGGGTGTTACACCTTTCACGTAAAGTTGCAAACTTTACGTGCATGCAAGGCTTTTAAGTTCTAAAATAGCAATTCTAAGCTTGGAATGGAGTCACACACTTGAGGGGAGGCTCATGCTAGGCACAACTGATAACTTTATGCATCTAACGTCCAAAAGGAGTCCAGATCTGAAGTTACAACTTCAGATCTTAGCTTAAGCACAAAATCCCTTTCTTAGAATCCATGCAAAAGAGGGCTTTAGGTGGAAATGAGCCAAGGAATAGCCTAATACCTTTAGGGAGTGCTTTACAAGAGTGGATCTTGAATCTGCCACGAGTTCTTTGCTTCCTCTAGCTTGCTTCCTCAAGTGCTCCCTTCACCAAGTCCTTCCTTCAAGCTTAAACTCACCAAAGATCACACACACACATGAATCAGAGTTTTGGAAGATGAGGAGTTGTAAAGGGAAAGCTGGGGGAGGCTAATGACCCCTATAAATAGGGCGCATGGTCCTGAATTTAGGGTTTCATCCGCCAGCATCTACTCGTCGAGTTCCACCCTGGACTCGGCGAGTAGGTCATTAAACTAATCGGACTAACCCGCTACTACTCGACGAGTAGGGAAATTAACTCGTCGTGTAGGTCCTTCAAAATTCAAACAAAGGCAATATTATTAGTAGTACCTGAGACTCAGGGTGTTACATCTACATTATCCACATCCAAAGGGGTCTATATCTCTCATTCCTCAAGGCCCGTAGCCTTATGATAACTTATCTTTGGGTCACGTCCCCGAATTAGGAAACGTTTCGAAACAGGGTGTTACAGTGAGTCCCATCAATTTCCATCAAAGCCTAAGAAACCACAAAGAAAACAAAAAAAAAACAAGAAAACGAAGATGTCGGTGGTCAATAGGACTGGAAACGCTGCCTAGTGAGGCGATGGTGATTTTTCGGCTTCTTCTCCAGCGATGACAATCAGAGGATGTTATTTGGTCTTCAACAACACAATGGTGAGAAGAAACTTGAGCTTTGTATTAGGGTTAAAAAAACTATCAACTGAGACAGGGCAAATGAAAGTGGAATACGGTGGGGCGAAGCAAGTGTGGAGGTGAGAGGGTGAATGCAATTGAAGGTTTTGAGGGGTCGTCTATTTAGGAAGAATGGAAGAACACGTATCACTGGTAGACGGTGATGCAAATGAGCGAAGAAGTGTATGTGATTTTGCAGGTTTCTGATTTAGATCATTTATAATTTTAATATTAAGGTGGTGGACTATAGCACAAGAACAAAGCACATGTCCAAAACACGCAAGCAAGCAAGCATTGAACAACCAGTCAAAGGACCAAAAGTGTCAACATCATAAACAATTGTGGCCAAAATCTGAAAGGACCAAACTTTACTATTTATTTGGCTTTCCAAAATTATTAATAATATTAATAATAATAATAATAATTCAATTAATTCAAATAATATTAAATAAATAAATAATAATAATAATAATAATGGAAGAATGTTGGGCCACACGAACAACACCTGCGGATTGAATGAGGCCCAACTGGTTTCCATTGCAGACTAAAGGAAACAAAAAAATGAATTATAGTTTTTGTAAACAAATAAAAAGAATCAACTGTAACAAATAATAACATATATTTTTATTTATACGTTTAGTCTAGTATTTCTATTTAGGATACTTTTGCTTTTCTTTTAGTTTATCTACTTATAGCATTATTATGCAAATATAAAATATTTTTTACTACTATAGTTTAGATTTTCAATAAATAAGGTCATAATAAAAAAAAGTTTAAAGTAAAAAACTATAGTTATTATAATTTCAAAATAATGATGTAATCTAAATCAATGCAAATTTAATGCCTTAATACATATCTAATTACGGGAGTTAGTACAAGAGACTAACCGAGGGACTAGTTATGCAACAAAGTTTATAGTTGAACAAACAGCACAATGAGACATAAACATTATGTACCAAATATATAATTTTGTCTAAATTTTTTATAAAAAAAATTAGTACTAAAGATTTAGTAAGTTTTTTTTTAAATATTGGGATGCTTTGAAGCAATGGTGAAAAAGCAAGTGGGCCATTTGAGATAAAGTCAAATAAACAAGGAACATGAGGCTATTATATCTTTATTGCAGTGGTTTGGATAGGTGTAGGTCATATTATATTATATGTGGTATAGAAAAGTGAAAAATATAAATACAAATGCTTATTATTATATCATCAAGTGGCTTGGTAATTTTTTCTTGTTTTAAGCTTTTCATAATTTGCATTTGCAAATACCACCTCCAATCGAGAACCCTCGAGCCCCGTCGGAAGCAGAGGAGAGGTTGGAATTTGTATTTGAGGGAGGTGGGTGACCGGTGAAGATGCAAAGGGCGGGAAGGGAATACAGGTGTAGGTGGGTCATACTCATAAGGTTAGTTGGGTCGGGTGATTCACTCACTGACTGATTTCCTATATTTAATTACATTATTTGTATTTGTAGCTGACCATTTTCTTTTTCTTTTTTAATTATTTATTTACTTTTGAGTTTTGATTGTGTGTAGGGAGGGAAGAAGTTTGAATGAGAGGGACACCTAAGCCCTCAGAGTCAGAGGGACCATGGCATGGCCCTGCTGGAATACTGGCTGGAAGGTTATCTGGTCATCTGCTGTGGTGGGACCCATAGACTTTTTTTTTTTTTTGTAACTTTATATAATGTGCGACTGTTCTCTTACATGCATTAATTAATTGATACAGCTTTTGTAATTAATATATGCTGAAATAGGATTGCACGACTTATGTCAAGAAGCATTTGATTTCGTTGCACACAAATTTTTTTTAGTTCCATAGATATGTAAAAGTGTATTTTATGACCGTTTTCATAAACTAATGCGGTGTCCAAATTTGATATACTTAAATCAACCAAATCATTCAAGAAGGATATACTTGTTTTGGGTTGATAATTAGTTTGTACAAAATTTGATCTCAAGGAAAATAAAAAAGCTAAAAAGAAAAAGACTGTTCGGTCAAACCCAAAAACACAGCAAAGATGATTTGGTAAAATTGGCCTGCTGCTAGTTGCATCAAAAATGAACTTTCTCGAGACAAATCAAAAGACCAACTATGTATTAAACCATACGGTGTGTACTATATTGCGTTACATCAGTATAGTGCAGTATTTGGTGTATGCGGTAAACACCATAGCGACTCCAAAACAAAAGTGTGGTATGCATTCAATGTGTTATTATTTTCCTGCACAGGAAAAAAAAAATCACTCCTTCAAATGTTATACTTCACATATAAAAATGTGTATTGTGGTCGATGTGGTATTACACTTATCAGTTTTGTAGGGTAGAAAAAAACTAGCGATGCAAAAATCTGGTATGTAGAGTATGACACCCACTAGTCTTAACAAGCTATATATGTTGTAAAATGTTATTACATTTAAGCTATATATGTTGTAAAATGTTATTACATTCATAAATATTTAATCAAAACCAAACAAAGGCTTTTTATATATATATATATATATATATATATATATATATATATATATATATATATATATATATATATATATATATATATATATATATATATATATATGAATGATTTGAATGATTTAGACCAAATCATGACTATATAATGGGTAAATTATATGAATCGTCACTCGTGCATTTGAAAAAAATGTACGTATAATCAAAATTTTCAAAAATTAACTTGGACAATCTGTCATTTGGTTAAAAGTTGCATACTTTATCCCTAGTTAATTTAAATTTACACTGTTCATCCCTTTATGAGATATAAAAGGATCAATCTGCCATTTTTATTCTTTTTTGATTTATTTATCTTTCTTAAAACTATTTATAATATAAAGAAACCAATAAATCCTTAAAGAAACCATTTTTTCTAGGTTGTGATATTAATTTGTTGTGCCTGAAGAAAGTCTTTGTTGGTTTTATTCTTCATTTCTCTATTGCTGGCGATCCCCTCTCTATCTGGACCATGACTACCATCTTCACGGTCCCCTCTCCGTCTTCGTCGTTATTGTCACATGGGTCATGGTTGTTGTCACCTTTCTTTAAATCCAAATCATCGATGGAGATGTCGAAAACATAGAGGAGGTTAGTCCATATCAATGGTGTAAGAACCCAAAATTTAGAGAAAGTTGAGTTTTAGTCAAATCTTGACCAAATTAGCAAAATGGTCAATTACGAGAGAATATGAGAATATGAAGTTGCGACTTCATGGAATGGCCAAGAAAAGTTTAAGTCACTGAGATGAGATTGGATGAGTAAGTTCAAGAGAAAGAATGCATCAGAAAATGTGTTTTTGGTCAAAAGGATAAAATGGAAATTTTATGTTTTTTGGGCTAACTTTGTAACTTAATAGATTAATATTTGTATTATGTCAATGAGAAATGACTTAAAAAAATTGTAAAGTATATTCCCACCTTTGCATCAATATAAAGATCATAAAAGGCGGGTAAGAAACGAAAAAGTTATGTACGTTAGAATTTTAGACAAAAATTGTCCCAAAGTTAGAATGGAATCAGCCAAGGAGTTTCTGTCAAGCAATTGCCGCAACACGGTGAATAGATCACCACGGCGCGACGAGCGATGACAAGGATCCAAATGAGACTTTGTCGTAAGTAGAGGGAAATGTACTTTGTCCTCGTGGTGCGGTATATAGGTGTCACGACACGATGGCTAAAGTATGGTGCTAGTGGAGAAAGAGCACCACGACATAGCAAGCAAGTAGTTCTTCGTTGATCGAGGTCAACAGTCCACCACAACATGGTAAATAGATGGTTGTGGCACAGTTACACAATAGAAATAAAGGTTGTTAAGCCTTCATTCTCACCATAACACAAGCTCTAGTGATTTTGAGGTTGGTGAAGGATCAAGAAGTGATCAATGGGGCTTATAGATTTGATTGAAGGTGGAAAGCTCATGAATTGATCATCTTCTCTATAATTAAGCTAATTAAGGGTTAATGGTGTTTTAATGAATTGGTTAGTGTGACATCCCCATTTTCACGGTCAGAAAAGACCGATTTTGTTTATGCTTTATAAAAATCAGAGTACTTCTTTTCATAAAAAAAGTTGCGGAATTTGTTCCCAGAAAAATACGATAAACACGTTATCAAAACATTTTCGAAGAAACATATTTTTATTTATGTTAAAACGTTTGGGATGTCATCGTCAATACAGAAACATAAGCATAAACGAAACTTACATTTATTTACACTAGTGATCTACATCTCTTTAATCTCTCAGTGTAATGTGACTTCATATCAATACATGTGATGTAAATAAATTGAGTGGGTCAGGGTGGGAAACCTGGTGAGTACATAGGGTTTTCAACCCATAATAATATAAATTATTATGTTTAAATATTTAAGCAATCAATCCAATTACCCATCCCCACTCTCTTCTTTATTCTACTCTAAGAATTCAGCTATTCCTCATTTATTTATTCCTAAGGGTTATCCTAAGGAATAGGCACGAAATCCATCGTTGCCAAGGTTTACTCAACGGGCACTAAATCCATAGTTCCCAAGGTTTATCTCGTTTATTGACAGTATCGTTTCCGAGACTCCTCTCGCAATACAGGTCAATGGGTTTTATCTCGTTTATCGATGATATTGTTTCCGAAACTCTACTCGCAATACATGTCGATGGGTTTTTAGAGTACACCTAGTGAATACACAGTTCAAAACACCTACAGGTTGCGAGCCTGCTAGTATCCACTGCACTGTCTAGAATAGTCCGTGGTTGTCATCCATACTCTGTTGGATGACGGGGCCATCAATTGGGAAAAAGGCTTCTCTCATGGTTCACCTCTCACCCTTACCTCATGGTCTATATTACCTCTTCCTCATTTTATTTTTGTCACACAGAAACTATTTCATCTACCCATGTTTTATCCCAACATATTTGTAGATATAAAATACAAATACAATTTAAATTATTTAAAACATGTATAAAATCGTTCACCCAGCATAGATAGCAAGTATTCGGATAATATGCACACATAGCACGTAATTTATATAAAATACTTCATATTTATGTGTAAGCTGAAAGTAACTATGCACTCACTTGAAAGGTGGTGACTTAGTATTCGAACAACGCTTCGATACTCTCAAAACAATTTCCTTCGATAAAACCTAGTACCAATACCACTAGGGTTTAGTCTAACGATAACACTTACAGGGAATTTTATCGAAAACCGGAACTTATTTGGAGCAGCGTTTCGAAACCAAAAGGCTCTTTTTCTCGGGACTCCGGGAGCCTCGGGGATTCCCTCTGGTGCTAGGTATTTTTCCTAGGGCTTAGGGGTGGTTTGGGAGCTAGAGAGAGAAAGTATTTTAGAGAGAGAAGGAGAATGGTGTGAAAAATGAAGGTTGACCTCGCAACTATTTATAGGCTGCTGGCTTCGGATTTACGTTGGGCGTACTCCTCGGGTATGGATGCCATCTCGCAGCCAGCTGTCTCGCATTCCGGTTGGTTCAGATTGGAGCTACACGGGGTGTAACATCTTCGGACGCGGGGCGTAATTCGAGGGTGGCATGTCACAATCCGAAGCGAAGCCTTGGTCAACAAGCGACGGCCCAGATGCGGCCACGTCATCCATCTTGCATCAAATTTCGCAATTTGCACACTCAACTTTAAAAATTCGTAAATTTCGCATACGAGATCCGTTTTCGAAGTTCTTTATATCCACGCGAAGGCGGGAACGTACTCTACAACTTTCGTTTAGACTTCATCGGCTAATTTTGACTCGATTTTAAATTTCATATTATTAATAGACCGGGATAGGATTGGTCCGTTAAATTCTCATAACTTCTTCATCCGACGTCCGTTTTCGCTCATCTTTTTCTCGTTACGCTACTCTTAACGAGATCTTCGATTCTTGTTTAGGTCGTATCGGTTAAAATCACTCGATCTAATATTCGAATTTCGGGTTGTGCACCGCAAATCCAAAACTTCGAAAAACCATAACTTCTTCATACGAAGTCAGATTTTGGCGTTCTTTTTATCAATGTTCTTAGTTTAACATATTCTACGACTTTCGTTTAGATCGCTAAGGCTAAATCTCACTCTATCGTAAATTCACTATTTATGCTTTCCGGTATCGTACCGGTTCCGTCGCGAAACTTCAACGGGTCATAACTTCTTCGTTATAACTCGGATTTCGGCGTTCTTTATATGTACGGAAACCTTGAGAAATATTCTAAAACTTGGTTAATATTATTTATTCTAAATAGTCATTTGTCGAAAAGTCATTTTCGACACTTATTGCCTCTAAATTGACTAGCCCGGATCTGCGGGCGTTACAGTTAGATTAGCATAAATGTGATATCCCCCAATTTCTCAACCAAAAAAAACCGATTTAATTTATGCTTTTAAAATAAAATAAGAGTAATCTTTTAAAAATATGTTGCGGAATTTGTCCCCAAAACAAGACATGATCAAAAAAAATATCAAAACATTTCTTACAGAAATATATATATATATATATATATATATATATATATATATATATATATATATATATATATATTCATTTTATATCAAAACCTCATGATGTCATGTTCCGATACAGATCAAAAACATAAACAATATATTATAAGCATTACAACAGTTATTTACAACTACTGACCTATAATCCAAAAATCTCTCATCATCATCCGACTATGCTCGGGTCCACTACCTGTAATATAAAAAGTTGAGTGGGTCGGGCTTGGGAGCCTAGTGAGCATATAGGTTTTTCAACCCACAAATAATAATAAATTTAATAATTTATCGACCAATAATAAATTTATTAATTTCATCAACCAACAATAACTCTGATTACCCGTTCACGTTATCCTCACTTTACGTCCCTAAACACCTATCACAAGGGACCTAGCCTAAGGATCATCATCGGGATGGACACTACTGCTAAGGGGATTCATCAGCCATACATGTCCTTAAGGAAACCATGAGGGGGATGGAGTACACCATCGAACATATAGTTCACCCAGACCTACATGTTGCGAGCATGCTAGCGTTCCACTAGACTGTCTAGAAAACTCAGTGGTCGTCATGTATACTCCACTAGACGACTAGAACAACAATAAAAACACATCGAGGCCTCTCATCATTTTAACACGCACCAACTATTTCATCTACCCATGTTATACCCAACATATTTGTAGATAAAATAACATATGCAGTTTAAATCATTTTAAAACCTGTATAAAACATTTATTCATCACCCATCTCAAATAAACAAACAATAAATATACACATAGCACGTATTTTATAGGAAATATTTCATATCTATGTGTAAGGTAAAAGTGACTACACACTCATATGATTTAACGATAATTGGGCAGCGCATCGTCTCTTAAAATAATATACTTCAATGAAACCGGGGTGTTTTCTCAAAAACCGGGCTCCACGCGGGAAGAGTTTTGGCTCGATAACTCTTTTTCTCGGGATCTTCGGGGCTCTGGAACTTGCTTGGGTGCTAGGACGATACACTAGGCTTTAGGGGTATTTCTTACAATTTAGCAGAGAGTATAAGGGTGAGAGATGTAAAGAAAGTAAACAAAATTCGGGCAGCCTTGAGTTCTATTTATAGTGGCTGAACATCGGGGTTACGCTGGGCGTAATGTCCTCGTACATTGGGCATACTGCGAGGCGGTCAAGTACGCTAGGCGTACACCGAGTACGTTGGGCGTACGGGTGGATCATCTCGGACGTCTGGGAGCTACGTACATGCGTCGACCATACGATGGAGTAGGTTACGTGGCCCAACTCAGACCATGAACATGAGTATGTTGGGCGTACTCATTTACGTTGGGTGTACTCCCATTTATTAAACTTCAAAAATTCGTAACGTCCACATACAAGATCCGTTTTTGACGTTCTGGTATATCCATGCGTAGGTGAGACTATGCTCTACAACTTTCGTTTAGACTCCGTCGCCTAATTTTGAATTTATTTTTAAAGTTATATTTTTAACAGGTCGGGACAAGAGAAGTCCGTTAAAAATTCTTTACTTCTTCATCCGACGTCCATTTTCGTCTGTCTTTTTACCGTTGCACTAATATCGACGAGATATTCGATTCTTGTTTAGATTGTTTTGGCTAAAAATCACTCGATCTAAATTTCGAGTTTTTGGCTGCATACTGCTAAGTTGAAACTTAGATAAATCATAACTTCCTCATATGAAGTCAGATTTGGGGGTTCTTTTTATGCACGCTCTCGGTTTAAAGAACTCTACAACTTTCGTTTAGATCACTAAGGCTAAAAATCATTCTATCATAAATTCACTATTTACGTCACGCAGTGTCATACCGGTTCTGTCGCAAAACTTCGACATGTTATAACTTCTTCGTTATAACTCGGATTTCGACATTCTTTGTATATCCGAAATCCTTGTCACGACCACTACAAATTTCTTCATAGTTATCGGGTTTATCTAACGTTTATTTTTCGCTGCTTATTTTTATTCGTAACTTATCAAATCGTAATAATTAAGCAATAAACACATAATAATCAAATAATACATCCTTATTATTTCAAAACAATTTACAAAGGTTGACCTAGACTATTACATCATCATTAATGTCTAGCTTAGAAACACGGACGTTACAATTCTCTCCACCTTAGGATGATTTCGTCCTCAAAATCACACATAAACAAACAAATGCGGATAACGACTCATCATGTCACTCTCCGTTTCCCAGGTGATCCCATTCGTATGTTTCCATTGCACAAGCACTAAATTGACCATCTTGCGTCACAATTTCTTAGTCTTATGGTCAACAATTGCACTAAGTCCATGTCTATAAACTCGATTTCTGTTGAGCTCATCTCAACCACAGGGTAGATATGACCTCTTAGGGTCGATATAACACGTAAAGTCACAAACTTTACGTCCATGCATGGGTCTTTAAGCTCAAAAGGACCAAAAATGAGACCTACAAGATGCATGGGGTTCTCATGGCCATAGAGTTGGCATCTTTATGTCATGAGACCCTTCCGAAGTCCAAGATTTGAAGCCATAACTCCACATTACACCCCACAACTCGAAAATGGCTTAGAATGCCCTAAAGATACCAAAATCCAAGCCCTAAAGTTGATTAAACACATGGAAAGTCAATATTTAGGCTTTTTACCTTAAATGATCTGGAGATGAAGAAAAATCTCTAGATCTTCAAGCTTAAACTGGAACTCCTAAGCTCCTTTCTTATTCTCAAGCTTCACAACCACCAAAGAAGGCACAAAAATGGCTTAAGAGCACTTCAAACAAGGCTAGGGTTCAGTTTAAGGTCTTCTGGAAGTGTGAGGGATGATGGAGGCTGATATGGGAGGATATAAGTTGTTTAAATAGGGTTGAAACCCTCAAATTTAGGGTTTCACTTAGCCAACTCCTACTTGCCGAGTCGGTCTTCCGATTCATCGAGTAGGTCACTTAAAATCCGCACGTAAAGTCGAGTCTACTCAACGAGTTGGGCCTTCAACTCATCGAGTCCCAGGGTAAAATACAATATTACTTGGAATTAAATACGTACCAGAAACCGGGTGTTACAATGGGCTTAGACACCAAATCTAACAGTCTCCTACTTGGATAAGTCTAATAACTATAGATGACTATGTGACGTTAGGATCCGACTTAGCAATCGTAAGCTTCCAAAATCCGCTGTCAACTCTGACCCAATCAGTGACGCATCCTTTAGATAAGGGATCTTATACTCCTATGTTCTCAAGATATCAGTTGGATAAATACATAGAACAATATCATACTTATTGTCCAGCAGTTTGTTTCCCGATTTCTGATTTGTCTTACATAGAACATAACTGAACACATCAGTTTAGTTCTGACCGGGCCTGATACATAAGTCAAAGCAACATCATCGATGGGCCCAACATATCGCTTTTAATCCTCTTAGGATAAAAGGAACAGATAAGCTTCGACATTATATGCTTGTACTAACTACTCATTAAATCATGCACAACGACACATTTTATAACATCAAATTGCTGATGCGTTTCCGTGCCATCAATGCATGACTAACTCATAGTCAACAACTCATATATCTAGGTTTGAAGACATATATATATATATATATATATATATATATATATATATATATATATATATATATATATATATATTATCTTCTCATGGTCACTCGTGATTAATTCCATGAAGTGATTCAAGTGAGCGCGTCGTAAAAGGCTCAGACGCTCAGATGCATGATGCGTTTCCGTGCCATCAATGCATGACTAACTCATAGTCAACAACTCATATATCTAGGTCTGAAGATATATATATATATATATATATATATATATATATATATATATATATATATATATGTGTGTGTGTGTGTGTGTGTGTGTGTGATATTATCTTCTCATGATCACTCGTGATTAATTCCATGAAGTGATTCAAGTGAGTGCGTGTTGATCCAATACTCAAATCTTATTTCAGAAGTACTTGTGAAATGGTGCAACAAACATATTGCAATGCCTAACTCCTTAGATAATCCTATAAGACAGCTCATGACAGTCTTCTTTCATACCTACTTCTAAAGTATGAACGACTGTGGATAGTTTAAATAAATATTATTTATTCTGGAAGTCAAAACATGCAAAGTGACAATAGTAAATAATTGACAAACGAAAGTAACTTTACCTATAAATAAAACTCATTCTATTCAACATCAAATGTCAATTACAATTTAGATATTACAAGTTTCGGTTGATCTAATCACTAAAACTAATATCGTCCTTTAGCCTAATGTCCCTCGCATGCTGCAAGTGTTTAACCCTAGTCAGTCCCTTTATGAGGGGATCTGCTGGGTTGTCCTCTGACGATATTATCTTTACCACGAGGTGCTCTTCTTCTACTTGATGTCTTATGAAGTGGTACTTTCTGTCGATATGTCTAGATCTTCTAAGATCTCTCAGTTCCTTAGTTAACGCAATCGATCCTTCATTATCGCGGAAAATTTCCACAGGCTCCTTTATGGATGGAATAAATCCAAGGTCTTTGATGAAGTTTCTCAACCATATTGCTTCCTTCGCCGCTTCGCTTGCTGATATGTACTCTGATTCACACGTTAAATCAGCTACAGTCTCCTGCATGGAACTTTTCCATGTCACTGTTCCTCCATTCATGGTAAATATCCAGCCCGACTGAGAGCGGAAATTATATATGTCGGACTGAAAGCTTGCATCGCTATACCCTGTTACTCTCAAGTCATCACTCCCACCGAGGGTAAGGAACCAGTCCTTTATCCTTCGCATGTACTTAAGAATATTCTTAACCAAACTTTACCAGGGTTCCCTTGATATCTATTGTCCATGCTCAAAGCAAATACCACATCAGGGCGAGTACAAGTCATATCATACATGATCGAACCAACTGCAGAAGCATATGGTATATGACTCATTTTTGCTATCTCAACATTTGTACTCTGACTCTGAGTCTTATTCAGTTTGGTATTGCCTTGGATCGGTAAGTCAACTGTAACACCGTAAAAATTTGAACAATTTTTCACTTTTGTAACCCATAAAATATCATTTGAAATCATAAATAAAACATTGTATCAATACAAAACCCAACATCAAAATATATATATAAACTCCGGTGTGCGTGTGTACGAATCATGTCGGTGCCGTCCCGCGATCATCACTGGTACCTGAAACACATAACACATAACACTGTAAGCATAAATGCTTAGTGAGTTCCCCAAAATACCACTCTAACACATAATAGCCACTCGAGGTTGTAACTCTATTGACCCTCAGGTCTAAGTGTCTCAGTGGGGCCCTCCAGCCCCAACTCTCTATGGGCCCTCTGGCCCTAACTCTGTGGACCCGAAAGTCCTAACTCTGTAACTCTAAATCATGCATAGCACATATCACAATAAATCATAGCACATAAATAACATGCAATTACACTAGCATATAACTCTATCACATAACTCTGTTACCACACTAGGTAAAGTATAGTGAGAAGACTCACCTCGGGTATCTCGGTAATCTCTGATTCGGTAACGTTGGTCTAACCTCCGCCTAATCAAAATAAATACCCTAATTATTATAACCCTCAAAGGCTAGACTATGTCCTCTTATGACACTCTCAGAAGGGTAAAATACCATTTTACCCCTCTCATATCTCAAAGGCCCCACAATAGACCATACCCTAAAAGTCAACTTTCCGGGTTATGCTGCGCGTACAAGATGTGTACGCTGGGCATACCCGGCTGCCTTAGGATCGGGGGACGCTACCCAGTACGCGGCGCGTACTGGGATTATGCCCGGCGTACTCCCAGCTTCAGCATGGCTTTAAGCCTTTGCATGGCTGAATAAGTCACTAGCACCCAAAACATTTCATTCTCTAACCCTAGAAAGCATAGAACTCAAGCATGACCTCCTATCAATGACCAAGATGGGAACTTTATGGATCTAGACTTCAAATACCACTGAAAAGGGACAGATCTCGGACCATGGAGCACTTTACACTCATAAAGTCTCCACCTTTAAGGTTTTTAACCCTAGAAATGGCACATGCAACAACAAACCAAAATGAAGAGGAAAGTTTTGAACTTTATACCTCTAAATGCAGCTCCTTTCCCTGTAGATCTCAGATCCAAACTTGCACTTCAATCTTTTAGTCTCCACAAGCTCCTTTCTTCCTTCTTCACTAACACACCAAGGCACTATTAGCTCCAAGAACACACACACTCACTAAGGACGATGGAAGGCTCTCTCTTAGGGTTTTACTCACTGATATGGAGGCTGAGAAATGAGCCTTAGCATCCTTTAAATAGTGCACAACACAAAATTAGGGTTTTGCACCTGGGCCGGGTACGCCCGGCGTAACCCTTGGTACGCCCAACGTACCTTGGCGATAACGCGTTTTTTTTAAGCGCTTGAGTACGCGCAGCGTACCCCTATGGTACGCCCAGCGTACTCACTTGCTAAACAAAAGATTACTCAAGGGCTAAACATGGCCAAACACAAAGAGCAAGGATGAAAGAAGAATACCTAAATCTCGGGGTGTTATGTCACCTTTCTTGGAGTTCTCCATGCTGAAACGTTTCAACACCTTGTCTAAGTAGGTACTTTGACTAAGTCCTATTAGTCTTTTACTTTTGTTTCTCAATATTCTTATCCCTAGGATATAGGCAGCTTCTCCGAGGTCCTTCATAGCAAAACATTTCCCAAGCCAGGACTTGACCTACTGCAAGGTTGGGACGTCATTTCCTATGAGTAGTATGTCACCCACATACAACACCAGAAAGCTAACTATACTCTCACTAGCTTTGACACATACAAAGGACTCATCCTCACTTCTCGAAAATCTGAACTCTTTGACTTTCTCATCAAAACAAAGATTCCATCTGTGAGATGCTTGTTTCAATCCATGTATGGATTTCTCAAGCTTACACACTCTATTAGGGTACTATGCACTAACAAAACCCTCTGGCTGATTCATGTAAACATCTTCAGACAACTTTCCATTAAGGAAAGCGGTTTTGACATCCATTTGACATATTCATAGTCATGAAATGAAGCTATAGCTAGCATAACTCTTATAGATTTAATCTTCGCTGCTGGTGAGAACGTCTCATCATAGTCAACTCCCAGAGTTTGAGTAAAACCCTTATCAACCAGTCGCGCCTTATAAGTGTGTACATTCCTATCCATGTCGTTCTTCTTCTTGAAGACCCATTTGCACCTGACTGTATTACAGCCTGGTACATTATCAACCAAGTTCTAAACTTGCTATTCATACACGGACTGAATCTCGCTGTCCATAGCCTCTTTCCATTTAGCAGACTCGAGGCCTGTCATGGCTTCCTTGTAGTTGTTAGGTGCATCCAAAATTATCAGTGTGTTATCTTTGATAAATATATCACCTTCAGTTGTAATATTAAAACCATATAACACCGGTGGAACACTAATTCTATTGGAACGCCTAGGAGCTATAGACTTGTCAATTGGTTCAACCGGAGTTTCCTCCTCGGGTTGAGTACCAGTGTTTGAGTTTCCTTCATCACTTAACTCTTGAAGCTCTTCAAGGTCAATTTGTCTCCCACTGTCCTCTTGGCATATGAGTTCTCTCTCTCTCTCTCTCTCTATCAAAAGACTCCTCTCCTCGCAACGAAGACAACATTGTCACTCAGTCTATAGAAGAGATATCCAAAGCCGATGAAAATACATCGCTCACTCTGAGGTTCGAGCTTGTTGTGAGTTTCTTTTCTCACAAAATCCTCGCAACTGCAAAATTTGATGTGGTATAATGTGGGAACCTTCCATGTCCACATCTTGTGAGGTGTTTTGGAAACCTTTTTGGTAGGGACTAGATTAAGGATATGGGCGGAAGTCTCTATAGCATAGCCCCATAATGAGATTGGTAACGAAACTCGACTCATCATGGAAAGAACCATGTCTAGCAAGGTCCTATTCCGCCTCTTAGCCACACCATTAAGTTGTGGTGTCCTAGGAATGAACCATATCTAGCAAGGTCCTATGGATTCAGCCATACAAAGAAGAGAACTCAAGACAGACCGCCAATGATCAGGTTAGTTTCTTATTGCATATATAAATCTAAATGCTTAAAAACCCTAATATCATTAATACAATAATCTAAAACGATACGATAAATATTGCAGGGTTGTGAAAAAGTTGAGAATCTTTGCATGAAATGGAACTCAATATGTAGTTCACTTCACAAACAACCCATGGCTTCTTCGCCAAATTTACACCCACACCATCTCACATGACCCGTGATTTTTGAAACCAACAGATCCCGGAAAGAACACTAGTTCTTCAACGGTGTTGATCAATGTTTTGAGGATCCCAATCCAAAAACATTCATGCCTGAACTCTTATAGAATCTAAATTCCAGTCCAAATTCGACTTCATGTAGTGAAGATAGTGAAGATGACGATCATGATGATCAATACTACTTGCACAAGTTCAAAGAAGTGAATTTTGAGAATTTAAACATTCTAAGAAGTGTATTGGAACGAGTTGTACCATGGCAAAGAGAGGTGATTCTCGAAATAGCAAGTATAGCACTTCAATGCAGGTCAGGTGGAATGGAAAGAGAAGGAAAAGTAGAAACATGGTTATCTTTCTTGGGTGCTAAAAACCATGGGAAAGATAAGATTTCAAGAGAGTTAGCCAAGATTGTATTTGGATCAAGAAACAACATCGTTCACATTGGCATTAGTAGGTTCTCTGGAACACGAGCCGATTCCACAGATGATGATCAAGAATTCATTAACAACAAAAGGGCAAGAGACGAACATGGCCAAAGTTATCTCGAAAGATTTGATGAAGCTGTACAAGAAAAGGCGAACCATGTGCTCTTTATGGAAGATGTAGAGTAGGTTTATTACCATTCGCAAATGGGCATCAAGAAAGTAATCACGACTGGCGTAATCACACTAAACGGTGACCAAACAGTTCCTCTCAATAATGCTATTGTCATTTTCAGCTGTAAAATTTCAATTCAATTTCACGAGCATGTTCTCCTAGCCTAAGGAGAAAATACAGTGACAACGATCAAGAAGAAACCATTGAGGACTATGGAAAGGATAGTACCATCAATTTGGACTTGAATGTTGCTACATATGATCGTAAAAGATCAAATGACATGGCTTAGTTTCTGATATGGGGATTTTGGATTTAGTTGATAAGCAAGTAATTTTTAAACTCCAAATGTTGTAATAAGTTTTTTTTTTTTTTTTTTTTTTTTTTTTTTTTTTTTTTTTTTTTTTTTTGTAAATTAGGTGTGTAGCTTGAAATGGGGTTGAGTTTATAGATTTCGTGATAGAAATGTGAGTTTTTTATTAGTGTATACTAACCATTGTTTTTAATCTCGTTTCTTGATACATTTGTTAATATTTATGTTCGTAATGCTTCATTCTTGACTAAATCTCGTTGTCCATAGCCTCTTTCCATTTAGCAAACTCGGGGTCTTGTACAATATCAACCAAGTTCCAAACTTGATCTTCATACACGAACTCAATCTCACTGTGCATAGCCTCTTTCTAGTTAGTAGATGTGACATCCCCAAAATCACGGCCAGAAAAGACCGAATTTGTTTATGCTTTTTTTTTTAAATCAGAGTTCTTTAAATAAAAATGTTCCGGAATTTGTTCCCAGAAAAAAAAAACATGATAAATACGTTATTAAAACATTTTCGGAGAAACGTATTTTATTCATTTCAAAACGTTTGGGATGTCATCGTTAATACAGAAACATAAGCATAAACAGAACTTACATTTATTTACACTAGTGATCTACATCTCTTTAAATCTCTCAGTGTAAAGTGACTTCGTATCAACACTTGTTATATAAATAAACTGAGTGGGTCAGGTTGGGAAACCTGGTGAGTACATAGGGTTTTCAACCCACAATAATATAATTATTATGTTTAAACAATCAAGCAATTAAACCCAATTACCCATCCCTATTATCTTCTTTACTCTTAAGGATCTACCCTAAGAATCAGCTACTTCTCGTTCAATTATTCCTAAGGATCATCCTAAGGAATCGGCACGAAGTCCATCGTCACCGGGGTTTAGGCACTAAGTCTGCATAGTCGCCAAAATTTATACAATAGGCACTAAGTCTGCATAGTCGCCATGGTTTTGGCACCAAGTCTGCATGATCGCCAGGGTCTAGGTATCAAGTCTGCATGATCACCAAGGTTTAGAGTACACCGGGTGAACACATCGTTCACAACACCTACAGGCTGCGAGCCTGCTAGTGTTCCACTGGACTATCTAGGATAGTCCGTGGTTGTCATCCATACTCTGCTGAATGACGGGGACATCGTTTGGGAAAAAGGCTTCTCACATCGTACACCTCTCACCCACACCTCATAGTCTATATCACCTCTCAACTCATCATCCAACTCATATTTCATCTATTATATCTACCCGTGTTTTACCCCAACATTTTCGTAGATATAAAATACATATATAGTTTAAATCATTTAAAACATGTATAAAATCTTTCACCCAGCATAGACAACAAGTATTCAGACAATATGCACACACCGCACGTAATTTATATTAAAATACTTCATATCTATGTGTAAGATGAAAGGGACTATGCACTCACCTGAGTAGGTGGTGACTCAGCACTCGGATAGTGCTTCGATACTCTCAAAACGATGTTCCTTCGATAAAACCTAGTATCGATACCACTAGGGTTTAGTTTAACGATAACTGCGAAAAATTAATTGTCTGACTATTATTATTATTATTATATAAGTGTTAATAACAATCAATATAACTCATAATAATAGCCCAAATAATTATTTTAAGGACCTAATAACATTCCTATAATTATTTGAAAGCTATATTAAAAATTGCGTAAGCGTAGCACACTTACAGCGAATTTTATCGAAAACCGGAACTTAATTGGAGCAGCGTTTCGAAACTGAAAAACTCCTTTTTCTCGGGACTCCGGGAGCCTCGGGGCTTCCCTAGGGTGCTAGGGGTTTTACCTAGGGCTTAGGAGTGGTTTCGGACCTTAGAGAGAGAAAGTAATTATAGAGAGAAGTGAAAAATGTGCAAGAAAGTCGGTAGCCTTCGCTGGCTTTTATAGGCCGAAGTTCGGACCTTACGCGGGGCATACCGAGGGTATGCTGGGCGTACTCCTCGGATAAGATCAATAGGTGGCACTCCTCGGATGGGTCATCGTGGCATGCTCCGGAACCGTTCAATCCGAAGTCCACTGGGCGTAGCCTTCTTCCGATGCGGGGCGTACTCGGACGCGGGGGGTTCCCTTCGTACGCGAGGTGTAATGAGGCGAGGTGTCCGAATCCGAAGACCAGACCATGACCAGCAAGCTACGGCCCTGATCGAGCCACGTCATCACCCTCGCACCAGTTTTGCAATTTCGAGTTACAACTTCAAAAATCCGTATCTTCTTCATACGAGCTCCGTTTTTAACGTTCTTTATATCCACGCGAAGGTGGGAACGTAATCTACAAATTTTGTTTAGACTCCGTCAGCTAATTTTGGCTCGATTTTAAATTTTATATTATTAACAGGCCGGGACAGGATTGGTCCGTTAAATCCTCAGTACTTCCTCATTCGATGTCCGTTTTTGCCCACCTTTTTTCTCGTTATGCTAATCTTAATTAGGTCTTTGATTCTCGTTTAGGTCGCGTCGGCTAAAAATGGCTCGATCTAATATTCGGATTTCGAGCTGTACATTACTAATCCGAAACTTCGAAAAATCATAACTTCTTCATACGAAGTCAGATTTGGGTGTTGTTTTTATCAATGTTCTTAGTTTAACATATTCTACGACTTTCGTTTAGATCGCTAAGGCTAAATCTCACTCTATCGTAAATTCACTATTTACGCTTTCCCGGTACCGTGCCGGTTCTGACGCGAAACTTCGACGGATCATAACTTCTTCGTTATAACTCGGATTTCGGCGTTCTTTATATGTACAGAAACCTTGTAACACACTCTACAACTTGGTTAAGATTATTTATTCTAAATAATATTTTGTCGAAAAGTCGTTTTCGACCCCTATTGCCTCTAATTTGACTAGCCTGGATCTACGGGCGTTACAATTATCTCCCCCTTAGGATGATTAAGTCCCGAAATTATCAACGAAACAGGGTCTTATAATGACTCCATACATCATATCTTCATCCTAGGTAATAATTATAACTTCTACATTCCTTCAATTCTATCTCTTAAACTCATTGATTGTAAGAGTACTCGATCGTGCACCTGCTCTCTACCTCAGGGTAGACTCCAAATTATGACCTTCAAGTCACAATCTCTATGCTTGCTGGATACAGACTTGAGATAAGTTCTTTTATTACTACTATAGATCGATATGTTATATTCTAATGACCTATCATCGTATGCTGCAACACTTAGACTTAGGTCTCTTAAAATAGACTATGCCTTCCTTCATGTTCTAATGTGATATAATCACACTTTAACATTAGGCATTTCTAGCTACCAACTTCTTTAACAACGAGTGCGATACTTCTATTGATCGCTTTGATTTCAGCGGTTTGGTTTAAGTCGGACGCTACATCAAACTTGGTTCTCTGAACCACGTAACCTACTCATCGTAGTCGGACTCAATGGGATATGACCACTAGGGTCGGGATAACAACAATCTTCTTAGTCATTATCGAAAGGATGGTAACAACACACTAGAATAAAATGAAATCAATTACTAGCTTCTTGGTAACCTTGTGACTTTCCCTGATCCAAGTGTGAGTCCTGTGCTTCTGGTAGTATAGGCCTCTACTACCATTCACACCTACTCATACTCGTCCCAAGTATTGTCTCACAGTTTCCCAAGTCACTATGCAGCAAATCACACAATCATTCAACACATCAGATAACAAAGCGAAGGTTTTATATTATTTCTTGAAACGATTACATAGGTGTTCAAGTTTACCCTAGACTATGCCTCTACTAGGCTACATCATACAAAAATATGGCTATTGCATAATCCGATCTTCGGGTAAGAAGTCCTCATTCTTGATTCCTCGCATGGTTCTCTGCTTCGTCGAGGATCATGTGAAATTCCCTTGGCCTTGGTGGCGTTTCTGGTCTTGCTGCTTTATTTTTCCTTGGGCAGTCTCTGGACATGTGCCCCTTGCCTCCACATCCGTAGCATACTTTATCATCATATGTGCAGTCCTTGGAATAGTGACCAGTCCTCCCACACTTGTAACAAGTCACTTCCTCGTTACACTTCCCACCATGCTTCTTCTTGCATTTATCACACCATCTCGCTTCACCTCCATCTCCTCCTCCAAGCTTTGAGAATTTGCTTTCCTTATTGGACCTTGAAGATCCTTCAAAATTCCGCTTCTCTCCTACCTTATCTTTTTCTAGACCCTTTTCTCTTATCTGGGCCTCTACGTTCTTAGCTGCCCTAACAGCTGCTTTCAAGGTAGTTGCCATTTTGACCATTGGGCCAAAGTCAGTGGGCAGTCCGTTAGCAAACCTATCAATCTTGGAGAGTTCAGTAGGCACCAAGTAGGGGAATAGCTTCATCCTCTCGGTGAATGCAGTGGCATACTCATCAACACTCATCTTCCCTTTCTTTAGATTCTGAAACTCATTGTTTAGGTCTATCAGATCTACCTCCGAGCAGTACTGCATTTTCAACTGTTCCAAAAACTCTTCCCACGACATCCTTAAGGCTTCTCCTCGTGGCATCGTATCTGCCAATAGCTTCCACCAGCTCAAGACTCCAGTTTTCAGTTGTCTTACTGTGAAGACAGTCTTCTGTTTCTCGTTACAGCTGCAGCTCTCAAACACCATCTCCATCTCAAAGATCCAATCCATAATCTCAACCGGCTTCGGGCTTCCTGAGAGACTTGGTGGTTTCGCACCCAAGAAATTCTTGTACATCCGCCCATCCTTGTTGTTTCTCCCTTCTGGGCCATCCCTTTGCTCACCTTGAGTCCCTACTTGACTTACTTGGCGGCTGTAGTTCCCTTCCTCGGATTGCTCGGGAACTGGCTCCGTCGGTTCAACATGTACGGTAGGTTCGTCCCTATTCAACATCCGTCTCATTTCTTCCCTTTGTTCAGCTAACATAGCCCGAATCATGGCTTGAACTCCAGCCATGGTGACTGGCTCAGGTGCAACTTCTTCAACAACAGGTATTTGCTGAACCACTGGGGGTTGGTTCCTATCTCCATTTGCATTCCTAGCTCCACTACGGGTTCTTGCCATATTGATCTATACACCGAATAAGGTGAATCTAGATCTTAATTTAGGACTTACGTCTTAAATCATCCTTATCACCCCGAAACGTTTATATGCTAGTTCTAATATCGTAGTTAAACGCTTAGAATCCTAAACACATAAGGTTTCCAGATCCGGTCGGCAACAGACCATAGATCCGAACAAATCATATCATGCACAAAGCATTTAGCACATAAAAACAATTTAGGCATCATTCCTAAAATAAGCTAGTGCTCACACCTCACAATCATCGCTTAGCAATCTAAGTTTAAGTCTAGAAATAAATCCATATTCCTAGTTCGCTTAAACTAATGCTCTGATACCAACTGTGACATCCCCAAAATCACGGCCAGAAAAGACCGAATTTGTTTATGCTTTTTTTTAAAAAAAATCAGAGTTCTTTAAATAAAAATGTTGCGGAATTTGTTCCCAGAAAAAAAAACATGATAAATTCGTTATTAAAACATTTTCGGAGAAACGTATTTTATTCATTTCAAAACGTTTGGGATGTCATCGTTAATACAAAAACATAAGCATAAACAGAACTTACATTTATTTACACTAGTGATCTACATCTCTTTAAATCTCTCAGTGTAAAGTGACTTCGTATCAACACTTGTTATATAAATAAACTGAGTGGGTCAGGTTGGGAAGCCTGGTGAGTACATAGGGTTTTCAACCCACAATAATATAATTATTATGTTTAAACAATCAAGCAATTAAACCCAATTACCCATCCATATTATCTTCTTTACTCTTAAGGATCTACCCTAAGAATCAGCTATTTCTCGTTCAATTATTCCTAAGGATCATCCTAAGGAATCGGCACGAAGTCCATCGTCACCGGGGTTTAGGCACTAAGTCTGCATAGTCGCCAAAATTTATACAATAGGCACTAAGTCTGCATAGTCGCCATGGTTTTGGCACCAAGTCTGCATGATCGCCAGGGTCTAGGTATCAAGTCTGCATGATCACCAAGGTTTAGAGTACACTGGGTGAACACATCGTTCACAACACCTACAGGCTGCGAGCCTGCTAGTGTTCCACTGGACTATCTAGGATAGTCCGTGGTTGTCATCCATACTCTGCTGAATGACGGGGACATCGTTTGGGAAAAAGGCTTCTCACATCGTACACCTCTCACCCACACCTCATAGTCTATATCACCTCTCAACTCATCATCCAACTCATATTTCATCTATTATATCTACCCGTGTTTTACCCCAACATTTTCGTAGATATAAAATACATATATAGTTTAAATCATTTAAAACATGTATAAAATCTTTCACCCAGCATAGACAACAAGTATTCAGACAATATGCACACACCGCACGTAATTTATATTAAAATACTTCATATCTATGTGTAAGATGAAAGGGACTATGCACTCACCTGAGTAGGTGGTGACTCAGCACTCGGATAGTGCTTCGATACTCTCAAAACGATGTTCCTTCGATAAAACCTAGTATCGATACCACTAGGGTTTAGTTTAACGATAACTGCGACAAATTAATTGTCTGACTATTATTATTATTATTATATAAGTGTTAATAACAATCAATATAACTCATAATAATAGCTCAAATAATTATTTTAAGGACCTAATAACATTCCTATAATTATTTGAAAGCTATATTAAAAATTGCGTAAGCGTAGCACACTTACAGCGAATTTTATCGAAAACCGGAACTTAATTGGAGCAGCGTTTCGAAACTGAAAAACTCCTTTTTCTCGGGACTCCGGGAGCCTCGGGGCTTCCCTAGGGTGCTAGGGGTTTTACCTAGGGCTTAGGAGTGGTTTCGGACCTTAGAGAGAGAAAGTAATTATAGAGAGAAGTGAAAAATGTGCAAGAAAGTCGGCAGCCTTCGCTGGCTTTTATAGGCCGAAGTTCGGACCTTACGCGGGGCGTACCGAGGGTATGCTGGGCGTACTCCTCGGATAAGATCAATAGGTGGCACTCCTCGGATGGGTCATCGTGGCATGCTCCGGAACCGTTCAATCCGAAGTCCACTGGGCGTAGCCTTCTTCCGATGCGGGGCGTACTCAGACGCGGGGGGTTCCCTTCGTACGCGAGGCGTAACGAGGCGAGGTGTCCGAATCCGAAGACCAGACCGTGACCAGCAAGCTACGGCCCTGATCGAGCCACGTCATCACCCTCGCACCAGTTTCGCAATTTCGAGTTACAACTTCAAAAATCCGTATCTTCTTCATACGAGCTCCGTTTTTAACGTTCTTTATATCCACGCGAAGGTGGGAACGTAATCTACAACTTTTGTTTAGACTCCGTCAGCTAATTTTGGCTCGATTTTAAATTTTATATTATTAACAGGCCGGGACAGGATTGGTCCGTTAAATCCTCATAACTTCCTCATTCGATGTCCGTTTTTGCCCACCTTTTTTCTCGTTACGCTACTCTTAATTAGATCTTTGATTCTCGTTTAGGTCGTGTCGGCTAAAAATGGCTCGATCTAATATTTGGATTTTGAGGTGTACACTGCTAATCCGAAACTTCGAAAAATCATAACTTCTTCATACGAAGTCAGATTTGGGCGTTCTTTTTATCGATGTTCTTAGTTTAACATATTCTACGACTTTCATTTAGATCGCTAAGGCTAAATCTCACTCTATCGTAAATTCACTATTTACGCTTTCCCGGTACCGTGCCGGTTCTGACGCGAAACTTCGACGGATCATAACTTCTTCGTTATAACTCGGATTTCGGCGTTCTTTATATGTACAGAAACCTTGTAACACACTCTACAACTTGGTTAAGATTATTTATTCTAAATAATCTTTTGTCGAAAAGTCGTTTTCGACCCCTATTACCTCTAATTTTACTAGCCTGGATCTACGGGCGTTACAGTAGACTCGGGGCCAGTCATGGCTTCATTGTAGTTGTTAGGTGCATCCAAATTTATCAGTGTGGTATCACTGATAAATGTATCACCTTCAGTTGTTATATTAAAACCATATAAGTTCTCTATCTCTCTCTCTCTCTCTCGAAAGACTCCTCAGAGCTACAAACTTGTCAACTGGTTCAACCGGAGTTTCCTCCTCGAGTGGAGTGCTAGTGTTTGAGGTTACTTCATCACTTAACTCTTGAAGCTCTTCAAGGTCAATTTGTCTTCCACTGTCCTCTTGGCATATGAGTTCTCTATCTCTCTCTCTCTCTCTCTCGAAAGACTCCTCTCCTCGCAACGAAGACAACATTGTCACTCAGTCTATAGAAGAGATATCCAAAGGACTTCTGCGAGTAGCCGATGAAAATACATCGCTCACTTTGAGGTTCGAGCTTGTCATGAGTTTCCTTTCTCACAAAATCCTCACAACCCCAAACTTGGATGTGGTCTAATGTGGGAACCTTCCCTTTCCACATCTTGTGAGGTGTTTTGGAAACCTTTTTGGTAAGGACTAGATTAAGGATATGGGCAACAATCTCTAAAGCATACCCCCATAATGAGATTGGTAACGAAGCTCGACTCATCATAGAACGAACCATGTATAGCAAGGTCCTATTGCGCCTCTTAGCCATACCATTAAGTTGTGGTGTCCTAAGAACGAACCATGTCTAGCATGGTCCTATGGCTTTAGCAATACAAAGAAGAGAACTGAAGACAGACTGCCAATTATCAGGTTAGGTTCTTGTTGCATATATAAATATAAATGCTTAAAAACCCTAATATCATTAATACAGTGATCTAAAACGATATGATAAATGTTGCAGGGTTGTGAAAAAGTTGCGAATCTTTGTAAGAAATGGAACTCAATATGTAGTTCACTTCACAAACAACCCATGGCTTCTTCACCAAATTTGCACCCACACCATCTCACATGGCCCATGATTTTTGAAACCAACAGATCCCCGAAAGAACACCAGTTCTTCAACGGTGTTTATTAATGTTTCAAGGAGCCCAATCCAAAAACATTGATGCCTGAAATCTTATCGAATCCAAATTCCAGTCCAAATTTGCCTTCATGTAGCCAAGTTGTTGAAGATGAAGATCATGATGATCAATACTACTTGCACAGGTTCAAAGAAGTGAATTATGAGAATTTAAACATTTTAAGCAGTGCATTGGAATGAGTTGTACCATGGCAAAGAGAGGTGATCCAGAAATAGCAAGTAGAGTACTTCATTGCAGGTCAGGTGGAATGGAAAGAGAAGGAAAAGAAGAAACATGGTTATCTTTCTTGGGTGCTGACAACCATGGGAAAGATAAGATTTCAAGAGAGTTAGCCAAGATTGTATTTGGATCAAGAAAGAACATCGTTCACATTGACATTAGTAGGTTCTCAGCAACACGAAGCAGTTCACCAACGGTAAAAAGGCCTAATAATGCTCATTTGATCCTAGCATCATCATGTTTCCATGTTTGTACACTAGTCTCACCATTTGGTTCCTTTTTAAAATTCAATTTGGCTTGCTTTTTATCATTTTTTTCTTTGTTGTCCGGGTTTAACTTGAAATTCCTCCAATGTTTATTCATATTAGACGTCCCATTTCGGTCCGTATCGGCTTTAACTATTATTTTACAATGAATACATTCCACACTTTTCCTTTCAACACCATCATCCTCTATAATCCACACCGGCTTGAACGAAACCTAACAAAGAGTGGTTCCTTTACCATTATTCTTTGCTCTTTCTCGTTTGCTAGTAATTGGTTTTGTCACACCTCCATTCTTTTTTCGTTTCTTAGGACTTGGCTTTGACACGTATTCTTTTTCGGATCCATCACTAATATTATTAATTACTTGTGGTGTCGCACCAATAAAATCATCTTCATAATCCTACATTTGGAAAATGAATTCAAAAAGTATTATATATCATCAAGCAAAATGAATTCAAAAGAATTTTAATTCAATTTGGATCAGTGACATTATTTTACAACGTACTAAGTTCTAAGATTTTATTTTTATATTATTAGAGTTTTCTCAAACATGAATTGAATGTTGAGATTGAGCCTGGAAAACAATGAACAATATCTATTATATATTTTTACCTTATATCATAAGAAAACATGTTAAATATGAAATCAATTAATAAACAATGTAAATGGATTTATCATCTGTCAAACCATATCTCACAAACATTACCACACGATAAGGCTAGAAAGGTCTAGGTAGCTCGGAAATTGAAATACACCATTCCTCCAAACTGGAATGGAACCAAAGCAATCATCTCTAACCTAACCTATATGTGCCATGTCGGTAGACTAACATAATTGTGGTAAAAATAGTTGGAAATCTGCAAGCAATAATGAATGTCGATCATAAAAATAGCTCGTAGTTCAATTGTGTTGTATCAAAACAACAAACACCAACGATTTTTACATAGAATGCAACAATAGCAACAATGACTTACTTGAGTTTCATTTGTATTAACCCAATTACTTGAGCTTGACTTCTCCATTATTAAACAAAAACAACTTTTTTTTTCTTAGAATCATTTTTTTTTCACAAAGCCGACTATCGATCGTGATTTCCTAATGCCCAAGCAAAGTCGATCGTCCCTATTTTCCTTGTGTGATGGTTGATTTTTTTTATTTGGACTTGCCGCTTTTTTGTTTAGGTTAATTAAGGAATAAATTATGATATACACTCAATCAGTCAATTTGAAAATAGATTTGCATGGATATTGACTCCTACACTTCCTATCGGTTTCGGGTTTTTATCCGGTTTTTGTTGGAACCGAACTGGTTTTGCTATAAGTCAAAAACCGATAACCAAACCACTTTACTAAATCATGTCCGGTTCAGGTTCCGACGGTTCAAAAACTCATCCTTAGAAATGATGTTTGAAAAGTAATAAATTGAATTTTCTTAGTTTTTGTTAGAAAAATAATCTTGTGATATAAAATTCATATTAAAGAATTATTTCGTAGAATTTTAGTCAATTTGTGTTAAATATGTGAAGGAAAATAATTGTATGATGTTTCCTATGTCCCTTTTATTTATTTATTTTATTTTATTTTATTTTATTTTATTTTTTGTGGTGATATTTAAGTTTATTATTACCTTTATGAAATATTTTATTTTCAAAATTTGATGAGTTTGTAAATTTTATCATCATTATATTATATTAAACATTTAGTGTTACTTTACATTTTGTATTAGGTAGGAAACCAAAAATAAATCGTTTGCAAATATACAAAGACGAACGTAAACTATTTGGAGAACACCAAAATGTGTTGTAAATGGATCGAAAATCGAGAAAAATCAAGAAAAGGGGGGAAAGAGGGAAGAAGAAGCAATCGGGTGAAGCGTGTTTAGGGTTCAAAAGAAGAAAAAGCAAAAGAAAACCCAAACCCCAAAACAAGTTTCAAACATCGATACACCAAAACCCCTTTCTCTCTTCTCTTCTCTTCCCTCTCTATCTCTTTTTACTATCTCCATAGCCAAGCCACACAGTTGAGCAGGAGAGTGATAAGAGGGGAGAGTGAGTTTGGAGTGTTTCTTTTCATTTCATCTCATCTCCCTCTTTCTCTGTGTTGTGTGTGGAAAAATTCATCATACCCTTCAAGCAATTTGATCTGACTTTTGATTTTCCTGATCGGCAATGCGAAGAGGTAGAGCAGGGACGCCGTCTAAGACGATGGCTGAAGCGGCTCGTCTTGGGACTGATGGATCTGGATCGAAGCCGGATATTAGGTATAGAGGAGTGAGAAAGAGACCATGGGGTAGGTTTGCTGCCGAGATTAGAGATCCATGGAAGAAAACCAGGGTTTGGCTCGGTACTTTTGACTCTGCGGAGGATGCAGCTCGTGCTTACGACGCCGCTGCCCGGAATCTCCGCGGACCTAAAGCCAAGACCAATTTCCCGTTGACCACGTCGCCGTATTACCATCAACAAATCCCAAACGATCATCATCCCTTCCTCGATCATCACAGCATGTTGTACCAACATCCAAATCATCACAGCGACTATCCGATTGTTGTCACACAGAGGCCGACCTGCAGCAGCCTGAGTAGTACTCTCGAGTCTTTCAGTGGACCTAGACCGCCGGTAAAGTCAGATTTTGTTTTACCCCGGAGACACCACCCTCGCTCTCCTCCGGTGTTTCCAGACGATTGTCACAGTGACTGCGATTCATCGTCTTCTGTCGTTGTTGACGGAATCGGGGAAGGATGCGATGCCGGAGAAATTGCTTCTTCATCTTTCACAAAACCCTTTTTATCGATCGATTTAAATATGCCGCCACCGTTCGATGATTTTGAGCTTGCAGATGATGATCTTCACTGCACAGCACTTCGACTTTGATAGTCAAAAATGATTCGGTGATTCAAAGTCTATATATATATTTTTTTTCTGCCGGAAAAAAGTATCCCCAAAAAACATCAACCATAGACAAGATTAAGATTAAGATAGTATTAGGATGCAAAATGGGGTTGTTGTGTGTTTCTGAAGAGAATTTTTGTTTGTTTATTCTAATATTATGAATGAACATCATATATCTTGTTCTTGACAAAATGTCATCATGGACTTAAATCTTATGATATAATTAGTTGCAGATGCTGTGAAATCCGTTGGCATTAATTCGTTTATGTTGTTTGATCATAAATCTAAGATTGGGTATGAAACGAAATAGATAAATGAAAGAATGAGATGTCTTTTTTTCTTTTGTGGCAATGGAGCATTAAAGCCTTTCTGCAGACAATGCAGTGTAGTGTGTAGTGTGTTTCCATGGTAGATGATTGTCATTTAGTGGTTGTTTTCCCCCAAATGGATCTGGTTCAAGATTTTGATATGTACATTTAATGATTCCTTTATTAGAAAAGAAGCAACAATCTTTTCTTGGTCGTTGATGTACACCTCTATAGTCAACAAACAGCTTGTGCACAATGTTGTGATTCAAATAAACTTTATCAGCAAATGTTGCCTTTACTACATTTTAGAATTTTAACTATACACAAAATAGCAAGGCTCATCGACATTTTCTTTTCAAGGAAAATATCATCTTTCAACATATTATCAAATTTTATTATTTATTAATTAATATCGATAATACTTATACATTTTAAAACACTTAACCTGAAAATACAAATAAATATAAATCCAACATTAATTATCCTTTTCATTTAGCTAAAACTTTAAAATGTAGATAAAAATAAAACTAAACTAAAAATGATATAAAAACATAAAAAGCCATATAATCTGAACTAAAAATTATATCCCACAAATAGTAGTAACAATTGATGAAAAGCACGATAAAAATACACGATACGAAACGAAATTGAAATTCGTGTTTGTATCAAGTGTAAAAAACACAACGTCGTGTCGTGTTCGTGTTCAAAATTCGACACGAAATTGATACGATTTAGCTTTGTTTATCGTGTTATATATGATTAAGTATTAGTTAAATAAACTAATTATTATTTTATGTTATTTTTGTCTTGTCGTGTCGTGTTTTAATCGGTCTATTTTCATGTTAGTTAAGAAAACCACGACATTATGTCGTGTTACATAAAACTTTGTCGTGTCGTATTGTGTCAGACAAAAGCACGACACGATAACCCGATTTGCCAACCCTAACCACAATTACACTTTTACTGCTATCTCTAGTTAGACGGTCGGTATTCATCGTTAATTTTTGTAAGTCCCATTCTTTGTTGTGTTATTGTACTTTTGACATAAACTTTTAGGAAAACTACAATAAAGTCCCTACATATTGGTTTTATAATCGATTTAGCTATTATATATTTTTTTTATTCAATTAAGTCCTAAATACCGGTAATCGTATTCAATTTAACCTTTTG
Source organism: Lactuca saligna (assembly GCF_052625555.1). Classification (NCBI taxonomy): domain Eukaryota; kingdom Viridiplantae; phylum Streptophyta; class Magnoliopsida; order Asterales; family Asteraceae; genus Lactuca; species Lactuca saligna. Next base: position 183,480,635 of record NC_136423.1, read on the forward strand.
ATCCGGTCAACAGGTCATCCAACTTTCAAAAATTACATTTCCGGCCCAAATTTCAAAATTTATTACAAATTTGGTCCAAATTTTACATTTTTGGCCCTGATTTTAATTTTTTTTTTACAAATTTGGTCTAAAATTTATACTTTTTGCCCAAATTTTAGAATTTTATTATGAATTCATCCTAACTTTAGTCTTTTTTACAACTTTTTTTTCTCAAAAGTTTGTTTCTAATATGTTTTTTCTTTAAAACTCATATTTATACAAAAAATATATATATATTTTCACATAAAAAACTTATTTTTTCTATATAAAAACTTTTTTAAAAAACTTTTTTGTATATGAAATATCTAATTATAAAAATAGGTTTGGATTATTTGTGTGATTTCTCTTAAAAAATCAATTAAGAAATTAAAAGTAACCATAAATTATACTATTAAATTATAGTTTGTCAAAAACTAGTTACACTAGTTACCCTAAATTAAAAGTAACCATAAATTATACTATTAATATAGATATTTTAATATGTGTTCTATTTAATGTGTATTCTTTTTCTATGAGATTTTAATATAGTTGTTTATATGTATTTTTCAATCTGTTGCATCTTCGTAAATTAAATCATACCTTCGATCACATATATATGACAAAAGGTATGTAAAGTTGTTCTAATCTCATATATAACAATCCATATTGATTTCAGTAGGAGTTGTAACCATCAACGTTTGTAATACTTCTTTTACATTTGTTAAATGTCATTTTCTGCCAAAAACCTCCTTATCGACAAATGATAATTGCTCCATTCTAGATAGTTATTTTTTGTTATTACAACAAACAAAATTGACACATGAATCCGATTTTACAAAGAAGTTTAAATAAAGAAATCCAAAGTGATGATGAACTATATGTATGAACATGTATTCAGCGAGAAACAAAAAATATGAAGTTTTCAATATGTAGCATCGTCCATTGCTTAACACTGCTGGAGCTCTTGTTGATATTCGCGAGTCTAAGCTCACCTTGAGGGTTGGAGATGAAAAAGATGTTTTTGGGATAGAAGATGACTTCCAAAGGAATCATGTTAAAGAAGAGGTGTTCACAATCAATGAAGATAATGAACTAGAAGAACTAGAAAACCTTATGGAAGAAAAGATCAAGGCAGTTCATCAAGTCAAAAGAACAAAACCAAGAGCATCTGTTCCATATTTGGTTGAAGTCATTACTTACAAGAGTCCACCTTCTTGGGTAAGCAAGGAAGATGAGATGACAAGTGATAAAGAATACGTTACTTCAAGGGTGACAAAGCCATTAGTGAAAGAGGAGAAGGATGCTTGGAGTGCAGGGAGGAAACTAAAGGGACCAAACACAAGCTTGATGAAGAAGAGGTCAAAGCTAAAAAGGAGAATTCAAAGAAGGCGTATAAAAGACGAGTTCAAGATTACAAGAGGCGTTTCAAGTAACAAAAGGTCCAGCTGGGGATGGACTCTTCAGAAGATTCAACGTAGGAGGCACGGAGTCCAGCTCAAGACTCCAAGAAAAAGAAGCGCTTCTCGGGAGGCAACCCGAGCTTGGTTTGCATTTTCTTTTCTTTAATTTTTGAGTTTTAATTAGGAAAGATATCAACTCATCGTCTAATAACTGATACTCAGTAAGAATTAGCTGTGGGGAGCTTTAATTAATAAATGGAATACAAAGTAGTTAGTTTAAATTTGTTATTTAACTCATTTTTTGAGATAAGACGTAATCCATGTCGTGGCTTGTCAATGCCACGTCGTGGTTAAAGATGCAATTACGGGGATAAGATTTTTTTTTAACAGATTATGATCTTTCACAATCCACGACGTGACAAAGCCTGCCACGACGTGGCCTTTAAAAAGTCAGGGAGTGACCATTTCTTAAACCTTTTCACCACACATTTGTTCCCTATTTGCTTGCTGCCTCACGAACGGAAACAAGGTCCCCACAGCCGATTTCTTAATTTGTCTTCTAAAATCTTCGCATTTTCTTGTCTTCTAACTCCATTTGGTATGTATTTTGTCCATTAATTGTAGTTATTACTTACAATTTTTACATTTTCATGGTTAGGGTTTATGTGAATATTGAGATTTTCGAAATTGGTTGAAATTAGTTGTTGATTTTAGGTTGCATGTCATTTGAATAACAATAGGAACAAACCCCAAGTACTGTTTTTGGTTAAAATCGTGTATACAGTGACCGATCCAGACCCACGTCCCGATTGCGGTCCACGACGTGGCGTGCTTGGCCACGTCGTGACTTCTGGGCAAACAGGTTAATTTTTTTAATGCTTTGGGTGTTTGCTGCTTTGGTTTAATTTTATTTGCAGAAAGGGGACCTCGAAGGGCTGTTCCATAGGAGGAAAATCCGATTGATGTGGCAAGTATTCATCCTTTATATCGGTTTCCACACAACATTCCCCGACCGTTATTGACTACATATGAAAATCGGTTGGGATGGTTGTACAATAGAGAATTTGCAATAGCTCCGATTGTCGATTGGGGATGGCTCGGTGGTGTCGGAATGGTTGCTGAGCTAGAACGATATTGGAAAAAAACATACGAAGGGGATCATTTTTCTTTCACTTGTCACAGATGGAGGAATTTGTTCGCGATTCAAGAACCCGTGTACCGGGAGTTATCGGTGGAGTTTTTCTCTACAGTATGCTTCGAAGAACGCACCATTGAATTTACTTATAATCGAGCACTTGTGTTCCGGTTGGGTGGTGTTATAGGGAGTGTAGTCTTCGGGAGTTTGCTTGGCGAATGGGACTTTATACGGAGGTGGAGACTCAATCTCCGTTCTTCATACCATTTCCACATGGGTCTGTTCGGGATTTTAATCCCGGTATTATGGATGTCCAGTGGCGGAGAATTTCCAACCATGAGTACAATACTCGTGACTCTAGTGAGTCACACATTCGGAATCCTATTTTCCGATTTCTACATCGCCTTATCACTTTTTCTATAAATCACAAGCATCATGGCGGTAAAGTTCCTATTCAAAATTTGTTCTATCTGTGGAGTCTTATTACCCGTGGGGTTTACTGTGATTTACCATATATGTTGGTGAGGTTCATGGAGAAGAAAGCGGCTAATTCTAAGCCCGGGAGTCCGATTACGGGAGGACATTTGGTTACTCGCCTTGCTTGGTCGTATCATATATTATGACTCACAACTTTGTGAGGAATCTTACCCGATTCCCGGACACTGATTTAACCATTCAAGTTTTGGGAGTTATGCAGGTAATGGTGAATGTCGGGGGCGGTTTTGTTATACCGCCAGTAGATGACGAGCAGGAGGAGGCGCAACTAGAGCAACCACTGGCCAGACCGAGGCGAAGAAATGTTCGAGCTAGTGGAGAGATAGAGAAAGAGTGTGCTGCTCCACAACAATTACAAGGAGTACCCACCGACCATTTTCAGAGTCGTGTGGGAACTTATTTGGATAACCTCCGGGGGCATGCTATTTATAATACCCAACTTACTGAGGGTATTTATTCACATTTGGGTGTGACCCGGCCACCTTCTATGCCACAACATTATCCTTATTTTCCAACATGGGAGGAGCTTTGGAATCCGCAAAATGATGGGGCAGGACCAAGTGGAGCGCAGGGACAAGGAGATGATGATTGATTTTTCTTTTCTATTTAGTTTCTTTTCTTTTGTTTTAAGTAGTTTTTTTATGTTTGACTTTGGTTTGTGATGTAAAACTTTGTTAACCTATGATGTTACTCTTTTATTTCTTTTGGGTTGTTCCGTTTTTCAGATTAGCATTGGAATTTTCAGAAGCACATAAGGCTAAGTCAAGAGTTGTGTTTGTCTAGTCGAGTCAAGGAAGGTTAAAGTCATGAGTCGGAACCCACAATTCAAGATAAGTGTGGGGTACGTTAGAGGGAGAGAGGTTACATTTGAGAAGTATATTTACATAGAAGAGTCTTAATCCATTTAGACAGTGTTAAGCTGCTAGGATGAATAAAGAAATGAGGCATTTTTTTTTTCTGCCGATCAGTTTCCACGACGTGGGCTTCTTACACCACGTCGTGGCAGTCATCCAGTTTGAAGAATTGAAGATGCCTTCTGTTCGTGTTTTGATCTAAGGTCACGATGTGGTATTCTATGCCACGACGTGAATCATTTCATACTTTCCCACATTTTTCTACATATTTGCACCCACTTTGAAGAATTGAAGTTTCAAGTCATGTTCGTGGTTTATCTACATATTCATCCAGTTCTACACCAACTTTATATTTTCAAGAGGTCCGTGTTCCAGATGCATGTTTTCCACACTTTTGGAAATGTTCACACTGCTATCCCAGGGGAATCTGTTCCTTTTTCTCCCTTTTTCTTAATTTTGATTTATTCTATGCATACAATGAGGCCATTGTATGAAATAAGTGTGGGTTAGGGGTAGAAAAAGTATATTACTAGAAAATTTGAAAATTGAAATCTTTAATAATTAAATCTAGTGATAATAATTTGAGCTGTAGTTGCTGGTATTATATGGGATGATCCGATAAAAGTTCAAATGTTTAGTTGAGCTAATACACGTTATAGTGCATCTGCGGCCTCCCTTATTTTAGTGAAACCATGGAACAAAAACATAACCCCGCTTGGTTTGAGGGATGCAATATGTTTAGCAGCCTAAACCTGAAATGTATCCAGGAAAGCTATGTCTTAACCAATAAAGGTTGAAGTTGAGCGCCCCTCCTTAAGCATGTAGGTTTTGAGTGAAAAAAAAAGTGAGGTACATGTTAAAAAGAGAGAGAGAGAGAGAGAGAGAGAGAGAGAGAGAGAGAGAATTTCAAGAAAAGTTTGAAGAATTTTGGAGCAACTAAAGTGAAGATCAAAAGATCAAAATTTCGAAGAAATTCAAAAAGTTGAAGATACCAAAAATCAAATCAAACAAGGTGGTGAATTCAAATAAATCAAAGATTAAATTATTAAGGAAGTGAAGAATTCAAAAGAGCTCCATTGTGGTATCATAAATTATAATTCTAGATTATGTATGCTTGGGTTGCTCAACCAAAAATACTTTGAGGTTAAGTGAGATTTCTACGGATGGATTCGGAGGGTTGCATAAAATTAGCATTGTTCGAAAGAAGTGTTTATGAAGATTGTGAGTATTTAAAGTATGGGGGGGGGGGTACTTTAGGCAATTTTAGACACAAATGCATGCGTTGAGGTCTTGGCATAATGGCTAAGCTGGAATCGGTTTGTCCTATGTGATGTTAGTAATAAAGGGTTAAGTTTAGATTTGCTTGAGGGCAAGCAAAGCCTAAGTGTGGGGTATTTTGATATTTCCATATTTATACCTATTTTTAGGAAATATTTAAGTACATTCTTATTAATAAGTTGATAATATGTTTAGAATAATGATACTTATAACTTTAAATTGTTATTTTCAGTCAACTAGAAGTATTTTCGAAGACAGGGACCAAAAGTGACAATTAATAGAACATGGGAGACTTGGAACACAAGAGATGAAGAAATCCACGAAAATTACTAAAACCACGATGTGGCATGGATGCCCACGACATGGCATGAGTATTCTAGAAGATAAAGATCGCGTAAAGAAAGAGTCCTTGTCCGGTACAGATGACTTGGGGATCACGACGTGGCCAAGATAGCCACGACGTGGCGCGGGATTTTTAAGGATATTTAAGCATTTTTGGGCATGACGAATAGAAGACTTTTTTGCTAGAGAAAAGGGATTCCAGAAGGCGAGATTCCTGGAAAGAAGCTTTCAACACCAAAAGAGTGAAGGTTCATAATTTAGGTTACTTATTTGTTACTTAGGAACATGTTTCAATATACTTTGATTTGTGTTAGTGTGTTAGTTGCTATGATGAGCAACCGAATCTAGCTACTCTTGTTTAGCTAGATGAAGCTTCCAACTTATGAATAACTTGATTTTTATGGATTTATTTAGTTGGTGAATTGCTTGTGTTGGATTTATAGTTACCTAGCATGCTTGTGTTCGTTTCTCTAGTTGCTTGATTTCATGTTATGTGTAGCTTAGTGACCATTAACTGCATGAACTTGTTTACCTAATGATTTAGTGAACATTAAATTGTTAGAGCTAGGATTGACCAATCTTAGTTAGTAATTAGAGTAAATAAACTTAGCTGTGTTAGAGAACGTGGATTGTGACTATAATTGCGTTTGCATAATAAATCTTACATAGCATATTCATATTCATAATTAGCTATGTGTTTAATTGTGTGTGACCATACATAATTTGACATGAATTAATTAATTATTGGTAAAGTTAGACTTAAATTACTAATACAATTACAACCAACTTGATAATCCATAACTATTAGCTAGCCATAAGGACGAAGTGGATTCGAACTAGACAAGAGTGTTTTTACTTATTGATTGAATTTGAGTTAAGTTCGTCTGATCTTGTAAAATCAGATAAAACCCTTCCTCAACTTGTTAATAATTAGGTTAATTTGATAACAAGTAGATTAATTAGTAACACCGTTCCCTGTGATCGACACCTGACTTACCTAAGCTATACTATAATATGATTAGGTACACTGCCTATAAGTGCATAGTTAGTTTAAGTTTGTTAGGTTATAAATATTAAAATTAGTGGGTACTTTCGTTCACATCATTCACCAATACCTACAGGTTGTGAGCCCGCTAGCGTTCCACTGGACTATCTAGAAATGTCCGTGGTCGTCATCTGTACTCCGTTAGGTGACTACAACAACAGCAACAACAACATCGAGGCCTTTCATCATTTTAACACACAACAACTATTCCATCTACCCTTGTTATACCGAACATATTTGTAGATAAAAATACATATACAGTTTAAATCATTTTAAAACACGTATAAAACATTCATTCAAACACCCATCTCAAATAAACAAACAATAGAATTACACATAGCATGTATTTTATAGAAAACACTTCATATATATGTGTAAGATGAAAGTGACTACACATTCACTTGATTTAATGATAATCGGGCAACACTTCGTTTCTTAAAATGATCATTTCTGATGGAACCGAGAGTTTTAATGAAAAACCGGGCCTTGCGAAGGTTGAGATTCAAATCGAAAAGATAAATTTCTCGCGGTATTCGGGCACTTCGGGACTTTCTTCGGGTGTTAGGTATTATCCCGGGGTTTCAGGGGATGTTGGAATAGCTTAAATATAGATTTTGGGGTGAAAAGTGTAAATTTTGGAAAAGTAAACCGAGAGGATTTGCACCTCTTATATAGGGTGAGAAGCTTCGTCCGAAGGGGGAGAAGGAAGGAGCACGTGGCTCACATGCGAGGGAGGAGCAGATGACAGGTGCGAAGCGAGGGCACACGGCAGCGAGGCGAGACACATGGCAACGAGGCGAGGGTCCGACCATCAGAAGGAGAGGGCACACTTTGTGTAACGACCCGTTTCCGGTATGTTAATTAATTTGATTTGGGCTAAGTTTTCAAGAGGGACTCGGCGAGTTCTAGCCTGACTCGCCGAGTCGGGTCGCGCATCTTGTGCACGCGGGAGCCGGCGACTCGGCGAGTCCATATCCTGGACTCGGCGAGTCCGTCCGTCTGGGTGAAACCCTAACTCCCCGGGTTTGCTCACTATTTAAACCCCATTATAGCCTCCATCTCGTCACTTTCCCCCTGAGAGCACTGTGAGAAACCCTAAACCTTCCTCTTGTGAGCTTATAAGTGATCTTGTTCCATTTTGTAAAGGGGTGAAGAAGGAGAAGAAGAAGGAAGCAAGGAAACGAGTTCTAGTGCCAAGATCCAAGATCAAGTGTGAACTTATTGAGGTATTTTCGGAGTTCTCTTCTGGTTTCATGTTTAAACTTCCATTAGAACTCTTTTAAGGGCTATTTGATGCTTGTTCCAAGCTTTATGCTTGCTTGAATGTGTTATTAAGCTGAAATACCTTTGGATCTGAGTGTTGGGGTGTTGTAGAGTCCAGATCTACTGTCTTTTTGGAGTTACATTGCTTATTAGCCATGGATCTACCCTTATTGTGCATATTTTAGTCTTATTTCCCTCATTCATGTGGTTGTGCACGTAAAGTTGGAAACTTTACGTGGTAAAACAACTTAATGGACCTAGATCTATCATTTGCATGTGTTGGATTCAAGAGAAATCGAGTAGAAATATGTTGCATGGCGGCGACTCGGCGAGTCGGAAGAACGACTCGACGAGTCAGGTCGCGAGTCCCGAGTTCCTTAGTTTCTTCAGTGTCGAGTGGACGAGGTGAGTTAGGGAGTGGACTCAGCGAGTTAAGAGTAGACTCAGTGATGGAGGGACTCGGCGAGTTTGTTCATACAACTCGGCGAGTCCAAGGCAATCTTCTTGAGGATCAAGAACAACTCGTCGAGTCTGTTCATCTGACTCGGCGAGTCGGATGAAGATCATCTGAGTTCTTGGATCCAGAGGGTACTCGTCGAGTCGATGCCACACTCGACGAGTAACAACATGTAAGAGTTGAGCGGAGAGTCTAGGACTCGGCGAGTCGGGTATCCCGACTTGGCGAGTCAGCCCTGAGTAAGTCAACTTTGACCAAGGGTAAAAGAGTCATTTTACCCTGAGTGTAGTGCTAGTGATTGATTGAGTGTGTTTATGGATTTGTAGCCGAGGAGATTCAGGAGCAGCAACCGTTAGCTTTTCGAGCCACACTCATCCGCTAGCTTACGAGGTGAGTTTCCTTCCCGTAGGGGCGGGTCTAAGGCCACAATGCCGGCCCGTCCAGTTAATAGTAGTTTCCGGACTTCGGTCCGATGTAGTAGTTAGTATGTTTGATGCCTTCGTGGTTCAGACATAATTCATGTGCTATGTGTTATGTGTTTTACGTTCCGGGTTGCGGCCCGATGCAGTATGCAATATGTTTGTTATGATATGCTATGCTATGCTCAGTCAGTTCCGGGCTTCGGTCCGATGCAGGGGACACGGTCCCAGTCAGTTCCGGACTTCGGTCCGATGCAGTCAGTTCCGGACTTCGGTCCGATGCAGCCAGTTCCGGACTTCGGTCCGATGCAGTCAGTTCCGGACTCCGGTCCGATGCAGTTAGTTCCGGACTCCGGTCCGATGCAGTTAGTTCCGGACTTTGGTCCGATGCAGGGGACAGGGTCCCAGTCAGTTCCGGACTTCGGTCCGATGCAGTTTCCGGGCCCCGGCCCGATGCAGTGGGCAAGGCCCAATATGTGTTTATATGTTGTTGTATGGTATGTGGTAAGTTGGGGGAGCTCACTAAGCTTCGTGCTTACAAATTTCAGTTTTGGTTTCAGGTACTTCCGCAAGCAAAGGGAGGAGCTCTGGGTGACGGCATCGCACACACCACCGTTTCAGCTTTAGTCTGGATTTGATTTAGTTGTTGTTTTTGGATATAGTATGTTACAGTTTCCGCACAGTACTTTATTATATTTTGGGGCATATCACGCATGGTTTATTTATATGATACTCTGATCATAGTTTTGATGGTATTAAAAACGAAATTTTTTTTGGGTCGTATTTATGGGTCGTTTCAAGTTGGTATCAGAGCCCTGGTTTGAGGGATTCGGATACACTCTCGGGTGTATCTGAACTCAAACTAAGGGGAAATAAAAGATTTTTAATAAAATGTTTTTACAAAAGAATTTCGAAAACACTTAGAAGGAAAAGAATTGTTTTAAGATAGAGGTGTGTGCATGCGGTCAACCGAGCTCAAGTAAGTACTCCCAAATTACCCATACAAGTTATTTGTTCAATTTCAATTTAGTAGAACAGCATGCTAGAATAGGACTAAGGGTGTAGGAGAATGCCTTATGTGCCTGCTTATGTGTTACAGCTCTATGAATATTGCATGCTAGAATTGAGTAGACAGCAGTAGGATAGCCTGTTTAGGTTATGCCTGATAGTATGAGCTTAGCATCCTATGCTAGTGCAGTTTCTTGTTATAAGAATAGCTTGCGTGAGTCTGTTTCCCTTGTCCGAATGCTGCTTGCTTTGTGCTTAGTGGGATTCTGAGTAATGGGAGTTAGCCATTAGGTGGACACGTCACACCACATGTAATCAGGTTTGAATAATCCCAGAGTGCTGGAACTGGCCCTACTGCGCAGCTCTTGTTTGAGTCCAACCGTTGTAGGGACGGATCTTTTACTTGAAGGATTATCCGATCCTCATCACATGTGATGGTGTTCAGGTGATGGCTAACTGGCAGTGCAAGGAGACCTACAGCAGCTGAGGACCAGTCGTATTGAGCTCGAGTTTTCTCTAGGGCAAGCCTAGGGTGAGAGTAGCAGAGAATAGCAGCGGTAGAAGTGACTTGGGGAAGTCGAGGCAGTTCTTGAGGAAAGTACGGATAGATGTGGAAGGTAGTAGGGGCCCATACTACTGGAAGCAGAGGATCCGTACTCGAATCAAGGAAGGCCAAGATTAAACCAAGAAGCTAGTAGTCGTACCATGATCCCTTGAAATATTTCAATGTTCTGATGTTGTTATGATATGTTTCAGAATGGTAGTTTTGCGTCCGAGGCCAGCAGCCGGAGGAGGATCAGGATCGGGATCCGACCCGGAGGTCGGACAGATGGATGAGCAGACCAGAGAGTTCCTTTCTTCTGAGATTACTCGCATCATACTTGAGCAGACTCCTGTGATCTTCGGTTCGATCAAGGAGGGCATTTTGGAGATGATGGATGAGAGACTGAGTACCTTCCGTACTGAGATGGCGGCCGTGATGGGGTCGCGCACACTCACTTTCAGGGAGTTCAGGGCATGCGGGGCTCCTGACTATCACGGGGCACGGGACCCCATAGCGAGTACCAGGTGGTTGGCGGATGTGGCCAACGCATTCCGCACTAGCAGATGTCCCGAGGGGGACAAGGTCAGATTGGCGTCCTGTCTCCTGAAGGACAGGGCACGTGACTGGTGGGAGGAGGTAGGACATACCATCGGGGATGATGCGGCATTGGATGCCATGACCTGGGCTGATTTCTCTACCAGGTTCAGAGCGGAGTTCGCACCGGTCATTGAGGTGCAACAGTTAGCCAGGGAGTTCCAGGATCTTACCCTGACTACCGAGACAGTGGCGGAGATCACCGCCAAGTTCAGGGAGCGGGCCCTTCTTGTTCCTCAGTATGTAGCAGATGAGGAGATGAAGAAGGCCCATTATCACGAGATGTTGCGGAGCGACATTCGTATGTTTGTGAGCCGGTCCAGTTGCAAAACACTGGACGACATGATTGCTAGAGCCAGAGAGAGGGAGATTGATCTCGAGATGGAGAGGAAGAGGAAACCGGAGGCGGTTTCGGGTGCAGGCAGTGTGGGCAAAAAGCCCAAGGTTTCAGATCACAGGTCCAGGGGTCAGCAGAGCCACGGTCGATGTGGCAAGTGTGGGAGGTTGCACGAGGGGGCGTGCAAGGCAGGGAGTTCCGGCTGCTACAAGTGCGGTCGGACCGGGCATATGAGTAGGGATTGTACGGCCCCTGCCACTACGGTTACAACATCGGATCTGATTTGCTTTCAGTGCAATCAGAGGGGACACAAAAGGTCCCAGTGTCCCAGTTTAGCTGCAGCAGGGAAGGTGCATGCACCCGCCCCTGCTACTTTGAGGATCACGGATGGCCGTCAGGGCCGAGCTGATGCGCCGGTGGCGAAGAGCAGGGCATTTCAGATGACAGCAGAGGAGGCGCGAGCGACTCCTGATGTGGTGACGGGTATGTATATTTCTTTCATCTTTTAATTATTAATATATCGTTTGAATATTATTTGATGGTACGCTTTATTTAGGGTCGTTCTCGGTGAACGGCATCCCTGCTTTGGTATTGTTTGACTCGGGGGCCACCCGATCATTTGTATCGCTTGCGCTTAGCAAGAGATTTAGCAGAGCTCCGGGGGAACTGGATTGTCCATTAGAGGTTGAGATAGCAGATGATAGGACCGTGAGGGTCGACAAAGTATATAGAGGGTGTTCCCTTCAGATATTTGAGGAGCAGTTTTCAGTGGATTTGGTTTCGATTCCCCTACGCGGGAATAAAGTTATTGTGGGAATGGATTGGCTAAGCCCCAATGGGGCGGTGATTGATTGTGAGCTTCAGCTAGTGAGGGTTCGCACTCCCAGTGGGGGAGAGATAATGGTTCAGGGCGAGAGGCCCCAGCGAGGATTGACCTTCTGCTCTGCCGCTAGGGCGAGGCGCTACGTTCAGCAGGGTTGCGCCGGTTATGTAGCCTACGTCTTGGATGCCCAGGATAAGGGCAAGACGACGATCGATGATGTTCCTATTGTTCGAGATTACCCGGATGTGTTTCCCGAGGATTTGCCGGGGATACCTCCGGAGAGGCAGGTTGAGTTCAGGATCGACCTGGTTCCTGGTGCGGCTCCGATAGCCAAAGCACCATATCGACTTGCTCCCCCTGAGATGCAGGAGTTGTCTACACAGCTTCAGGAGCTGTTAGACAAGGGTTTCATTCGACCGAGTAGTTCGCCTTGGGGAGCGCCGATCTTATTTGTGAGGAAGAAAGACGGGTCGCATCGGATGTGTATTGATTACCGGGAGTTGAACAAGGTAACGGTGAAGAACCGTTACCCACTTCCGAGGATAGATGACTTGTTTGATCAGCTCCAGGGAGCGTCTTGGTTCTCCAAGATCGACCTACGCTCCGGTTACCACCAGATGAGGGTCAGGGATGAGGATGTACAGAAGACTGCTTTCAGGACCCGGTACGGTCATTATGAGTTTGTGGTGATGCCATTTGGGCTCACCAATGCCCCAGCCGCGTTCATGGATCTCATGAACCGCGTGTGCAGACCGATGCTGGATCGGTCAGTGATAGTGTTCATCGATGACATCTTGGTGTATTCCAAGACGCAGGGACAGCACGAGGAGCACCTGCGGGAGGTGTTGGAGACTTTGAGGAAGGAGAGACTGTTCGCTAAGTTCTCCAAGTGCGAGTTCTGGTTACGCGAGGTGCAGTTTCTTGGGCATCTCGTTAATCAGAAGGGTATTTTGGTTGACCCGGCCAAGATTGAGGCCGTGATGCAGTGGGAGGTCCCGAGGTCTCCATCTGAGATTCGGAGCTTCCTAGGATTGGCAGGGTATTATCGGAGGTTTATTCAGGATTTCTCCAAGATAGCAGTGCCGCTCACTCGACTAACCAAGAAGTCGGTAGTTTTTCGTTGGGGGCCTGAGCAGCAGGCGGCGTTCGAGACTCTCAGGCAGAGATTGTGCGAGGCTCCGATCCTTACCTTGCCAGAGGGTGTTGAGGATTTCGTGGTCTATTGTGATGCTTCGATCACAGGTATGGGAGCAGTGTTGATGCAGCGAGGCCATGTGGTGGCTTATGCCTCGAGACAGTTGAAGCCTCACGAGGCTAATTATCCTACCCACGACTTGGAGCTGGGGGCAGTTGTATTTGCCCTCAAGATTTGGAGGCATTACCTGTATGGGGTCCGCTGTACTATCTACACGGACCACAAGAGTTTACGATACCTTATGGATCAGCCGAGTTTGAATATGAGACAGAGGAGATGGTTGGACGTGCTGAAGGACTATGACTGTGAGATTCTGTATCATCCAGGGAAGGCCAACGTGGTGGCCGATGCCCTGAGCCGTAAGGTGTCGGCGGCCCCTATCCGGGATTTGTGTATGAGGATGACGGTAATCACTCCTTTGTTGGAGCGGATCAAGGAGGCTCAGATGGAGGGTCTCAAGGAGGAGAGGCAGAAATGCGAGAGGATAGTGGGTCGAGTAGCTTCGTTCGACTACGACAGTCGGGGTTTGATGATGCTTCATGGTAGGGTGTGGGTACCGTACTGGGGTGGGGTACGGCAGGTATTGATGGACGAGGCTCATAAGTCTCGATTTTCTATCCATCCAGGGGCGACGAAGATGTATCGAGATCTTCGACCTGATTATTGGTGGCCCTGCATGAAGCGGGACGTCGCTTGGTACGTTGAGAGGTGCTTGACCTGCCGGAAGGTCAAGGCGGAGCACCAGAGACCTCACGGCAAGATGCAGCCGTTGGATATTCCCGTGTGGAAATGGGAGGACATCACCATGGATTTTATCACCAAACTTCCCAGGACCGCACGTGGAGTAGATTCGATATGGGTAGTGGTGGATCGGTTGACGAAGAGTGCCCATTTTATCCCGATCCAGGAGAGTATATCGGCGGAAAGGTTAGCCGATATCTATGTGCGAGAGATTGTGGCACGTCATGGAGTGCCGGTATCGGTAGTGTCGGACCGAGATGTTCGCTTCACGTCCAGATTCTGGAAGCGGTTTCACGACGAGATGGGTACTCGTCTCCATTTCAGCACCGCTTTCCATCCTCAGACTGACGGGCAGAGCGAGAGGACGATTCAGACTCTCGAGGACATGCTTAGGGCATGTGTTCTGGATTTTGGGGGCTGTTGGGATACGTATCTTCCCTTAGCGGAATTCTCGTATAACAACAGCTATCATGCAAGCATTGATCGACCTCCTTTTGAGATGTTATATGGCAGGAAGTGCAGGACCCCGATTTGTTGGGGCGAGGTCGGTCAGCGGGTCATGGGGAGCACCGAGGTGGTGCTCAAGACGACGGAACTGATCCAGCAGGTCCGTAGTAGACTGCAAACTGCGCAGAGTCGGCAGAAGAGCTACGCCGACAAGAGGCATTCAGACTTGGAGTTCCAGGTGGGAGACATGGTTCTTCTGAAAGTCTCGCCTTGGAAAGGTGTCATCAGGTTCCGGAAAAGGGGCAAATTGGGCCCCAGATTTATTGGTCCTTTCAGGGTTTTGGCCCGGGTGGGTCGGGTTGCTTACCGGTTAGATCTTCCTGAGGAGCTCAGTTTGATACACAACACCTTCCACGTGTCGCAGTTGAGGAAGTGTTTAGTGGACGAGACAGCGGTCGTTCCCTTGGAGGATATCCAGGTCGATAGCGGCTTGAATTATATCGAGAAGCCGATAGTAATTTTGGAACGGAAGACCAAGACCTTGAGGAACAAGGTAATTCAGCTGGTAAAGGTGCAGTGGCAGCATCGGAAGGGGTCTGAATGGACATGGGAGGCTGAAGAAGAAATGAGAACGCACTACCCGGAGTTATTCGCAGATCCAGCCGTAGCAGACTTCGAGGACGAAGTCTGAAACAAGTGGGGGAGATTTGTAACGACCCGTTTCCGGTATGTTAATTAATTTGATTTGGGCTAAGTTTTCAAGAGGGACTCGGCGAGTTCTAGCCTGACTCGCCGAGTCGGGTCGCGCATCTTGTGCACGCGGGAGCCGGCGACTCGGCGAGTCCATATCCTGGACTCGGCGAGTCCGTCCGTCTAGGTGAAACCCTAACTCCCCGGGTTTGCTCACTATTTAAACCCCATTATAGCCTCCATCTCGTCACTTTCCCCCTGAGAGCACTGTGAGAAACCCTAAACCTTCCTCTTGTGAGCTTATAAGTGATCTTGTTCCATTTTGTGAAGGGGTGAAGAAGGAGAAGAAGAAGGAAGCAAGGAAACGAGTTCTAGTGCCAAGATCCAAGATCAAGTGTGAACTTATTGAGGTATTTTCGGAGTTCTCTTCTGGTTTCATGTTTAAACTTCCATTAGAACTCTTTTAAGGGCTATTTGATGCTTGTTCCAAGCTTTATGCTTGCTTGAATGTGTTATTAAGCCGAAATACCTTTGGATCTGAGTGTTGGGGTGTTGTAGAGTCCAGATCTACTGTCTTTTTGGAGTTACATTGCTTATTAGCCATGGATCTACCCTTATTGTGCATATTTTAGTCTTATTTCCCTCATTCATGTGGTTGTGCACGTAAAGTTGGAAACTTTACGTGGTAAAACAGCTTAATGGACCTAGATCTATCATTTGCATGTGTTGGATTCAAGAGAAATCGAGTAGAAATATGTTGCATGGCGGCGACTCGGCGAGTCGGAAGAACGACTCGACGAGTCAGGTCGCGAGTCCCGAGTTCCTCAGTTTCTTCAGTGTCGAGTGGACGAGGTGAGTTAGGGAGTGGACTCAGCGAGTTAAGAGTAGACTCAGTGATGGAGGGACTCGGCGAGTTTGTTCATACAACTCGGCGAGTCCAAGGCAATCTTCTTGAGGATCAAGAACAACTCGTCGAGTCTGTTCATCTGACTCGGCGAGTCGGATGAAGATCATCTGAGTTCTTGGATCCAGAGGGTACTCGTCGAGTCGATGCCACACTCGACGAGTAACAGCATGTAAGAGTTGAGCGGAGAGTCTAGGACTCGGCGAGTCGGGTATCCCGACTCGGCGAGTCAGCCCTGAGTAAGTCAACTTTGACCAAGGGTAAAATAGTTATTTTACCCTGAGTGTAGTGCTAGTGATTGATTGAGTGTGTTTATGGATTTGTAGCCGAGGAGATTCAGGAGCAGCAGCCGTTAGCTTTCCGAGCCACACTCATCCGCTAGCTTACGAGGTGAGTTTCCTTCCCGTAGGGGCGGGTCTAAGGCCACAATGCCGGCCCGTCCAGTTAATAGTAGTTTCCGGACTTCGGTCCGATGTAGTAGTTAGTATGTTTGATGCCTTCGTGGTTCAGACATAATTCATGTGCTATGTGTTATGTGTTTTACGTTTCGGGTTGCGGCCCGATGCAGTATGCAATATGTTTGTTATGATATGCTATGCTATGCTCAGTCAGTTCCGGGCTTCGGTCCGATGCAGGGGACACGGTCCCAGTCAGTTCCGGACTTCGGTCCGATGCAGCCAGTTCCGGACTTCGGTCCGATGCAGCCAGTTCCGGACTCCGGTCCGATGCAGTCAGTTCCGGACTCCGGTCCGATGCAGTCAGTTCCGGACTTTGGTCCGATGCAGGGGACAGGGTCCCAGTCAGTTCCGGACTTCGGTCCGATGCAGTTTCCGGGCCCCGGCCCGATGCAGTGGGCAAGGCCCAATATGTGTTTATATGTTGTTGTATGGTATGTGGTAAGTTGGGGGAGCTCACTAAGCTTCGTGCTTACAAATTTCAGTTTTGGTTTCAGGTACTTCCGCAAGCAAAGGGAGGAGCTCTGGGTGACGGCATCGCACACACCACCGTTTCAGCTTTAGTCTGGATTTGATTTAGTTGTTGTTTTTGGATATAGTATGTTACAGTTTCCGCACAGTACTTTATTATATTTTGGGGCATATCACGCATGGTTTATTTATATGATACTCTGATTATAGTTTTGATGGTATTAAAAACGAAATTTTTTTTGGGTCGTATTTATGGGTCGTTTCACTTCGTGACTCAGTAGCTTCGGACACGGGGCTCTTCGCGGGCGAGGGTGACGTGGCCGAACCCTGGGCATGCGGAATTTCTCGGATTTTGGGATTTTCTCGGATTTTGTGCCCCAAACCTAAAAAATCCATAACTTTCGCATACGAGCTCCGTTTTTAACGTTCTTTATATGCATGTGTAGGTGAAATTATGCTCTACAACTTTCGTTTAGACTTTGTCGGCTAATTTTGACTTTATTTTTAATATTATTTTTTTTACAGACCAGGACAGGAAAATCCGTTAAAAATTCATAACTTCTTCATCCGACGTTCATTTTCGTCTGTCTTTTTACTGTTGTACTACTATTGACGAGACCTTAGATTCTCTAAGGCTAAAAATAACTTTATTATAAATTCACTTTTTACGTCACATAGTGTCTGGCTGGTTCTGTCATGAAACTTCGACAGGTCATAACTTCTTTATTATAACTCGGATTTCGGTATTCTTTATATCTCCATAATCCTTATCTCAACCATTACAACTTTCTTCATAGATATCGGCTTTATCTAAGATTTATTTTTGATGCTTATTTTTATCCTTAACTCATTAAATTATAATAATTAAGCATAAAACACATAATAATCGAATTAAGCATAAAACACATAATAATCGAATAATACATCCTTAACTCATTAAATTATAATAATTAGGCATAAACCACTTGATCCGCCAAGCTTCCTCTCTTGAGCGGCACCGCCTCCTGCCTAGCCTCCAAGCTGCTCTTATCAGCTTCTAACTTCGTCACGTAGGCCTTCATCTCTTCACACTCAACGTCTCTCCTGTCAGAATCAGACTGGAGGGTCTCCATTTCGGAGATATGTTTGGAGGCCACGACCAAATAAGATGACACTTTGCAGATAGGGTAGCGTAAGCCGTTGGCCATGTGCACGTCGGATAGGACAGTCAGGTCCTTAGTCGTGGTAGGAGGAAATGTGTGCTGACACCACTCGAGAGTGGTGTCGTGGTCAAAGACAAGATCTTGAGCATTTAGTCTCCAAGATGGCTTATAGGCATCTAGATGAGAACTCACCAGAAGGGGGTGGTTGTGGTTTTACAGGAAAAGGCTGAAGCAAGAACATGGGGGTGGCGAAGACCCAGTCTTCGCCTTGGCACCCCCAGTTGTGGGAGCAGGGTTGGTTTTCTCGCTAATTTTTTTCTCACATATGACCGAGAAGTTCAGTTTCATTAGTTTGTGCTCCCTTCGGCAGTTTCGAAGGACCTTCATCGGGGGCACGGGTGGAATTCGTGGTACCCTACAGTAGGAAACTCATATTGTGTTTCTTACAAAAGGAAGACTGGTGCTGGCTGACTCGGCTCGACCACTGGAAGAGGCTTCCAGGAAAGAAAAACGCCTATTGACACAACGGACAATCCTCGGAGACCTGGAAGATGTAGGATCCTTCTGAGAAGCACCAGTGAAAACAATGTCCTGCAAATCTAGGTCATCATTGGCACCGCTGGCACTGTCAGAACCAACAGTTGCCTCGATTCCTCGTCCAGAAATAGGGGGTGGAAAGTGTATCATCCCAAGACCATGTATAGCTTATAAACCCTTGTTATATTGTAATTGACAAGTTTGGCCCTTCATTTGATAAAAGGTGGCTGCTGAGTACACGGGGCGTACGTGTGTGTACGCTCTGCGTACTTATGTGCATGATTTGGACGTGGAAGCCACCTAGTATGCTGGGCGTACTAGGCTTAGAGTGAAAACCTTAATTGTGGAGTGTGTTCGTACTTAAGGAACATGATGGCCTTATTTATGGCCACCATTTCCATCCCTCAACCCTCTAAAAACCCTAATTTTTGTCCCTTGAGCTTGATTGTCCATTTGTGAGCTTCTTAGTGTTCTTGTGGTATCCTTGGAGTGAAAAAGGAGCATTGAAGAGAAAAGAGTTGGAGTCCAGGCTTTGGATTTGAGCTTTTCTATGGTTGGAGCATCAGTTGAAGGTATAAAGCTTAAAGCTTTCCATCCTTTTTAATTTGTGCATAATATGGTCCATTTTAGGGTTTTTGGTCCCGAAGATTGAAGCTTTATGAGTTGTTTAACTCCAGAGCCCAATATCTGTCCCTTTGAGTGTTTTTAATGGAGTGCATTCATAAAAATGGAGTCTTGGACGTCAAAACCACCCCATGCATGAGATATGATCATTTTTGGGAGAAAAAGAGTGAGAGTTTTCGGGTTTGGGACTTTCTCAGCCATGTAAAGGCTTACATTCACAAACTTTATGGAGTATGAGGCTTTAGGGAGTCCAGATTTGAGAGTAGAGCTATGGTCTTAACGGATTAAGACCAAGAGAGTGGGAACAACAAATATGGAACGTACACTAAACATAATCCTAGTACGCGCAACATAGCATCGAGGATCCCCGATGCATGGCGAGGCAGTACGCCCAACGTAGAGAGTTTGTACGCCCAGTGTACACGTTGCGGTTGACTTTTGTTGACTTTTAGGGTTTGGTCAATTATGGACTATAGAGACCATGAAATGGGGTAAAATGGTCTTTTATCCTTCTGTGAGTTTATAGAGGGTTTACCCTAGCTTCTTTGAGGGTTGTTTATTATTAGAGATAATTAACGTATGTGCTAGGCGGAGGCTAGACTGGTGGTTCATGTACGAGGTTTATTTGCTT
Organism: Lactuca saligna; assembly: GCF_052625555.1. Classification (NCBI taxonomy): domain Eukaryota; kingdom Viridiplantae; phylum Streptophyta; class Magnoliopsida; order Asterales; family Asteraceae; genus Lactuca; species Lactuca saligna. Next base: position 183,500,484 of record NC_136423.1, read on the forward strand.
GCTTACGAGGTGAGTCTTCTCAATATACTTACCATGAGTGGTAACTTGTGTGACCAGAGGGTCGTGTATGTTATTATTGAGTATTGTGATATCATGCATTATGTCTTTGAGATTTATGTTGTTTATTATCTGAGCTTACTGAGTTAGGACCGGAGGGTCCACCAGAGTTGTGGGACCGAAGGGTTCCACTGAGACACATTGACCGGAGGGTCTTATTTGAGTATATCCACGAGAGGCTAATGAGATGTGTGTGCTATTTTGGGGAACTCACTAAGCTTCGTAATTACCGTGTTATGTGTTATGTGTTTCAGGTACTTCTCAGGATCACGGGAAGGCGCCGACTTGATTGTACACATGAGACGGAGTTATGTTTGAGGATCCTGTATTTTGTTTTAACAATTAAGGATATGTGTTTTTGATAAATTGACATTTTGGGGATTTGTGAAATGCGTTGATGAGATTCATGTGATTTTTAAATGAAAGTTTTGTTTGAAAATTTACGGTGTTACAAAGAGCCTCCACAATAGCGATGTCACAACATTGAATCTCATCGTCGAACTGACCCTGAAGAGATCTCTCTAAAGAAACAACTTCCTTCACACCTGGAAACAAAGAAAAAGATAACAATGGTAAAACAGATGGCCGATTTAAATGGGCTTTGCAAAATTTTCAAAAAAAAGTAGGGGGGAAGAGGAGCACGAGATATACCCTTTTTCTCAATGAAAAACTCGGGCATCTTTTCGGGAGCCCTCCAAGCGGCGCTCATTCCGCCGGCAACCAAGAAGCAGTCAAGCCAGTCTTCCCCATTGATGTTGATCTTCTTAAGGACATCAACCAGTTCCTTGTCAACACCAAAAAGTGTCAATGCACGGTCGACATACACTTTAGCCCTCGTATAACTGGGCACCACGAGATCGTTGTTCACCCACAAGAACTTCTCCTGCCAATTATTCTTTAATTTCTTATCATGGATGGGAGTAGGGACTCCCCGCCGTCGAGAGACATTTCGAGTCCCCGACTGGGTAGTGACATTAAAGAAGTTCTTGAAAGTTGGCACAGTCAGCAGGCGCCCCAGGGCACAACAGAGTAGTTCGAAACCCATTATCTTGTTTATAGCGATAGGGGTCAAATCTGTTACCGAAAACCCATATTCCCAGATAATCAGGTTGAAGAAATCTGTGGTGGGAAAGCGCAGACCTGCCTCGAACAAGGCGATTGGGATGCTGACTTTGCCCTCAGGCGGACTGTACAGTGAAGCATCGGACAGAGGGATTTGCAATCAGTGTTCGAGAATGAACGCGAACCGGAACTTAAAATATTCCTATTCTTTGGAGGGTAGATCTCTCCCCAAAGCGCGAGTGGAAGCCGTGGAAAAAATATGAAGAAGGGGTTGAAAGGGTTTTTTCTCAAGAACAAGAAGTCAAATGGAGATGAATGTTTTTCCCGAGGAGTTGTCGGGTGTGCCTCCCGAGTCTACAACAGGGATGCATGGGCTTTTTGGCATACGTAGTGGATATGTGGGTTACTATAGAGAGGCCGGGTTCTATCTTCGAGGTTCTTATACTGTGCGAGTTTCCGAATGTTTTTACCAAGTAGTTGTCGGGTGTGCCTCCTGAGAGGCAGGTGGAGTTTCGGATTGATTTGGTTCCGGGTGAGATGCCTATTGCCAAGGCAACTTATCACCTTGCACCACCAGAGATGCAAGAGTTATCCTCACAGATCCAGGAGCTGCTGGGGAAGGGTTTCATCAGACCGAGTAACTCGCGGGGGGAGCACCTATCCTTTTTGTTAAGAAGCAAGATGGTTCACACCGGATGTGCATTGATTACCGACAGTTGAATAAAATGACAGTCAAGAACCGTTATCCGCTATCAAGGATCGATGATTTATTCGACCAGTTACTATCACTCCCCGAACCAGAGAAACAACGGAAACGTTCGGGGGTTGGGTGAATTCATTCTTGTAGTATCATCACAATGTATATAATTGAAACAAAACATCATCATCATCACACATACAATATTACAACTGTCATATATTACATCAAGTATTGTAATTCAAATTACATGACGAAATATCCAAAGTATGGTGATAACAAAACACAACAAAATTCCAGGTCTTCTTGCTGACTAACCTGCTCAACGATTTCCAGAGAATACAAGTTAATTTGAAAAACGTCAACACATATAATGTTGGTGAGTTCATATGAATGTTTGAGTAAAAAATTTTGTATTACTTTGTAAACACCAAAAATCCAATATTTTCTGAAAAACGGTTTGAAATGTTTGTGCCCGATCTTGTATTAATGCAGGTGTGTTAATGTTTGAAAATGTATGAAGTGAATGATCCCATACAATTCGATATTGTTTGCTTATAAAACGTTGTGGTGTTAACATCCTAAGACTGAGTACCAGTGCATGTACGTTACCGTGTTACCAACTGAAATTGTATTCCATAACTTTTATAATGGAGTTAATTTCTCTAAGTGAATCGTTATAACCATACTTAATAATGACTGATCCGCCTGTCATGACGTATTTCAGACACCGACTTATTTAAGGTAAGGTTTGTCACCCTATACTAGCCTAGTCTAACTGTAGTGAACAACTCAGGTGTGGGGTGTCACCCCCGTATACATCTATACACAAACTCCCGCTCTCCCTCGAGGAGACTATGGTTATAACTACAGGCTACGGTTGTACACTCAATAGGTGTCAAACGAAGTGTCTCACAAGATCCTTAACTGAATTTACGCTAGGAATGGCAACGGGGCGGGTTTGGGGCGGGGCATGGTATCCCAAACCCGCCCCGATATTTTTCGGGTATCTTATCGTGGTGCTCTATTGGGTTTGGGTTTTCCCGTTGGGTTTCGGGTATCTTATCAGGTTTATAACAATTCATAACAAAATCTTTATTTCATTTTACAGTACCCCGATGTCTTACAAAAATACATGTTCTAGCCTCCCTTTTAAATTAAAAATATGATGCATCACTTTAATAAAATAAACTAGATGTTATATTAAAAATAATTTGATTTAAGTTTTGTATAATATGTCAAAACATAAATAATTGTTAATAACTAAAAAGATTATTCGATTTAAGTTTAGTGTAATACATCAAAACATAAAAAATGATCATTCACACTATATTTTTAAAAACTAAAAAGATAGTCGACAGTAATTATTTTATCTTTGAATGCGTGCAATTAACACCAAAAGGATTCGTATATATATATATATATATATATATATATATATATATATATATATATATATATATATATATATATATATATATATATATATATATATATACGAATCCTTTTGGTGTTAATTGCACGCATTCATATATAATCAGGGTGGGGCGGGTTGGTGCGAGGAGAACCCACTCCCTGCCTCGAACCTGATAAACAACCCGATAATGACCCGTTAGCAGACCCGAAATGATTGGGTTTCGGGTTTCCCCGTCGGGTTCAGGTTTTTTACCATCCCTAATTTACGCGAATATGGAATTGCACAATGTATATTGTTTCCGTGTATGTTTTAGGTTTATGAAGCCAACAAGTATGTATATGAATGTATGAGACCCAACAAGCATGCAAAAGGACCAATAAGGCCCATTAAGTATGTAATGTATACTCCAGGCCCAATAAGCATGCAAAAGAACAACTAAGTCCCCCTAAACATGTAATGTATATTTCAGGCCCAATAAAAGTGAGTCTAACGTATTTGACTCGTTTGTTATTGTAATGTTCGTTCTTGTTCAATCGTTTTCCAAAATGACATAAAAAGGCCTCGTTTGTATTATTCACATCTTTGGTCCGGTGGACTAAAAATTTACAACTTAGGCGTAATTTTGGTAAAAATGACACTTTAGGTCCCTTAAGACCAAAAGTTTACATTTAAGGCTAGTTTCATATAAAAATAACATTTTTAACCAAATTTTGTCAAAAACATCATTTTCGGCCCAATTGTATGAAGTTTTTGCATTTTCGGCCCAAAAGCATAGAATTTATCCTTTTTGGCCCAAGTTTGATAAAATTATCATTTTCGGTCTTTATAACCGAAAAATAACATTTTTATTGGCTCAAATTTATTTAAAATGACACTCAAGCCCACAAAAGTCCAAAATTTTGCAAACTTAGCCCAAACTCAGTGAAAGCCCAATATGAGGCCCATTTGTGAAAATTTACACTTTTAGCCCTTTTAAAATCACAAATACCATAAGGATTCACATTTATCCAAAATAAATCCTTTTTCGTCCCTTAAAAACATGAGTTATATATAATAACTTCACTTTTGATTATTTTGTCATTTTGGCCCTCTTATGCGATTTTTCTTAATTTAAACAACCTTGAAGTGTTTTAAACCTTTTCTTTGCGTAATAAGTTGTATCAAGTGTTATGTTCCACCAATATGTGACATCCCCATTTTCACAGCCAGAAAAGACCGATTTGTTTATGCTTTGTTTTAAAATCAGAGTAATCGTTTAAAGAAAATTGTTGCAGAATTTATTCCCAAAACAAAATATGGTAAGAATTTATCAAAGCATTTCTTAAAGAAATGTATTTTCATTATATAACAAAATCTTAGGATGTCATGTTCCGATACAGACACATAAGCATAAACAAAACTTATATTTACTTACACTAATGATTTACATCTCCTTTAATCTCTCAGTGAATTATGTCTTCGTATTGATACCTGTGATACAAAGAAAACTGAGTGGGCCAGGCTTGGGAGTCTGGTGAGCATATAGGGTTTTCATCCCACAATATTATATTTATTATGTTTAATCATCAAACAATCAACCCAATTACCCGTCCACATTATCTTCTTTACTCTTAAGGTTTTACCCTAAGAATCAACTATCCTTCATTCATTCATTCCTAAGGATTTACCTAAGGAATTGGCACGAAGTCCATTGCTGCCAAAGTTTATCTATAAGGTACTAAATCCATAGCTATCAGGCGTTAACTTCATAGTCACCAAGGTTCACTTAACATGCGCTAACTCCATAGTCACCAAGATCCACTTAACAGGCGCTAACTCCATAGTCACCAAGGTTCACTTATCATGCGCTGACTCTATAGTCACTAGAGTTTACTCATACCATATCTCATCACACACCAACTATTCCATCTACCCATTTTCTACCCAACATATTTGTAGGTATAAAATACATATATAGTTTAACCCATTTAAAAACTATATAAAACATCCATTCCACACTCATATCAAATAAACAACAATATATAAACACATAGCACGTATTTCATACAAAATACTTCATATTTATGTGTTAGAAGAAAATAACTACACACTCACTTGATAAGACGATGATCGGACATCACTGCGACTCTAAATGTATAATTCTTCGGTGAAACCGGGATGCTTCCTTGAAAACCGGGCCTCTCACGAGCAGGGTTTTGGCTCGGAAACTTTACTTCTCGGGATCTTTGGGGCTTCGGGACTTGCTTCAGGTGTCGGGATTGATACCGGGGATCGGGGTATAAGTTTCACGCAAAACGAGGCAATAACGAGTGAGAGAGAAGAATTTGAGCACTAAAACTCGACAGCCCACAACATCTGTTTATAGGGTACAAATTCGACATTCACGTCGTGAACCATGCTTGTTCACGTCGTGAATTTTGATCTTGATCATCCCCTAGGATTGTCGTTTGTCTTCTAGGATCGAAACGCATCGTTCACTGAGTTCACGTCGTGAACATTGTTTTCACGACGTGGTCTCTAACAGTTTTGGGGTTTCGCGCCCCGAACTTTAGAAATTCATTAGATTCTCATACGAACTCCGTTTTCGATATTCTTTATATCCACACGTAGATGAAATTTTGCTCTACAACTATCGGTTAGACTTTGTCGGCTAATTTTGACTTTATTTTTAATATATTATTTTTAGTAAGGTGGGACAGGAAAACTCCGTTAGAAATTCATAACTCCTTCATTTGACGTCCGTTTTCGACTGTCTTTTCACCATTGCACTACTATCAACGAGAACTTCGATTCTCGTTTAGATTGTTTCGGCTAGAAACCACTGGATCTTATATTCGAACTTTGGGTTGCATACCGCTAAGTTGAAACTTCGAAAAATCATAACTTCCTCATACGAAGTAAGATTTTGACGTTCTTTTTATGCATGCTCTCGGTTTATCATATTCTAAAACTCTCGTTTAGATTGCTAAGGATACATATTGATCTATCGTAAATTCACTATTTACATCGCGCTGTGTAATGCTGGTTCTGTCGCGAAACTTCGACAGGTCATAACTTCTTCGTTATAACTTGGATTTTGACATTCTTTATATATCCGGAATCCTTGTCATGACCATTACAAATTAGTTAAGATTATTCATTCTAAATAATATTCTATCAAAAAGTTATTTTTGATGTTTATTGTCTCTAAATTGACTAGCCCTGATCTACAGGCGTTACACAATATCATCATATTTTAGCATATTTTCGAGTTTATGAACTCTATAACACATAATCACAACATATAACATGAAAAACACACATAATCATGAATATACACATAGATCTACAGAAAACAACTTGTATTCTCCCCCAAAACATAGTAAAAACCGAAAATAGGGGGTATGAACTCACTTTGGGTTGATGGATCGGTTTTGATGAAGAGTTTGGAGGAGATTTCGGCTTAAATGCTTCCTTGAGATGATTTTTCGAGATTAGGAAGTTCTAAGATCATAAATCACGAAATGGAGTGTTAAAAGGAGTAAGTTTAACATAAACATGAAGTTAAACCTTTTAGATGGAAGTAGCTTACCAAATGAGTAGATTTTTGGTGGAGTATTCATGGATTTACACACAAAAATGCACGATTGTTGGGAGGAAATGAGAGGTTTCTTGAGAGTTAGAGAGGATTTTGTGTATGAAAAATGAAGAAGGATGATGGTGGTGTAGGCTCTTGTAGCCGTAAATAGAGAGAGGGAGGGGAGAAGACCCAAAATGGTTAATACATGTAGGTTTATAATGCTTAATCATGGAAACATGTTAGGTAATTTGCATAGATTACCAATGAATAATAATGAGGTGTCATGCATTAATCCTTTCATTTGATTTTTTGTCTTTGAAACCGATAATAAGAAGGGAGGGGGAGGAAAAGAGATAAGCATTGGGCTTCAACATATATGGAGAATATATTATCCCAATAGAATATTTTCGGCCCATTAGGCCCACACAAGTGTTCACGGCCCAATTTGATGAGAGTAATGGGTTTTCGGCCCATTATTAATCAAGGGGATAGTTTTTGGCTCAATATGGCCCATGAAAACAAAATGAGTCATTCTAGGCCCAACATGGCCCAAAATGCTATGATTTAATGAATGTAGGTCCATTTAGAGCCCAAATGGGGTTCCTTGGCCCAAAATAACTAAATTAAGAATTTACTGGCCCATTAGGCCCAATAAGAGGATCTAGGTCCAAATCGAGTTTGAACCGAGACATTAGGGTTTCAAACCCACAATTAAGTATGTGAGATGCATTGAATTAGGTTTTAAGCTTCACAAGTGAGTTTCGATTCAAATAGTTATTTTTAAATGAGCATAGTGCATAATATCAACTTAAAGTTACCAATTATACAAGAGTTGATTACATGCAGACATAATTTCCTAGCAAAAAATGCTAGTTGTGATAGTTGCAGGGAGCATCTTGGTTCTCCAAGATTGATTTGAGATCTGGATATCATCAGATGAGAGTATGCGAATAGGATATCCAGAAGACGACATTCAGAACTCGTTATGGGCATTACGAGTTTGTGGTGATGCTTTTCGGGCTCACCAACGCATCGGCAACGTTCATGGATCTCATGAACCGGGTGTGCAGGCCCATGTTGGATCGATCAGTGATCGTGTTCATCGATGATATTCTGGTGTACTCGAGGTCCAGAGAGCAGCACGAGGAGCATCTGCGAGAGATTCTTGAAGTATTGAGGGCTGAGAGGATTTATGCCAAATTCTCCAAGTGTGATTTATGGATATGGGAGGTCCAGTTCCTGGGATATCTCGTTAATTAGAATGGCATATTGGTCGACCCGACCAAGATTGAGGCAGTTATGAGATGGGAGGTGCCGAGATCCCCGTCCGAGATCATGATTTTTTTGGCTTTGGCCGGCTACTATCGGGGGTTTATAAGAGATTTCTACAAGATTTCCGTTCCTCTTACCAGATTGACCTGGAAGGTTGTTACTTTTTCCTAGGGGCCTGAGCATCAGGCCTCATTTGAGACTCTTTGATAGAGATTGTGCGAATCTCCAGTGTTAGCCCTTCCTAAGGGAGTGGAGGACTTTTTAGTTTACTATGATGCATCTATTTCAGGGTTGGGTGTGGTGTTGATGCAGAGGGGGCATGTGATAGCATACGCATTGAGGCAGTTGAAGCCTCATGAGATAAGGTATCCCAACCATGGTTTGGAGCTAGGGGCGGTGGTGTTCGCCCTCAAGATCTAGCGCCACTATCTGTATGGAGTCCAATGCACCATATACACAGACCATAGGAGTATGAAGTACCTTTTGGATCAGCACAACCTGAATATGAGACAGAGGAGGTGGTTGGATGTAGTGAAAGACTACGAGTGCAAGATCTTATATCACCCAGGCAAGGCTAACATGTTAGCCAATGCCTTGAGCCATAGAGTAGAGAGTGCTCTGATTCGAGACGTGTGTATGAGGATGACAGTGATGACTCTAGTCCTAGATAACGACCGAGAGGCTCAGGTGGAGGTTGTGAGGCCAGAGAACCTCAAGAGGCAGCGAGTGAATAGATAGGTTTCCGAGTTTAAGATGGATAGTCGCGGGATTATGACTTTTTGTGGGCGGATTTGGGTTCCCTATACAGGTGAAGCTCAACGCATACTGATGGAGGAGGCACATAGATCAAGATTCTCAATCCATCCAGGAGCCACTAAGATGTATTTGGATCTGAAAAGAGATTACTGGTGGCCCTGTATGAAGAGGGATGTGACATGGGTAGTTGAGAGGTGCTTGACCTATCGTCGGGTTAAGGCGGAGCACAAACATCCACATGGCCCGTTACAGCCTCTAGAGATTCCCCAGTGGAAGTGGGAGCAGATTTCCATGGATTTTTATCACCAAATTACTAAGAACCGCGCGAGGTGTCGACGCGATATGGGTGATTGTGGACTGGCTGACGAAGAGTGCTCACTTTTTGGCTATCAGTGAAAACTCTTATGTAGTGGAATTAGCCAAGATTTATGTAAGAGAGGTGGTAGCATGGCATGGAGTGTCGACATCGATAGTGTCGGTTCTGGAAAAATTTTCATGAGGAGTTGGGTACTCGGTTGCACTTCAGTACCGCATACCACACACATACAGACGGGCAGAGTGAGTGGAGGATTTAGACACTTGAGGACATGCTACGAGCATTTGTTATGGACTTTGGAGGAAGTTGGGACACTTATTTGCCCTTGAATGAGTTTTCTTATAACAACAACCACCATTCTAGTATTGGTATGCCTCCCTTTGAGCTCTTATATAAAAGTAGGTGTCGGACTCCCATATGTTGGGGAGAGGTAGGGCAGAGAGTGATGGGTGGAACTGAGATCGTGCTCAAGACGACTGAGCAGATTCAACAATTCAGATAGAGGCTACTGATGGCCCAAAAAGTTAGAAGAGTTAAGCAGACCGGCGAAGATCCGAGCTTGAGTTCCATGTGGGATATTTTTGTCCTCCTGAAGGTATCCTCGTGGAAAGGGGTGATCCGATTCACAAAGCGGGGAATGTTGGGTCCCAAATATATTGGTCCTTTCAGAGTGACTGCCAGAGTGGGGAAAGTAGATTATCGGTTGGAGATACCTACAGAGTTGATCCAGATTCATAACACCTTCTACGTGTTCCAGCTGGGGAAATGTGTAGCCGATGAGATGGCAGTGGTACCATTGGAGGACATTCAGGTTGATGCGAGCATGAATTAATCAAGAGACCGATATCGATCTTAGATAGGAAGGTGAAGGTCTTGAGGAATAAAGAGGTGCCCTTGGTTTAGGTCTAGTGACAATATTGGAAGGGGTCCGAGTGGACTTAGGAGCTGGAGTCTGAGATGCACGAGCAGTACCCATAGTTATTTTCAGAAGATGACTTCAAGGGCGAAGTCTGATTCTATTGGGGGGAGAATTGTAACATCTCAAGACTAGGTATAGCTTATAAACACGTATTTTATTGTAATTGACAAGTTTGGCCTTTCATTTGAGAAAAGGTGGCAGTTGAGTACGTGGGACATACGTATGTGTATGCTCAGCATACTCATGTGCGTGATTTGGACGCGGAAGCGACCTAGTACGCTGGTCGTACCAGAGGGTACGCTGGGCGTACTAGGCTCAGAGTAAAACCCCTAATTGTAAGGTGTGTCCCTATTTAAGGAACATGATGGCCTCATTTCAGGCCACCATTTCTAGCCCTCAACCCTCTCAAAACCCTAATTTTCGTCCCTTGAGCTTGAGTGTCCATTTGTGAGCTTCTTAGTGTTCTTGTGGTATCCTTGGAGTGAAGAATGAGCATTGAAGAGAATAGAGTTGGAGTCCAGACTTTAGATCTGAGCTTTTCTGTGATTGGAGCATCAGTTGAAGGTATACAACTCAAAGCTTTCCATCCTTTTTTATTTGTGCACAATATGGTCCATTTTAGGGTTTTTGGTCCCAAAGCTTGAAGCTTTATGAGTTGTTCAACTCCGGAGCCTAATATCTATCCCTTTGAGTGTTTTTAATAGAGTGGATTCATAAAAATGGAGTCTTGGACGTCAAAACCACCCCATGCATGAGATATGAGCATTTTTAGGAGAAAAGAGTGAGTTTTCGGGTTTGGGACTTTCTCAGCCATGCAAAGGCTTAAAGTCACGAACTTTATGGAGTATGAGCCTTTAGGGAGTCCAGATCCGAGAGTAGAGCTATGATCTTAATGGATTAAGACCAAGAGAGTGGGAAGAACAAGTCTGGGATGTACGCCAAGCATAATCCCAGTACGCGCATTGTTGGGTTGAGGATCCCCGATGCATGGCGTGGCAGTATAGAGACCATGAAAGGGGTAAAATGGTCTTTTATCCTTCTGTGAGTTTATAGAAGGTTTAGCCTAGCTTCTTTGAGGTTCGTTTATTATTAAAGATAATTAACATATGTGTTAGGCGGAGGCTAGACCGGTGGTTCGTGTACGATGTTTATTTGCTTGCTTACGAGGTGAGTCTTTTCACTATACTTACCATGAGTGGTAACTTATGTGACTGGAGGGTCTTGTATGTTATTATTGAGTATTGTGATATTCTGCATTATGTCTTTGTGATTTATGATGTGTATTATTCTAAGCTTACTGAGTTAGGACCGGAGGGTCCACCAGAGTTGTGGAACCGGAGGGTTCCACTGAGACACATTGACCGGTGGGTCTTATTTGAGTATAGTCATGAGAGGTTAATTAGATGTGTGTGGTATTTTGGGGAACTCACTAAGCTTCGTGCTTACTGTGTTATGTGTTATGTGTTTCAGGTACTTCTCAGGATAATGGGAAGACACTGGCTTGATTGTACACACGAGACAAAGTTATGTTTGAGGATCTTGGATTTTATTTTAACAACTAAGAATATGTATTTTTGATAAATTAACATTTTGGGGATTTGTGAAATGTGTTGATGAGATTCATGTTATTTTTAAATGAAAATTTTATTTGAAAATTTACGGTGTTACAAAGAGCCTCCACAAGATTGACGTCACGACATTGAAGCTCATCGTCGAACTGACCCTGAAGAGATCTCTCTAAAGAATCAACTTCCTTCACACCTGGCAACCAAGAAAAAGATAACAACGGTAAGACAACTTCCTTCACTGTTGATGCTGATCTTCTCAAGGACATCGACGAGTTTCTTGTCAGCACCAAAAAGTATCGAAGCACAGTCAATATACACTTTAGCCCTCGGATAACTGAGCACCAATAGATCGTTGTTCACCCACAAGAACTTTTCCTGCCAATTCTTCTTCGATTTCTTATCATGGATGAGAGTAGGGACTCCCCGCCATCGAGAGAGATTTCAAGTCCCAGACTGGGTAGAGGCATTAAAGAAGTGCTTGAAAGCCGGCATACTCAGCAGGCGCCCCAGGGCACGACAGGGTAGTTTGAAACCCACTATCTTTTTTATAGCGATAGCGGTCAACTCTCTCACCGAAAACCCGTATTCCCTAATGATCTGGTTGGAGAAATCAGTGGTGGGCAAGCACAGACCTGCCTCGAACAAGGCGATTGGGATGCCGACTTTGCCCTTAGGCGGACTGTAGAGTGAAGCATCGGGCAGAGGGATTTGCACTCCGTGTTCTGGAACGAACGCGAACCGGAACTTAAAAGATTCCCATTCTTTGAGGGTCAGATCTCTCCCCAAAGCGCGAGTAGAAGCCGTAGAAAAAATATGAAGAAGGGGTTGAAAGGGTTTTTTCTCAAGAACAAGAAGTCAAAGGGAGATGAATAAGAGGTAAAGAGGAAATATTAGGAAGAATTGAGCCTTAAATACCACAAAAGGGGTAGCGAACCATTTCATGATGAAAACGCCGAACAAACAGCGATTTCTTCCTACCAATCGCGTAAGCTTCCAATAATAGCCCGCCACATGCATGTGAATAGTCAAGAACAACTCTGCTACATCACGAACGCAGAAGCCTACTGACCTAAGGTACATGATAACTTTGCCATAAATGGTCCCGTTAAATGTAATGGGCATCATAAATGAGACGTTATATTGTCAGGACTTAGGCTAAGGCCCAACCTTGGCCAAGGCAGTATAATACCAGGGTGGCAGTTTGTTTCCCTCTGTGAGGGATGAATATCCCCCTCATACTACTCATTCACTTACGACTAATCAAGACGTGACAACAAGCTTAGGTGACGCTCAGAGCTGAAGCCACCACGCAGTTAGTTAACGTGGGCATGATTCTCCCATTCAGAGGAGGCCACATTTCACGCTCATAGGACGAGGCCCCCACGATCCGTTAGAGGCCGGTATCAAAGGATCTCTTCTGCCTCAAGGAAGGGATCCCATCTTCTCTCTCAAAAAGATTACCCTAAAAATTACCTATCTTAAAAATCTGACTTGATCGTTGGAGCGAGGTCCCGGAAGAACACATGGATGTCCTTTAATGAGTCTTCTCTGTGTTTTGTTCTCAGGAAAAATCTCGAGGCAAATTCATCGTCCAACATCCCAACCCCTATTGAATATGTCACAACAGTCATTCATGGGCTTGTTCTTTCAGATCTGAGTTTGTTTTGGTATCCTCAAGCATAAAGGTGCCAGCTTTATGTGAATTTTGGTGTCATGCATGCATTAAGTCAACTATTAAGTCCCTTTTAAGCTCAAGAGCTTCATTTAGCCATGTATGAACGTAAAGTTGGCAACTTTACCTGTTAAATCAGCTTAGGGAAGTCAGATCTTTTTTTTTGGAGCTTTGTCTAAATGGTTTAAGTGAAAACTCAAGTTTGGGCTGAATAGGGTGAGTATGTTGGGTGTACAAGCAAGTACGCTTAGCGTACAAGCCTACAAGCGAGAACGCTATGCATACGTGCTTGTACACCCCACTTACTTGGTTTGTTGGGCCTTGTATGTTGGGCTTCGATTTGGGCTATCTTTTAGGCTTGGTTTCTTGGGGCTTTGTTGGTCCATCTGAGAATATGTGTTTTGGATTAGGGAAAAGTTAATGGGCTTTAGGGTAAGGCCCATGTAAGGGTTTGGGCCCAATTTGGAAAATTAGACCATAAGTGGGCTTTGGATGATTATTGGTTAGTGGGCCATTATGATTAGGAGTTTGAGCCTTAGTCTTGGACCAAACTAGGTGAAGGGTAAAGTGGTATTTTTACCCTATATATGGATTGTTGGATTTGGATTGGAACCTAATTGTTAATAGGGTGTTATTTGTTTGATAGCGCGAGAATTCTAGTGGATATGCAGTCAGAGATTTATTTGTGGGTTCAACTGTCTAGGTGAGTCTCCTCACTGTACTATGGGTCGAAGGCACCAATGTCGGCCCATTTGGTTTATGTGTTATCGGAAGACCAGGGGTGACCCTTGAGATTTGTATGAAAGACCAGGAGGTGAATCCTGCCAGATATGTATGTAAGACCCAAGTTTGGACTCTAGTAGTTAAGTAGATAAGTAGTTGTAGATTATATGCTAGTTGTCTTTGTGATTCTTGCACAAAATACCAAGAGGTGGCTCCTAGCACTTATCTATAAGACCTAGGGTTTTGGTCCCCGACTTGGCAAGGAAATACCAAAATATAGCTTGTATGCCTTGCGTACTCGGTCTGATGGGCCTTGTATGTTGGGATTCGGTTTGGGCTATCTTTTGGGTTTGGTTGCTTGGGGCTTTGTTGGTCTATCTGAGAATATTTGTTTTGGATTAGGGAAAAGTTAATGGGCTTTAGGGTAAGGCCCATGTATGGTTTTGGGCCTAATTTGGAAACTTAGGCCATAAGTGGGCTTTGGATGATTATTGGTTTGTGGGCCATTATGATTAGGAGGTTGGGCCTTAGTCTTAGACCAAACTAGGTGAAGGGTAAAGTGGCATTTTTACCCCATATATGGATTGTTGGATTTGGATTGGAACCCAATTGTCAATTGGGTGTTATTTGTTTGATAGTGTGGGAATTCTAGTGGATCTGCAGTCAGAGATTTATTCGTGGGTTCATCTGTCGAGGTGAGTCTCCTCACTGTATTATGGGCCGAAGGCACCAATGCCGGCCCATTTGGTTTATGTGTTATAGGAAGACCAGGGTAACCCTTGACATTTGAATGAAAGACCAGGGGGTGACCCTTGACATTTGGTCCCGAACTTGGCAAGGAAAGATCATGATACGACTCGTGGCATAATGACAAGAGTATGGTTGGTACATAACACCTCCTATTGCATGTTTGATATGTATGACTCGTACGTTATGTTTGGTATGTGGTATTTTGGGAACTCACTAAATTTTGTGCTTACAGTTTGTGGTTTATGGTTTCAGGTACATCTGGTTCGAAAGGGAAATACCCGGTTTGATGGCAGTGCATACACCCGTGTTTTTCGCAACTCATGATTTTGGGAATGTATTCTGATAATTGTTTTTGTTTTGAAATATTATTAATGTTTGAATATGGATAATTGAGTGTTTTGATTATATTAAAAATAAAATTTTTATCCTATGATTTTCGAATGTTACACTATTGACTAAATTGCCATGGATTGGCCTCAAGATATTGTATTTTTATGTTGTTTGGTTGCCTTCTTGAGAACTATATTAAAACAACTGGGCGTGAAACCCATGTATTACAGGGGTTCATTTAAAAAAAATTAAATATGAAATTTTAATAATTTGAGAAGTTTGAATTTATAAGAAAAATGAAAAAAAAAATGAAAATTATTAAAATTAATGAGGTTTTAATACATTCAACACATTACATATATAAATCATTTCTAATAAATACCATACATATATATTACTTTACATATTAAATGTGAAATTTTAATTTCATAAAATGAAAAAATAAAAAATTTAAAAATTGTAGAAAATGATATGTATCCAAATGAAAAAAAAGATGACATGTGGTAAAAAAACATTGATTTATTAAGGAGGATACAAAACAAGCTATGTTATTAGTGATTCAACGTTACAATACAAAACCAAAGATCATTTATCAACTACATTTATTAACTTAGTTGGATATAATTCATAATATATGCTATATATCACCATCTTCATCTAGATTGTCTCATTTATCTTTGTTAAAAGATATCTTTTATGAACGATGTGAAAATGAAACATTAGTGATAGCTTGCGCGTGCCTTGTAGGTAACAATTGGACGTAATACTATATGTGAGGAGAGTAAATTCCAGTCGTGAAACTTGGGAAATTTACTTGCGTAAACGTGTATTGGCGAGTTAGTGAACCTAGTTTCATGGGGATTGTGGTCATTTATGAATAAGTGAGATTTTGATGGTTATTGATAAATATGATATCTTTGTAAATAACTCCTGTTCTTTTTTGTGGTTGGGTATTTAATGTATTTGCTAGCTAGTTGACAAGAATGGAGAGGGATCTACGGTTTTAGATGGCGGTGGGAGTGGGAGAGGTTTAAAATAGAGGAGGAAATAAAGGAGGTGTCATGTTATTATTAGGTTTTATGTTTATATTGGCAAGTAACATGGCATGGCATGTGGAAGTGATGAATTGATAGCCTGGACGACAGCCTTCTCATGTACACATGGCATGCATACTCGCCAGTCGCCAGCGCCCTTTGATGGTTTATCATTTAATTAATTCTTATGAAAACATTGCATACTCCTTACATGGACACATATATTATTCTCTCCAAAACTTCAAATTATTCTCTTTATAAGTACACCTCTGTCCCACTCCATTAAAGCAATCACTTCATCAAAGCAAAGAACCAGCTTCCTTCCTGTGTAGCTAATCAATATCATCCATCCGGCAGTCGCCAGCCGTCGGCCATGGACGCCCAGAGGGTCGTTCTTATGGCAAAACCAAAAGACATTTCTCGGACGAAATCCAGTGCTCACGACGAATTACACAGCTTCAGGTCGTGGCTCCGGTGGATGTGCGTCGATCAATCCAACTGTTGGACGTTTTGCCTCTCTTGGCTAGTTTTCATCGTCTTCGCCATTGTCATCCCTGTTCTCTCCCATTTTTACCTCGCCTGTAGTGATTGCGATAATCGCCACGCGAGGCCTTATGATACTCTTGTTCAGTTATCTCTCAGCAGCATTGCGACACTTTCCTTTGTTTGCCTCTCCCAGTTCGTTAGAATTTATGGACTTCGGAGGTTTCTCTTCTTCGATAAACTTTGTAATGAAAGCGAAACCGTTCGCAGGGGTTATACTGAACAGCTCAATGTACGTCCTCTTTACCTTTTCTAGTTTGCGCTTTTAGTTAATGTCGATTAATTCTGACGCACATGATTAAATGTAGTATATATTAATAAAACTGGTGTTTGGTTCTTATCCTTTTCCTTGGTGTGTAAACTAAACGCATGCAGAGCTCGCTGAAAATAGTGTTCATATTTGTGGCGCCATGTTTCACAGCTGAGGCTGCATATAAGATTTGGTGGTATAGTTCAGGCGCCACCGCTATTCCTTTCTTGGGTAATGCTATCGTGAGCGACGCCGTAGCGTGCACCTTGGAGCTCTGTTCCTGGCTTTACAGAACCGTGGTGTTTTTCCTGGTGTGCGTCCTTTTCCGCCTCATCTGTCATCTACAAATCCTCCGCCTACAAGATTTTGCTCAGGTCTTCCATGTCGAGTCTGATGTGGAATCTGTATTGAGGGAACACCTTAGGATCAGAAGGCATCTACGCATCATCAGTCACCGATTCCGAGTCTTTATACTTTGGGCACTCATCCTTGTTACTGTCAGTCAATTTGCATCGCTTCTTGATACTACCCGCTCCACAGCAGATCTCAGCATCTTCAAAACCGGTGAACTTGCTGTAAGTGCTGATCAATGCCATCGTCTATTTTAATTTGGATAATGATCTTCATGTTTAATTTGCTATAACTTGTTTGTGGCTTTGTGTACGTGTAGCTTGTTTCGGTGAGCTTACTTGCTGGGCTAATGATACTACTAAGAAGTGCGACGAGGATCACACACAAGGCTCTTGGGGTGACATGTCTGGCGACTAAGTGGCACGTATGTGCAACCATCGAGTCATATGATCCACCAGATGTAGACATGGAAACGCCACCTACGGCTATGGGTGTTATGGGAAACCAGGTGTTCAGGCGAGATGCATCATCATCATCATCCGACAGTGAAGATGTTGGTAGTGAAGATGAGCTAGACAATGATAAACTCATACCTGCATATGCTTACAGCACCATCTCATTTCAGAAAAGGCAAGCTTTAGGTAAGTCAACGTTCATGAATCATGATGAGACATACTATATACTGTTCTTCACCTAAATCTGAATGATAATGATGACGTATATATTTACTTATTTGTTTTTTGGATTTGTTGTTTGTAGTGACTTATTTTGAGAACAACAGAGCTGGGATAACAGTGTTTGGATTTATGCTGGATAGGACTACTTTGCACACTATAGTGATGATAGAGATGTCATTGGTGTTGTGGTTGCTTGGAAAGACTGTTGGCATCTCTTAATTAATTAGCCTTCAACCATATATTGGCATTGCCCTTCGTTCTTGAATCTTGATTTGTTGTCTTTTTTGGATATAGAGTTTAAATGTAGTTGGATCAGTTCATGTAAAAAGTTGTATCCATGGTCTATCATTTTTTATTTTATCTTTGTTGTTCTTCTCATTATTTATTCAATTAATATGCTTTCCTTGAAGGGGCCAAGTTCTTTATATTTATAAATGCTTGAACCAAAATACAATAGCCTAGCCTAGGTCGCCCGTATGTAGAATTTGAAATTTTGAATTTTGAAAGGGAAGGAAAGGAGGGACTAGATGTTTTGGGGGTCCACTTCCATAACGGTTTCTTATGCATAGAATAGAATGGAACAATTTTGGCATGAAAATTTTACCTAAATATGTGTGAGGTTTGGCGCCTCACACGGAGAGGGAAAAAAGGAGACCAATTTTCATCACTTTCAACTTCTTTTAACATCAACGAGATTCAGGTTCAATGTGATTGATATGATTTTCTGGTTCTGAAGTTCAAGAAAAAACAAAATAAGAACAAAGACACACATTGATTTGGAGCCTTCGGAAATCTGAAATTCTTGTTTCAGATTTTCGATTACAATGGATATTTGTTCGGCTCCGATCAATCATTGTTCCAAGGAACATCAGAAAATCTATCAAGATTGGTTTGTTTGCGCTGACTCGGGTTTTTTTTCTTCTTCTTCTTCTTCCCTTTCCTCTTCCTCTTAATTTGTTCCAGTCACATGTATTTATTCTATTTTTGAACTTGTAGATGACGATGGACGTATTACTGGCATTGACGCCACAAAGTTCTTCGCCATGTCCAATTTATCTCGACAAGACCTCAAGCAGGTTTCTCTCTTCTACACCCACGCCCTAAATTAGTTTTTGTAATCAGTATGTCAATTTGTAATACAACCCTATAACCTATATTCTACTTCAATTCTCTTTCATGGACATTCATTGACATACAATTTGAATGTTCGATTCTCGAAGCTTTTTTCATTTCAAACGACGAGCATACTCTGTTTCTGATCTATTCTTCCCCAACTTTTTTAAGGTGTGGGCGATTGCGGATTCTAAAAGGCAAGGCTTTCTTGGTTTCCAGGAGTTCGTTATGGCAATGCAGGTGATTATTTCTTCATGCCATCTACTTTGGTGCATCAATCGTCACTTAACACATTTTTAAAAACTTTTAGATGATTTCTTTGGCACAAGCGGGGCATACACTGAATGTTGACCTCTTAAGCAAAGATGGTAAGCCATCCAGTCACTGTTTTTTTCTCATTTTTCATATGATTGATGACTATTTTTTTGGGTACAAAATCTTGATTGTGTTTGTGTAGTTGATACTGAAGAACTAAAACCGCCAGCAATGGAGGGTCTGGAAGCCCTACTAGCTGTACGTATGACTATGCCTCCTTTCATTTTACCAGATATATAACACTAACTTGTATATCAACATTTGTAGAAGAAAAAACACCATCGTAACCCAAGTGATTTTGATCTGAATGGTAATCAAAGTTCACGTATTTAATTATTTTGAATAGACAGCCAAGCCAATTTTGTTTGATGCTTCGTTTTTACTATTGTTTTTAGGTGGTGCTTCTCAGATTGAAATTTCATCATCTACAAAACATGCAAAGAACGTATGATTAACGCGCGCTCTATTTTTTTTTTTCTACATATAAGATTATTATATTTGGTCCTTGAAAAGTTTTGAACTGTTTATATTCTTGGTTGTTTATGTTTATTATGCTTAGCTTCCCTTAAAGTCTGTTACATCGATCGTGGATGGCCTGAAGAAGCTATACATTCAGAAGCTGAAACCTTTAGAAAGCATGCATCGTTTTAATGAATTTGTTTCTCCTGCATTGGTGAGTTTCAAATCATACACTACAAATTAAAAAAATTATGTAAATTAGTTTTATATATAAATCCCTCTTTGAGCAAAAATTAGTTGGCTTGTTTTAGACCAATAGTGATTTTGATGCGAAGCCGATGGTAATGCTTTTGGGTCAATACTCAACCGGGAAAACAACATTCATAAAGCATTTGCTTAAGACTGGTTATCCGGGAGCTCATATTGGACCTGAGCCTACTACAGATAGATTTGTCGCTGTCATGGTTATTTTCTATCAAGAAGCTTTTTATCTAAATTTAATAAAGATCTTGACTTGATTAATTGAAATTTATTTTAATTTTTTTTTTTTTTTTTTGATTTGCACAGAATGGACCTGATGAGAGAAGTATTCCTGGGAACACAGTGGCTGTCCAAGCAGACATGCCGTTTAATGGTCTAACTGGTTTTGGAGGTGCATTCTTGTCAAAATTCCAGTGTTCTCAAATGCCTCATCCTGTAAGCTATATATCATTGTTTATGTATGCAAATGATGATCATTATATGATTATGTGGGTTTTTATAACTATAACTAACTTATTAACTGTGTGTTTTTGGCTAATTAAAAAACAAGCTGCTGGATCACATTACGTTTATCGACACCCCTGGAGTTCTATCAGGAGAAAAACAAAGAACACAAAGAAGCTATGACTTTACAGGTGTCACCTCTTGGTTTGCTGCAAAGTGCGATCTCATCTTGCTTCTCTTTGATCCTCATAAACTCGATATTAGTGACGAGTTCAAACGTGTCATATCATCCTTGAAAGGACATGATGACAAGATCCGTGTTGTCTTAAACAAGGCTGATCAAGTTGATACCCAACAAGTAAGAAAGCTCCAACCCCACCACCCTGGTTGTTTCTTTTTGACTTAATGGATTAATTAAGCTCTTAACCATGGTTATTTCTTTTTTACTTCCAAACTCATCTCACGTTGAAAGTGATGAATATTGTGAAAAATCTTTGTTGGAATGTAAATGATCATTTAGTCAGTGAGTTATATTATATTGGTAATTGGTTTGTGTTGTAGCTCATGCGGGTGTATGGAGCACTAATGTGGTCCCTTGGTAAAGTCCTAAATACCCCCGAGGTTATGCGTGTTTACATCGGGTAGACTCTCTCTATCTCTATCTCTATCTCTCTTTGTGTTTTTGATTTTATAGTAATTAATTAAACTGAAGTGGGCTTGTTTTATATATGTGAGCATGCAGTTCCTTTAACGACAAGCCTATAAATGTGAGTGATGATGGGCCAATGGGGGCAGAATTGTTTGAGAAAGAACAGGAAGACCTTCTAGCTGACTTGAAAGACATACCTAAGAAGGGTTGTGATCGGAGGGTGAGTTTTGTAATGGGGTATTATTAAACGAAACTAGTATTTATTTGAATATATTTTGGACAGATCAATGAGTTTGTGAAGCGTGCAAGGGCTGCCAAGATTCATGCATACATAATGAACCAGCTTAAGAAGGAGATGCCGAGCTGGATTGGGAAGGCAAAGGCACAGCAGAGGCTGGTTGATAATCTTGAGGCTGTTTTTGAAAAGATTCAAAAGGATCATCATTTGCCTGCGGGAGATTTCCCAAATGTGGAAAGCTTCAGAATGTCTTTGAATGGTTACAACATAGACAGATTCGAAAGAACCAAGCCTAAAATGATCCAGGCCGTTGATGACATGCTGGCTTATGATATACCAAAACTTTTGAAGTCCTTCAGAAATCCGTATGAATGAGAGGGATTGTACTTGTATATATAATAGATCCATCCATCCTGTATGTAGTGTACGTACATATATATATATTTTTTTTATTTTGGCCATTTGCAGCAACTAAACTAGTTAGGACCATACCATACCTGTCTCATCCTTGTTTATTTTATTTTATTTGAGGGATGTCCAAGGCTAAATCCAAGCAATTGCCTCCCTTTTTTTTTTCTCTAGGATCGGTCAAAGTGCTGTGCAGCATACTGTTTTTCCAAGGTTGATGTCCTTCCAAATTGTGAAGCTATATTTTTTCAATGCAATTATTATTGACTCTCTCTCTCTCTCTCTCTCTCTCTCTCTCTCTCTCTCTCTCTCTCTCTCTCTCTCTCTCTCTCTCTCTCTCTCTCTCTCTCTCTCTCTCACACACACATAGTAAGATGGTTCCACGTTACGTTTCGGGTGTAAAATATAATGCTAACTCACGACAAATAAAACTTCATCAGTCTACCACTACAAAAAGACATGGACACTAAAACGTTTGTGTGAACCTATTTTCCCAAGGTAAAAAATAACTCCCCGTGTCTCCAAGAGTCTCCCTTACTTTGTTTACAAATATGACGTTGGGTCAAGATACAACGTTAGTATTTAAAAGCATAGTGGGATAAATATGCATTAGACTCAACAAAACCCCTTATAAAGCCTCATATAAGGCACAGGGCCGCCCTAGAGGGAAGGCAAGGTGGGTGACCGTCCCGAGCCTCACCAATTCTTGGGGCTCCTTCAAGTAGCGATTAATTTATATACATATTGTTTAGTAAACATATATTATATTATGCAGTATAAGAACATAACTATTTGTAGATGGGATGGTATACACGCATGAATATTCTAAATGGGACTACTTTAGTTCGAATCACACTTTTAACAATCGTTCCTAAAGCAAGTTATGCTTTTAAGGCTTTTTGTCAATTCAAATATTAGACCGTGTTCCAACTTTTTTCACTACACCGTCGATTCGTCGTCCATATGCCATCATTCAAGAATCAAGCTTCAACAAAACTAGTCAAAAAAACCTTCCATCTTGTTTCATCTTTCCTTCAACAACGATATTCATGGTATGTTTGTCTGTTTGTTTTTGTTAGAAACCTAGTTCTGATTTTTGGTTGCTTAAGATGGATTTATGTAATATACACATTTTGAAATTGTGTTTTGTAATGAATAAAATTGTGAAATTAAGTGTTGAGTTCTAACAGATGGTTTTTACTAGAAATGAAGTAAAACTATGTTTAGAATCACTCAGAAAATATTGGAAGTCTTATGAAATTCCAATTAAAAGCCAAATAGTGAAATTTAGCAAAAATATAAAATTTTAAATAAGTAAAATTTGATTATTTGATGCTGTAGAGAATCTCGTTAGAAACTTGTAGGAGAAAATCTCGTCGAAATCTGAGTTATAACGAAGAAGTTATGACCAACCGAAGATCCGTGACAAAACCGGCACGGCGCCGAATGACGTAAAAAGTGAGTTTTTGATAAACTACTTTTTAGCCTTATTAATGTAAATGAAAGTCGTAGTATTCGTTAAACCGAGAAATTTGATAAAAAGAACGCCAAAATCTGACTTCGTATGAGGAAGTTATGATTTTTCGAAATTTCAACTTAGCAGTAGACAGCTAAAACTTGAATTTTAGATCGAGCGATATTTGGCTGATAAATCCTAAACGAGAATCGAAGGTCTCATCATTTGTAGTACAACGGTAAAAAGTCTGACGAAAACGGATGTCGGATGAAGAAGTTATGAATTTTTAAAAGATTTTCCTGTCCCAGTCTGTTAAAAATAATAATATTAAAAATAAATTCAAAATTAGCCGATAAAATCTAAACAAAAGTTGTAGAGCGTAATTTTAGCTACGTGTGCATATAAAGAAAGTCAAAAACGGAGCTCGTATACGAAAGTTATGGATTTTAGAAGTTCGGGGCCTAAAAACCGAGAAATTTCGCATGAATAGTACCGGCCACAAGAAGCCTCGTCACCCTCGCAAGATCGCGCCTCATGTCCGACACGCGTCGCGGTCCGGTTCGCCCAGATCTTCGGCCTAATGCGCGTCCGACGCGTCTCGCCCCGTGTCACACTTCGGAGCCTCGCACCCGGTCCCTGCATGCGCGCCACCTGCTTCGCTCCGCTCCTGCCGCGTGCCCTTCGCAACTGCTGCCACCGAGATACTTCGTCACCCCTTCCGGACCGAGCCTTGCAGATGCGACGTGGATCCTTCCCAGCCACAAGGTCCGAACCTTCTCGCCTTCCCGGGTGATTTTGAGACTTTGCCATTTTCACCCCTAAATCCATATTTTCACTATTTTGAGTTTCCCCGAAGCCCCAGTATCAATTTTAGCACCCGAAACACGCCCCGAGACCCTTGAGAAGCCCGAAAATTTTATCTTTTCGGTTTTGAAGCCCTACCTTCGCAGAGCCTGGTTTTCAATTAAACTCCCGGTTTTCAACATAGAAAGTCATATTTAAAGCCGAAGTGCTGCCCAAATTACTATTTTAACCCCCGGTTAACTTAAGGTGAGTTCAATATACAGGAACAATTGTATGTTATGTGTTATATGTGCTATGTGATTTTCAGTGTTATTATTCTGAGTTATTTTCCCGTGTTATTTTATTCGTTATGTTTATAGCAATTGTAATATCTTTGACCATGTGATCAGTGAAAGGACTTAGATTCACATTGGTACTGGTACGTAGCCTCTGGCCATGTAGAGCATGTCTCCGTAAGAGAATGAATTCTATTCTATGGCATTGGCAAATGGTTAGACAAGACTATAAGCCTGAAATCTAACAAGATGTTAATCAGAAATTGTATGTCTTCTATGCTATTTAGGCCAAAGTTTTATTGATGTATATCAAGCATTGAAAAATATATCTTTGAATAAAGTATTTGATTGATATGAACGCTTGTCACATGATTTCACATATGTCTTTGTTGTTCATCTTTGCTTCTGGCATATATATATATATATATATATATATATATATATATATATATATATATATATATATATATATATATATATATGACATAACATTATATTTTATCTATTATTGAACTCACTAAGCGTTACCGCTTACCCTATCAATGTTTAACAATTGCAGGTGATAAATAACTAGTATGATCAAATACTGTTGAAAGATTTAGAATAGTTTGTAATAGTACTTTTGTACTCCAGTTTATGTTTGTATAAATTACAATATCCTGAGTAGTTATTTAATATATAACACTTTGTAGTAGTCGGTTTGTATCCAGTAGTTTGTAATCTTTTTATTAATGTAAAATATTGCTTTTATGAATATGCAAGTAGCATGTTTTAGACTAATAATATTATGAAGTATGAAAGTTTGGGTCTTTCAAAAATACGAAAGTTGGGGTCTTTCATTTATTATATTTTTAAGACGATAAAATGAAAAATGAAAATAAAATATTGAAACAAGTTATGTAACAAAAAGTGAAAAATAAATTACTTATAATATGCTTTCTTTTTGTATATAAATTGATTTATTATATGCTCTCAATTATTTACTACTTGAATAAATGATTTTATAAAGTACGAAGCAACTCTATTAATGATATAACAAAAAACTTATAATTATAAAAAAAATAAAAAGTTATAATATAAAATAAATAAGAGATGTAATTTATTAAAAAAAGATACGGAAGATTATGAAAGATAAAAAAGAGAGAGGAAATGTTGGTGCATAGTGTAGCCATGAAAGATAAGGTAGAGAGACGAAATGTTGGTGGCTTGGTGCATAGGGTATCCAATATGGTTGATACACATTGAAAAAAAATTTGAATAGGCTATTATCATTAATTTAAATGTACTCTAAAAGCTATGGAAAATTATAAGTTAAGTTGTTACTGAAAATAAATAAGAATCGTGCATCCACTTAGTTAAATTTATCACTACTAAAATCAATCTAATTATTTTTTTAACATTTGATTTGACATCATTAGACTTGATATATAAAATAAAAAAAAATTAAAAACCGATTTTATATAATCGTTTGAATTTATAATATCATCCGATTTATAATTTTTTTTTTCCGAAATTTATAAGAATAATAATAGTATTATTATTAAAATATATAATACTAAATAATTAAAAATCAATTTTATATAACTAATTTTATAACGTCGTCTGAATTATAAAATTTTGTTCAAAACTTATAATAATAATAATAATATTAAAATATAATAACAACAATAATAATAAAAATAATAATAATATAAATTAAAAGTGAATTAAAAACAAAGAAAAAACAAAATAAGAAAAAAAAACAAAAAGTCAAACCAGGGGTGAAATTGGAAAAGGAATGAGGTACTTATAGAAACATGATTATATAGAAACATGAATATGAATGAATTTTTATTTTTAATCTAAAAATAACAATATATTTATATTCTTTTAAAACAAAACCACATTATTATATTTGTTCAACCCCTTTCCCTTCCTCCTGATGCATTTTTAAAAAAATATGACATCAGTCTATATACATATTTTAAATTATTTTTATTTTATATATTTTGTTCAAAATAAAATTTGAGTTCTGACGGATGACACCTATTAATTTTTGATGACTAAACAAATAATTGGGAATAATATGTCAATTATATTACTATAAGCCCTTTTATGTAAAAAAACACAAGAATAGTAAGTTTTATATCACAATGTATGATTGTTTTTGTTTTTTAATCTATTAAATTTACTATGTCATTATACATAGATAATTTTATCATTAATCTACAGTTAAAGATTAATACTATATTTTGAAACCATTTTATATTAATTAAAAGTAACGAACATAAACTTATTTATTCATAATTTTGTTTATATTTATTTTTTAACTTTATTTTGGAAAATGTTTACTATTACACCTTTATATTTAGCTTTTGTGTTTAATCAATACATGTTGTATACAAGCCTCATACCTAGTTGAGTTTATAATTAAGAATAAGTTCCGAAATAGATATAACATGGTTCATTAATAACAAATTCATATATAAAAGCTTCATGACAATATACTTGTTTCCAACTTGTAAAAATCTACTAAAAAAAAAAAATCTAGTGACTAACGGCAGACCCACTCCGAGGTCTAAATCCTACTTATGAGTTTTGTCTAGCACTGTGAACATTTCTTGTTGTAATCTTACTGCAATTCAACGTCTTGATTAGTCTTCGTGGGCCCGATATCTATATGTCTATTGCCAAGAAAAATTATAGACAAACTGCAAAATTGGTCCTTGTGGTATTCAAAAAACTTTGGATAGGGTTCAAAAAGTTTTCAACTTGCATGGAAGGTCAAAAATCAAGAATTTCTTTTGGTTTTGGTCCTAAAAAGGTTGAAAAGACGATTTTACCCCCTATTATTTCTTTTTAGATTTTTTGTATTTGTTTAGTATTTAAATATATATAAAAAAATCTCATCCCCTTAAATAATTATAAATAAGAAAAAAACCACTTACCCCTCCCTACCTGACTACCTGTAACCTCCCTTCCCACTTTCACTCTCATTTACTCTCTCGCCTCTTTCTCCATATCAGTTTTCTTTTTTCCTTGTTATTGCAATTGTTGGTGGTGGTGTTGGGTTGTGATATGGAAGTGTGAAGACAACCGAAAATTGATATGACATCAGCTATGTAATGTCTCAATTTCTTGATGAATAGCTTATAGTATCTCCTTCTCCGCGTCTTCCCCTGTATTTGTATTTCCATGTGATGAAGGTAAGACCATCAGTTTCAGTCCATATATTTTGATGAAAGATGGTGGTGGTGATACGACTCTCTAGCGAGTTAATTACTATCTCCGAACAACCGAAGGGATTTCAAGGCCCTATTTTAGGGTTTTCAAAGTTCAATTTTAGGGTTTCCAAGGTTCGATTTCAGGGGTTTCATCAATTCCATCTCCTTTTTCTCTGCATCATCTCTTTAATCTGAAACACAAATTAAAAATAAATCTCTTTAATCTGGTGCACACAAGTTAGTGAAATTAGGAATTCATGAATGAAGCTAGAATGTACAGGTGATAAATTAGGAAAAATAAACAGGGATCAACTCCTAATATATGAGCTCTTAGCTGTCTAGTAAGAAAAATGATCACCATAAACCAGTTTGGAATTGCTACGACATCAGAGATCTTTTGATGAAAATTGTCATCGGAGATAATGATCAGAGCAGATGTTAAATGGTGGGGTTATGGTGGTGTTTTGATGTGACTGGATGTTGAATTGTTGATGATGGGGTAATCAATGGTGTATGATGTAGGGTTCCGGCAAGCATATGGTGGCGGTGATGGTGGTTGAATGACGTGTGTGTGTGTGTGTGTGAGAGAGAGAGAGAGAGAGGATGAGGGCTGGGTGAGATTTTAGTTTTGTTTTTATTTTTCATTATTTATATATCAAAATAATTAAAGAAAATAGAGAAAAGAAATGAAAAGGATAAAATCATCTTTTTAAGTGTATCAAGGACCAAAAACCCAGAAAAATTTGATTTTAGATATTCCATGCAAGTTGAAAACTTTTTGAATCTCATCTAAAGTTTTTTGAATACCACAGGAGCCAATTTTATAGTTTTGTCAAAATTATAAGTCACATTTTCCTGACAACAATTATAAGATTGAGGAACAATCTCAACCAACTACCCTAATATCAGATAAGAACTTGACCATGCTGTGTAGTACTATAATGGCGACCATTCAAAAATGTCACCAATCACTTATAAATATCATCGTATCACCTTCTAACCAAATAAGATCATTCTAACAACATTTCGTTCATACTTTCTCTTTTAAATACTTGTTCCATGCTAACTTAATCGTCATAAAGTATTTTTAGGGATCGAAGGCAACATGAGATGCATTTTTGACTGCATTTCATCCTCGGTTTGAAGACTCTCTCTGTCTCAAATCGAAGATCCACATGAAAAACCCCCTTTGGATATCGTTTATCATAGTAAGTTTGATTTACAATTTCCAATAATCAAATTTATAGGGGGTAAATAAGTCATTTACTTGAAAATTTTATATTCTTTGATAAACTCCAAAACGCGGGCACGGAAATAGAAGATTGAACGACAAAAATTAAAGGTTTTAGTGCTTGTTTGACTGTATTTTGACGGAGGCCCCACACATACACATACTCACACTCCATTCTCTTTCCATCTTCATTTCGACATTAAACTGTGGGACTAAAACAACGCTCAGATCCGAATCCGACCACAAAAAACTTCGCCAAAACCCTAGCCCGGCGTACAATATCTGTAAGAAAACTCTTCCATGTTTCACTCTCACCACAAATGCACTTGTCTATGTACCCTTACTATGATCCTGCACTTTGACTACAATCTGTTCTATTTGTTATATTATCTATTTGAAGTCGATTCCTCGAGATCTCGACTTTCCAAGTTAGTAAATTACCCGATATGGTTATAATATAGTATTATTGAGCTCAGCTTAGTCTACATTTGTGTACTAACAAGGGTAGGATGTAAACGCTTAGATGTGTAGTTTATATGTGTTTGTGTATTGTAGACTTGAGATCTTCATACCTGGTGGACTTCTAGTCAAGTAGCGGTTGGTTTCGGTGGAAATGAACTTGTTAGAATTGTACCTCAGTACTGCAGTGTCCAAATGTAGGGTTTTTTTTTGTCAATGTTATTTTTTAGGTGCGAACTTTGGCTGAATATCTGATACTGCTCGCCTGTAATCTATATGAACGTTCTGGTACTTGGAGTACCTTTCGGTGATTAAGTTGCTACCTTTTGTGCTAATTTGAACAAAGCAGAGTATAATTTCTTGTAGATCTGAGACGTTGCTTTGTATTAGGTCAGAAGCTATATGGGGGGGGGGGTCTGTCTAATAAAGACTTTGAATTTTCCCTAATTTGATTTCGATCACATTTAATTGTTGAAATATGTGTTTTGATAATTAGATTACTCTGTGTTGCTTAATAATCAAGGCTAGTAGTAGGTTTGGTTTTTTGAACGTTCACCATTGACATCTAAATTTTTTGCAGGCTCAGTTGGGGTGACACCAGATGGCAGGGGTGGATGTTCAAAATCCGCTTCTTGGAGAAACAACTTGTGGATCATTACTGCATCAGTTGCAAGTGAAATACCATATTCCCTAACACTATTTACGTTTTATGTTGTTGCACTTTTTTCTTTTTTGTGACTGATATTTT
This sequence comes from Lactuca saligna, assembly GCF_052625555.1. NCBI lineage: Eukaryota > Viridiplantae > Streptophyta > Magnoliopsida > Asterales > Asteraceae > Lactuca > Lactuca saligna. The sequence goes on from NC_136423.1 coordinate 183,530,500, forward strand.
CATTTCCGAACTGAACTTGTCTGACATTATTGCAGAAAATTTGGGATGAGGTGGGTGAAAGTGATGATGAAAGAGATAAGATGCTTGTTGAGATAGATCAAGAATGTTTGGATGTGTACAAGAGGAAAGTGGACCAGGCTACAAAGTCAAGATCACACCTTCTTCAGACATTGGCAGATGCTAAACTTGAACTCTCCACTCTTGTTGCATCCCTAGGGGAGAATACATTTGTTGGGTTTGTGAGTAGTAGCTCTTTAATATATATTTTTTTGTATGAAGCTGTGAAAATTTATGTTTGTTTGAATGCTGTTTTTCGATACGTGCAGTCTGAGAAGACTGGTGGAACCATCAAAGAGCAGCTTGCTGCTATTGCACCGGCTCTAGAACAATTATGGAAGCAGAAAAATGAAAGGATCGAGGAGTTCTCAGATGTCCAGACACAAATACAAAAGATATGTGGAGAAATTGCAGGGAGCAGTGAGGGTGCAGCGGGAAACCAAGGTGTTGATGAGTCTGATCTATCCTTGAAGAAGTTGGATGAATTCCATGATCAACTACAACAACTGCAGAAAGAAAAGGTAATCTCTATTCTCTGATACGTCAGAATCTAGATTCTAGATGAAGTAATGAGTATGCAACGGATGATGTTGAGTTGGCAGAGTGATAGACTGCACAAGGTCCTTGAGTTGGTGAGCAGTGTACATGATCTTTGTGCTGTCCTTGGGATTGATTTTTATAGCACAGTCACGGAAGTTCATCCAAGCCTCAATGATGCAACTGGCGTACAATCTAAAAGCATAAGCAATGACACACTTACTCGCCTCGCAAAGACAGTCATATCTTTAAAGGAAGATAAGAAGCAACGCTTGCACAAGGTACATATATAGCTTTAAAAGAAGGAATCCAATTCCAAGGATAAAAATGCCAATAATCTTTGTTTTTTGGTTTTACAGCTTCAAGAATTAGCAACCCAGCTAACCGATCTTTGGAATTTGATGGATACATCTGAAGAAGAACAGGGGTTGTTTGATCATGTGACTTGTAACATGTCGGCTTCAGTGGATGAAGTGAATGTCCCAGGGGCCCTTGCTCTTGATTTGATCCAACAGGTAGCTTAAGCATTAGTTACATAAATATTAAAGTAGCAAGTGTGAATTTATATTTATTTGTTTTTTTGAAGGCGGAGTTGGAAGTGGAGAGGCTGGATGAGTTAAAAGCAAGCAAAATGAAAGAGATTGCTTTTAAAAGGCAAGGGGAGCTTGAGGAGATATTTGCACGTGCACATATTGAGATTGATAGAGAGGGTGCGAGGGAGAAGATTTTGGGTCTGATTGATTCTGGGAAAGTGGAGCCTTCTGAGTTGTTGGTTGACATGGATAACCAGATCATAAAAGCCAAAGAAGAAGCCCTGAGTAGGAAAGAAATTTTGGATAAAGTGGAGAAATGGATGTCAGCTTGCGAAGAAGAGAGTTGGCTTGAAGATTACAACAGGGTATGTGTTTCTTTTATAGATATATAATAGTGATTGTTTTAATGAATGACATGGCAATGGCAGGATGACAACAGGTACAATGCAAGTAGAGGCGCACACTTGAACCTGAAGAGAGCTGAAAAGGCTCGAATATTGGTGAACAAAATTCCAGGTGTGGTTGAGAGTTTGGTGGGGAAGACACGGGCATGGGAAGAGGAGCATGGGATGAGTTTCATGTATGATGGGGTTCCGTTGCTTGCGATGCTAGATGAATATGCGATGCTGAGGCATGACAGGGAAGAAGAGAAGCGAAGGGTAAAGGTAAGTTAATTTTTTTTTTTTTTTTTTAATGAAGAAAACTGTCAGTCGGTAACTGGTTGTAATTTTTGAACGCAGAAGGATCAGAAGAAGATGGTTACTGAGCAGCAGCAGGTAAATCCAAATACAGAGGTAGAGACTGCTTTTGGTGCGAGGTCAAGCCCTGGGAGGCCGCTTAGCAGTAATACGAAGAAGGTGGGGGTGCGTTCGACTGCCAATCCCAATGGAAGTCCGAATCGACGGTTGTCTTTGAATCAGAATAGGTCGGTTAATCGAGATGGGAAGGTGAAACCTAATTCTCCATCTCCGTTGAAGGATGCTGCGTCACGTGTATCCGGTACTGAGCCTGCCCCGACTACACCTTAGCTAGGCTGCTTATTTCAATAATAAAACCCAAATATTTTAGGATTTTCTCATGTATTGTATTGTAATGTATTGTTCTTTTTTATAAATCAGTCTAGAGAGAGAGAGAGAGAGAAAAAAAAAAAAAGGTGGACATGGTTTAGGTGGTTCTTTGTATCCGGTATCAATTACTCTTTAGTTTTACCTTTATCTAACCACTTTTCCATTTAAAAAATTGATTTATCTATGTTTTTGGATCGACTTGCCTTATAGCGGCAAATGTGTTACCATCTTATGTGGATGAATCAATTTATTAAGTGGAAGATTCATCTGTTTTTCTTCTAAAGGCACAATTATAAAGGCTTACAATCATGTTCCATCGATATGGTTTATAGGAATGGTATGATTTTGAAGGTTCATTGTGAAAAGTAAAAGTGAGTTTTTAAATATAATTTATTTTTATATATAAACACAAATACAAAAATAAATTAAAACCACACATTTAATTGTGCGAGAAGAGTATATTTATAATAACGAGTAATAATATCTTAGAATAAAGAAAAGATAAATAAAAATATACAATCAAGTTATATACTATGTAATCTACATCAATAAATAAAAATAATAAAATCCGATTTATGTAGTGTTATTCTTTCCAAAATCAATTTTCAAAATCATACACTTTTGAATGAAAAGAAATCAATATATCATGATATCAATCATGCAATTTATGTAGTGTTATCTTTTCCAAAATCAATTTTTAAAATGATGTATAGATACGATTTCTTTCTTATGTTAGTGTTAGTTTCAGTAGTCGAATTCATTTGGTTTCTTCAAACCCTTACCATGCCTAATTAAAATCGATTACACCACCATATACACATGGTAAACAAATCATTTTGATTTAATGATGAACTTCTTTATTATTGAATAAATGCAAAAGTTTATGTATTTTTGTTATCTTTTCGCTGCATTTGTCCATGTTGATGTAAGTCTACTATTCGAATCCTATGTTGGAATGCATATATGGTGTTCGATAGAATGCCTCAAAGAAATATGGTCACTGATATTTTTAATCATTTGATTTGGTTCTATTTTGGCTGCTGCTTCATCCCTGGTGACATAAAAGTTTAATTGGTGTGACAATCATGTCACTCAATTAACTTCTTATGTGCTTGCTATACATACATGACAACTCTGCCCATGCCCTTAAACATATGTGGTTGCTAATCTGAATTATAGTTGATGAAATTCAAAGAGACTAACAATAATCCCTCTAGTAGTCTGAAAGATTGAATTATACATGACAACGCTGGGCGTACTCCGGATGAGTCCGGTGACTCGTCTTCGGATAAGGCCGGTATTTAATAATTAAATTTAATTATTAATTATTTAATAAACTTCGAAAATTCATATCTCCTTCATACGAACACCGTTTTCGACGTTCTTTATATCAACGCGAAGGTGAAACTACGCTCTACAACTTTCGTTTAGACTCCGTCGGCTAATTTTGACTTTATTTTTATTATTTATTTTTAATAGGCCGGGACAGAAAATTTCGTTATAAATTCATAACTTCTTCGTTTGACGTCCGTTCTCGCCTAACTTTTTATCGCTTTGATACTAACAACGAGATCTTCGATTCTCGTTTAGATCACTAAGGCTAAATATCGCTCTAACGTAAATTTCACTTTTTACGTTATTCAGTGGTGCCGGTTCTGTCGCGAAACTTCGACAGGTCATAACTTCCTCGTTATAACTCGGATTTCGGCATTCTTTATATCTTCGGAAACCTTGTTTCAACTACTACAACATTATCTAAAGATATCAAGTTTATTTTACACTTAAATTTTGACGCTTATTTTTATTCTTAATTAATCAAACCACATAATTAAGCAATTAAGCACAAAACACATAATACTCAAATAATACAATCTTATTATTTCAAAACGGGTTACAAAGGTTAACCTAGACCATTACATTGCTAAAAATGGCAAGCCCAGAAACACAGACGTTACAGATGCATCAGATATCTTGACTTATGAGTTTCGTTTAATACTAGGTTCGTAACTTCACCAAACTTTGGGGTCTAAATTGGAATTATGAAATATCATGTTCCGTCTTCCTTGAGGTCAAATTGTTTGTCCATTCCTAGTAGGTTTTTTTCTCTCTCTTTTTTTTTTTTTCAAGTTTGAGGCTTTTAGCTGAGTACCTCAAATTTGGGTAGTGAGAATGGAGTGGATAGTTAGGGTCAGATACTTTACACGAACTGGCCTTGCTTGTTCTTTTGTTGCTTAAAGAGTCCACTACGACATTTGCTTTACCATGATGATAACGAATTTCACATTTGTAATCATTTAGCAATTCGATACACCTTTGTTATCTCGCACTGAGCTCCTTTTGATCGAAGATGTGTTGAAGGATGTCGCACCTCCAAACCAAGGACGGCGGAAACGTTCGAGAGTGGAGGACTTTATGTATAGTATCATAACAATAAGTATAATAGTGCTCAAAGTACAAACAACCAACATAAATATAATTGAAAAACTTACATCATAATATAGGTTTACATGTTTCTAAATCAAGTACATCATGTTAACAAAAATACAATGTTTGATGCCTTAGCGTTCCATCCGGAAAAGCCGCTGTTTACCTGTTTTACGGATTCCCCGAGAATGTAAGTGGATTTGAAAGAGTGTCAACAATTAAGTTGGTGAGTTCATAAGCTCTTACAATGAAACGTTGAAATCCTTTCTTGTAAAAGTAGTGCTTGTTCAAGAAAATCCCATATTTTCTCTCTAAAATGTATTGTAGTCTAAAATGCCAAATCCAAATTTACTAGGTTAAATCTTTGAATCAAAATAATCTTATATCATCAATATTTATCCAAATCCACCAATTTTGATAAGGATATCCATACCAATCATAAAAAAAATTGAATTTAGGCAAGAAAAACGAGTTTTCATAGTTATCCTAATAAAAAACTAGCAAAAAAATCGAATATCCCGGCATCAGATCTCTAGACATGTCGATTCCACTATGGAACTCATCGAGTTCATACATCTTGTCGATTCAGCCTGTTAGACATTAAAATCTTTGACTTTTTGATCCTTTGGCAGTTCACCAAACTAATTCCAAATTAATTTCTGATCAATATTAATAAATAATATGATTTCTCAATTAACATATCATTCTTATAATATATTAATAAATCATAATTAATTCCCTTTCTCCATAATTCATTCTATCATTTGCTATGGTGAGGGCAACACAAAAGGACCATGCTCATAATCAAATCAAGTATATACCAAACATAGTTATGGGTTTAGACACCTAATCAAACATCATCGTGTGTGGTGGCTGTATGTGTGTGTGAAATGGTGTTTATATGTGTGTTTATTTCATTTGAATGTTGTTTTTGGGTGTTGCTTTACCTAAAACTGAAGAAAAACCAGCACCATCACTATGAGGTGGTGGTTGCCACCTCATGTCGCCGCCATGTACGGGTGGCTGCCACCTCCTGCTGTCATGGAGCGCCGCCGACCACCACTGCCCGAGGTGGCAGTGGGTAGTGCCTAATTTATTAATTATATATTTATTTAATTAGTTAATCACTTAAATTTAGGAGTTGGAAACCCTAATTAAGTTTTAGAAAACCTTAATATTAAGAAACCCTAATTTTGGAGTTGGTCGGGACCCGCATTAAAACTATTAGTTAGACTTAAAATAATACTTAATAATTCTCCACAATTAACTTGATGCATAATTGGACTTAATGGGTTAAGTGTGGAACACTAACCCTTGTTATCATTTTATATAAAAACCCTAAAATCGAGGAGCCCTATTTTTGACAATGACCGGGCATGTATTTGGGTTGTTGATTGGATTATTATTTCACCTGAAAACGGCTAAGTCACACCTTAATCATTCATACCCTTAAGTGATTAAGTCGTTAAGGGGTTAAGTGTTTTCACTTAACCCTAACCGTTATTTTATGTGAAACCCTAATCGTCATTTCATGTGGGGTAGTCACCGTTGCAATGTCTATAACCTGTGATTGGGTATTGATTCAAGTATCTTCCTGTAGGCGATTGGAAGTGAGTTGAAGCTGGTAGAGTTCTTCGTTGCTATAATGGTTATCTACGCGCATATTGAGGTGAGTTTCGCCTCACTGTACCCGTGGGTCGAAGGCACCAATGTCGGCACACTAGTTTTGGTTATCTGCTAATAGATGGATGCCCTAGGGACTGTATATAGCCATGCAGGATAGCCTGAGGACTCTTGATCTAAGCTCTATTACCTCTTCCTTGTTTGGTTGTAGTTCTAGAGTAGGATCACCATCTGGGTGACAATCTCACCTCTGAGTATATACGACCATGCATTCCTTGGCTTGTTGATATTTAGTCTGCTGTTATGCTATAGTAATCTATTAGATTTGTCTCCTAATATTGAATATGTTGCTTTGTGGTAATAACCTGTAGAACTGTATGCTATATGTACTTGTCGGTTATCGTCTATGGAGTGCGCTTAGGGACTATCGGTGGTCATGTAGGATTGCCTGAGAACTCTTGGTCTAGCCTCTCTTACCTGTTCCTTGTTTGGTTGTGACTCTAGACTAGGACCATCTGTTTGGGTGGCTATCTCACATATGGTTACACATTCTATGGGGGTTAGCTAGTAGTAGGACTATATGTTGTGAGAGGATTAGTAAGTAGTAGTGAGTTGTGTGATTTTTGTTTTCCTATATTATGTGCCTACTTGATCCTGATTGTTTACATGTCGACATATTGTATTTGGTTGGGTTGAGGCGGTCCTGCTTTATGCGGTAGCCCAAGATACCCGGTGTGGGCCGACTATAAGCTGTAGGTACGGAGCTCGGGAGGAGTGGTAGGGTTGAGGCAGTAGGCCAACAAACACTGGGTATTCCAACCCGGTGGTTGATTAGACCCAACATATTGGTATTCCAGCTAGAAGCTGATTGGGCCAATATGCTTATGATATGAGGGTATTCAATCCCGAGGATGATTGACCCATCGTGGACATGCCTGGTATTCCAACCCGAGGTTGATTGGGCTAGCCATGAGTGTTTGTGTTTATGCCTTGTTTTATGTGGTGGTATTTTTGGGGAAACTCACTAAGCTTTATGCTTACCCAGTTATTTATGGTTTCAGGCATCATCGGTTATTGCTGGAAGGCGAAGGCGGGACTGTACACACTCATAAGCAACATTGAAGATTCTACGTTTCTACAATACTCTGATTTTAAATAAATGTACTTCAGAATAAATGGTTCTATTAATTAATGGATTAATAAATTGGGAAGTTTTTATCTTAATAAAAAAAATTAAAATTTTTTGTTCTGAAAATCGGACGTTGCATTTGGAGCCCAAGGGTATAATGGTAAAAATGATGCTTTAGGATTTTATTGAATTAAGGATTCTAGTTCGAAGGCTTTTGAGTAGAAGGAGTCTTGAAACGATTGTAGGGCTTTTCATTACCTTTTCGAGCATATAAAGAATGTCGAAATCAAATTTGGGACGTGAGAGTTATGAACATTAATAGGAGGGCTTTTGGTTTAAGCTAGGGGTGTGCAAAAAACCGCACAAACCGCACAAACCGCCCGCACCGCACCAAACCGCACTGCATACTGCGGTTTAGAATTTCGTGGTGCGGTTTGCGATTCGTCATTTTATCAAACCGCACTATGCGGTGTGGTTTGCGGTTTGTATTTATAAAATCACGGTTCAAACCGCACCGCACCGCATGTTATATATATATATATATATATATATATATATATATATATATATATATATATATATATATATATTTCTTTACTTTGTTATAACTTCAAATCACGATCTAGAAACGATGTATTTAAATATATTTCTTACAATAATCAAATATCTATAACGTAACATTAAATCACTATTAGATTAAGATCCCACAGTTTACAAGAATATAGCAACTATAACGGCAATATAAAGCAATAACAGGGACACTTACAAAACTATAGTAGCATGAATCACAATTTATTAAAAACGATTTAACTTGAAAATTGTATTTGTTTTTATGAAATAAAAGCAATCAATTTTTGTTAACCGCGTCCGTTTTTTGGTTTTTTGCTAGATTTAATGTTGAACAACTCATCAAACTGCACAAACCGCATAAACCGCCCGCATCAAACCGCACGCATAACGCGGTTTTGAACATTTGTGGTGCGGTTTGCGGTTTTGATTCTAAACCGCACCAAATCGCACTGCGCACACCCCTAGTTTAAGCTAGTACATTGGGCGTAACAAGCTATAGTGAGCGCAAAGTTCCTTCTTGTATGTTGGGTGTATGTCAGTCAGGGTCAAACCCTAATTTTTGGGTCTTGGTCCCTAATTAAAGGCCTTATCTTATTGCAAACCCTTCTTACCTTTAGTCTCCATCCACTTTTAACCCTAAATTCTAAACCTTAGCCCCATTTGAAAGATTATTGAGCCTTCGAGTGATTTGGTGTGTTTTTGGTGCATTTGGAAGAAGAAGAACTCATTGGAGGAGTATTGGTTAGCTAGGAGCTTGAAGATCCAAAACTCTCTTTTCCTTTAAAAGCTTCTATAGGTATAAAGCTTCAATCTTGATGGTCCTTTCATGTAGATCTAGTTTTGGGTTATGTTTGTCATTTTTTGGTCCCATGGTTTTGGTTCTTATAAGTAAAAGCTAATCCAGAGCTTAAGGGTGTCATTTCTTGTTAGATTTGACGTTCTTGTAGCATAAAATCCGGATCTTGATTGTTGTGGTACAACCATGCATGAGAGTTTTTACATTAAGTGTTAATAAGACGTTAGGGTTTGGTTTTGGGCCTTATTAAGCTATGTAAAGTCATAGAGTCAAGAACTTTATGACTTAAGATGTCCCTTAGAACCAGATTTGGAAGTTAGATGTTTTGTCTTAAGGCATTAAGAAGTTTGGACTTGAGTTTGTGCTTCAACATAGTATGTTGGGTGTACTAGGGTCATACGTAGGGCATACTCAATAGATGGGTTTTAGTCCATTTTTCGGCTTTAAGTCATTTTAGGTTTAGGCCTTGCTTTGTTCGGCTAAGTATGGGAAGGATAAAATAGTCTTTTACCCCTTGGTATGGTAAATTATGAATTAGGCCTTGGATTATGGGTCATTACCTTAATTATTGATTAGGAATGATTTTTGGATATTTTTAGTTTGAGGATCCTTGTAGGAGCAGCGCGTGTGTGTTTTGGTTATCTCAGATGGAAGCGAGTCTCCTCACTGTACTTGCCGGTCGAAGGTACCAAGGTCAGCCTATTGGAATGTGTTATGCAGAATGATAGCTGTCTTTTGGACTCCTGCATTGTATGTTGGGTTGGGCCCATGGAGATGCATGTATGTGGGGCCCATTACATGAGTGGGCTCGGCCCATTATATGATGGGCTAGGACCAATATTTAGGAAGGGCTGGGCCTATTATTATGGGTTGGAACCAATGCGCATGGTAGGCCTAATGATATGTATTGTATGTGGTATTTTAGGGAAACTCACTAAGTTTTGTGCTTATGGTTTTATGTTTATGGTTTCAGGTACTTCCAGTTCGAAAGGAAAGGGTCTGACGTGACTGCACAATATCCCCCAGAGTTTATTATGCATTTGATTAATCGTGATTTTTACTCTGATGTTTAAATACTATTTTTCACATTGAATGATTTTGTGAATGGAATGCTATTTGAATAATGTTTTATAAATGAAACTTTTTCCACGGATTTTTAGGATGTTACATTTTGTCATTGTAGTCGCTGTTGAGCTTCTTTTGTTTAGCTCATGTGAGTTTCCTTATTATACTATGTGTTACAATGTATATCCTGGCATGGTAGTGTTATGTTGGTTAGAGTATTAGTAGGTCAGTTGTCCTCTAATTGAATGTTCTAGGGGTTGCATGTAGTCATGTAGGATAGCTTGGGATCTCTTGATCTAGGCTTTGTTGTCTATTCCTTGTTTGGTTGTTTCTCTAGAGTAGATCATGTGTTTAACTGTCTATTCTTCCTTTGAGTATATAGATTATATGAGTTCATTTAGTGATCTTCCAGTTGTGGTGTAGTGTGATGTATGAGACCTTATATGTTGTAATGAGCTGTTAGATAGGTAGATTAGTGTAAACAGATGCATGTTTTCTTGGATTGTTTGATTTTCTGTTTGTTATATATGTCGACATATTAAGGTGTGGGTTGAAGCGGTCATGCTTTGTGTGGTGGGCCAAGATACCCGGTTGGGCCAACGATCTGCTGAAGGCCAGGTGCGGACGAGCTGTATGCTGAAGGCGAGTGGGGCGAACCAGTCTTGGATTGAAGGTCATTGAGTGTATGCTTGTATGTATATTGTGGTGTGATGTTTTTGGAAAACTCACTAAGCTTTGGCTTATATTTGTAGATTAAATGTTTTCAGGTATTTCCGATAATTGTGGGAAGGCAAAAGTGTGATTGTGTACACACTTATCATCAACATTGCTATTACATATTTATTATGATATTTGTATAACCTTAATTTGAACAAATGAGATCTTGACTTTGCAGTTAAACGTGCTCGGGTGAGAGCAATATAGGGATGAGTGACCTCTGGGAAGTTTTTACGCCGAGAGCTCAAAGCGGACAATATTATGATACGTGTCAGAAAGGGATGTTACATTATATTAGCTCATAGAGTTTCTAACTGATTTTATTTTAAAATTGTAATAAATTTTTTTAACGAAAAACAATATTATTAAAATGAAAAGATGACTAAGCGAGAAGTTCCAATCATATTACAAAATAACATTATAGAATTATTTATTTTGATAGTTAGGATAGTTTCCATATTTATGCTCGTCATAGTTTCCTTATTAAGTCTTAGTAATTAGTATTCTCTCTTGTACTCTATAAATACCTTTTCTGAGTACAAAAGAATGCATGGCTTGAGTTACAATATCTATCATATGTATTCAAGTCAAACACATCAGTTAATTATAATTTGTTGTATAATTACATGATACGTACGCACGAGGAACAAAAAACATAACAATAAACATGAAAACTCACACTTTTCTCCTAGCTTACAAATGTGGTAGGTGTTATTTATTTAAGAGAAAGAGAGGCTACAATATGGAAAAACTGAAGGTTTTCCAGAATCTCCTCGGCTTTGTTTGTAGCCCGGTTAGCCACCCGCAAAAAGAGCTCGTCCCCAAGCTTATCTCCGATGTGAGCATCCACCAGAACCCCACTGACACTCCTGCAGCTGTTGGCTAGAGCCCTACCCACCTCCGCCGCATCATCTGGCCGGTTGACCACCAACGGGCTCCCTCCTTGGAATACCTCTAGCTTCTTTATGCTAAACGACCCATTCGCTTCCACCACCTCCTTGAAGTCTTGTAAGCTTGGGGCATACACCGGAATGTTGAAATCATCTCGCTTCTCACTCGTTATTAGTCCCTGCAAGCATCGTCATATCCTATCCGTTATATATATATATATATATATATATATATATATATATATATATATATATATATATATATATATATATATATATATATATATATATATATATATATTCTTGTTTTCCTGTTTGTTAAAAGCCTTAAATTATCGCGCGAATGAAAGAAATAGAGTAGTAGTAGCAGTAGTTTTGGTTGGTTGAGTGGGGGAGAAATAATGAATGATAGAGTACGGTATGAAGTGGAAATTATGAATGATACGATATGAGTACCTCTTGGACAAGATCATTCCATGCATCCTGAAAATGGGTCCCGAACAGTAACCCTGCCCCACCCTGGTCAGTGGGATCCTCTGACGTCCGACCCAGTAGAGCAATAAACATTGACCCACCCTTTTTCATTTCTTTGGATCTCATCTTTAGAAATCCTGCAAGATCCGTCTGGAATTGTCTCCGATATGCATTTGCACTGCTTTTATTTGCACCGTGAATGAATATCTTTCCTTTGTTGTATGTCGTCGATGATTTCTCCAGTACAATTTCTGGCACCTGTTTAAATTAAAAATATTATTAACTAATTAACTAAAGGATGCTGGTTAAGTTATGGTATTTCACTATATTTTAACGAACCTGAGAGAGCCAATGCAAGGAAAACGCCGAGTAGAAAACATCAATTGATTTTGCGGGAAACAACCGTCGGTAGAAGGAGCCAGGGACACCGGCAGCAAAGAAAGAGCGGTGGCCCGTGGAGGCAAGACACTCTTCCATGCTACCGACATCCTGGTTGGCCAGCGGCGGGAGGAGCTGGAAGAGAGTGTTGAAGTCATTGGAAGGAAGGTCGGCGAAGAAAGCAGAGAACTCGGGTAGATCCGAGTGTCCGGATGCCTCGTAACGCTTGATGATATGTTGGATGATGACGTTGACGATGAATATGGTGTTGCTACCGCTGGAGCAACCAAGATCCGCCACCACAAAAGGTATTTCCGGCGAGTTCAGGTGAACACCGTCGAGTGTTTCCTTCAAAAGGTGTAGCATTGAGCGAGCATGCTTTGCCTGCATGCATGCACCATGACACGTCAATTCATCAATTGAATTTGTTTCTAATTTCAGTTAAAATTTAAAAAACGAAGGCGATGAGATCAAATAAATTAAGACCGATGTTCATTTGTTTTGCATTTGGAGGAATACTTATGATCGATCTTGTAAATGAAAGAAGAGGGAAAGTCGTGATCCAGATTTAGAAGCTAGTTAGAACGACTATGGAACATATAAAATAAATTAAAGCGGAAATCAAGAAAGAAAGGAAACCTGGGCTTGAGAGTTGTTGGCATAACTGGTTTCGCCTTTGCCTCCTTTCATGCTAAGAAGCCTTTCAAGCTTAATGTTTGATGAAACCACCACATTGTTTTCACCCGAGGGAGGACCCATTTCTTCTTCTTCTTCTTCTTCTTCAACTACTAATCTCTTTACCTTCTCAAAATAACCACAACCACCCCCATATATATGTATATGTGTATGTGTATATATACACAGGAAAAGGGTACTTACGGAATTTACTTACTTTCATCACTATGCTCCTAAAAAATTGATTTGGTAAAAAGTAATGTGTTATTGACCACGACCACAACCATAACTTCTTAACCATAAGTTAACTTAAATTAGATTTCCAACTTTTAAGTTTGAATAAAATATAGATCTTATAATTTTTAGAAAACTAATTACAAGAAATCAAAATATATTTTTTATTTTGTATTTATATAATTTACTTAGCAATTAACATAATATGATATTTTAAAACTATTTCTTATTTATATTTTTCTAATCGTACAGAACAGTATAAAAAATGATATAAAAGTTTTGTGTTATAAAAATGAAAAATGCATTCTTAAATTTCATTTATCCCCTTAAAAGATATAATAAAATTATTGATTGACAGTATCAGTGGCGGAGCCAGACTCAAAACAAAGGGGTATCCTAATTTTTTTTTCCGGGTATCACCGCAACGGTTGAGCATGGGACGGATCGGATCAGTTTTGACCTAAAATCAAACCCAAATCTGATAGCGACGGTTTTGAATCTTTTAAAACCAAACAAAACTCAAACCCATCAATTTGATGTTATGGTTTTCAGTTTGTACATGAGTTTCCTCGTTTGGTTTTGGTATTAAACTCAAACCTTAATGGAATCGTTAGCTAACTTTAAGTCTTGTTATATAAACATAAAGTTGAAGTATTTTTTGATACTTGAATCAATGTGGGACTCAAAGTTGATATAAAATGAATCATGATGATAAGATTTTATAATAGATGAAAACAACTGAGTTTACATGTGTTTTGCGATGTGGGATAGAATAGCTTAGAAATTAAAAGAGAATAGAATAGCTGGAAAAATAAAAGAAATATAAATAAAGGATTTGTAAGGAACAAGAATTGCTCTTAAGACATTTGTTTCAATAACCCAACACCTTATCCAGTAGACTAGCTATATGTTTGTGTTTATAAGTGAAGGGATGCATATATATACACTAAAAAAACGAAAATTTTCTAAAAAAATTACATTACCGAAATTTTTTTGAGGGGTATCCCGGAAAAACGAAAATTTTCTAAAAAAATTACATTACCGAATTTTTTTTGAGGGGTATCCCGGGATACCCCTTGGATCCGCCTATGGACAGTATGCCTTCTAATATAAGTATCAAGAAATTGAGGAATTCCATAAGTATATTAAATTTGATGGACAATACAAAAGCCTTTGATTTTATCAAGTTCTAACTAATATTAGGCGTGACTTAGTGGTCTTCAAGCTTTTACAAGCCGTAACAAGTCACGCCATTAGTAAGGCATAACTTTATATATATATATATATATATATATATATATATATATATATATATATATATATATGACTTAAGACGATATTTTTTTAAAATTTGACGTTAAATACAAGATTTAAAGTCATGACGAAGCCATGACGGACTTTTTAGAACCTTAGATTTTATGCACATATTCGAAAAAACATATTACTTTTATATGTAAAAGTCATAATTATTCAGTAGGTGACTTGTTAAAACTTTCATTTTTGTGAGTTTTAGCATTCTCATGTGTCTCTTACTTCTGACATGTTAAATATTAATGTCTAAAATGACAATGTAACCATTATTTTCTATATCAAAGTCAATATAAACACATTTGAAGCAAATATACTTTAAATTCTTAACTGATCGATTCAATTTTTCATCTCGAGGACTTCGTCTTCATCAATGTTAAGCTTTAAAATTTCGTAAGTGGTAAATCATAATGCTTAACGCATAATGCTAAAGTGCATAAGTGACGTTGTGGTGTTGAGACAATATGTTGGACTCATGGACTATCAATAACCCACATAGGGGATTTATAGGTTGTTTAATTTTTTAGGTAAAATATTAAAAGTGTATTTGTAAGTGAAGGTTTTCTTTCATCTGATCTATTACGTTATCTAGATGAATCAGTCAATGATTGACATGATTTCAATTTGATCAACATATCAATACCAAATCACTGTTACAAAGATATTCTTCATAAAATACACATATAAAGTTGAAGGAAACAAGTTTATGTTGGTGTTGTTACTTAGAGTTATTACTATGATGTTATTTAAGTTTAATGTTGATTGATGTGGTTGTTTTGTTGTTTATAAAGATATTTGTATTGGACTTGCCTTAAAGTATATATCAATGAAATAACATATTTCTATTTTGTGTTATATGACTGAAAAGTACATTGCATATATATGTACGACATCATAGACCATGTCCTTCATTATAGAATAGACCAGCATTAAAAAAATATCAAATATACATGCACCATATGACATGGGCTTGGACCATATAACAGTAGTATATGACAACAATGCTACATAGATTAAACATATGGGTCATATGTATTCTATCTATATGGACCACTATGCATATGCCAACAACACGTGCTTTATCCATGGACCATCAAATACATTTAACAACTTACATTGCAACATGGACCACTTAATCATTCTAGTTGCATTACAAATTGATCATAAATTGTAAACAATATGTGGGTGTGCATTCCAAATATGGGTAGCAAAATGTTTACAAAAAGACTGACCAAATTCACTATCAAATTTTGTCCCTATTATACTCTTTCAATAGTATACCATGTCATACTACTAACTAGTCTAACTTTAGTGCATTATCAAAGTTTGTATCACCTCTTACTTTTCATTAACAACTTTATTTAACTTTTATTACTTTTCTTAAAGTTGCTTAGGTGTCTTCAATACAAAGTTCTTCACCATAAGCAACCCTATATCCTTCACTACCTAAAATACCATGTCCTTGACTTTCTCATGTACCGATAACTATTTATTTTGTTTAAGCTACAACATCTTTAGTAACATTAATAACATAAGCATCTTCATTCTACTTAAGGTATTATAATACATAAGTGTTTCAATGTTAACTTAGACTATTATAAATTTAATTAGAACTATAAATAAATGAAACTTCAATAATTCAGTTGCATACCATTTACATACCATTTTCAACATGTTTTTCTACTTGATGCACTACTTCTACATCTTGAAAAGGTGTGTTAATTTACATGGTTCGTAACCAAAATATTAATGAACTCTTAGATGCATTTGAACATCGACTGCCTCAACTTGAAGACTTCTCAATCAATTTATTTAGCAAAAAATTATTTCATAAACTATCTCAAATTTTCAAATATTTTTTATAGCAATAATTGCATCAACTTTCACCTATTTATAAGTAGAAACTATCACTTCTAATTTCTACTTCTTTAACTAGGACTTCTTTTTAAATTATTCTGTATTTTTTTTTTACTAGTAGAAACTACCATTTTTTACTTCTACTTCTTTAACTAACACTTCTTATTAAATTATTCCATAAATTTAGCTGGTGATGAAATATTTCATACAACCTTTTGAACATATTATGGAGCATATTTTAAATTTTATGCAATGAATTTGTGTCATTTTGTTGGATCACGATGCGAATTTTGAACATATCAAAATACAAGCAACATACGCAAATTATCATAAGCATCATGATTGAACTAATGATCTAGTATTCATCAATTAATACTAACTAACTTAGAAATACATTATGGTAAATAGGATTACCTTTATATGATGTCAAGAAGTTCTTTCTTCTTTGTTTAAGTAATGTCCCAATTTTTAAGACCAAAAATTTCATTTTTATAATATCAAAACCATCATCCAAAACGTATTCCTAAAATCATAAAAGAGAATCAGAGTATAACAATCAATCGTCTGAATACATCATAGTCGAATAAATGGAAGTCGTGGTGTGTGGGATATGATCATCCCGAGCTCTTCCCCTTAGATTCAGAAGTATCTGAAACATAAACTAAAATCCATAATCACAAAGCTTAGTGAGTTTCCCAGAATAGCTCATACCATAAATATCAAACATATAATACACCACGCCCAACAACCATCGACCCCACCCGACATCGAGCCCTGCTCGGAACATATCTGTCCGTAACATGAGATGGGCCCTGCCCCATCTCATTCATCAGGCCCGCCCGACGTTCATGCGGATATATAAAATAAATGCAGGAATCTTTTTGACAAATAGCATATAATACACTCAGCAAGCCCCGCTTGGCATCAGACCCCACCTAGTATACATATCACATACTGCTCATACAAGAGTCACGTAGATAACTAGAATCCTAATAATTATAAATCATGGGTCCACATTGGTGCTTTCGACCCGCCAAGCACAATGAGGAGACTCGCCTCAAACTGCTGAAAATCAGATAAATGCTCGGACTGATGATCCGGGAAATCCCCGCGCTAAACAATCAAACAATACACAAATTAATAAATAGGTAAAATTCATAATCGGGGTCCCCGACTTAACACACTCAACCTCTAGTGGAAAATACTATTCTACTTTTACCCTTATTGGGCCCAACTAGTCTAGCCCAATAATCCTATAGTGGTCCAAGGCCTAATAATGGTCCAACCCATAAGCCTTAGGTCCAACTATGACCAAAAGATACAATGCCCAAAATCCAGCTAAGACCCAACGTCCAAAGGGAATATATATCCAAAAGAAGGCCCAAAATGAAGAAAGCCCAAACACAGCATATGCCAAGCGTACTCTTCCTACGTGCAACGGATGTGTGTTTAACCAAACATACGACATGCTGACCCAGTACGTGCACCGTACTATGAAGTACACCCGACGTAATGGTCGGAGTCCCAAAATCCAACTTAGGGTCTTATTCCCTTAAGACCTTTTCGTCCAAACTTCAGATCTAAGCCTTGTAGAATGACTTAATCCATATAGTCATGAACTTGGAGCCTTTTCATGTCTTATAAGAACCCAAACCTTACTTTTAGCATTCTACTATCACTAAATGGTCCTAAACACATGTATGGTTGATCTACAACTATCAAGATGCTAACTTTATGCACTAGGGACCTTATAAACCTTAAGAGATACAACTCCTAACTTCTGTAGTTGAAGAAACCCACTAGATATCATCATAGGAGCACAAAGAGACCAAAACTTCATAAAGACTAGATCAAAAGCATACAAGGAGCAAGTTCCAAGCTTTATAAGTCAATGAAGCGAGAAATAACATGTGAAATATGGATCTACAAGTTCTCATTTGATCAAGGGTAACATCTTGTTTCATATTGTCCGTGATTAGGGTTCATGGGCTACAACCCAAGCATGAGGAAGCATCGGGGCTGCAGCGAGGTATTCGAAGCGTAGGGCATCTCATCACCTTTCCGTGGATATGAGTTTCATTGGAAGCGACATTATATTGAGGAATCTATGGAAGTTTGAATTTTTGTCAAGATAGGTCACTTATATGAGAAAGGTGGCAGCTAATTCCGTTGGACATACGTGTGAGTACGCTTAGCTTTCTCATGTGTGTGACTTTTAAGTGGAGCCACCTAGTACGCTGGTCATACCAGAGGGTATGCTGGGCGTACTAGGCACAGAAAGATAACCTTAAATGAGGGTGTATCCCTATAAAAAGAATAAGATGGCCTCATTCCTGGCCACTATCCTCAGTTAATTAACCCTCTTAAACCCTAATCCACGTTCTTGAGCTTGTATGTGTCCATTTGAGAGTATTTAATAGACTTTGTGTGTTCTTGGAGTGAAGAAGGAGCATTGAAGAAGAAGGAGTGGGAGTCTATGCTATAGATTTGATCATATATGTGTTGGGAGCTTCATTTGGAGGTATAAAGCTCAAAGCTTTCTCATTCTTTTGTTTTGTTCATCATGTTAGACCATTTTTGGGTTTTGGTCCAGAAGTTGCATGCTTTATGAGAAAATGAGCTCCAGAGATTATGAGCAGCTCCTTTGAGTGTCTTTAGGAGTATAGTGTCATAAAAAACGAGACTTGGACGTTTGAATCAACCTATGTATGAGATATGAGCATTTTGAGACAAGAGAATGAGAGTTTTGGGTGTTTGTGACTTTCTCAGCCTTGCAAAGACTTAAAGTCATAGAATTTATGGAGTAAGAGCCTCTAGGTAGTCCAGATCTGTGATATGAGCTAAGGTCTTAACGGTTTAAGACCAAGGAAGTGAGAAAATCCATATTGGACGTACGTCGAGCATAATCTTAGTACGCCCCGCATACTGGGTTGGTGTCCCCGATCAGATTTCGTGCATGCTTGTGTACGCTGAGCGTACCAAGGGAGGTACGCCCCGCGTAACCTCGCTGTAGGATTTTTGGAATAAACCTTATTTTAGGCCTTAAGTGTTGGGCCTAGATCTTTAGGCTTGTGTACTAGAGATTTTAGAGCAGAGAAATATTATATATATATATATATATGTGTGTGTGTGTGTGTGTGTGTGTTGAGCCCTTGCGTTGGGCTTGTCGCTTGGACTTGAGAGTTGGGCCTTGGGAGAGCCCATTCATTATTGGGCCTTGGTGGGCCTAATGAGTTTTAGGTTATTGATGGGCTAGTTAGTGGACTACCTTTAGACCTAAAGAGTGAGGATTTGGACTTAGATCTTAATTGGGTAATTGTGGATTTTAGTCCAATGTTAGAGGCTGGTGCAGCAACAACATCTATAGGAGTTGTTCATCATCCGAGGTGAGTATTCTCACTATACTTTACCTAGAGTAGTAAGCTTTGTGTGACCGAAGGGTCTTATGTGCTTATATTGAGTATTGTGATATCCTGCATTATGTCTTTTTGATTTATGTTGTGTATTATTCTGAGCTTACTGAGTTAAGACCGGAAGGTCCACCCAAGTCTTGGGACTAGAGGGTCCCACTTAGACACATGGACTGGGGGCTCTTATATGATTATAGCCATGAGAGGCTAATGAGATATGTGTGTTATTGTGAGGAAACTCACTAAGCTTCGTGTTTACCGTGTTATGTCGTATTTGTTTCAAAATCTTCTTCTCAGGATCGCGTGAAGGCACCGGCTTGATTGTACACACCAGAGAAAGAGTTATACTTTGAGGATCCTGGATTATTAATTAAAAAATTATGGAGTTGCGTTTCATAAATTAAATAAATAGGATTTTTTTTGAAATGTATTATGAGGATTAGGTGATTTTAAAATGAAATTTTTTGTTTGAATATTTACGGTGTTACAAGTTGGTATAAGAGCCTTGGTTTGAGGGATTCGGATGCACGTTCGGGTATATCTGGACTAAAACTAAGGATTTCGAAAAAAAAATTCAAAAGAAAGGATTTTTTAAAACGAGTAGGAGTTTCTAAGAGAAAAACGAGAAGGAGCAGTGTGTACAATCAGCCAGAGCCCGAACAGTGATTTCCCAAAATACCCTTACTTATTTGTGTTATGAGTTATTATTGAGATATTAGTGGTGCATGCTAGAAGATAGGCTATGCATTGCATATTTTAGGGCTAGAGTTGCCTGATTTGTGATGCCTTAGCATGGGACTTTTGCTATCTATGATGTGCTTTAAGTATGTGCGGAGTAAGAGTATCCAACATGAATCTTTTAGAGAGAACCTTGAGTAGAGGAGTAATCTAGGAGAGATACCTAGACGATCATTGGAGAAGCCTATAGAGGAAATAGTTAGATACCCACGAGAGGTAGGGTTTCTTGAGTTCAGTGATACCTTTTGCGTGTGAGTAGAGCAAGTGTAGTTGTAACCTAGAGTGGTTTTACGTGTCGGTAGAGATTATTCGATGTCTGAATGTTGCTTGCTTCGTGCTTTGCAGAACTCTTGATGATGAGAGTCAGCTACTAAGTGAATATGACGATATTCAGAAGGTAGATGGTTGGCATCATAAGAAGTTCTTTAGCAGCTGATGGCAGAGAAGTGTAAAAACCTAGGAAGAGCCTAAGGAGTGACCTTAGTCAGATAAGTACGCTGATAGAGGAGAGTATTCGTTGGAGAAAAACCAGGTATAATAGGATTGGTGATCGATAAGGCTGAGCAACTACTTAGGATATCTGGGATGATTCGTGTAGAAAGTATTGGTAGATGTGGCAGGTAGTATGGTCCGGTACTACCGAAAGAAGAGGACCAATACTCGAATTAGGGAGAATTCCAGGAGTTCTAAGTAGCATATTGAGAGGTGATAACATGGTTCGAGTACCATGATTCGTAGTAGATTGAGAGGTGATAACATGGTTCGAGTACCATGATTTGTGGCAGATTGAGAGGTGATAACATGGTTCGACTACCATGATTCGTGGCGGTTAGTGCTTCTGATTTTACTAGTTATCCCGTTGTGATTGACTAGACTGAGAACATATATGGTAGAGTGTGGGGCCAGAGGGCCATGTCGAACGAGTTTCAATGGAGCATACCTTGAGAGGGAAATCAAGTTAGTTTCTGAGAGATGATATTGGTGAGATGCCAGTTGGAGTCGCAAGACTCAGGGATGAGTAGAGATGATGATTATTGGAGGATCACAGTCCGAGTTGAGCAATTGAACGATACATGAGACGTCACCTTCTGTGACAAGAGTTGTGTTGTCCCCGTTTCCTGGGAAAAGCAAAAGAGATAACGAGCTTCTGGTTTCAGAGTTTGGAGGTAAACCCCATGGGGTATCATAGGGTTGCAACCTTTTCACCAGAGTATTTAGGCAGGATGTTTGATGTAAGGTACTTCATATACCATGAGAGAGTCATTAGTGGGACTAAGATGGAAGAGAACAAGGAGGTGCCTTATTGAGGGAGTCATACTTTTAGCATCAGTTCCAGGTTATTAAGATGAGTATATCGGGGTGGTGGTCCATGTTGTCTATGTTGTGTATCGACTATGAGAGTATGGTCTCTTACTTTCATGATGATTCTCGAGATGGGAGGCTGGTCTAGGAATCAGAGACGAGGTGTGTGATAGTGCATTATTTCCATATTGAGGGTCAGGACTAATTCAGAACAGTTGGGGTATTCGACGATATGTCGGTCTGAGGCTTCGAGATGACTAAAGGAAGTCACGTTGGGAGGATTCTGAGATTTTTTTCTGAGTTATGGGATATTTGGAGTTGCTTGGTTTCCATCAGGAAGATCATTGAGGTGATTACGTGGTATGTTCCAAGAGTCAAGCGTGATATACCTGGTGAGACAATCTATGGAGTAGATTATTGGTATGTAATTTGGTGATGGTTCGAACCCTGACTGGGGGAGAACTGGGTATTCTATTAAGAGGATCAGCAATCCATTCAAGTGCGGCTAGAGAATTGATTATGGAGATCTGCGATGCGAACACAAGATACATGGGTTAGTGGTGGATAAGGCAAGGTGCATGGCGAGATGATGTATTTGTGTGTGCTTAAGAAAGGATGAGTGAATCCACAGCAGGTGGCCGTTGGTTAGAGAATTTACTGTGGCCAGGAATTTTTTGGGTTTGCAAATTTTGAGTTTGAGGAGGTTGGGTCGTTGAGTTCATGGTGCAATAACTGAGATTTACGGGTATAGGTATAGATTGTGATATATACTCCAGGAGGGGTAGCAGTTGATTTGTCAACCAATTTTAGAGTCGGTATGAGTAGTTTTGTATGTATGGTGATTAGTAGAGGATGGAGCTTCAGATTTTTTTCAACGTGTTTTCATTTTGTGAGATGAGAGTATTTTGAGGTTTCTTGTTGCATACGTGGAAGATCAGTGGTTGAGGCAAGATGCCATGAGATGTTGTGATGGTGTACCGAGGTACCCGAGTATGATGTCCTAATATTTGGTCATGTTAAGACTCGAGTTGTGAGATGGATAGTGCAGTACCGAGTGACTTTTGTTCTAGTGGGAACCCATCAGTTAATTTTCGCTAGAGTGGGACTGTCTAAGGGTGTATATGTGCTGAGAAAAGTGCCCTTCCTATGAGAACTTACATTAGGAGTGGTGGTGCATAAGCTGGGTGGGTGTAAGCACCTATCTATGTTGAGTTGCGGAGCATGAGTTGGTGAACTCAGTGTAGTGATGACTTGATGTTGATATTATGGGGTGATAAGAGAGCAAATGGATCCGAGTGGGAGTAATCGCTTAGGATTATCAGGAAAACCATGGAGTGAGCCCATGGTGAGTCAGTCAGCGAGAGAGTGTTGTAAGACTAAAGGGAGCCGTAGCATCCATGAGTCAGCGAGAGAGTGTCATCATACTACGGGGAGCTGTAGTATTCACCGGTTAGTGAGAGAGTGGTTTGATACTACGGGGAGCCGTAGCATTCACGGGTCAGTGAGAGGGTGTCGTAAGTCTGCGGGGAGTCGTAGCATTCATAAGTCAATAAAGGAGCGTCTTAAGACTACGAGGGGAACCGTAGCACTCAGTAGTCGATAAGAGTGAATGTTGTTTGGCGTGGAGCTATAGTATTCACTAGTCAGAGTAAGACGCAGAGGAGTTCTTAGGCTTTTGTAGCCTTACCACTTTAATCTTCGGGAACTTGGTTGCCGGACCAGGGGTGAGACTGGGCTCTCCTTGACGGTCGAGAATTGTTATATCACCGGTTGAGGAGGGATTATTGTAATCAGAAGGGATTGGAGAAATGATGTGTGCATAAATTTGTGAATCACGGGTATGGGTTGAGTATCAGATTGGAAATGAGTGGTTACAATTCTACTATTGAAGCATACTCTCGAGTTGAGTTTGGGACAATTCATGTATTGAGTAGGCGAGATGAGGTTCTGGATTCGTAGATAGGTTTCATTTTGAGGGGTATTCATCTCCATTTGATGTCTTAGATCGGGGTGGGTTAGTTTGTTGGTATGGGAAGAACCAGAAGACACATGGAACTAGTGAGTAGTAGATGATAGAGGTCAGAGGTGAGGTGACTTCAGTTGAGATTGTAGTATTCGCTTGGGATAAAGCAAACTTTGTGACTTATGTGTCACAATGGGTGGAGATAGTTATTGTGAGAAGGAAGCCAGTGAGACGTTGTTGGTATGCAATGGGTAACCTTTGGAGGTTCAACTATTGGGTCGGGATTTGACCTGGTACTCAGTGTTGAAGGGGATATTTGAAAGAAAGTTGGGGATTAGGTCTATAGATGTCAGAGGATACTTCCAAGCGAGCATGATCATTTTCTTGTGTCTGAGGACAGAGTTTTAAGGTTCATTCTTTCAGATGTGTTCTGCTAGTTATTCAAGCGGTGGGTCCTTGGTGGGATGTGACCTTTCTGTTCGTTTGGAGTTACGACCCGGATCGATTAGAGAATCAGAAGTGGTAGAGTGTTCTTAGTGTCTGTTATTCGATGAAAGATTAACATGATGATATTTTGTGAGGGTGGTCTAGCAGGGAGACAGACCGCTGGAGTTTTCAAGTTCTAGAGAGACAGATCGAGTACTACAACGGCAGAAGGGTTTGTCCTTATTCGAGGTTGGGAGTCCCTGATGGGTTCAGGTGTCTTTGGAAGAGATTATTGTATGATATGAGGTCCTTTCTGTGGTGCTTCTCGTCTTTTTGGGTTCGATCTTTGTGTTAATAAGGAGGAATTTCGAGCGAGAAGTCTAATTCAAGCGGGGGAGAATTGTAACATCCTGTTTTGGATCGTCCGTGATTAGGGTTCGTGGGCAGCAACCTAGGCATGAGGAAGCCTCGGGGCTGCAATGAGTTTGTAGAAGCATAGGGCTTCTCTTCACCTTTCCATGGATATGAGGTTCATTGGAAGCGGAGTTATATCGAGGAATATATGGAAGTTTGAAGTTTTGTCAAGATATGTCCCATATTTGAGAAAGGTGTCAGTTGAGTATGTTGGGCGTACGTGTGAGTACGCTTAGCGTACTCATGTGAGTGACTTTTAAGCAGAGCCACCTAGTACGCTGGGCGTACCAGAGGGTATGTTGGGCGTACTAGGCACAGAGTGAAAACCCTAAATTAGGGGGTGTCCCTAGATAAAGATTCATGGCCACCATCTTCATACAATTAACCCTCTCAAATCCTAATCCCCGTTCTTGAGCTTGTGTGTTTCCATTTGAGAGCATTTAAGTGATTTTGTGTGTTCTTGGAGTGAAGAAAGAGATTTGAAGAAGAAGGAGTGGGATTCCAGGCTATAGATCTGAGCATATCTGTGTTGGGAGCTTCATTTAGAGCTATAAAGCTCAAAGCTTTCTCACTCTATTATTTTGTGCATCATGTTAGACCATTTTAGGGTTTTGGTCCTAAAGTTGCATGCTTTATGAGAAAATGAGCTCCAGAGATTGTGAGCAGCTCCTTTGAGTGTCTTTAGGAGTATAGTGTCATGAAAATTGAGACTTGGACGTTTGAATCAACCTGTGCATGAGATATGAGCATTTTAAGATAAGAGAATGAGAGTTTTGGGTGCTTGTGACTTTATCAGCCATGCAAAGGCTTAAAGTCACAAACTTTATCGAGTAAGAGCCTCTAGGTACAGATCTATAATATGAGTTTAGGTCTTAACGGGTTAAGACCAAGAAAGTGAGAAAAGCCATATTGGACATACACCGAGCATAATCCTAGTATGTCCCACGTACTAGGTTGGTGTCCCCGCTCAGATTTTGTGCATGCGTGCGTACGCTGAGTGTACCAAGGGAGGTACGCGCCGTGTAACCCTGCTGTGGACTTTTTAGGATAAACCTTATTTTGGGCCTTAAGGGTTGGGCTTAGATCTTTGGGCTTGTGTACTAGAGATTTTGAAGCAGAGAAATATTATATATATGCCTTGGGCCCTTATGTTGGGCTTGTTGCTTGGACTTAAGAGGTGGGCCTCGGGAGAGCCCATCCATTATTAGTCCTTAGTGGGCCTAATGAGTTTACGCTTATTGATGGGCTAGTTAGTGGACTAACTTTAGACCTAAAGAGTGAGAATTTGGACTTAGATCTTAATTAGGTAATTGTGGATTTTGGTCCAGTGTTAGAGACTGGTGCAGTAGCAACATCTATAGGAGTTGTTCATCATCCGAGGGGAGTCTTCTCAATATACTTTACCTAGAGTGGTAACCTATGTGTGACCGGAGGGTCTTATGTGCTTATATTGAGTATTGTGATATCCCGCATTATGTATTTGTGATTTATGATGTGTATTATTCCGAGCTTTCTAAGTCAAGACCAGAGGGTCCACCCGAGTCTTGGGACTGGAGGGTCCTACTGAGAGACATTGACCGGAGGGTCTTATCTGAGTATAGCCATGAGAGGCTAATGAGATATGTTTGGTATTTTGGGGAAACTCACTAAGCTGCGTGCTTACCGTGTTATGTGGTATGTGTTTCAGGTTCTTCTCAGGATCGCAGGAAGGCGTCTGCTTGATTGTACACACCAGAGAAAGAGTTATGTTTTGAGGATCTTGGATTATTAGTCAAACAATTATGGAGTTGAGTTTTGTAAATTAAATAAATGGGATTTTTGTGAAATGTGTTATGAGGATTATGTGATTTTAAAATGAAAATTTTTGTTTGAAAATTTACGGTGTTACGTCAAGGGTGCTTCTTCCAAGCTTTTCTTCCTCAAATCTCACCAACACACACTAAAACACACACAAGGGGGTTAAATCTCGTCAATAAGGGATAGGATATTGAAATGGGACTCAAAGGGAAATGGAGGCTGAGAAATGAGAGGATCATGGGTCATAATGTTGTTTAAATATGGTCAAAACCCTAAAATTTAGGGGTTGTCTCATGGGTGCGTACGCCCTGTGTACGAGAAGTACGCCCAACGTACTCCCAAATTTGCAAGAATGGCAAAGACGCCCCCAACGGACCAAATCTACAAAATGTTTACACACTAAGGGTTAAAAATGAAAAGTACCTTGAATCGGTTGTTAAAATTTGTGCAAAAACAAGTTTCCAAAATGCTTTATGGTCTCTTCTTTGTACCTTTGAATGAAATATAAAGGAGTGGGATAAGGATTAATTTTTATGTTAGGAGATTATAAGTCTCCTTTGGTCTTCCATGCCTTATATAAGGCCCAAATCCTAGGAGTCTTTTTTTGCCTCTATGTTTACTCATTTATGCTAACCATAAAATAAGATAAACTTCAAGATTTTATTATATGAAAGGTCAGGCTACTTAATTTATAGTTAATTCATTAATAGTTAATGAACAAAAAATAAATCCTTATATTTAACTTGCTCTAGCTTTTCGATTTGATCCAAGTGTATAACCCAATGGGACCATGTATTTATTAATTATGTCACTAATTTTTTTTAGTATACATATCTCCAATAAAATCCCACTTTCACACGTCACAACTATTGGATTTAGTGTCTAAGCCCATAACTATAATTTGTATGTACTTGAACCGAGAGTAGCATGGTCCATTTGGGTTTCATGGCACCGAAACAATTTGTAAGGATGGACTTTTGAGAAGAGGATATTCATGATTTATTAATATATTATAAGTTCTAATATATTAATACGAAATCATATTATTTAATTAGTATTAATCAATAAATAATTTGGAATTAATTTTGTAATCAAAAGAGACTAATTAAATATAAGGAGTTGATATGGTAAATCATTCATTCTTATGGTGTGGGCCAATGATCCATGATTCCTTAGGTTGGGCTAAACCCATCGATGATCCATGGAGGTTTATACCCATGGAGCCTAAGGAATATGGAAGTTCATGCCCACTAAGGTTTACATGGTGTAACCCTAGTTTTATCACACTATATAAGAAACCCCATGGCTCCTAAAATCGGCACCCTAGTATCCTTGGAAGAGCTATAGTTGATTTTTGAATACAAGTATTCTCTCTCAAGGCCTCCATTGTTGGTGGTGTTGTGTGATGCATTTGAGGCATCACATTCGGGGTGATAGGCTCTTAAAGGTCCAAGGAATCAAGCTACAAGAAAAGGTATGTGTTATAACTAGATTTTTGTTATACAATTACCCATGTTTGTATGCTAGTTAGGGAAATGCTTTGGAAAATCATTTTACATGTATAATTAGAGAAAACATAGATCCAAAGCATTTAGGGTGGTATGTGTACCTTAAGGTTGGTGGGATGCTCAAAACCCTTTAGTGGTATCAGAGCCTAGGATTGCTTACAATTATATTTGATGTTATATTGATTTTCAAAGTGTTAAAAATCAAATTTCTGCCTTCTGCCAGTGAACTCGCCGAGTCCACTGGGTGACTCGTCGATTCTCTTTGTTAAATGACCAACTCGACGAGTCTAGTTCATGCATTCTCCGAGTTGGTGCTCCAGTGGGCAGGTTTTCGACTTTTAGCCAGAAATTTGATTAGGATCATTACCCAAATTGTTTTTTGAACCATGAAACCTTTTTTCCATAAGGTAATGATCATGCTTGTCCAATTAAAAGAGAGTTGTCAAAGTTTCAAGATTTATATTAGTTTATAGGATTTCTTGAAAATTGTTGATGTGAATTATCTATGCTTATGATTTTAACTAGATCATATATATTATTTGACATTTCTTATTATTTTAATTTCATGATCTAAATGATTTTAATGGGCTCCATAACTTGTCCTCAAGTTATGGAAAACCAAAAGTCTTTTTCATAAAAGTCATTAAACTCATAAGTTAAGAAAATGAAAAGTTTTGAATAGTGTCAAAACTTGTCCTCAAATTTTGGAATTTGTAAGGTGATTCTTATGAAACTTTAATTCCAAACCCTAGAATTTTAAAAGTTGTAAAATTCAACCCTTATACTTTATAATATTATAGGTTCAATATATATATATATATATATATATATATATATATATATATATATATATATATATATATATTGTATGTATATGTATAAGAACAAGTCAGTCTTATCGTTAGTAGGCCTCACTCACGAAGCCGGTCTATAAAGGGGGTATAAGGTTACTATCTATAAAATGGTGATTTAATGGGTGTCCACTCTCACCCACTGCTTCCTTGATTGGTGGAGGGTTGTTAGCCGAATGGGTAGGATACGACATTAATTCTCATTAAGTATAATGATAATTATGAAGTAACTAAACCTTTTATAAATTACCAATATTATTTACTTTAGGAAAATGTGAAATTGATGCTAATGCATGAAAATTTCACTTTGCACCTTGCCAAGTCGTTGATGGAGCATGTGTGATTAACCGACACATTAACTTGGACTAGTAAGGGTGGCAAAGGGTGGCTCGATGTTATGATCAATGGAGCGTGTGTGGTTAACCGGCACACCAATTGGGTGATAAATGACATTGGGAGTACCAAGCACATTTTGCATGGTTATTCACACCTTGTTTGTGATCCTCAGTATCCCAGCCACAAATGTGAAGGGCATAATCGAGATTTAAATATGCAATTGAATTGTTAAATGAATCTCAAAGGATCTAGGAGTTTCAATCCAATTAAAACTTAATAATCAATTTCATTTTTCATGGTAGAAATTGGTAAATCGTCATTTACCTACCTTCAAATATTTTTCAAGTTGGATTATGACATCCCTCTTCCAATTTGTAAAATATTGTGTTGGGTCCTAGCCTTAATATTTCATTTTTGGTGTTATATTATGGACTCTTTATCTAATCTAAAATTTGACTTTCTTCTTTTTCAAATGTCTTCCAACACTGCTTCTGGCGCAAACCTCATTGACTCCTTCTCTCTCATGAACCTTTGTAGGAGAGTCATCTTTGATGGTACTATTTTTAATGATTGGATTAGGAACATTAGGATGGTCACTCGCTATGAGGACAAATAATATGTCCTCGACAAGGAGCTAAAGGAAATCGATGATTCTTCTACTACTCCTAAGGAGATCGTTGAGTTTAGGACTCATGAGAAGGATACCACCAAGGTGCCTTGTATCATGTTGACCACCATGACAGCTAAACTCCAAAATTCCTATGAGGACTTCTACCCTTTTGAGATGCACCAGGACCTGTTGGAAAGATACCATCAGAGTGCTCATCAAGAGAGGTATGAAATCATCTCTTCCATGATAACAACTAAGATGAAGGATGGTGAACCCATCACGGCCTACTTGCAGAAAATGAAAAGGTTTGTGGACCGTTTGCTAAAATTCAATGTGAACCTTCCTGAGGAGCTTTCCATAGATATCATTCTACACTCCTTACATCCATGTTATGATCAGTTCTGCATGACGTATCATATGAATAAGGAGGAGGTCACACTTAGCAAACTTCAAGGGCTTTTGAAGACCATTGAAAGTGGTCTTAAAGGTAAAAATGTTGTTTCTACTCCTACTGCAACTGCCCCAGTTCTGGTAGTTGGACAAGGGAAAGGGAAGAAGAGGAAGGCTACCTCAAAGAGCCGAAAGGGAAACTATCTTGATTGATCATCTTCAAGTGGGACTAAGGCTGGTTCTGTTGCTCCGTCTTCCATTCCTAAGGAGGCATAGTGTTTCTACTGTCACAAAAAGGGCACTGGAAGCGAAGCGGCCCCAGATACTTGCAGGATATCAAGGATGGGAAGGTTAAAGCCACCCATGTAGGAATTTATACTATTATATCTAAAAACTCATCACATTCTAATTCTTGGGTTCTTGACACAGGTTGTGGATTTCACATTTGTTCTAATGTGAAGGGCCTAAAACGAAGTAAGGATGTGGAGCACGGGAAGATAAACTTGATCATGGGGAATAGGAAGGTTTCACCGGTCACCAAGATTGGAGTTTATTCTTTATTGCTTAGTGGTGGGTTAGAAATATATTTGAATAATTGTTGCTACTCGTCTGATATGGCGTGAAATATTGTTTCCTTTCATGGTTTGTACAAGAAAGGCTATAGTTTTTCATTTGATAATGAAATTGGTGCTATAAATGCTTATTATAATGGTGTTTTTTATTTCAAAGAATTACCTTGTAATGGTGTATATGAAACTGTGAATGTTGTAGACAACTTAGGAAATAGTGTGTTGCATATCGATTCTTCTAATGAATTAGAAAATGCATGCTTGTGGCATTGTTGTCTTGGACATGTCAGCAAGAAGCGCATAGGCTAACTCCAAAAGGCTGGAGTTTTAGAGTCATTCGACTTAAGGTCGGATGACACTTTCAAATCTTGTTTACTTGGAAAGATGACCAAATCAGCCTTCACTGGTACTTGTAAAATGGGTGAGGGTTTGTTAGATCTCATACACACCGATGTGTATGGTCCCTTCCGAACCACTTCAAGGGATGCTAACCGCTTCTATGTGACTTTTACTGATGATTACAGTAGATATGGCTATGTCTACTTAATCAAGAATAAGTTAGAAACCTTTGAAAGATTCAAAGAGTTTATGCAAGAAGTGAAGAATCAGCTGGGCAGGAAGATAAAGATGCTACGATCCAATCGGGGTGGTGAGTATCTTAGTATCGAGTTCCTAGACTATCTTGAGGAATGTGGAATTTTTTCATAGTTGACACCACCTAGGACACCGCATCTTAATGGTATGGTTGAGAGGCGCAACTGAACCTTGTTGGACATCGCTCGTTCAATGAAGATTCGAGCTTCATTACCAATCTCATTTTCGGGGTATGCCTTAGAGACTACCACCCATGTGCTTAATCTACTCCCAAAAAATAAGGTTTGCAAAACACCTCACGGAATGTGGACCGGGAAGGTTCACACATTAGACCACATCAAGGTTTGGGGTTGTGAGGCTTTCGTTAGACGTGAGACTCATGACAAGCTCAAACCTTGTAATGAGCAGTGTATTTTCATCCGCTTCCCACCGAAATCCTTTGGTTATCTCTTCGACAGACCGAGTGACAATGCTGTCTTCGTTGCGAGAAGAGGAGTCTTTCGTGAGAGATAGCTCATAAGCCAAGGAGACAGTAGGAGGCTAATTGACCTTGAAGAACTTTAAGACTCAAGCAGTGAAGGAACCTCAAACACTAGTGATCAACCTAAGGAGGAAACTCCTGTTGAGCCGATTAACGAGTCTGTATCTCTAAGGCATTCCAATAGAGTTAGAGTTCCACTTGAGTTGCATGGTTTCCAAATTACTGCAGAAGGTGATACATTTATCAGTGATAACACATTGGTAAATTTGGATGAACCTAACAACTACAAGGAAGCCATGGTAGGCTACGAGTCTGTTAAATGGAAAGAGGCTATAGACAGTGAGATTCAGTCTGTGTATGACAATCAAGTTTGGAACTTGGTTGACAATGTATCAGGTTGTAAGACAGTCGGGTGCAAATGGATCTTCAAGAAAAAGACTGACATGGATGCGAAAGTACACACTTATAAGGCACGTCTGGTTGCGAAGGGCCTTACTCAAACTTCAGGAGTTGATTATGATGAGACCTTCTCGCCAATAGCAAATATTATGTCTATTAGGGTTATCCTAGCCACAGCTGCATTTCTTGACTATGAAATATGGGAAATGGATGTCAAAACCGCTTTCCTTAATGGAAAGTTGGCTGAGGATGTTTACATAAGTTAGCATGAGGGTTTTGTCTATGCAGAGTACCTGAATATAGTGTATAAGCTTGAAAAATATATTTACGGGTTAAAACAATCATCTCGCAGATGGAATCTTTGTTTTGATGAGAAAGTCAAAGAATTTGGATTTTCGAGAAGCGAGGATGAGTCCTGTGTATATGTCAAAGCTAGTGGGAGTACATTTAGCTTTCTGGTATTGTATGTGGATGACATACTACTCATAGGACATGAGATCCCAACCTTGTAGGATAAGTCCTTGCTTGGGAAGTGTTTCACTATGAAGGACCTTGGAGAAGCTGCGTATATTATTGGGATAAGGATATTGAGAGACAAGAGTAAGAGACTAACAAGACTTAGTCAAAGTACCTACTTGGATTAGGTGTTGAAAAGATTCAACATGTAGAATTCCAAGAAAGTTGACTTACCGATCCAGAGCAATGTCAAACTGAGTAAAAATCAGATTCTGTGTACATAGGCTGGGATACTTTAGATGAGTTGAATACCATATGCTTCGGCGGTTGGCCTGATCATGTATGTTAAGACTTGTACTCGCCATGATGTGGCCTATGCTTTAAGCATGGTTAGCAGATATCAAGGGAATCCGGGCAAGACTCACTGGGCTGCGGTAAATAACATTCTCAAGTACTTGTGGAGGACTAAGGATTGGGTCCTCACCCTCGGTGGGAGTGATGACTTGAGGGTGGTGGGGTATAGTGACACATGCTTTCAGACCGACAAAGATATTTTCCGCTCTCATTCAGGCTGCGTCTTTACCCTGAATAGAGGAACAATAACTTGGAAAAGTCCCAAGTAGGAGATAGTAGTTGATTCAACGTGCGAATTAGGGTACATAGCAGCGAGCAAGGCGGCGAAGGAGGCAATATGGCTGAAGAACTTCATCGGAGACCTTGGATTTGTGCCAGCTATAAAGGAGCCTATGGAGATTTTCCGTGACTACGAGAGTGCGGTTACCTTAGCCAAGGAACCAATGGATCATGGTAGATCCACACACATCGATAGAAAATATCACTTCAGAAGACATCGAATAAAAGAGGACTCCTCATGGCGAAAAGGGTATCATTAGATGACAACCCATCAGATCCCCTCACGAAGGGAATAAGTAGTGTTAAGCATTTACAGCATGCGAGGCGCATTGGGCTAAAGGATGATATTTGTTTTAACAATTAGATAGCTTTTGATACTTGTGATAGTTGAAATGTAATTGACATTTTGATGCTTAAATAAAATGTGTTTTTTATTTACTAGTATGGTACTGTCTTATGCCAATCATATACTATTGTTTCACATTGCATGTTTTGACTCCCAGAATAATTATATTATTCAAACTATCCATAGTTGATCATACATTGTAACTAGGTATTGAAGCAAGACTATCATGAATTTGGCTTGTAGATTTGTTTGAATAGTATTAGACATAACAAAGTTTGCTGCAACATTCATGAATTCTCATAAGGTTCGAGTATTGGATTAAACCCACACTCACTTGTATCACTTCATGGAATTTATCTCGAGTGATCGTGAGATGATAATATAATATAAGTCTTCAAACCAAGAGATATGAGTTGTTGACTATGAGTCGATGTGCATTAATAGTAAGAAACCGATTAAGTAACTTGATGCTATAAAACGTGTTGTTGTGTAAAATTTGATGAGTAGTTTGTACAAGCATATAAGTCGAAGTTTATCTGTTCCTTTTATTCCTTGGAGGATTAAAAGCGATATCTTGGGCCCCTTGATGATTTTGTTTTGACCTATGTGTCGGGCTCAGTCAGAACTAAGTTGACGTGTTCGATTAAGTTTTATGTCAAACAAATCGGAAATCGAGAAAAAAACTTTTGGACAAGAAGTATGATGTCGTTCCATGTATTTTTCCGGCTGATATCTTGATAACAGAGGACACTTATCTAAAATGAGGCATCTCAGTTCGATAGAAACTTTTAAGAGCTACGATTGCTAGTCGGTGTTTTAAGTCATACTTGCAGTTCTAGTTATTAAACTTATCTAAGTAGGAGACAGTTGGATTTAATGTCTTAGCCCATAACTATAATTGTTATGTACTTGAACCGAGAGTAGCATGGTCCATTTGGGTTTCATGGCACCGGAACAATTTGCAAGGATAGACTTTTGAGAAGAGGATATTCATGATTTATTAATATATTATAAGTTCTAATATATTAATATGAAATCATATTATTTAATTAGTATTGATCAAGAATTAATTTGGAATTAATTTTGTGATCAAAAGAGACTAATTAAATATAAGGGGTTGATTTTGTAAATCATTCATTCTTATGGTGTGGGCCAATGATCCATGATTCCTTAGGTTGGGTTAAACCCATGTGACAAACCATTGATGATCCATGGAGGTTTATACCCATGGAGTCTAAGGAATATGGAAGGTCATGCCCACTAAGGTTTACATAGTGTAACCCTAGTCTTGCCACACTATATAAGAAACCCCATGGCTCCTAAAATCGGTACCCTAGTATCCTTGGAAGAGCTATAGCTGATTTTTAAATACAAGTATTCTCTCTCAAGGCCTCCATTTTTGGTGGTGTTGTGTGAAGCATTTGAGGCATCACATTTGGGGTGCTAGGCTCTTAAAGGTCTAAGGAATCAAGCTACAAGAAAAGGTATGTGTTCTAACTAGATTTTTGTTATACAAGTACCCATGTTTGTATGCTAGTTAGGGAAATGCTTTGGAAAATCATTTTACGAGTATAATTAGAGAAAACATAGATCCAAAGCATTTAGGGTTGTATATGCACCTTAAGGTTTTTAGGATGCTCAAAACCCTTCAACAACAACCGTTTAGCTAAATTACAAAATACATATGGTATGTCTTCTTGGACATGTACGGAGATCTATATCGTTAGGTATGATCAAGTAAATTAAGAGCTCAAACATCTTTTTATTCTAGATATTTTGATGAGCGTAACACATGGAGAGTCGTCAATAAAACTTTCAAGATTTTATTTTTTATAAAGATTCATGGTGACCCAAAGGGAACACTACAAAACTGAGTCATATAAACTTATTCCAAGTATATGTATGTATTTATTGTCATTTCTAGATGATCGAGGGAGCCAGGGGTAGCTATACCATATATTACAATGAACAAATAAAAATGATTACACAGACCTTTACCCATTGGACATATCATACCTAAGCGTACCTTATCTTTACACACAACACTGAAGTACGCCAAAGCATATAAAAATATTAGTAAATCATATATATCTATGTTTCGAGGACATAAAATACGACCATCTTATAATCCATTATAATATAGTTCCATGAAGTAAGCTCCAAGTGTGGCTTACTCTTCCATGAAGTAAGCTCCAAGTGTGGCTTACTCCAATATTGATCTCTCTCCAGTACATGTGAGTGTTAGTCACATATACATGATATATCCATATTGTGAATTTATATTCAAGGAAGTTAATAAACATGTAAATAGAACACATAAAGTAACTAGCGAAAGTAATTGATCCTCTAGGTTTATATTAAGATCTAAAAATAATAATCATTGCATCACTAAAATTCTAAATTATATGAGTCCTAATACATCAAATTAACTAATGAATTAAATTGATTCGTATGAAAATATAATTCTAATAGACCTAGTATCACAATCATGTTTTGTGTGGGGATACAAGTTGATGAATTGATCAACCAACATCCCTTACGAAATATCTCTAGTAACCATAATGTCTTTACTTTAAAAAATCTTCCGAATATAATGATATATCATGAGTATATATCATGTGTGTTTATGTGATCTGAATTATTTAGTTAAAGAAAATGTACCCCATTTATCATAATAAATCTTTGTAGGATCTTCTCCATTAGGAACAACACCAAGATCTCTGATGGACTTCTTCCTGCATATAGCTTCTTTATCTGCTTCATTAGTTATAGTATACTCAAACTCTGTTGTTGAAGCAGCTATGGTATCATACATTGAATTCCTCCAAGTTACCGCTAATATATTTTTGTAAGAACATGAGTCTCGACTATGAGCATGAATCGTCTCTATTTATTTGAAATGCGTCGATGTAACCCTATACTTTAAGCCCTCCTTCGCTACTATATATCAAGAACATATTTTTTGTTCTTCTTAAATACTTTAGAATGCTCTTGACAACAATCTAATGGGCTTCTTTGTGATTGGTCTGGTATCGACTAATCATGGTGAAGGTATATGTCACATCACGCCTTATACATATCATCACACACATGAGGAATACCATTGCTACATAATTTTGGACTCGACTCATTCTTTCAAGCTCATCAATCCTTTAGGAGACTAAGTTCTACTTAATACAGAAATATGTTTCATAGGTAATTAGCATTGTTGTAAAAATCCCGACTAGGTCCCGATTAATCTCCGATTAATCCCTAGGCGCTACTCGACCGATTAGAGGGTGCCTAGCGATTAATCCTTGCATACATAATGAGTGAAACATTATAAAACGATGAAATTTTAACATTTTGAACAAATTTTATATGAATGGAAACTATTTGAGGCATGATTAGTGTTCTATTAATCATATTAACCTATTTTGTTATCAAATTAATGGTATTTACGAACTTTGATATGATATTAGTCATATTCTTTTTTCTAAAATTCAACAAATTAGCAATTAATGGTACCCGATTAATCTCCGCTTAGCCGATTAATCCCTTGACCCCAGTCCAACGGCTAGCTAACGTCGAGCGGTTTTTGCAACCTTGGTAATTAGGTATGAACCCTTTCTTAGAGTCCCACATCTTGAATCTTTTCAAGACCATGTTTATGTATGTACTTCGAATTAACCCAAGTGAGGCATCTAGATATATCTTTATAGACCTTTAAACCTAAGATATATATTTCATCTACTATTTACTTGTAACATCCCAAAAATACAAGCCAAAATTTTCATTTTTAAATACGTCATCATAAAACCAAAAGTTTAATAAAACATCCGTAATATCATGTCATGTCAAAACCAAAGTAGAAATAATCAAACGTGTTATCATAAAATAATATCAGAGTGTAATCCCAAAGATCTCATGTGCGAAAAACCATAGTGTGATGCGCTGCGATCAAGCCGACTCCTTTCCTTTAAACACAATGTACCTGAAACCAAAACTGAAAACCGTAAGCACGAAGCTTAGTGAGTTCCCCCATCATACCACATACCATACAATACATAACATACATACTGCCAGGCTATTCTGGGGTGCCTGGCTACCTGATACGGCCATTCTGGGGTGCCGACTACCCGTGCGGCCATTCTGGGGTGCCGTCCTACCCGTGTCAAGCCATTTTGGGGCACTGACCCACCCATGTTGAGCTATTCTGGGATACTGACTACCCTTCGGTCCTAACAACCGAACCTCAGGGACTATTTCACCCCCTACTACTACCATCACATCTATCATAACACAAACATAATATCAGAAATATCTGGGGTGTCTGACTACCCTTCGGTCCTAACAACCGAACTCTACTACTATCACATATAACATATCATGCTAGCATATAACATATCAAGTAGTAGCAAACCTAGATGATATCACAAAGACAATAATCTATCATACATCTCCTACTGGTGGGCCGGCATTGTGGCCTTAGACCCACCGCTACTGGAAGGCAACTCACCTCACACTACTGAAGTCCCGAAGACACAATCCCACACTTGTTGAAGTTCCGCAAACTCGACCCCAACTGCTGGCTGACAGATTTCTGAACTATCAACACCAAAATAACACCCAATTAATAATTGGGTCCCAATACATAACCATAAGTACATACTTTGGATAATTACTACATTACCCCGTGCTAGGCTTCATTCATGCCCAAGGCCCAATCCAAGGCCCAAAATTCCACTATGGCTCAAAGCCCAACATATGGCCCAATTTTCCAAATTGGGCCGAAACCCTTACAAGGTATTACCATAAGGCCCAACCATTTAGTCCACTCCAACATTCAACATTCTAATGGCCCAATATCACATAGTCATAAAGGCCCAAACTATGGTCCATCTATGGCCTAATTTTCCAAATTGGGCCCAACTCCTTATATGGGCCTTACCTCAAAGTCCATTAATTATTTTAGTCCATTTGCTTGATCTTGGATAGCCCACTAATAACTCAATCATCAAGGCCCAATAGAAAGGCTCGGCAAAAAAACCCAAGTGAAATTAGGGTTTCACATAAAATGATGATTAGGGTTAAGTTTCCTACTTAACCCATTAAGGACTTAATCCTCTAAGGACTTAACCCATTAAGCCCAATATCATTTAGATTAATCTTTGCCAATGATTATTAAGTTTCCTACTTAACCCATTAAGGACTTAATCCTCTAAGGACTTAACCCATTAAGCCCAATATCATTTAGATTAATCTTTGCCAATGATTATTATTTAATATCTAAAGTTATTAAATAATTCTCGTGTGTGTGTCCTAATTAATTCTTAAAATTAGGGTTTCATTGACATTAGGGGTTTTCAATCCAAATATTAGCCCATATATCAATTTGTTAGCCTTATATGTCAATTAGGGTTGTATTGGGCCTATTAGGCCCACTGGAATATCATTAAGCCCATTAGGGTTTTCAGTAGGCCCATTAGGCTTCATTGGGCCCATTAGGCTAAAAAGGCCCATTAGGGTTTTGCTTGTGGGGCACCACCCACTACCACCTCGTGTAGTGGTGGTAAATGGCGGCACACGGCGGCGGCCACCACCCTAAGGTGGTGGTTTTCCATATCTTTTCATTAATATTTTGAAATTTACAATTACAATGCTTTATACACACACACACTAACTAACTAACACACACACACACACAACCACCCTAGTGGTGGTCGGCGGTGGTACAAGGCGGAAACCACCATGGTTGGCGTCCATGGTGGGCATCTATTCCGTTTTCCGGCCATTAACACCTTCTACAACAAAACACACGCACCTACAAGATTCTATTTGCACAAACGTCCAGCCACCCTCCCTTGGTGGCTCACGGTGGCGGCAGCAACACTAAAAAAAACAACAGCAGCGGCAGTTGTGATGCTAGCCACCACCCAATGGAGGTGGCAGTGGTCTTTCTTATCCCTCATCCGAGCAAACGAATAGCAACCACACGCAACCACGATCCAGAGACTGAAACTTTCCCAACTCAGCCACCATGGGTGGCAAACGATGGTCGAAACCCAGAACCGGTGATTCTTCGGCAGCAACATCACAATGGTGACCTTCCTCGACAGTGTGGCGGTCGGCGATGCTCATTAGCGAGGCAACAGGTGCCCTGCTTGGTCGGAACAGCGAACGAAAAAAGTCTTCACGCATGGCGGCTGGCTTGGCGGCGCAACGACGGATGAACTCGGCTGGGCGACGACTGAGGAGATCTACAGCCCTCTCATTGACATTCATGGCTCCAACTTGGTTGCCAATGGATGTCCCGATAGTAGGAGGAAGCAAGGTCGTCGGCCTCGGATGTTTGAGGCCTTAGGGGCGATGGTGGAGGAAGTATGGCGGCACCGGTGGGAGTCATAAGGTTGGCGGCTGGAGGATGAAGGGGAGTGAGGGTGACAGCCGACATCACATCTTTAGGTTTAGGGTTGCTTAAGACAAATATATACCCAATGCCTCTCAAAACATTTCCCATATTAACATAATCGATCCCTCCTTCCTTCTTTTCTTCCAAAATAAGTTCATATGTTACAATTTTTACCTTGCCTTCCGAAATCTTTACAAACTGAATCCAAAACTTACATTTTAAGCCCTGATCCCATAAATTTCTTTCATAATAGATCCCTGCATTACCAATAAACCCTTCAGCCTTCAAATCTTTTCAATTTAATCCCGAACTTACTCTTTTAACCCCAGACTTCTAAAATTCTTCACAAATTAGACCGAGACTCGCATTTACTAATTTATTTAAATAAATGGGGCGTTACATTACTTCATAGAAAACAAATTCCCAATTCCCAAGCCAATATTTTACACAAGTAAATTTTGGAACATCATTTACCATAAGCAATATGTCATTAACATACAATACGATGAAGAATACGTTGCTCATAATAGTTTTGAAGTATACACTATTGGATTAAGGTATCTAAGCTCATAACTAAATTGGTATATACTTGAATCAAAAGCAAAGTCCTTTCTGGGTTGCCTTCATAACTAGTAACTAAATAGGATGACATTTAGAGAAATAGGTTGATTTATTGATTTATTATATGATTAATAAACTGTAATAAATGATTTTATAATATATTATGTGCTTAATATATTAATTGGAAATATTTATAATTAATCAAAATTAATTGAAATTAATTTTGGGATCAATTAGGTTAATTGATAGTCCAAGGATTGAGTTGTAATTGTTCAATAGTTGAACAAGAGGGAATTCTAGAACCTTCCAATGCTATGGACGGTTTTAGGAGGATCAAAAGAGGATCCAAAATATTCCTTTTGGATAAATAGGAAGCTAGATAAATACAGATTTCCAATAATCTTATTTTATTTCAAATTAGGGTTTCTAGGATTTTCATATCAACTATAAATAGGACCCCTGGGATCCTTATTTTCGTCAACTACACACCCCTTAGAAGAGTCAAAATTTTGCTCGTTCCTCTCCTCATTCCTCTTGTCTTCTAGTCGCTAGGGTTTGGGTACAAACCATTACAGGCACTAAATATTTGGGGCTGGGCTTTATGAATTGCAAAGGAAGGATCAAAAATTATTTGCAATAACAAATCAAAGGTATGTAAATCCTTACTTCTGAAATTCGATTTCAATAGGTTTCTTTTAGGGGTTATGATGTCCAAAGTATGTTGCCTAATTTTGTAAAGACATAGATCCTTATAGGTTGCATGTACCCTTCTTTTTTGTTAAGTGATTTTTTGCATTATACAGGTTTTGTTATAACTTCTAAAATCTATCAGTGGTATCAGAGCCTAGTATCACAAGTTGATTGCATATGATTTGTATCGATCATAATTTTTTTTCGAAGAACACGGTGCACCTTTCCATTTTTTCGAATTTAGTGCCTTTATCTAACTAATTTGATTATGTGTTTAATTTTTAGTAATTATCTTCTTTGAAACTATCAAAATCTGATTTTGTTCAAAGGATATGTTTAAAACCCTAATTTGGATTTTGAGGAGATAATCATTAAATATACTTTTGTTTGAATTATCCTAAAGGATTTTAATAATAATTTAATTAAATGATTAATTAAAAGATAAAAATTAAATCGATAATTGGTTTAAATGATTAATTAATTAATCGATTAATTTAGATAATTAATTTTAGACCTTGCATTTTGAAATGAATTATCTATCTATATATCTATCTATCTATCTATATATATATATATATATATATATATATATATATATATATATATATATATATATATGTATATCTATATATATATATATATACATATATATATATACATATATATATATATATATATATATACATACATACATACATAAAGATTAATTATTATATGTATAAGACAAGTTCGTCGAATCAATAGTAGGGCTCATTCACGAAACCATGCTATAAAAAGGGAATAAGGAAAAGGCTTATAAAATGACCATTGAATTGCTATCCTTTTCACCCAACGCTCTACTGTGTGGTCGAGGATTGTTAGTCAAACGGGTCCGATAGGACATAATCTAATTAAAATTATAATGATATAAAGTATAAGAGCCATCTTTTAAAACACTCACTCTAGTTACTTTAGGAAAAAATGTGAAATATATGTTAATCCATGAAAATATGCATCATTCTTTATAAGTCATTAGTGGAGTGTGTGTGGATAACTGACACACTAATTTGGGATTATAAATTTGAGATGACGGGACAACCAGAAAATTATCATTATTGACGGAGGGTGTATGGTTGACCGGCACATCAATTTGAAATGATACATGACATCAAAGTTGTCGAGCGGGTATGCATAGTTATTCACATCTTGTTTATCATTCTCAGTATCCTAGTTACAAAATTAAAGAACATAATCTAAGATTAAACATGTCATTGCTATGATTCAATGAATATCAAATGATATAGGAATTTCATAAGATTGAAATTGGTGAATTGTTTACCTACTATAATAAACTCTTAATTAGATTGCGACATCCTTTTTCTTAATTTCTAATTATATTTTGGATACTAGCCTTGAATATTAAATTGGGTTAAGATATTAAGGATTTATATCAACCAACTAAAACTATCTCTCTTATTATAGATGTATGGAAACGGTGATGATCCTACTACTAAAACCTCCACTCAAAACTCCAACTTCACTCTCTTGTCCATTCTTTCAAAAGAGAAGCTAGCCTGTCCTAACTACATGGATTGCATGAGAAATCTGAAGATGACTCTTCGATATGAGGACAAAGAGTATGTAGTCTAGAAGACTTTTTTAAAATCAATGAAACGACTGCAACTCCCGATGAAATTGCATTCTATAACAAACATCATGACAACACCACTAAAATCGCTTACATCATGGTTGGTACCATGGTGCCAGAACTCTAGAAGTTCTATGAGGACTACTGGCCATATGAAATGAGCATTGATCTTGCTAAAAAG
This sequence comes from Lactuca saligna, assembly GCF_052625555.1. NCBI lineage: Eukaryota > Viridiplantae > Streptophyta > Magnoliopsida > Asterales > Asteraceae > Lactuca > Lactuca saligna. The sequence goes on from NC_136423.1 coordinate 183,573,507, forward strand.
TTTCACAAGAAAGCGAGAAATGAATGCTATGAAGTGGTCAAGTCTCTTATGGCATGCAAGTTGAAGAAAGAAGACTATGTTTTCACTTACGTGCAAAGAATGTAGAGATATGTGGAGCGGTTAGAAAAGCTCAATGTGTCGTTGGACCAAGAGTTGGTCATTGATACAATCCTTAACTCTTTGCCTACTAGTTATGATTAGTTCATCCTAACTTATCATTTGAGCAACACAGAGAAGACATTAACCTAAATCGATAACTTGTTTGTAGACTGTTGAATTAGGGATGAAGAAAAATCATGTCCCTTCTGTAACAAGTGCTCCTGTTCTGTTCATTAGGCAGAACAGAGGTAAGAAGAAGAAGGCTTCCTCTCAATAAAACTAGAAAGGCAAGTGCCATGCTGGAGCATCTGGCAATGGGTAGAAAACAAAGCCCAACTTTGGTTTTCGCAAAGTTAGTGATCTAAAAAAAGGAGCTGAATCGAAATCTCTAAGCTTCCTTCCAATGAATGAGTCTTCCACTTCTTCTTCTTTCATATCAAGGAGAACAAATCACCCAAAAATCAAGTCCAAAGCTTAAAAAATACTCAAAGTGGCTATTAGGGTTTGAGATTAGGGTTTTAGGGCAATGGAGGCTGATAAAGAGCCCAACCCTAGGTACTTAAGGACCTTAAATAGGGTGCAACATGCTAAAATAGGTTTTCTTATCCATCTTCGTACGCCCAACATACGAGGCTTCAGATCTGCGACCAACCTGCTTAATATGATTAGTGTATGCTAGTGTGTGCCCCACATATTGGACCTCACACTAGTACACCTTGCGTACTAGGGTTATCCTTAAACCCTAAATTCTTCCGAAGGCTATAACTTTTCCATTATAAGTCCAATTTCGACGATACTTATATCCACGAAAAGTTAACGAGAAGCTCAACGCTTTTATCAACTCATAATTACCTTAAAATTTTCTAAACAAAAGCTGAATTTACATAAAAGCCCGAGTTGACACTTTACCAAAATACACTTTCGCTCCAAAACACAAACCGAACACCGGAATCATCTAAATTACGCCACCCACACCCAAACCGGAAACGATTCGGGATAGAGCGTTACATATAACATCACTTGTTATATCTTCAGCATGAAATACCATTCGTCTGTAATCAGTTGATTATTTATTCCAAAGATCAGCACATAATATCAATTATTAGTGTCACATGTGTATAAAATACTCAAGTGAATGATGGAAAAGTAAATAGTTCTATCATATAGATATCTGAAGTCTTGGTCAAGTTACACTTCCTTAGTTTGGTGAGATTAAAGGAGCAGTTCCTTTTTCAACATCCAGTTTCTTTTACAAAAGAAACAACACTGATCATTATGGTCCTTTCTTGATTTCTTCGGTTTATATTGTATTTACCTTAACTTAACTATAGGTCTATTAGAGTACACAAGCTCTTAAAGTTTGTTTATTTAATGGTTAAGCAAGTTTGAAGCATATTCTACTATTCTTATTGAATATCTCCTTTACTTGATAAGACATTTGATAGGTTTCATAATTATCTAACAATTTCTGCAAGTCAAGGGAAATTATTTTAGCTTGATGTGAGACACATCAACATCATCACAATAATGCTTCCATCAAATCATCATGATCAGACTGATTGTTTAGTGGATGTTGTTCAATTATGGGATCTTTTAGTATATATAATTTCTATTTATCCTTAAGGAAGAACCTCGAGGTATTATTGATGGATTTTGAGCATTCTAACACTCATATGGTGTACATCGAACCTTAGAAACCTTGGATCTATGTTTTCTCTATTACACATAAAAAACTTTCATATTTCTAAGGTTTCATCCTAACTAGCATATCATGGGTTATATGTAATACAAAAAACTAGTATAATTACATACCTTTCTTGTAGCTTTGACTCCTTAAGACTTTCTGAGCCTAGCACCCCAAATTTGATGCTTCAAATGCTTCACACAACACCACCAACAATCGGAATAACTTGAGAGAAGATTATTATGCACCAAAATCGGCTAGCCCTCACTTGTATCTCTTAAGTGCCGATTTTACAAGTATGAGGCTTCTTTATATAGTGTGCACATTAGGCTTACACCATGTAATTCGTGACCTTCCATATTCATCATGATCCATGGGTTTTAAGCTCCATGGAGTATCCATGGGTCACCACATGGGTTTAGCCCAATTATGAAGAAATATGGATCACAAGCCCACTATATAAGAATGAATGATTTACCAAATCAATCCCCATTTATTTAATTAGTCTCTTTTGATCACAAATTGAATTTCAACCTAATTCTTGATCAATACTAATTAAATAATTCATATTAATATATTAGAACTTATAATATATTAATAAACCATAAATATCCTCTTCTCACAAAATTCTATCCAAATTGTTCCGATGCCATGCAACCCAAATGGACCATGCCAAATCCGGTCAAGTACATACCAAATATAGTTATGGACTTAGACACCTTATTCACAGTCTCCCAATTGGATAAGTCTAATAAGTATAGTTTCAAGTACAACTTTAGGAACCGACCAGCAATCATAGCTCTTCAAAGTCTCGTGGAACTAAGTTGCGCTATTTTATATAAGTGATCATATAATCCTTTGTTCATGATATCAGTCGGACAAATACACGGAACAACGTCATACTTATTGTCCAGTAGTTTGTTTCCCGATTTCCGATTTGTTTGGCAAAGAACTTAATCGAACACTTGAACTCAAGTCTGATCGGGCCCGGTACATACGTCAAAACAAAATCATCAAGGGGCCCAAGATATCACTTTTAATCCTCCAAGGACTAAAAGGAACAGATAAAATTCGACTTATATGCTTGTACTAACTAATCATTAAATTATACACAACAACATGTTTTATAACATCAATTTACTGATGCGTCGTACTATCAATGTACAACCAACTCATAGTCAACAACTCATATCTCTTGGTTTGAAGACTTATATGATATTACCGTCTCACGATCACTCAAGATAAATTCCATGAAGTTATACAAGTGAGCTTGGGTTGATTCCAATATTCAGAACTTATGAGCACTCATGAATGTTTCAGCAACAATTTATATGTCTAATATAATTCAGACAAATCTACAAACCCAATTCATGATAGTATTATTTCAATACGTACTTCCAAAGTATTATCGACTGTGGATAGTTTGAATAATATGATATACCATAACATAATTATTCTGGAAGTCAAAACATGCAAAATGGAACAATAGTAAATGATTGACACAAGACAATACCATACTAGTAAATAAAATACCTTTTATTTAAACATCAAATGTCAATTACATTTCAACTATCACAAGTTTCGAAAGCTATCTAATTACTAAAACTAATATCATCCTTCAACCCAATGCGCCTCGCATGCTGTAAATGCTTAACCTTGTACAGTCCCTTCGTGAGGGGATCTACTGGGATCTCATCTGATGATACCCTCTTTGCCACGAGGAGTGCTTCTTCTATTCGATGTGCCTGGATTTGTCGTGATCCCTTGGTTCCTTGGCTAAGGCAAATGCACTCTCGTTATCACATAAAATCTCCATAGGCTCCTTTATAGCTGGTACAAATCCAAGGTCTTTAATGAAGTTCTTCAGCCATATTGCCTCCTTTTCCACCTTGCTTACTGTTATATACTCTGATTTGCAAGTTGAATCAGCTACTATCTCCTGCTTGGAACTTTTCCAAGTAATTGCTCCTCCATTGAGGGTAAAGACCCATCCCGACTGAGAGCGGAAATTACCCTTTTAAGTATGAAAGTTGGCATCACTATACCCTACAACTCTCAATTCATCACTCCCACCAAGGGTAAGGACCCAATCCTTAGTTATCCGCATGTACTTGAGAATGTTCTTCACCGCAGTCTAGTGAGCCTTGCCAGGATTCCTTTGATATCTGCTTACCATGCTCAAAGAAAAGGCCACATCATGGAAAGTACAATACATAACATACATGATCGAGCCTACAGTGGAAGCATATGGTACTCAACTCATCTCAGCTATCTCATCCTCTGTACTCGAGCTCTGAGTCTTACTCATTTTGGCGTTACTCTGGATCGGTAAGTCACCTTTCTTGGAATCCTACATGTTGAACCTATTCAGCACCTTATCCAAGTAGGTACTTTGACTAAGTCCAATTAGTCTCTTACTCTTGTCTCTCAATAACCTTATCCCTAGGATATAGGCAGCTCCTCCAAGGTCCTTCAAAGCGAAACTATTCCCAAGCCAAGACTTAACCTCCTGCAAGGTTAGGATGTCATTTCCTATGAGTAGTATGCCATCGACATATAATACCAAAAAGCTAACTATACTCCCACTAGCCTTGACACATACACATGACTCATCCTCGCTCCTCGAAAATACAAACTCTTTGACTTTCTCATCAAAACAAAGATTTCTTCTGCGAGATGCTTGTTTTAATCTATAGATGCATTTCTCAATCTTACACACTCTATTAGGGTACTATGGATCGATAAAACCCTCTGGTAGACTCATATAAACATCGTCAGCCAAAGTTCCATTAAGGAAAGCAGTATTGACATCCATTTGCCATATTTCATAATCATGAAATGCAGCAATGGCTAGCATAACCCTAATAGATTTAATCTTCGTTACTGGTGAGAAGGTTTCATCATAGTCATCTCCCGGAGTTTGAGTAAATCCCTTTGCAACCAATCGCGCTTTATACATGTGTACATTCCAATCCATTTCGATCTTCTTTTTGAAGATCCATTTGCACTCGACTGTCTTACGACTCGGTACATTGTCAACCAAGTTCCAAACTTGATTGTCATACATGGACTGAATATTATTGTCCATAGCCTCTTTCCATTTGGCATATTCAGGGCTTGCCATGGCTTCCTTGAAGTTATTAGGTTCATCCAAATTTATCAGCGTACTATCACTGATAAATGTATCACCTTCTGTAGTAATATGGAAACCAAAATAAAAGTCAGGTGTGTTCCTAACTCTTGTTGAACGTCTTAGAGGTACAAACTCATCAATCGGCTCAATAGGAGTTTCCTCCTCCCTTTTGATTGCTAGTGTTTGAGGTTCCTTCACTGCAAGACTCTTGAAGTTCTTCAAGTTCAATTTTCCTCCCATTGTTTCCTTGGCTTATGAATTCTCTCTCATGAAAGACTCCTCTCCTTGCCACGAAGACAACATTGTCAATCGGTCTGTAGAACAGATAACCAAAGGATTTATGAGGGTAGCCGATGAAAATACATCGCTCACTTTAAGGTTCGAGCTTGTCGTGAATCTAGAGCTTCACGAAAGCCTCGCAACCCCAAATCTTGATATGGTCTAAAGTGGGAACTTTCCCAATCCACATCTCGTGAGGTGTTTTGGCAACCTTTTTGGTATGGACTAGATTAAGGATACGAGTGGTAGTCTCTAAGGCATGCCCCCATAATGATATTGGTAATGAAGCTTGACTCGTCATGGAACGAACCATATCCAACAAGGTCCGATTGCGCCTCTCAACCACACCATTCAGCTGTGGTGTCCTAAGAGGTGTCAATTGTGAAATAATTCCACATTCCTTAAGATAGTCAAGGAACTCGATACTAAGATACTCACCACCTCGATCGTATCGGAGCATCTTTATCATCCTGCCCAACTGATTCTCCACTTCTTATTTAAACTCTTTGAATTTCTCAAAGGTTTCTGACTTATGCTTGATTAAGTAGACATAACCATATCTACTGCAATCATTAGTAAAAGTCACATAGAAGCTTTTAGCATCCCTTGTTGCGGTTCTGAAGGGTCCACGCACATCTATTTGTATGAGGTCCATCAAACCTTCACCCCCTAGCACAAGTACCAGTGAAGGGTAACTTAGTTATTTTTCCAAGTAAACAAGATTCACAACTATCATTTGACTTTAAGTCAAACGACACCAAGACTCCAGCCTTTTAGAGTTGGTCTATGCGCTTCTTGTTGACATGACCAAGACGACAATGCCACAAGGATGCCTTATCCAAACTAGTGGAAGAATCAATATGCAATACATTATTTCATAAGTTGTCTACAACCGATACAGTTTCATATACACCATCACAAGGTGATGCTTTAAAATACAAAACACCTTTATAAAAAGCATTAATACCACCACATTCATTATCAAATGGAAAAGTAAATCCTTGTTTGTACAAGCCATGAAAAGATATAATATTTCTCGCCATTTCAGACGAGTAACAACATTATTCAAATCTAATATTAACCCACTCCTAAGCAATAAATAATAAAATCCAATCCTGATGATAGGTGAAGCTTTCCTATTCCCCATGATCAAGTTTATCTTCCCATGATCCACATCCTCACTTATTTTTAGGCCTTACAAATCAAAACAAATGTGAATTCCACACCTTGTATCAAGGACCCAAGAATTAGTATGTGATGAGTTATTAGACAATATAGTGTAAATACCTACATGGGTGGGTTTCACTTTCCCATCCTTAACATCGTGGCAAGTACTTGGGGTAGCTTCGCTTCCAGTGTCCTTTTCCTGACAGTAAAAGCATTATGCATCCTTTTGGTTGGAAGAGGGAGTGGCAGAACCACCTTTTGTTCCACTCAAATAGGATCCATCAAGAGACTTTCCCTTGGTACCCTTCGAAGGGGTCTTCCTCTTTTTCCTTTTACCTTGCCTGATTTCAAGAACAGGGGGCGGTAGCAGGAGTGGTAACAACATTCTTACCTTTGAGACTACTTTCAATAGTCCTCAAAAGTCCTTGAAGTTTGCTAAGTGTGACCTCCTCCTTATTCATATGATAGGGCATTCGGAACTAATCATAACAGGAGGGTAAGGAGTGTAGAATGATATCTATTGCTAATTCCTCATCAAAATTCACATTTAACTTTAGCAAACGTTCCACGAATCTTTGCATTTTCTGCGGGTACCCGTGATGGACTCTCCATCCTTCATTTTTGTTGTTATCATGGATGTGATGATTTCATACCTTTCCTGACAAGCACTCTGATGATATCTTTCTATCAGATCCTGGTGCATCTCATAAGGGTAGAAATCTTCATAGCATTTCAGGAGTTCTGCTGTCATGGGAGCCAACATGATACAAGATACCTTAGTGGCATCCTTCTCATGGGTAGTGTACTCAGAAATCTCCTCCGGAGTAGCAGACGACTCATCGATGATCTTAAGCTCCCTGTTGAGGACATAGTCCTTGTCCTCATAATGAGTGACCATACTTATATTCCTAATCCAATCATTGAAATTAGTTCCATCAAATATGACTCTCCCACAAAGATTCATGAGAGAGAAGTAGCCGGTAGGGTTTAAGCTAGAGGCATTGTTGGAAGACATCCGAAAAGGAAGAAACACAAGTTTAGATTAGATAAAGAATCCTTAATAAGACACCCAAATGAAATATTAATGCTAGGACCCAACACAATATTTTATAACTTGGAAGAGTGATGTCATAATCCAAGCTACAGAATATTTGAAGGTAGGTAAATGATGATTTACCAATTTCCACCATGAAAAAACGAAATAGATTATTAGGATTTATTGAATTGAAACTCATACATCTTTTGAGATTCATTGAAAAATTCAATGTCATGTTTAAATCTCGATTATGCCCTTCAAGTTTGTGACCAGGATTCTGAGAGTCACAAACAAGGTGTTAATAACCATGCAAATTAACTTGGTACTCTTAATTTTATCACCTAATCGATGTGTCGGTTAACCACACAAGCTCCACCGAGCGATGATAAACCATTAGCTACCCTTTGCCACCCTTGTTAGTCCAAATTAGTGTGCCGGTTAACCACTTATGCTCCACTGACGATTTAGCAAGGTGCAAAGTGTAATTTCATGGGTTAGCATCAATTTCACAATTTCCTAAAGTAACTAAGATTGGGAATTTAATAAAAACATTTAGTTACTTTATTATCATTGTAGTTTTAAAGAGAATTATAGTCTTTATCCTACTCGTTCGAATAAGGACCCTCCACCAGTCAAGGAAGCGGTGGGTGAGAGTGGACACCCATTAAGCTGTCATTTTATAGGCAACAATTTATACCCCCTTATAGACCGGTTTCGTGAATGAGACCTAGTAACCGTAAGATTGACTTGATCTTATATATATATATATATATATATATATATATATATATATATATATACATATATATAAAATTATCGTATAATACTATAAAGTATAAAGGTTGAATTTTAAGCTTTTAAAATTCTAGGGTTTGGAATTAAATTTTTGAAACTATTCAAAACCTTCATTTCTATAACTTATGAGATTTAATGATTTTAATGGAAAAGACTCTTGGAATTCCAAAACTTGAAGACAGGTTATGGAGTCCAATAAAAAGCATTTAGATCAACAATTAAACTAACAAGCATGTCAAATAATTTCTATGATCTAACAAAACTCATAAGCATGCATAATTCATATCAACAATTTTCAAGAATCATATGAACATAATATAAAACTTGAAACTTTGACAACTATGTTTGAAATTGGATGAGCACAATCATTACCACATCAAAAATAGGTTTAACAATCTGAAAACAATTTAGGGTGATGATCCTAGTCCAATTTCAACATTAAAACTTGAAATTCTGCACTCAGGGCCTCCAACTCGTCGAGTGCAAGAACCAAATCAACGAGTTGGATGAATTTCAACATGGACTCGTCGAGTCCCCCCATGGACTCGGCGAGTTCACTTAAGAGTGGGTAGAAAAATCGATTTTTTTAGCTAGTTGCATCAAGTATAATTGAATCAAAGCCTAGGCTCTGATACCACTGATGGTATTTGAGCATTCTAACACTCCTATGGTGTACATGCAACCCTAGAAACCTCAGATCTATGTTTTCTCTATTATACATGCAAACTTTCATATTTCCAAGGGTTCATCCTAACTAGTATATCATGGGGTATATGTAATACAAAAAATAGTAGAATGACATACCTTTCTTGTAGCTTTGGTTCTTTATGACTCTGTGAGCCTAGCACCTTAAATATGATGCTTATATGCTTCACACAACACCACCAACAATTGAAATTACTTGAGAGAACCGCACTTGTATCTCTTAAGTGTCGATTTTACAAGTATGAGGCTTCTTTATATAGTGTGCACATTAGGGTTACACCATGTAACTCATGACCTTCGATATTCTTCATGATCCATGTGTTTTAACCTCCATGGAGTATCCATGGGTCACCACATGGTTTAGCCTAATCATGAAGAACTATGATCATAAGCCCACTATATAAGAATGAATGATTTACCAAATCAATCCCCGTTTATTTAATTAATCTCTTTTGATCACAAATTTAATTTCAAACTAATTCTTGATCAATACTAATTAAATAATTCATATTAATATATTAGAACTTATAATATATTAATAAACCATAAATATCCTCTTCTCACAAAAGTCTATCTAAATTGTTCCGATGTCATGCAACCCAAATGGACCATGCCAAATCGGGTCAAGTACATAGCAAATATAGTTATGGACTTGGACACCTTATCAAACAATTATATCGGTTATAGACATTATAACCATCAAATGTTACTATCTCTTGAAACTTAACAAGAGAAAAAGGTTTTACAAAGACGTAAAATATTAATAATTCTTCATAGAATTTAACAAATTTTCATTTAGTATTGCAGTATTAAGTCTTTAAAAATTAATATTTTACTTTTTATAAAACATTAATTTATTAAATTCTAGGATCCATGTAACAAAACAAGTTAATGGTTAGGTAACATTTATCCAATCTACTTAATCAAACTCAATAGGTAACGATTACCAATTGCATAAAATATGTAATTCTTAAATAATGGGATTCCAAGCAACTATTGTTTATTTTGGAATGTTTGATATCATCTATGCCTTAAAACCTCTCATGCTTAGGTGACATTTTATCACACAAGATTTCGATCAAGTCTTCCTACTTGAAACAGTTGGTAGCATTGCAACTAACTAGTGATTATGTGACCCTTGTGTCACTAGAAAATACAAAACTACCCTGAACATCATATGACTGTGCTAGTGGTTAGGTGACCTATCTACCACTAAGATCGCAGAAAAAATTCTAGACTGCTCTTCAAACAGACATCAATGACATGCATTTTTAAGAAAAAGGTTTTATATATGTTTTACAAATATAGTTATAAAAACATGGTTTTATTAATATTGCATGCATCCAAAAACTTATGTAACCTTTTGTAAAAATCAAATCACTTGTTATAAGGTACTTTAGATACCAAATAAAATTTCATTTTATTTATCATTAGTCGCAATCAATTATAAACTAAAATCTGATATTTAAAGTATTGTGGTAGAGGGCTTTAGATTCAGATATAGTCTTAATCAAATTTCATTTTATTCTTAAGGATGGAGTTTTGGTTGAGTTCTAAAATAAAAAAATTTAAATCTCCTTTTAACAATCAAAATCTTATGACTTTATGAACTTGTATAATAAAATCCATTTCATTTTATAAACTTAATTTTATACATCTTATGATAAAAATCATATTTTGATAAACCAAAACGTGGTGATGATATTTATGTTTTATATCTCATTTGGCCTACATTAAACATAACATCAACATGTTGCGTTAAGTTTTAAAAACCAACATCATATATTACGTTTCGACGTAAAATATAATCACCTGTTTTATTATTTGCCGTTATAACGCCGGAAACCGATTTTAGTCTTTTTAATAAAAACTCTTATCTATTACAAAGACATGGAGTTTATATAATGTTTAAACACATTTTAAACCATTTTAAATATTTTAAAGTTGGCTATTTATAAGTTTTACAATAAAACTATTTTCAGAAAGAAAAAAATTGATTTTTAACAGGAAACCGGTAAAAGCGTTTTTATAAATAGTCATTTATAAACGTCTTATGTTATCTTTTAAATATTTTTTACTCAAACTTCAAGTGATGTTATTTTATGATAAAATGTTATTTAGCTTGTAATAATCATTTTCTTACATCAAACAGAACATACAACAATCATAAAATAACCATCAGAAGCATGCATTAAAAAGTGTACAAACCAAGTCATATCTGGTAATAATTTTTTTGAGTCATCACAATAATTATCAAGTGTTTCCTAAAGGACTTAATGGACACTTCAAAAGGACTTCAAGTTTCTACTTTTCAACACAACTCTTGCTTGTAAAAGAACTTCAAAATTTTATGTTGTAAAGGTTGTAACACTTAAGCCATTAAGACTATAATTAAGCCGATAAACAAAAGTAGAAGCTCATGATTGGAATTATAGTCTCAAGTGGTTAAGTCATCTTTAAAATGGTAATTTCTTCATCGTGTTACATTTAAATAAAATACAACTAGTCTAACTAAATTATTACAACAAATAAAAAATGAAAAAAAAAAACATATTTATCTAATTACATCTTATGAATAAATAAATATCAACCAAACACAACATAGGGGTCCAAATGGCTTGTTTATACAAAACAACATATCAAACATTTTAATAAACAACTCATTGTTTTTTCTAAGGCAACTTTTTATACAACCAAAATGCAAGAAAAATGGTTTTCTATAAAAATAAACAATTTTAAACAGCAAGTTGCCAAAGAAGACATATATGGACATTTCTTAAACAAAAGAAACACATGCTTATTTTCCAAAACAAAAAGACTATTAAACATAAAAATCATTCTAACTTATAAAATATAGATCTAATACCGCTGATGGGTTTTGATACAAAATATAAGAGTTTTTTTTTTTTTTTTTTTTTTTTTTTTTTTTTTTTTTTTTTTTTTTTTAAACAGCAACAGAAGCTTTAACAATAACAACATTATTTTCGAGAATATTTCAAAAACAAAACCACCAAGGATCCTTTGATAGAGGTTTAGAATGATATTAAAACCAAAAATAGGGTGTTTTATAATGACAACTTTTGGAGCTTTTGAACCCACTTGGATTTGGGGTGTTGATGAAGACAAAAAGATCAAAGAGGGTGATCTTTTGTACATGTATCCACCATCAAGAATAAGGCACTTGGAATACTAGTTCCTTCTTTTAATACTTTGTTCATTAAGCGTTTAAGCGCTTAACAAATAAGCACAAAAGTATTATAATGACAACTTTTGGAGCTTTTGAACCCACTTGGATTTGGGGTGTTGATGAAGACGAAAAGATCAAAGAGGATGATCTTCTGTACATGTATCCACCATCCAGGATAAGGCACTTGGAATACTAGTTCCTTCTTTAAATACTTTGTTCATTAAGCCTTTAAGCGCTTAACAAATAAGCACAAAGGAAGACACAAAGGGAGGATCCAAATTACAACAACCAACTTCAAAAGAGAGAGTATGTATCATGGAGAAAAAGCCTCGACTTTTAGGGGAGAAGGAGGACAAAAAAACTAGCCAATTTCTCATACATATGACATCCTTATATACTCCCATGCAAGGTAAGGTCAAACCATTAAAATAAGCTACAGTAATATACAGTGTAAAGTGCATGGGGTACAAGAAAAAGTAAGCTACACAAGCAATCTCCCATATATGTGTGATTTTAGGCCATGGGGACAAAAGAAGACAAAAAAATGACTTCTGGTTTTTCAAACCATATAAGACCAACTAACTATTTAGGTCATGGTTAGCCAAAGTGTCCAAAACTTTATACATGACTTATTTAATGATACCATATGATATAATAAATACTTTGTTGTTTCTTTTATTATTATTATTTGCATAAAACAATAATAATTCTCCAATTAAAGACAAGAGTTGAATTTATAATAAAATACTTAATAAATATTCAATAAGTACCAACTTGACTAAGGCGTGACCCTATAGAACAATATGTTATTAGATATATCACTCAATAATGATTTTTGAGCATATAGATCCAATAATATGCAACTTGCACAAGATTCATTAGAGATTGTCATATACGGTAACTGACGTCTAGCAATGCATTGCTGCCCCTAAGAACGTACGAAGGGTTCCATCTCATAGACAATCAATTCCAAGAGTTCAAAATTGATATTGTTTCTAAAGCTATGGTATCAGTTATTCCTTTGACTCATACATCATGTTGAACATGATATATGGATCACGATCATTCTCATTTAGTTTTAAAATTTTAGTAATGCCTTAGCCGTCTAACTCTTAATGAATAAGAGGAAACAAATCTCGTCTTGACTACATACGCCCATCATGTAGTTCATGTTGTATACCCAACGATGGCCCTTATAACTTCCTTTTACGGGACAACATTAAAGCATTATAGAGCACAACAATTCCTACACTGAAGTCCCAAATATGTATCTAAGGTAAAAGAATACAAAGATACAACCTTTTATCAAATACCACTTATGAATATGATCCACAAAGTGATTTTGATGCGGGTCAGATCCAATACTTATTCTTCTAATCAAGTACATATAAAGTTGGTAGGTCTTACTATTTTCATCTCCAAGAAAATCAACCAATCCATTCATATTAGTCTTTCCTCATAGATGCTCCCATAACTACGAGTGACTATGGACATTTAGAATTATCAAAGTTATTTAAGGATTAAACATACTAATATAGAACACGCCAATTATTTAATGAAAGACTATATCCAATATATCAACTCATTACAATATATGTTGCTTGAACGGTTCTAATATCCAAATACTAAATTTGAATAAAATAAATCCACTGAGGACAACAAGGTCCTATAGTGCCAGCCTGACTTTCATTCTTTAGCTAATGATGGAACTTTGCTAAGTATATTCGAAAAACTCGATTTGTATAAACTTTGTGAATACCAATAATTTTAGTTTTATATATAACTTGTATATAGAGAACACTCTTGAGAATGCTCTAGATGCTTAAATACCAATACTTGTGTAATGGGATTATTAATAGTTATAATGAAATATACATTAAGCATCTTTGTATGTGCTTCACCAAATCACAATGTATTTTAACTCTGATGCGTAATAGTAATTAGAATCTACATGGAACCACTATCCATGTAACTTTATCTTTCATTTAGAAAGGAGGACATGCCCAATTATGATTGAGAATCATCTCAATCTATTTGGAAGTTTAGCATGTGTGCAGTAGCTTAAACATAACTTTCATTAAAATTCCCCGTACATTTGAAATATTCATCTAGTTCTTGCAAGTACTATAGAATGTTTCTATAAATCATACCATGATTTATACTTGAATTATAATGGTATTTATTCGACATGATCTAAGAATATGACATATCTGGACCTCATGCATAGTCATGAAATTTATGATTACTCTAGTTGCAACAACATATAGAATACAATCATATTTTCTAGTTCAAAACATTGTACTAGGATTTTGAGGGATGATCAAATTCACGTCATGTGGTATTGACAAGATAACTCTCTCATAGTCTATTATATTAAGATATTCTAGATTCTTGACAATTAATGCAATTTCACTTAATCTTTTAAGTTTCCATGATCTATTTATATAGATCTTTATTCAAGAATTAGTATGTTGATCACATACAAGACTAGGAATGTTACTGCGCTCCCACTAGCTTTACAGAAAAAAAAAACAAGAGTCATCTTGATTTATAATTAAATCATGCTATGTAATTAACTTATAAGAAAAAAGATTCTTACTTTGAGATGTTAGCTTAAATCTGGAAAGATTTTCATTCATGTATATTTTCTCCTTTAAAAACTCACTTACTCTTTATATTCTTAATATATCGAGGAAGATTAATGAAGTCCATACTTGGTAATCATATATGAATAAACCTCCATGTGTTCTATAAGTTGAAAAACTTACTAGTTCCAAACTTTGATGCATTTAGCTTATGGTTCTTTAGCTCTTAATGTTCCATATTGCTCCCACTTAGAAAATAACTTTCTAAGCATATGTCTTATGGAATAACAATTAGTGGGATTACTAGAAACTTCATCCTAAACAATCACTTAAGATAGGTTACATGAATGTAATTTCTAGATGCTAGAGTGAGTTAAACTTATTGTCTAGCATAAGCTCCATGACTATATTCATTTTAGATAAGGATCGAAGATTTCATCCATATTTAAATGAAAGTATTAAATCTATTTTTTTGGTTGGAAATACATATATTCAATATAAATTTGTTGCAGTGAGTGTAACTCTAAAAAATTATAAAGTAAATAGTTCTCCAAAAACATAATATAACAGTGTGCAAGGTCTATGTTATCTTATTCCAAAACTTGTACTGTCGACATTCGGCTAGTGGCCAGGTGACTCTATCCCACTAGAGAATACGAAGGCTACCTCAAACATCACAAGACAAATCCAAGTGAACAGGTGATCCTTTGTCACAAGAACTATACGAATGACAAGCGAGTGTTTTTTACGGAATGATGTATTGATCGATTCCACAGCTCCTAAGATGTTCCAAGAAGACTTGGCTTACAAAAATCATTTTTTGTATCACACCAAAAGTTTAATAATGGTCTCATTAATTTGTATTTCAATCTTCACTATGAAACAGTTTGAGCAAATCAAAAGGTTTCAAAAATAGCGAATAAAATTTATAAATGAAATTGACTAAGTACCTATCACCAAATATATTCATGGGTTGAAATGATTAAATACATCACTTATGTGTAATTATATGTCAAGACCTTTGTAGTATAAATACCAAAAGATAAAGACACATGTAAATCATCTTCCCATATATATAGGATTCACATATATCAAATGAATCAAGCTCACTTGCCTTCAAAATTCCATTCTTTTGAAGTAGGTATATGTGTTTAATATTTATGTATTAATGATGATTATGAAATAGATAAGTTTGAATCAAATATCATTTGATAATTTAGGTGTTTTCTTTAGAAATATTTATTTAATGAAAAACACATAGATTTACTTCATAAATAACATTATGATAAAATATTCTCAACACATAATACATCATTTCAGATCATGAATGTGAACATCCATTAAACGATAAGTAAATATGAATTTATTCATAAATTACAACTATTACATGTTCCTATAATAATAGATAGAAAACATCCATTGTTTAATTACATATATAACATCACTTTTTATATCTTTAACATGAAATAACATTCATATGTAATCAGTTGATTATTTTTTCCAAAACATCAGCACCTAATATCAATTAATAGTGTCACATGTAGTATAAAATACTCAAGTGAATGATGGAACAGTAAATAGTTCATTCATATAGATATATGGAGTCTTGGTCAAGTCAGACTTCTTTAGTTTGGTGAGATTAGATGAGCATTTCCTCTTTTAGTGTCCATGTTCTTTCATAAAATAAAAAACACCGATTAGTATGGTCCTTTCTTGATTTCTTGCGTTTATGTTGCATTTACCTTAACTAAACTATAGGTTGATTACAATACACAATCTCTTATACTTCTTTTATTTAATGGTTGAACAGGTTTGAATCACATTCTACAGTTCTAATTAAATATATAATTTACTTGATGAGACATCTGATATGTTTCATGGTTATCCAAGGCTTTCTGCGACTCAAGGGAAAATTTTCCAGCTTGATGTGAGACACATCAACATCTTCACAATAATGATTCGATCAAAGCATCATGGTTAGACTGATTTTTTTGCAGATGTTGTTCAATTATGGGATCTTTTAGTATACACATAATTTCGACTTATCCTAAAGGAAGAACCTCAATATATTATATTAGTTATAAAAAATATAACCATGAAATGTTACTATATCTTGAAACTCAACAAGAAAAAAAAAAGGTTTTACATAGGCGTAAAATATTAACAATTATTCATAGAATTTAACAAAATTTCATTTAGTATTTTCAATATTAATTCTTTAACAATTAATACCTTTTATTGTTTCTAAAACATTAGTTTTTTAAAGTCTATGATCCATGTAATGAAACAAGTAAATGATTAGGTGACCTTTATCTCATCTACTTAATCAAACTTGGTAGGTAGTGATTACCAATTTCATAAAAATAAGTAATTCCTAGATAATGGGATCCCAAGCAACTATTGTTTATCTTGGCATGTTTGATCACATCTATGACTCAGACCGTTCATGCTTAGTTGACTTTTTATCACAAGAGATTCTGATCAAGTGTTCCTACTTGAAATAACTTTTACCATTACAACTCATTAGTGACTAGGTGGCCCTTATGTCACTAGAAAATACAAAACCACCCTGAATGTCATAAGACAGTCCTATTTATAAGTTTTACAATAAAAATATTTTCAACAAAAAGTTGATTTTTAACCGGTAGCTGGTTAACGTTATTATAAATAGTCATTTTTAAACATATTATGTTATCTTTTAAATAGTTTTTTACTCAAACTCTAGCTAGTATTATTTTATGAATGAATATTATTTAGCTTGTAATAACCTTTACATACATCAAACATAACATAAAACAATCATAAAATAACCATCACACGTGTGCATTAAAATGGTGGACATGTGACTTAGAAATGTTCCAAGTAGTGAACGACGACTAATTCTACTTGTGAATAATTGTACATCGCAGCAACTGAGGCATCGAAGGAAGCGGCTTCATCAGAAATCTCATAGTAGTTTCGATAACGGAACTTTCTAGTGATAATGAAGGCACATGTGTTTTGACTAAAGAACCAAATGTGACAATAATCAATTTCGGGTCAAGTCAAAGTCAAACAAAGTCAACAAGTCAAACCGGACGACTCAATTAGCCCTTGTGTATTAGGGTTTACGTTGTGTATTTACTAAACAACCTGCTATTTTAATGAGAAAACATCATTTGGAAAAATCCGTGTGATTGAATTTTTCCTAAGCCTTAAATGCGGTAAACAATGAACCAAAGCGATAAAACACTAATGCACACTCATTGGGAGTGTGTAAGACACTAAAACACTAATGCACACTCATCGGGAGTGTGTAAGACCTTGTATTACGAATTCGGACACTAAAAAAGGTC
The DNA here is from genome assembly GCF_052625555.1 of Lactuca saligna. Classification (NCBI taxonomy): domain Eukaryota; kingdom Viridiplantae; phylum Streptophyta; class Magnoliopsida; order Asterales; family Asteraceae; genus Lactuca; species Lactuca saligna. The sequence goes on from NC_136423.1 coordinate 183,591,512, forward strand.
ACAAACGAAACCTCTCTTAATCGTTTTCACTCTATCTCTTTGTATTTGAAATCTCTCTCAATAGTTCCCGTAACTTTTTGAAGTCATTCGGGTCATTCCGACCCTTAACCGGGTCAAAAATCGTTTAAAACGGAGTTAGAACAAGTAAAATACCCTAAAAGACTCGAAACCCCCTTTATAGGGCCGAAGCCTCTTAAGGCCAAAATTCCTCTTAGGGACCGAACCTCGCAAACAGGAGACCGAACCCTTCGGTCCATTTCGCCTTCGCCCCATTTCGCTCCATCGTACCTTCGGATCGAACCTCCGTTTCGCTTGTTGCTGCTTTCGGTCCATTTCGCTTTCAGGCCTAGCATCAGGAGTACCGAACCTCGGCCAGGACCGAGAGGCCTCGCATAAAACTAATTTTTTCCCGGTTTTCGACTACGACTTCATTTTAGCCTTGTTTTTCATCGTTTTAACGCGGGATTTTCACCCAAAACTTTATTTTAATATATAAGACCCCTAATTAATAATTAATCATGTTTTTGGGGATAAAACCTTATCCAAGAAGAGTGGGTGAAGTACAAAGGTTGAGTGTTGAGTTTTCTTTGTATTATGACACAAGCAACCACCATACCCACTCCATGACTAACCCATACTCCTCCCCACCATACCTTGTCACTTCCTTGTACTTTTTACCTCTCTCACAAGTTATTCCCACGTTTTTAGAGCTGGACACTCATCCTCTCTCCTCATTCTCACTCACTTGCTTTCATTTCACCAAAGATTAAACACTTTTTTCTCTCAATCCTCTCACCAAAAATTTAAGATTCAAGGGCCTTCTTCCAAATTTATTACCACTTTTGGTAAGTATATTCATCCTCCATATAATTATTTCACTTCCTCTTACTCCAAATCATAGTTTGCTTACACAAATTCCATCACATTGTGTTAGATCTTCAAACCTTCAAGACATCTTCTTAGTGTTCTTGAGTGGAATACGACATTCCTCCATCATCCATCTACTGAAATCACTCAAGGTGAGTTCATACCCTTACATTTCATATTTTCTTATGTTTTAAGGGGGAGAATACAAGTTAAATCATCAAGAACACAACTAAATGTTTCTAACAGCTTACATCAGAAAAGTTGGACTCCATTCACGGACTGTTTTGGTCAACTAAAACATTTTTGTTTTCAAAAATGTACAAGTTGCAAGTAGTTCAAGTCCTTAGCTTTAAAATGGATACTTGCAAATCTCCATACGATTTTTCTACAATTTATGGTGATTTTTGCAAAACTGTCTATCATTTCAAGAACCAATCTGGACCAGTCTGTGTTTATGGACATTTTCACCTAAGTTGGAGGTCACTAAAAATCATGGAAAATTTTATGAACAAACTAGACTCATTATCCAAACTCTCAAAATTTACGGATTCTGATTTGGATCTATTATGAAGTTTTTATAAATTTTCTAATAACAGTGATTGAAGCTGTTACTAACAAAAAAATGCTAACATATTATTATCTTCTTGTAACATGTTGAGCAAGGTGTATATCTTTATGTGAATGTATGTTATTACAAATGAATGATATTTTATCTTGGTATATGAACATGCATCAGTTAATAAATGGATTTTGATATATATATATATATATATATATATATATATATATATATATATATATAAAGGATAACACGATTGTTATAATCAAAGTACATCCATTTTACTCAAACAATTGAATGAACTACGTTGAATATAGTTTACGTACATTACCATTACTACCCTTGTTTTGATAAACTATAATAGGTATGGTTTATGATACATTACATAAAACACTCATACAAAAAGTGTACATTTGTACAATAAAGGACTTTCATTACATTACACGTAAATTTGTTAAAGACTTTATGAGAAATTCGCTTCACACTTACCATTAAGTCATGTGTTGTAACCAGAGTCTCCTGGAGGGAGAGCGTGATAGTTGTATATAGATCTATATTGGGTTTGACAAACCCACACCTTAACTGCATGCAACAGTTAGACCGGCAGGTCTGGGGTGACAAATGTCATAAACATTTCCGACACCTGAAGAACGTCGTTTCAGGCCAACTAGGTCATAGCATGGTTATAATGAACACACAAAAAGTATTAACAAACATAAGAATTTACGGGAATTTCATTTAATTCAAACGTGTTTATGTCGATCTAAACACATATCATTTTCTATTGGTAAGATAGGTTACTTATACATTTTGGTTTTTGGATATAAGACTACATTACACATTTTAAGGAAAATATCGGATTTTTCTGAAACAAACATGACATTTACAAGAGAAAGACTTTTATCAAGTTTGAAAACAAAAACTTATGAACTCACCAACCTTTGTGTTGACACTTTTTCAAACAACTTGTATTCTCATAAAATCACTAAACAGGTATCAAAGTGCATTTTGAGGATGGGACGTTAAGGCATCAACATTACATGTTTTGTTAACATATTGTAATTGATTTGGAAACATGTAACTCATACAATGATGTAACTCTTTCAATTATATAAATGTTGGTTGTGTTTGCTTAAATTACTATTGCAATTGTTGTTATGATACTATACATGAAGTCCTCCACCCCCGGACATTTCCACCATCCTTGGCTTTGGGGTGTGACACCAAAGGATCATGGGAGATATAAGCATATCGCTAGAAAGTACCACTACATTAGACATAGCGTTGAATGATACAGGTATCATCAGAAGATAATCATGCAGATCCTTTGATAAAGGCTTTGAGCAAGGTCAAGCACAACCAGCATGCTAGGAGCATTGGCCTAAGAGATGATATCAGTTTTAGGAGTTAGTTGATAGTTTGGAACTTTGTAACAAAATAAATGTAATTGATTTTGGTGAATGAATAATAGAGAATTATTTAGGTGTGTTGTACTGCCTTTTTCAACTATTTATTCATGTGTTTCATTTTGCATGTTTTACTTCCTGAGAAATTTGATTAATCAAAATTTCACAATCACAGATACTTTCAGAAGTAATTAGTGATTTAAGACCGTTATGAATTGATTATAGATTATCTATAGAAATTTTTTATGGTATTGCTACAGTATTCATGAGTACTTTCAAAATAGAGATTTTAAGTATAGGATAACCCGTGCTTATAAATTACTTCTTGGATTCAATCACGAGTAGTTCTAAGGCGATAATATATCCTATTCTTCAGAAGGAGATATATAAGTTGTGATTTACAAGTCGGTTGTGCATTGGTGTTGCGAAAATGCATCAGTAACATGATGTTATAAAGCATAGTGTCATATATGATTTGGTGAGTAAAGATCACAGTTACATAGTCAAAGTTTATTCGTTCTTTTTCCCTAACAAGAAAAGTGATATATTTAGGCCCCTTAGTGACTTGGTGTTGACATTATAGTGTTGGGCCCAGCTAGGATTGAATTGATGTGTTTAATTTGTAGTCTGATGACATCATCACAAATCGGGACATCGGGAAGAAAAATCTGGGCAATAAGATTTATTGGATGCCATGGCTCGTGTCCATATGATATCTTGAAGAATGAAGGGATAATTGATCTTTGATTTGAACCAGAGTTTGGCAGTTGCTTCGGAAAGCACACTTTGTTTTTTGGTTCAAGGTTATACTTGGAATTCTAGTTATAGACTCATCCAAGTGGAATATTGTTAGATTAAAGTGTCTAAGCTCATAACTAAAATGGTATGTACTTAAATCGGAAGCAAAGTTCTTTTTAGTTTTCCCTCATAACTAGTAACTGAATAGGATAACATTTAAAGAGAGATGTTGATGGATTGATTTATTATATGACTAATAAATTGTAATAAATGATTTTTTTAATATATTATGTGATTAATCTATTAATTGGAAATATTGATAATTATTCATAAATTAACTAGAATTAATTTTGGGATTAATTAGATTAATTTATAGTGGTTGTATTGTAATTGTTCAATAGTTGAACAAGAGGGAATTCTAGAACCTTCCAATGTTATGGACGGTTTTGGGAGGATCAAAATAGGATCTAAGATATTCATTTTGGATAAATACCAGATTTGAAATAATATTATTTAATTTTAAATTAGGGTTTTTAGGGTTTTCCTATCAGCTATAAATAGGACCCTTTGGGCCCCTTATTTTCATCCACTACACACTCATTAGAAGAGCCGAAAATTTTCTCCTCCCTATCCTTTCTCCTATTGTCTTCTAGTTGCTAGGGTTTGGGTACAAACCATTAGAGGCACTAAACTTTTGGTGCTAGGCTTTCAGAAGTAAAAAGGAAGGATCGATGATTTATTTGCAATGATAAACAAAAGGTATGTAAATCCTTAATCTTGAATTTCAATTTTAATAGCTTTATTTTAGGGTTTATGATGTCCAAAGTATGTTGCCTGATTCTTTTAAGACATAGATCATTGTTGGTTGCATGTACCCTTTTTAATTGTGAAGTGATTTTCCATATTGTATAAATTCACAAAGTTGTAGATGATTGTTAAATGGACTAAAGATTGAATTGCTTGGAGCTAGGCAATACATTTAATGTTTTTATGTCCAAGACGATAATGCCACATGTGTATCTTATCCATAAAATCTTTGTATGAATCAAAGCTAAAGATTTAATTATTGTCGTTCCTTGTTCTTATACCAATTTCGTAGATGTCATGACAAGGATTTTCTCTAAAATAAAGAATGTAATTTTGTAACCTAAAATTGCACCATTATCAAAACAAAAATCATAACCATATTTATCTAATGCATTAAATGAAATAATATTCAGTGTTATATGAGGTAAGTAACAACAATCTAACAAAACCATGGATAAACCACTAGAAATATGAAGTTCAAAATTCTGAATCATATAGACAACTATTGTTTTCTTGTTACCCATTATTAGGTTGAACTATCCATATCTCAACTTTTCACTTCATTTTGGTCCTACACATCAATACCAAAATGAATACCACATATTGTGTCTAATAAATAGGAGTAATAACTAAAATTTGTATAGAGTTCAATCATATACACATGAATTGTCAGATACCATGGTTTTTTGCTTACTGAGTATAACCGTTTATTTTGGATAGCTACGTATCTAGTGTCTAATCTTATTGAAGTGGAAACATACAACATCTTGAGGAGACTTTGATGGATCTATGTTTCTTTGATCCTTGTCCCTCTTGAAATTGGTTTTAGAGTTGGTTGTACTAATATTTCCCTTCCATTTACTTATCCACTGGCTCGACCTCTTTCTTCTGATGCCTCCTTCCCTTATATCTAGAACATAAGCAACTATACTAGAGTTCTTACTTTTGAACATGTTAGATTCATTAGTTTGAAGCATGTCTTGCACATCTATAATAATCTTTTCCAAATTATTCATATTAACTTTTAAAATAGATTATTTTGATGAAGTAGCGGTGAATTGAGGAATATATTTGTAGCTAACTTCCATAGAACCAGATATACTAGACTCTCTAATTAGTCAATACACATGTTCATTTTCAAGACGTGTACATTAACTCTCCTTTCTTCCTGCATACTACAACCTTTGATAGCTTTTATCATGTGAAATCACACTTACCATGCATTCTCTAAGGGCATAACCTCGAGCTGTAAGATCATGCCATACATACCATGATTCTCAAAGCTCTTTTGGAGCTCTAAAACCATGGTCGTTAAACTGAGGCAAACGATCTTAGTTAACCCAGTGAGACGAGCACTCACAAGTTTTCTTGCATCTTTAGTTGTGTTAGCTGGAAGAGCTTTAGAGAAAGCTTCCTTAATGGCTTGGTTTTATTATCGTAATTGAGTATAACTCCTAAAGTCTTGATATCGGCCAAGGTAATTCAATCCATTCATATTATCATTCAAGTGGATAGTTGGGAGTGAAAATTTTAAACCGAAAGTGTTCATGTTTGAAGAAATCTATTAAAACAATAATATTTATTAATGATTTGATAATCATCCATTACGTAGGTAGAGTTATTAACAATTCTAATATCTATCGAAATAATAGATTCATGCGAGATTTATTGATATTTACAAAGTCAACATTGACAAGTTTAATCATTCCTACAAAGAAAGATAATAAATCATCCATTAGAATTACATGATGTCTGACCCAAGAATCTTGGATATCACGAACAACGTATATTTTTTCAGATGTCTAATGGATATGTTTTTCTAATATACTTTCCCACATTGAAAGACCATTAATTAGATAGTGTGTTTTAAATGGGTAGCATAAGACTTACATGAAATATGAGGTTTTGTTTTGATTTAGTTAATACATTTAAACTTTATTTTAGCAACATTATTTAAAAATATCCCTTTTAAATCTATTTATAACTTTTTTATAATTCATATTTAACCAAACTTTATTTCCATGTTGTTTTGCCAATTCATTAACAAAATTTGTGTCTTTTAATTTTACTATCAATTATTCTATTCATGTATTTATAGAAAAAGAATACAATAGTAAACACACCCATACGCAAAATAACGATAACAAACACTCCCATATATAATAGATAACAATTTCCTCAATGGTTTGTGTTTTCCAGTGAACCACTACTTGGAAAAACTTGATCATTTTAGAGATAAAAAATCACAATGTTGCACAATTCCCATTTGCTTCGTCATCAACACATGATGCCCATGTAGAACTCCGTTAAGACTCCAATCTCCATGGTTCTTATTTCGTAGTCTTTGCTCTTTAATATTTATGATTTATTTTTTAATACAATTTTTCTATCTAATCTAAATAAATGACACATAGGTCATACGAATATAATTTTATATGGTGACATGTGTCACACAAGTGAATTAAATATTATTATTTTCATTAAATATAACACATGTCATTATTTAAGATGGGTAGGAGGATATGTAGGAAGAAAATATAGGAAAATATTTAATTTCTCTTTTATATGTATACCAAAACTACACAAAAGAACACAAACATAGGTCCAATCGAGACATTGTGTTACTAGATCCATATAATAATTAAAACAACTTTTTTAAATAATCTATCACTTAATTCAACAATAAGTAAACTTTTTGGAAAAAGTTAGTTACGCTGCCAGAAAGAGTTGTCTAGCCTAATCCAATCTCAAATCAACCAACATTTTTCATAAATGTTACATTAGGATACCAAAAAAGGTTGCATCAGGTGAACCTTTTTCTAGTATTTTTAAGACAATATTTTGCTAAGTATTTTTTAAGAAACGACATAAAATCCAATCATTATTTATATAATACAGTGTCATCCAAATAAATCTAATGACATAAACATATAAACACACTACATACGTTTTTGTACCAATAAAAAAGATCCAAGTAAATTATTAGAGAATCAAAATAAAAAGGAAACGAATAATAAATTCAAACTCGTTGAATCAAACAAGAAAATTGATTTTTATATGATTGGGAAACCTTTTTTCCATAAATTTCAATGTGTATATTCTATACACACAAATTCCCACTTGACGTATAAAATTACACCTCATTTACTTTTTCACAAAATCGATTTAAGTGATAAATATTTAACATGCACACATGTCTTTGATGGCAATATTGGACCATGATGGAAATTTTGACCATATCAAAATACAAGAAACGAAATCATAAATATTAAGTACCATGATTATACCATGGATCTAGTTTTCGTTAATTAATAACAACCAACTTAATCCTACAAGAAGTTTAACAACAGCACCTTTGTATAGTGACAACAAGAATTCCAAAGACTTAAAGTAGAACCTCTCTATCAAGAATGAATCCCTTGGATTTAAGTAAGAGATATCCTTCTTCTTTCATGGTGCACAAACAAATTGCTAAAACTATTTTAGGTTTCTTCTTTGCATCATCAAACTAGATAAGAGAAAGACATAGGATTGATTTTTATACTTAAGAGCTTAGGATCCTCTTTTGGTTTTTCATTTATTATATAACTCACAAACCTTGAGAGTATTTACTTACCTCCGTGTTTACTCAAATATGGTAACCTTATCATAATATAAACTTCAAGTCTTCATTGCATGAAATGTCACTCTACTTAATTTGCAGTTAATTCGTTTAAAATGAATAAATACCTAATGATCCATCTATTTAACTTAGTCTTGATTTTCGGTTTGATCAAAGTGTGTAACTCAGTAGACATATGTATTTATTAGATATATCACTACCTTGTTATTTCGGTGAGCATATCTCCAACACCTTTTACCATTTATTTATATTCTAAAACTTATTAATCAATAATAACATATAGTTTGATGACTATTTAGTATTAATCATCTCATTTTAAAATCATTTCTCATAAATAGAAATGTATTTTATCTTTTAATCATTTAGGCATTTTGCGTTCATGCATTTGATAAATTGATGAAATCATCGATCAAGCTTGCTTTATGTTTATCCAATGGTGTAACACCCAAATTTTGATAGGAATTTAAAGTGATAAAAAAGTGATGATAAATGGGATTTTGGAATAATATACTGACTATTTTAACCATTTACCAAAGTACAATGCCTATATAAGGATCTTTGTGTATATAAAATGTTAAGTAATAAGTTTTATAGCATGGATGTAAGAGTCCTAAAAGTTTATTTCAAGTGATGAAATAACTTTTACGTAAACCTTTATGTGATGAAATTAGACGTGTTCATTACAAATAGTAACATTCTCAAAGTATAATATTATTTGGGTACAAAACCTTGCATTATGTGGGTATCATTGTACACGTATATACCTATTGAAAGTTTTGGATGTTTCATGTGATTGACATGTAGAAAGGTTAAAATTTCAAACAACATAAAAAGATAAAGTTAGTTAGACGCCGTATGATGAAGAAAATACATGATAAGGGGTAGTGAATTAAAATTCATATACGTTGTTTAAAGTAGTATGATGGTAATGGACGTCCGTATGTGTTGAAATGTGGGGTTTAGAGCTTGAAAGAGATAATGGAACATTAAGAATACGAATGGTCCAACCATGTTACTTTAAGGTGAATAACTTATTTATAGTTGAGTTTTAATGGTTAATGATGAGTGAAAGGTATGCTAGCCCAATTTATTGACAACCTTAATTAAAGGGTTAAAGGTTTATATTTAAAGTGGATGGTATGTGTTGTAAGGTGATGAGGTTGATTGATTCACTTAATTATCATAATGATACTTGTAGATATAACATCATGTATATTGATTGTGTTTTTTGTAAGATGACACGGGTGATTAAAGGTAGTGGTGGTATAGAGAATTGTAGAAAGTGGCTGAAGAGAGATCTATATTCATATTAAGTTAATTACATGTTGTAATATCCCAAAAATTACAAAGAGATTTTCATTTTAAAAATAGATTAAACCAATAAACATTTGCTTCAAAACCATTGAATAACTTTTGATTGATTGAAAACCATACATTATCAGAGTTAAGTTTACAAAACCATAGAAACAAATATCTTTGATGCGTGTGGACAGTACTGTCGAGCTCTCCTCATGAGCAACCTACAAAAGTTTTAATCCACAACTGTAAGCATAAAGCCTAGTGAGTTCCCCATTATACCATATATTCTACCATACAAACAACGCATCCACATACAATCCTCGACTCTAGCGTCAAGCAACCAACACTCCTATCCACATAAACATATTATACGTTACGAGCCTTAACTAAGAGTTCAAGGGCCTAACCCGACTCACATAACGGGCCCTACCCAAAGATACATAATAGGCCCCGCCCAACCATACATGATGGGCCTCGCCCAACCATACATAATGGGCCCCGCCCAAGAGGTAGTCAGTCCCAACCCATACTCCATTAACAGGAGCTACATCCTGGTCTTTCGTACTATTTCTAGGGGCCAAATCTTGGTCTTCCATACAATGCCAAAGTCAGACATAGTCAGAATCAGATAGACATTCAAACAGATGATCCATCCAAAAGTAATAAATCAAATAAAAACCATGTAGTCGGGCATTAGACCAATAGTTCTCAGGCTATCCAACTAGATTGCATACAATCCCTCAAGGTAAACATTCAAAAGCCATTCAATACTATCATTTCCCTAACCAATAATTACACTTGGTAGTATCATATAAACCTCAATCAAGACTCTATCAATCTAGCATACCGTGACACCAGGTGTCCTAACTGCCCAAGCATAAAATGAGTTAAGTTGGTCAAATAGAATACATTTACTCTAACTATACCTCTACCATACCATGCAAAGGATATATAATGGGATACATGGAATAATGAGAAACTCACCTAAACTGAAGAACCAGAGAAGCACAACAACACTCCCATGCCTTGCACTACTCAAACCCGCAAACTAACTAACACCAAAAGAGATAAATCCTCAATAATCAACCCAAATCCTCCAAGTTTGACCCAATTCAAACTAGTCAAAAGCCAATGGTCAAAGGTCAAAAAAGTCAACAGCCAACCAAGTCAATAGCCACCACAATCTGAAGACCTATTGGCCATGTCGTGGGCATATTGGGACAAGATAGACGACATATGGGACATTGCCACATTGTGGACCCTCCTTGTCCACGTCATGGGCATGTATGGACAAAAAACCATGATTCTAAACTTCACCACGTCGTGATCATTCCTTGGCCATGTCGTGGTTGCTGACAGTTTTCCTCGAATCTTCATTAAGAGCTTAATCCTTACAGATCAAGTCTCACAACATCATATCTAATCTTTCTCAATAACTTAATGGGTAAAGTTTTCAACTTCATTAGGACTTCACTCCAGAACAAGATCTCCAATATTAAGTCCATTAAGTCCTTAATATGACCAAAACTTCCACATGGGACCAAGAACTCTCAAACTAAGACCTTTTTTACTTAACAAAAGTCCAAGACCATAAGAATGTCATTTTAAACTATGGAGTCGCTCAAACTCCAAGAGCATCCAAGGATGGTACCAAAACCAACCAATAATGACCAATAACATGAATCTCAAAAGAACAATGTCAATGTACAAGATTTTTACCTCCAAAGGTCCAGAAACATGAAGAAGATGATGGATCTAGTCTTGCTCTATGCTTCCTTGCACCAAGAAGGAGTTCCTTTCTTCAAAAGCTTCACTAAATCAAGAAGGAAAAACCCAAAACCAAGTAAATAAGCTCTTAATATTCCATGGAGGATAGGGTTTCGAATGGAGAAGTGGAGGTTGAAGGAGATGCCCTAAACCAAGAGTTGGAGTATTTAAATATGGGGAAAACCCTAAAAATCCTAGGCTTGGGCTGCATCAACTACCACGTCATGGCCATCCTCTTGCCATATCATGGCCATCATTAAAATGAGCGATCCTCAGATTCCATGCCACGTCATGGCAATCCATGCACCATGTTGTGGCATATGGTTTTCCTCAAAAACTAGACCATTGACTCTATTAATTCTTTAACTGGTCCATTTTGGAATATGATTGTTACAGATGTAATGAAAGATTAGATAGTAATGTTAATCATAAGTGTAAGAATTGGAAGCGTTATACATGATAATATTGTAAGCGAGTAATTGGGTCAGTTTCCTACCAGTAAATATGTTATTATATAAATTGGATGTGATCATATTGGTTCCATGTTAGGAATGCATCCTTATTTGTCCCATGTTAGGGATGTATTTATATTGGTCCCGTATATTGGGACGTATACATATTGCTCCCGAAATTAGGGATATACTCGTAGATATCCCATATTTTGGACATATCCTTATTAGTATTATATAAAGGTTCTATCCTTATTGGTCCCAAATTAGAGATATACCCTTACTGGTTCCATGTTAGTGATATATTTATAATGATCCATATTTAGACACACACACACACATATATATATATATATATATATATATATATATATATATATATATATATATATATATATATACCAAAATTGGTTATGTACTAGTAGAGGTCTGATATTGGATTGTATCCTTATTACTAATACATTGGGTATGTATCCATATTGGTCCTATGTCGGGATGTGCTTTCATTGATCATATAGTTAGGACGTATACATATTGGTCCCGAATTTGGAGATGTACTTGTAAAGGTTTCATATTGGGGATGTATTCTTATTTGTCTTATATTAAGGATGCATCCTTATTGGACACATATGTGGGATGTATCATTATTGGCCTCATGTTATTGATGTATTTATATTGGTTCCCAATTAGGATGTACTTTTTGGCTCTTTGGTTGTTTATTTTGTCCCTTTTAAGGATGTTTATTTTGTTTTATTTCCATTAAAGATGATTGTTGTAACATTCTAAAAATACAAATAAAAAATTTCATTTTCAAACCATCAAATACCTACATTAGTTGTTCTAAAAGAAATCATGATAAAATGTATCTCAAACTTCAGAGTGAAATGATAATAACCAGAGCGGAAATTCTTTAGGGGATGTTGTGTAGTTATGTCGAGCCCTTCCCTTTGGAACTGGAAGTACCTAAAAATATTTAAACCTCAAAATTGTAAGCATAAATCTTATTGAGTTATCCAAAATAACACATACCATACATATTAGTGGACCTAACCATACATGAACACTATGATCCAACCATAGTCTTATAGTCACTTCCAGATTACAACTCAGTTGTAAATTTTGTGCTATGATCAAACCATGGTCTTCCATGCATGTCACAAAAACAAATAATTGTTGTGATCCAACCATTGTCTTTCATACAAAATTTTGATCAAACCACAATATTTCATACAAGTGTTGTTATCCAACCACAGTCTTTCGTACAGGTGTTATGTCCAATGATAATATTTCATGGAAGATTCACATAGACAATCTATCTACCTACATAGTATAGTGAGAAGACTCACATTTCTCACGAAGTTAGATAAACCACAACTCAATGCCATGCAATCAGTGCAACAACATACTTATCAAATCAAACAAGGTCCAACCTTAGTTTATACTTTAACAAAAAGTCAACCCAGGTTAACAAGTCAACGTTTAAGGTCAAAGTCAATGATCATCATCACCATCAACTGACCCTCACACCGTGACCAGCCCATGGTCACATTATGAGAAACGTACTCGGCCCGATCCCAAACTTGATAACGATCCAACTCGGCCAACTCAGTCTCAATCCAAGTTACCACCACGCCATGATGGATAGGTCATCACATCGTGACAGGATCTGTCCAAAATAACTGAGAAATCCTTAGTTGCCACGTCATGACAAGGAGGCTGTAACGTCGTGAAACTAAGCTTTCCACACCTTAATGGATTCAACCCTCTATTTGTTAAGCCATCCACTCATTCCTTCTATAAGGCTTCCTAACGTCCAATACAACTTAAAGATCAATTCATTTTAGCCATGTATTTCCATTGTGAATCTAAATCTCAAACTATGTCAAAAATGGAGAAACATCACCAAGGATCACATGCATGGGTTGAATACGCTAGTAAACTCCATATCTAAACCATATGATCTATAAAGGACCTCAAGGATCAATAAATTTGCCAACATTATGGAATCCTACCATTCCAACTTACTCAGACTTAAAGATAAATGGACAAAAGCTTAGATTTAACGACATAGAACAATAAATTTTGGTTGTTTAACACTTACAAAGGTCAGAGATGCCTAAATGAAGTCCTAAAGCTTGCCAATATGCTCACAACACTAACAAAGTCTTCTTCTTTCTTCAAAAGCAACCAAAAACACCAAGGTGAGCTCAAAAATGGAGGAGTGGGAGTAGGGTTTCTTCAAGAGGGTTTAGGAGGTGATGGAGGATGAGGGTGAAGGAAAACCTAGCCCCTTACTTCCTTTAAATAGGGTCCAAGTCCAAAAACTATGGTTTTCCCCTAATCAGGTGTCACGTCGTGACCATCATAGTGTCACTTCATGACACTTAAATGAGACTCTCGTCTCTCGTGCACATGTCACGTCATGATGATGCTTCCATCATGTCATGACCCATCCAAAACTAATATTTTACATAAGATTTCATACCACAAGTATCTGTATGTTACAATTGTCTTGTGTCATTCCTAATAGGGATTGTTGCACATGGGTCACTTAATACTTTGTTTGGAACTAAATAGCACTTTAATCAACATGTGCCAACATGTATGATGCATGTATCTTATTCACCAAGCCTTACATAACTTTATGATGTTATTGATGGGTTTTACACAAAAGAACATCCTGTGTGCTCATGTAAACCCTAAAGTTTGGATCTAGGTTTCTCTATTGTACATGCGATTCATCCAAGACTTAAGAACCCTAGATCTAGCATACATATTTCAAAATTTATCATATAAAATAGATCCAGATGATTACCTTTTCAACAATGTCTTGAATCTTCTTGTCTTGGAGCTTAGAATCACAAATGTCACTCCTTTAATGGCTTACATACACAACAAGCAAGAGGATAGTATTGAAGAGAGGAAAGGAAGCTAGAATTTGGCTATATTAACCTTAGGGTTTCTTGGTGTAGCCGAAACTGAAGCCATTGGGGCTTATTTATAGCTGAGCTGCTAGGTTTTAGCCAAAACCCTAATGCACGGCTTAGGCCTTAAGCAATCCAATGAAGCTTCTAGTCTAGGGCTCTTATGGCCGAAACTAGAATGGACACATCCCTAATTTCTTCCATGCCTAGTCCATAAGGCTTCTCAACCCAATATTCAATTATCACACATTTGACAGTTTCAATCCCCTTTATTTAGTTAATCTCTTTTAGCCACCGATTTAATTCTTAATTAATTTTTGTCTAATATTAATTAAACTACATGATTTCTCTTTTAATATATTATTATCATAATATATTAATAGACCATAATAACCTCTCTCTTCATAAATCACCCTGTCAAGTTGCTTAGGTGAAGGCAACCCAAAAGGACCATGCACAACCGGGTTAAGTACTTACCAAATATAGTTACAGGTTTAGACACAAATCCAACCGTTATAACCCATGATTATAGATTTATGTACTATTAGCATGGGTAAAAGAGCATATATTTTCTTGTAGTTGATGTTATGTAATGCAAAACCCAATATGGTTGTAGTAAAACTATGTATAATTATGGTTGTTAATACATCTTAGTATCCCTATTTTAATATGAAGTACAACATATTGCATAGAAAATAACCTTAAAATGATTGTTTTTCTTTTGTGTACTATTAAAATTTAAGGTGTTTCAAACTGGAACTAATTTGTGGGTTAAGTGAACTAGGTGTCTAAGGGGTAGATTCCTAAACTTAACTGGTTAGGTGAAAAAAAAAAAGCAATAGTTGACTTGCCCATATTGTAACGATGTAAAATTTCAAACCAAAATTTTCAATTTAAAAACACATTTATCTCAATAAATAAAACACAAAATGTCACAATGTCAAATCATCAAATCGCATATCAAAAACTGTTCATATTTAAAACTCCAGGATCCTCTAAGTCATAACTCAATCGTTGATGTGTGTACAACCAGGCCGGCGACTTCCAGTGATCGTTAGAAATACCTGAAACACATAACGAGATAAGCACAAAGCTTAATGAATTTCCCAAAATACCACACACATCATATTAGCTACTCGAGGCTAACTCAATACGAACCTCTGTTCAATGTGTTTCAGTGGAGACCCTCCGGTCCCACCACTCGGGAGGACCCTCCGGCCCTAACTCAATAAGTTCATAACAATAAGCATAAACCACAAGTATAAAATACAAAATAGCACAATACACAAATAAGCACATAAGACATTTTAGTCACACAAAGATACCACTCATGGTAAGTATAGTGGGAAGACTCACCTCGTAAGCTAGTAAGTAAAAGTCTCGTGCTCGGAAATCTTGAACTAGCCTCCGCCTAATACACAAGATAATCATCTCTAATTAATACTCTATTCGTACTCAATTACACCAAAGTTACTATCTCTTTCTCTCAAATTCTTGGAAAGAGTAATAGACCATTTTACCCCTCCATGGTCCCCGTTAATCATTTTGACCAAAACCTAAAGTTAACAGAAGTCAAACTTGAGTCAACAGTCCAAGTTTGACCTGACTCGCCGAGTGCACTCATGTGACCCGTCGAGTCCACTCATCCTTCAGAAGTCTTCGTGAAGGTCTAGCTCGTCGATTTAACCCCTAACTCGCCGAGCTATATCATGGCCAGCTCATCGGGACAAACCCTAACTGACTCATCGATTCGGCTCATCGACTCGACGAGTCCATTTAGACTATTTTCTATTTAGACGATTTCAAGGCAGAAAACCTTCCCAAACTCTAGATCTAAACTCTTAAGGCTCGTTTATCACATAAAGCCACAAGCTTTACGTCCATGCATGGAACTTAGGGGCTTGAAATGCCGAAAACATACTCTATTAAGGGTTTTTCACTCAAGAACCTCATTATGGCTGAATAAAGCAGAGACTTTTGGACTTTAGGGACCTCACATCATCCATATCTGAACTCCAAACCACTATATGAACTCAAAACACTCAAATTCCTCATATTAGATGGAAAAATCCCTATACTCCCAAAATCATGAGATATACTCAACAAAATGAGAAAGATGTGAGCTTTATACCTTTCCCAGAAGCTCTAAGGTGAAATACCCACGGATCTAATAGCCCCTTCTCGTCCCTTGGCTTGGAATCCTTCCCTTCTCTTCAAAAGATGCACTAAACACTCAAAGTTAGCTTAAATACTCTCTCTCTTAGCTCAATGGTAGATTAGGGTTTTCTCTCAGTGAAGGTAACTGCTGATGAGTCACAAATGAGGCTATAAATTCCCTTAAATAGACCCCAAATCTGGGGATTTAGGGTTTCTCTTCACCGCGTCTACTCGGTGAGTCGGCTCTCGGACTCGTCGAGTAGATCATTAATCTATGTGGCACATATCGACCCTACTCGACGAGTTGTAGCACCAAATCATTGAGTCATTCAATAGTCCTCAAGACATAAATAAACATAATACATGGAAGAACGGGTGTTACAATTCTCCCCCACTAGAATTAGACTTCACCCTCGAATTCATGCTCTCGAAATAACTTTGGGTACTGCTCTCGCATCTCAGATTCCGTATCCCAATTCAATTCGGACCCTCTCTGATGTTGCCACTGGACCTGAACCAGGGGCACCTCTTTTTTCTCATAACCTTCACCTTTCAATCCACGTTCGCAATCGGCCTCTCAATGTAATTCAGGCTCGCATCCACCTGAATGTCCTCTGATGACACCACTGTCGTCTCATCGGCTACACACTTCCTTAGCTGAGACACATGGAAGGTTTTATGGATCTGACTCAACTATGCATGTAGCTCTAGCTAGTAAGCTACCTTACCCACTCTGGAGGTCACTCTGAAAGGACCAATGTATCGGGGCCCCATCTTGCTCTTTTTCCTAAATCGGATCACCCCATTCCAAAGGGATATCTTCAAGAGTACAAAATCTCCGACCTGGAACTCCAGCTCGGATCGTCGCATGTCCACATAACTCTTTTGGTAACTCTGGGTTGTCGGTAACCTCTGTCTTACCTACTGAATCTACTCAGTCATCTTCAGCATTATCTCAGTGCCACCCATCACTCGATGCCCCACCACTCCCCAACAAATAGGAGTTTGACACTTTCTCCCATAAAGAAGCTCAAAGGGAGGCATACTAATACTCAAATGATAGTTGTTGTAAGAAAACTCAGCTAAATGCAAATAAGTGTCCCAACTTCCTTCGAAATCCATAATACATGCACACAACATGTCCTTAAGCATCTGAATCGTCCACTCGCTCTGCCCGTCTGTCTACGGATGGTATGCGGTACTGAATTGTAATTGGGTACCCAATTCCTCATGAAATTTCTTCCAAAATTTAGAAGTAAAGCGCACGTCTCGATCTGACACTATCGAGGTCGGCACTCCATGCCGAGCTACCACCTCTCTCACATAAATCTCGTCCAATCTCTCTACAGAAGAACTCTCACTGAAGGCGAGGAAGTGAGCGCTCTTCATCAGCCGGTCCACAATCACCTAAATCGCTTCAACTCCATGTGCAGTCCTCAGTAACTTGGTGATAAAGTCCATAGAAATTTGTTCCCACTTTCACTGGGGAATCTCCAGAGGCTGCAATGGACCATGTGGATGTTGGTGCTTTGCCTTAACTTGGTGGCAAGTCAAGCACCTCTCAACAACCCAAGCCACATCCCTCTTCATACAGGGCCACCAGTAATCCCTTTTCAGGTCCAAATACATCTTAGTGTCCCCGGGATGGATCGAGAATCTCAACCTATGTGCCTCCTCCATCAGTACACGTTGAGCTTCGCCTGTATAGGGCACCCAAATCCACCCTCAGAAAGTCATAAGCCCATAACTATCTGTCACAAACTCAGACACCTACCTAATCACCCGTTCCCTCTTGCGGTTCTTCGGTCTTACGGCCTCCACCTGGGCCTCTCGAATGGTATCTAAGACTGGAGTCATCACCATCATCATCATACATACATCTTGGATCGGAGCACTCTCAGCTCTACGGCTCAGGGCGTCGGCTACCACATTAGCCTTTACCGGATGATACAGGACCTCACATTCATAGTCTTTCACTAAATCCAACCATCTCCTTTGCTTCATGTTTAGGTTGGGTTGATCCATGAGATACTTTAGGCTCTTGTGGTCCGTAAATATGGTACACCGAACCCCGTATAGATAATGGCACCAGATCTTGAGGGAGAACACCATTGCCCCTAGCTCTAGATCATGGGTGGGATGTCTCGTCTCATGAGGCTTCAACTGCCTCGACGCATATGTTATCACGTGCCCCCTCTACATCAGCACCGTGACCATCCCTGATATAGATGCATCACAGTATACCACAAAGTCCTCCACTTCCTTAGGAAGGGCTAACATTGGGGCTTCGCACAATCTCTCGTGAAGTGTCTCATATGAGTCCTGTTGCTTGAGACCCCAAATAAAAGTAACACCCTTCCGGGTCAACCTGGTGAGGGGAAAGACAATCTTGGAGAAATCTCTGATAAATCTCTGATAGTAGCCGTCCAATCCCAGAAAACTCCTGATCTCGGATGGGGATCTCGGTACCTTCCATCGCATAACTGCCTCAATCTTGTCCGAGTCGACCAATATCCCATTTTGATTAACAAGGTGTCCCAGGAACTGGACATCTCGTAACCAGAATTCACACTTGGAGAATTTGGCATACAGCCTCTCCGATCTCAAAACCCCATGAATCTCTCTCAAATGCTCCTCATTCTGCTCTCTAGATCTTAAATACACCAAGATATCATCGATGAACACGATCACCGATCGATCCAACATGGGCCTGCACACCCGGTTCATGAAATCCATGAGCGTTGCCGGTGCGTTGGTGAGACCAAATGGCATCACCACAAACTCGTATTTCCCATAACGAGTCTTAAAGGCCGTCTTCTGGATATCCTCCTCACGGACTCTCATCTGATGATATCCCGACCTCAAAACGATCTTGGAAAACCAAGACGCCCCCTTCAATTGATCGAACAAATCGTCGATCCTTGGAAGTAGATAACGGTTCTTGACCGTAAACTTGTTCAACTCCCGGTAATCAATGCACATCAGGTGTGAACCATCCTTTTTCTTGACAAAATGTATTGGCGCTCCCCACGACGAGCTACTCGATCTAATAAATCCATTTCCTAGCAGCTCCTGGAGCTGTGAGGATAACTCCTGCATCTCTGGCGGCGCAAGGCGATAAGGTGACCTGGCGATAGGTGCCTCTCCTGGAACCAAATCAATCCAGAACTCCACTTGCCTCTCGGGAGGCACACCCAGCAGCTCCTTGGGAAAAACATCAGGAAACTCACTCACTATCAGAACCTCGACGATAGAACTCGGTCTCTCGGTAGCAACCCGTGTATCCGATACATATCCTAGATAACTCATACAACCTTGTTGTAGACTCTGCCTCGCCCTGGCAGGAGAGCAGAAAGCTGACCCAGATCTGTTACCCTCGCCATACACTGTAAGCACTCCCCCACTAGGATCTTGTATAGTCACCAATTGACGCTCACAGTCGATCTCTGCTCTAAAATGACTAAACCAATCCATGCCCACGATGACTCAGAAATCCCCCATCGCAATCGGTACCAGATCAATCGGAAACTCGACACCAAAAATCTCCAACACACACCCTCGGGATAAATCGTTAGCAAAAACCGCATGCTCGTCAGCTATAGAAACCCTCAAAGGTCGGCTCAATGTCTCACGCTAGAGACTGATGTGACGACAAAAAGCTAAGGACACGAAGGATCGTCACCCACCCGAGTCGGATAACACTAAAGTAGGTACAAAACTCACAAGGCATGTACCTAAATAGAAAACAGAAAAAGCATAATAAATCTCAAAATAATTAGATAAAAGGGAAAATACATACCAACCATGGCATCAGGTGCTTCGTGGACCTCCTCTGCTGTCAGCTTAAAAGCTCTACCACTAGCCCTCGGAACCTCGGCCTTCACTAGCCGACTATCATCAGCACGAAAAGCAGCAGGTGCGGATCCCTATGTTGATCCCTAACAAAGCCGGGGGGCACTCGGCCTTCCGGTGGCTAGTCTAGTTGCAGCGGAAGCAAACTGCAAACCCCTTAGGGAAATGCTTCGCCATATGCCCCTCTTGCCACACTTGTAGCAAATCCCCGCTCGACACCACCCCTTGTAACTCTTTCCGCACTTTCCACAAGTGCGGCCCTTCTGGCCCCCATTCCTCGAATCAGCGGGCTTAGCCCGCTTCGCTTCCGGATGCAACTGTGTTAGCCTCTGATATCTCCCCTGAGACTTCGCATCCTCCTTGGCCTGAGTCTCCAACTCGATCTGCCTCCTCCAGGCATTTTCCTGAAGCTCAGCAAATGTTCGATAAGATGAGTTCGCCACAAACTCTCGAATATCCCTCCTCAAAATGCTCAAATACCAGCTCATGCACGTTGCTCTGTCAACACATGCTTAGGGCAGAACAAATCCCTCTCGTGAAACATTTGTGTAATCTCAATCACTGAATCTGTCTTCTACTTAAGAGATAAAACTCTTGGGCTAACCATTCCCTCTCCACTGGGGGAACATCCTCATCTCGAAATATCATAGTGAACCTCTCCCAAGTCACTGCAGCGTGCTCTAGAGGAGTAAAACTGGTTGTCAAAAACTTCACCAGTCCTTCGCTCCCAAGCGAAGCTGGTTCAGCGCGAACCATACCCTTAAATGCTATGGGCATGAACAAGTGTAGAAACACCTCTCGATATCAAAAATACATCTTATCGTAGCAATTGGATCATGTGTCCCATGAAACTACGATGGCTTCATGTTGCTAAACTCCCGATACAGCAACGAGTCACCTCCATGTGACCTGGTAGCAGCGACAACTGTGGTGGCTACAACAGCAACCGCCTCAGAAACTGCAGCATATCACTCGTCAAACATCTCAATCAAAGTGGTATTAATAGACCCAAACATCTCTGGAATAGCCTCTCGTATGGCTGCGACCATGTTGTCATGAATCACCCTATGAATCTCATCATCGCTAACTCCACTGCTCCCTGGGGTGTGGTGCGTACCTACCATGATGTCTCTGAAACACAACACAAAATCATCAGAGACTCGCTTGAGCATACTCACACTCGACTACTCATCCCTACTTGCTCCTTAGCATCCTAAGGATTCTTACTTAGATTGCCTGCAGACCTGGTGCTTTCAGTAGTATAGGCCCAATACTACCTTCCACACCCTATCTGTAGTCACCCCAAGTCCTCCTCCTAGGTTTCTACTTCACAAATACTCTATATCTCACGAAGCACAGACTACTCTCTCAGTAGACCCCTATTAAGCTCATCTAAGTATCTCTTCCTAGATTATCTCCTGACTCAGAACTCAGCCAAGGTTGTAGAACTCGCTACTCGGTTCCTACTCGGCCAACTGGGGAGTAGCGAGTAATCGGGAGTACTCGGGGAGTACTCGGATTCGGTAATTCATATAGAAATATTTTTTGGAAAATTATATATGTCAAAATCATAAGTTAAAATCATACTTTGATTGAAATATATATCAAAAATTAGATACATGTGAATACATAAAAACTGAAATACACACAATTGTCTCACTACGTGAATAATTACTAAAAATTTAAGATATATATGTAGTAATAATCATATGTTTGTGTTAAATAATAAATCATTAAGTTCATTATACATATTAATCTTGAAATTCTTGATTTTTTTCTCTTTTTAATGACAATTTTGAACCTTTGACCGAGGTTGACCGATTTTGCCCGAGTTGGCCGAGTTTGACTGAGTAGGCCCGAGTTTGACCGAGTTTGTCCGATTTTTTACCGAGTTTGACCGATTTTTGGCCAAGTTTGACTAAATCCGAGTTAACATTACTCGCCTCGGTGGAGGGTCGATTCCGAGTAATCGGCCAAGTAGGCCGAGTTTTGCAACAAAGAACTCAACACATACTCAAGCAATTAAAAGATAACAATGATCAAAAGCATTCCCTAGGCTAAGGCATCACCAATCAGGCAACTCTAGCCCTAGAATATGAAATACCAAGCTTACTCTCTAACATGAAATTCTAATAAAATATATCATAATTATCTTATAACACAAAAGTAAGGGTATTTTGAGAAATCATTGTTTGGGCTCTGGCTGATTGTACACACCTCTTCAACTTGTTTTCTCTTAAAAATCTTTCTCGTTTTGAAAAAAATTCTTTTCTTTTGAAAATTCTTCTCAAATCCTCAGTTTGAGTCCAAACACACCCAAAGGTGCATCCGAATCCCTCAAACCAAGTCTCTGATACCAACTTGTAACGATGTAAAATTTTCAATTTAAAAACACATTTGTCTCAATAAATAAAACACAAAATGTCACAATGTCAAATCATCAAATCTCATATAAAAAATTGTTCATATTTCAAAACTCCAGGATCCTCTAAGTCATAACTCAATCGTTGATGTGTGTACAATCAGGCCGGTGCCTTCCCATGATTCTTAGAAGTACATGAAACACATAACACATAATACGGTAAGCATAAAGCTTAGTGACTTCTCCAAAATACCACACACATCACATTATCCACTCGAGGCTAACTCAATACGACCCTCTGGTCAATGTGTTCCAGTGGAGACCCTTCGGTCCGACTACTCGGGAGAACCCTCCGACCCTAACTCAATAAGTTCATAACAATAAGCATAAACCACAAGGTCAAATGCAAAGTAGCACAATACACAAATAAGCACATAATACATCTCAGTCACACAAAGATACCACTCATGGTAAGTATAGTGACAAGACTCACCTCGTAAGCTAGTAAGTAAAAGTCTCAAGTTTGGAAATCTCAAACTAGCCTCCGCCTAATACATAGGATAATCATTTCTAATTAATACTCTATTCGTACTCAATTACACCAAAGGTTTCTCTCACTTTCTCTCAAATTCTTTGAAAGGGTAAAAGACCATTTTACCCCTTCATGGTCCCCAATACTCATGTTGACCAAACCCTAAAGTCAACAGAAGTCAAACTTGATTCAACTGTCCAAGTTTGACCTGACTCGCTGAGTACACTCATGTGACTCGTCGAGTCTACTCATCCCTCAGAAGTCTTCGTGAAGGTCCAGCTCATCGATTTAACCCCTAACTCGCCGAGCTATAGCATGGCCAGCTCATCGGGACAAATCCTAAGTGATTCGTCGAGTCAACTCATCGACTCGATGAGTCCATTCATACTATTTTCTCATTCAGACAATTGCAAGGTAGAAAACCTTCCAAACTTTAGATCTAAACTCTTAGGGCTCGTTTATCACGTAAAGCCACGAGCTTTACGCCTATGCATGGCACTTAGGGGATTGAAATGTCAAAAACATACTCTATTAAGGGCTTTTCACTCAAGAGCCTTATTATGGCTGAATAAAGCAGGGACTTTTGGACTCTAGGGACTTCACATGGTCCAGATCTGAAGTCCAAACCTCTATATGAACTCAAAACACTCAAAGTCTTCATATTAGATGGAAAAAGCCCTAAACTCCCAAAATCATTAGATCTACTCAACAAAATGAGAAAGGTGTGAGCTTTATACCTTTCCCAGAATCTCTAAGGTGAAATAACCACGGATCTAAGACCCCCTTATCGTCCCTTGGCTTGGAATCCTTCCCTTCTCTTTAAAAGATGCACCAAACACTCAAAGATAGCTCAAATACTCTCTCTCTCTCTCTCTCTCTCTCTTAGCTCAATGGCTGATTAGGGTTTTCTCTCAATAAAGGTAACAGTTGATGAGCCGCAAATGAGGCTGAAAGTGCCTTTAAATAGGCCCCAAACCCGGGGATTTAGGGTTTTTCTTCACAGTGTCTACTCGGCGAGTTTCGTCGAGTAGATCATTAATCTACGTGGCACATCTCAACCTTAGTCGACGAGTTGTAGCACCAACTCGTCGAGTCACTCAATAGTCCTCAAAACATAAATAAACATAATACCTAGAAGCACGGGTGTTACACATATCGCCATATGTTAGCCGGTTATTAGACATATCTTAAGGATGTAAGAGGATTTTTGATGCAAAGTTTATATACTTCTTGTGGAAAGGAAAATAGTATGTTGATTTATTGACCGCTAGTAGGTAGCATTGAGGGTCTACTTAATGAAACAAGGATATAACATATAGTGCAGAAATAGAGATTTGTTTTGTTGTATTTCAAATAAGAAATAAATGTAGAAAATGGTTAACTTCTAAATGGAAGGAGGATAGGAAGAGAATGTGGCTGAAACTACATTAAAATGGACATTTAATCTTAAAAGATGACGAGGAAATGATGAGATGAAAGAAGAACTTGTGTGCTAAGAGATCTGATGATCTCTTGGATGCAAGAAAATTTATGAAATCTAAAAGGAGAGTAACAAAGACTACCCTTGAGGTGTGGATAAGGCTAGGGGAGTGAATGGCAAAAACAGTTCGACAAGAATGTGGTGGCAAAGAAAAGGCTGAGATGGCAACAAAAGTAGCAAGAAGGAGGTTGAGTTGAAGGGAATTAGGGGTGCCTGGTACAAGCCTTTTCTCACTGCTCGGCAATAGAATGCCGATGAGAGAGACACAAGATGACAAGGGTGTAGCACGGCATGCTCGGCACCCACTCCTCCAAGCTTAGTGAGCGTGGAATTGGAAGGAGGTTGTATTAAAACTCTCCTATCATTTATTCCAAGAAGACATGAGTACCTAGTATGTGTAACCACTTTCGAGGTAAATAACTGCAATGGGCAAATAACAAGCTTTGATATAGAATAGTGATAGGTTATTCTATAGTTAATATTTTGGATTTAGTAATATAGAGTTAAAACTGATTATATTTGTTGTAATAGTTTAGGTTTAGGGATCGGTTGTTAAACCTTATTTCAACTATTATATATTTAAAATAATATTTTATCTCTCGATAAATGTTTATATTATGTGGAATATTTATGTCAAAATTTCAAATTATTAATATATTTAAGTTAGGCTCTTATCTACCCACCAATCCAATCCAATTAAACCATACTAAAATTTAGCTTGTTTTGTCCGTCACCGACACACCTTTAACAAAGTTATTTGTGCCAAATTAACGATTACATGCATACACATTCCACAGGTCAAGCCAATTATTATTCTTATTTAAATATAATAATATAAGTAATGTAAAGGGTATAGATATATTGATACCTAGAAATTAAAGGTGAATTAGTAGGATTAGATAAAAGTTAAAAGAAAGGAACAAATGAAGTCGGGTCGGACGAAGGCGGGGAACAGAAAATCTACACATTAATGGGTTTCACATGCAACCAAAAATCAGGCTCAAGATTGACGCCGGATTTTCATATTTACCAACTTCATCTCCGATCATGATCATGATCATCCTCACCTGAAACACCTATTTCTATTTCTGATTTTACCTCCTATATATTTATCTTCCACCTTCATATGATTTCTATTAAATGTCGATTGATTAAATTATAAATATGACAAATAGTTTATCATTGAACATTACTTTTTATTTGTTTAAGGGCCAAATAGTTTGAATTTTTGACTTGAAAGCCCCATAAAACTCTTTAATTAGTTATAATGAAAAGAAAAGGGTTAGTTGCGGTTGATAAAAAATTTATTAAATTGGAAAGCAAATTAGTGATTGAAACATTACAGTTTACGGTTATTAAAATATTAAAAAGGCAAAAAATGATAGTGAAGACTTTTACAATATTAATCACTTTAACAAACTACATCATTAAAAACAATTTTCCAACCACCATCTTACTTTCACATACTATATATATATATATATATATATATATATATATATATATATATATATATATATATATATATATATATATATATATATATATATATATATATATATATATATATATACTCACAACTAGATATCATTTCAAAGCTAAGTCACTAGATGGTAGTAAACATAACCATACACGTATTAATGATATCTGGTACCTTTGGTAGAAGTAACTTTTATATGATGTTGTGAATTTGAAGTAAAAGAATATAGATGGAGTTTAAGATTGTTTGTTGAAACGACATTTTCTTTTATGAGTACAAGAGATCCAGAGTTATTTTGTCGAAGAACAAAAGTAATTAAAGTTGGTTCTGTCTTTGGAAGAGGGCAGCAGGGCATTATATTGTTAATCACAATTATGTGGTTGGTCCGTGAGCAGACGTACGGGTTGAAATTAAATTATATATGCTCCGTAAATAAATGCCTCCAAGCCACCCGGAGCACTGTCCACCTATTATTAATTCAAATCTCCCGTATACGTATATAATCTTCTATAATAATATTCAGTTTATAAACAATATATAGTTGACGTATGATTTTATATTCGAAATTTTGATATTTATATATAAAACTAGACTATATGGTAATGAAACGTATATTAGATATAAAAGGAACATGATAAAGGCTAATTGGTTATGATTGCACTTCAATAAAAAAAAAAGTCAGTCAATTCTGACTTATATACATTAAGGATAAATAAATACAAATATAAAAAGAAGATAAATGAAGTCGTTCGTTATCATTTTCTTTACCATGGTTATTTACGGAAATGTGGTACTTCAAATAATATAATATGTTTATAAGAAACCTAATAAGAGATGCTGAGATGGTTACAGAGAGCATAATTAATAGTAATTAACCCCCAATCATGGGTCTTAACTGCTAATCTCGATCATTGACCGGAGATAAAGCCAAGTTTGAAAAGGTAAACAAGAGAGAAAGGCTACTTCTACTTTAGACTAAAGAGTAAAGACTTGTTCGTTGAATAAAAAAAAAAAAAAAAGCATAAGATAGGAATTTATTATTCATTTCACATCATCTTTTCATACGTCAATTTTGAATGTCTGGAAACACATGTCCCAAACCTTCACATTTATGAAAAAAAATCATGGAAAAAAACTAGCGGCATGAATGATTATAGACGATAATAAGCCAAAATGAAGTGCAATGCTTATCCAAAGCCATAATTCACGTCAAGTGGCACCCCCTTATTCATGGTTTTTGGGGACACAGTAATGACTTTGGCTTTAAAAAGTAGAGGATAATATCCATGTGTACGTAGTGGTGAAGTAAAATGAGTTATACCCCAATACCCATCGTATGGCTGCAGTTAATGCTCCCAAGACGAATACAAGTATGAAGGGAACATGGCTGATATTATTCCAATATAAGCCCACCAACACATAGCATAGGTATGGTTTTGTCCCTTTCATCTGTGTGGGTGGACACCCTTATTACTTCATGTTATGTGAAACACAGGCAACAATTAATGCTCATCACCATAACAGATTCAAATCTAAGGGATATGATGCTTAAATTACAAACAAACACCCTGCATATAGGTCTTAGGATAGCTGATAGATATTCTAAACATGTCGTTTTTTTTAATATTAGCCATCGATTACAAGCACCATCCAATTTTTTTTTTTTAAAAATGAAACTTCATTGCAATAGACAACCGTTGTGGGGTCTTCACAAAATGGCAACTTGGGAGCTAAGCAACCAGCTAGGAATTGTAGACTTGCATGGGATTCAGTGTTTGTGCATTGGAATGATGCATACCACATATATGAACATGAAAAAAAAGTCATATTTTCTGTTCTTCTACTCCATGTCTATCTTCGTTTGTATCTATCTATCTATATATTTTATCAAGGCAATTCTAATTTTAAGTCAAATACCCGAGTGAGACGAGGAGGGATTAAAAATCCTGAAGTTTATGATGTTCCCAATTGTTAGCGAATAATACTAGCAACAATAAATGAAGGTGCATGGACCAGGGGTATGTGTAAAAACAAAGAGAATCCTAACCAGACCAATTAAATTTTGAAGAGTTAAATTAAAAGTAGCAATGAGGAAAGAGAAAGTTTGAAACCAAAAGATCAAATGGGACCAGAACATGCTCAATGTTAAAAAAAAAAAAAAAAAGCATGTTTTGGATGAAAGTTATCCGAAAATCATCAGAACATAGCCAAAAAAGCACAATGTCCAATCCTCTTGTGTTTACATCACAACAAGGCAACATTATTAGTTTCTTAACTTTGCTTCATAATTTCATCTAAAAAGGTACCTTTCTTTTTTTCTGAACAAAAGGGTTTGTATGGAACTTCATCTTGATCCATTAGTGGATGGAGGAGAAGTTCAAATGACAACTTTTATTGGGGAGTTGGATTTAGCCCAGTTTCTACTCTACTTTTGACAATAGTCCACTTGAGCGGATTGTTGGCATGCACTTAGCGACCTCATGGCATCATTAAGCAAAAGAGCATTTTGAACCCCTTTCTGCCAGCTTCTACAATAAGACATAACAACTACAATCCAACGAGGACAAAGATAGAGATATTACACCCTCCCCCCAACTACAGTCCCCACCATCTTTAGGCAGAAAGGATTTT
Organism: Lactuca saligna; assembly: GCF_052625555.1. Lineage (NCBI taxonomy): Eukaryota > Viridiplantae > Streptophyta > Magnoliopsida > Asterales > Asteraceae > Lactuca > Lactuca saligna. The sequence continues at coordinate 183,620,444 of NC_136423.1, forward strand.
GGGCCCAATAATACAACATACAAGAATGAAGTTCAAAAACAAATCTCACTGCAACCACTTTAGTTTCAACAAACAACATAATAGATGTAGGGACTATCATACAATACCTATGTCATGATTTTCTCAACATGCCACAACATGAATAAGAAAATTAAATGTGCATTTTCGTTTTTCCCATTACTTGCATCCTATTTTGTTGGCTTCTAACAAAAAACGACCACCGGTTCAATACATTTCTCATGCTAAATATGTTGTCATAATCACTAAGAGCATCCACCATGGTAAGTTCAATGTAAGAGTTGAATGAGGTGCCAAGACTATGTATCATTCAATTGATGAAATTCTACCATTGTGAGATGTCACATTGGTATTCAATAGATTTGGAGTTCACTGGTCGTTAAAATTTTCAATGGGAAAAAAGAAAGTTTTTAATTGTTAACTATTTACTAGGGATGTGCAAAAAACCGTACAAACCGCCCGCACCTCACCAAACCGCACTGCATACTGCGGTTTAGAATTTCGTGGTGCGGTTTGCGATTCGTCATTTTATCAAACCGCACTATGCGGTGTGGTTTGCGGTTTGTATTTATAAAATCACGGTTCAAACCGCACCGCACCGCATGTTATATATATATATATATATATATATATATATATATATATATATATATATATATATATATATATATATATATATATATATATATATATATATATATATTTCTTTACTTTGTTATAACTTCAAATCACGATTTAGAAACGATGTATTTAAATATATTTCTTACAATAATCAAATATCTATAACGTAACATTAAATCACTATTAGATTAAGATCCCACGGTTTAAAAGAATATAGCAACTATAACGGCAATATAAAGCAATAACAGGGACATTTACAAAACTATAGTAGCATGAATCACAATTTATTAAAAACGATTTAACTTGAAAATTGTATTTGTTTTTATGAAATAAAAGCAATCAATTTTTGTTAACTGCGTCAGTTTTTTGGTTTTTTGATAGATTTAATGTTGAACAACTCATCAAACCGCACAAACCGCCCGCATCAAACCGCACCGCATAACGCAGTTTTGAACATTTGTGGTGCGGTTTGCGGTTTCTAAAATATTCAAACCGCATATGCGGTGCGGTTTGCGGTTTTGATTCTAAACCGCACCAAACCGCACCGCGCACACCCCTACTATTTACCATAAATTACATTTTGTAACATTCTATTATACTTTGTAAAGTTCAATGTATTGTAGGGAAAAAATAATAAAGTTGTATAGATTGTAGAAAGATGATGCAACAACCCATTGAACTCTATGGAGTTCAATGTATTGTGGATTCCCTAATACCCTAATAACCAAATAGCTAAATTAGGCAACATAAGGAATCGTATGTTGGAAACAAAGGATTAAGATCTAGTTTTATCATCATTACAAAGGTTTGCTCAAGTAAGGATTCATGATATTTATACTTGGTGCCTATTTGGTGTATCTTGGCGTTAAGAGCTTGGTTAGGGAGAATGTGAGAGTTTGATTCCATTCAAGCTAAACTTTACTTCTCTTTCTATTTAAAGTAAGCCATGTCAGCTGCCATATAAATTGTCGGTTGTCATCTAAGTTGTCACCTTAGTTTAGCGCTACATAGAGTGTGTTTGACACGGAGCGTTTGAGAGGTTATAGTTTATAGCGTTTGATAAAATGCTCCATTTTAAATAAAAAAATCTCGTTTAGCACTACAAGCTTTTAACGTTTAGTTTAAACAAAACGTTTCAAATCTAAAAGCTATCTCATATAGTTTTTAACAAAACGCTCCCAACTACCAGCTAACAGCTTTCCACTACCTGCTACTTTTGTCAAACATTTCCATAATTAATCATTGTAGCAAATCGGAAATAGCATATTAATGCTCAACATTGCAAAAACAAGAGTAATGTACAAAAAAAATTAAAGAAAAAAGTTACATATTATATATGACTTTTGTGTCATATATATATATATATATATATATATATATATATATATATATATATATATATATATATATATATATATATATATATATATATATATATATATATATATATATATATATATATATATATATATATATTAAAAAGATCATTTGAGACTCACGGTTTTCCAAGAACCCGAAAACTAAAGATGGAATGTTAGATCAATTATTTGTATGACTTCGATTATTAGTGGCAAATTTTGTAAATATTAGTAAATTTAGTGGCATATCGGGTTTATTAAAAATAATCATGGTGTAAACGGGTTAGAAAGATGTTTTATCCTAAAGATGAGGCAACCCACATATCAATCATCCAAAATATGTTGCCGTCGTCACCAACCCCTTTCTGTCTCACCTTACTTGTCAATCGTTTGCCAAAATCCAGCACCACTATCCATAATCTATGGCTTCCTTCGCGCATCTGCACTTTCGAATCTCCCAGTTGCAAACGTTAACAAATCAACATATCTAGGTCACTCTCCTCGCACCGTCTAAATCGTCCACACAAGTCACTTCTAAGATCTCTGATTCCGTCCTCCCTGTTGTCGTATCACCTTCAGACATTGTTGCATCCTCACTCACGTTCCGCATCAACTTCTTCATTTCACCTCTAGAATTAGATCTACAAATCAATCCAACTTTCAATGTCGTTATCATCAATTGAGTAAGTTAACATGTTCTTCGTTTTCTCCTAGACATTTTATGTATTTGTGAATTCTGAGTAAGTTTTTGGACATGTCGATATGAACTTTGAAGTTATTTTCTCACCTATAACAATCAAGTCTAGTGTTTAGTAATATTTCAAGACCGAATGATCATAACTTCCTTGAATTTTCAAGTTATTGAGAAAAATTCATCCAGAAGTTTCAAATCCAATTATTTTAGAGGTTAACATGTTTTGAAAAATGTTGAAATCATCAAACCATTATCCACTTGACTACACTTTCAAGTTATTGTTAAATCAATACTTTTTTTTTTATCATTAAAAGCAACTTTTTCCTTGTTGCGCATTTTTTAAAAAAAGGTTGAAGTACAAAAAATAAAAATAAGATTTAAGGTTTCGGTGTTTAGTTCTTAGGGTTCACAACATATTTTCATAGACTAATTAAACTTTTATAGTTGGAATACTTTCGTCATTTTTAAATTTAGCTATTAAACTATGAGCTAAGACTATTAAAAATAATAATTCGGTCTGAATCAATAAAATGGTGATAATGAGCTTTCTTATTTTGTATATTATGGGTCAATGTTTTCTTTCAAAAGTCAAAAGGGTAAAATGAAGTGTTTTAGTGTATTTTGCCTTTTTCATTTTTTTGTTCAAAACAGTTTACCTAACTTTTTTCTATAAAATTTAACACATACACGGATACAAACATTAGGCAAAAAACAATATGATAAAAAGGGAAATTTGCTTTAAGTTTGGAGTGAATTGTTGTTGATTTATTTTATGCTTTAAATAGTTTACCGGTAGAACAACAACAAAAATGGCAAAGTGTCGATTTAAAGGAACTTCTATGCTTATTAGATGAGACCCATTAAGCTAAGTTTTATTGCTTTTCTTGCTTTTGTTAAATTTTATAGCAAATCACAAGTGAATCACATATCAATAACATGTGATTCTCATGTAATTCAAATCTGAATTAGATGTAATTCACATGCAAATCGCAGGTGAAACATATATAAATTACATGTGATTCACATATAAACAACAATTGAATCACATGTAAATCATAAATGAATCGCATATGAATTACGTTTATATAAATACATGCATTATGTGTGAGTGTTCTTAATTAATTATTTAGTTATATTTTCTTTTGAATTTCACATTTGTATCAAAAAAGATACAATTACATGTGAATCTTACATAATATATTCATATATATTTTTGTGAGTGTTCCTGAAGTAAAAAAAAAAAAAAATTTAACTTTCTTATAGATTTGGAAGAATTTGTGTAAATATTGAAGAGATCAAAAGTGATAAATTGAAGAAAATATTGAAATCTAGACATGAAGAGATGAAAACGCTTTGAAATTTTGTAGCATTTTTGTTTTTTATAATTTATTTTGTATCGAATAAAATACTTGTACTATTGTCTTTATAGATTAGGAAATAAAAATAGGTTTTTTATGATTTACTTATGGATATTATACTATAAGAAAAATGCATATATGCACATGAAACAATATACATATATGCAACTATAACATTGATTTTTTTGGTTAAAAAAGTATACTTTCTTTTAAAAAAATCCAGTTTTTTCTTAATTTACTGATTTTTAAAAATTTACTGTTCCTAAAACATTACAGTTTTTTTTTTTTTAAATTCAATTTGCAACATCCCAAAATTAAAAACCAAAAATTTCATTTTTTTTATTAATAAAATCATCATCCAAAACATTTTCATAAAACCATAAAAGAAAATCACAGCGTGTGGATAATCATCCAAATACATCAAGTCAACAAAATGCAGAGCAACATGGTGTGTGTATGTAACATACACGTTTTGAAATCGTGTTTTAAGTAAATAATATTATGTGAATTTGAATGTTGAGTTCTATCAGATAGTTTTTACTAGAAATGAAGTAAAACTATGTTTAGAATCACTCATAAAATATTGGAAGTCTTATGAGATTCCAATTAAAAGCCAAATAGTGAAATATAGCGAAAATATAAAATTTGAAATAAGTGAAATTTTATTATTGAAAGCTGTAGATAATCTCGTTAGAAACATTTAGGCGAAAACCTCATCGAAATCCGAGTTATAATGAAGAAGTTATGACCAATCGAAGATTCGTGACAAAACCGGCACGGCGCCGAATGATGTAAAAAGTGAGTTTATTATAAACTACTTTTTAGACTAAGTAATCTAAATGAAAGTCATAGTATTCTTTAAACCGTGATGTTCGATAAAAAGAACGCCAAAATCTGACATCGTATGAGGAAGTTATGATTTTTCGAAGTTTCAGCTTAACAGTAGACAACTAAAAACTCGAATTTTAGATCGAGTGATTTTTAGCTGACACAACCTAAACGAGAATTGAAGATCTCGTCATTAGTAGTACAACGGTAAAAAGTTTGACGAAACAGATGTCGGATGAAGAAGTTATGAATTTTTAACGGATATTCCTGTCCCGGTCTGTTAAAAAATAGTAGTATTAAAATTAAAGTCAAAATTAACCAACAAATTCTAAACGAAAGTTGTAGAGCGTAATTTTAGCTACGCGTGCATATAAAGAACGTCAAAAACGGAGCTCGTATGCGAAAGTTATGGATTTTACAAGATTTGGCACAAAAATCGAGAAATTCCGCATGAATAGTGCTGCCACGTCGCATGAACAGTAGCCGCTCTACCCGGTTCGACGTGTGTTGCCTCCTGATTTGGCTGAATCATCGGTCCAATGTGTGTCCGACGCGCGCTTCGCCTCGTGTCCGAACCTCGCCCCTCCACCTGCCCTTCGTTGCTACTGCCACCGAGCTGCTTCGCTGCTGACTCGCCCTGCCTCCCTCGCATGCGCGCCATCTGGAGCCCCTCGCTACTGCCGCGTGTTCCTCCTGGCTTCAGATCCGAGCTCCTCCCTCCCCTATAAATAGAGGACCTGTGAGACCTCTCGGGTAATTTTGGAAATTTGTCACTTTTTACCCCTAAACTTATATTTCCTCTTCTTCAACTTCCCTCGAAGCCCCGGTATCAATTTTAGCACCCGAAACACGCCTCGAGACTCCCGAGAAACCCGAAAAAAAATATTTTTTCGGTTTTGAAGATTTACCTTCGAAGAGCCCGGTTTTCAACGACGAAAGTCATATTTAGAGCCGAAGTACTGGTCAAATTAATATTTTATCCCCCGGTTATTTCACGATGAGTTTAATATATAGGAACAATTGTATGTTATGTGTTATATGTGCTATGTTCTTTTCAGTGTTATTATTCCGAGTCATTTTTCCCGGGTTATTTTTATTCGCTATTTTTAATAGCAAAGAAATACCTTTGACCATGTGATCAGTGAAAGGACTTAGATTCACGTTGGTACTGGTATGTAGCCTCTGACCATGTAGAACATGTCTGCGTAAAAGAATGATTTCTATTCTCTGGTATTGGTAGAAGGTTAGACAGAGCTATAAGCCTGAAATCTACCAAAATGTTAATTCGAAGTTGTATGTCTTTTGTGCCATTTGGGCCAAAGATTTATTGATGTATATCAGGTATGAAAATTGTTATGTCTCATTGATTGTATATCTTTAAATCAAATCAATGATTGATATGGAATGTTTGTCACATGATTCATATATACCCTTGTTGTTCCTTGTTCCTCTTTGCTTCTGCCATATTGAAGTATATATATGGCATAACGTTATATTGTATCTATTATTGAACTCACTAAGCGTCACTGCTTACCCTCTCAATGTTTAACAAATTGCAGGAGATAAACATCCAGTATAGTTATATACTAGTAGAAGATTTTTGAATAGTGTGAAACTATTGTATCGATAGAAGCTTATGAATAGTTTGAAACTATTGTATTTTGCATTCCCATATGTATAAAACTATAGAATCTTGGGAAATAATGTAATATATAACACTTTAAAATAGTCGGTTTGTATCCAGTAGTTTGTAACCTCTTTATCAATGTAAAATATTGTTTTTACGAATATGCAAGTAGCATGTTTTGGGGTAACTATATTGTTATGTATGAAAGTTTGGGTCTTTCATAAATACGAAAGTTAGGGTCTTTCAACCATGGTATCAGAGCAGTAGTTTTAGTGAACTAAATTCCACGGATTGGTATTTAAGTAAAAGTATTAGGTAATGATAAACCCTAATATTCTAAAATACAATGTTACCATGTATTGCAGAGCAATAGCTGAACAAGTTTGTAGCCATACCCCTGAGGTTGGTGGAGGTCCTCAACCCGAGGAAGTGAATACTCCAGTATCTCCTCGTGAGGAGAGACTCTTGGGTAAACTTACCGGTGCTATTCGACAGACTCTCGAAGAACACAAAAAGAATGATGATAAGGGAAAAGAGAAAGCCACTGGAGAATCTTCAAAAGGAGAGGTGAAGCGTCCCTCGTTCAAAGATTTCAAGAATAGCGGTGCTACAAAGTTTTCCAGTTTTCTAAATCCCATTATTGTTCTTACTTGGATCCAGAACACAGATGTGGATAATGAAGACAAGGCTAATTATGCTTCTGCAATGCTCATCGGAGAAGCCTTGGTCTGGTGGGAAGCAACTTATGAAGCTCTCAATGAGTTTAACCAGGAGAATTTAGCGTGGGAAATGTTTAAAACTCGTTTGTTGGAGAAGTATTGTCCTCTAGACATGAGGAGGAGATCGGAGAAGGAATTCCTCGAGCTTAAATAAGGAGGAATGACTGTGAATGAGTATGAAACTCAGTTTAATCAAAGAGCAAGGTTCGCTACAAAGTATATTCCAACTGAAGACGAGAAAATTCAGTTATTCATGGAGGGACTACAATACGAAATCCACGATTTTGTTGCCAATCGAGAAGTTATGTCATTTGATTAAGCCGTTGAATATGCTCGAAGATGTGAGCATGACTTAGAAATACGTGGTGCCACTGTTACTGCTCCGGAGCATCCACGTACTGAAAGAACTGTTCATGTTCCTTATTCTCTATCAGATCAATCCGTTCAGACTGAACCTGGTAATCAAGTTCAAACTCAAAATGCCTCTCGTGGACGTGGTAGATCACAATCTTTTTCTATGCAATCGCCTTCATGTCGTATTTGTGGAAGGAATCATCCGGGCCAATGCAAAATAGACAAGGAATCCATTATCTGTTATGGATGTGGAGAAAACGGTCATATAAAGCCGTCCTGCCCAAGAAAGGATGTTACTTGCTATGCATGTGGTATTACTGGCCACAAGAAGCGTTTTTGCCCTACTCTTACTAGTCAGATGACGGGAAGTCAAGCTTCTGTTCAACAACCGGCGAGAAGTTAAGTCCCTGTTCAACAATCAAAGGGTACTCCAACTAAAAATGAGGAGGTGCCAAAAGCTAGGGGTTGTGCATTCTAGATTGCCTCAGAGAAGGCACGCGAGGACCCGAATGCTGTGATGGGTACATTTCTTGTCAAGTCTAAACCTGCTCACATCTTATTTGATTTTGGTACCTCAAATTCTTTTGTGTCTTACGAATTTGCACATTCCTTTCAAATTGTCTTCTTTGTACTCGCGCAACCATTTCACGTAGATACTGCGGGAAGTATATCATTACTTGCTGATAAAGTCTATAGGGATTGTGTCATAGAAATTGAACGCTATACTTTTCTTGCAAACCCGATCCCTATCTCCTTTCCCAACTTTGATATTATTCTCGGCATGGATTGGTTATCAAAGAACCATGCAGAACTCTTGTGCTATGAAAAGATAGTACGCATTCCTATTGAAGAGGAGAATCCTATTTGTGTCTACGGTGAACAAAGACTCTTAAAAACAATCTCTTTCCTTAAGGCTCGTAAATTCATATCGAAATGGTGTTCTATCTATCTGGCCTACACAGTAGATGTCTCAAAGGAGGAGAAGAAAATTGTTAATGATGTTCTCGTTGTTAAAGAATATCCTGATGTTTTCCCCGATGACTTGCCTGGCCTTCCTCCGGATAGGCAAGTAGAATTCCAAATTGACCTTGTGCCTGGTGTTGCTCCGATTATAAAGACTCCTTATCGTCTTGCGCCAGCTGAGATGAAAGAAATGATGATTCAACTACAGGAACTACTTGACAAGGGTTTCATTCGACCGAGTACCTCTCCCTGGGGTGCTCCGGTACTGTTTGTCAAGAAGAAAGATGGATCGATGAGAATGTGCATTGATTATCGTGAGCTGAATAAGGTGACTATCAAGAACAAGTACCCACTACCTCGCATCGACGATTTGTTCGATCAACTTCAGGGTGTTAGCTATTTCTCAAAGATTGATCTAAGATCTATCTATCATCAGTTGAAAGTTCACGAGCAGGATGTACCGAAGACTGCTTTTCGTACTTGATATGGGCATTATGAATTCCTTGTTATGCTGTTTGGTTTAACAAATGCTCCTGCTATATACATGGATATGGTGAATCGGGTATGTCGCCTAATGCTCGATAAATCAGTCATCATATTCATTGACGATATTCTAATCTATTCCAAGTCTGAAGCTGATCATGACATTCATCTTCGTGCAGTATTAGAACTTCTTCGAAAGGAGAAACTATATGCTAAATTCTCTAAATGTGAATTTGTGACATCCCCAAAATCTCGGCCAGAAAAGACCGATTTCATTTATGCTTTTTAAAATAATTTTCAGAGTAAATCCTTTTAATTTTAAAAGAGATGCGGAATTTGTTCCCAAAAACAAAACATGATAAAATAGATATTTATCAAAACATTTCATAAAGAAATATGATTTCATTTCATAATCAAAAGTCGGGATGTCATGTTCCGATACAGATCATAAAGCATAAACGATAGCATTACAAGTCATTCAACAAATATATACATATACAGACTTGTAAACAAAACAACTTGATGTTCGCCCATCTTAAGCTCTTGCGCCACTTCCTGTAAAATAAATCAACTGAGTGGGTCAAGCTTGGGAGCCTGGTGAGCATATAGGGTTTTCAACCCACAATAATTATATTTAATTTCAACAATCAACAATAAACCCGATTACCCATTCCTGTTATCCTCACCTTACGTTCCTAAAAATAACGTCTATTATAAGGAACCTATTTCAGGATTTTTCATCGGGACGGATATCACTGCAGAGGGGCTTCCTCAACAATAAGTGTCCTAAAGGTAACCATGTGGGGGATAGCGTACACCGGTGAACACGTCGTTCACAACACCTACAGGTAATGAGCCTGCTAGTGTTCCACAGAACAGTCTAGAATAGTCCGTGGTCGTCATCCATACTCTGCTGAATGACTAGAATAACACCAATAACACCGAGGCCTCTCATCCGTTTATTACACACCAATTACCTACCCATATTCTACCCAACATATTAGTAGATAAAAATATACATTTTTATACATTGTTTAAAAACCTGTATAACATGCTTTAAGCAATACATATTCCACATAACAGATGAGGCATACACACATAACACGTATTTCATAGAGAATACATCAGATCTATAAGATAGAAGAGAGTGAATATACACTCTCACGTATAACAACCAAATATATACACATAACACGTATTTTATAGGAAATACTTCATAATATTGCGTTGGAATGAAAATAACTACACACTCACTTGATCAGAAGATGATCGGGAAGCACTACAGCTTGCAGAAGAGGTGTTTCTCCGTAGATCTGGAAGATCTTCACAAAACCGGGCTCCTCGCGGGCAGCATTTCGGCTCGGGAATAACGCTCTTCGGGATCCTTGGGGCTTCGGATCTTGCTTCGGGGCTCGGGAATATTACCGGGGCTTCGGGGTATAAACGGCACGCAAAACGAGGCAAAACTTAGAGAGAGGGAAGAGTTTGAACAAGAGAAAATGGCTGAATTCGAGTTCTATTTATAGGCTGAGGGTCTGGGATTACGCGGGGCGTAATCTCAAATTACGGGGGGCGTACTTTGACGTCACTGCGTGCGTCGACTGATGGCACTCGAGTATCAGTCAGACAAGTTGCATCCGACTGAGTACGCTGGGCGTAATTGACTCGTCGAACTTCTAAATTGCGTAATTTTTGCATACGAGCTCCGTTTTCGACGTTCTTTATATCCACGCGAAGGTCAGACCATACTCTACAACTTTCATTTAGACTCCATTGGCTAATTTTGACTTTTATTTTTATTATTTATTTTTAGAAGGTCGGGACAGAAAAACTTCGTTATAAATTCATAACTTCTTCGTCTGACGTCCGTTCTTGCCTAACTTGTCATCGTTTCGCTACTAACAACGAGATCTTCGATTCTCATTTAGATTGTTTCAGCTAAAAACCGCTCGATCTCAAATCGAGTATTCGGGCTGCATACTGCCACGTCAAAACTTCAGAAAATCATAACTTCCTCATACGAAGTCAGATTTAGGCGTTCCTTTTATGCACGCTCTCGGTTTAACGAAATCTACGACTTTCGTTTAGATCGCTAAGGCTAAATATCGCTCTATCTTAAATTCATATTTTACGTCACTCGGCGTCGTGCCGGTTCTGTCTCGAAACTTTGACAGGTCATAGCTTCTTCGTTATAACTCGGATTTTGGCATTCCTTATATCTCCGGAATCCTTGTTTCAACCACTACAACTTTATGCAAAGATGTCGGGCTTATATCACACTTTAATTTTGATGCTTATTTTATTCTTAATTCATTAAATTATAAAAATTAAGAAAATACACACATAAATCACATAATTCAAATAATTCACAAATAATACATTCTTATTATTTCAAGTTGAGTTACAAGGTTAACCTAGACTATTACATTGCTAAAAATGGCAAGCCTAGAAACACGGGCGTTACAATTCTCTCCACCTTAGAATGATTCCGTCCCCGGAATCACACACCAGCAAACAAATGCGGATAGCGACTCATCATGTCACTCTCCGTCTCCCAGGTGAGATTCGGCCCATTCGCGTGTTTCCATCGGACAAGCACTAACTCAACCATCTTACGTCGCAACTTCATAGTCTTTCGGTCAACAATTGCCTCCGGTTCCTCAATCAACCTTTTGTTCTCATCGATCCTCAACTCTAAAAGTAGAATTATGTCGGGAACTTATCCCATGAACTTCCTCAAATAACAGACATGGAAAGTGTTATGAATTCCATTCAGTTCTTCTGGTAGTTCGAGCTTGTAAGCTTGGTTCCTAATCCTCTGAAGAACTTTAAACGGTCCAATAAACCTTGGACTTAACTTTCCCCTTTTTCCAAATCTTATAAGTCCCTTCCACAGAGAGACTTTAAGCAAAACCGAATCTCCAACTTCAAAAGTCATCGGTCTTCGCTTTTTGTCAGCATAACTCTTTTGACGATCCTGAGCTGCTAACATTCTCTCCCTAATTATTTTCAACTTTTCAGCAGTTTGATGGACTATCTCCAGCCCCATAAACTGCTTTTCCCCAGCCTCAAGCCAACAAGACGGCGTACGACACTTCTGTCCATACAAAGCTTGATAAGGTGACATCTTTATGCTCGAGTGAAAACTATTATTATATGAAAATTCTACCAAAGGTAAATGTTCATCCCAATTACCTAGGAATTCCAAGGTACACGCTCTCAGCATATCTTCAAGTGTTTGTATCGTCCGTTCGCTCTGACCATCAGTTTGCGGATGGTAAGCTGTACTTAAACACAACTTGGTACCCAATTCCTCTTGTAGACTTTTCCAAAATCGTGAGGTGAAACGGCTATCACGATCCGACACAATCGTTATTGGAACACCGTGAAGCCTCACAATTTCCTTCACGTAAGAATTCGCAAGCTTTTCCATAGACCATTTCTCGTTGGCTGCTATGAAATGCGCACTCTTAGTGAATCGATCAAAGACCACCCAAATCATGTCGTGACCGCTTTTTGTTCTGGGTAGTTTAGTGATAAAATCCATCGTGATGTCCTCCCAATTGCCCATAGGCACAAGCAAAGGTTCTAAACTCCCGTATGGTTTCTAATGTTGTGCCTTGACTCTTGCACAAGTCACACACTCGGCCACATACTTCGCAATGTCGAGCTTCATCGTCGGCCACCAATAATAGGGTTTCAGGTCCCTATACATTTTAGTGCTACCGGGATGAATTGAGTACATGGTCTTGTGAGCTTCTTCCATCAGAAGATCTCTGACTCCTCCTGTCTTAGGTATCCAAATCCGATCTTGGAACACCTTCAGTCCGTGACTGTTTACACCGAACACCAACGTTTTGCCCAAACGTTCCTCCTTTCGGTCATTCTTCTCTGAAGCTTCCTCTTGAGCTTTCTTTATACTTTCCAATATGGTTGAAACAACTTCAATTCTCAACGCTCTTGGCCTTCTCTTTTCAAGATTGACTTTCCGACTGAGAGCATCAGCAACAACATTGGCTTTACCGGGGTGGTAAAGTATCTCACAGTCGTAGTCTTTAAGTAATTCCAGCCAGCGTCGTTGCCTCATATTTAATTCTTTGTGATTGAAGAGGTATTGGAGACACTTATGATCAGTGAAAAGTTTGCACTTCGTGCCATAGAGGTAATGACTCCATATTTTCAGAGCGAAAACTACCGCTGCCAACTCCAAATCATGAGCCGGGTAGTTCTTTTCATGCTCCTTCAGCTGTCGAGATGCATATGCTATCACCTTTTCTCTTTGGGTCAAAACACAACCCAATCCAACACCAGACGCATCGCTATAAACAGCGAAGTCTTCAACTCCATAGGGTAGAGAAAGTATCGGTGCCTCGCATAGTTTCTTCTTTAGCTTCTCGAATGCTTCTTTATGCTTATCATTCCAAGAATAAGTAGCTCCTTTGTGGGTCAAAGTTGTTAATGGACTAGCGATCGAAGAAAAGCCTTGGATAAACCTTTGGTAATATCCGGCTAATCCTAAAAAGCTTCGAATCTCCGTGGGACTTTTCGGTTGTTCCCACTTCATCACAGCTTCGATCTTTGCTGGATCAACCATTATCCCTTCTTGGTTGACCACGTGACCCAAGAATTGGACTTCACGAATCCAAAAATCACATTTGGAGAACTTAGCATACATCTTATCCTTCTTCAAGACTTCTAACACTTCTCGCAAGTTTCTACCATGCTCCTCCTGGCTTTTTGAATAAATCAGAATGTCGTCTATGAACACTATCACGGATTTATCAAGGAACGGATTACAAACCCTATTCATTAAATCCATGAATGCTGCTGGAGCATTGGTTAGTCCAAACGACATAACCAAGAACTCGTAGTGTCCATATCTAGTTCTGAACGCAGTCTTCTCTATATCCTGCTCTTTCACCTTTAGCTGATGATATCCTGACCTTAGGTCGATCTTCGAGAAATAGCTCGAACCTTGTAGTTGATCGAATAGGTCATCAATCCTCGACAACGGATACCTATTCTTTATTGTTGCCTTATTCAGCTCTCTGTAATCAATGCACATTCTCATACTTCCATCTTTCTTCTTCACGAATAACACCGGAGCTCCCCAGGGTGATGAACTAGGTCTTATGAAACCTTTGTTCAATAACTCCTGAAGTTGCATCATTTCTCGTATAGTCGTACCTCTCACAAGTCTTACATGGAAGGAAGTGAAGTTGGAATGCGGTGAAGCCCAAGAAAAAGCTTTCTCAACTCTAAAAGATCTTTTGACTCATGCTCCGATCTTATCACTCCTAGAAGGTGATGATGATTTCTCTGTATATAGCGATGCTTCAAGATTGGGACTCGGTTATGTGTTGATGCAACATGGCAAAGTGATAGCCTATGCCTCAATACAACTGAAAGATTATGAAAAGAATTACCCCACTCATGATCTCGAGCTCGCTGCAGTGGTATTTTCCCTAAAACTATGGAGGCATTATCTTTTTGGTACAAAATGCCAACTATTTACCGACCACAAAAGTCTCAAGTACATATTCAGAATATGAGACAACAACAAGCCATGGATCTGACCAAAGATTATGATTGTGAAATCCTATATCATCCTGGAAAAGCCAACGTAGTTGCCGATGCACTTAGTAGAAATATTTATCGCAATAGTATGTGTTATGCTATTACTCATACTACAGTAAAATTCACTATTTTAGATGAATTAGAGAAATGGCAAGGAGAGGCCCTAAAGCCAGAAAATGTGAAGAAAGAAGGGATGATACATTATAATGATGCTTTACTTGATGATCGACGAGTATTAAAAGTATTCAAGAATCGGTTGTGGATTCCAAAGATTGGAGGATTGAGACAGAAGATTTTAGATGAAGACCATAAATCTAAACTGTCAATCCATCCTGGTACAAGTAAAATGTACTATGATGTAAGAGCTGATTATTGGTGGCCTGGATTAGAGAGAGACATTGGAAGATATGTACAAGAATGCTTAGTATGCTTACAAGTCAAAGCAGAGCACCAAAAGCCTTATGGAACCCCAGAAAGTCTTAGCGTTCCTATATGGAAATGGGAAGAACTATCCATGGATTTCATTACCAAATTGCCAAAGACTGCTAGACAGCATGATAGCATTTAGGTAATCGTCGACCGCCTGACTAAAAGTGCTCATTTTCTTGCCATGTGTGAAACGGCTCCAATGGAGAAATACGCACAAGTATACTTTGATGAAATTGTTGCAAGACACGGTGTGCCACTAAAGATCATTTCCGATCGTGATACTCGCTTCACTTCTCACTTTTGGGCGACTATGCAACGTGAATTAGGATCTCGAGTTGCTCTCTGCACAGCTTATCATCCCTAGACAGGTGGTCAGACGGAGAGAACAATCCAAACATTAGAAGATATGCTTCGTGCATATGTCTTGGAGTTCGGTGGTAACTGGGATAAATGCTTACTTCTTGTCGAATTCTCGTATAATAAAAGTTACCACGCTTCAATCAAAATGCCACCATATGAAGCATTATATGGTCGCAAGTGTCGTACTCCATTATGTCGGCGAGACATAGGACAGAAGATCCTTGGAGGCCCTGAAATGATTCAAGACACCACCGACAAGATTCAAATTGTACGAGAAAGAATGAAAGCGTCCCAAGATCGACAAAAGTCCTATACAGAAAAGAGGAGGCGACCCATAGAATTTCAAGTGGGTGATTTTGTAATGCTGAAGGTATCCCCATGGAAAGGCCTTATGAGATTTGGAAGGAAAGGAAAACTAAGCCCTAGATTTGTTGGTCCTTTCAAAATCATCCAAAGAATTAGAAAGCAAGCATATCGCTTAGAATTACCTGGAGATTTTGCAGATATTCATGATGTGTTTCATGTAAGCTATCTGCGCAAATGCTTGAGCATCAATGATGAGACAGTTCCATTATTTGAGGTGAAATTGGATACTAAGCTAAGATATGTAGAAGAGCCGGAAGAGATCGTGAATGAATGAACAACTAATCTACGTAATAAAGAAGTGCACTTGGTGCTTGTCAAGTGGAAACACCATCGATGCCCAAATTATACTTGGGAAAATAAGAATGAGATAAGAGCAAAATATCCCCATTTATTTTAATCGATGTAATTTCGGGGACGAAATCCTCAAAAGGAAAGGTATTTGTAACATTGATAGCTTATTTTATTTCCTTATTTTTATTAGTTTATTTTAGATTTTTAGATCTTTTTATCATTAATGCATTGTATTTTATTTTATTTTCTTTAGTTTGGATCGTACCGGGTGCTTGTTATGTTGCATAAGATATTTTGTAGTTTTTTCGGTGCTTGTTGCGGTTGCGGGTTGATCGGAGACGGGCTTAGTGGGCTCCCGAGGCATTATTGGGCTTGGCGAAATCAAAGAGGATGAATTGGGCCTTGAAAGATATTGGCTTGGATTATTTGGGCTTGTGAAGATGGATCATAAAATTCAAATTTTGGGCTTGGAGCATCCATTTGGTGGCTAAATGATGATTGGTGCATTTCAAATTACAGGGAAAAGGAGGGGGGGACCAAAGGAATCTTTGGTAGTGGAAGGGTGTAGTGGCTTGGTGGACCAATAACATTACAGCAACATTTGCGCGGGTGGAATTTCCGTCGCGCGGGTACCCGCACAACTGCCCAGTTTGGGCATTTTGGTCATTTGGCTTGCCTTAACCCTTGGGGATCAGATCTGGAGGCTCATTCACGTTTTTTCCACCATTAGAGACCTGCAAGAGGCGATTTTGGGAGCAAAAGTTCATTTCCTTTGATCTTTCCAAATCTTAGGTAGTTTCTTTATGCAATTAGATTATTGTTCTTGTTTCTTTGTTGCCATGAGTGGCTAATACTCTTATTTGGTTAATTTTGGCTGAAAACCAATGAATGTTTGTGGGTTTTGAAGGATTTATGTTGATTATTAATTTATTCCATGTTTATGATTCTAGTTTGCAATTCCTATGCTTATTTGATACTTTGATCATGAGCTTAGTATTTGATTGAGCAATAGTTGATTTGTTTCATTGATTTTGCATTGGATCATTGAATTTATCTAGAACAAAGGCTTTATGATGGTAGAAATCATCTCTAGCTTGTGAATCATATCTCCTTTATGGATGTGTAAGCATTTGACATCCTCTAGGAATTGGGGATTCCTTCATTCTTAAAGCTAATTGATTTCTTGGGATTAATTGCTTCAATTGACCCTTGATCTTAATTAAGAAGGTGTGTTGTGGGCTTCCCCAACCTCCATACTATCTATGAGGAATCTTGGCATATCATGCTTCATGATTGCTATAACCAATTTGGGATGAAAGATAAGCTTTGTATTAGATCCTAATGATAAACACACAAATGTTCATTGTGTTGAATTGCCTTAGTTAACCAATTATTCACAACCTTTGAGCATCTCATCAACTTGCTTAATTGCAAGGTTTTTAGTTATTCAAGTATTTTAGTTATCAAGTAATCAAACACCCCCCTTTTTATTTTAATTGTAGTTAGTTAGTTTAATTTCACTAGTTCTATTAAATTGCATTGGTGATTGAATACAACCATTTCCCCGAGGATCGATACCCCTTTTTACCATTATATTACGTTTAGTTAGCAATCAAAGGGTGTAATTTGCTTGGTGGGCTTGACATCCCGATCAAACATACACATTTTGAAATCGTGTTTTAAGTAAATAATATTATGAAATATTATGTGAATTTGTATGTTGAGTTCTAACAGATAGTTTTTTGCTAGAAATGAAGTAAAACTATGTTTAGAATCACTCATAAAATATCGGAAGTCTTATGAGATTCCAATTAAAAGCCAAATAGTGAAATATAGTGAAAATATAAATTTTGAAATAAGTAAAATTTTATTATTGAAAGTTGTAGATAATCTTGTTAGAAACATTTAGGCGAAAACCTCATCGAAATCCGAGTTATAACGAAGAAGTTATGACCAATCAGAGATCCGCGACAAAACCGGCACGACGCCGAATGACGTAAAAAGTAAGTTTTTGATAAAATACTTTTTATCCTTAGTAATATAAATGAAAGTTATAGTATTCGTTAAACCGAGAAGTTCGATAAAAAGAACGCCAAAATCTGACTTCGTATGAGGAAGTTATGATTTTTCGAAGTTTCAACTTAACAGTAGACAGCTAAAAACTCGAATTTTAGATCGAGTGATTTTTAGCCAACACAACCTAAAGGAGAATTGAAGATCTCGTCATTAGTAGTACAACGGTAAAAAGTCTGACGAAAACGGATGTTGGATGAAGAAGTTATGAATTTTTAACGGATTTTCCTATCCCGGTCTGTTAAAAATAATAATATTAAAATTAAAGTAAAAATTAACCAACAAAGTCTAAACGAAAGTTGTAGAGCATAATTTTAGCTACGTGTGCATATAAATAACGTCAAAAACGGAGCTTGTATGCAAAAGTTATGGATTTTACAAGATTTGGCACAAAAATCGAGAAATTTCGCATGAATAGTGCTGCCACGTCGAATGAACAGTAGCCGCTCTACCCGGATCCGACGTGTGTTGCCTCCTGATTCGGCCGAAGCATCGGTCCAATGTGCGTCCGACACGCGCTTCGCCTCGTATCCGAACCTCGCCCCTCCACCTGCCCTTCGTTGCTGCTGCCACTGAGCTGCTTCGCTGCTAACTCGCCCAGCCTCCCTCGCATGTGCGCCATCTGGAGCCCCTCACTGCTGCCGCATGTTCCTCCTGGCATCGGATCCAAGCTCCTCCCTCCCCTATAAATAGAGGACCTGCGAGACCTCTCGGGTAATTTTGGAAATTTGTCACTTTTTACCCCTAAACTTATATTTCCTCTTCTTCAACTTCCCTCGAAGCCCCGGTATCAATTTTAGCACCCGAAACACACCTCGAGACTCCCGAGAAGCCCGAAAAAATTATTTTTTCGGTTTTGAAGATTTACCTTCGCAGAGCCCGGTTTTCAAGAAAACTACCGGTTTTCAACGACGACAGTCATATTTAGAGCCGAAGTACTGCCCAAATTAATATTTTATCCCCCGGTTATTTCACGGTGAGTTTAATATATAGGAACAATTGTATGTTATGTGTTATATGTGTTATGTGCTTTTCAGTGTTATTATTCCGAATCATTTTTCTCGGGTTTTTTTTATTCGCTACTTTTAATAGCAAAGAAATACCTTTGACCATGTGATCAGTGAAAGGACTTAGATTCACGTTGGTACGGGTATGTAGCCTCTGACCATGTAGAACATGTCTCCATAAAAGAATGATTTATATTCGATGGTATTGGTAGAAGGTTGGACAGGGCTATAAGCCTGAAATCTACCAAAATGTTAATTCGAAGTTGAATGTCTTTTGTGCCATTTGGGCCAAAGATTTATTAATTTATATCAAGTATGGAAATTGTTATGTCTCATTGATTGTATATCTTTAAATCAAATCAATGATTGATATGGAATGTTTGTCACATGATTCATATATGCCCTTGTTGTTCCTTGTTCCTCTTTGCTTCTGCCATATTGAAGTATATATATGGCATAACGTTATATTGTATCTATTATTGAACTCACTAAGCATCACTGCTTACCCTCTCAATGTTTAACAAATTGCAGGAGATAAACATCCAGTATAGTTATATACTAGTAGAATATTTTTGAATAGTTTGAAACTATTGTATCGATAGAAGCTTATGAATAGTTTGAAACTATTGTATTTTGCATTCCCATATGTATAAAACTATAGAATCTTGGGAAATAATGTAATATATAACACTTTAAAATAGTCGGTTTGTATCCAGTAGTTTGTAACCTCTTTATCAATGTAAAATATTGTTTTTATGAATATGCAAGTAGCATGTTTTGGGGTAACTATATTGTTATGTATGAAAATTTAGGTCTTTCATAGATACGAAAGTCAGGGTCTTTTAGTGTAATGCAATCATCCCAAGCTCTTTCCCTTCGACCCGGAAGTACTTGAAACATAAACTGAAAACTAGAAGCACAAAGTTTAGTGAGTTCCAAAAATACCTTATACCATACAAATCAAACATTCAATGGGTCATGCCCAATAACCATCGGGACCTACCCAACATCCCCCCCCTCTCGCCCCCTCCTCCCCAGTATTGAGCCCTGCTCGGAACATATATGTCAGAACATGAGACAGGCCCTGCCCATCATATTCATAAGGCCCTACCTGGCATCGGGCCCCGTTTGGCATTCATACAGCCACATAAACACATGCAAGAATTACTAAGATAAATAACTTACAATACACCCATCAGGCCTTGACTAACATCGGACCCCACCCGGTATTCATATCACATACTACACAAGAGTCACAAATACAACAAACATCCTAATCATAATAAATCATGGGTCGGCATTGGTGCCTTTTACCCGTCAAGCATAGTGAGGAGACTCACCTCAAGCTACTGATAATCAAATAAATGTTCAGACTGGTGATCTGGAAAGTCCCCGCACTAATCAAATAAAACCCCAATTAATATATTGGACATAAACCATAAATAGGAATCTAGTTCATTTGACCAACCCTCGGGGTAAAAGACCATTTTACCCATTCCTCACTTGGCCTAATATCCAAGGCCCAACTTAATGGCACCTACAAGCCCAATACGGCCCAAATCCCTAAATAATACCCAAAGCCCTGTTGGATAAGGTGTCTAAGTCCATAACTTAGTTGGTATATACTTGACCCGACCCGGCATGGTCCATTTTGGTTGCATCTCATCCAAACTATTATGGATAATTTTATGAGAGTTATACACATATGTTTATTAATATATTATAAGTTATAATATATTAATATGAAGTTACGTTATTTAATTAGTTTTAGTCTTAAATTAATTATGAATTAATTTAGAGATTAAAAGAAAGACTAATTAGATTATGGGCTATTTGTTTTATATAGTGTGGGCTAATACTCATTTGTTAATGGACTAGGCTTATGTGGAAGTCCATGGATGATCCATGGAACTTTTAACCCATGGATCCTTGGAAAGGAAAACACACGGGTTATTAGGGTTTCACCCTAACCATGCACACTATATAAGCATGCTTATGGAGCATGAAATGGAGCCTAAGAAGAAACTAGTGAACTAGTGTGTGTGTGTGCTTGTGTGTGGCCGATCTTATACAAGTGTGTATTCTCTCTCAAAGTTTTCCAAGAGTTTGTGGTGTTTTGTGATTCCATTTGAGGCATTCACACTATTGGTGCTTGGCCCTCAAACTCCTTAGAACCAAACTCATCAAAAGGTATGTAATCTCTTCTAACTCTTTTATGTTGAAATGTTCCCCATGCCATGTTAGATAGGTTATAAACCTTGGAAAATTTCTTATTTTGCATGTATTTAGACAAACATAGATCCAAGGTTTATTAGGGTTGCATGCACACTTAGGAAGTGTTAGATTGCTCAAAACCCAACAGTGGTATCAGAGCCTAGGCTTGCTTGTTTGATACTTGATGCAAAATAGTGAAAAAAGTCGAAATTGTTGCTGTCTGCATGGTGGACTCGCCGAGTTCATTGGGGGGGGACTCGACGAGTCCAAGGCAAACTTCAACCTACTCGTCGAGTGAGTTCATGCACTCGACGAGTAGGATCGAAAGAGTGCAGTTTTTCGAATTTTGCTGCTGGAAATGGACTAGAAACATTACCCTAAACTGTTTTGGTGTTTCAAATATTATTTTAGTTGGTGTAATGGTTGTTCTAATCCATTTACAATAGCATATATCAAAATTCCATGATTTTATGCGTTCATATAATTCTTGAAATTTTTGATGATCATGTTCATGTTCTTATGAATTTAGAAAATGATAGGAATTATTTGCTGAATTGTTTAGAATTAATTCTTGATCATTTATGTGTTTTAATGGAGTCCATAATTTGTCCTCAGGTTATGGATTTCCAAAGGTCACTCTTATTTAACACACACTTAAAACACATAAGTTACATGAAAATGAAGAGTCTTCATTTTTATGAACCTTTAATTCATAAGTTATGAAATGAAGAGTTTTGCAAAGTTACAAAACTTGCCCTCAAGTTTTGGAATTTGTAAAGTTTCACACACTTTAATAAACTTTAATTCCAACCCTTAGAGTTTTAATAGTTAAAATTCAACCCTTATACTATTTATAACATTAATGGTTAATTATTATATATATGTATAAGAATAAGTCGTTTTACCGTTAGTAGGCCTCATTCACGAAGCCGGTCTATAAGGTGGGTATAAGGTTGTTGCCTATAAAATGGCGACTTAATGGGTGTCCATTCTCACCCACCGCTTGCTTGATCGGTGGAGGGTCGTTAGCCGAACGGGTAGAACAATGACTTTAAATCCTCATTAAAAGTATAATGAATATTATAAAGTAACTAAACTCTTTTAATTCCCAATCTTAGTTACCTTAGGAAAAATGTGAACATGGTGCTAGTCCATGAAATTCACACTTTGTACCTTACCAAGTCGTTGGTGGAGCGTGTGTGGTTAACCGGCACACTAACTAGGACTAGTAAGGATCACGAAGGGTGACTTAATGTTTGTCATAGATCAATGGAGCGTGTGTGGTTAACCGGCACATTGATTAGGTGATAATATTAAGGGTACCAAGTGAATTAGCATGGTTATTCACACCTTGTTTTGTGATCCTCGGCATCCCAGTCACAAAACTTGAAGGGCACAATCGAGATTGAAACATGCCATTGAAAAGTTCAATGAATCTCAAAAGAATCTAGGAATTTCAAATCCAATTAAACCTAATAAATCATTTCGTTTTCGTGGTGGAAATTGGTGAATCGTCATTCACCTACCTTTCAAATATATTATTACTTAGATTACGACATCCCTCTTCTAAGTATAATATATTGTGATTGGGTCCTAGCCTTAATATTACATTTGGGTGTCTTATTAAGGATTCTATATATCTAATCTAAACCTGCTCTCTTCTTTCAGATGTCTTCCAACACTAATGCTTCGGGCTCTAACCCATCTGGTTCTTTCTCTCTCATGAATCTTTGTGGGAGGGTCATCTTTGATGGTTCCAACTTCATGGATTGGATTAGGAACATCAGGATGGTTACTTGTTACGAGGACAAAGAATATGTCCTCGATAAGGAGTTAAAAGAACTTGATGAGTCTACTGCTACTCCTGAGGAGATCGCTGAATTCAGGACTCATGAGAGAGATGCTACTAAGGTGGCATGTATCATGATGGCCACGATGACAGCCGAGCTCCAAAAGTCGTATGAAGATTTCTACCCTTTTGAAATGCACCAAGACCTGATGGAAAGGTACCATCAGAGTGCTCGTCAGGAGCGGTATGAAATAATCACCTCCATAATAACTACCCGCATGAAGGACGGTGAATCCGTCACGGGCCACATGCAAAAGACGCAAAGGTATGTGGACCGTTTGCTGAAGCTGAATGTTAACATCCCTGAGGAGTTGGCAATTGACATCATTTTGCACTCCTTGCCTTCTTGTTATGATCATTTTCGAATGACATATCATATGAACAAGGAGGAAGTTACCCTCAGCAAGCTTCAAGGACTCTTGAAGACCGCGGAATCCGGTCTTAAGGGAAAGGCGGTTGTTACCTCTACTACTCCTACTCCAACATCTACCCATGTTTTGGCTATTAGGCAAGGCAAAGGGAAGAAGATGAAGCACCCTTCGAAGGGTACCAAGGGAAAGTCTCTTGAAGGCTCCTCATCGAAGACCAAGAGCGGTTCTGTCACTCCTTCTGCCATTCCCAAGGATGCTGAATGCTTTTATTGCCATGAAAAGGCACACTGGAAGCGAAACTGCCCTAAGTACTTGCAGGATCTAAAGGATGGGAAAGTGAAACCCACCCATGCAGGTATTTACACTATATTGTCTAATTACTCAACATATTATAACTCTTGGGTGCTTGATACAGGATGTGGTATTCACATATGTTCTGATTTGCAGGGACTAAGAAGAAGTGAGAATGTGGAGCACGGGAAGATAAACTTGATCATGGGGAATAAGAAGGCTTCACCTGTTTCCAAGATTGGAGTTTATACTTTGTTGCTTAATAATGGGTTAAAATTAGATTTGAATAAATGTGTGTACTCGTCTGAAATGGCGAGGAATATTATTTCTTTTCATGCATTGTACAAACAAGGTTTTACCTTTTCATTTGATAATGAATGTGGTGGTATTAATGCTTTCTTTAATAATGTGTTTTATTTTAAAGCATTACCTTGTGATGGTGTGTATGAAACTGTGTCGATTGTAGACAACCTAGGAAATAATGTGTTGTATATTGATTCTTCTACTAGCCTAGATAAAGCATCGTTGTGGCATTGTCGTCTTGGACATGTAAACAAGAAACGCATAGGCCAACTCCAAAAGAGTGGAGTCTTGGAATCATTTGACCTTAAATTGGATGATAATTGTGAATCTTGTCTACTTGGAAAGATGAAAAAATCACCCTTCACTGGAACTTGTGAGAGGGGTGAGGGTTTGTTGGACCTAATACATACTGATGTATGTGGGCCATTCAAAACCGCCACAAGGGATGCTAATCGGTATTATGTGACTTTTATTGATGATTTTAGTAGATATGGGTATGTCTACTTAATCAGACATAAGTCAGAAACCTTTGAAAGGTTTAAGGAATTCAAACAGGAAGTGGAAAATCAATTGGGCAGGAACATTAAGATGCTTCGATCCAATCGAGGTGGTGAGTATCTTAGTACCGAGTTCCTTGACTATCTTAAGGAGTGTGGGATTGTCTCACAATTGACTCCTCCCAGGACACCACAGCTGAATGGTGTGGCTGAGAGGCGTAATCGAACTTTGTTGGACATGGTTCGCTCTATGATGAGTCGAGTTTCTTTACCAATCTCTTTTTGGGGGTATGCCTTAGAGACTGCCGCCCATATCCTTAATCTAGTCCCTACAAAGAAGGTTACCAAAACACCTCATGAGATGTGGACTGGGAAGGTTACCAATTTGGACCACATCAAAATTTGGGGTTGCGAAGCTTTCGTGAGGCTTGAAACTCATGAT
The DNA here is from genome assembly GCF_052625555.1 of Lactuca saligna. NCBI lineage: Eukaryota > Viridiplantae > Streptophyta > Magnoliopsida > Asterales > Asteraceae > Lactuca > Lactuca saligna. The sequence continues at coordinate 183,645,537 of NC_136423.1, forward strand.
AAGCTTGAACCCCGAAGTGAAAGGTGTATTTTCATCGGCTACCCACAGAAATCCTTCGGTTACCTCTTCTACAGACCCAGTGAGAATGTGGTCTTTGTAGCACGAAGAGGGATCTTTCGCGAGAAAGAATTTATAAGCCAAGGAGACAGTGGGAGGCAGATTGATTTTGAAGAAATTCAAGAATCAATCGGTGAAGGAACCTCAGACACTAGCAATCAACCTAAGGAGGAAACTCCTGTTGATCCTGCTGACGAGTCTGTACCTCCGAGGCATTCCACACGGGTTAGAAACACACCTTCATTTTATTATGGCTTTCATATTACTACGGAAGGAGATACGTTTATCAGTGATAGTACATTGGTAAATTTGGATGAACCCAGCAGTGTTAAGGAAGCCATGGTAGGCCCGGAGTCTGCTAAATAGAAGGAGGCTATGGACAGCGAGATACAGTCCATGTATGACAATCAAGTTTGGAACTTGGTTGACCATGTACCAGGCCGTAAAACAGTCGGGTGCAAATGGATCTTCAAGAAGAAGACAGACATGAAAGGAAAAGTGCATACTTATAAGGCTCGACTAGTTGCGAAGGGTTTTACTCAAACTCAAGGTATTGATTATGATGAAACCTTCTCGCCGGTAGCAAATATTAAGTCTATTAGGGTTATATTAGCCATTGCCGCATTTCATGATTATGAAATATGGCAAATGGATGTCAAAACCGCTTTCCTTAATGGAAAGTTGGCTGAGGATGTGTACATGAATCAGCCAGAGGGTTTTGTCAGTGCACAGTACCCCAATAGAGTATGCAAGCTTGAGAAATCCATTTATGGATTAAAACAAGCATCTTGTAGCTGGAATCTTTGTTTTGATGAGAAGGTAAAAGAGTTTGGCTTCTCGAGAAGCGAAGATGAGTCTTGCGTGTATGTCAGAGCTAGTGGGAGTATAGTTAGCTTCTTGGTACTGTATGTGGATGACATACTACTTATAGGAAATGACATCCCAACCTTGCAGGAGGTTAAGTCCTAGCTTGGGAAGTGCTTTGCTATGAAGGACCTAGGGGAGGCTGCCTATATCTTAGGGATAAGGATTTTAAGAGAAAGGAGTAGAAGACTAATTGGACTTAGTCAGAGTACCTACTTGGATAAGGTGTTGAAAAGGTTCAACATGGAGAATTCCAAGAAAGGAGATTTACCGATCCAAAGCAATGCCAAACTGAGTAAGACTCAGAGTCCGAGTACAGAAACAGAGATAGCTGAGATGAGCCAATTACCGTATGCTTCCGCTATTGGCTCGATCATGTATGCTATGACTTGTACCCGCCCTGATGTGGCATTTGCTTTGAGCATGGTCAGCAGGTATCAGGGGAACCCTGGTAAGGCTCATTGGACTGCGGTAAAGAACATTCTCAAGTACCTGCGGAGGACTAAGGATTTGGTCCTTACCCTTGGTGGCAGTGATGACTTGAGAGTATTAGGGTATAGTGATGCTAGTTTTCAGACTGATAGGGATAATTTCCGCTCTCAGTCGGGCTGGATCTTTACCTTAAATAGAGGGGCAATCTCTTGGAAGAGTTCCAAGCAGGAGACAGTGGCTGATTCGACTTGTGAATCAGAGTATATAGCAGCGAGTGAAGCAGCGAAGGAGGCGATATGGCTAAAGAACTTCATCAGAGACCTTGGAGTTGTACCAGCTATTAAGGAACCTATGGAGATTTTCTGTGACAACAATAGTGCGGTTGCCTTAGCCAAGGAACCAAGAGATCATGGCAGATCCCGACACATTGACAGAAAATATCACTTCATAAGACACAAGATTGAAGGACTCCTCGTGGCGAGGAGGATATCGTCGGATGAGAATCCTGCAGATCCCCTTACGAAGGAACTGACGAGGATTAAGCATTTTCAGCATGCGAGACGCATCGGGCTGAGGGACGATATTAGTTTTACAGATTAGATAGTTTTCCTGAAACTTGTAAAATGTAATCGACGTTTGATGATGAATAAAATTTGTGATTTATTTATGAGTAAAGTGTTACTATCATTGTCAATTATTTACTATTGTTTCAGTTTTGCATGTTTTGACTTCCAGAATAATTAATTTATTCAAACCTCCACAATCGATCATACGTCGGAAGTAGGTATGAATCAAGATTGTCATGAATTGGGTTTGTAGATGGCTAAAGGTGTTTAGACATGGTAATGGTGGCTGCAACATTCATGAGTACTCATAAGTTATGAGTATTGGTATAAACCCACGCTCACTTGTATCACTTCATGGAATTTATCTCGAGTGATCGTGAGATGATAATATCATATAAATCTTTAAACCTAGAGATATGAGTTGTTTCCTATGAGTTGGTTGTGCATTGATTGCACGTAAACGCATCAGTAACTTGATGTTATAAAACGTGCCCTTGTGTACAATTCAATAAGTAGTAGAACAAGCATATCAGTTGAAGTTTATCTGTTCCTTCTAGAAATAGAAGCGATATCTGGGCCCCTCGATGATTTTGTGTTGACCCATGTACCGGGCCCGATCAGAACTAAACCGATGTGTTCAGTGAAGTTCTTCGTCAAACAAATCTGAAAATTGAGAAACAACTGCTAGACAATAAGCAAGACATAGTTCCATGTGTTTGCCCGGCTGATATCATGAGGACAGAGGATTATATGATCACTTATCTAAAATGGCGCTTCATAGTTCAACAGAGTCTTCATAGTTCAACGGAGTTTTCGAGAGCTACGATTGTTGGTTGGTTCCTGAAGTAACATACGCAAATATAGTTATTAGACTTATCCAAGTGGGAGTCTGTTGGATAAGGTGTCTAAGTCCATAACTTAGTTGGTATATACTTGACCCGACCTGGCATGGTCCATTTGGGTTGCATCTCATCCAAACTATTATGGATAATTTTATGAGAGTTATACACATATGTTTATTAATATATTATAAGTTATAATATATTAATATGAAGTTACGTTATTTAATTAGTTTTAGTCTTAAATTAATTATGAATTAATTTAGAGATTAAAAGAAAGACTAATTAGATTATGGGCTATTTGTTTTATATAGTGTGGGCTAATACTCATTTGTTAATGGGCTAGGCTTGTGTGGAAGTCCATGGATGATCCATGGAGCTTTTAACCCATGGATCCTTGGAAAGGAAAAGACATGGGTTATTAGGGTTTCACCCTAACCATGCACACTATATAAGCATGCTTATGGAGCATGAAATGGAGCCTAAGAAGAAACTAGTGAACTAGTGTGTGTGTGTGTGCTTGTGTGTGGCCGATTTTATACAAGTGTGTATTATCTCTCAAAGTTTTCCAAGAGTTTGTGGTGTTTTGTGATTCCATTTGAGGCATTCACACTATTGGTGCTTGGCCCTCAAACTCCTTAGAACCAAACTCATCAAAATGTATGTAATCTCTTCTAACTCTTTTATATTGAAATGTTCCCCATGCCATGTTAGATAGGTTATAAACCTTGGAAAATTTATTATTTTGCATGTATTTAGACAAACATAGATCCAAGGTTTATTAGGGTTGCATGCACACTTAGGAAGTGTTAGATTGCTCAAAACCCAACAAGCCCATCATGGTCCCAAAGTTTAGAAATGATCCAATACCATAGATGTTTAAGGTCCAAGCCCCATCAAAACTAAGCCTAACTAAGACCAAGCCCACGACTCCAACAACCTACTGATTAGCATACGCTCGGCATACCTAGCTCGTACGCCTTGTGTACGTGACTGATCCGGAATTGAGGCTCGTACCCAATACCCCTTGCATACTTAGGAGTATGCCCAACATACTGGCATTAATTCAAGTTCTTGACCAAAAGTCTTAATCACTTAAGAACATAATGACCAATCCACAAATCAACATCATATCAAGGCCTTAACCCATAAAGTCGAAGACTTTAAACCTCTGCATGGCTCAAAAGAACCCAAATGTTACTTTTAGCATTCTACTTTCACCAAATGGACCTAACCACATGCATGGTTGATCCATAACCATCAAGATTCTAGCTTTATGGACTACGGACCTTATAAACATCAACAAAAGTAACTCTTAACTTCTGGAGTGGAAGAAAACCACTAGATCTCAATATAGGACCAAAAGCGGACCAAAACTTCATAAAGACTAGATCTAAGCATACAACGAGCAAGTTCCAATCTTTATACCTCAATGAAACTGGAAATGGTGTGTAAAGTCTAGATCTAGAAGTTCTCCTTTGATCAAGGCTCCTTCTTCCAAGCTCTTATTCCTCCAATCTCACCAACACACACTAAAAACATACACAAGAGGGTCAAATCCCCTCAAGAAGGACTACGGGTTTGAAATGGGACTCAAAGGGAAATGGAGCCTAAGAAATGAGAGGTTAATGGGTCATAATGTTGTTTAAATATGGTCCAAACCCTAACATTTAGGGTTTGTCCCATGGGTGCGTACGCCCCTGCATACGAAAAGAATGCCCCGCATACTTCTGGATTTCCGAAGATGGCAAAACTGCCCCTAGGGACCAAATTTATAAAATATTTACATACCATGGGTCAAAAATGAAAAGTACCTTGAATTGGGTGCTAAAATTCTCTCCCACTTGAATCAAACTTCTTCCTTGAAGTCCACTGCCGCAAATAACTTTGGGTAATGCTCCTTCATCCCGTCCTCAGGCTCCCAAGTCCATTCAGACCCCTTTTGGTGTTGCCACTGCACCTTCACCAACTCCAAAACCTTGTTCCTCAGGGTTTTCGTCTTCCTTTCAAGGATGGAAATCGGTCTTTCAATATAATTCAAGCAGTCATCCACCTGAATATCCTCCAATGTAAGCACCAAAAAATCATCACCAAACATTTCTGCAACTAAGAGATGTGAAACGTGCTACAGATTTAACTAAGATCCTCAAGAAGATCCAAGCGATAAGAAAACCCAGCCTACCCGATCCAAAACCCTGAAAGGATCAATGTAAATGGGCTCCAACTTGCCCCTCTCCCTGAATAAGATGACACCTTTCCAAGGTGATACCTTTAAGAGAACCATATCCACAGCCTAGAACTCTAGATCTGATCGGCACTGGTCGGCATAGCTATTTTTCCGACTCTGTGTTGTCTGAAGCCTACCCCAAACCTGCTAAATAAAATCGGTAGTCTTGTGTACCACTTCAGTTCTCCGCTTGACTCGTTGACCGACCTCACCCCAACATATTTGCACTTCCTCTCATAGAGCATCTCAAAAGGAGGTCCATCAATGTTGGCGTGATAAACTATTGTTATACGAACACTCCTCCAACAGGAGATACATATCCCAACTCCCACTAAAATCCAATATACATGCCCGAAGCATATCCTCCAGGAACTGGATAGTCCGCAAACTCGGGCCATCAGTCTACAAGTGGAAAGCCTTGCTGAAATGCAGTCGAGTACCCAGCACCTCGTGAAACCTCTTCCGAAACCTGGAAGTAAACCGGACATCCCTATTTGAAACCACTAAAACTGGCACCCCATGCCATGCTACAACCTCCCGGATCTAGATTTCTATCAACTTCTCCGCAAAGATACTCTCCTCAATCGGAATAAAATGTATGCTCTTGAACAATTGATCCACAATGACCCATATCGAATCCACTATGTGCGCTGTCCGAGGCAACTTCGTGATGACATCCATACTAATCTCTTCCCATTTCCAAACGGGAATATCTAACGGCTGCATCTTGTCGTGAGGTCGCTGATGTTCGTCTTTGACTTTCCTATAAACCCCCAGTACATAACCCACACCTTCCAATGAAGGTTTAATAACCCTCGACTATATAATCGAAGAAAGCCATGTGACCACAACGTGATCACTCTTTCAGTGCTTTTCCTTCATAGCCTCAATCTGGGCCTCTCATATCTACTCCAAGAGTGGAGTAATCACCGTCATCCTCAAACATATATCCATGATTGGAGTCGCGACTACCTTACGGATGAGAGCATCAGGAACCACGCTAGCCTTCCCTAGATGGTAAAGGATCTCACAATCATAATCCTTCACCACATCCAACCACCTACACTACATCATGTTCTGATTCTACTGATTTATCAAATACCTCAGGCTCTTGTGATTTTTGTCTATAGTATAACGGACCCTATAGAGGTAATGTCGCCAAATATTGTACGCGAACACCACACCCCCTCCCCTAGCTCCAAATCATGTATGGGATAGTTCGCCTCATGAGGCTTCAGATGCCTCAAAGCTTAAGCAATAAAGCAACCCCTATGCATCTGGACTGCACCCAAACCTATGATCAATACATGACAATAAACCACAAAATCCTCAACACCCTCTGGCAGGGTCATGATCGATGTCTCACTCAATTTCTGCCTCAAGGTCTCAAAACTTGCATGTTGCTCAGGTTGCCAACGAAATGTGACGGTCTTCTTCATCAGTCAATTCACAGGAACAATTATCTTAGAGAAACCCTAAATAAATGCCCGATAGTAACCTGCCAAACCAAGGAAACTCCGAATCTCAGATAGATAGTTCGGAAACTCCCATCTAATCACCGCCTCGACCTTGGCCGGATGGACTTGAATACCGTTCTGGTTGACAAGGTGCCACATAAACTATACCTTGCACAACCAAAACTCACACTTGGCCAACTTTCCATACCATCTCTCCCTCAATGTCTCCAATACCTCCCTCAAATACTCCTCATGCAACTCTTGGGTCTTAGAATAGATTAGGATGTCATCGATAAACACAATCACATACCGATCCAACATGGGTATGCATACGCGATTCATGAGGTCCATGAATGCGGCTGGAGCATTGATGAGCCTGAAGGGCCTCACCACGAACTTATAATGACCATAATGAGTCTGGAAGGCTGTCTTCTATGTATCCTCCTCTCTGACCCTCATCTGATGATTACCTGAACGCAGATCAAGCTTCGAAAACCAAGATGCACCCTGAAGTTGGTCAAATAAATCGTCAATCCTCGCGAGTGGATAATGGTTCTTCACTGTTAGCTTATTCGGCTCCTGGTAGTCGATACAGATCCAATGTGACCCATCATTCTTCTTCACACCCAGAATCGGTGCTCCTTATGGCGAACTACTTAGCCAAATGAACCCTATGTCTAACAGTTGTTGCAATTGTGTAGACAACTCCTGCATCACTAGAGGTGCTAACTGATAAGGTGCTTTGGCTATCAGAGCCGCACCGGGATCCAAGTCAATCCAAAACTCAACTTGCCTCTCCAGAGGCACTACAAGTAAGTCATAATGGAATGCATCCAGATATTCCCGAACAACTAGCATATCATCCACAATCACCTTACCCTTCTCTCGGGTATCCATAACATAGGCGACAAATCCAGAACAACCTTGCTGAAGATAGAGCATGGCCCTAGTTATTGAGCATAAAACTAGCCTGTGTTGAACACTCTCTCCTTGGACCACTAACTCTCCCCCACTTGGGGTCTGAACACATACCATCTAACGCTTGCAATCAATCACTGCCCCATTGGGGCTCAACCAATCCATCCACACAATAACCTTGTTCCCAAGCAAGGAATAGGAACCAAATCAATCGGGTACCGCTCACTAAACATCTCAAGTACATATCCTTGATGAACCCTCGATACCCAGACAGAACGTTCATCATCAATCTCAACCTCTAATAGACAATCCAACTCCCTCGCAGTATCGATAAATGTGACAACCCGATATTTTCATTCGGTCAAACCCTAAAGTCAATCATTCCAATTTATAAGTCAAGTTCATTTTTAATTATTATTATTAGCAAATTTAAAGTTCGTTTGTTTATTTTAATAATTAATATTTAAACGAACGGGTTAAAGGTTGTGCCGCCTCGAGTCTTGAAATTGAAAACCGCAAGTAACACATAGTTAAGGAATTCCCAGCCAAACTTTTATGTTTGGGCCGAAATTTACTTCAAAAACCGCAAACTCATGCTTAAGCATGAGTTTACTCCCCAAAGTTATTCATTTCTCATTTTCACCCTAAAAGAGTAAACTCCAAACTCTCTCAAGTATCATCCCGGTTTTCACCCAATTTCCCAAAAACGTAAGTGTTTCTCGACTTGATTAGTTGATATAACATAACATATAGTGATTATACATCCTTTAATCCATCCCTTTATGTGTTTTGACTAGTTTTCCAAAACACCAAGAACACACACTACTGTTCTTGGACTTTTAGTTCATTACAAGCTTCCACAAAGTAAGTACTTCAATCCATGAGTCATTTAAAGCTTGCTATACAAATTAATACCAAGGAAATGTCCCAAGAACACCAAGAACAAGGTGTTCACGATTTTGGGAGCTTTAAACATATTAATACCAAGGAAATGTCCCAAGAACACCAAGAACAAGGTGTTCACAGTTTTGGGAGGCTCCCAAAACCGTAAACACCAAATAAAGTGCAAAGTGGTGCCTAGATGCTTCACAATGCCTTAGAAACTTGTCTAGATTCATCCTTGATGTGTTTATCACACAAAAAGCACCAAAACCTTACATTTTTATGTGTTTACGGTTTGGAGATCTCCCAAAACCTTAAACACCCCAAAAGGTGCATAAAAGTCCCATAGTTATTCCTTATGTCTAAATCTAACCTAGACTATTGCCATGATTGAGCTAAGGACTTGAAAACCCCCAAATACCATAAATTTATGAGTTTAAGGTAGTAAACTCATGAGTTTAAGGTAGTAAACTCAAAGGAAAATGGTAAAGGGACCGCAAACTCCATTTAGGATTGAAATGGTGCCCTAGATCCTTCCAAAGGCCTAACCACCAAGTAGAAATGCTTCAAAGGACTTGTAAAACCTCAAAACAACATATGGTCATAAAGTGTAGAGTTTACGACCGTAAATCCTTGAGTTTACTGTTGTAAACTCAATAGGTAATGGTCATGAAAACCGTAAACTCCAAAGGAGTTTACCCTTAAACCCCAAACACTCTAGCATTGCCTTACAAACACTTGGATGCAACCCTTATGATCTTTAAACACTTAAATCAAAGTGTTACCATGTTCTAGAGTGTCCTAACTTATATTACTAGAGATAAAGTGCCTAATTAGTTATATATATATATATATATATATATATATATATATATATATATATATATATATATATATTGATTATATGATAACTAGGCTCGTTGTGTGTGTACAAGTCTCCACTTGTCACCTAGCATCGTATCTGACACTTCAATCCAATCCACTAACTACAAGTGAGTTCATACCCCTAAATTAACCTTTTAAATGTTTTCAAATGTTTATAAATACTTTAATGGGGTGAATACTAGTAGAAAACAGCATGCTATAGAATCAATCACATGTGATTTATAACTGTGTTTTCATCCAACTGATTTCACATGCTTCAAAATGTGATGTATGAAATGGTTTTCTATCTTAAAAATACTTTGTTATCAAATGTATTACTTTTGAAATGTTTATTAAAATGACATCAAGTCATTGTTAATTATTGTTCAAAACTCTTAAATGTCTTACAAAACCATTTTCATCTTCTTGAACAAAACTATATCTATACACTTATGTTCTTATATATGTATTGATATGATAGCTTTCATCCTTCATTCAGTTTCCCACACTCTTGTGTAGCAAGGGTGTATAAACCTGCTTGGACAATCAATTACCTTTCAGTTGACTATTATAGGGATAGTTAGGAGATACAAAACATTATTCCTATTACAAGGAATTACACCAGAGTCAGTTCATTCATGAGTCTATACTATACATTACATGTTACATGAATACATCTACATCGATACGCTTACATGAATACATTTACATATATACATTTATTTGTATAAACTTACATGAATACTTGTACTTAGATTCAGTATGATGAGTTACTAGTACATTATGTGTAAATTGTTTAGCCTATCCTAGTTCAAAAGGATAACTTGACGGGACTAACCACTTCGAAACCCACCTGTTAGCAAAAGAGGTAATGAACATCAATGGATGCCTACGGTTAATACTTATATTAGGAGTACCTTTACGGGACTAACCATTCCTTAAACCTGCTACTAGCTACAGAGGAAAATGAACAATCTACGGATGTTCAAGGTTATACATTTCAGCAGTCGCGATGTCGTGTTATCCTAATGCAAAAGGATAATACTTTTATGGTTATATTTTCCCCAATACTTTTATTTTATGTTACATTCACATAAACGAGGAGGTAGACTATATATTGTTAATAGTAGTCATAAAAGGGAAAACCATCTTTGTTACAGCAAAACATACAGCTCTTGGTAGAAGACTACTTACAAAACATTCGGGTCTTGGTAGAAGACTTCTCTTATACTGATAGGAAATATGGGATTTTCTAGGGTTTTTCATACTTATATCAATTGTTTCATTCAAAGATTTACATGGCATTCATAACAGTTTTCCAAAACAAGACAATGACACTTAAATACTTATGAATTCATCAGCTTTATGCTGATACTCGCTTTCAAAATAACTTGTATTCTCAGGTCACCAGTAGACAGGTACGATGGCTAGATTTTGAGAAGACAGAGCACAGACAAGACTTGTCTTTTATTTTGATTTCATATTTTGGTGTCTTATTACTTTTAAAGAACACACATGTATTAAATATTTACTTTTAATGCAATGGATGATGTTGTTGCTTGTTTACTACTTTGCATTGTTGTGATATTGTACATGACGTCCTCCACCCCTGAACGTTTCCGTCGTTCTTGGTTTTGGGGTGTGAGAATAAACCTCTTATTGAGCGTAAGAGATACAAATGATCGGGTAGACCCCGAATCAAACAATACCAACGCAGAGATATCGTTCACAAAGAACGATCCAAAAACAAAACACACATATATAAGTAGAAAAATCAACAGAAATACAGAAATAAGGAGAAGATACATCCCTGTCACTACATCAGGTGTTGTACGAGCCTCCTCAGCTGTGAAAAGCCTTGTTCATCATAACAGGTACATTCGCCTTACCCTGGCGGCCATCCGTGATCCTCAAAGTCGCTTGAGCGGGCGCTGCAATTGGCCTCGCTACTGCTAAACTCAGGCAATTGGCCTTCATATGAATTATGTATATATGTACACATGCACTTTATATAAGTGTTCATCATTAATTATTTTGTTAAATTTTCTTATGAATTTCATATTTTTATCTTAAAAGATGCAATCACATGTGAATATCACATTATATAATCACATGTGAATCTTACATAATATATTCATATGTATTTTTGTGAGTGTCCTTGCTTTAAACTTTTTTTTTTGTAGATTTGGAAGAATTTGTGGAAAATATTGAAGAGGTGAAAAGTGATAAAACTGAAGAAAAATATGGAAATCTTGACATGGAGAGATGAAAACGCTTTGAAATTTTGTAGCATTTTTTTGTTATTTATATTTTATTTTGCATCGAATAAAATACTTGTACTATAGTGTTTTTTGATTAGTAAATAAAGATGTTTTTTATGATTTTCTTACGGATATTATAGTATAAGAAATATGCACATATGCATTTGAAACAATATGCATATATGCATCTAAAACGTTGATTTTTTTGGTTAAAAAAATTAGAGTTTTTTTTTAATATTCCATTTTTTTTTAATTTACTGATTTTTAAAAATTTATTGTTTTTAAAATTTACAGTTTTTTTTTTAATTTATTGTTTTATTTTAAATTGCAGTTATTTTAAAAAAAATCAATTTGTAATGTCCAAAAATTTTAATTTTATAATAATAAAACTATCATCCAAAACGTGCTCTAAAAACCATAAAAGGAAATCAAAGTATGTCAATAATCATCCAAATACATCAAGTCAATAAATGCGGAACAACATGGTGTGTGTGTGTGTGTGATGTGATCATCCCGAACCCTTTCTATTCGACCCGGAAATACCTAAAACATAAACCGAAAACTATAAGCACAAAGTTTAGTGAGTTTCGCAAAATACCTCATACCATACATATCAAACATTCAATGGGCCATGCCCAGCAACCATCGGGCCTCGCCCGGCATCAAGCCCTGCTCGAAAAAGATCTGTCAAAACATGAGATAGGCCCCGCCCATCACATTCATTAGGCCCCACCTGGCATCGGGCCACAACCGACATTCATACAGTCAGATAAATACATGCAAGAATCACTAACATAAATAGCATACAACACACCCATCAGGCCTTGCCTAGCGTCAGATACCGCCCGACATACATATCACATACTACACATGCAAGAGTCACACATATAACTAGCATTCTAATCATAATAAATCATGGGCCGACATTGGTGCCTTCGACCCATCAAGCACAGTGAAGAGACCGTTGGGTTTTAGTTCAAAAATAGTTTCACTAACTTGAAAAATATGGCAACGAAAGACTTTAATTTTGTGAAATAACATAAACATTTTATACCCACCAATGATCTTCTTGCATGTTATAGAAAGATTAAAACACCAACCAAATAAGAGGTGAAGAAATAACAACTTTTGTAGTTCTTTGGATCCTCTTGGGTAGCTTGGAAGTTGATGAAGAATGTGGAACCTTTGAGACACCAACAATGTGTAACATCCGGAAATTTCAGGTATTATATTTATTCTTTTTATTTTGAGTCTTGAGGAAGAACTCAGCGAGTTGGTGCGTAGACTCGCCGAGTAGAGACACGATTTCTCATCCGGATTAATGACCGGACTCGACGAGTCGCAATGGTGGACTCGGCGAGGCAGCGCTGTTTAATGAAACCTTAATTTCTCGGGTTTGGGGCCTATTTAAAGGGCCTTATGGCCGTCATTTGTGCTCACCAGCCCCCAGAGCGAAACCCTAGTGCATTTGAGTGTGTGGAGTGAGAGAAGGAGCCATTATCAACCATTGGAGGTGTTGTTTAGCAAGGGAAAGGAAGTTTTAGCCAAGAGGAAGCAAGAGGAATAACTTCCTGAAGATTTGAGGTCTAGAACATCACATTTGAGGTACCATTTTCGAACCCCTTTCTGTTGAGGTGATGTTCATGTTGATTTAGGGTTTGTTGAGCCCTTTTGTGGCTAGATCTAGTGCCCATTTGGTCCCTTAAGCGAGTTAGGTTCTGGATCTGGACCCTTGGAGGTCCAGAGTGCTCTTTGTCCAAGCTTTTTATGAATCCATGGAGGTTTTGGTTTGGGATCTTTGTGTTTGAGGTCAAAACACCATTTATGAGTCATTAGGTGTGATATGAGCACTAAGACATGAACTTTACATGATAAATAAGCTTGGAAGGACTGGATCTATGAGTTAGTGAAACAAATCTGACCTCAGAAGGTCGTTTGGGGTTGTGCATGGAATGCACTCGTCGAGTCCATTGGCAAACTCGACGAGTTGGTGCAGGTTGTTCATAGATTTCGAACCAGGGGTTGAGTAACCGAGTCGGGTTAGTGACTCGGTGAGTCGGAAGGGACTCAGAGGAAATGGGGTCCTCGTAGGGACTCGGCAAGTCCACGCCAGACTCGGCGAGTCGGGGTTGACCATTAACCATTGACCAGAGTTGACTGGTGTTGACTTGATAGAGTTAGTCAACCTTAATTAGGAAGTGTTAATTAGAGATGTATTGTGTTATAGGAGGACTATAGCTCGGGAGATCGAGCACTAGTGATTTCAGGGATTTACAAGTTACCGAGATACACGAGGTGAGTCTTCTCACTATACTTTACCTTGAGTAGGTAAATAGAGTTATGTGATACAGTGCTTTATATATATTGTTTGTTGTACTGCATTCTTCTATGTGATTTATGTTGTGCATGATTGCAGAGTTAGAACCTGAGGGTTCACAGAGTTTGGGTGCACGGACCCACAGAGTTATAGCCTCGAGTGGCTAATATGTGTTATATGTGGTATTTTGGGGAACTCGCTAAGCTTTGTGCTTACAGTGTTTTGTGTTATGTGTTTCAGGTACTAGTGAGGATCGTGGGAAGGTGCCAGCTTGATCAGTACACACACGGGATTTTATGATACGAGATCTTGGGATATTTTTACATGTTATACATTGAGTTTCAAACAATGATTTTTAAATGATTTACAAATGAATTATGTTTTTATAAATGCGAAAAATTGTTTTGGAAATTTACGGTGTTACACAATGACTCAACTTGATGTAGATGCTAGTCCAAAACTCTTAAATCCTTAAGCTTTAAGTTCATAACAAATACGAACTTAAAAAAGGCTTGAAGATGCAAGTATTCTTCAGTTTTCTAACCAAAACTAGAGAGAATGATGGAGAAGAAACAAGATTCGGCCGTGCATCAAAGAAGAGAATGAGCACTCTTAGACAAATGCAAGTCTCTTATTTATATGCAAAAAGTTAAGGTATTAACCATTAGTCCTTAGCACCTTAAGCAAACTTGTCCCCATTGTCATAAGCATGTCTCCCATTCCTTTAAAGCATGATTAAACAAGTCATACACTTCTTGTAACGACCAAAATTTTCAACAAAATTTAAACTTTTCAAAAACATCCAAATTCAATAAGTTATTACAAAAAGGTTTTCAATACATTTATTATCAGAGTATTCCCAGGTCCATATCATAAAACATAAACACGGGGAGCGGTACGATCACGCCTTTGCCTTGCCACGATCTCCTGAAGATCCTAAAAAACATTGAAACCACAACTATAAGCCCGAAAGCTTAGTGAGATACCCCCAAAATACAACCACATATACGCCCTTCCAGGCCACGACCTTCCAGTCCAAAAAATATTGCCTTCTGGCCTATAACATAGTGCCTTCCGGTCCATAACATAAATAGCATACATAACATAACAGAACATAGAACAGCCATGCATATCGGGTCTACTGTGTGACTGGTCCACCGTATCGGCCTTTAGTCCACCCTCCGTGTCTAGTCATGTCCTTCGAGTCTACAGTGTGGTTGGTCCGCCCGCACCGGGCCTTCAACCCACCTGGTCCACTCTTTGAGTCTACAGTATGACTGGATCGCCGCATTGGGCCTTCAGTCGGCCTGGTCCACTCTCCGAGCCTTGGCACGTCTGGTCCGCCCTCGTGGGGCCTACAGCCTATCCGGACCGCTCGTTGGGCCTTCGGAACAACCGGTCCGCCCTAGGTATCTTGGCCTACAGCACAAAGCAGGACCCGCCTCAACCCAACTCCAGTCCAAACAACCATGTGCACATAACATACAATCATATAACAGTTCATAGTCAACAAGCCGATCAAGCAGATCACATAACATATCATTACCCTAACCAGGATACCGACCTAACCAGTCACTAGCATAGCATCACTCTACATATCGGGAAACCGACCTTAACCAGGTCTCTAGCATATACCATCCTAGCTACCAGGATGCAGACATATCAAAGCAATAACATAACAACAATATTCGAATCTCAATCCGATAAAGGGTCGGCCTTGGTGCCTTAGACCCTGTCGATATAGTGAGGATAACTCACCTCGCGAATACCGATACTCCGAACTGAAGAAGCAGACTCTCGAATCACCAACTCACCGCAAATCCCGAACTAACCATCATAACAAAATAAAGATTAGGTCAATTATACTTCCACTTATCGGGCCAAGACCAAAGTCCAAATCTCATACAAAGTCCAACATTTGCCCAATTTACCAAATTGGGCCCAATTCACCAAATGGGCCTAGAACCAATGTCCATAACAATAATTGGGCCCAAAATACTCTATCCATAAATTCCCAGACTTGGCCCAATAACCAACTGCCCAAACTCAAAAGCCCAAAATGAAAGTCCAACAGGAGGAGTACGTTGGGCGTACCCTCCTTGGTACGCTGGGCGTACTGCAATGTTCACAAAAAAAGAAAACGGGTCCCTGGCCCGCTACGCGGGGCGTACTCTAAGGCTACGCGGGGCGTAAACCTAATGCTCAACAATTCCACATAATGACTTAATGGTTTAAGCTCTTAAGCCCAAACTTTAGATCCCTAGGCCAAATATGATTAGAATCCATAAAGTCTCTTTATCACTTGGGACGTCCATAACTCTTAATCCAAGGTCTTAATCCACTAAGACCTATATATCTCACACATGGAACAACTACATCCCTTGGGACCTCATTTTTCTCACTCAAGACCTCTCCAAAGGTCTGAAAGGATAGATAATCTTTACTAATTCGATACATGCAACAAGGTGAGGACTTTTGGGACAAGAATGGTGTCAAAGCTTCAAAATACATAGATCTACACAGTATGAATGTCAAGCAAGAAGCTTTATACCTTAAACAAGCTCCAAAGGATGGTATCTTTTTAGATCTACAAGCTCCAATCGTTCCTCTTGTTCCTTGACAACTTCTCTTTTCTCCTTCAAGCCTTTCTTTTGCCAAAATAAGCTTTACAAGGTCAAACACACCCAATAATGGAGGGAATACAAGTTCTAGGGTTTTCTGAGGTTAAGGATGAACATAAGGAGGCTAAGGGGTGAACCAACATGTTCCTTATATAGTGGCTGACCCTAAATTAGGGTTTGGAGTTTCTGAGAGTACGCTAGGCGTACCTCTAGTACGCTGGGCGTACTCATCCAGCCATCCAGCATACATCACACCATTACGCTGGGCGTACGTCCAGCTTACGCTGGGCGTACCCAGCCAGACTTCAAAACACATGCATGCCATGCATGCATGGGACCCTTTTCCACTTATACCACAAAGAGTTATAAACAATGATCAACTTCAAAACACCGCAACTCCTCTAATCTAAACCCGCTCCCAAATAACTTTACATTCATACGGGGCTGACGAGAAGCCCAATGCTTCTAGCACATACACCAGCCTGAAACCTTCTCGGATGAAACTCATTTCTCGTAAAAGGACCAGAATTACCCTTCCTCTTAAATCTCAGGGACTCATAATTAAACACTTAAAGAACGGGGTGTTACACTTCTTCTTTTTATGTAAATCCCAAAAATTACATAAAGAAGAAGATTTTTTTATATTTTGTAAACTCAAAGTTTATAAGATATAAACTTAGTCATTTCCTAAAAGACAAAAAGCTTAACTAGTCCAAAATGTTGTACATGACTTAATAAATTATACCATATGATATATTGTGTTACTTGCTAATGAAAATTATTATTTCCATGAAATAAATAATTTTCAATTTAATTATAAGAGTTTTATTGAATATTTATTAAAATCAATTTCTAATAAATAATCAATTGTATCAAGTTATTGTTAGTGTGACCCATTAGTATCATATGTTATTTAGCAATATCACATTAATATGACTCTTGAGCATACTAGATTTTTCAATCTCCCACTTGCGCAAGACTTATATTAGACTGATATAGATAGTGGTGAACGTCTAATAACATTTCAATTCCCCTAAGACCATATGACTGTTTGTGTCATTCTATCAACGCCCAATTCCCAAAAAGCTCAAAGTTACAATTAGCGTATAAGGTAAGTTTATCAGTTATCCCTTTGCTACAGATATCATGTTGAACATGAGATACGGATTGCAATCAATCTCATTAGTTGTTCATACATTTGGTAAGGTGTCTTAGATGTCTAACTCTCAACACATAATAGGAACAAATCTCATCTTGACTACATAAGCCTCTTGCAAAGTTCACACCATACTTGAAAGTGGATTTTATAACTGCCCGTTTATGGAACAGAATTTGATCATATTAAGCATAGTACTCCCTACACTTAAGTCCCATTATGTATCTCAGGTGTTAAGGATACAAAGATAGTACCTTTTTAATCAATTATCATTCACGATAGCGATCCATAAGATGATCTTGATGCGGGTCAGTTCAATGCTAGTTCTCTGACAAGTACCTATGAAACTTGGTTGCAACCACATGCCTACCTTCATCTAGTGAGAGTCAACCAATCCAATTCATATTAGTATTACTTCATAATTTCTCCCACGACTATAAGCTACTATGAACGTTTAGAATAATAATGTTATTCATGTATTGAACATGTTAATATAGAACACAACAAGTATTAATGTGATGACAATATCCCAATATATCATAACATTATCTAATAGTTGTTGTTATAATGTTTCAATATCCAAATACTAAATGAAAAACCCATTTCTAGAACAATAAAGTCTTATACCTGAAGTGTGACCAATCATACTTAGCTCAAAAGAATAACTTTATCAATGGATCTATCAAAATTTAGTTTTTGTGAATTCTGTGAATACTTTCATCTCCACACTTAACTTTGCTCTAAGTATAGTTAAATATCTATGATTGGTGTTCTTTCGTGACATAGAGTCTCTTAGCTTGATTAAGTATACTCTTACAGTCACAAATATTTCTATGTGATCCTTGAATGGCAGAAATAAACATAGTTTTTCAATGATCTCATTCATCCAATCATATTTGAATTCAAATTCTAAAGTAGTGTATTATTATTTTGTAGTAAATTGTATCATTATGTTTTTCTTGGACCTCATTCCATCAAAACTTACTCTTTATTCCATAATGAAGTCAAAAGTCCATATATAATTCATAATTATGTATGTATGTTTAAAAATTAACATCTTGGGTAGCTCTTTCCATAAAGATCCTTTCTAAACTGATTGTCTCATATGATTTCGCTTAGTTCTTCTAAAGTACTCTTAGAATGCTCTCATAGTCATCCATTGACTTAACCATGTATTTAATTGTATCCTATGACATGCTTACATCATGATCAAATACCATGTCCATTGCATAATACGGCGTAAATGATGAATTCATTTGCCAAGCAAATAGAATATAAATCACTTCATCTAGTTCAAGCCTATGAGATATGTACTTTTGAGGCTAGCTCAAAATGATGCCAAATGGCAATGCCAAGAATTCTCCAAAAAAAATCTTGTGTTTTGATCCCTTTCAAGATATAGTCAATATATCTATAAGGACATGAAACTTTTAACATTAACTTTATCTATCCCTTATATATTTACATCCTAAGAATTTATCGTCTCCTTCCTAAGTCTTCCATTTTAGAAACACTTTTCGAGCCAAGGTGAAAACGACCTTGCTTAGTCCGAATGTGATTTCAACTGATTAAGTATTTCTCATTCATACAAGATTCGGAATTTCAATATACTCCCACTAGCTCTTAGTAAACATACATGTTCTATTCATTTTGATATAAAAACATACCTTGTTGTTTTATATTGAAATGATGGTTGCAACAATATCCACAAGTGGATCTCAATCTCTACACATTTTGTTAGGATAACTTGGATTAAGAAAACCTTCAGACTAATCTATATAGATATCTTCCAGTAGATTTCTATTAAGAAAAGTGGTCTTTCTTGAAATCTATTTTCTATATCTCATATTAAAAAATATGAATTCATAGTAAATAATATATTTGTTGATCTAGTCATAGCTACTTGTGAAAAAGGTGTAATCACAGTCAATGTCATGAGTATAATGAGGACAATAGTCAATGATATGAGTATGAGAAAAATCCTTTTACTATAACTCTTGTTTTAAATGTTTATGGTTATCCATGTAATTTATTCTTTCTAGAAGAATCATTTACTCCTTCTAGCCTTGCTACAGGGATACATTTTAATCAAGCCCATACTATATTCTCATACTAGATTCTCATATATGGATTACATCTCATGCAGAGTTTATTCATTTGGGCTTTTGGGACTTTGAGGGTTGGGCCTGGACTGTTGGGCCTCATAGCCTACTGTAAAGCATAATTTGGACATGGGAATCTAGACTCGAAAGCATTGGGCCCTTGGGGACATATTGGGCCAAATTAGGATTATTATTTTTTTGGCTAAAAGACTTATTAAAAATTATGAGAAGGCCCATTTGAAGGGTTAGGCCTAATTTGGAAAATTGGGTCATTGGTGGACCTTTAGGGAGTCTTGGTGGACACGGGGTGTGTTGGATTTAATGCATTAGAGTGGGGTCTTATGAATGTTCCTAAATTGGACCAAAGGGGTAAAATGGTCATTTTACCCTAAATAATGCTATAGACTCTGATTTAGTGATAATATGATCATGATAGTCGGGACTCATTAGATCAGCTGTTAGAGACCACTTTCCGTGAGTGTAGATACGTAGTATCACGAGGTAAGTTACCTTCTATTAGAAGTGGGTCTAAGGCCACAATATCAGCCCACTAGTAGGAGTTCATAATGGATAAATTCTTGTGTGATAATTATTTTGTATTCCATTACCTGTCATGTTTTATGTGCTAGTATGATATGACATTATGTGATAGTAGTAGTAGTAAATGGGAATAGTCCCCGACTATCGGTCGATAGGGCCAAAGGGGTAGCCTAGTATCCAACTATGCTTGATAATATGTTTATGTTTTGTTGTATTATTATGTGGTAGCGGTAGGGGGTAAAATAATAACCGGTTGAGATACACTGGAGGGTAGGTCGGGCACCCAGATATGCCTGACAGGGTAGGTCGGGTACCTAGATATGCCTAGCAGTATGTGATTTGTATAGTATGTGGTATGATGGGGGAACTCACTAAGCTTCATGCTTACAGTTTTCAATTTTGTTTCAGGTACCTCTTCTTCGAAGGGTAAGGAGTCGGCGTGGTAGCTACACATCACACATATCAGATTTATGCATTTTGTGATTCATGGGATTGTACTCTGATTTTTATTACTATTTGATGTTTTGATTTTGAGACATGTTTTGATGGTTTATGGTTTGATATGATATCAACAATGTTTTTAGTAAACAATCTTATAAATTACTTAACTAAACAAAAAATTTGGACTCGGAATTTGGGATGTTACAAGCTGGTATTAGAGCCTTGGTTTGAGGGATTCGGACATACCTTCGGGGGTGCTTGGACTAAAACCGAGGGTTTGAAAGATTTTCACAAGAAAATGTTTTCTAAATGTTAAAGTAAGAAATTTTTGAGAAAGAACAAGGTGTGTGATGTGCGCGACCGGCCGAGCTCAAGTAAGTTTTCCCCAAGATACTCGTACATATTATGTTATGATATGATATGATTATGAGAACTGCATGCTAGATTAGGGCTAAGGATTTAGGAAGATGCCTGATATGCCTGCTATATGTGTTTATTGAGCTGCAAGATAATACTGACTAGATAGTTGTATGATAGCATGGATAGAGTATGTTTGATTGGGTTACCTAACGCTCGAATGTTGCTTGCTTTGTGCTAATAGGAGTTCTAGCTATCTTTAGGGGAAATGTGAATTTGGTGCTAATCTATGAAATATGGTATAAAACTACACTTTTCACATAAAATCATTACTGGAAGCTAGGCTAAGGTTAAGCTTCTAACTCAACCCTTTAAGCACTTAACCAACATATTTAAGCTTTATAAAAGGAACACAACCTAGCAACCTATGAGATAGTGGTGCAGGTGGAGGAATTTGGCATCCTAGGCTGCTGACGGTGGCTTAAACAAAGAAGAAGAAAGAAATTTGACAGCCTTGGTGGTTGCCGGTGGTGGGAGAGTTTTGAGATGCTACACCTGATTTAGAGGCTAGAAGAACAACCCCAACACAACCTACGATTGAGTCTGATGTTGTCATGCTTCTTCCTTGCTATCTTTTTCTCCCAACACATTTCCTTCCCCGATCTCTTTTCTTGTGGCCAAAGCAAAACACACATACACACACGCATAATGGGCAAAAAACTAGGTCTGTGTATTATGCAAATAGAGGGGCTAAGGGAAGGGACAACTTTTTTTGGGTTGCATAGTCTCGTATGCAGCAAGAGAAAGGCATGAACTATGTATATACTTTCCCAACTTTGACATATTTGGTCCCTTACTCCCTTAATCCTACAATATATGTTTTTAAGTGGCCATTTTTAGTCCCTAAGGTTTATTTAATCATAACATGCATTATTATATTTCATATTATTTATTTTATAAATTTATTAATCCAACCTAAAACTATTATTATTATTATTAATTCTTAAAGATCTAAATCCTTAATTTACGATAAATAATCGAATAATGAAAAATGGGGCGTTACAATTAGGTGAATATTACATGATAGTTTATTGTTAACATGGTATAAGCACATGTGAATATTACAGAATATATTATCTTGATATGATATATTTGTGTGTGAAGTTATACTCATGTATTAATATTACATTGCATATATTTAGTTTATTTGGTATATTCAAATGTGAAACTTACATTATATGTTTTGTTTATATGGTATATTCATGTATGGAGGTATATTCACATGTGACTATTGTATAAAAGTTATATTCAACATATATTATGTAATATTCACATGTGAATATACCATGTTAACAAAAAATATCATGGAATATTCACATATGATTATACCATGTAAAGAAAATATACATTCACATATGAATCAATATATATGTTTATTGAGAGGAGAAAGTAAATATAATTTTTATCATTACATTCAAATATGAATGTTACTGGTATGGTAACATGTGAATTATTATTTTTATATTTACATGTGACTATTACATGATATATTTGTTAATATATTCTGTTGATATGGAATATTCATGTATGAAGTTATATTTACATATGAATATTACATTTTACTTTCAATTTATTTGGTATATTCAAATGTGAATCTTACATTACATGTTTGTTTATATGATATATTCTCATTTGAAGGTAGATTCACATGTGAATACTATATAAAACTTATATTCACATATGAATATACCATGTGTATTCATATGTGAAAAAATCATATCATATCATATTCACATGTGAATATACCATATTATATTCACATGTGAATATAGCATATAACATTCACATAAAAATATACATATAATATTCATATGTGAAAACATCATATAATATTCAAGACAACTATTGAAATCTAGCAAAGTTTTCCAAAGTTTGTTTGAAGTTTATTTAACAAAATATGGTTCAACAAACATTCATGACATGATACGAAATTTGAGGGCATCTAAATCGAATTCTCATGATAATAGCAAAACATTCACATAAAAATATACATATAATATTCACATGTGAAAACACCATATAATATTCAAGACAACTATTGAAATCTAGCAAAGTTTTCTAAAGTTTGTTTGAAGTTTATTTAACAAAATATGGTTCAACAAGACACCATATAATATTCAAGACAACTATTGAAATCTAGCAAAGTTTTCTAAAGTTTGTTTAAAGTTTATATAACAAAATATGGTTCAACAAGCATTCATGACATGATACGAAATTTGAGGGCATCCAAATCGAATTCTCATGATAATAGCAAAACAATCTTACTCTATAATACTTAAAAAAAATACCAAACAAGTTAGGTCTAGCAACCCTAAAAGTGAGCTCAGAAGGTACATTAGATCCACAATTTTTGGCACATATAAGTATACAAGAGTTTGAGAATCTAGATGTCGTCTTTATGGAAAGAAAAACAATCCCAATTTTCGATGCTAGTTGTTATGGCCTATGATGTACTAACCGTCCAAACTTCTATGATAACTTTGAAATCCTTTATTTATGTTAATGGCATGGTTATGTAACCTAAAAGAACATAACTCACCCCTTTGTCGGTAGAAGTGTGCATATTCTTGAAATACTACTTCGATGACGTGGAATGAATACATAATGTTTCACCACTTGAAGTTGAATTGTTGAGAGTTGAACAAAAAATTCACGGTGAAGAAATAGCGATAGGAATGACGGTATGGCTTAACATACAAGAGCTTGCTTATGAGAATAATTATGTAACATGACCAAAGAGGACTAAATCCATACAAAAAATTGCTAATAAACAACGGTTACAGATGATCAAATCAACAACGACAATGTCTATATTTTTATCGTTGTTTTTATGTTTCATTATGTATTTGTTTGGTGTATTATGTATTTTCATGAACTAAAAACCAAAAGAGAAAAAAAAAAAAAAAAAAAAAAAAAAAAAGTATTGAATTGCATAAAAAATCCGCATCACTGTGAGCACCTCAATTCTTCCCAATTTTGTCGGGTTTTTTCAAATCGGTTACATTCTAGTCCGATCTCGGTTTTTATAGGTGTAAGTATTGTTCGGTTTGAACCAAAATGAAACCAATCTGGTTCCTGGTCAAATTGATTTCTTAATCCGTTTGACTAAGGCCCCGTTTGATATGCGTCTGACCGAGTCAAGTCAGACGTTTTTGGCTGACTCGGTCAGCAAAATGTGTTTGATTATCCAACTTTGGCCATCTGACTCGGTAAGAAGTGTCTGACTGAGAAAGGAGTTGGGAGGAGGCTGACTGAGAAAGAAAGTAAGACTTTACAATAATACCTTTAGCCTTGGATAAAAACAAGTGAAACAGGAGGTTACAAGAATTGAACTCGGGTCCCCCTTATAAATATAATGATGTTTACCAGCAAGCTAAAGGGTTTTTTGTGTTTTAATCTCTAAAATAATATATTTAATGTCTATTATGCTGGAAGTTTTTGTATACATTATTATTATTATTATTATTATTATTATTATTATTATTATTATTATAAAGAGCATCAGGGTAAAATGGTCATTTTGCATCAGTCAGTACATTCACTCAGATGTACAATCAAACAACATAGTTTCTTACTCACTCAGAACTTATTACTCAGACAGACCTTTCTCAATCAGCACTTTCTCAATCAGCAACTATCAAACGACACCTAAAACTGGATCGGTTCATTACCGAATTGGTTTTAAAACCGGTCCGGCTTCCCAGAAAAATCCGACTTTTGCACCTGGTAGCATAAATTATCCGAATACGGTGTGCAAAAAAAAAAAAAATCCGACTTGGGCCTTGATAGCGCTGGAGGCCCATTAGATTTACCAAAAAAATGGTTTGCACTTGCATTCTCCCACCCACTTGTGCGGACGGTTCCCCAAATCGAAATCGCAAACGCAGAGTCGGCTCTTTCAAATTCCCTCTTTATCGTCGAAGTTCTTGCACCGAAATTGGAAAAATGAGGGAATTTAATGAGTAAGTTGCTGTGAATGAGCTCTTTTTTTGTAAATTATTTATAGGCTAGGTGATTGTAGTTAATTGAAGGGAAAAAGAAAAAAAAAAAAAAAAAAAAAAAAAAAACAAGAAGATGAGCGTCGTAGATAAAGAAAGCATCGAAGTGATCGCGCAAAGCATCGGCGTTGGAAATTTGTCGCCGGATGTCTTGCCTTCTCTAGCCGCCGACATCGAATACCGTGTTCGCGAGATTATGCAGGTTGATTATGCGAATGCCGTCAATTTTGTTTGTAAAATTTTCATGCTTTAAGTTTCAGTGCGTATATAGTGTAGTGAACCGTTGATGGTCAGTACTGATTTCACATGCATATTCGAATTTATTCAATTGTAGGAGGCTATAAAATGTATGCGGCATGCAAAGCGAACTGCTATGACTTCAGATGATGTGGATACCGCCCTTGATCTAAGAAAAATGGAGGTATTTTATGGTCTCAGCTGATTGATGAATGAATGGTTTTGCAGCTGTATTTTATTCTTCCAATCTTGTATGATATGATCATGTTTGATGATGGGGTGACATTTTAGGTTATTAGTACCGAATGGGATTTAGGCAATGCTCAAATATTATGGGTCATGTGATGTGGGCTAGTTTGATCCATAACTGCATCTTGTGGTTTTGGTTTTGTAAGTACAGGTTAGGTTTAGGTCCAGAGAGGCCCTAAAATATATTGTTGACTTACTCCCTTTTAACTTTTAAGGAATGTGATATAGCCGTTCAGGATTCCATGGATTGCTTATAAGTTAATAAATTAAAGTTTGTGTAGCTCTAGCATGCCATTCGTGAAAACTATAAAAAATGTTGGTGATTTTAGACTTTCAGTTTGAGTAACTGGAGTGGAATTTACATAAGTGAAGTGCCAAGGGGGATTTAATTTTAGGCTATGAGCTAATAGAAGTTAGGTGTATCTGTGTATAAGACTAGATTGATCCCAATTCCCAAACACAACAAATGATGCAGATTTAGACTGCAAAATGTAGTGTGGAAAACCTTTAAAGTTTAGGCCAATTTTAGGGTATCAGTTTGGAACTAAACATCTAAAAACCGACCAACTCAGTTTATGACTTAGAATTGACCATAGGCTGACTTGGGGCTCAGTCAACTTCAAGCTTCAAGCTGTGTGGGATTCTTATCCACTCCACTTGTGGGTAATTCTGGTATAAATATACCATAACATGAATCTTGTCTTGTTCTTCAAGTTGTAATCTTTTGGATTATCCCATAACTGATTTTGTCATACTCATATCCAGGCATTGGGTCGAAATACAGTTTAAGGAAACTAGGAAAGTGAAAATACATCATCCTAAAGATTATCTATCACCACACACCCTATCTGATTCTGATTGTAACAAAAACTAGGTTTTTATTGCATTTCTTGGTACTTATTTTCTCTAAGAAGTAAGAACACTTATTAATCTCCGTGCCTAGAATTATATTCCGACTTGTATATGGTGTGGGGAATTGCGTTTACTGCATAGAATTTTTTTATTATTTACTATGGTTTCCACATTTTTTTTGTGTTCTTGTTCAAGTTTATGGGCAAGTGACGTATATTCGACTTCAAATTCATATTATTAATGATCTGAATATGATAATGATGTGTGTCTCACTCTCTCATCTCAGCCAATATATGTTGCATCTGGAAATTCTTTGCGATTCAAAAGAGCTGCCAGACATAAAGATTTATTTTACCTTGATGACAAGGATGTAGAATTTAGAGAGGTAAACGACATGTCACTCTTAGAACAGTATAGTATAGTCGACTTTTGACTTTTGACTAAAAATATTAATATTAATATTTCATTCAGGTGATTGAAGCCCCCCTCCCAAAAGCACCTTTAGATACTGCAGTTGTGAACCACTGGTTGGCTATCGAAGGCGTACAACCTGCTATTCCCGAGAATCCTCCACTAGAAGGTAAATAACTAACATTTATTATTATTATTATTATTATTATTATTATTATTATTATTATTCACCACTAAAATGATCTGTAAATCAGTTTTGACTTTTGACTTTGACTGCAGCTCTTTTGACTCCAGTTGATAATAAGAACAAAGAAGATGGGATTGGGATTGGGATTGGAGACAATAATAATAATAATAATAATAATAAAAGTCTTGTGAAACATGTGCTATCAATAGAGCTTCAGCTTTACTTTGAAAAGATCACAGACCTGACTGTAACCCGGTCAAACTCAGTCATCTTTAAGAAAGCACTGTTGAGTTTGGGGAGGGATGCAGGACTCCATCCATTGGTTCCTTATTTCATATATTTTGTTGCTGAAGAGGTAGTCCGCCATTTTCACTTAAGTTAAGTTAAGTCAAGTCAAGTTAAGCTAATGGTGTTGGGTTGGTGATGTATCAGGTGACTCGTAATTTGAACAACTTGGAGCTTCTTTTTGCTTTGATGAGGCTTGTGCGGAGTCTTGTACAGAATCCACACCTGCACATGGAACCGTATCTGATCCAGCTCATGCCATCTGTGATGACGTGTCTTGTTGCAAAAAGCCTAGGAGGAAATAATAATAATAATAATAATAATAATAACCACTGGGAACTCAGAAACTTTACAGCCAACCTGGTGGCTTCAATATGCAGAAGGTTTGGGCATGGGTATCATAATCTTCAGCTACGTGTCACCAGGACACTTGTTGATGCTTTCATGGACCCTGCAAAAGCATTCACCCAACATTATGGTGCTATCAAAGGGATTACTGCCCTTGGCTCAAGCGTCGTGCGTCTGCTTTTGCTACCAAATCTTGATTTGTATTTACAGTTTATACAACCAGAAATCCACCTTCACAACAAGAATGCCAATGAGGTCCATGGGGCCTTAATGTGTGCCGCTGGTTTATGTGTTTACAATCAGCTTAAGATGATTCCCAATCTGCTTTCTCCACCAACACATGCCAATGGAAAACTCCTCAATCCAACAAGTACACTCATTAATTAATTACTCTTTGTTGTATCATATGCCTTGAACAATTTTTGTTTGAAAACTTTTTTCTTGTTTCGTCATGTGAAAGATAAACGCAAGGCCGGAATGCTGGAACAGGCTGTTAAAAAGGCGGCGGCAACAGGTGAGAGTTTGGTGAAGGTGGAGATGCAAGGGGGTGGAAGTGGATTTTCGATAACTCGAGGGGGGTCTTCTGATGCTAATATACCAACAAGGTTTATGGGTAATGAGAATATCCCGGGGAGCAGTGCTAGTGCTAGTGCTAGTGCTAGTATGAGGAGGGATAGGTTTGGTGCTAATATACAAACATCATCACTGGCTGTGTCACGTGCGTGGAAGAAGGAAGTAAATGCTGGACATTTGCTTCCAAAACTATTTCATCTTTTTGGTGAAAGCATGCTTCCCTTTGTACCTTCCCCAGAATTGTGTAATATATTCATATGATTGTAGATATACCCAAACTCATTATTACGCTATTAAACAATTTAATTGTCATTATTATTTTTCATTACCCAACCAAATCAACCTGTTTTCATTTGAAGTGAGCTTTTCATTCACGTAAAAAGTACTACTTACTACACATCCTCAACATAAAAAAAGAAAAATAACAATCGCATCAACAACATTTGAAACATAAGAAAGTGAAAACTCAAAAGAAGATTTTCCTTGGGCGAGATGGGGTAGGATTTTGTGTGGTGAAGGAGGATTTAGGAGAGAGGGAAGGTTGTGTGGATTCTTGATTTCTATCAACAAGTTTTGCTCCTCTGGGATCAGCCAGGAGTGATTTCTGAAACGACTGTGCAAATCCAGTGGCAACAATCGTGACATGAATCTCCCCATTATATCTCTCATCCACAACAGCCCCAAATATAATATTGGCTGAAGGATCTGCTAGACTTGTTACAACCTGGACACAAAACCAAGCCACATTCATTCAATTAACTACTGTACTTAATACTTACTATATGTATATACAAAAAGTATTTATTACCTGAGACACCCTATTGACTTCCTGAAGAGTTATGTCCTTCCCTCCAGTGATATTGTAAACCACTCCTGTGGCAGATTGGATTGAAGATCCGATGAGAGGAGCAAGTGTTGCTTGTTCAGCTGCTTCTTCAGCTCGGTTTTTACTAGAGGAAACTCCCACACCAAGCATTGCAGTTCCAGAGTCTTTCATCACTGCTTTCACATCTGCAAAGTCGACATTCACCAGCCCAGGTATCTGTGCACAAAACATCATCATCATATCACATGCTACTCCTCAAAACATAATAATACAAGTTAGTCACTCACCGTGATTATATCTGAAATGCCCTGAACGCCTTGGCGGAGTACATCATCAGCAAGAAGAAAAGCATCCTGAAGGGGTGTCTGCTCATCAGCAATATCCAGCAAACGGTCATTTGGGATGACTATAAGTGTGTCCACATTCTTTTGCAGCTTCTCAATAGCTTCCAATGCCTGATAGATAGAATAAGATGTGTATATGATAACACATTCATGATTCATTAATCATTATAATGGGTTTTGTATCACCTGCCTGGACTGATCTTTTGCGTCCTTCAAAGCTGAAGGGGTAGGTTACAACACCAACGGTAAGATATCCTGCTTCTTTTGCTATCTGGGCCACAACTGGAGCAGCTCCAGATCCTGTCCCACCTCCCATTCCTGCTGTTATGAACACAAGGTCTGATCCCTTGAGAGCATTTCCAATTGCTTCCTTTGATTCCTCTGCAGCCTGTTCCCCCAACATCGGATTCCCACCCGTACCTGAACCCATCAACAACATCAACAACATGGATATCATCATATAAACACAAATAAACCTTATCCTCCAACTGGAATGAAGCAGACCAAGTCCACGAGTCAAAAGCTCTCCGATTTGTATTGGGTTCTCTGCAACAGACTGGAAAAGCGCTTGAGAATCCGTGTTTATGGCGTAAAAATCAACACCCTGTATAGTTCATCAAATCAAATCTCGTTAAGGAAATCATCCTCACATATGTAAATGTAAATATCCAGGATTATGCACAAACATGTACAATCTGCAACATGGAAGTTCCTTCCGAGTGAAAAACGATAACTGTTTTTTCTTTAATGAACGAAAGACAAATCTCTTGAATGATGAAATTAAATGTAATTTAAATCTGTACATAACACATTTTTGAACAATGGATATTATAATATTTCTCTTTTCAATTCGAAAGACACATAAGATGAATCTGAGAGAAGAATTATCGGTTTCGAGAGACACCTGCAATCCGCTACCAATCATGCGGTTAACGGCATTGTTGCCGCCGCCGCCGACACCGACAACCTTAATCTTTGCAGACTCCATTGAGGCAAAAGAACAGCATACGGCGGAACGCCGACGTACACGAGCCCTAGGTGAGTCACATGCTTTCAGGAAGAAGGGAGAAAGCGGACATCCGGTGGAGATTGAGGCGGAAGACGAAGGTAACTGGGTTACGTTGGTGGCGAACTGAAGAAGCGTTCGTGTGGCCATGGATGTTTCTAAAGGACGGTGAAGGTAGTAAAGTTAGAAATATGGCTGCCTCTACCTCTACACTACTTAGGAAAGATGAAGACAACGGTGGGTCGGGTGTTTTAGGGCTTTAAGCATTTTCCTCTTTTGTTCTTTTGTTTTAAAGTAGCCAAAATTCATCCCCAAGATATTTTTGAAGTTTGTATTCAAATAATAACAATTATAAAACTTATTTACCGAATAAAAAAAAAAAGCACATCTACTGAACGAGTTCGATTTCGATACTGAAATCATAATGTAACATTCATTTTCCAGGTATCTGTGAACATTTATTTTTTAATCAAGTTTAAGATAGGGTTTTCAGCGTACCACAACATCGCAGCAGGTGCAATAGTATGTCGCGACACGACCACGTCACTTAAGTAGTGGCATCGTCAGGTATGGATCACAGCGCGATGTCGGTTAGATTCAAAACTCTATGTCTTGAGCCTTGGGCCCTATTTAAGGTGTTCACTTGTAGGGTTCGTCATTTTCTCAAGCCACCATCTTCAAAGAGCAAAACCCTAGCCCCCTTGAGTGTTTTTGGTGTGTGTGTGTGTGTGTTTGGAGCTTTTGGTGGAGTTTCTTGAGTAAGAAGTGCGTGGAAGAGAGTAAAGTGAAGATCTAGAAGTTGTGCAACCTTCTCCTCAACTCTAGACCTTTGTAAGTATAAAAAGTCCTTGCTTTCTTGATTTCCATGTATAGATTTAGGTTTAGATGGTGTTTTGGTTGTCTTTGGTCCTTTTAGCTTATGGTTTCTTGGAGTTTGGAAACTCCAGGTGATTGATGTTGTCTTAGACTCACTTCTGGACCATCTTCTTGCTTGAAAGTCGAGTTCTTGTCCCCTTTCCTAGCCATTCATAGACTTTTGGTCATTTTAGGTCATTTTAAGAGTTAGGGCTTATGGTCTTTCTTGTTTGAACCAATGAAAGAGATAAAGTAGGAAACTTTATCCATGCAATTTATTAGACAAATCAGATCTGAAAAATTGAAATTTAACATCTGAGATGTATTTTTTTTTTTTTTTGTAACATAAAGATAGTCTGAAACATGTCTGAAATAATCCATATGTTTGATAACTTCTACAAATAGTTCAAAAGCTAAAATTATATTTTTATTGTCATTTTTAATAATATCCTTTATATTTAATATATAATTTATTTTTAAATAAAAAGGAAAATAAAAGCATGACTGCTAATGTTTTAATGTTAATGTAACTAATTTATATTGAGTTTCTAACAAAAAAAATGAACATAAAAGCATGATTGCTAATGTTTTAATGTTAATGTAACTAATTTATATTGAATTTCTAATAATGTCATGAGAATGTCTTAATAGTTTAACATGAAATGGCTTAATGATTTGTAGTGGTAAGATATGATGCACAAAAACTCCTCTTAGATCCATGTTCCCGTTTCGGAAACTCCATGGAAACGGAAACGCCCCATAAACGCCATGGAAACGTTTCATTGAAGTATCGGGTAACAAGGAAACGTATCGGAAAAGTTTCCTTGAAGTTTCAGTGAAGTTTCCTAACCGTTTCTATTTTATTTTAGGGTTTATATGAGCTTTTTAAGTTTAAATCCAAAAAGGCTGATGGGATATTGTTTTTGAGGCTATACAATACATCATTATAACCAGAGAGCCTTTGGTCACTTTGACCCAGTCACCTTCACCAGCATACCTCATCCCATTCTTAGCCAATATGCCAAGAGAAATTAGATTCTTCCGAAGTTCTGGAACGTACCAACATTTTAGCTTCCTGACCATGCCATCATGCATCTAGATCTGCACCGTGCCACTACCTTTGATATTGCTCACTCAATCATCACCCATCTTAACTGTGCCATCCCACTCTTTGAAGGAGTCGAACCAGTCACGATTATACGTCATGTGATAGGATGCTCCAGAATCCAAGACCCAAGCATCAACATAACTTGATGTACACACAATCAGTACATCACCATCGTCCCCTTCATCAGAACTTTCCTAAACCACAACAACAATGTTATTGCTGCGTGATTCACTCTTGGACTTCCCATTCCTCAGCTGTGGATAATTTCGCTTGAAGTTCCCATTCTCCTTACAATTAAAACATCTCATGTTTGATGAACCTTTATACTTTGATTTTGAATGTGATCTACCTCTGTTTCCCTCGTTCCTCTCTTCTGTCCTCCATCTCCTTGCAAACAAACCGAAACTGGACACCTCCTCTCCACCTGAAACTTTTCTTTTCAGTTCCTTGGACATCAGAGAGTCCTTCACATCATTCACAATGATTGTTTTCCTACCATAAAGCATGGTATCAACGAAATTCTCATACGAGTTAGGAAGTGAACATAAGAGAACGAGCGCCTGATCTTCATCTTCAATCTTCACATCAACACCTTGTAGTTCCAAGATAATGCGATTGAAGTTATCCAAATGATCTTTCACTTGGGTACTTTCAGATATTCTGAGAGTGTAGAACCTTTGCTTCTGATACAACCTATTCGTCAGTGAGTTGTTCTGGTACTTGTCACAAAGTTTATCCCAGATCCCAGAAGCAGTTATTTGATCTACAACCTATCTCAATACTTCATCTGTCAAGTTCAATAGAATGACACTATGTGCCTTCGTTAAAATATCCACAATCGCCATGTCCTTTGGCAGTTTTGCCTCTCCTTCCAGTACCGTCGCACATCATTGTTGAACCACAAGAGCCATCATCTTCACCTTCCACAAAGTGAAGTCATTTGAGCCATTGAAATTCTCCAAATCAAACTTGTGAGCAGACATCTTCAATCACAAGAATACAAATCGTAGCTCTGATACAACTTGTTAGGAAGTAAAACAGATAAATAGCAAAACCAAAAGCACACGAGACACAATATATATGTGGTTCGGTCAAGGTGACATACGTCCACGGGTAGGAGGTGAGTATTCTTTATTCTCTCAACACAGAGGTTACAAGTGCAATTACACAGAGATTCGCCTATCACTCTATAATTCAAGATACAAAAAAATGACCTAGCATGCATCCCTATTTATACTTGA
The DNA here is from genome assembly GCF_052625555.1 of Lactuca saligna. NCBI lineage: Eukaryota > Viridiplantae > Streptophyta > Magnoliopsida > Asterales > Asteraceae > Lactuca > Lactuca saligna. The sequence goes on from NC_136423.1 coordinate 183,679,018, forward strand.
GGAATCAGACCTAAAACCCTAATGACCAAACCCATTGGCCCATAGGACCATGAAGGGTGTCAACCAATGACAATCCGCCATGTAGCATCTTATGGAACATTCTTGAGCATTATCATCTTTTAGGCATACTTGGATCAACATGGCATAACAAAGGAATCAATATAGCACATCATATACCACGATGGTCCATGATGGCACAATAGCTTCTTCATGGCGCAACAACAATCCTAGTTGGTGCAGCAGGGATCTAAATGGCGCAAGAGCATCAAGTATGGCGCACAACATCAATCTTGGAGAAACAACATCACCATGAGCAACAGGCACATGCATGGCTCAATAAGAAAACAAGATGGATCAAGAGGAGAACAAGATGGCTCAAGAGCATCCTTCTTGACCCATCTCTTCATCATGTGGCGTAACAAGGACCCCTTGTTGCTCCATATCCCTTCCAAGTGCTCCAAACCACTTCCAAGTGCTCCAGACTCCTTCCAGGTGCTCCAAACCCCCTTGTACACAATATGTTCCTTTGGCACTTGATCAGCTCCTTTGTCTGATGATCCATTCCTCTCGCAGAAGATCTGTTCCATTATCACATGCTCCATGAACCCCAAGTGCTCTATTGAGGTCCAAATGCTCCAAATGCTTCATGAACATGATCCAAATGCACCAAATGCTCAAGTCACATTTAAAAATCTCCACCTTGACTTTAGCATCCTCTGAATTCCACCTTGAACAAGAACTTCCTCTCCTTTCCTGCCATTCATCCTCGAAGGGACCTATCTCCTACAAACATCAACCAAGTCCAAGCAAAGCTTGAACTTCTCCGTGGGCAATGACTTTGTCAACATATCTGTTGGGTTGACCTTGGTATCAATCTTCGATATTGAAAACTTGTCTCATTCCAGAATATCCCGAATGAAATTCAGCCTGATATCAATGTGCTTCATTTTCTCGTGATAGGCATGATTCTTTGCAAGACTCAAAGCACTTTGATTGTCACAATACAGGACATGTTTTTACACCTTCAGACCAAGACTCTGAATAAGCCCTTGCGTCATGGACCTATACTCGGATTCAGTTGTAGACAAAGCAACGATATCTTGTAACATTGAATTCCAACTGATGACACATCCGAATAAAGTGAATATGTAGCACGTTTGCAACCTGCGCTTCAATAAGTCTCCACAATAATCAGAGTTAACATATTCCACCAAGTCACTCTTCGTATTTGCTCCATACACCAGGTAAACATTCGTCGTTCCCTTCAAGTATCGTAAGATCCACTTTACAGCTTCCCAATGAGTCATCCATGGATTACTCATAAACCTGCTAACCACACTAACTACATGAGCCAAATCAGGTTTGGTACAAACCATAGCATACATGAGACTTCCAATAACATACACTTAAGTTTATTCTTTCTATGCACTATCCAATTGTAAGAACAAACAACTATACTATCAAATAAAACATGTTTCATTAGTTTACTACTATAAAAGACTGATACGTTTCTAAACTTCCGAATGCACCACCACATGTCAAAAATAATAGAATACAATTCATTTTTTAAGCCCATTTAAGTGAAGAATCTAACCAATTTTGAAAATCCCCAACGCTAAGCAAATGAATTAAATGTCACACCATTTATAAATGTTCTCCAAAAGCAAGACTTACTGTCTCGCAATGAATAAAAACATGATCCACCTTATGAAGTTTGCACATAGGACAAATAAAAGTGGGTAAATCAATCCCTCTAAGCAAAAGATTTTCCTTAATAAGGATTATGTCTAAACCCACACACCACATGAAAATATTTACCTTTTTTGGCAACAAAGAATTCAAATATGTAGGGTAAGTACCATTAGAAAACAAAAAAAATTCAATGTGATGACATATTTTCACTCACCGTGAATTTCATCCCGTTAGCTATATTTCAAATTCAATAGTCTGAGAAAACAAGTATCCCTCCACCAAACTTTCGAAAACCAAGAGCTTCTCTAGAATAACTGTATTTCTCGGATTCCTACAACAATTCTGCTTACAATGCTTGTTTTTCCATCTACCATGAACAACACAGTCACGAACCTGATCCAATCTATATATTCAATGTTCTAGGTCAAAGCCCAATAATAAGTTGGTTTTTTTTTTCTGAAATTTTCTCTTTTACAAATTCTCACATTATTCGTCCTTATACAAATATAGTATGCTTTCAAATTTATTGTTAGAGGATGTACCATCATTATATAAAAATGTCATTAAAAAGGTATTCATATTTTAAAAATTCAACACAAAATAAACATGTTTTAAAAAATATGAAGCCACATTTAAAACCTGAATTGTAATTATAACGCTTTAATAAACAAATGTTAAAAGACAGATGAGAAAACAAGCAAAAAAAAAGTTATAATGGGGGAGGTGGAAAAATGTCGGTCGTGTCGTGTGGGTCAAGGAGGATGTTTAATACAGTAAAATAATAAAAATGTAATCTTTAATATTCAAATAGATAGATCAACACATGTGATTGTCTCTTTATATGTGTCTCATTATATGAATATGGATCGATCTAAACAAATAAAAAATGGAACGTGAATCATAACTTATACATCAGAAAGAAGGGAATGTACAACTTATTTCAATAAAACAAAACAATATCAAAAAACTTTTATCAGAGCAAGAAAAAAAAACATCAACATATCTATCTCTCTCCATCTCCAGTATGCATTCATATGTTCTCTACCTATAGTTCCCTTTCTTTTATCCAATTTATGTATACTCTCTCTTTCTGTCTCTTGCCCCCTTTCCCTTTTTCTTTTACTTACAAATAATAATGATAATAAAAAAAAAAAAAGTATGGTATTAATCACTGTAAACCAGCATCATTGTTGTTTTCTTGAGTAGAAGAGACTGTGGTATCAGAAGCTGGATCATCAATGGATAAGTTGAAGATTTCAGCAGCAGTGGCAGTGATGGAGATGGAGTTGTCTTCATCACCATTGACAGAAGGTGCTGGTGAAGCTTCTGGAGTTGCTGAAACCGATGAAGGAGAAGGAGAAGGAGAAGGAGAAGGAGAAGGAGATGATTCTGAGTCATCTGTAGATTGCTGAAGGCTCCAATACATAATGCTTGCTGTTAACATAAGTATCATCTTCTGATTCACCTGTTAATATTATTATTATTATTATTATTATTATTATCATTTATCAGTCACTCTCCAATTCTTCTACACCCTATACAAAAACATTCTTCTATTCTATCAGTTTTACCTCCATTATATCTTCAGGCAACAAGAACAGTGAACACCCCAGCTTTCTTGCCACACTGATTATGTAAGTTGCATTCAACTTCTTCTCCTTATCTGTCAAATGTCAATTAACATCACATCATGAAATTACAGAATTACCCTTGTAATTAAAAAACCATAACCATACATACCACTTGCGCCCTTGGTCACGAGGTTCCAGTTGACCACCCTCGGCTCCACTGCACTCAGAAGCTCAAGGAAGAATATTCCATTTGAAAGGCTCTTATCCTGCATGCCACCATTGTTAATACTTAATGCTTGATATGATAGAAGATTAAAAGAAAAGAATGGAGAGTGAGTTTACCTTAAAGCTATCCATTTGAGAAAGTCTTGCGGTGCTTTTGACTTTTCTATTTGCCCATTTCAAAATATCAGAATCGGTCATCTCCTTCCCAATCCCATTAGAGTGGGATCTCAAGTTCTTCAAAAGCTGAAGCATGTTAAACCTCATCAGCTGCCACAAGAAAGTTGTGTGTGTGTACACAGATACAAAATTGATTTCAATAAAACGGAAACATAATAACCCGATATTTGTATTTATATATAAATGTGTGAATGATTTACCAAGTATGAGTTTCTTATTCCCTTGAACAAAGTCATTTCCAGCTACATTGACAAGAGAAAACTTCAACTGCTTTCCAATCCTGATAACCTGATTGCAATTCTCAACTTTCCTGAACGGCATCTTAATAGGAGGTTTAGTTGCATGTTTCCAGTTAACGGACCCCACAGAAACTTTATCTACAGCTTCCAGAAGCGTCCATCCATTTCTGACATCCTCAAACAGATTGTTGACATAAGAAGAAATCCCAAGGCTATTCAACCACAGCCTGAAACATCTTTCATCTCTTGACATTTGTTCATCATCACTCATCATCTCAGCAAATGAAATTTTCTTGTTATCACTAGACAAACCATTCTTGCAAAAAAAAAAAAACAACATTTGTTACTAACTACTTCACTGATAACATAACAATTAACAACAACATCAATGCAAGGGACTCCAACCTTTGATGGAAAATCTGTGCAACAAATGCAAGATTTAAATTGGCAGAGCCTTCAACGATATCTTTAGGAGCCAAGTATCTTTTGCAATCCATTTTTTCTGCATGCTCAAGTACCAAATTTGCCCTTTCAGCTGGATCCTTGGTATCCAATGTGGTTCGGCTGCAATGTTCTGGTGCAAGAACATTAAGCAGGTAAGCATAAGCTTCTCCATCCTACACATGAAATCACACTGCTGTTAAAAAAAATTAAAAAAATAAAAATGAAGAAGGGAGATTTACCTTGAGATCAGATGAGAAATTCGTAACGGGTTTCTTGTATCCTGCTTTCTTAAGATGGAAATTCATCCATTTTAATAGGACTTTCTCAGGTGCTAATCCCATAAGCTCCTCCACATCCTGCATACAACAATACCATATATATATATATATATATATATATATATATATATATATATATATATTATATTATATATATATAGATACAAATGCACACATAAACTGAAGAAAGATATTAACAAGTACATTGTTGTCCTCCACCAATTCTACAAGTTGAGGCGTCTTTCTAAGGTTCAGATCTGCCAGGAGTTGGATCTGGATGAGCCAAAATTACAAGCCACATCAGAAGAATGAATATTTAAAAAAAAAAATACAACCACTGGATTAACAACCCTACCTTTATAATTTGAGAAATTAGGCTAAGAACCAGATGAGGCTGCAAAAATGATTTATATACAAAAAAAATCAGGTGTTTTGAGATTTAAAAGCTTCACTTCAAACAACTATGGATATAAGTAACTCTAATATGATAGCTTACTCTTCCTTCAACCAAATCCTGGTTGCCAATATTTACTACTGTGCATCCTATAGCCTTGGCAGAGTTAAGGCAAAGAGTATGATTTTCATTTCTTTCCCATGGATTCAGTACTCTTTTGGTGTTAATTGCGCATTCATCTATCGTATTGGGCACTGCAACATTGATGAGTTTACTGCAAATACAAATATCAAATTACATATGCTCATGCTGTCATGACAAAGAGGATAAAAAAGACATACCATAAAAGAACTCCATCTCTAGCCAACTCAAACAAAGCATTGATAGCTGGATCTATGGGAAGAAACTGCTTCATAAATGGATCATCTCTAAGATAGCTATTGATATGAGCAACATAAGATTCTTTCTCTGATTCATCAATGGTGTGAAGCAAAGTTGTGGTTGTTGCTTTAAGAAACGAAGATGAGTTATTTGAATTGCCCAGTTTGGCAGCAGCATGTGAATGTAAATTCAGGTAACCCTGCAATCAATCGATTATAAAGAAATGTAACTCATAACAAAATCAATGTGATTGATTAAACAAGGGATGTAAACATCCAATATTTACCCTGAGGAAAACTTCAAAATCAATTCCATTGCTCATGTCGAAACCAGATTCTGATAATAAGTCCTCTATTTCCTTCTCCTTAAACAACTCGCTAAAAGGCTTCAATTTTGCAAGCAATAGAGGCAAGTCCGCAGCCGTAAGTTCAGCATTTTGATTCTTAAATGATACAAACTACAAAATGATTGCACAAAAACAATAAACCGATTCGAGCATCAGTACGGGATATCAAACAACTCCAATCTAATAATCAATTAAATAGACAACATATAATATAACGCACACAGCGATGAATCAAGAGGGATTATAAAGAAAAACCTTGGATTTGAGGGTACGAAGTTGAACTTTTGTGAACTGGATTTGAAGCCAATGATCAGACACAAGAACCCCATCGAATTTAGACATCTGCTTCTTCCCCAAGTTGAAATCGGTCCCTTAACTTCTTTATCGGTGGAATTAATCGGCAAAACGCGTACCGATAACGATACCAAATCCTGAAAATCTACAAAACCCATCACCACCAGTCCAAATCAAAGTAGAGTCAAGACATTGGTATTCAAGATTCAAGGATCCATGATCAATAGCAAGCAGTCAGATGTACGTACCAGCAGGCAGGAGGAATCGAGGATTGTTTTAAGAGTTTTAGTTTGGCTGAGTGTTGGATTAATTGAAGGAATTCAAGAAACAAGATTACAGATTTTGATTTTTAAGAAAGAAGTCCAGAGACTTGGGTATCTTGCTTCGGAAGAGAGCAAAGCTACAAGGGTAAGGAAAGAAGGAAAGAGCGGTGACTTTCGGCTACGAACCATGGTGCTATGAATGTGGGAGAGAGCAGGCAATATAAGAAAAACGATATCAATTTTTATTTTTATTTATATTTTTGTGATCAATAAATTCTCGTTTGATGAATTCCAGGCGAACCGTTTTCAACCAACTACCATGAATTATATATATATACTAGCCGTTATCCGCGCACAGCAGCGGAGACAAATAGCTTCTTTCAACGATTTTTTTTTAAAGAAAAATGTTATATTCCAAAAGAAAGTTCATGTCGTGAGTGAGAGGAAGGGCGGTAGTCGTGATAGTGGTTGATTGAAGGCGAAAGGAGGCAGAGCGGCTGTGGTGGCGGTGGTTATACTGTCTTGGTTACTGGTTAGGGTTCTTCGAGAGAGTGTACGTATATTTCTTACTTTGAAGGGATTACGAAGATAGATATTATGAGATTGTTTGTTACCAATGTGAGAGAAAAGATCATCTATAAATTGTTGACATTGACCGCTTCAAATGGTTGAAGTGTTGAGATTGACGGGTTCAATTTGCAAATGAATTCTTCTATTAATTTGATACAAGATTTTTAAGGGATAAAAGATATGGTTAAAGTTTTAATATTATTATATTATAAATGGGTTGTACTTCAAGCTTAATAGTTTGGACGTCTTAAAAAAATAATATTATTATATTCAATCTATTTATAGAAATACTTAGATTTCTTTTATAAGTAGTATATATATATATATATATATATATATATATATATATATATATATATATATATATATATATATATTGGATGTGGTTGGGGAACAATGTCTGGTTTGCAGTCGGCTCCATACCAGCTGTTCTCAGCCAATCCGCTTCCATGTTCTACGACTGGTTTTTCCTCATTCAATTAATTTGTTGTAGACACCAAAGAACCTTCGTGTTCCTTCCAATGTTCCTTTTTTTTCTCTCCCAAACCAATTTCTCTTCGAATTCCTTCTATCTACTCTGCCGATTGCTTTCACTTCCCGATCCTCGAATAACCGACAAGTCCTCGAAGTTAGGTCTCCAATTTTCGTTGCATCTTCCTATTATTTGAAGGTATCGCAGCTCCCGGTGTTTATAAACAAACAAGAGCTTTTACTCAATTTCTTGAATTTTCGATGTTTATAACCAGGTTTGATATTTATTCCCTTTTTTCTAGGGTTTATGTTTGTAGTCTATCCGACGACGTATATTTCAAGCTAATATTTAATGATCATTTTTGAGCATTTTTTGTTTATTTGAAGGTTTTGTTCCACATCTGGGATAGATTGTGCACAAAAATTTGGAAAGTGATACGTGCTAACAATATTTTTTTTTTAATTCCCTCCTACACACCATTAAACAATCAGAGCGTTTATAGGCCATATCAGAGGGTAAGTTTTGTTACCCTAAATGAGTTACTGTATCATGTTTCTTTCAATATAACTATTGGATTTAGGTTTTGCGGTATACCTATTGAATTTGATATAGTAAAAGGGGCATTTTGAAGTTGTAAAAGTGAAAAATGTGTGTTTTTTGGATGTGGTTATTAGGAATTCAAAGTTTTCCTGCATAAATTCATTCCCAATGAATCATGCAATTGGTGTTCACATTTAACGTTGTCAAATGTAGCAAGCTCTCACATAATGAAGAAATAAAGAGAGTAAGGGTAGGAATACAGAGAGGTTTATTTTTTTTATTACCATGACCTTGCATCAAATGGCTACTTATCACCAACTGATGGGCATTGGCAGTGACACAATCCATTTTAACAAGGAATACATGTAGAATTAATTTTTGTAGGGACTATTAATCATTAGTTGTGGCTGTGAAAATGAGTTTATTGTGTTCATTGATATGCATTTATGAAAAACGTTTCATTTTATTAGTGTTTGGAGCAAAAACGGATTGCTAACAAATGGAGAACCTCATGACGAAGGTGGATATGATATATTGTGTGCCAACTACCAACCTTCATTTGGTCGACCTTGGTGGCCCTGAAAGGGAAAAAAGGCACGAGCTGGTGAGATGGGTTTACAAGAAGGTACGATGTTACTTATGATTCATAACGTCTTCAGAAAAATTTCTATTATTATTTGTCTACAAAAAATGAACAATATACAACATTCACATGTTATTTTGTTTAAAATTGATATTCTCAAAAGTATTTTGTTATTTACTTAATTTTGTTGTATAATTATCTGAGTAGGGGCACCAGCTTTGTAATGTTCAGGTGTTCATTTTTTCGGAAAATATGTATGTTCTGAGTGACTCAAAACATAGTATAATGAAAATATGTATGTTCTAAAAAACCAACCCACTGACCCAAAAACAAACATGAACTGTGAAAACTCGATCAACCGAGAAAAACAAATTATTTGGATTATCTGTGAAAAATCAACCCACAAACAAACATGAACTTTGAAATCTGAATCAACATAGAGAAAAACAAGTTCTTTCTTGACTCGTAGCAAGATATACATTTACTTCTTCGATTTTTTTATGGATAAAGAATAGTAGAAAATTTTCAGACATTTAATAAAATAGAACCTTCATATGATATTGGTTTGTATGTTTGGCTATATGTGAAACTATTTGTTGTTTAATATTATATGTAGGTGTGTGTATGTATGTTAAAGCATGTTGCTTTCTGTCACTGTGGTAAACTATGCATATTTCTGAAATTCCGATTGAAGCAATATTGCACACATATAATACACTACTTTGGTAATTATAATCTATTTTGGTTACGAGGAAAAAGTTTGTTTAATGGACTTTCTCTTTATGTAATTCATCTTAAGGATCACTAATACTTATGACACAGCTAATTGTGTGGGAAAAAAACATGTATGACAGAGTGTGATAGAGAGTGAGTGGGTAAGAGAGGAAGTTTGTTAAAAAAGACGGTATACGCTTAGTGTTCAAAGTCTTTGAATTCAAGCTTTTCCATAGTTGTTTACCTGGACTATTTTGTATAACGTCAATACTTCACTAGACATCAAAAGTAGAAAAATATATAATATTTCCTTGTACCAGGTAACCAAAGATAGGTGTTTGTACTAGGTAACCACCATCTATGTTGTTTACTTTATGTCTTATTATTATTATTATTATTATTATTATTATTATTATTATTATTATTATTATTATTTTCTCTTTTACAATTTTTTAAAGATGATTGAGGGATATGAAGAGAATTAAAATTGTTGATAACGATTGTTTATCTTTCTTCAATTGTCTGATTGTTGGATGAAATATTAATTGCATATTTTTAGAATCTGGTATATATTACCATAGGTAGTGGAGATTCTTAGACTCTTTCATGTACCTTATACAACTGTTGTAGTATAGTTAAAGATCTACCATCCATTTGTTTCTATGTTATTTTACTCTCTGTTTTTTAGGTCACATAAATGGTCCCTTCAATTTGTTCAATTCACTACTATTATACAATATATGTAATTGTTGCCTTCTGATGCGTCATTTTTGTTGTTCATCACGAGTTTTTTTCAACTAAAAACAAACACAAACTGTGAAATCTGATTTTTTTTTTCCAACTAAAAACAAACACGAACTGCAAAATCTGAATCGACCAGAAAAAAACAAGTTCTTTCATGACCCGTAGCAACGTAAGGGCAAACCCTCCGGTTCATGTTAGTATATAAAATAGACAACTTAATCAACCATCATTTGGCATCAAACACCAAACTCAAGTACATCATTATTTTACAAAATTATTACATGTAACATGTTTTTTTTTTAGAAATTTTAATCATGATTTATTTATTTATTTATTTGAACGGTGAGAAAAATATTATTAGCACAAAGAGAAAAAAGAGACCTAAGCGAGTAGCTCAAGCCTAATTACAAAAGAAAACACAACATAGGAGACGTACGCCACATATTCAAATATCTGGTCTGCCTAATAGTTATTATAAAATGATATTGTTAATAATATATGATCATATAGGGTCACACCTTATAGCAAGTTACCATCAATTGATTATTTATTAGTATAATTTGATTATTAATAAATATATCAACACTTGTATCTAATTGAGAATTTATTATTTTTGAAATAATATTTTGCCAACATGTTCAGAATTATTATTTTTTGGAAAATAATAATAAAAAGAACAAAACTAGCTTAATTTCATATGGTATGATTATAAAAGTTGTGTATAACTTTTTTGGGTACTTAGAGTGGTCACTCAGTATGCTACCAATTAACTAGTTATAGTTTAAGTAAAAGGCATTTGATTTTTGTGTTTATTCTTCATATTGCCAAAGTTTATACTCTTTGAGAGTAGATTGCCTTTTGAATTGTTTAATGCTTAATAACATGCCTCTTACAAGCATCTATTTTAACATAGTTAAATGTATGACTAGTTGGAGTGTTGAATATTTTATTACTCCTCCCTTACTTGTAAGAAAAGCTTCACCTTTCACTTTATTGTCTTCACTTTAATATACATTTGATGATATATAAGAAAGGGACTTATCTAGTGAAGTTGGTTGTTCTTATTGGCTTCCTTTTTACTTGTTTTTGCTGCCAAAAACCGAGAGCATGTGCTCTCTTCCTTTCTTCTTTTTCGGTGCAAAGATGAAGGCTAAAAGTGTTAGTTCTCTTTAGACATATTTTGGTTATATGTATTAAAGCTTAAGAACAACATTTTACAAGTGTTATACTAGCATATATGGTGGTTTTGTCTTGCTTGGTGGATACTTCTAAAGAGCTCTTATTTAGAGCTTAATGCCATCTTCATCAACTTCCAACTTCCCATGAGGATCAAAGTCTTCAAAGGTTGTTATGATTTCTCTTCTATGATTGTTTTAATCTTTTTAACTCTTGCAAAATGATCATTGGTGGGAATAAAACTAGTTTTATTTTTGTTCAAATCTTAAGTTGTAACATCCTATTTAATTAATAAATAAATAGATAAAATTTGATGAACGAATAGTCGCAATAAATTCATATTATTTAGGGGATTATTGGTTGTGGGAAACCAAATGTTATAAATCAGATTATTCGGGGGTTAAAAAGGAATATTGGGATGTATTTTGAAAAGATTATGGAGGCTAAGGGGCTGATTAGTAACGATTCAGATTATTTTTGTAAGGATTTTAGAAGATCAGGGCTGTTTAGTAAAATTCGGACTTATTTTGTAAAGGAATTCCAGGGGCAGGGTTTAAATGGTAAATTGTAGACTTATTTTGGAAATGAATTCTAGATTGAAGGACCAGTTCTGCCATTATGGCAATATGTTTTTGTGTCGGGTATAAAAACGTAAAAAACCCTAAACCCTAATGAAGTAGTCAGCCGCTAACCCCTACCTTATCCCTCCTGTTACGGCCACACACCTCACGACGCCCCATTGCCGGTCGTTGCTTCTTCACCCGCTGAAGCCGGAGAATCACCACTGAAGGGCCACCTGAGTAGCTGCCTTATTCAGTTGCCGATGAGGGCGAAGAGGTTCGACGAGATCGGAAGACTTGTTCATGGGTGTTGCTGTTCGAGTATTGGTTGCTGCCTCATCGTACGACCACCGTCGCCACGACCAGACGCGCCTCACCTTTCCTCCTTTGGTTTGCTCGGTTCGCCACCATTCAAGTCACCGTGTCAAGAAATAGTCGCAATGTTTTTCTTCTTTTACTTCTGTTGTTGTGGTCGTGATTATTGGTGATAGATTGACACCATTCCCGGCCGTAAACCGCCTTTGTCGCCATCGTTTAGTCTTTCTCTCACTGATCCGGTTATCATCCGCCACCCCGAGGAGGCTGCTTTGGTGTGTATTGTTGTTGTTACTAGTTGGGATGTGTGTGTGTTTTCAGTTGGCTAGAAAACCCCGAAATGACCACCATGGCTACCAACCATGGTGGTTGTCGCCTCTACCTTGGTTCTGCCACCACCTGCCACCACAAGGGTGGTTGTGTGTGTGTGTGTGTATGTTCATGTTAGTTAATGTGTGTATTTGGCATTTTCATTGTAACATTGTAACCGAAGCTAGAATAATAAAAGGAAACCCTAACCACCACCGTGAGGTGGTGGCTGCTGCCTCCTGCTGTCGCCGGCCGCCGTGTCAGGTGGCAGTGTGCTTGCCTCGTTAAGTTCGATTCATGTAGGGTGCTTGAAACCCTAATGGGCCTTGTAAGCCCTAATGGACCCTAATTGATCCAATAAAACACTAATGGGCTTAATGATTTTCAAATGGGCCTAATAGGCCCGATAAAGCCCTAATTGACCTAAAAGCCTAACAAACTTATAAATGGGCTAGTATTTAGTTTGAAAAAAACCCTAATACCAATAAAACTCTAATTTAGGGCATTAATCGGGACACATGAGAATTATTTAATAACTTGAGATATTAAATAATAACCATTGGCAAAAATGAATCTAAACAATATTGGACTTAATGGATTAAGTCATTAATGGGTAAAGTAAGAAACACTTAACCCTAATCATCATTTCATGTGAAGACCCTAATTTTAGGATCATGTGCTTGGTCCTATCGAGACTCACATTTGGGCCATTGGAATGGAATTGTGTACTAAGCCCAATCACACCATATGACTTATTTAGTAAAGTGAGGGACTTAATGGATTAAGTCCTTAATGGGTTAAGTGAGAAACACTTAACCCTAATTGTCATTTATGTGAAACCCTAATTTCACTTGGGCTTTGTGTTGGGCTTTTCCTTTGGGCTTTGGTAATTGGATTATTAATGGGCCATCCAAGAATAATCATATGAACTAGAATATGTTAAATGGGCTTATGGTAAAGGCCCATATGAGGATGTAGGCCCAATTAAGAAAATTAGGTCGTGGTCGGGCCATAGTTTGGGCCTCGATGATTATATGATGTTGGGCCTTAGAATAAGACCATGTAGAGGCTTAGGCCCAATTCGGAAAATTGGGCCATATGTTGGGCTTTGACTCATAGTTGACTTTTGGGCCTTTAGATTGGGCCTTGGGCTTGAATCAAGCTAAGTTGGGGTTAAAGTAGTATTTACCCCAAGCATGGACGTATGGTTATGTATTGGAACCCAATTACTAATTGGGTGTTATTTTAATGTTGATAGTTCGGGAACCTGTCCTCCAGCAACTGGGGTTGGGTTTGCGGGACTTCATCCGTGCCATATGAGTCTTCTCACCATACTCATGGGTCTAAGGCACCAAGGTCGGCCCATTATGTGATTATGATATATGTGTTAGTTATTATTTGATTTGATATGATATGTGATTGTGTGTTTTGCATGAAGACCCCGGGGGGAGCCCATGACATTAGATGTAAGACCATGTGGGGTAGCTCATGGTAGTACTAGGTAAAGACCATGTAGGGTGGCCTATGGCATTGGATGTAAGATCATGTGGGATAGCTCATGGCAGTCCTAGGTAAAGACCATGTGGGGTAGCCTATGACATTATTACAGGTTTTATGTATTCATGGCTTATATGATATGTGTGTAGCTTTTATAGCTAACAGGATATGTGATATGTGTGTCGCTTTTATAGCTAACAGGATATGTGATATGTAGATTGTGTGTGTGGTATGCTCTGGGAAACTCACTAAGCTTCGTGCTTACGGTTGATAGTTTTGGTTTCAGGTACTTCATTTTCAAAGGAAAGAAGCCGACTCGATCGCAACGCATCACACTATGTTTTTCGCACAGGAGATCTTTAAGATTACAGTCTAATAATATTTTATGATGACATGCTCGATTATTGGGACACTGGTTTTGACATGAGATATTATTATGGCCGTTTTATTATACTGTTGGTTATGTAATAACTTAATTAAAACAAAAATTTTGGCCAATATTTTTGGGATGTTCCATAAGTCTTCCGTTGCATTGTTTATGCTTTTGAAACAATTTTTGAATAAAAACCCAATACATACACCAATCAAGATTACATGACTAAACCTTATTTTTTTCCAATTAAATATGCTAACACTAATATCATCTGCCATAATCATTATTGCTCGCATGCAGTTAGATAAACCAATATTTATTTATTTATTTATTTTGGATTGTTTTTTGTTTCTAAAATAAAAACTGAATATCCAAAAACCCTAATAAAATTATTATGTAAATTTATTATTTTTAATATATACCTTTACTTATTTATTAATTCCCTAATTATTTTAATAGATGAAAAGTCTCACTAAAACACTCTTGCATCGGGTAGTCGAATTTTGTTATTCAAAACCAAATCTAAGTTCAAAAATCATCTAAGTTTGTATTTTTGCTGAGAATGACGTTCCAAGCATGATAAACCCATATTAGAGAATTGTTAAGAAATAATTTGAAAATATCCAATTTTTTGCATATAATGAATTGTTAACAAATAGTTGGAGAATATTATACCTAAATTATTTCGTGGTGGTGATCATTATAACCATAAAATTCATTGCGTCAAGTGGGAGTCAATGCTTGCTAGCAAAGGAAAAGATGGGTTATGAATTGGTTCTTTACACGTTTTTAATAATGTTTTAATCTACAAGGCCCAATAAGGCCCAACCAATACAACTATGGCCCAAAACAGATTAATCGGACCACTAACCTAAAATATAACTAGGCCTAAAACTAATTAAGGCCCAAAGGGCTTACAAGCCCACGCGAAGCCCAAAAACCACTTCAGTACGCTCAACGTATAGAGTGCGTGGCTATACGCTCTGCGTACACTATATTACGCCCATCGTACAAGCAAATTAAGCACTACTTCCATTAAGTTCCTAATAATTGATATTCTAATGTCTAATATTAGATCTGAGCTCATTAAGACGTCCTAGGGCATACAATTGGCAACTTTATGCCCTTGTATGCTATAAGGGACTTCAAAACTTCATTCTTCACATTAGGACTTCATATAAAGCTTCAAACTCATGCATGGAGTCTAGATAACCTTTAAGCTAGCACCTTTATGCATCTAGTATGCTCACAAAGCTCATATCTAACCATCTTAGTCTCTGGAGTTGCTCAACTCTCACGAGAAGATCCAAGAACCAAAAATGGGACAATATAGAAAACCCTAACACAATATAATGAATAAGATAGCAAGATTAAGACTTTATACCTCTAGAAGCTCCTCAAGGTGAACTAGATGTAGGTTCTTGAAGTCTGATGCCATACCAAGCTTCCTCACTATGTTCTTCTTCTTGAATAAGCTCCAAAATGGCCTCCATCACACTTCTATGCTCCAAAGTCACCCTCTCAAAGGAAAACCGAGGTAAAGGGAGGGAATCAGACCCTATAGGCTGATTAGGGTTTGGTCTAAGTGGCTTAAGGATGAGTAAATAGGTCTCAAGTCCGGATTTTAGAGTTTTGCTCTTCTGTCGCATACGCCCCGCGTACCTCTTGGTATGCCTAGCGTATGCGGCCACCCTCCGTGATCATCCATCCTTAGTACGCTAAGTAGGGGTGGCAAATCGTGCTATCGTTTCGTGTTTTTGTCTGACACGACACGACATGACAATGTTTTATATAACACGAACACGACACGACACGACAAGATGTCGTGTTTTTTCTAACTAACACGAAAACGAATGAATTAAAAAACGACAAACACGACACGACACGAAAAATATAACATTTACTAAAAACTTGTTTATTTTTATCAAATATAACACGAAAAACAAGAAAAACACGATAAAGAACTACTAAATCGTGTCAATTTCGTGTCGAATTTTCAACATGAACACGACACGACACAATATCGTGTTTTTTACTACTAACATGAACACGACACAAACACGAATTCTAAATTCAGTTTCGTCCCAATTTCGTTTCGTTTTATGTATTTTTATTGTGTCATGTCATAAATTGCCACCCCTAACACTAAGCGTACTCCTGAACTATGCCCAACGTACGTTAGGGACCATTATGCTGTTCTTTTTCATTTCAAGGGTACAAAGGGGATTTAACTAATTTGGAGTGTTACAATGAATTTACTCATGATCTCTATGATTACCAAACATTTTGAGTGTTGATTTACTCATGATTTCTCTGATTATCAAACATTTTGAGTGTGGATTTACTCATGATTTCTCTGATTACGAAACATTTAGAGTATGAATTTACCTATTATTTCTCTGTTATCATATATTTTAAGTATGGATTTATTCATGATTTCTCTGTTATCAAACATTTTAAGTATGGATTTACTTACGATGTCTCTGTTTATCAAATATTTTAAGTATGCATTTACTTATAATTTCTCTTTTATCAAACATTTTCAAATATGGTTTTAACTACAGAAGAGATACTTTCGAACTTAAAAAGAAAGAGTATCATTACTGCGGTTAGAAGAAAACCTATAAACTCTCACCAACCTTATGTTGACTGTCAAAACTACATATATTCTCAGGATATCAACAATCAAGCTTTCAGTCTGAAGATTAGTCATGGATTTCAGGCAACCTAGTTTTATCTAATTTTATGTTATATCGGCCTATCTGTTAAGGCAAATTTATGAATTTATAATTATTATGAACCTTATATTTAAACCTTAAGGTGGAATGTAACTGCTATGTTGTTATTGTTGTAACTTGTGATGTATATTCAATTTGCTTGTGATTTATGAACTAAGCCGCACAACCCAGCGTATTCCGTTGCCTCGGCCGGGGGTGTGACAACAAAACATTAAATTCTTCTTCTAGAGGTTTCACCTAATCCATTTCGCATATATACGATTTCCCCAACAACCAAACAAACTTTAATTTATTCTATTTCATTATTCATTTCTACTTAGGTTTCATAAAATATATACGAATATTAAAGTAAGATTTCAATAGGCCCAACCGGAACAGAGGAAGCCTTAATTGTCCTTGCCCTTGAAATCCCTTGTTTCCATTACACTATGGTTACTTTAAGTTTAATATTTATTTTTATGAATAAAAATAATTAAAAATAGAGTAATTATTTTGGAGGGCCATGGTATATTTGAGACGGGGCACCCCACCTCAAACCCGAAAACATTGTAAAAATACATCTTGTGAAGAAACAGAAACAGGGTCTTATGGACTCGGGGTCCTACGAGGGGTTTTGACACCACTATATTAGGGTCCTACTAATTATACCCCATATTCACTTATTGGACCCAAACTATTATGAGTTTTTATCTTTTTCAGACCTTGAGAATTGTAATTGCTTACTTTATAATCTCATCTATTTTTACAATTGCGGTCACTATCTCAAAGTCAATTTTACTTTTTCAATTTTTTTTGAAGGTGAGTGTCTTGTTGATACTAAAACTTATTTAATTTAATACCAAAAATTATTTCATTTCATCCGACAATAAAGGAGCATATGGGTTATCATTTTAATTTTAAAAGAATAATAATAAACCATCATATTTTTATTTATATAAAATCGAAACGTTATAATTATAAAAATACACATACTGCAAATTATAGATTATCATTTGAATGCTTTCAGTTGATAGTGACTTTTATACATAAATTATATATAAGTACCTAACAATATATTTATAAAAAATGATTTTTATAAATGGGAAAATAACATAAATGCCCAACAAACTTTCTAGGGTTGACCTTTTAAGTCCCTAAACTAAGTTTGTGTCTTTATAAGGGCATAAGGTTAGAAGCAACCTGTCTTTTTAGTCCTTCTAACCTATTGTCCCTGAGATTTAAGAGGAAGGGTAATTCTGGTCCTTTTTCGGGAAATGGGTTTCATCCGAGAAGGTTTCGGGTTGGCGTATGTTGTTAGAAGCATTGGGCTTCTCGTCACCCTCGTATGAATGTAAAGTTATTTGGGAGCGGGTTTAGAGTAGAGGAGTTGCAACGTTTTGACGATGATTATTGTTTATAGCTCTTTGTGGAATAAGTGGAAAAGGTCCCATGCATGCATGGCATGCATGCTTGAAGTTAGCTGGGTACGCCCAGCGTAAGGTGGACGTACGCCCAACGTAATGGAGGAAAGAAGCGCGGGTGGCCAGGTGAGTACGCCCATCATACTAGAGGTACGCCCAGCGTACTCTCAGAAACCCCAAACCCTAATTTAAGAGCCACCACTATATAAGGAACATGTTGGTTCATACCCTAGCCTCCATAAGCTCATCCTTAACCTCAGAAACCCTAGAAACCCGTATTCCCTCCATTGTTGGGTGTGTTTAGCCTTTGGAAGCTCATTTTCTCAAAAGAAAAGCTAGAAGAAGAAAAGAGAAGTTGTCAAAGAAGGAAAGGAACGATTGGAGCTTGTAGATCTGAAGAGATATCATCCTTTGAAGCTTATTTGAGGTATAAAGCTTCTTGCTTTCCATTTATTTTGCATAGATCTAAGTGTTGTGAAGTTTTTAGCATCTTTCTTGTCCCATAGTTCTCATCTTGATTCATGCTTTGTATTGGACGAGATTATTTGTCCTTTCAGACCTTTGGAGAGGTCTTGAGTGAGAAAAATGAGGTCCTAAGGGCTGTAGTTGTTCCATGTGTGAGATATATAGGTCTTAATGGATTAAGACCTTGGATTAAGAGCTAATGGACGTCCCAAGTGATAAAGTTTGAGACTTTATGAATTCTAATCATATTTGGCCTAAGGATCTGAAGTTTGGGCTTAATAGCTTAAGCCATTAAGAAGTTATAATGACTTAATGAGTAGAGCAGTTACGCCCCGCGTAACACGTGATTACGCACCATGTAGCGGGCCACACCCCCGATCCCCAGTCGCGAATAAGAGTGTACGCCCCGCATACCAAGGAGGGTACGCCCAACGTACTCCCCCTGTTGGACTTCCATGTTGGGCCTTAGAGTTTGGGTTGTTTTTGGGTTGGTTTATGGGCCATGACTGGGAATTTATGGATAGAGTATTCTGGGCCCAATTATTGTTATGAACATTGGATCTAGGCCCATTTGGTGAGGTGGGCCCAATTTGATAAATTAGGCCAATATTGGACTTTATATAAGATTTGGACTTTGGTCTTGGCCCGATAAGTGGATGTATGATTGGCCTAATGTTTATTTTGTTATGATGGCTAGTTCGGGATTTGCGGTGAATTGGTGATTCGAGAATCTGCTCTTCACTTCAGAGTTTCGGCAGTGCGAGGTGAGTTATCCTCACTATATCGACAGGGTCTAAGGCACCAAGGCCGGCCCTTTATCGGATTGAGATTCGGGTATTTGTTGTTATGTTATTGCTTTGATATATCTGCATCCCGGTAGCTAGGATGGTATATGTTAGAGACCTGGTTAAGGTCGGTTTCCTGATATATAGGGTAATGCTATGCTAGTGATCGGTTAGGTCGGTATCCTGGTTAGGATGATCATATGTTATGTGATCTGCTTGATCGGCTTGCTGACTATGAACTGTTATATGATTGTATGTTATGTGCACATGGTTGTTTGGACTGGAGTTGGGTTGAGGCGGTCCTACTTTGTGCTGTAGGCCAAGATACCCAGAGCGGACCGGTTGTTCCGAAGGCGCAGCGAGCGGTCCGGATAGGCTGTAAGCTCCACGAGGGTGGACCAGACGTGCCGAGGCTCGGAGAGTGGACCAGGCCGACTGAAGGCCCAATGCGGGCGGACCAGTCATATTCTAGACTCAGAGAGTGGACCAGGTGGGTTGAAGGCCCGGTGCGGGTGGACTAACCACACTGCAGACTCGAAGGACATGACTAGACTCGGAGGGTGGACCCGGTGGACTGAAGGCCCGATACAACGGACCAGTCACACAGTAGACCTGACATGCATGACTATTCTATGTTCTATTATGTTATATATGCTATGTATGATATGGGCCGGAAGGCACTATGTTATGGGCCGGAAGGCATTATGTTTTGGACCGGAAGGTCGTAGCCCGGAAGGGCGTATACGTGGTTGGTATTTTGGGGGTATCTCACTAAGCTTTCGGGCTTACAGTTGTGGTTTAATGTTTTTCAGGTTCTTAAGGAGACCGCGGAAAGGCGAAGGCGTGATCGTACCGCTCCTCGTGTTTATGTTTTATGTTATGGTTCTGGGAATACTCTGATAATAAATGTATTGAAAACCTTTTTGTAGTAACATTATTTAAATGGGTTGTTTTTGAAAAGTTTAAATTTTGTTGAAATTTTTGGTTGTTACAAGTTGGTATCAGAGCCTTGGTTTGAGTGAATTGGAGGAACATTCGTGTGAATCCAGTCTCAAATCAAGGAGAGTTTTTAAAAGAGAATTTAAAATGGTTTTCAAATTAAGTAAAAAGAGGACGCGGAGGTATGATCAGCCGGAGCCAGTAAGTAACCCCAAAATACCATACATGCTATTTGTTTGCGAGCTTTGATAGACCAACATGCTAGTACTAGGCTAGGGATCTTCAGGATTTCATGATAATGTTGCCTGTTTTATGATGCCTGCTAGCCTAGGGTTTCCCTCTGTATGAGATTTCCAGTGTTCCTCTAGGAGTGAGGATTGAGCGCTTGGTATGTATATTTGTCACTAGGATGTTGTGGTAGTACTTCATACAAATATGGGTAGGTGTGGAAGGTAGTATGGGCCCGTACTACTAAAAGCACAGGACCCATACGCGTATCAGGGAAACCATGACCTCTAGGTTTGGGTTGAGAGCTGGTCCCCGAGGTAGTGGGAAGTGTCTGAGATTTTGTGGTTTATTTTTAGTATGGAGATTTCGAGGCATGCTGGGAGTGGATCCGGGTCAGGATCTGGAGCATGAGAGGGAGTTCTGGGTGGGTCAGTACCGCCCAAGGTTATCGGTCAGATGAGCACGTGCGAGTTGGATTCAAGGATTCGTGAGATCCTGCATGATGAGGTTGCTGCGTTGTTCCGGGCCGAGCTGCCGGAACTGTTTGGGTCGATCAAGACCGCCTTGGTGGAGTATTTTGATGAGCGCTATGCGACTCTCACTGAGATGGCTACCGCGGCGGCTATAATGGCTGTAGCAGTGGCAAGGGGAGGAGCTGGTAGAAGTTTTCAGTATCGAGACTTCAATAATACGAAGCCTCCCACCTTTGATGGAGTTCAAGACCCGATCGTTGTTATGAGATGGTTATCGGACGTGGAGGGGTGTTTCTTCACGTGTTCATGCCCTGCTGATCAGAGGGTGAGGTGTGCTCTGAACTTGTTAAGGCTCGAGGCAAAGGATTGGTGGAGATTGACCACGAGGTCATACTCGGATGCACAAAGGGCTGCAGTTTCATGGGATCAGTTCAGAGAGATGTTCAGCACTCGTTATGTTCCGCAGGTCGAGAGGGAGAGGTTGACCCAGGAGTTCCTTGAGCTGAAGCAGGATTCAGAGTCGGTGACGGAGATCACCAGGATGTTTACTGAGAGGGCGATGTTTTGCCCTGAGTTCGCTTCGGAGCAGGCTCAAATGTCCCGATATCTGAGTATGCTAAAGAGAGATATCGGACAGTTTGTGTCCGTGCAGAGGTGCGAGACTTTGTTGGAGTTGCAGGAGGCCGCCAAGCGGCGTGAGTTAGAGATTGAGTTACAGTTGTGTGAGCTGAGGCAAGCTCCAGTGCAGTCGTAGCCGGCGCCGAAACGGTCTAAGACCGTTGATTTCAGAGTGGGAGATCAGAGCAACCACGTTTGTGGGAAGTGTGGGAGGGGTCACACCGGAGTTTGTAGGTCCGGTGGTGCATGCCGTAAGTGTGGAAAGGTGGGGCACTATGCGAGGGATTGTCGGTAGGCAGTCCCGGGTCAGAATTTGAGGATCTGTTATCATTGTCATCTGGTTGGGCACTTGAGGGTCAACTGTCCACAGCTTGCTGCGGGACCGGTGCATGCTCCAACACCGACCACTTTGAGGATCACAGGTGGAGGTCAGGGTGGAGCGGAGCCCCCAAGAGCTTAGGATCGTGCTTTTCAGCCTACAACAGAGAAGGTCAGAGCAGTGTTGGATGCAACTGCGGGTATGTTCCTTTCTTGATATCTTGTAATGTTGTGATTATTGTGGAAGTATTATTATCTGCTAGTCTCATTGTGTGGTTTTCGTTTTGGTATCCGTTGTTCCTTGAGGGTTTGGTATGGTTATGGGTTAGTGTTTCGGGTTTTCGTTGGTTATCATTCATGAGGGTTATTAGTGGAAATATGGCGTTGGTTTGAATGTCGGGTAGCATCTGCAGTCTGAGGAGTGGTTAGCTGAAGATTGAGTTTCTTTCGAGCGGGATGATCAATGTGGAAATGTGATTTTGCGAAGGTTGCTAGTGCTAGTAGGAATCAGTCTGCGTGTAAGTGTTGGGTTTTATGCAAGGTTGTTTTGGGAGGTCGGTGACAGCGACCGGTGGTTGATAGTCAGTGTCCTAAGTGGGGGAGAATTGGAAATTCTCCAGATGGTCGATAGGCTTGAGAGGTTGTTTAGCTACTTGGGATTCAGCAGTGGTTCTGTCAGTGAAGAGTGCAGGCTGGTATGGGTGAGTAGCAGGCGTGCGGGGCGGGATACATACCTATGGCATTGATTGTGGAGGGCCTGGGATCAGTCCGGGATCGAGTATGTATGATGGAGATAGAGTTCGGAACCCCTAGAGGGCTAGAAAAGTATGCATGGGAGGATTTACCGGAGAGATAACTCGGAGTGATGAATGTTAGTCGATCGGTCCGGATAGACTAAAGGCCGGTAGGCGTACCAGTCAGGCCGAAGGCTCGGGGGGGGGGGGGGGGGGAGGTCCAACCAGACTGAAGGCCCTGGAGGGCGGTCCAGATTGGCTGAAGGTTTTGAGAGTGGTCCAGATTGGCTGAAGGCCTGGTAAGGTGGTCCAGTCATGCTGAAGACTCTGCAGGTATTATTGGATTGGTTTGAGGAAATGGGTTGAGTATGTTGTGATGTGTTAGCATTAGAAGGTTTGGCCCCGGGTATTGATCTTGATTGGTAGAGGTAGTGTATGGACTCGAGAGTCCTTGCGAGCAGATTCAGGACATGTGTGTTGCGTGGATAGCGGTTATGCTATAAGGGAGTGTAAATTCACGTAAGTGGAAGTAGCAACGCAGGGTTATGATTGGAGTGGTCCAATTATGGTCTTTGAGCAGCGAGATTGTGGCAGTGGTATGGGATCACATCCAGGTTGGATGGTTGCTGAGGCTCCGCGGGAATGCATGGATGGAATCTTGGATTTCCAGATAGATTTAGTTTTATGTGGAGAAAATTCATCCAGAAGGATGTTTGGAAGTGTCATCAGTGTATCGGGTTTTTCCTAACCGAGGACACTAGAGCCAGTTCAGTGTGGTTATGGGATTGCGGTGGAGAACTCATGGGAGTTGCTCTGAGGCTAAAGCATGTGTCATCCTATCAGCAAGAACGGTAAAGTTGGGTTTCGGATTTCGATGGACGAGTCTTGAGGAACCTGGTCCGATGAATGCCAGGCGGTACAATGCGGGGGTAGTTCTGTAGTAGAGTTGTCGCAGGCTTTGAGGACGAAGCCTAATTTAAGTGGGGGAGAATTGTAACACCCCGTTCTTAAAATGTTTAATTATGAGTCCTTGAGATTTAAGAGGAAGGGTAATTCTGGTCCTTTTTCGGGAAATGGGTCGAGAAGGTTTCGGGTTGGCGTATGTTGTTAGAAGCATTGGGCTTCTCGTCACCCTCGTATGAATGTAAAGTTATTTGGGAGCGGGTTTAGAGTAGAGGAGTTGCAGCGTTTTGACGATGATTATTGTTTATAGCTCTTTGTGGAATAAGTGGAAAAGGTCCCATGCATGCATGGCATGCATGCTTGAAGTTGGCTGGGTACGCCCAGTGTAAGGTGGACGTACGCCCAGCGTAATGGAGGAAAGAAGCGCGGGTGGCCAGGTGAGTACGCCCAACATACTAGAGGTACGCCCAGCGTACTCTCAGAAACCCCAAACCCTAATTTAAGAGACACCACTATATAAGGAACATGTTGGTTCATACCCTAGCCTCCATAAGCTCATCCTTAACCTCAGAAACCCTAGAAACCTGTATTCCCTCCATTGTTGGGTGTGTTTAGCCTTTGGAAGCTCATTTTCTCAAAAGAAAAGCTAGAAGAAGAAAAGAGAAGTTGTCAAAGAAGGAAAGGAACAATTGGAGCTTGTAGATCTGAAGAGATATCATCCTTTGAAGCTTATTTGAGGTATAAAGCTTCTTGCTTGCCATTTATTTTGCATAGATCTAAGTGTTGTGAAGTTTTTAGCATCTTTCTTGTCCCATAGTTCTCATCTTGATTCATGCTTTGTATTGGACGAGATTATTTGTCCTTTCAGACCTTTGGAGAGGTCTTGAGTGAGAAAAATGAGGTCCCAAGGGCTGTAGTTGTTCCATGTGTGAGATATATAGGTCTTAATGGATTAAGACCTTGGATTAAGAGCTTATGGACGTCCCAAGTGATAAAGTTTGAGACTTTATGAATTCTAATCATATTTGGCATAGGGATCTGAAGTTTGGGCTTAATAGCTTAAGCCATTAAGAAGTTATAATGAATTAATGAGTAGAGAAGTTACGCCCCACATAACACGTGATTACTCCCCGCATAGCGGGCCAGATCCCCGATCCCCAGTCGCGAATAAGAGTGTACGCCCCACGTACCAAGGAGGGTACGCCCAACGTACTCCCCCTGTTGGACTTCCATGTTGGGCCTTAGAGTTTGGCCTGTTTTTGGGTTGTTGGTTTATGGGCCATGACTGGGAATTTATGGATAGAGTATTCTGGGCCCAATTATTGTTATGAACATTGGATCTAGGCCCATTTGGTGAGGTGGGCCCAATTTGGTAAATTAGGCCAATATTGGACTTTGTATAAGATTTGGACTTTGGTCTTGGCCCGATAAGTGGATGTATGATTGGCCTAATGTTTATTTTGTTATGATGGCTAGTTCGGGATTTGCGGTGAATTGGTGATTCGAGAATCTGCTCTTCACTTCAGAGTTTCGGCAGTGCGAGGTGAGTTATCCTCACTATATCGACAGGGTCTAAGGCACGAAGGCCGACCCTTTATCGGATTGAGATTCGAGTATTTGTTGTTATGTTATTGCTTTGATATATCTGCATCCCGGTAGCTAGGATGGTATATGTTAGAGACCTGGTTAAGGTCGGTTTCCTGATATATAGGGTAATGCTATGCTAGTGATCGGTTAGGTCGATATCCTGGTTAGGATGATGATATGTTATGTGATCTGCTTGATCGGCTTGCTGACTATGAACTGTTATATGATTGTATGTTATGTGCACATGGTTGTTTGGACTGGAGTTGGGTTGAGGCGGTCCTGCTTTGTGCTGTAGGCCAAGATACCCAGGGCGGACCGGTTGTTCCGAAGGCGCAGCGAGCAGTCCGGATAGGTTGTAGGCCCCACGAGGGCGGACCAGACGTGCCGAGGCTCGGAGAGTGGACCAGTACGACTGAAGGCCCGATGTGGGCGGACCAGTCATACTGTAGACTCAGAGAGTGGACCAGGTGGGTTGAAGGCTTGGTGCGGGCGGGCCAACCACACTGCAGACTCGAAGGACATGACTAGACTCGGAGGGTGGACCCGGTGGACTGAAGGCCCGATACGGCGGACCAGTCACACAATAGACCCTACATGAATGACTATTCTATGTTCTATTATGTTATATATGTTATGTATGATATGGGCCGGAAGGCACTTTGTTATGGGCCGGAAGGCATTATGTTTTGGACCGGAAGGTCGTAGCCCGGAACGGCGTATACGTGGTCGGTATTTTGGGGGTATCTCACTAAGATTTCGGGCTTACAGTTGTGGTTTAATGTTTTTCAAGTTCTTAAGGAGACCGTGGCAAGGCGAAGGCGTGATCGTACCGCTCCTCGTGTTTATGTTTTATGTTATGGTTCTGGGAATACTCTGATAATAAATGTATTGAAAATCTTTTTGTAGTAACATTATTTAAATGAGTTGTTTTTGAAAAGTTTAAATTTTGTTGAAATTTTTGGTCGTTACAGACAAAATCATCATTTGATGCTTATTGGTTGAGTTATAAGCATCTAGATTCAGACTTTACGTGGCATTTATGCTTAGGAAGGCCATATCTATGGATTAGGGGCACAGATCTGACCACATGAGATCAATAGAGTTTGTGCATGGCATGAACTCGCCGAGTTGTTCTTGGGACTCGGCGAGTAGAGTTAAGGTCCATGCAGATCACTCAGTGAATAGACTTGCCAAGTTAGGGATAACTCAGTGAGTCAGAAGGGGGTTAAAAGACTGGAGTTCAAGGCGGTACTCGCCGAGCTGTTCTTGAGACTCGGCGAGTTGAGTCGGGGTAGCCCCGCGATTCATGCCAGGTGTGACTCGTCGAGCATAGGATAGGACTTGACGTACCAAGCGGGACAGAGAGTTAGTGGACATGTGTGTACTCGCCGCGTCACCGGAGTGCACTCGGCGAGTTGGGTCAAAGTTGACCGTTGACTTTTGTTGACTATTAGAGTTTGGTCAACAATGGGGTCCTTGAGTCAAGAGGGGGATAAAATAGTCTTTTACCCTTCTGAGGATGACAATAGAGGGTCGAGTCTAGCCTCGAGTGTTATGTTTATGAGGGTATTTACTTTGTATGAATAGGCGGAGGCTAGGCAATACTTCTACCGAGTCAGAGATTTACGAGACGTCTGATGTGAGTCTTCTCACTATGCCTTACCCGATAGGGTAATTGTATGTGACCGAAGGGTCTTATGTGTATGATGTATATGCGATGTAAGTTATATGTGATATGTTATGTGATGTGAGCATGATGTGGGTCGGAAGGTCATGATGATACGGACCGGAAGGTCAACCGAGTTTGGGATGGAAATCCCCTGAGACACTTGGATCGGAAGGTCCTATGGCCTGGAAAGGCGTATGTGATATATGTGGTATTTTGGGGAACTCACTAAGCATTTATGCTTACAGTGTTATGTGTTATGTGTTTCAGGTACTAGCGATGATCACGGGAAGGCGCCGACATGACTCTTACACACGCACACTGAAGTTTAAATATTTTGATCTTGGGGTTTTGTACTGATACAATGTTGATACAATGTTTTTATTTATGAATGCAAACTATATTTCATGGTTTTTCAAAAGTGAAAAATTGTTCAAATTTTTACGGTGTTACATTTTGACTTTCTCAAAATTGATTTCCATTTTGTTCTTATTATATACAAATACACCATAAACCTCCTCTTAATACTTCCTGGGCAGCCGAATCTATCCCATAATCACAATTCTTCTCAAAATCGACGCCTTTTCTGGAAGGTGAATGTGGACGTAATTTGAAAGAAAGGAGGGCATATCATGAAGGTGAATGTGGGAGAGTTTTAGACGGTGTCGTACGTCCCACTAATGGCATCACATACTTTTAACCTGATCCGTCCAACAACTGGAGACCAGAGACGAAACAGAGTGGTTTGCTCGATCCAATGGTTTTGATTTTGGAATAAGGCTTTGGTTTCAATATATTTACTATCTCGATTTTGTGTTTTGATTGGTTAAAAGGTAGGGTTTCGGTTTTGATTTTTTTTGGATATTGTGTTACAGTGTCGTTTTGTTGGTAGGTTCATCATCATTCATTCTCCAACATTTATAGGTTCCACCCACGAATCCAAGTTTATACATCGTGGCTCTATCACACATCTTCTCAAATAAAAATCTTTGCAATTGGTAATGTTTGAGTGATAATGAACACATATATTTGAATCATGAGGGATAATAAATTAGTGTTTTGGAAGGTGGGTTACGACTGCAACAAAGTTGAAGAAGACTAGTTTTACATTCAAAAAAACCATTGAACAACAGTGGTGGGTTGAATCAAGATAACCCCACTACCACCAAGTCAAAGAAATGCAGGGGGTACAAGCTGCTAATGCATGAGGTACAACTTACAAGTCTATTGGATTCTCCTCCCACACACAGAAACACGTGACGGAACTGCTAATGCATGAGGTACAACTTACAAGTCTATTGGATTCTCCTCCCACACACAGAAACACGTGACGGAAGACGACACCGTTGTTATCAACTGTTGGACGTAAAATGACGCCGACAAACTCCGTATCCAACGAAACAAAAGGGTAATCGTCGATAAAGGATGAAATTATACCAAACTCGTGTTCCAGGTTATCGGCGTTCACAATTCGCATGAGAAACGGTAGCATAGGAGACGTGAAGTTGTCGATCGACATTAGAGCAATAGTAAGAAGGCTCTCTATTGGACAATTTAGAAATGGGAAAAAGTGGGGCGAAGAAGATGAATAGTACTGGGTTAAGGAATAATTGGTCAATAAACATCTGATGTGGCAAAGGGGTAACCGGATGACCCCTTCATTTTGCTCAAAAGGACCTAATCGACCCATCAAAGTGTAATTTGTTCCCTTATAAAGCCACAAAATAAGTTAAATGGCTAAATGGATAAACTCTATAAACATAATAGGGCATATATGTCATTTTCCCTTTATAAATTGAATATAAATAATATGAAAAATATATAAAAACTGTTTTATTTTAAATGTTTGAGAACATAAAAATTATCTCATTAAATATATTTTAGTAAATTTTGTGATTAAATAGATTTAAATAAAATTTGTAATTTGTATATTAAAAAAGATTTCATCGTTATTCCATAATTAATTAATTAATAATTTCAGAAAAAATCATAAAAATGTTATCATTATATTATAATGATAGTATTTAAGAAAAAAAGTTCAATGATTAGGACACTACAAGAAATAGAGTTATTATCGGCGATACCAATAGCGACGACACCTACTTTTAACAGCGGCATATCAGATTGTCGCCGGTAAAAGTAGTTGTCGCCGTTAATGACTCATGACACGGATCCGTGCTTTCACGTTATGGTAAATTAAGATCGTTCAATCGTGTTTTTAATCCAACGACGGGGATAATCGAGGAATGCACAAAAGCAATACCGGCGAAAAATATCGTCGCTAAAGACCTAACCAAGTTGCCACTAATTGTCGAAAAATGAAGCAGTAATGTTTCCTACCTAAGTGTCGCCGGTATTGACACAAGTCGCCGCTAAAGCCAAAATAGTCGTTGGTAAAGGCGTCGCCGCTAAAAGTCGACGCAGTTAACGAAAAAAATCGACGCCCTTTTCCTTTTCTCTTTTGTTTGCTTTCATCTCGCGTTGCTACTGCGTTTTTTCTTTCATCTTCTTCGTCGATTCACAGCTAACACCCTCCCTCAAAACCGAGATTAAGGATTCTGGCCTCATAGAAGAAGATACTAGTGGTCAAAGTTGAGATTGACTAGTGAGGCTCCTTCCGTTTCCGGCGACAACCACTACTTTCTGGTAACAATAGTTATTTCTAGCAAAAGATTCCTTTCCCTTTTGTCTTGTAACATCGATTTTAGCTTACTTTAGTTATTAATTGCAAAATCTTTTCAATTTCAGTTTTTGATGGACTTTTCCGGCCACCATTGGCGACTACCACCACTGCACCATTTCTTTGATTTCCACCACCACAAGTTTGCATGCACCTACCATTTGTCGTGGATTACATTAGACTAATTAAATAAGAGTTGGGAATTACTTGAGTGAGGTGTTATCTAGGTGATATATCTTAATGATTTTTCTATGGCCTATAGTCTAATTTGTTTCTGTGAATAGCTAAATTACTATTATTGGGTCGGGTACACTTATTTGATGGAGACCATTATTAAAATCTCAAAAGGATGTGAACTATATATTTAGGATATGATGTATTAAGCAAGCCATCTTCTTTTTATTTTACATAATGTATTAAGCAACTCAAATGAGAATGTGGATCCATGTGAGGAAAGTTGAAAGAAACATTATACGATGTGGTTTTGGTATAAGTAGAATGCTATAATTGAAAAAAATAAAAATAAATTATTGTTATAATTGAAAAAAAAAACACAAAAAAATGTTATAAAATTGTTTAAAAACTTATATACAAATACTAATTAACTTGTAATCTTCAAATTAACTTATAATGTTATATTTCTATAGTTTTATATTTATATTTTCATGTCTTTTTTAGTTTTTAAATTTTTTATTTGCAACTTATAATATTACAATGTTATAAATAAATCAAAAATATATTTTTTAATCTTCAAATTAGCTTATCATGTTATAATTTTTCAGGAAATTTGACAATTTAAGTTATAAGTTTATATATGTTATTATTAATTATGTAGTTGGAAAATGTTCGTGCATTGCTCAGTGATCCGGCATGTAGGGATGAATTTTATTCGTTTTTTCAATCCCAAAATAATCGAGGAAACGATAGGAAAGAAGATGATGGTATGTAGGGATGTGTTTTATTTGCATACGTTGTCACACTTTGTTACTTGGTAGATTGTAAAACTTTGGTTGTTTTTTTGTAATTAACGGACGACATTATTACTTTTTATATTTAATCGGATATTGACTTTTGTTATTTAATTGTAATCGGATGTTTGTTTTGTAATTAGCGTCGACACTATTATTTTTGATATTTAATCGAATGTTGTTATGTAATTACCGACGATATTATTACCGGCAACCAAAATCGTTAATTAAAAAAAATATTAAAAAAATAAAAATTGTTATTACCGGCGACTCTATTACCGGTGACAGAGTCATTATCGGCGACATGCCTCATTAGCAGCGACAAATTGATCAATAGTGACAAAACAGTAGCGGCAACTCATTACCGGCAACGCGTCGCCAGTATTAGTATAATCGGCGATATTTTAGACTTTTAGCGACAACTTTTGTCGCCGCTAAAGGCCGATATTCTTGAAGTGAGAGGTCATTTTAGATAGTAGACCGATATTCTTGGAGTGAGAGGTCATTTTAGATAGTAGAGAGGGTCTAATTAGAATAACCCCTATATTAAACCAAATAGTTGTACTTGTATCTAAACATGCTGGCTTCAAGAGTATATATGATTAGTTATATAAAGTGTGGGCCTCTTTTTTTACACCAGCTATAAAAGAGATTAGATCATTACGTACAAGATCTTGATCGATTTAATTGAAGATTAAAATTAATAAGATTTGAAGGGCCTCCTTTCTTGTACCGGCTACAAAAAGATTAGATTTAGACGTACAAGATCTTGATCGATTTAATTGAAGCTTAAAATTAACAAGATTTGAACCTGGGAATCATTGGTGTCCATGTATTTTGTAAAATAGTTTGAAGTTGCAACACATAATTCCTAACCCCAGCCCAAGCATTTTTACGTATTACTTGGTACAAAACACATATTGATATCATCCAACTTAAATGAATAAATGTTGATTAACTACATGCATTTTGAGAGTTCAAATAGCCCCTCCAAAACTAGCTTTCGGAAAATGGCTAGCTTGCAAAAATCTAAAACCCTAAAGAAACCAACGGCTAACACTCAGCATATATATATATATATATATATATATATATATATATATATATATATATATATATATATATATATATATATATATATATATATATATATATATATATATATATATATATATATATATATATATATATATATATAGCAGATGGGCATGCAGTTTCAATTAGCCTAAAAAAGTTTTGAATTTATCATAATCCAGCCACCCTGGCCAGCCTTGTTGTCATGTCTAGTTGGCCCACTCTTTATGGATTTCAAAAGCGTAGTTGAGCTCCAAGTGGCAGTTGTTGTCGTCATCCACAAACTGGAGATATAAACAGCGTACGTAGAAACCAATTCAGGGATCGATCAAAGATGGAGGCAGATGAATTAATTACGTACGTACGTACCTTGGTTTTTGCGGAATATGATCCTCTAGCAAACATACCAGATGGAGTTGTCTCTTCGGGCATCTCATGTTCGTAAGGCTCTGGTTGAGGGCTAAAAGTTCCAAGCATTTCTTTCCAGTGTTCAACTACAATATATATATATATATATATATATATATATATATATATATATATATATATATATATATATATATATATATATATATATATATATATATATATATATATATATATATATATATATATATATAACATCCACCATCACCAATTTTAATTAAGCCCAATTATTAACATGTATGAATTGAAAGAGAAAGAGAGTAGCTAATGTACCTACTACCTACCCTTGATACCAGTTTTCCAGACTGTGTTGGTGTATCTGAGCCCACAAACTATGTCGTTGTTGATCTTGATGCTGAATCTCAAATGGTATTTGCAGCCTTCTTTTAGGATAAACCATGGGCGCTCTTTGGGGTTCCCAGACTCTGGGATCTCAAGAACAATATCAGGTCTACCATCAGATACGATAGTAAGGCTCAGTATCTTCACATCTGCTTCCTCATGCTCTATATATATAATTTCTTATCAGCTTCATTATCAGAGATCTTGACCTAGCTAGCTACATATATATATGCATGATGACGAAATCAATTACCTTGAACATGGGCTGCATCAAGACCTCCAAGCAACTGCTCTTTCCATCTCCTCAAGCTCTCATCATCCTGAAATTATTAACAACACACATATAATCAAGAATATCATAGACAACGGCATATATTTACGTACAAATCTACGACTTAACAAACACCAACCTTGTCCTTCTCAAAATGCTCTCTGATGCTCATCTTGGGACCCAATTGTATACGTATTTCATCTTCATCCTCAGTTGCATTACAAGACGAATCAGACATGTCATCGTGCCCTGAGTCCTTGTCATCATCACCCATCTTGTCTCACAATCTGACAACGTCAAAAACCTCATCTTTTAACAAACCTTTCTTTTGTCAAGACTTTAATTAAAGCATAAAGAATTAGAAAAGAAGGAAATTCAAAGTTTTTTTTTAAATAATAATAATAAATCAAGGGTTACATTACAAAAATGGTGATCTTTAGACCTGTCAGGAATGAATTTCAATGAACGATGATGAGCTAAATTTTACAAACAATAAGACTTAAAGAATGAATTAAATTGTGGATTGGTGAAGTACAGAATAATCAAGAAATTAATTAACCTCGATCGATATCTATGGATAAAGAAAAAGAATTCCACCAACTGCTGACGGGTTAGCTATAGGGTTACACCACCGAATTAAGAAGCCTTGACGAGCGAAAAGATGTTCATGAATAGATATCACCCAGTAAAAGAAAAGAATAACAGATTAACAGTTATACATAAAAGATATGCATACGTAGTTTTGTGGAAAAATTATTGTTAGATTGAAGAAAGAGAAACAAGGCCAAAAACTGTTGTATTGAACGTACGTATGGAAATGATCTTGTGGTGATCCGAATTAATCGAATAAACTGAAAACGATGCAATGAATGTCATGTCAAAAAGGGAACGCAAGATTGAGCAAAAAAATACGGGCCTTCAGTCGATTGCTGCAAGATCTTTTTTTTTTTTAAGGGATTTTCAAATATGTATATATAAGAACTATTAATTAATCATAATTATTAATGTAAAATGCATTAATTATGGATATTATTAATGAAATTTACATGGTAATATTGTTTTTTAATGTTATCAAGATCCCCAAAGAAAAAAATTGAATTCTTCAAATTCCCATCCATAGATATAATCAGATCTTGAAATGTAAATAACGCACTTGCAAATCAACTCAATTGATAGATAAATAATGCCTAATTAACTAACTAATTAATGGAGATCTGTTATTCGAAAAATAAAACAGAAATAACCAAAGTAACAATTGTACACTTGTTCAGTTTGCAAGCTAACCAATTAAAGTATATTTTATTAGTGTTATGTTCACGGGTTAAGATGTTGTAATTTTTAATGGTCACGGACCTCTTAAAAGACAAACATGAACAACGGACCAAGATTCACATGCCACCCTCACATGCCCATTAGCCAGTATAACTCTAACTTCACTTCCTATATATAAAAGTACAAACTCCCCCCAAAGTGAATGCACACAAACCAATAAAGCTAGAGAAGAATTAAGATGGGAAAGATGAATCATGTTCTCCTGGGATGTGTGTTGATTATATCAGTACTAATCGCATCAGTTAGCAGCAGCATTGCACCAGCTAGCAGCACCATTGTTTGCAATGTGGAGATAACAGATCTGTTACAATGTCTTCCTGCAATTACAGGTGCACACCCTCCAGCACCCACCCGTCCCTGTTGCAAGGTGATGCGTAGAGTCAACCTGCCATGTCTGTGCCGCTACAAGCCACAACTAGCCAAGTTTGGGGCCAACCCTGTAGCTGCCATGGCAGTACCCAAGAAATGTGGCATTAAAAAGACACCAAGATGCTAAAATCATACCCCTACCCAAACCCCACACTCTTGTTTTTGTTTAGTATTCTATGCTCTTAATCAAGTGAGCTTCTGTGCTCCTTTATGTTCATCAAATGTTTATGTTTCGTAATTGTTTAATTGTGTTCAAAAACTAAAAATTTCCTTCCTTTATGCACGAGTCATGAAACAACATATTATTTATTAATTAATATGCTAATATTCGTTATTTGTTCATAATTAATTAACCACCAAGTGATGAAACTATAAGATATCGATCGATCTTCTTACATGAAAATTGCAATATGGTGTACAATCCTATACAAACTAGAATCTTATCAAATTAAAAATACCTATATCTCTAATTATTGACAACCATAAATGCTAATATAACCCCCCGGGTGAGTTTAACCTGGTGAATTTGAACACTTAGATTTGAATCCAATAAAAAAGTGTTGAGGGAGTCCATTAGTAAAGTAAAGATGTCGATGTATTGGTACTAAATTTGAACATGAAGGACTTGAAGTGTGCCTAATTGAACTTTTATGCATATAGAATATATCTCATTCTTAACCTAATCGGTAACAATGATGGTAATGCTACATTCACTGCAAGAATAACCGGCAATAGCAGCGACACCTTTAGCGGCAATGAGGACTTTTAGGGACAACAAAAAACAAACTTGTTTTTGTCGCCGCTAAAAGTCTCCGTCGCCGATAAAGGCTTATTTTGGCGATCCACGTCATTTCAATCCCAATCTGTTGATTTAAGAGATGATCCTACGACTAGGATGACATAAGAAATCCCGCGTTGTTTTGCCTCCGGTGTGTTGCCGCTAAAGAGTATGCGTTGCCGCTAAAGGCTTATTTTGGTGACCCGTGTCATTTTAATCTCATCCGTTGATTTAAGAGATGATCCAACAACGTAGAAAACCCCGTGTTGTATTCCCACCCATGTGTCGCCGCTAATGAGTACGCGTCGCCGCTAAAGGCCGTCAACAATAAAACCCTCTCTGCTCGATTTTTCTGTGTTCTCCCTTCTTCTATCTGCTCCCCATTGTCGTCGACCTCATCGGAATTTCACAAAAAACTTCGCAATTTCACCCATCTCTACTTCATTTTTCTCCTTTTCCTTTTCCTTTTTCACTTCTCCTTACTAAATTTCTAGCATTGATGTGTATTTATAAGTGTATTTTGTGTTCGTAGATATGGATGTGTATTTGTATGTGTATTTCTATGTATATGTGCATTTTGAATGTATTTTATGTATGTATATGTGTTTTTGTATTTACAATCCTATGTATATATATATTTATATGTATATGTATGTGTATTATGTATATGTATGTATTTTAGTATGTATACATGAAATTTTTATGTGTATTATGTATGTATATGTGTATTTGTATTAATAGAAATACATACTAATAGCAGCGATGCCTTTAGTGGCGACGGAGAGCATTAGTGGGGACGAATGGAGCATCAGCGGCAACCAATGAAGCATCAGCGACGAACCAACAGTGGTGACCCTTTAGCGACGACATGTTACCGCTAATACCTTTAGCGACGATGCTTGTCGCCGGTAATACTCTTATTTCTTGTAGTGAATATTCATTTTCCGCACTTGATCTAGAGATGATGGAAATGTTAGAAATAGGCCCATGTTCACAACAAGTTAGTGAGTTTTCCATAATTAGCATGAGCCTTTTGGATTACACATAAGATGTTATTTAAGCTAAAATAACAAAAGAGAAAGATTCGGGTTCAGTCTGTTAACACATCAAAGTTATGGTGTGATAATTTGAAACTGTTAAGCTCAAGGTGTTATTTCTAAATATCCTTGGTTTGAAGTGTTAGTCATTATCTCTTATATTAAAAATGATTATAACTTAGCCAAAGTCAAGGGATAAACACCTAAGAAGGAGAAAACCAATTACACATAGAACCAATATTACTCTCTCTCTCTCTCTCTCTCTCTCTCTCTATATATATATATATATATATATATATATATTGAAAATTTTGGATGGAATTTTTTTTCCATATATATGCTCATTTATAGAAATATGGATAACATATATACAGGGAGGACAAAAGAGATCATGTAATCATGCCTATGGACAAGGGAATACAACAAATAAGGAAATAATCAAGGAGTCTAAAAAGGTATAGATCGGTGAACGAAAACATTTCAAAACTCCCCTCAAGTTGGAGGATGAAGGTTGCAAATGCCCAACTTGTCAAGCAACAAATGTAGTTTTTTTCCTCCCAAAGCTTTAGTGAACAAGTTGAAGAGATTTGAGCACTCTAACAACCTTAAGGTACACATACAATCCTAAATGTTTTGGATTTATGTTTTCTCTAATTATACATGCAATTTGATTTTCCAAAGCATTATCCTAACTAGCATACAATACATGACACTAAGGGTGTCACGACATTACCAATAAAGGAGTCCATGACCATTTCGACTTATTATGCTCACGACATGACAAAGGAATGTTCACGTCGTGTTGTTTGCTTAATGAGTTGTCCATGATGAGTTGGTTGAGTTGTAACAGAACATGTTTAGGATTGGAGTGGGTGAGTTTTCACGACGTGACCAAAGGTTGGTCACGACGTGAGGCTTAATAGTTGAAGTTATTAGCCATTAACTTTGACCTTGACCGTTGATTTGTTAATGTGAGTTGACTTTTGGTCAAACTAAGGGTTTTGGAGTATAGACTAAGAGGGTAATCTTTATTGCTATTAGATACTAGGTAGGATCGGTATTTGTTGGATGAGAGTTATGGTGTTTAGTTGCTACTTATGTGGTGAGTCTTCTCACTATACTTTCCTGTGTGGTAGTATATACATGTTAACCATTTGGATTTTAGTTGATGATTGTTGTTATATGTGAACTGAGTTGTTTTTAACTCCTAGATTGTTGATAGTCTCCAGGGTTGATGATAACCCGTGAGATGTGCTGTTAATCCATTGGGCATGTTGTTAGCCTACTGGGACTACTGATTGTCCCCATGGTTGTATATAACCCATAATTATTTATATTGTTGTGCCGTATGTGATATTCAGTACTTCTGATAGTCTGAGGGCTACTGGTAACCCTTACCTGATTGTTATGATGT
This sequence comes from Lactuca saligna, assembly GCF_052625555.1. Lineage (NCBI taxonomy): Eukaryota > Viridiplantae > Streptophyta > Magnoliopsida > Asterales > Asteraceae > Lactuca > Lactuca saligna. The sequence continues at coordinate 183,716,720 of NC_136423.1, forward strand.
GTTTGATGGGTTTTGTACAAACACTCTTATGTGTGCATGCAACCCTAGAGTTGGATCTATGTTATCACTATTAGTTATACAACATTATGAACACTTGAAGAACCCTAAAAGGATTTTAGGAATTTCGAAATCCTCAAGGAAAGATGAAATACATACCTCTTGTTGTTATATTGTAATAACAACTTAAATCTTGAACCTTCTTGTCTTTGAAAGCAAGTACCACAAGTGTAATACCTCTAATGGCTTACAAACACCAAGAGCAAATGGATAGGTAATAGAGAGAAGGAAGAGGTGTGAAATTCATCCCTAGGAACCCTAGACAAGGCATGGATGAATTCTTATGGCCTTAGGGGTCTTTATATAGGTGTAGAGATTAGGGTTTCAGTCCTTATCCTTATCTAGTTGTTTGCCCACCAAGTAACCATAAGATAAGCCTTGAAAACCCTTATCCTTATCCTTTGAACGATTTCAAGGATATCTTATCCCTTGAATTCGTCCAACCTATATCTAGGATAACCATTACCATATTTTGTAACTATCACATAATTACAATTCAGCCCCTCTAGTTTAATTAATTACACTTGATCACAAAATTAATTCCTAATTAATTATTGACGAATATTAATTAAACAATTATGATTTCTCCTTTAATATATTATTCTTATAACATATTAATAAATCATAATAACCTCTTTCTCTATTATTTCTACAGTCAAGTTGCTTTGGTAAAGGCAACCCAAAAGGACCATGCACAATCGAGTCAAGTACTTGACAAATATGGTTACGGGCTTAGACACTAATCCAACAGTCTCCCACTTGGATAAGTCTAGTAACTATAATAGTAAGTACTACCCGATTAGCAATCGTAGCTCTCAAAGACGCTGTCAAACTCTGATCTTATCAGTAACCTGTCCTTTAGATAAGGGATCATATATTCCTCAGTTCTAGATATCGTATAGATGTGAGACATGGATTGAAATCATTCTCTCAGTCTATGTGTTGTTTCCCGATTTCCGATTTACGACGACTGACTAATTGAACAAATCAAATTAGCCCTAGCCCGACCGAGCATTTACGTTTGTCATCACTAAATCATCGAGGGGCCCAAAGATATCGCTTTTATCCTACTTTGGATAAAAAGGAACAGATAAACTTTGATACAATGCTCGCTTGCACTCACTCACCGAATCACACACAACAATATGTTTTATAACACCAAGTTACTAATGCGTTTACATATTATCAATGTGCAACCGATTTCCAAGATACAACTCACACATCTCGGTTTCAAGAATATAAGATGTTATCGTCTCACCAATCACCCGTGATACAATTCATGGAGTGATCCAAGTGAGCGTGGGTTTAATCCAATGCTCAAATCTTATTCATAAGCACTCACGAACGTTGCAACAAACATTTACTTATGTCTAATACTCTTTTAGACAATCCACACACCAATTCACGACAATCTTCATTCATATCTACTTCCAACATATGAACGACTGTGGCCCGTTTGAATAATTTAACTATTCTAAACCAATTAAATTATTCAGGAAGTCAAAACATGCAAAGTGAAACACAAGAATAATACTAATCCCATATGGCCTTAAACCTTTGAGCATAAATAAAACACCTTTTATTTATCACCATATTGATTACTCATTATTTGTCGTTTTGGGTAATCGACTTTTTCTTGAATTATTACACATGTCCCATGCTCCTAGCATGCACACAATGTTTACCTATGGTTCTTTCTTTGTGAAATAGATCAAATTGAACACATTTCCAATCATTCTCATTTCACAACTCCAAATCCTTTTCCATAAGTGAAAGAATATCAAATTCTTGCTACTTATATAATATGCCAGATTCTAACATTTTATGCAATGATCATTTCGTAATGTCACTGCACCAAAGTCACAAAGACTATTGCCAATGATATAACAAAGTCCTCTATCGGAGATTGTTACAAGACAATTCCTTAGATATGATGTCTTTCACTCAAAGTACATTCCTTTGAACACCCTTTTGCATAAATGTTTCTAATCTAAACATAGATTTTCAATATTCAATTCCCAATATGGACACGCTTCCATATTTTCCATATGACAACTTATTCTTAATAGAATCTTATCTATTCATAATAATGTCGATATGGTCCATCCAATATGGAAACATTTCCATATTTTCCATATGACAACTCATTCTTAATAGAATCTTTTCTATTCATAATAATGTCGATATGGTCCATCCAATACCATGCTTCCAACTACTCACAAGCAACCAATCCTCGTCGAACTTTGGATTGTCCTTTGATAGTTGTTTAATTATTTTAGTCAAAACCGATTCTAGTCCCTTTTCCCTCTAAATGCGCTAGACATTTGGAAAATTTTAGAATGGTCAAATATTAAAGCACTTGCAATCGATGCTTTACCCGAAGCGTATGGGACACGGTGCATAATGTTTTATTTGCTATGTTCTCAAAATTCGAATTGTGAAGAGGAATGTCATAATCATAATCAAAATTTTAAGAACACACTATGTATCTTTGACTAAATTTATTAACATTTCTCAACCTAAGCCTTTAGATTTGAAATGAAGCATAATATTCTCTCCCTTAAGTATAGCAAAACAACTTTACACCCCTTACGACTTTGCAAGGTATAACTCTTGTTTTCTATAATTAATATTGCCAACTTGCAATACGTGCCTTAATAATCATACAATCATAACATTTATGCTCCCACTATCATGATGATTATTATAAAACATAACACTTATGCTCCCACTAGTTTTGACATGTATTCAGAAACAGCTTAACTTTCAGAAAAACAATACTTATTGAATTTCTTAAGTTCATGTTTCTAATACTTAGTGCTTTGATAATCTTTTATCAATGCTTCTTGAACTTATACACCTTTTCCTTAGATAGTTCATATGTGTGTCTAAACAATTAAGACTAATTTCCAAACCTCACAATTCAAATCATGGAAAGGGATACCGTAACCATAATCGAATTCGAGAATGCAATTTTACAATCACTATCTTCTTAAAATCTTCCTTAGTAAAAGCATTTTATCACAATCATTTTCATGAAAGAGGAAATCTTGTGACACTTAGATTTAAACGGTGTATGTGTTCCTATCCATGTGAATTTGTTAAAACCAAGGTTTACGACAAATTCAAACTCATATGGACCGAACTTTCTTAATCTTGATTTCTTACCTTATGGTAGCACGGCTGCCCACCATGTCTTCCAAGTAGTTAAGCAACTCACCTTTTCCTATCAATGTACTTTCCATTGATCAAGGTCCTTGCCTTTTATGCATTCAAACGAGAACTCATACGACTCACATGCATAATTAACTCAATTGGAACAGCACATAAACAAAATAATGTCAACACGATAGGTTGTTAACCTCAACTCGTGTGCTAGTTATGATCAATAAGGTTTATTTGATTTGTTCTTGAAACCTTTCAAGACCATTAAGACTCCCACTGACTCCTTGACATATAAGAATCTCTTGTCAATAAACATTTCTGGACAAACAAATATTCAAGAGTTAGTATAGTTTTTATCAAAACACTTCGTAAATTGGTCCTAGCTAGTCTTTGTCTTATCCAAGACATCACAACTTTCTACATTTGATGAACGTTATAAACCTTTTAATACTTGTCAATCATTGTCACAATCTTAACTCTAAGACTTGTTTTGGAACGAAGTATTATTGACTTCTTGATTTAACCATTTCTTCAATTCTTGATTCCTCTTCTTAAACATACAATTGTACTAAGACTCACTTAGAGAATCATTTGAGATATGGTTTTTAATCATTAAGACCTATCATAAAACATAAAAGGTACTCTCCGTTCTTCTTAGAATGGAGAACCTTTTATCTTTCTGCCTACTTGATTCTTCTTATTCGTTCTGCCATTGATTTAAACCTTTTTAATCAATTCCGAATTACACTTAATCTTATCATATTTACTAAACCTTTAGTAAATCATGACGAATATCTTTGTTACTCTTATGGTGGGCTTGATCAACACACAACTTGGTGTGCTCAATCTCCTAGTCCTTCACTTGACACTTTGTCAACGAATTAGTCTAATTTCCAAATATGAAATTTCTCATTCATCATGCAACCAAGTTGCGTGATTCCAAATTTCTGTCCAATTGAAATTTGGGCGATGAGAAACTCTCCCTATTTGGTAAATTCTCGACACTTCCATAAATAAGAATCATATCCATTCGTTGTAGAAATATGTAAACATCAATTTTCATAATGATTTCATTGCAAGGAAATAAACAAATAAATAAATAAGTCAAACAAAATTTATTTTATTTATAAAAGCAGCGGAAAACATTTGTCCTTACAATGCAAAATCCATTGAAAACTATGTAGTCGAATATTCCTAACAGTTCTATCATAAATATATAAGCCAAAATCTAATCTTCAAGTCCATGCGATTGAGATCCATTTCTTTGTGATTAGACTCATCTTGCTCTTTCATCAAGCTTCCTTTCTTTTCACCGATCCTGCAAAACATTCAAATGCAATCTTATCACATCATGTATTAAGAATCAACGAATAGGAACTTAATGGAGTTAGATAGTGGATTTTTACCTGAAGCACAACCATACTATTTGACTCTCCCATCTTTGGAATCTTTAAGCTCTTGGGGCAGACTTCTATCCAACGCCCTTTCTCTTGGCAGCAAACGCAGGTCGCTTCTCTTAGAACGTCCTCGGAAGCATGGTCGGTTGACTTTCCCAACAAATACGCTCCATTGCTTCGCCAAATCATTTCTGATTCAACAGCAATGAGCATGTAAGTTAGGTCAATGAGGTTATCGTCATGATCCATCATATAATACTTTCTTTTGAACTCATTATATGATTCACGGAGTGACTGCAGAACCCAGTTCACAGCCAACTCATCGGGAAATGACACACCCAACATAATCAACCTATCGAGGTGTGATTTCATTCCTAGAATGTGGGCACACACGGATTTACCATCTTCATGTTTCATTTCCAATAGGGCCTTAGTGATATTGAACCTTTCAATTCTTCGATCTTGTGGGTTAGGGAGAACAATTAGAGGAGGTGGAGGAAGTGAAGCATGATTTCTTGTTCCTCGATCGAATCGTGGAATACCATCTTCATGTGGAATGCTTGTTCCACGGGATTTAGGAAGACCATAGTTGTCGAACTTTGACATCTACAAAATGGGAGAAACAAATTCAAGTTAGTTGATTGATTGAGTCCTTAGTAAATCACCCAAATGAAATACTAAGGCTAGGACCCAACACAATATTCCACAACTCGGGAGAGGGATGCCGTAACCCTAATTGCAGAATATTTGAAGGTAAGTGAATGACGATTCACTAATTTCCACCACGAAAAACGAAAAAGAAATTTAAGTTTTAAATCTATGAAAACTCCTAGATCCTTTGAGATTCATTGAACTTTCAATGGCATGTTTAAATCTCGATATGCCCCTCTAGTTTGTGACTGGGATGCCGAGGATCACAAAGCGGGTGTGAATAACCATGCAAACTTACATGGTGCCCTCACATGTTACAGTCACCTATTCGATGTGCCGGTAAACCACACACGCTCCACCGAACTATGACAAACATTGAGTCACCCTTTGCTACCTTTGCTTAGAACCATTTAGTGTGCCGGTAAACCACACACGCTTTACTAACGTCTTCGCAAGGGCACAAAGTGTAATTTCATGGAATTGCATCAATTCACTTTTGCCTAAGTAACTAATATTGGGAATTTGTAAAACATTTAGTTACTTTTGTACTTCATTATACTTATAATGGAAAGTTTTATCCTATCCTACCCGTTCGGCTAACGACCCCCCACTAGTCAAGAGTGCGGTGGGTAAGAGTGGATACCCATTTAATCGCCATTTTATAGGCAATGTCCTTAAACACCCCTTATAGACCAGCTTCGTGAATGAAGCCTACTAACGGTAAGACTGACTTTTACTCATACATATATATAATGTTAGACTTTTAATGTTATATATAGTATAGGGTGTATTTTACACTTTTAAAATGTTAAGTGGTCAAATATAACAATTATACTTTTAATTTTAAACCAAAACTTTTATGGTTTTATTAAACTTCTTTTAATTATACACCTTAATTAATTAATAAAACCATAAGGGTGTGATTTGAACTTTTCAAAACAATTCTAGGGTTTTAGAATTTAACATTCCTAAATTAAACTTTTAATCAACTTTTAAATTCTAAAACTTGAGGGCAAGTTTTTGAAACTTTTCAAAACAATTAGGTTTTAATCTCACTTTAAAATTTTCGAACTTTAATATTATTTAAATTAAAATTTTAAATATTAAAACTCTTGATTTAATAATTTAAATTAATAGTTTAATTCAAGATAATTATTAAATCATAAGGGATTATTTAAATCATGAAGGATAATTACCAATTAAACAATTAATTTATCCTAAATCTTTTAATCCCTCTAAAATTCGAAAATCATGGGATAGAATAATTCAAAATCTTTAATTACCATATATAACCATTAAAGGATAATTACAAGATATAGGATAATCCAAATCCCTAAAATTTAGGATCTTATCATGGGGAGGAGGCTAATTTCGAAAATCATAGGGTTTTGCAAACCCTAGATTTCGAAATCTTGAGGCTTAAGTAAAGGATTTGAAAACCCTTTCAAATTTTCACAAATTAGGGTATAGAAACCCTAATCTCGAAATTTCTAGCCTCCTAGGGTTTATTGGCTATAAACCCTAATATGTCAAGTTCATACAATTGTATAATACTAATTGAAAACAATTTAACCTAAGTCTCTGATACATCTGATGGGTTTTGTACAAACAATCCTATGTGTGCATGCAACCCTAGAGTTGGATCTATGTTATCACTATTAGTTATACAACATTATGAACACTTGAAGAACCCTAAAAGGCTTCTAGGAATTTCGAAATCCTGAAGGAAAGATGAAATGCATACCTCTTGTTGTTATATTGTAATAACAACTTAAATCTTGAACCTTCTTGTCTTTGAAAGAAAGTACCACAAGTGTAATACCTCTAATGACTCATAAACACCAAGAGCAAATGGAGAGGTAATAGAGAGAAGGAAGAGGTGTGAAATTCATCCCTAGGAACCCTAGACAAGGCATGGACGAATTCTTATGGCCTTAGGGGTCTTTATATAGGTGTAGAGATTAGGGTTTCAATCCTTATCCTTATCTAGTTGCTTGCCCACCAAGTAACCATAAGATAAGCCTTGAAAACCCTTATCCTTATCTTTTGGACGATTTCAAGGATATCTTATCCTTTGAATTCGTCCAACCTATATCTAGGATAACCATTACCATATTTTGTAACTATCACATAATTACAATTCAGCCCCTCTAGTTTAATTAATTACACTTGATCACAAAATTAATTCCTAATTAATTATTGACCAATATTAATTAAACAATTATGATTTCTCCTTTAATATATTATTCTTATAACATATTAATAAATCATAATAACCTCTTTCTCTATTATTTCTCCAGTCAAGTTGCTTTGGTGAAGGCAACCCAAAAGAACCATGCACAATCAGGTCAAGTACTTGACAAATATGGTTACGGGCTTAGACACTAATCCAATAGTGTTGTATGTGGTTTTTTGGGGAGCTTAATAACATTTGTGCTTATAGTTGTGAATTAACTATTTTAGCATGAGTTTTTAGGATGTTACATTTTGTAAAATTGATAATGTAGTATTATAACTTGTATTCATCCCCCCCCCCTCGGTAAAACTTTTAAAAACCCATAAAAGTAGGGCGTGAACTCATCCTAGTAGCATGAATTGCGGTAGTAGGGTAGCTTCAGGACTCGTGAGCTCGGAGACATATTTTTTGAGAGGTGTGTGGAAATACGTCTACATACACTTCTATTTTTAGAAAGGTTTTGGTCTGCACGTTACGCCTTTTTGGTCTGCACGCCGCACAAAGTGTATCGTGGCTCCAACCGAACGTTGCCACGTGTCACTTTCTTGTTGGTCCATATAATCCACAATTTTTGCAAATCTAGTATTAGTGTGTGTGCCGTGCATGGCGAGCACACAAAAATGAAGTTGAAAAATTCTTATTTCTTGTATACGTGCTCCGATCTTTACCCTCTTTATACCCACATGATGCTCTCGACTGGTACTACAACTTTCCTTTAGATTGTTTCGACAAATTTTAACGTTCTCCTTTTGGCCTAACAGGGTATCCATAATTGATTTTACAAAAATCATAACTCCCCCATACAAGCTTCATTCTTGGCATTCTTTGTCTCAAAATTCTTATCTTGAGGAGTACTACAACTTTCCTTTTTGTGAAATTAGTCAAAACTTAACCGATCTCTTCGTACTACTTTTACGTTGTAAAATTATTTACACGGTGGATTTTTATTTCTAGTAAAAACCATAAGTTCATAAACAAAAATTGGATTTTTACGAAGTTTATATTTTTGGAATTACGTTGTCGTAGACTTTATGAATATGTTAACCTCTCCCTAAGATGACACGACTTTTCGCACACATATTTTTGAGCTTTTTTGTCGAATTATTCATATATGTAAGGGCGTATTTGAATATACTTACCAATATAATGCAATATTACATTGTTGCCCTATTACATTTATTTGTCTATGCTAATTCCCAACGGCGGATGGTGATGTGTTTTCTTCAGTTGTCATATTCTCTTCCGTTGAAGGAATTTTGTCCCAAAATTTAACTCGTGGTCGGGGTGTTTTCGAACAAGTGAGGGTCTTGCTCTTCATTTGATCTTCCCACTCCCAAGTATACTCTAGTCCTCACTTAGAGTTCCATCATACATTAAGTATGGGAATACGACTCTGTTTGAGTCTTTTGACTTCCTGATCCATGATTTCCATCAATTCTTCGATATAGTTTAGTTTGGTATTAAAATGAATTTCATCGAGAGGAATGATATGTGTGTTATCAGAGAAACAGTTCTTTAGATTTGACACATGTAAGACTTCTTTCACGCTGTTGAGTTCATGGGGCATCTTGAGCTTATAGGCTACTAGACCGAACCTTGCAAGGATCTCGAATGGTCCTTTGTACTTTAGGTTAAGCTTACCCACTCTTCGAACCTTATGACGCCTTTGGGATGAACATCAGACCCTAGAGAGTTTCTCTCATAATCTCACACTCATTCTAGAAGATTGTGGCTGCAAATTGAATCATTTTCCTAGATTTTAGGGTTAGTTGGCAGTATATACTTCATAACTTTCAATTTAGGCCCCTAAAGTATGAGAAAATGACCCCATGACCGATGTATACGTTTATGGATCATTTTCTTGCTCTTTAGCCCCTCAAAGTTAACTTTAGCTATGTCAAAGGTAACTTAACAACAATACATAATGGAAAAATAACCTTGATAATGGAATGGAAAAGTTTGGGTCATTACACTCAAACTCCAAGAGCATCCATGAATGGAACCAAAATCATATAAAATGAGATCAAACTTTCATCTAGAAGAAAAAAGGTCAAGGTATAAAATTTATATCTCAAATGACTCAGAAACCTGAAGAAGATGATGGATCCAAGCTAGTTCCTTGTTTACTTGCATCACAATGGGGTTCCTCCTTCCTCAAGCTTCACCAAAATCGAAAGAACAAGCTTTCATTTAAGCAAACAAGCTCTCAATCATGCATGCATGCTAGGGTTTCGTGTTTGATGGTTGGAGGCTGAGGAGGATGACCTAATCCATGAGTTTAAGCCTTTAAATATGAAAGAAACACTAAATTTCATAGGCTTGGGTTGCAACGTTTACCACGTCGTGGCCATCATGGCTATCCTCTTGCCACGTTGTGGCGACCAATTAAAACATGTTCTTCATTAGGCAACGTACCACGTCGTGGTCATCATCCTACTACTTCGAGGTACGTTTGGGGTTAACAAACCCAACATATGATTTAAGCCCAACATCATTCAAAACCCAAAGTCTTAATACCAAGGCCAAGAACCTTATTCCTTAAGGTCCAAAATCGATTCTTTAGGACCCGAGACCTTTACCAAACCAATTACCGCATGAACCTTCAAGTTAAGATTATATCGAAATAAGATGTTACAAAACCATTTCCAAGTAGCTTTATTATCAACATTTATGACAATCCACACGATAGGGTAGATGTGGTTATTCACATCTCTACCCACTGCTACAAGAAGCTCAACCTTAGAAATGCCTTTAAGGAATCATCATCTATCCCTGTCACATTTCTACATCCTTTTATATAACCACCCCTAACATCTTTGAAACAAACATAGTACTTTGAAAAATATGGGTTCATTATACCAATCAATTTACATAATGAATCTTTTTTTTTTTGGCTTCCATACCAACCTCAATGAACTCTTTGTAATCTCTTTAATTTTGAATAGCCCCTAACCCATCAATCAACCATTCATCTGGTAGACAGTAGTAAACGTCCTTGCATCTGGTCTTCATAAGTTTTTAAAGGAAAGTTATAAATTCTAAAAAGACCATCCCACTGAAGTCGAATTCCCGTACCGAATCTCTGTCTGGGTTTAAATACATAAGTAGGTTGGGGATAAAAGAAACATTATAGTAGATGTCATGTGAAGAACCCTTCCACATTAAAGCTGAAGAAATGAAGGGGAGGTTAATTCGGTTTTGAAGAACCCTTTACGAATTTGGAGTGTTGTATCAAGCCCTAATCGAACGTAATGAACGAATGGGGACAATTGAGCCCTAAATCGGATTTAATACCCACATAATATCAATAAAAGCCACACAATGTCAATAAAAAGCCACATATTGTTTAGTGTCACATAATGCTACTGTTAAAGTATGATCATTAGCATGGCCCATACATTAAGACTTGACGCACCTAACTTGCGTGACGCTCTCCTAGCGCCCCTCGCATAGCGCTCGCATGGCGACCCCAGGAGAGGTTACTCAACTCCTTACAAGCTAGGTCTGAGTTGGGTTGGCCCAAGGTCTGGCGTAACTGTAACATCCCAAAAAAATTTTGTTTTAATATTACTAAAAACCATAATATCAAATAGTATATAATAAAACCATGAATCATATGTCTCAAAATGCCATAGAAAATGTATTAATTCAAAACTGAAGTAAATATCATATCAAAATATCTGAATAAAACTCCCAGGATAAAACTGCAACTGTGGTGTGTGTCATGCCATAAACACGAGCTTTTCCCGTTGTTAGCGGAAGTACTTGAAACCAAAACTGAAACTGTAAGCACAAAGCTTAGTGAGCTCCCCCAGACTACCACATACCATTCATCAACATGATAAACACATACTACAATTACTGGTCCCCGCCCACTGCATCGGGCCCCGCCCAGCATCAGAGCGAAGTTCGGAATAACTTGGGCCCCACCCGGCATCAGACCGAAGTCCAGAGTAACTTGGGCCCCAACCGGCATCAGACCGAAGTCCGGAGTAACTTGGGCCTCGCCCACTGCATCGGGCCCCGTCCGGCATCGGACCGAAGTCCAGAGTGAACTGGATATAACATATCAAGAACATATAGCATAATCACATACTGTATCGGCTTGCCCGCCATACTACACATAACAATACATGCTTGAATCACGAAGACATCAAGCATACATACTATTGCTATCTAGACGGGCCGACATTGTGGTCGTACACCCGTTCCTACTGGAAGCCAACTCACCTCGGAGAACTGACTGCTGAAAACCTACGTGAAAGATCCCTGACTCTGTCCCGGCTGCTCTCCGGCTATCATGACAAATCAAACCTTAATAAAAATGAAGATCCCTGACTCTGTCCCGGCCTCAAGATGACTGTCCATAAGTTCCATAATGGCCTCTTTAATTGAACCGGAAATCACTGGAGTCTGATCGATAATGATGCGCATAATCTTTGCGGAAATGAAATCCTTCATCTGATCGATAAGCTGCCCGACTCCAGAGCCCGAGCCAGATCCCTCCCTGGTACCTGGACTGCTAACTGGTATCTCGCGCAAAATCACCATGCTGAAAAATATAACACGCTGCTGATCAATATACACACCGCTGCTGAGGGATCTCTCACACACTCTAATAGTTCCCTGGTTTTGTCTCGGCCCCTCTTAAATCGAGTACGGATCCTCTGCTTTCAGTAGTATGGGCCCATACTACCTTCCACATGTATCCGTACTTTCCTCAAGAGTTACCTCAACTCCACCAAGTCACTCTACTACTACTGATCTCTGTCACTCTCATCCTAGGCTTGCCCTAGGGAAACCTCTGACTCCATTCAAACCAGTCCTCAACTTCTGAAGGCCTCCTTGTAATACTAATTAGTCATCACCTAAATACCATCACATGTAATGAGGCTCAGATAATCCTTCGAGTAAAAGACTCGTCCCTACAACGGTTAGACTCAAACAAGAGCTGGGTAATAGGGCCAAATCCTTCACTCTGAGATTATTCAACCCTGATCACATGTGATGTGACGTATTCACCTAATGGCTAACTCCCATCACTTAGAGTCCCACAAAGTACAAAGCAATCAGCATTCAGATACAGGAAACTACTCAAGCAAATCTATTCTCATAACGAGATACTGTACTAGCATACAATGCTAAGCTCATACTATCAGGCATAACCTAAACAGGCTATCCTACTACTTTCTACTCAATACTAGCATGCAAATCTTGTAAAGCTGAAACACATAAAGTAGGCACATAAGGCATCCTCCTAGATCCTTAGTCCTATACTAGCATGCTGTTCTACTGAAACTGAAATTGAAACTGGAACTAAAACTGAAATTGAAACTGATAGTCATCACATAAACTTGCATGGGTAATTTGGGAGTACTTACTTGAGCTCGGCTGATTGCATGCACCACACCAATTTCTCTCTTTAAAGTTATTTTCTTTCTAAAATTTCTTTTTGCTTTTTCCCAATACTCTTTCTTTCCTAAAAATTTCTTTCGAAATGTCTTTCTTTTGAAAACCTTTTACCATTTCCTTAGTTTGAGTTCAGACACATTCGAAGTGTATCCGAATCCCTCAAGCCAAGGCTCTGATACCAACTTGTAACGTCCCAAAAATCACAACTAAAATTTTCTCTTTAAAACATTACTAAAAACCATATTCATAGAAACCGTAACATAAATCATAACATAATTTCGTAGTATTAATTTGAAATACAACTTATTATCAGAGTAGAACATCCCAGGCTAGCTGACTATGGTGTGTGCACTGCAATCTTTTTGAGCTCCTCTTTTGAAAACTGAGTACCTGAAACCAAAAACTGAAACTGTAAGCACGAAGCTTAGTGAGCTCCCCCAAACTACCACATACCATACAATAACATATAAAGCACATACTGGGCCTTGCCCACTGCATCGGACCGAGGTCCGGACTAACTGGGGCCTTGCCCCGTGCATCGGACCGAAGTCCGGAAACTGACTGGGACCTTGTCCCCTGCATCGGACCGAAGTCCGGACTAACTGGGGCCTTGCCCCTGCATCGGACCGAAGTTTGGACTAACTGGGACCTTGTCCCCTGCATCGGACCGAAGTCCGGACTAACTGGGGTCTTGCTCCCTGCATCGGACCGAAGTCCGGAAACTGCCTGGGACCTTGTCCCCTGCATCGAACCGGTGTCCGGACTAACTGAACATAGCATAGCATAACGTATAAACTAGCATGAACACATATACTGCATACTGCATCGGACCGTAGCCCAGAACACATAACACATAACACATAACACATAACACATAAATCCTGTCTGAGCCATGAAGGCATCAAACATACTAACTACTGCATCGGACCGAAGTCCGGAAACTACTGCTAACTGAACGGGCCAACATTGTGGCCTTAAACCCGTTTCTACTGGAGGGAAACTCACCTGAACTGTTGAATTCTGCTGGTAACCCTCGGCCTGCTAACCAACCACCATCTGAAACGCTACTCCTCTAACTCTCAGAGCTACCAATAACAAAGAAACACTTAGCCTGTCAGACCTCTAAAAGTCAACTAACTCAACTCCGATCAAAGTCAAAGTCCTGGCCAAAGTCAACCTTCCATGTTGACCCTACTCGCCGAGTTAGTCTACTGACTCGCTGAGTTCACTGATTTCCGAGTTCTGACCTGTTCAACTCATTGAGTCCCCACTCAACTCGCTAAACTGAGCCATGACTCGAAGGGTTTGGGGTTTGCGACTTGACTCGCCGAGTCCAAGGCAATCTTCAACAGACTCGCCGAGTTGCTCATCCAAATCGTCGAGTTCGCTTCCATCTTCATACTACTCGCCGAGTCCCTCAAAGGACTCGCCGAGTCTATTCAGTCCTTAATCCATGTAGTGGCTTTTCGAGCCAAACAGGGCTTCCAACTCATAGATCCATACTTCTAGGGCATATCCCTCACGTAAAGTGGCAAACTTTACGTGTAGATCAAGAGATCTAGGCTTAAAACAATCCAAACTAGGGTTTAAGACAAAGAAGCTTCACTATCAACCCAAGAACAGATGCTTTATGACTTTCTAGGCCAAGATACACTCAGATCTGAAGTAGTAACTTCATATCTGGCTTCTAACTCGAAATAGTTTCTTAAGCATGGCATAAAAGCTCCAAATCTCATAGCCAAGGTTGATCTATTAAACAAAAGAGGGAAGGTAACGATTTATTACCTTTAAATGCTCAGAAATAATCCACCAACTCTGGATCCAAGGCCCCCTTCTTGCTCCACAATGACTATCCTCTCTCTCAAGCTCCAAAAAGCTTCACCAAGAGTTAGATCTTGCTCCAAAACGATTATAGTGGCTAGGGTTTATTGTTCTGAGTGAAAGAGGCACTAAATGGGCTTAGGGGAGAGAATGAGGCATTTAAATAAGCTCCAAGTCCCGGATTTAGGGTTTTCCTTGCCCAGACCAGACTCGCCGAGTCACCTTGCTAGACTCGCCGAGTCGGTCGCTTACACTTTGACAGATCCCGCTCGGACTCGCCGAGTCCCTCCTTGGACTCGCCGAGAGTCCCCTTAAAATTGGGGTTTTCTTTCTTTTCTTGGCTTTCCAACTTTGGGTGTTACAACTCTCCCCCACTTAAACTAAACTTCATCCTCGAAGTTTGCTACGATACACCGACTGCGATCTGCCTCCAATACCCCACCGCTCATTCTAACATGAGCTGCCTACCATCGCTGGCCTTCCGCTCAGTCATTCAGACTAATGACAATCCTTACTGATAATAATCTCGGGTCCATCCTGACCCTGAACATTCTGGAAACGCAACGCACTCAACCGACAATCTTTTTGATACTTTCCAAATACTGCACTGACCCCGTAGGGGTTCACCCCTTCTTTCCTTGCACGATTTCCTTGCCTTCCCAAGGCGATGCTCCATAACTACCTACCTCTTCCGTCACTGTGAATACCCTGCCTCCACCAAATCTATTACTCCCAGTACGGGTCATCGCCGCCAGTATCCACTGGGCATGTTTTCTACTACCATTCGGTGTCGCGCACCCCACGAACAACAGACTGAAACCTACCATACGCTGCATACTCGCACTGCTACTGACTGAAAGTTCTGCTATTCCAAATCTGGCTTCCGGATGAACTGAGACCACCCAGGTCCAACTAATAAGGCTGAACTTGCAATCCGACACAAAATTAATACTGTCCAAAAATACTGCAAACATCTGAAACACTAAACTACCTGGAACACTAAACTACCTGAAACACTGAACTGCCTGAAACACTGGACTGCCTGAAACACTGGACTACCTGCAACACTGAACTACCTGAAACACTGAACTGCGAAATCTGGCTTCCGGATGAACTAAGACCACCCAGGTCCAACTAATAAGGCTGAACTTGCAGTCCGACACAAAATTAATACTGTCCAAAAATACTGCAAACATCTGAAACACTTAACTACCTGGAACACTGAACTGCCTGAAACACTGAACTGCCTGAAACACTGAACTGCCTGAAACACTGAACTGCCTGAAACACTGGACTGCCTGAAACACTGAACTGCCTGAAACACTGAACTGCCTGAAACACTGAACTGCCTGAAACACTGGACTGCCTGCAACACTGAACTGCCTGAAACACTGAACTGCCTGAAACACTGAACTCCCTGAAACACTGGACTACCTACAACACTGAACTACCTGAAACACTGAACTGCCTGAACAAAACCTTTCTTTGGAACTAGTTTCCACTAGTCATCCTGTTATTGTGGTCCTAACGACCTCCCGATCCAACCGACCGGGTCCAAACGTCAACAAATCCAAGACTATAATGATGGCTCCCAGGCTAATGGTAGCCCTTAACATACATGAATCCCAAAGATTCACTGCTTCCCTGATCTCATGACTGTGTTGACGATCCATCTGTCGCATGGCTGGCTCAACTATGACTAAACTCTGGAGAATTCGAAATCCAACCCGTGGATTTCTATATGCTCTCTGTTGCACACGAAATGGTGGGTACTACTGCTTCCCCCCCCCCTTTGTGTCCAAAACAACGCGCTCATTCTGACTACTAACCTGGTGAATGCTACTGCTACACCCACAGACTTACAACACCCTAATATTTTCTGGCTGCTAGAGAACGCTACGGCTACCCCCGCAGACTTACAACACTACTACTACTATCTGACTGCTAGTAAATGCTACGGCTACCCCCGCAGACTTACAACACTACTACTACTATCTGGCTGCTAGTGAATGCTACGGCTACCCCCGCAGACTTACAACACTACTACTACTATTTGGCTGCTAGTGAATGCTACGGCTACCGCCCGCAGACTTACAACACTACTACTACTATCTGACTGCTAGTGAATGCTACGGCTACCCCCCACAGACTTACAACACTACTACTACTATCTGACTGCTTACCCATCACTAATCCGAGGACTTCCTGTCTATCCCTAGTTCTGCTAGCAATCCCTCATCCTGACTTCTCAAATCAGCCCTCAATCATCGGATGCTTCATTTACCTCGACATATTATAACCTTCAAGGATTGCGCACTCATTCCGGGTTAGTGTGCTCTTGACCTCGCATACTCGAAGGGTTCTCCCCCACTTCGATCTTGCCCACACCTCGCTGCTCAATGAATAAAAATCGATTCCTTGATACCATTCCATAATTAATCTGCTGAGGAATCCCACGCTTACCATAGCTAGGGATCTAACCACTCCATTTCTAAAACTTATACGGCTCCGAACTAGCGAGACATACCGAGTCCCTCCAAGGCATGCTACACTTACTGCATCCTAAGTAACCTTTTTAGATAAAACCCATCCCTTGACTACTAACCAAAAAAATTCAAGGTATGCAGATGACATAAAACTCGATCATAAACAGGTAATATGATACCCCAAAACATACGCTTATAAATATCGCTACAGCAACATAACAATAATATCATGAATAATAATTGACAAGAAGGCAAAAGATACATACCTACAACACCCGGCGCTGCCCGGACCCTAGCTGCAATCAACCGGTATAATCTGCTTCGAGCCGTGGGCGCCCTAGCCTGGCCCCGACAACCACTGGTGGTACTCGAAGACATAGACGCAAGAGCTATCACCTGCTCTGCTGCATACACACCTGCACAGTGTGCCTTCTTGTGACCTCTCTAACTGCAATGGAGACATATCGGGTCAAGCCCCTGGGCGATGGTAGTAGTACAATCCCTGCTGAAATGACCCATTCGACCGCATCTGAAGCAGCCCAAATCACCACCACTACCACTCCTACACGCACCCAAGTGCGACCTACCACACTTCCCGCATCGACTGTGGCTCTGATAATACCTCGATCTCCAATCCGACCCTTTGGGCCTCTTACCCGAACCTGTGACTACCTGTGACCCATCTGCTTTCCTCTTCGTTTCCGACTCCTTGCCCGGTTCTCGCTCCTGAGCTACCCTATCAACCCCATCCATCATCTGAACAACTACTATCTGATCATGGAGCTTCGTATTCAACCTATCTATAATCCTCGCGACCATGCCGGGCAACCCCTCGCGAATGGCTCGCGAAACCTCCTAAACTATCCAATCATGCAGAGGTTTCTCTTGAAGACAGGGTGGATGACTCACTCTTGTCCCTTGATGGCGAAATCTGGAAATAGGATCTCCCTGAACCTCATAAGAATCGGGCCCAAGATGAGCCCCAATCTGCCCTGAAACCACCTCGGCCCTAAAGGCCTCAAGATGACTGTCCATAAGTTCCATAATGGCCTCTTTAACTGAACCGGAAATCACTGGAGTCTGATCGATAATGATGCGCATAATCTCTGCGGAAATGAAATCCTTCATCTGATTGACAAGCTGCCCGACTCCAGAGCCTGAGCCAGATCCCTCCCTGGTACCTGAACTGCTAACTGGTATCTCGCGCAAAATCACCATGCTGAAAAATATAACACGTTGCTGATCAATATACAAACCGCTGCTGAGGGATCTCTCACACACTCTACTAGTTCCCTGGTTTTGTCTCGGCCCCTCTTAAATCGAGTACGGATCCTCTACTTTCAGTAGTATGGGCCCATACTACCTTCCACATGTATCCGTACTTTCCTCAAGAGTTACCTCAACTCCACCAAGTCACTCTACTACTACTGATCTCTGTCACTCTCATCCTAGGCTTGCCCTAGGGAAACCTCTGACTCCATTCAAACCAGTCCTCAACTGCTGAAGGCCTCCTTGTAATACTAATTAGTCATCACCTAAATACCATCACATGTAATGAGGCTCAGATAATCCTTCGAGTAAAAGACTCGTCCCTACAACGGTTAGACTCAAACAAGAGCTGCGTAATAGGGCCAAATCCTTCAATATGAGATTATTCAACCCTAATCACATGTGACGTGACGTATTCACCTAATGGCTAACTCCCATCACTTATAGTCCCACAAAGTACAAAGCAAGCAACATTCAGATACAGGAAACTACTCAAGCAAATCTATTCTCATAACGAGATACTGTACTAGCATACAATGCTAAGCTCATACTATCAGGCATAACCTAAACAGGCTATCCTACTACTTTCTAATCAATACTAGCATGCAAATCTTGTAAAGCTGAAACACATAAAGTAGGCACATAAGGCATCCTCCTAGATCCTTAGTCCTATACTAGCATGCTGTTCTACTGAAACTGAAATTGAAACTGGAACTAAAACTGAAATTGAAACTGATAGTCATCACATAAACTTGCATGGGTAATTTGGGAGTACTTACTTGAGCTCGGCTGATTGCATGCACCACACCAATTTCTCTCTTTAAAGTTATTTTCTTTCTAAAATTTCTTTTTGCTTTTTCCCAATACTCTTTCTTTCCTAAAAATTTCTTTCGAAATGTCTTTCTTTTGAAAACCTTTTACCATTTCCTTAGTTTGAGTTCAGACACATTCGAAGTGTATCCGAATCCCTCAAGCCAAGGCTCTGATACCAACTTGTAACGTCCCAAAAATCACAACTAAAATTTTCTCTTTAAAACATTACTAAAAACCATATTCATAGAAACCGTAACATAAATCATAACATAATTTCGTAGTATTAATTTGAAATACAACTTATTATCAGAGTAGAACATCCCAGGCTAGCTGACTATGGTGTGTGCACTGCAATCTTTTCGAGCTCTTCTTTTGAAAACTGAGTACCTGAAACCAAAAACTGAAACTGTAAGCACGAAGCTTAGTGAGCTCCCACAAACTACCACATACCATACAATAACATATAAAGCACATACTGGGCCTTGCCCACTGCATCAGACTAAGGTCCGGACTAGCAGGGGGCAAATTGCCCCCTGCATCGGATCGAAGTCCGGAAACTGACTGGGACCTTGTCCCCTGCATCGGACCGAAGTCCGGACTAACTGGGGCCTTGCCACCTGCATCGGACTGAAGTCCGGACTAACTGGGACCTTGTCCCCTGCATCGGACCGAAGTCCAGACTAACTGGGGTCTTGCCCCCTGCATCGGACCGAAGTCCGGAAACTAACTGGGGTCTTGCCCCATGCATCGGACCGAAGTCCGGAAACTGACTGGGACCTTGTCCCCTGCATCGAACCGGAGTCCGGACTAACTGAACATAGCATAGCATAACGTATCAACTAGCATGAACACATATACTGCATACTGCATCGGGCCGTAGCCCGGAACACATAACACATAACACATAACACATAAATCCTGTCTGAGCCACGAAGGCATCAAACATACTAACTACTGCATCGGGCCGAAGTCCGGAAACTACTGCTAACTGAACGGGCTGGCATTGTGGCCTTAGACCCGTTTCTACTGGAGGGAAACTCACCTGAATTGCTGAATTCTACTGGTAACCCTCGGACTGCTAACCAACCACCGTCTGAAACGCTGCTCCTCTAACTCTCCGAGCTACCAATAACAAAGAAACACTTAGCCTGTCAGACCTCTAAAAGTCAACTAACTCAACTCCGATCAAAGTCAAAGTCCTGACCAAAGTCAACCTTCCATGTTGACGCTATTCGCCGAGTCAGTCTACTGACTCGCTGAGTTCACTGATTTCTGAGTTCTGACCTGTCCAACTCATTGAGTCCCCACTCAACTCGCTAAACTGAGCCTTGACTCGAAGGGTTTGGGGTTCGTGACTTGACTCGCCGAGTCCAAGAGCAGACTCGCCGAGTCCAAGGCAATCTTCAACAGACTCGCCGAGTTGTTCATCCAACTCGTCGAGTTCGCCTCCATCTTCATACTACTCACCGAGTCCCTCAAAGGACTCGCCGAGTCTATTCAGTCCTTAATCCATGCAGTGGCTTTTCGAGCCAAACATGGCTTCCAACTCATAGATCCATATTTCTAGGGCCTATCCCTCACGTAAAGTGGCAAACTTTACGTGTAGATCAAGAGATCTAGGCTTAAAACAATCCAAACTAGGGTTTAAGACAAAGAAGCTTCACTATCAACCCAAGAACAGATGCTTTATGACTTTCTAGGCCAAGATACACTCAGATCTGAAGTAGTAACTTCAGATCTGGCTTCTAACTCGAAATAGTTTCTTAAGTATGGCATAAAAGCTCCAAATCTCATAGCCAAGGTTGATCTATTAAACAAAAGAGGGAAGGTAACGATTTATTACCTTTAAATGCTCAGAAATACTCCACCAACTCTGGATCCAAGGCCCCCTTCTTGCTCCACAATGACTATCCTCTCTCTCAAGCTCCGAAAAGCTTCACCAAGGGTTAGATCTTGCTCCAAAACGATTATAGTGGCTAGGGTTTATTGTTCTGAGTGAAAGAGGCACTAAAGGGCCTTAGGGGAGAGAATGAGGCGTTTAAATAAGCTCCAAGTCCCGGATTTAGGGTTTTCCTTGCCCAGACCAGACTCGCCGAGTCACCTTGCTTGACTCGCCGAGTCGGTCGCTTACACCTCGACCCGGATCCCGCTCGGACTCGCCGAGTCCCTCCTTGGACTCGCCGAGTCTCCCCTTAAAATTGGGGTTTTCTTTCTTTTCTTGGCTTTCCAACTTTGGGTGTTACAAAGCTTCTTCTCTAACCTTTGCCTTCCTTCTCCACAACTTTTCTTTCACTAAATACACTCACAAAAGCAACTTCACACAAAGGAGAGGGTAAGAACGAGTTAGGGTTTTCTTGAAGGGGAGGAGGCTGATAAGAAACCAGGGAGTGAGGCTATAATGGGGTTTATATAGCTCTCAAACCCCGAAATTAGGGTTTAGTGTCTGATCGCGTACGCTGGACGTATCTTATGGTACGCTGTGCGTACGCCTCCCACAACCCGCACATCCAATGACACTACGCCCCGCGTACAACGGGTGTACGCTCCGCGTACGGCTTATGGGCAGCCTACAACTCGGCCCAAAAAGTCTAAAGGTCCAATCCAAGATGTCAAATCCAACATAGTCCAATTATAACTTAAGAAAATAATTAATTAATACCTCGAAAGCCAATCGTTACACTAACTCTCCCTTGATCTAATTGTCCCCCATAGATAGAATTTAATCTCCTCCAAGGAGGAGGAGCTTCCCTTGGACCTTCCTGGTAACTAAACCCGAAAGCATCAACCTCAATGATGCCCAAACACACACCCCACACCAAGATGGTTCTCTCTAGCTAGGAAGAGTCATCTCTTCTCTACCAACCGATCTAACTTGAACGTCAGAGCTTGCTCCCGCGGCACAGGGGCAATACTAATGACTTTGATATGATGTTTGCTTAGGTATTTTGCCGGAAACTAGCTGACAACACCACCTCCAGATCTCTGATCTGGATCCAACGCAGAAGACCCGACAACCTAAGCACATGTCACAACATTTGGCGTCATCCGTAGAAGTCGAACCCACGACCACATAATTCATTTGGAGCCATAAACCTGAGATTACCGGTCATATTACCTTAATTTGAATATGTCAAACAAGTTCGATTGATAAATCTATACGAAAACGACATCATTACCTAAATGTGGACAAAGGCTAAAGTACGTTACCTTTCTACGTCATTAACCATAGATAAAAATTAGAACCAAATCAACTCTATGATGTCTATGGCTAATTTTAAATAGACACATATGCATAAATACTAAAAAAAGTAAGACATTCACGACATAATCTAGAATTTAAAGACCAAATTCAAAGAATTGTCTGAGGGTACAAGAAATTATATAAGAAGCTAAAGATAAAAAATACACTGAAACGAGCGTGTATGCAAGAAAAGTAAATGACATGGGCAACCGTTGGGCATAAAAAGAGCTTGATCTTAAAGGCTGTTTCAGATCATCTCCATCTCGCACAACAAAAAAGCCTCCATTCATCACCTTTGTAATCAATCTGAGAATGCGCACAAATATTTCAACAAAAGGTCTTTTAATGAACCTCGGTGAATTTTGCATCTGTTATCCCCTCTTGACTTTTCATGGCAAATCTTTTTCTTTCATTCACTTTATTTTCCCTGATGACATACCTCTTATATGTCTGGTAGAATTATATTTTCTATAAAGAGTGATCCTATGGCAAGTCGGTATTGCGTGGTGGCCCGCCAAATATAGGCCTCATGTAAGTGTCATCAAACCTCCTCCAGTATGAGTGGATTGTGTAAACAGGCCTTTCTATTAGCATAGATATGTTCTCCTTTGCTCTAGATAGATTTTCAGAAGCCGATTCTTCGAAAGAAAGCAATGGAAGTGTCATATCCTCTTTTAAAGATCTAGTTCGGTCGATGTTGCTTGTGTTAGGAGGAAGTAGGTAACTGATAAGAGGTTTTGTCAAGAAACCAAAAACCTGAAATACAACCACCCATATATCGCTTCAGAAGAATCCTTTATCATGTGTGTAATTACCAATATACTTACAATAGTACTGAATAGCACTACCACAATGGTAGTGGTGATCATTGTGGCATCAATCGGATCCAGTGTCACACCAGAGAGTGTAAACTAGAAAAGAAAACAAATCAATTTGCTCGAAGGATAGTTATCAGTTAATTAGTTATTAGACTAAAATGACAACTCCAAAGTCCAAATGGATCAATGAAAAAGAACTACCTGTTTAAATGCCAAAGCGACAGAGACAGCACCTCTCATCAGACCAGCCCACCATATTACTACCTAATTAAACCAAATAGCATATGATAAACTACTTCATCATAAGCAGGTATAGTTTACTCTTCATTCATTCAAAAGTAATGTTTAAACTCGAACAAATATTTGAAGCTCAGAGAAATTAATGTCACATGCATGCACAAGTCCAATGAATCGGTTAAGTTACCTGGTGTTTTGCTGTAATCTTTGATGAACCATCCCCAACTCGATTCATGTAATTAGAAATAACAGAGAGGGGAAACACAAAAGCAGCACGTCCAACCAATATTAACAACATCACACTGCTATACATGCCAATTGAAGCCCAGAAACTGCATCAAGAAATAGTCAGTATGCGAGTTATAAATAGGATCAAGCGTAAAGTTAATTCGAAGACCTATATATATACACACACACCTTAATATGCTCATTTTCCATTGCTCATAGTCCAGAGCATCCATTCCCACATACAGGAATATGAATGTTTCTGCAATAAAAGACATGGCTGCAAAAGTATGCCTGCAATTGTACAACTCCCAAAAGAATTTATCAAGAAAGAGGACGACACACATTAACTAAACATAAGCGCGGAAGTTGAAGTATACATAAACATACTTGGTAGTAATTCTGGAGCTTTCTGTTACGTTATGCCATGCATAGTGTGACATCAAAACTCCAGCAAAGAAGACAGTCAGAATCCCACTGAGTTCTAACAGCTTCACAAAAAAAAAAAAAAAAAACTCGCCTTAATGATTATTAATCTATGTATTCTTGTGAAGCGCATATATATATTGAGAGCTTCTTCTCACTATATATAACCTTATGCATCATTACCTCTGCCAACATGTAGGACAAATATGCAATTAAAATCATCAAAGCGATTTCACGAACACTTGAATGCCTGTAAAAGCAAAGCAATCAAACTAATAATATACGAATCTAATATGAAAAATAAAAAGTAGAATTAAACCCCTAAAACAGGCGTTCCAGGTTTCTCCAACTAATTAAGCTTTTATTTTTCACAGCATACAGCGTACGATTATTAACCTGCCAATGCCCAATCCTCTAAGAATATATGATGTCAATAGCCCAGCCTGCACAAGACAAAACAAGGTGTGAAACAGGTTCTAACTGTAAACACAAATGAAGATATATAAGACTTATGATGATATATAATGGTTTTGAAAATATTTATTTTCTGAAGACATTGCATAATTTATCATGCTACAATTAATTAAAATAAAAAAGATGTCATAATTCTGGAAGGACTAGAATCCATTGCTAGACATCTTAATTTAGTCACAATTTGAAATAGTGATCCTTGATCCTTGTTAAGCATCAATAGAATGAAAAATCCTTCCCAACCTAACCTTGTCCCACAAACACTTTCTCAGAGTTGATAAATACATAAGACATTATTATTTGTGAGTAGATATATGTAAAAACCAAAAACTAAACGTGAATGCTTGAAAAGGACAACCCTACAAAAATTTCAATATATAAAAGCAACACAGGTTTATGGATATCATAGTACTACTGCACTTGATGTAAGCATTTTAGTAGTGTCCAAGACAAGGAAAGTCTATCCAACGTGTGATTGATGCATGAGGAGAGGTTCGAAAGCAAGAAGAAAACTTAAATCAATGCCTATGTAAAGAGGTTTCTCAATGCATAAATGAATAATGAATCGAGAAACCAAAGGAGCAAGGGGAATCAGAAAGAAGACAAAGGTCAAAGAGATGGCAGGCCTACTCTTCTACAACAAATTAACAACATAAGCAAATTAAGGGGGGAAGGGTAATCAGATGAGAGAGAAGATAAGTTTAAATGAACTATTCATATCTCTTTGGCTTCATCAGTTACATTATTATAGGGCTAGCTAAACAAAGAGTTAAGAAAGTGGTAACTATATATGAATACCGTGACTCCAAGAATGGTGCTGGTGGAGAACAAATACAAGAAATCAAGCAAGATGCGAAGAGCAGCCTTCCCACCGAGTGTATCTGCATTGATCTTCTGAACCGCATTGAACAGAACAACGGATGTCGCATCATTAACTACTCCTTCACCAAAAACTAGACTGTATAGCAAAGGAGTCTCGTCTTGGTGCAAAACCTGCATGCATATATAATATATTAATATTAATATTAATATTAAATTAACAAACAAGCTAGCTTATTTGTTGACCAACCTACCTGTAACGTACATACAGTATCTGTAGATGAGAAAATGGTCCCTAAACCTATAAATTAAAGTTAAGTTATTCAGTCAAACAAATAGCTAGCTCCCAGGAGGTTAACTTTAATGTGATGAAAGACCAAGACATATGTCATACTAAGATACTCGCTGATTGTCAAACCCTTGAGTCCAAATTTCGGAAACACCCACCAGCAACCTATAATCACATTCAACTTCAATTTGATGCAATCATTTACTATTGATAAGGACAGGGCAATTTTTTTGATAAATAGATTATTTACCAGCGGCGACGATCGATGTTGATATGAAAACACCAGTGACTCCGAACAACATAATCGGCAAAAAGTTTTGGAAAAACTTTTTCTTCTTGACCTGAAATCTGTGGAAAGTAGAAAACGTAGCTCCGAAAGTAAATGAAGAAACACAAGGGAGGATGGATGTAAATTAATTAGTCCAATGCAACAAGCTACTGGGGCTTACCCGGCATTGAAAATAATGGGTGGGAGTAGATAAATGAAGAAGAGCTGTTCATCGAACCTCAGAAAATGACTGCTTTTCCAGTTGCTTATGATTAAGATGATTGTCCCAACAACACACCCCTGTTTAGTTGAACACGAACACAAATGATTTACAAATTATATATATATAAAAAAAAAAAAAAGACAGTATGGGAGCATATATGAGAATATATATACGATGATGATGGCGGTGATGGACTCATTAACCCAACGATTCTCGTCAAGCAAGTGGCCGATTACCAAGCACAGACAGAGCACAGCTACGAACAAGGTGATGGGCACGACCTGAGTATCGAGGTTCAGGTTGACGTCCATTTTTATCGATAACGTATTGGTTATGATTAGGATCACGATCACCTCTTGTTATCCTGTTGCTCCTGTGGACGTAGACGAAGAGTTTTGTATGACAAGGATACACGTGTTCTTCTTTTATGTTTCAGTAGTGTTTATAGTTGTTTGTCTCTTTCCCCCGGCCCACACTCATCTTTCTTCTCAAAAGATTTATCTTTTTTCATGTTTAAAAGACCAAAATTTGTTTATGGGATGAAAACACGATATAATAAAGGACATTAACTTGTCATTTTTGTAAGAATAAGATGATACTGAACTCCATATAAAACAAAACACTAGCATATAAACTTGTTTTAATTTCATAAGCTGAAAGAGTTCCATGAGACTACCAACCCTTTGAATTATTATATTAAATCCGTGCTTTACAAAGAGCGTTTTCAAATGCTTGAGAGCTTCTACCTTCTGTCTTTTAATAAAAGTTTCGTTTTAAACAAAAAACCTTGATTAAAATTATAAGTTTATGATGTTTAGTTTAAACAAAACACTACAAATTAACAACTCGCTACCAATTATCAGTTTCCTGCTATCTGATAGTTTTTTCCAAATACACCATAAGTATTGTTATTTATTATATCTATATTAATACTTTTCACGGACAACTAGTCACCGAAAATTTTAAAATACTTTGTAAAATAATATTTTTCATCCTTCTACTATTTTAAAATGTCATTTTGATCAATTTACTTTGAATTCTATAAAATATCACTTTTATCTTTCTAATTTCTAAACTTTTTGTTTATCTCTGTAGTATACAAATTTTGTTTTTCCAAAATAATTTTTATTCGTTAATTTAAGAAAATCAATTTCTTTCGTTTTTATTTTTATTTATGTGTCGTTATAAATTCGACGTGATCAATATTTTTACGAAAAATTAGAAATTTCGTTGGTTATTTTTTTTTTAAATAAAAGAACTTGCTTAGTAATATATATATATATATATATATATATATATATATATATATATATATATATATATATATATATATATATATATATCGGTATAAATTTAAATCTCTTTATGTTTCAACATAAATTTTGTATACATCTTCTTGCTTATATGTATGTATGTTTCCCATGTATGAGTTTGATCACATATAATATGTTTTCTTTTGATTTAGGTACGAAAATATGTCGGTGGTATAAATCGAAGCTAGTTAGTGGTACTGATCTTCTATATTTATCTACCAAAAAAAAAAACGTTACCTAACTTTTATCAATATAATATAATTGTCAAACTTCAACTTACAAAATTGATTGACAATGTCGCATATACACAGGACAAGTTCCTAATTAGAGTAAATTACTAAGACCGATCACTTTGGTTGTCCAAAGGTTGTATTTTTGGAAAAATTGTTTTTCCAACTATTTCGTCTTTATACTTGACATTTGTTTCGGATTTGGTACCTTGTAACATCCAGATCTCGAGGTACATGTTATTTAAAATTGTTTGTCTTTAGGGTGCTACGACATGGTGGAGGTACCGCCACGACGTGGCGATACTTAATGAACCGTAGATCTGTTTTGGTTCCCACTGTATGGCAACCGAATGGCCACGGATAGACGACCGTCTGAAAATTAAAATCCTAGTGTTTCTGGTTTTATGACCTATATAAAGGAAAGTATGAGCTATGGTTTGCTCATCCTCATTGTAACAATCGTTTCAGATATCAATTTCCTTTTAAAATTTTAGGGTTATAGACTGGAACTCGTCGAGTAGGGAGCTCCAACTCGTTGAGTAGAGATCACTAGTGGGAAGCAAAATTTAGGACCTACTCGGTGAGTTGGAAGGCCCAACTCAACGAGTAAGCGCTGTTAAGGAAACCCCTAATTTTTAGGGTTTGCACCATATATAATATCCTTAACACCTTGAGGCTGACCTTTTATCAGCCTCCAAACCCTAAGAATGTCTGTGCTAAACCCTAATCTCCATTTCCTCTCATTTAGTGAGCTAGAGTGACTTTTGAAGAAGATGATAGTAAGAAAAAGGAGAAGATTCAGCAACTAAAGCCCTCACTCTTGAGCTGGACCATCTTATGGACTATTATAAGCATTCAAGATTCGATTTTCATTTTTAACTATGGCTAGATCTTGACTTTACTCTTCATTTCCTATCATTCTTGTTGATTGCATACATGAGGTCATAAATTTGCACTTTCTGAATCTCCAGGGTAAAATGGCCCCATAGTGGGCTAGATCTAGATTTTTGTCAAGCATGGATGCCATGCATGGGTTTTAGGGTATATTTTCCCTCTTTAGCCATTTTTAACTTCAAGACATGCATTGGAAATGTATGTCCATAAAGTCTCCATCTTTGGAACGTTTTGAGGGTTAGAAACTCTTCTGGAAAGAATGGATCCCAGATCCCTAGAGTCTTGAACCATATGGCTTAGCTTTTAAGCTTTCCAACCTTTGTTAAGGGCTTTAGAGCATTCAGTGTGGTTCCAGAGGATAAAGTTGGAAACTTTATCCTTATAGACACCTTAAGACCTTAGATCTAAGCCCTAGAGTGCCTGTAATCGATGTATCATCCGAAAGTGAAAACAGGGTGAAAGCTTGACGAGTTGCTCTGGCAACTCGACGACTTGAATCGGGGTTTCCCGTCTATTGGATATTGAATGAACTCGACGAGTTAATGAGACAACTCAGAGAGTTGGCTAGGGTTTGTCCCAGCTTTCTGGATTCTGAAGAAACCCGACAAGTTGCTAGATGCACTAGACGAGTTGGGGGTCAACATGGACTGTTGACCTTGACCGTTGACTGGGACTTTGACTAGGGTTGACCAAGTGTGACTTTGAGGGTATTTTGGTATTTAGGATTTTGACAAAGTTAGTAACATGATGATTCCTGGCATTTGTGTGGTTGTAATGAAATCGAGTGTCAATTATAAGATCAGAGTAAAGTAAGATTGATGAACACAAGATCTAAATCAAGTATGTTTGGCTCAATTATACTTTCGAAACGTATAGAGAGTTTTAGACAACAAAACGAAAGTTCTTATCTATCTCTAGTATACATCCCATATTTATAACGATCATGAAAGCATACAAAAAATATAAGGGGCTAAACAATGAAACTTTGATACATAAAGTGACCTTACAATAAAATAACATACTATTGAAACTAAGTATGACCTTCAACACCTCAAAATTATATTCGACATCCACGTTCTCCCCCTTTGTGAGAAGTGACGAATTAGGTCATCAACATCTCGATGTCTTGGTGCATAGTTCTACGAATTTCAGTATACCAACTCATCAATTTCTTCAACTCTACCTTATCTCCATCATTATTCTTTTTGCAATTATTCATACGAATAAGCAAGTTCGTATAATGAGTTGTTATATACCTTTCCACATCAGAATCTTGGAACAAAAACTTCATATTCTTTCCCTTCTTGATTTTTCCATCGAACACAAATACCAAGTGTCTTCAAGCATATCTCTCCATCGACATAAGGCTTTAAATCAGCTTGACTATTTAACAATGACCGAGGTACAATAATTTCTTTTCCCATTACTAAAGACAATTCCACATCAGTTAATGCTAAGCATTCATAATAGTTGTCGATGAAAAGCTTGATGTGTGCAAGACCCAACAAATACTCCTTCTTGCTCGTACCTTGGAGTTTCAATTCATCAATACCATTAAGAATCTTCGCAACTATGATCATGTCATGTAGATTCATAATTGGGAAACCAACAATCGAAAAGTTAGATGCAATATTGTTTTCTCTAACCACATGATAGCGAAAATTATGTAATATCCCCTCAAATAAAATATCTTTGGAAATACTAAGAACTCGAACTATTTTAACAAGTGACCAGAATACTTCTTATTCCTTTCCAAGTACAGCATGAAATTAAATCTTTAATCTCTTGAACTCTTCTTTGTCTTTGAACTTATCAACAATTTGATATTGAGTAGTAATGGACATCATCTTGTTAATCGGAATGTCCAACTAATTAAAATCAGAATTTTCTGTTGCATAGCTTTTCTTCGGAATCTTATCAAAATCATGCATTTCACCATAAACAACTGTTGCCTCGATATTTTCATAACTATTCAACTTCTTTGGATCACCATTATCCAGAACTGGAGGATCACTTTCACAAAGTCTAAGAATGCTTTGTATATGCCTTTTTTTATCCATCCTTAGTTCTAAAACAACTTTCTTCTCCTCTTTTGAAAGCTCAACACTTACACCTTTTTCTTTCCCTTTATCTTCTTTAGTCTGCTCGGGATTCAAAGAAGAACTCGAACCTCCAATTACAACTACCTTTTTCAAAGGCACGTTGTTGTTGAGATTATTGAATAAGTCTTGCACGACATTGTTATTGGAATCTGAGTAGTTATCACCTTTCCAACTACCTTTGCATCATCACCTTTCTTTCCAAAACCTCCTTCACCACCAACACTTTATGAACTTATGCCAACACTCCTCCTTTCTCCCCCTTGCACCCTTGTGACAACAGGCGGGGGATTCGTTGGCCTCAAATTGAGAAGTTTCGCAAGTGGATCCAATTATTTGTGAATGTTTGACTTTAAAAAACTAAACTTTTGAGTTAATAACTCAGTAGTGAATACTGAAGATGACGAAGATCCAAACGTTGAGATTAGATCCTTTAACTCACCCACCAACTTAGCAATATCACCAAAACCTGTAACATCAACTTCAACCTTCTTATCGAATTTGGGAACCAAAGAATTGTACCAATTAACAGCTTTCGTGACAACACCAGCAATTATATCCACCTTATTATGAAGGGTAGAATAATTGTGATCTAAAGCTGTAAATTCCTTCGCCATATCATCCCTTAACTCTTGAATCTTTAAATTGACATTTTCACGAATGGTCTTAACATCTTGAACATAAAGAACATGTATTTCCTTTTCAACATCCATCAATGCTCTAAGTGCTCCATTAAAGGACTCAAATTGAGCTTTTACTCTTAATTCATTGTTCTTGTCCATCCTATTAAGTGTATCCTGAATACGATGCTCCTGAGCTTTCAGCATGACATCCGCCTCAATACCAGAAACCGAATGTTTACCCTTGAATCCGCTTGTAATTGTAGCACTGAATTAAGCTTCCGATTTAGAATCTTAAATTTCTTCCCAAACATCAACATGTGATCGGGAATGCCCTCCTCTTCTGGATCGAATTCTATGTCAGCAAATGAACCCATGAATTCACCATCATCAGTCTCATCATCCTAAATGGGTTTTAGACCTTCTATGGATTAGGATGGGAATAAAGAAGTAATAGGTTGTTGCATGATATTATTGAAGCTATGTGAATGGGTTGATTGTGGTGATTCAGATGAAGTAGGAATAGGAAATGGTGTTAAAGAAATTGTGGTATCAACAATAAATGTTTCGAAAGTAGATGAGTTAAAAGATTAGGATTAGCTTGGGCTTCAATGTTCAATGCTCCTTCACTCGTATTGATATTTGTTTCTATATTAGATATATTCAAAGTGATGCTTGAAGTGCGAACCTCCTCAAGAATTGATTCAACAGTCGACACTTCGAGTGTTATGACATCTATCATCTTAGGTGTAGAATGATTCGGTTGTTCACCTAGATTGATGGTTGTGTTGACTTTAGAAGTTTCCACATTGCCACTAGGATTTACAATCGCCTCGAGATTCAATTTGATTAGAGAACCCCTCATAGGTGAAGAATGAGCCATTTCATTTTCTCTAAGTGGAGATTTAGGAACAACGTCCTCTTCCATTGAGTCTTCATTGATAATTAACTTCCTCTATTTCTTTTGCTTCTTTGAAATCCATTTGGCCATGTCTTCAACACACCTTTTATTTGATGATGGAGATGTCGGTGTTGGAATTTCACAAAAAATAACCCCTTTTCTGTTAACTTGTGGCTTGTAAGTAAGTTTTGGTGAAAATCTTGGTGATTGTTCACGTGAATGGCGTGGTTTATGAGCCATTTTCTTCAATCTTTTCAGCACTCATGACTTCTTAGGTACCATCTCCTTCAAATGTGACAACCTGGAATTTATTCCGTTATTGTAACCCACTTCTGTTAATAAAATTTAATTTTTATTAAATTTTCCGTCAACTTCTTGGGTTAAGTAAATCAATTAGGGTTATTGTCATAATTTGATACGTGTCGAAAAACGAAAAATCACGCGAAAAACCCTCGATTCCCTCGAAAAGCCACGAGTTCACGGCCAAGGCGAGTTTACGGCCGTAAACTCGTGTACGACCGTAAACTCCGTTTGCGGTCGGTGCCTGGTAGACCCCCACCCCTGGCCGTAAACTCACTCTATACAAGGGTTGAGTGGCCTCCATTTCAACCTTTTTCACCCTCTAAGAAGCTTTCTCTCTCTACTCTCTTTGTATAATTTCGGGTTTTGATCCAGAACCATCAATAATGTAAGTGATTTATCACCTTTCTTTGCTAGATATTCTCTCACACCAAGAACACACACTAGTGTGTGGTGGATAAAAACCTCATTCCAAGCCTGTTACAGTAAGTAACTATCCTCCATGCTTGATGTTTATTGGAAACCACTGATTTTTGACCTAGAATCGACCCAAATCATGAACTCGGAATGGGTTTACGACCGTACTACCTTCAATGGCCGTAAACTCCCTTTAAGGTCGAACATTGGCCTTTGAACCATACTTTGGGATTTGCTCAAGGCTTAGAATAATTCCAAGAGGCTAGAAAGGACCCTGAAACACCGAAAATCACACGTCTCGTCCAATGTTTATGGCCGCAAACCCTGGGGCTGTAAACCCTTAGACCGCAAACCCATGTGTCGTAAACCCATGGACCGCAAATCCAGTTCAGGTCCATAAACTCCCTTTATGGCCGTAAACAACTCATTCATGGGGAAAAAGTTTGTTTTCCTCGATCCAACCAATTCCCGATGACATTCTTTAGCTAAAAACCAAGTGTTTATCTAACACCTATCTAGCGAAATCGCTAACTTAAATACACATATGTATTATTTGATACTAGGATACCGTAAAGTGCAACATACACCAACTCAAGCGTCATCCAGTTCAATCATCTGCATCCAACCAACTGTGAGTTCATACCCCTACATTTTTCCGAGTGTTTCATGTTTTTAGCGGGGGGGGGGGGGGGGGGGGGGGGGGAATACAAGCTAAACACAAAAGTTTTCTTAACTTAAAAACTGATGCAATTACAACGGTTTTCTATCAAACATTTAGATACAATTATCCCTTTTGTAATAAGCGGAACATAAGGGACGTTTTCTAATCATAATTGCATAGTTTTTAAAACAGTACATGAACATCACTAAACATTCAAACTATAATAGGTATAGTTTGGGATTTCATTACCAGTCTTACAGATTCAAACTTCATGAAAAGTCAAACATATAAACTATGTCAGATTTAGTTTATCCATTTCTACGAATACAAACCTAGAGTATCTTGTTAAATAATTATTTACGTATAATTATTCATACTCTGCACCGTTACAAACGATTTCGAACTCGAGAACGACCGATCAACATGTAAACCAGCTAATACAAGCTTGTGAGACTTATCTTCATTATGCGCCTCAAGTACCAATAAATCATCACCGGTAGTATAACCAGAGTCTCCTGGAAGGAGAGCATGAAATTTGTGAATAGATCTATTCGGGACTGACAATCCCACACCTGAACTGTTAGCTATAGTTAGGCGGGCATGCCTGGGGTGACAAATTTTGTAATCGTACGACGCCTGAAGAACGTCAAGGAGGTCACCGGTCATACTAGTATGGTTATACGACTCACAATAAGTATAAAATAACCTTTGTTTCCGGGAATTCTTTCTTCCATAGTTTTAATTTAATTAATAAAACTACTATACATACTGGGGTAGCCAGGGTTTTCAAACTGAACATACTTTCATATACAAAACAACAAACATGTTAGAAAATATTGGATTTTCTTGGCAAGCATGCATACGTATTTTAGAACTCGATAATAATGGTTTTCGATATAATCGACATTTTACCTATAATAGAAAGAAACTATTTATACAAACTCAGTGACTAGTTTTCAATACACAAAAACATGCTTATGAACTCACCAGCTTTACGCTGATACATTTTCAAAACCGCTTGTATTCTCAGGGCAACGATAGACAGGTACCAACGCCAGCTTTTGGAGAAGACAGAGCATTTTGGAGTGTCGTCTTTATCTTTTGTTTATATCGATGTATACAAACTATGCTTTCAAACAGATGTAAATATTCATATTGTAATGTAATGGTTGTGTTTACTTTGATTACTATGATACGATTGTTGTAATACTATGTATGACGTCACCCGCCCCTGGACGTTTCCGCCATTGTTTTTCTGACGGTTCGGGGGTGTGACAGATTGGTATCAGAGCTATTGTTTATAGTGAACTAGGTGTACCGAACCTTACATGGTATACAACTATAAACACTAAAGGGCTGAAGTGCTCTGAACTAAAAGTATACTTTAAAATAAAAGTATTTTTACTCCAAGTATACAAGTATACCTACATACCAAAAACCGTAGCATAAAATTAGTATTGTTATTATGAACTTGTAATAAATATTTGAGTGATTATTATGTAAGTGTCACTATAATATCTTTTTAACTACTCGTGGTCCGAGGAATCTGGTTTAAAGGGCCGCATAGGGTTGTTGGATTTTAGAAGTGCTATTTGCCAAAATGATCCCGCCCTTCGGTGTTTTATGTCTGACCCCTGTCTGTACATAGTGGTTGGAAAGTATTGTTTAAACGCTTATATAATAATAATAAGACTAATAATTAGTGATGGTAAATATTAGACTAAAATCTAGTGTTAATAATACTAGGTTTCATCGAAGGAAATTATTTTAAAGTATATGAAGCGATGTCCGAGTACCGAGTCACCACCTTATCAAGTGAGTGCCTAGTCCCTTTCATCTTTCACGTAGATATGAAGTATTTTAATATAAATTGCATGCTATATGTGCATATTGTCTTAATACATGTTGTCTATGCTGGGTAAAAGATTTTTATACATGTTTTAAATGATTTAAACTGTATATGTATTTTATATCTACATAATATGTTGGGTAAAACATGGGTAGATGAAATATGAGTTGGATGATGAGTTGAGAGGTGATATAGATCATGAGGTAAGGGTGAGAGGTGGATGATGTGAGAAGCCTTGTTCCCACATGCTGGCCCCGTCATCTAGCAGAGTATGGATGATAACCATAGACTATTCTAGACAGTCCAGTGGAACACTAGCAGACTCACAACCTGTAGGTGTTGTGAATGATGTGTTCACCCGGTGTACGCTAAACCTTGGCGATCATGTAGAATTGATGCCTAAACCCTAATGACTATGCAGACTTAGTGCCTAAACCTTTGTGATCATGCAGACTTGATGCCTAAACCATGGTGACTATGCAGACTTAGTGCCTAAACCTTGGCAATCATGCAGACTTGATGCCTAAACCCTGGTGACCATGCAGACTTGGTGCCTAATCTCTGGAGACTATGCAGACTTAGTGCCTATTGTGTAAACCGTGGCAATGATGGACTTCGTTCCAATTCCTTAGGATGATCCTTAGGAATAAATGAACAAGGAATAGCTGATTCTTAGGGTAGATCCTTAAGAGTAAAGAAGATAATGGGGATGGGTAATTGGGTTGATTTTTTGATGTTTAAACATAATAATTATATTATTGTGGGTTGAAAACCCTATGTACTCACCAGGTTTCCCAACCTGACCCACTCAGTTTATTTATATCACAGGTGTTGATATGAAGTCACATTACACTGAGAGATTAAGGAGATATAAATCACTAGTGATAATGAATGTAAGTTCTGTTTATGTTTATGTTTCTGTATTGACGATGACATCCCAAAAGTTTTAAAATGAATAAAAATACTTTTTCTTCGGAAATGCCTTGATAACGTATTTATCATGTTTTACTGGGAACAAATTCCACAACATTTTTATTAAAAGAGGTACTCTGATTTTTATAAAGCATAAACAAAAAATTGGTCTTTTCTGGCCGTGAAAATGGGGATGTCACACGCTTGGTACGTGGAGAGGTGCCTGACTTGCAGAGTGGTCAAGGCTGAACACCAGAGGCCAGATGGAAAGTTGCAGACTCTTGAGGTTCCCATGTGGAAATGGGAGCAGATCACGATGGATTTTATCACCAAGATGCCAAGGACGGAAAGGGGGTTCGATGCCATATGGGTCATCGTGGATCGACTGACCAAGAGTGCCCACTTTCTAGCCATTCGGGAGAGCTCGTCGGCCGAGAAGTTAGCCAAGCTATACGTCCACAAGGAACTAGGCACACAACAACACTTCAGTACAGCTTATCATCCGCAAACAGATGCCCAGAGTGAGCAGACCATACAGACTCTTGAGGACATATTGAGAGACTATGTTTTTGGCTTCGGTGGGAGCTAGGACTCTTACCTACCCCTCGTTGAGTTCTCATACAATAACAACTTTCATTCCAGCATTGGCGCCCCACCTTATGAGTTGTTGTATGGGAGGAGTCGTCACACTCCATTTTGTTGGGGTGAGGTAGGTCACAAGGTGATGGGTCGGACCAAGGTAGTTCTGCAAACTACCGAGAGGATTCAATAGATTAGACAACGAGTGTAGTCCGCTCAAAGCCGGCAGAAGAGATACACTGATCAGTGCCGATCTGAGTTGGAGTTTCACATCGGTGATATGGTGATCCTGGAGGTTTCCCCCCTGGAAGGGTGTGATTCGCTTCAGGAAGAGGGGAAAATTGGGTCCCCAATTTATCGGACCATTTCGAATTATTACCAGGGTTGGAAAGGTTGCTTATAGGTTGGATCTTCCAGTGGAGCTCAGTCAGATACACAAAACTTTTCATGTTTCCCAGTTACGAATGTGCATATTGGATGAGGATGTGGTAGTATCGTTGGATGATGTTCAGGCTGACGAGCACCTGAACTACGTGGAGCAGCCGGTGGCTATTTTGGAAAGGAAAATAAAATTTCTGCGTAACAAGGAGATACCTCTGGTAAAAGGTACAATACGAGGAAAGAATATGATTTGGAGTATCGCAAATGGGTACTGAAACAAATATATCGTTAAAATCTTGAACACAGTTCCTCGTCAATTCCTTTAATGGTGCAAAATTTTGGGTTTCACTTTCAACACGGTTTTGTGAATCCAGATAATAAACACAGAATGTTTACATACCTATAACCTGGTTGGTTTCGACCAAAGATGTATTGCGTATGTGTCCTTGTGTGTGATTGTGAAAAAACTTTAGGATGCAAAAGAGTGGTTTAAAAATCGAAAGTACATCTGCTATGATTGGACCAAGCAGATAACTCTTAAGTAATGTGAGGAGAGTAAGGTAGCTTAGGAACTAATGTGAATATAGCCTGATTGGGTAGGAAACTTCGTGATGAGAAATCCATTAAGACTTCAAAGCACATTGAGTTATGGAGTCTTTGGTCGACATGCTTGAACATGCTTCTAGAGACATCTTAACTAGTACTTAGTTTCGAAGTTATACCTTTCCACAAAGCAGCAAGCATGAGCTTTCAAAAATCTTCGCTAAAAGCTACATAAGTAAATTAAAAGAATAAAACAAAACAAAATATTTTTGGACTTTTGATTTTTGAAAGAAAATTACAAAAAAAAAAAAAAATCTTTTTGATATTTTTGAATTTTAAAGAACAAAAATGAAAAATCTTTTTGTTGTTTTTTATTTTTAAAGAAAAATAACAAACAATAAAAAAAAGTGTACCTGATTAGCGAAAATAATACAATGACAAAAGTTGTGAAGATTTTGTCACACCATTGTGCATAATGTCGAAAGTGAAGCATGTCGAAGCGTTGAATGTGAAAAGTAACCGTTGAATCGACATCTTTCCATCAGTTGGGCTTGTTGTTCTAACGAAATCATTCATGGAATAGAAATTGCTTCGATCATTCCTAATCCCGTCAGGATTCTTACGAAATATTTTTCATCTAATGGCTTTGTAAAGATGTCTGCAAGCTGATCAGTTGCCTTTATAAAATGAACTTCAATGTTTCCTTCTTCTACATGATCTTTAATAAAGTGATAGCGAAGAGCAATGTGTTTTGATTTCGAATGTTGCAGAGGATTATGACAAATACGTATGACACTTTATGCAATACGACGGAATTTTGTTCATGTTGATTGCATAATCACACAGTTGTCTTTGAATCCATATGATTTGAGAAGTGCAAACTGCAGCAACAACATATTCTGCTTCTATTGTGGAAATCGAAACACATGTTTGTTTCTTTGATTGCCAGCTCACAAACTTTCCATCCAAAAGTTGACATCCGCCACTTGTGCTTTTTTGATCAAGTTGACACCCACCAAGATCATCATCTGAAAATGCTTGAATGAAGAACCCTGTTTTCAAAGGATACAACAATCCTAATGAAAATTTGCCTTTGGTATAGAGAAAAATATTCTTCACAGCAGTAAGATGAGATTCTCTAGGATTCG
This sequence comes from Lactuca saligna, assembly GCF_052625555.1. NCBI lineage: Eukaryota > Viridiplantae > Streptophyta > Magnoliopsida > Asterales > Asteraceae > Lactuca > Lactuca saligna. The sequence goes on from NC_136423.1 coordinate 183,755,891, forward strand.
ATTAATACCCAGCACAATTGCACACATAAAACACAATATCATGTCTACTAGTTGTGTAGTATAGTAACGAACCTATCACGCTTCGATACAATGTGAGATCAACAACTATTTTGTTCAACGATGGATTTAGTCTTGTTCCAATGCCATTGGTACACGCAACTTTGAACTATTCATCATTTAAAACTTCTCAAGCAGATTTCTTGTATACTTCTCTTGATTGATGAAAATTCCTTCTCTTCTTTGATGAATATTTAATCCTAGAAATTTGTTTATCTTCCCCATCATGCTCATCTGAAACTGACTTTTCATCATATTTTCACATTCAATTGACAATTGAGGATCAGTTGAACCAAAAATAATAACATCGACATAAATTTGAACAAGCATGAGATGATTCCCAACTTTCTTTCGAAAGAGAGTGGGATCGATAGATGCTTATTTAAATTTTGAGGATTTTATGAAATTGGTAAAAGTGGCATACCAAGCACATGGATCTTGTTTAAGACCATAAAGAGCTTTTTGTAAAGTATAACAATGATCAGGGTATTGAGAATTGAAAAAACATGGTGGTCGTTCAACATAAACCATTTCTTCGAGAACTCCATTAAAAAAAGCACATTTAACATCCATTTGATATACATGGAAATCTTTATGTGCTGCATATGCTAAAAAGATTCGAACAACCTCGAGTCTTGTGACAGGGGAAAAGGTTTCTTCATAATCTATACATTCTTGTTGTGAATATGCTTTAACAACTATCCTTGCTTTATTTCTCACTCTGTTACATTCTTTATCAGTTTTATTTTTGAATATCCATTTAAGACTAATGATAGAAGTATCTTTTGGTTTCAGAATAAGTCTCTAAACCTTGTTTTGTTCAACCTCAGCCAATTCAGATTGCATAGAAACAATCAAATCATGATTTTCCATAACAATCTTTACTGATTTTGGTTCAATTTTCGAAATAAAGACATTGAACATACAAAATTCCTGGTGAGTATTAAGTACCTTATTCTTCACACGAATCTGAGCTCTAGTCAGTAATCCAACATTTGGATCACCAAGAATTTGTTCTTGAGGATGACTTCGAGTCCATCTATCAATCAAAGGATATGCATGATCAAAATCCAATGGTGCATCTTCGAACATTTCTTCAGTTCAGATGCTCCTCCTACATTTGACAAATTATCATTCATATCAATAAATTCATCATTTTGAACATTTGAAACATTAGTATTATTTGCATCTCGCTCCCCCTCGACAATTGGATTATTATCCCAATGCTCCCCCTCGACATCAACATTCATCCTTTCTCTCTCTCTCTCTCTCTCTCTCTCTCTCTCTCTCTCTCTCCCCCCTCGTAAGTATGCTCCCCCTCAACTTGAGCAAACGTGTTCAAGTGCTCCCCCTCCACTTGAACATTCGATGCAACATGCAGACTTTTGTTATTTCTGGAAGAATTTTTTGATGAAAGAGAATCACTATTATCCTGAGTAAAAGTGGAATACGAAGAATATTTCGATGCTTCAGGCACTTGATTGTCATTAGCAATTACTTCTGCAATAATAGCTCAATCTAGAGCACCAAAAATCAAACCATAATCAAAATCTAACGAATTCAAAGTTTGAGATTAATTATTGGTTGTTGTTCAAAGGTCTTTTCAACTTGTTTAACATAATAATCATCAAAAGTAAGATTATATGTTTCTTCAATTTTCCTTGTTCGTTTGTTTGACACCTTGTAAGCAACCGAATAATGCGAATATCCCAAGAATATCCCTTCATTAGCTTTTCACTGAAATTTCGAAAGATTATCCTTGAGATTAATAATGAAGCACCTACCTCCAAAAACATGAAAAAATTTAACGTTTGGTTTTCAGTTGTTGATAATGTCATAAGGAGTAATGTTAAAACTATGATGAATAAAAGATCGATTTTGTGTAAAACATGCAGTGTAAACTGCTTCGACCCATAGATATTGAGGAAGATTCGTATATGTGAGCATTGTTCTTCCTGCTTCTCAAAGTGAACAATTTCTTCTTTCTGTAACACCATTCTGTTGAGGACTGTAAGGTGAAGAGAAATTATGCAAACTTTCTTTGTTATTTAAGAACGAATCAAGAACATTGTTCTTGAATTCTAAGCCATTGTCACTCTTGATCTTTTGAACCTTTTTGTTCAAACTTAGTTCAATATGCTTGATAAAGTCGATCATTGCTTGAGCAGTTTCAGATTTCAGTCTTATAAAATATACCCAAGTAAACATTGAAAAATCATCGACAATGACCGATATGTATCTCTTCTTGTTGAGAGTCTCAACAGTCGAGGGTCCATAAAGATCAATGTGAAGAAGTTCCAATGGATCAACAATCTTCAAATCGATGACAATTGTATGACCTTGTCGTTTTTGCTTTCCTTGTTCGCAAGCTGCACACAATTTATCATTATCAAATTTTAACACAGGTAAGCCTCTAACAAGATCATTTACCAGCAATTTATTCTGATTTCGAAAATTTGAATGTGAAAGTGTTTGATGCCAGAGTAAGGTAACATCATATGAAGCTTTCGAAAGTATGCACACCGAGGGAATCCTAACTATTGGTTTGATGTCGAGAGTAAACATATCACCTTTTATTTTGGATTTGAGCAATACTTCCTTTGTGTGTATGTTCGAAATCACACTTCCTTCTTCATTAAACAACACTTGATTGCCAGTGTCCACAACAAGTTACGGAACACTTATCAAGTTATGTTGAAGACCATCGATATAAGCTACCATGTTCACTGTGAATTTCCCATTGGTTACATTTCCATATCCTCTAACATGACATTTCTGATTGTTGCCAAATTTCACTACTCCAACATTTTCCAGATTTCGATAGTCACAAAGATTTTCCATTCTTCCAGTCATGTGATGAGAGCAACCACTATCAATGTACAATTGTTTATCATATTTCTCGTCACACAAAACCTGCTATCAGTGGAAGAATTTAGGTCCCTAAGGTTATTTGGGTCCTTGGTGATTAGATTGAAAAACAATATGAAATGAGGATCCTAGAATCCAGTTACGAACTTTAGATTTTAAACTATTAATTATGTCAACTTCGTTAGTTAAAGGCATAGAAATGTAATTATTCACATGTTCAAAATTTTCACTGACTTTCACCTTTTGCTTCTCAGTTTGATTCTCATTAATGTTTGCTTTCAGAATAGCTCTCCATTGATTGATTCAAGGATTCGATTCCTTGGATGAAAAACTTTCAGTAGAAGATTCATTCAAATATGTTTCATAATCATCCTTGATTTGTTGTTGAGAAAACTTCCCTGATTGAAACGATTTCCCTTTTCCTTCGAGCCAATGCTTAATGTTTTTTACATTTGACTTTCCTTTGACATACAAAACTTTGGAAACTTGTTTCATAGGAGGATTGGGAAATTTTGGTTGTTTTGGTGTAAAAGTCACATTTCTTTTAGAATTTGTAACATCCGAACTTCCAGGTATATTGTTTATTTATTTATTTAACTATTTAGAGGACAATAGAGCTACTCGATGATTCGGTGCTCCAACTTGTCGAGTAGAGTCACGATGTGCCACGTGGGGTTAATGACTTACTCGACAAGTCTGAGAGTCGACTCGCCGAGTAGACGCTAGGATGAGAAACCCTAAATCTTTTCGGGTTTGGAGCCTATTTAAAGTCACTTATAGCCTCATTTGCGGCTATACTTCAATGAGAGAAACCACCCTAATCGCCCTTTGAGCTTATAGAGAGAGTGTGTGAGCTAGCATTGAGTATTTTGGTGTATCTTTGGACGAGAAGAGAAGGATTTCAAGCAAGGAGAAATATGAGGTTGTTAGATTTGTTGTTATTCATCCAAGAGGTTCTGTTAAAGGTATAAAGTTTGTACCTTTTTCATTTGTTTGGGTAGATCTCATATTTTTAGAGATTAGGGCTTCTTTTCTATCTATTATTGGGACTTTGAAGGTATTGAGTTCATATGGAGGTTTGGACTTCATATCTGAACCTTGTGAGGTCCCTAACTTCTAAAGGTCCCTGCTTTATTCAGCCTTAATGGAACTCTTGAGTAAAAACCCTTATTAGAGCATGTTCTTGGCATTTCAAGCCTAAAGTACCATAAATGGATGTAAAGTCTATGACTTTATGTGATAAATGAGCATTGAGAGTGTAGATCTGGAGTTTGGGAAGGTTTTCTGCCATAAAATAGTCTGATTAGGGAAAGATTATGAATGGATTCACCGAGTCAAGGAGCCGAATCGACGAGTCGGTTAGGGTTTTTCCTGATGAGTTGTCAAAGTTGTTACTCAGCGAGTTAGGGGTTAACTCAACGAGGTTGACCCTCATAAAGACTTATGAGTAACGACTGGACTCGACGAGTCCCATGAGTGCACTTGGCGAGTCAAGTCAAACTGGGACTGTTGACTCAAATTGGCCAACATAAGTAATGGAGACTGTGGAGGGGTAAAATGGTCTTTTACCCATTCCAAGAGTGAGAGAGAGAGAGAGAGAGTAAGAGAAACTTTTGGTGTATTTGAGTAAGAGTGGGGTATTGATTAGAGATGCTTATCTGATGTGTTAGGCGAAGGCTAGTTTGGCATTTCCGAGTACGCGACTATTACTTGCTTGTTTATGAGGTGAGTCTTCTCACTATACTTAATAAGAGTGGTATCTTTATGTGATTGATTTGTCTTATGTGCTTATCTATGTATTGTAATATTCTGCATTATGTCTTTGTGATTCATGCTGAATATTGTTACTATGAGTTTACTGAGTTGGGACTAGAGGGTCCCACTGAGACACATCGACCGGAGGGTTTTATTGAGTTATGGCCTAGAGTGGCTAATAAGCTGTGTGTGGTATTTTGGGAAACTCACTATGCTTTGTGCTTACCATGTTATGTGTTATGTGTTTCAGGTACTTCTCAGGATCACGGGAAGGTGCCAACTTGATTATACACACATCAGAGATTGATTTATGACTGAGAGGATCCTAGAGTTTTTATATACAATTTTCTTTTGGAAATGAGTATTGATGAATTGACATTGTGGCACCTTGTGGTTTTATTATTCGAATAAATGTGTTTTGAAATTTAAAGTTTTGGTTGAAAATTTTACGTTGTTATAGAATGAAATATATCAAACTTTTGAGTTGAAAACACCATTTTTGTTTGAGATGAAAAATGATTTTGAACATTCTTTGGATTATTCAAAAATTTGAAAATGACTTTGGGAAAACCTTGTTTGTTGATTTGAATTTAGATTCCTTTATGATGGATCATTTGTAAACTTCTTTGCATTTGATGTTTGACCATTTGTTTGAAATCTGATTTTGACTCTCGAGTGTTAGACTTTGAAAAATCATTTTGTGGTTTATTTGGAGACAAATCTTTTTGAGTTATAGTGGGATTTTGCTTATTTTAATCTTTCTTTTGAGAAGAAGTCTGAACTGATTTAGGATTATTTTGTTCAGATGATTTATTTGGCAAAACATTGGCTTATTTCGAGACTCAATGGTTTTCCAAAAAACTTTCTTTCTTTCTTGTCTCTTTGAAATACCATTTTCTTTCAAAATCTTGTCAATTTGTTCCTTAAGCTCTTGAGAATTAATTTTGACATGTTGTGAAACACTGTCAACTTCTTTTGAAACATCGTTTGATTTTTCAACCCAAATTCGTTGTGGTTTTTGTCTTTGAAAAGTATAAGAATTCTTTTTTAGATTGTTTTTAACAATATTTTGGTTTGAGAAAAAACCTTCTTTTGATACTTTTTTGTTATCCTCTTGGACCATCTTATTAAACTCAGGTTTAATATTATCACTATTTCCTATTGTGACAAAACCCTGATTCATAAAGATAAACTCGTCTGGGCACTTGAAATTTGGATACACAACTGTATCCGTTTCAAGGTAGTGAGAACATTTTTTCCTTCATTATGTTGTCGAGTTTCTCAGTTTCATCAAAAACTTGATCAACTACAACCCTTGGAATTGTTGTTTCTTTCGGAACATCATCATTGTCTGTTTGACAATCTTCGACAGTCACATGGTCAAGATCATGAACCTTTAAAGTTGAGGGTAGAGTAGTGTCAATTTTAACCATATAATCATTACATTTTTCTTTGTCTTTAGCCATTGACATGACATTAATGACAGACAACTAAGAACAATGAATAACTTCTTCTTCTTCAATTTCACTAATATCATTAGAATCATCTTTGATATCAACAAAATTAGTTTGAGAGTCAGATTTCGAATTCTCAGTTCTTTTCAAAATCTTTATTGTTCATTTTTGGTAGAGGTTTCATTTACAATATCAACTAATTCATTAGCATCCAAACATTCATCAATTTTGACTATACCATACCCATATCTATTATTTGGAACCCTATCAAATTCAACAATTGTCTTTTCACAATCATAAGAAATAGAATCAATTTTCTCCCTTTCAAATGCTAAAAAAGGCAAAAGTTTCCTATGTTGTTCTTTGCTTATATATGATGAATGATGCAATGATGTCAATTTAACATATAAACGTTTGGCTGAATTACATTAGATATTTTTGTTTTAGCAACATGTAACGCCCGTGTTTATGGGCTAAAAGCATTAATAATGTTGTAATAGTCTAGGTCAACATTTGTAACTCATTTTGAAGTAATAAAAAGGAATTATGTGAATATCATGTGAATTATATGCTTATTTGCTTAATTATTATGATTTAATTAATTAATAATGAAAATAAGCATTGAAAATAAATATTAGAAAAAGTCGATATATTTTAAGAAAGTTATAGTGGCCGAAACAATGATTCCGGAGATATAAAAAACGCCGAAATTCGAGTTATAACGAAGAAGTTATGACATGTCGAAGTTTCGCGATGGAACCGGCACGGCACCCGGAAGCGTAAAAAGTGAATTTACTATAAATTGATTTTTAGCCTTAACAATCTAAACAAAAGTCATATTATTCATTAAGCCACGTCACCCTCGCCTCGTGTCCGAAGCTGTTGCGTCAGTGAGTTGTGGCCAAATCCGAGACCGAAGCGTTCCTTCTCCGTGTCAGCTTCTGATAGGCCCGAAGCCGAGGTCCAATAGAAGACCGACGTGCCTCGCATCGGTGGTCCTTCCGAGCCTCGCTGGCCTTCGCTGCTTCCGACACGTGTTTTCTTCTTAACCTCTCGCATCTGAGCCACATCTCCCCTCAGTGTCCGAGCCTCTCAACCGCTACGTGGGGCCTTCTCAGCCAATCAATCCTCGGTCTCGCACCCTATAAATAGGGGGGTTGCGAGATTTGCCGACTAGAATTAGAAAATTGCCATTTTTGGCCCTTCTCTCCATATTTTGACTATTTTGACTTTTCTCGAAGCACCGGTATCATTTTTAAAGCCCGTAATATGTCCCAAAGTACCCAAAGACCTGGAAAATTTTATCTTTTCGGTTTTGAAGCTCCAACCCTCGCAGAGCCCGGTGTCTCAATAAAACTCCCGTTTTATCAGAAACGATCATTTTAGGGAACAAATTGCTGCCCAATTATCATTAAATCAAGTGAGTGTATAGTCACTTTCATCTTACACATAGATATGAAGTATTTTCTATAAAATACGTGCTATGTGTAATTATATTAATTGTTTATTTGATATGACTATTGAATAAATGTTTTATACAAGTTATAAACTATATATATATATATATATATATATATATATATATATATATATATATATATATATATATATATGTATTTATCTACAAATATGTTGGGTAAAACATGGGTAGCCGAAATAGTTGATGTGTGTTAAAATGATGAGAGGACCCAATGTTGTTGTTGTTCCACTCATCTAGCAGAGTATGGATGACGACCACGGACTCTTCTAGACAGTCTAGTGGAATGCTAGCAGGCTCGCAACCCGTAGGTGTTTGTGGGCTTGATGTTCACCGATGTACTCCATCCCCTTCATGGTTGCCTTACGGACATATATGGCTGAGGAATCCCCTTAGCAGTGAAGTCCATCCTGATGATAAAATCCTTAGACTAGGTCCCTTGTATTGGTGTTTAGGGACGTAAAGTGAGGATAACGGGAATGGGTAATCAGGGTTATTGTTGGTTTGATAAAATTAATAAATTTATTGTTGATCGATGAAATTAATAAATTTATTATTATTTATGGGTTGAAAACCCTATATGCTCACCAGGTTCCCAAGCCTGACCCACGCAGCTTTCTGTTTTACAGGTAGTGGACCCATAGCATAAGTTGGATGATGATGAGGGATTTTTGGATTATAGGCTAGTAGTTGTAAATAACTGTTCTAATGCTTATAATGTACTGTTTATGCTTTTGATCTGTATCGAACATGACATCCTGAGTCTTTTAATGAAATACATTTCTACGGAAATGCTTTGATAAATCTTTATCATATTTTTATTTTGGGAACAAATTCCGCAACACTTTTATGTAAAATATTACTCTGATTTTCAAACAAGCATAAACAAAATCGGTCTTTCCTAGCCATGAAATTGGGGATGTCACACAACAATTTAACATCAATACCTAAACTATCTCTATCACACATGAGATTTGTTATTTGTAAATCTAGATATTATATTTTTGCTTTCTTCGAATCCAACATCCTCTAAGTTTCTAAGAGTAGTGTGTTCGCCTTCTTAGCATCATTACTAGTAGAAATAAGTAGATCATTAACATAAGCAATTGTTGCATCAAAATCAGATAGAATTGAATTATATGCACTTGATGGAATATTAAAAGATTGTAAAAGAGAACATACCTAGGAAGTCATGATTGGAGATTTTTGTGAAGATGTCGAAACAAAGGACTTCCCAATAATTTTCTCTTTCTCTTCTTCCTCATGCATCACGAACATAGCCCCATGTGTTGGGTTTTATATTTCATCATCATCCGAACCAGATGACCTGTAAGTCCCAAAATTAGCTTGATGTATCAATCAGATCCACTTGATGGTGCAGAATCCCAATCAAGTGGATGATACAAGATAGAATGGAGGATAAGAAGAAGAAGAAGAAGAATTTGATGAATCTATGGTGTATTCAATAATATGAATGATGTTCCATACATATAAGATCCATACACATACACTCTTTTTCTCTTTAGATTCTCTCTCTAGAACACCTTGATTTACACACACTTAGCACCTATACTTGTGTTCTCCTCTCAAGGCCTACCCCCACATCTATATATATGGACCACAAACTCAAGTCCCAAACCCAATGCTAGACTAAAAACACATGGGTTTTCGGTCCAAGCTACAATTAAACCCAAGGAGTTTTCGTCCCTTGACCAAAAACAATTAAAGCCTAGAAAAGTGAAGTATAAACCATATTTTTGAACCAAAAATCTCCCCCTTCGTTTATAGATTTCTTTTCCTTTGAGCCAAGAAACTCCCCCTAGGATTGTAGCTTGCATTTCTTCTCAGTCTTCACTCTGTGAGCTTGGCTTCAGTGATTATCTTCGATCTCTTCACAGCTTCAAGATGAACAAATGAATCTTTTACGTGTGTAACTTCATCTTGAAATTTTGGATTTCTCTTCAAAATTTGACATTGAACGCACATTGGGTGAGGAGGCTTCTTGTAGAGATTCTTGAAAATCAGCACGTTCAACTTGAGAATCTTCAGAGAGAATGATAGAGAACGAATCTTATGGATCACTTCAGCAAGTACATGGATGGTATTAAATTGATTGAGGAGGTTTCAATGCAATCTGTCACATAATCTTCAAGTGCAACTTTGCCTAGTTTCTAGGGTTGAAAGATTGAATGTTGAAAGCATAATCTTCATTTCTTGTTCCTTCGAATGAAAATTCATCGACAATCACGGATGAAGCCTTGGCTTAGAAAATCTCGATACAGTCTCCATGAGTCTCATCTATATTTGAATTCACTTGTCAAGACAAAGAAAAATTTGAGATAAAAACAAAACTAAATGAAAACTTAGCACACAATATTTTTGGATTTTTCATATTTTCTGGAAAAAAATAAAATAGAAACAATAATATTTTTGAATTTTTGATTTTTTTGAAAAAAATAAAATAGAAATAGGAATATTTTTAGATTTTTGGTTTTCTGATTTTTGTTTGATTTTTTTTAATTTTTAGTTCTCCCCCTAAATTTGTACGAAGAGGAAAACAATGAACAAATTAAAAAAAAACAAAAAATATTTGGGATCAAAGTTGTCAGGCAATCTAATTATCATTTATCAACACACGCCTGTATGTCTAGATCTGGTCAATCACGGGTATTGTAGTCCACTTAAACACAAAGGAAATTGACAAGTTGGACAAATAATAAATGACAAGACATTTGTATCTATATTCCTAAATGGACCGTTTAGCTGACGACGACCTAGGATATTGTTATCCACTTAAATTCAGCAGCGAGATCTATAGACAACATATTAAATGGTTCAATTTTAAATGCACTAGAACATATTCCCACTTCCCAATATACCTCGATAATCAAGAAATCCAAAGAGCTCTTTACTTTAGGTGAGTATTCAAACATTAAGAAATAAGTCAGAAATAGAAATGCATATGTTGTATCCCAGGTCGGATATTTTTCAACCACACAGAGGGAACAACATATGACTAACATAGATGGAGGGTTATAGTGATAGTAGGGTGCATATGCTATGTCCTAGTTTGGATATCTTCTGATCTCGAAGAGGGGACAACATATGACTAACATATAGAAAGGATATTCAAAGAGATAGAGTTGCATATGTTTCATTCCAGGTCGGATATGTTCCAATCACGCAGAGGAGGCAACATATGACTAACAGATAGAAAGCAAGAAAATATTTTCCTATAGACCTAATTTATGAGAACCCCCAATCACCCTATCAGTAGCAGAATTAAGGACATAAGTCCATACATCAAGGAAATGGTGAGCCACAGTTCTAGATAATTAACTTATAGTGTATCTCGCAGGTTCCCATGTTTATCTTACTGCTGAATCTACCCAAGCGTTGTATTGTTAGTCCAAGTGAAACTATCTAAGTCCATAATGTCAAAACCTTTTGAATCCTTCGTGCCTACCAGCACATTAGACATAGAGTCTAAACAATTCAACTTTAGTGCATTACATAAATATCAAATTGCCCTTTAGCACTAGATTTCATATCACTTCCCAAACAATACCTACAAACGAAAAACTAAAAAATTGTCTTTAAAATAAATCATTGTAATAGAAAACTCAGGAGTATCGAGAAGAAAACTCAAAACGTAAGTCACTAGTTGAATTTGCATCCAGAAGGTCTGAGAACAACACACATATTTCAATCTCAGAACATATCCGAAAATTCTTCACATCTTTAAGAACAAACCCCATATGCAATCCTCTCCTTTCTTCCTTTCCCGCAAAGGACATATACTCTCAAACTAAATTCTGAGTGCTATACATTTGAGAGATGTCCCTTATCATGTGCTTGGAACAGCCACTATCAACAAACCGAAGTCTGATAATATACTTCCATAGCTGCTCCAGCATAGAGTGCAGGATTAATTGGTCTTTGGAACACAGTCCATTTGAATATGGGTTGACCATTACCGTCTATGCAAGGTACTCTCTCCAATGACATGCCCTACTTATCACAAACAGATGATGAAGAAATATTAGAATCATTAGAAAATTTGGGAGATTGAACCTTTGGTACCCATCTATAGTTGGGTTTAACCCATTTCTTGTTCGATCCGATGGGTGCCTTGTCACTTGCTTTGCAACTTGAAGCTGACTGTCGAGATGGCTTTGACCTAACCAGTCTTGGTTCACTGGAGCATCTTTTGAATTTTGCTTCTTGGTCGGAATTCCCTTCTTGCCCTTAGGAGTTTGATTCTTGGCCTTCTTGACATTCCAGTCGCCATTGTTTGAACGTGGCCTCGAAGGGTTTCTTTTGGAAGATCTTCCTCTTTGCGTGTTATGTCATCCTTGTGCATAGTAGGGAACATATGCATGATTAGGACAATTTCTAGCAATGTGTTCAGGTGTTCCACAGTGAAAACATGTCTTTTTCTTCACGTAGGAGTAGTTTATTCTTGCCCCTGGTAGTGTGCCCTTGCCTCGACTATGATTGTTCCCACAAGCACACTTGCAGCAGGCACTTTGATTCGCTTGTTTTGGTGGCCTGTATTTACCAATAGCAGGTTAATTAGAAGTAACTAAGTTAGAAGAAATAGATTCAGAGTTCAAGGAGACATTGGTTTGTTCAATAGTGTTCTCTTTGTTCTTATCTTCTACTACTTTACCTGCACAACAAGTAGAATCATTAAAAACTATCACCTCAACATTCTTAGTTGGCCCAAATTGTTCATTCTTAACTGAAGTTGGTACAGGGGTTTGGCTATAATGAATAGGTATTTCTTCCTAATTGGTCTCAAGGGTGGGTTATAGTTGTAATTGAAAGGTGGTGGAACATTATTATACCCTAGACCCTTGGTTTGATTATCTTTAATTTTAGTTGCTTTTCTGTAACGCCCATGTTTCTGGGCTTGTCATTAATAGCAATTTAATAGTCTAGGTTAACCTTTGTAACCTGTCTTGAAATAATAAATATGTATTATTTGAGTATTATGTGTTTTGTGCTTAGTTGTGTGACTTAATTAAATTAAGAATGCAAATAAGCATCAAATTAAAATGTAAGATAAAGCTGATATCTATGGATAATGTTGTAGTAGTTGAAACGAGGTTTCCAAATATATAAAAAATGCTGAAATCCTAGTTATAACGAAGAAGTTATGACCTGTCGAAGTTTCGCGACAAAACCGGCAACGCTGAATGACGTAAAAAGTGAAATTTACGTTAGATCGGTTTTTAGCCGAAACAATCTAAATGATAATCGAAGATCTCGTCAACAGTAGTGCAACGGTAAAAAGACAAACGAAACCGGACATTGGATGAAGAAGTTATGAATTTCTAACGGAGTTTTCTTGTACCGGCTTACTAAAAATAAATTCAAAATTAGCCGACAGAGTCTCAACGAAAGTTGTAGAGCGTAGTCTCACCTACGCGTGGATATAAAGAACATCCAAAACGGAGTTCGTATGAAGAAGATATGAACTTCTGAAGTTTTTAAATAATTAATATTTATTTATTTAATCTTTAATTCGGATAATATCCGAAGGAGTCACTGATCTGATCCGACCTACACCCAGCGTAGTTGAGTACGCCCAGTGTACCCCGGTGCATGAACCGCCTCAGACTTAAGTGCCTCGCATACGTAAACAATGATGTTTTTGGTCGCGTACGCCCTGCGTAGCTGAGCATTACGCCCAGCGTACGTGCGAGGCTCAGCCTCTATAAAAGGCATGCGAGGGCAGCCGAGACCTTTTGCTCCATTCTTTCTTTCTCACGCATTTTCGCCCCGTTTTACGTGCTAGAAATATCTCGAAGCCCCGGTATTAATCCCGAGCACCGAAGCAAGTCCCGAAGCCCCGAAGATCCTGAGAAGTGCAATTCCCGAGCCGAAGCTCTGCCCGCGAGAAGCTCGATTTTTGTGAAGATCTTCCAGATCTACCAAAGAATACTACTTCTACAAGTCGTAGTGTTGTCCGATCATCTTCTGATCAAGTGAGTGTGTGGTTACTTTCTTCTAACGCATAATTATGAAGTATTTTATATACAATACGTGTTATGTGTATATTTTGTTGTTATATGTGTGAATGTATATTCACTTTCTTCTAACTCATAGATATGATTTATTCTCTATGAAATACATGTTATGTGTGTGTGCCTCATATGTTATGTGGAATATGTATGGAATGAACATGCTATACAAGTTTTAAACTATGTATAAAAATATATATTTTTATCTACTAATATGTTGGGTAGAACATGGGTAGATAGTTGATGTGTGATAAACAGATGAGAGGCCTCGATATTGTTGTTGGCCTAGTCATCTAGCAGAGTATGGATGACGATCACAGAATCTTTCTAGATAGTCTAGTGGAACGCTAGCAGGTTCATAACCTGTAGGTGTTGTGAACGATGTGTTCACCGGTGTACTCTATCCCTCTCATGGTTTCCTTTAGGACATCTATTGTTGAGGAAACCCCTTAGCAGTAATGTCTGTCCCAATGAAAATCCTAAATCATGTCCCTTGAGATAGATGTTGTTTTAGGGACGTAAAGTGAGGATAACGGGAATGGGTAATCGGGTGATTGTGGGTTGGTGAAATTAAATTTAACTATTTATTGTGGGTTGAAAACCCTATATGCTCACCATGCTCCCAAGCTTGACCCACTCAGCTTTAATTGTATTACAGGAAGGGGTGCAAGGGCATAAGATGGATGAATCATCAAGTTGTTTTGTTTACAAGTCTGTATATGTATATATTCGTTAAATGACTTGTAATGTTATCGTTTATGCTTTATGGTCTGTATCGGAACATGACATCCCGAGTTTTGATTATATGAAAATACATTTCTTTATGAAATGCTCTGGTAAATATCATTTTATCATACTTTGTTTTTGGAAACAAATTCCGCAAATCTTTCAAATCAAAAGGATTTACTCTAAAATTATTTTAAAAGCATAAATGAAATCGGTCTTTTCTGGCCGAGATTTTGGGGATGTCACAGTTGGTATCAGAGCATTAGTTTAAGTGAACTAGGAATCTGTAGGGTTTTTAGACTTAAACTTAGAATGCTAAGTGGAGATTATGAGATATGTGTCTGTTATATTATAGACACGAGCACTAGTATATTTTAGGAAGCTGCCTAAAATGCTTTTATGTCTTAAATGTTATATGTTGCCATATATGATATTATTTGTTCGGATCTATGGTTTGTTGCCAACCGGATCTGGAAACCTTATGTGTGTAGGATTCTAAACGTATGTCTACGGTATTAGAACTAACATGTAAACATTTCAGAGTGATATTAATGATTTAATTATCTATCGTGGATTAGGATCTAATTTCACCTTATTCGGTGTATAGATCAAAAATGGTGAGAACAAGGAGTGGAGATGGAAAAGCGGATGAAAATAGGAATCAACCACTAGTGATTGAGCAAATACCTATCGTAGCAGCAGCACCTAAGCCAATAACAATGACTGAAGTGCAATTGATGATTCAGATGATGCTGGATTGTAGATGGAGGAAACTAGACGTCTGCTTAGGCAGAATCACGAAGAAATGTCAATTCACGTCGAAGAGCCTGAAGTAAATGGAGGGCAGTCTGAAGGAGGAAACTTTAGTGGGATCATTGGTCAAGTCGACCCACCGATTGTTTGGCAAAATAACCAGGATAGAGGAAATGATGTGCGTAGGTGCAAGTATAAGGATTTCATGGCATCCAAACCACCATGTCTATCCAGAAGCCCAATGCCAGTGTAAGTGATTATTTGGATCTCCGAAATGGAGACTATGTTTGAAAGTTTCTTGTGCAGCAACCGACAGAAGACCTCTCTTTCAATTCCTCTGTTAAAATCTGGGGTACTAAGCTGGAGGAAGTTAGTAGCTGACTCGATGCCCAAGGGAGAAGCTAGCAAAATGTCTTGGGAAGACTTTGTGGAACACCTGAAATTACAATACTGCTCAGAGCAGGACCTTCTGGAAATCAATAAAGATTTTCAGAATTTGAAGAAGGGAAAGATGAGCATTATTGAATACGCTGCTAGTTTCACGGAGACGATGAAACTTGTTCCGTACCTATTTCCAACTAAACTAGCAAAGGTCAACAAATTTGCTCGCGGTTTACCAGCGGACTTTGGTCCAATGGTTAAGCAAGCGACGACCTTGAAAGCTGGCATCTGGGCTGCTAAGAATGTTGAGACCTAGATCAGGGAGAAAGGTCTAGAGAGTTCAGAGGTTGGTGAAAAGAGGAAGTTCGATGGACCTTTAGGGTCCAACAAGAAAAACAAGTTCTCGAAGTCTGGTTCGAGGGGAGGTAGAGGCGAAGCCAAATGGTGCGACAAATGTAAGAAGAAGCATCATGGGAAATGTGAAGTGGTGGCCACATGTTTTAAATGTGGAAAGCCAGGGCACTATGCCAACGAATGCACCCTCACCAAGAAAGTTTGATACGATTATGGTGAGGAGGGGCACATCTCGAGAGATTGTCCGAAGAAGAAGGAGGCAACAAAACCCAACATTTCGTCAAAGCCGAAGGCGAGAGCCTTCCACATGACGCTGGAAGCTGCTAAAGATGAAGCTGATGTTGCTTCAGGTACCTTTCTCGTAAACAAATTGTGTGCCTAAATTTTATTTCATTCTGGAACCAACTACTCATTTATATCGCATGAATTTGGTAGAAAACTAGCTTTGCCTATTGATAGACTAGATAGTGTCTTATTAGTCGAAGTTGCTAGTGGCAAGTTTGTACCTGTTAGCCATCATATGAAATACATCTTAATTGACTTGAATGGGAATATGTTCCACGAGGAATTATTGCCTATCGAACTTAACGGTTTCGACATCGTGCTTGGAATGGATTAGCTTAGCGCCAATGACGACGAGATATTGTGCAAGAAAAAGATAGTAAAAGTAAACCCACCAGGGAAAGAGTCATTTATGGTGTATGGGGACAAACACAGAGTAAATTTTGGGATCATTTCTCTAATGAAAGCCAGAAAGTGTTTGGCCAAAGGATGTACATCATATTTGGCATTTGTGATTGATGCAAAGAAGGAGAAAAAGGAGATGTAGAGCATTCCTGTGGTGTGTGATTATCCGGAAGTATTTCCCGAAGATCTTCTTGGATTACCGCTTGATCGACAAGTAGAATTTCTTATTGACTTGTTACCAGGACCACGCCAATAGCAAAAGCACCTTATCGATTAGCACCAATGGAGATAAAGGAGCTAATGATGCAACTTCAGGAGTTGTTGGACAACGATTTCATTAGACCTAGTTCATCACTTTGTGAAGCTCCGGTGTTATTCGTGAAGAAGAAAGATGGAAGTATGAGAATGTGCATCGATTACAAAGAGCTGAATAAGGTAACAATAAAGAATAGATATCCATTGCCGAGGATTAATGACCTATTCTATCAACTACAAGGTTCAAGTTATTTTTCAAAGATCAACCTAAGGTCAGGATATCATCAGCTGAAAGTAAGAGAGTAGGATATCGAGAAGACTGCATTCAGAACGCGATATGGACACTACGAGTTTTTGGTTATGTCATTTGGACTAACCAATGCTCCAGCAACATTCATGGATTTGATGAATTGGGTTTGTAATCCGTTCCTAGATAAATTTGTGCTAGTGTTCATAGAGGACATTCTGATTTACTCGAAAGGACAAGAGGAGCATGGCAGACAGTTGCGAGAAGTGTTGGAAGTGTTGAAGAAGGAGAAGCTGTATGCAATGTTCTCCAAATGTGATATTTGGATTCGAGAAGTCCAATTCTTGGGTCACGTGGTGAACCAAGAAGGGATAATGGTTGATCCAGCGAAGATCGAAGTTGTGATAAAGTGGGAACAACCAAAAAGTCCCACGGAGATCCGAAGCTTTCTGGGATTAGATGGATATTACCGAAGGTTTTTCTTCGATCGCTACTCCATTAACAGCTTTGACCCACAAAGGAGCTACTTATGCTTTGAGTGCTAAGGATAAAGAAGCATTCGAGAAGCTAAAGAAGAAGATATGTGAGGCACCGATACTTTCTCTACCCGATGGAGTTGAAGGCTTCGTTGTTTATAGTGATGCGTCTGGGGTTGGATTGGGTTGTGTTTTGACCCAAAGAGATAAGGTGATCGCATACACGTCTCGATAGTTGAAAGAGCATGAAAAGAACTACCCGACTCATGATTTGGAGCTGGCAGCAGTAGTTTTTGCTCTGAAGATATGGAGGCATTACCTCTATGGCACGAAGTGCAAACTTTTCACTGATCATAAGAGTCTCCAGTATCTCTTTAATCAGAAGGAATTGAATATGAGGCAACGACGCTGGCTAGACTTACTTAAGGACTACGACTGTGAGATACTTTACCACCCTGGTAAAGAAAATGTTGTTGTTGATGATCTCATTAGGAAAGCCAATCTTGAAAGGAAGAGGCCAAGAGCATTGAGAATTGAATTTGTCTCGACAATAGTGGAAAGTATAAAGAAAGCTCAAGAGGAAGCTTCTGAGAAGAATGACCGAAAGGAAGAACGTTTGGGCAAAACGTGTTGGATTAATGTCTAAGTCCATAACTATAATTGGTAAGACTTGACCCGACCCGGCATGGTCCATTTGGGTTGCATGGCATCATGCACTGGATAGACTATAATGAGAGAAATAAGACACTTACGGTTATTAATATATTATAAGTTCTAGTATATTAATAATAAGAATAATGAGATTATTTAATTAGTATTGATCAAGAATTAATCTAGAATTAATTAAGTGATCAAAAGAAGACTAATTAAATATATGGGTTGATTGTGTAAATCATTCATTCTTATATATGTGGGCTTGTGATCCAAGATTCCTTATGTTGGACTAAGTCCATGGGGTGACCCATGGAAAATCCATGGAGCATAAGGAATGGGTAAAGTCATGAGTTACATGGTGTAACCCTAATAGCCACCATATAAAAGAAACCCATGGCTCAAGAAATCGTGACTATGACTAACACTATGTGTATGTATGAGGGCTACACGATTTCTAGAAGTGTTCTAATTTCTCTCAAGTTATTCCAAGTGTATTTGGTGTTGTGTGAACCATTTGAGGTGTCACACTTGGGGCACTAAGCACTCAAGCTTCATGAAGACAAGCACCATTAAAGAGGTATGTATTCTATCTTGTTATATTGATATTTTGTATGCTAGATTAGGATAATACCTTGGATGTTCATATTTGCATGTATAATAGAGAAAACATAGATCCAAGGTATTTAGGGTTGCATGTACACTTAGGAGTGTTAGAATGCTCATAACCTAACAGTGGTATCAGAGCCTAGGCTTGTTTTCTTGTTATACTTGCAATAGAAGCTGAAAAATCGAGTTTTGTTGCTGTCTACCCAGCAGACTCGCCGAGTCCACGAAGGAACTCGACGAGTCCAAGGCAAAACGCATCCAACTCGCCGAGTTGTGTTCATGCACTCGACGAGTTGGACCCCAGACAGCATATCTTCGAGGTTTTTGGCTAGAAATGGACTAGGAACATTACCCTAAGGTGTTTTGAACTTATAAACTTGTTTTTAAATGTGGTAATGTTCATGCTAATCCATTTTCAAGATAATTGTCAATAGATTCATGTTTTGTATTAGTTTAAAGGTTAGACTAATTACATGAAAAAGTTTGATTTGAATTATCTTGTTCTTATGAGTTGCTTAGATTAATAGAAAAGTTGAGTGGAAAAAGTTGTTTTCAATCCAAATTAATCTAAGAGTTGAGTATAAAATGTGTTTGTGTAACTTATCCTTAAGTTACATGAAGAGTCACATTAAAGACTCATAAAACTCATAAAGTTGGCAAAGGTTACAAAAAGATGAAGAGTCTTGTCCTTAAGTTATGGAGGTTCAAGAGTCACTTCATTAAAAAATAAATAAATAAAATATGTAACCTTAATTAATTCCATAAGTTATAAAATAAAGAAAAGATTAATTCTTTATTAATTTAAAGTCTTCCATAATTTGTCCACAAGTTATGGAACTTGAAGAGTTTTTGGATTAAAACTACTTTAAATACATAAGTTATAGAATTAATTAGTTTTGAATAGTGTCAAAACTTGCCCTCAAGTTTTGGAATTTGTAAAGTTTTCTCTTATGAATACTTTAATTCCAAGTTAGCCCTTAGAATTTTAAAAGTTAAAATTCAACCCTTATACTTTATAATATTATAAGTTAATAATATTTATATGTATAAGAGTAAAGTCGGTCTTACCGCTAGTACGCCTCATTCACGAAGCCGGTCTATAAGGTGGGTATAATGTTGTTGCCTATAAAATGGCAACTTAATGGGTGTCCACTCTCACCCACCGCTCGCTTGACTGGTGGAGGGTCGTTAGCCGAACGGGTTTGACATGACTATAATTCTCCCTTCATTAAAAGCATTAATGATAAATACTAAGTAACTAAACTTTTAATAATACCCAATCTTAGTTACTTAGAAAAAAAATGTGAATAAGGTGCTAATCCACGAAATTACACTTTGCACTTTGTTTGAGTCGGTTAGTGGAGCGCGTGTGGTTAACCGGCACACTAACTCGTATTTAACAAGGTAGGCAAAGGGTAACTTAATGTTTATCATAGTATCGATGGAGCGTGTGTGGTTAACCGGCACATCGATTGAGGGGTAAACACTTAAGGGTACCCAGTAATTTGCATGGTTACTTCACACCTTGTTTTGTGATCCTCGGCATCCCAGTCACAAAACCTGAAGGGCACACTCGAGATTGAAACATGCCATTGAACAGTTCAATGAATCTCAAAAGATCTAGGAGTTTCAAATCCAATTAAAACCTAATAATATATTTCGTTTATCTTGGTGGAAATTGGTGAATCGTCATTCACCTACCTTCAAATTGTTTTATAGCTTGGATTACGGCATACCTCTTCTAAGTTATAAAATAGTTTGTTGGGTCCTAGCCTTAATATTTTCATATTGGGTGTCATATTAAGGACTCAAAGATCAACTATCTTGAATATCTCCCATAACATGTCTGGATTAGACATTTATGATCTTCCCAAATCTCTTGAAACAAGCTTTCCTAAATGAAGATGATGTCCCATGGATATCATACTTCTCTCTCCTCTTCTAATTATTCTCCCTAACCCACAAGTTCTTGAAAAGTTTAAAGTCACTCGAACCCTATTGGCAAGACAAGGTCTAGGTGTGATCACATCTTGGAGATGTAGTCACATATTGACAAGCCGGGAGAGTTGGGTGTCAATGTCTTGAGAAAGTTGGTGGTTCAATCACTTTCTAAGTTACATAGTGAGTTCCTTTGGGACACCTATGAAATAGACTATGACAAGACCCTTAATGATCTCATCTATTGTTAAGATCAACTTCCTGAAACTTTATGGACATTGACAATGGTGACACTGGAAATACAGAAAAAAGCATTCTCTTCCCAATGGAAAGGGATCGGCTATAGTCAACTCGGTTGAACAAATGGTAAAGAGAAAAACTAAGTCTGTGATAGTCCCGTGTACCATTATCAAAGGGTCCATATGTTTATATTGCCAAAGTAAGGGTCATTAGTTGCGAAGCTGCCTAATTTACCTAAGGATGTTAAAGTCAATAAGATTGACTCTACTTCAGGTAAAAGTCCACAAATCTAACTCTGTTAAGTTTCTATTCTGAGATTCCTGATACATGTTGTGATTGGGTCACATGGTAATGTTTTAAGAATCAAAGAAAAGTAAAGGAACTTAAAGAAAGAATATGCTGAATCTGATTGCATAGATGGATTTCTATCGTGTAGTTTGAAGATCGGATTCTTGAGCTACTTCTTAGGAGTTATGAGATATTGCTAAGGAATAGATAACAACAAGTTTTCATATGGATTGTAAGGATAAGTTTTTCCACATAGTTTTAAAATAAAAAGAAAATTTTGATTTTATTTATTTTAAAATATCCTTACAATGGCATTTGAGGAAAAATTGTTGCTTATACGATTCCATTAATAGCAAGAGTGGAAATATGAAATTGATTCTTTCATTTGTGGTAATGTCTAAATTTACCAAACAAGGAAAGATTCTCATCATCCAAAGTCTCAATTGGACCGGGACTTGGAATCATGCAAATTCTATAGCATGATGAATGAGAACTTTCAAGTATTGGAAAATTAAGACTAATTACTTATTCACATGAATGTGTGAGTCAAGTAATGGACTAAGGGATCGAGTACGTAGTCATGTGCACTGATTAAGTCCACCACAAAAGATATAAGGCTATTCGTCATATTTTACTAGAGTTCAGTAAATATGATTATACTTACAAGCTTAAGTGTAACTCTGAGACATTGGAAAAGGTTCCAATGCATAGCAGAGCGGATAAGAAGAATCAAATTAGGCAGAAGGATAAAAGGTTCTCAAATCTGAAAAGATGGGAGAGTACTTTAGTATCAGTTTTGTGATCGTCTTAATGATTAAGAAACCATATCAAAATTAGTTCTCTAAGGAAGTCTTAGTGCATTCTTATGACTAAGAAGAAGGGATCTTGAATTGTTGAAATGGTTAAATCAAGAAGATGAGTCATACTTCGTTCCAATACAAGTCTTAGAGTCATACTCCAAGATTGTAATTTGAGTGACATGTCTTAAATAAGGTTTAAAACACTTGACAAATGTAAGAGTAAAAGTTTTATACTCTTGTACATTTGAAATTGGTAAGTTGTGATGTTTTGGATAAAACAAAGACCAACTTCGGCCAATTGTGTGAAGTGTTTGTCTTGATTAGAATCCACACTATCTCTTGGATGTTTGACAAGGGAGTATTATAGGTCAAGAGGACAGTGGGAGTCTTAAAGGTCTTGAAATTCTCAAGAACTAATCAAGAATGAAACCTAAAGTTCTTCACTAGCGCACGACTTGAGGTTTATAACCTATCGTGTTGACATACTCTGTGCCCATTCTAGTTAAAGTTGGCTTCGCATATGAGTTCTTAGAGTTCTCAATGTGTTGCACAACAACTTGGAAGCAATGGTAGGCCCTTGAGCTGCCAGGTGGCAAGAAGTTAAGATTGAGTTCAATCCATACGGTTTTGGATTTGTCATTATCTTTGTCTTGTGATTATGGTTTTGACAAATTCATATGGGTAGGAACTCATACACCAATAAATCTAAGTGTCATAAGGTTTCTCTCTGATTCATGAAAATGATGGTGAGGAGACACTTCCACTAAGTAGATTTTAGCTAGATAGCAATTGGGATATTTGCATTCTCAAAGTCGTTAGTGGAGCGTGTGTGGTTTACCGGCACACTAACTTGGACTTGTGAGAAGTGGCAAAGGTCAAAACAATCAAGACTATGATTACGGCATCTCTTTTCATAGTTCTTAAAATTGTTTTGACACACCCATGAGCTATCTAAGGGAAGGTGTATGTTTTTTGATAAAGTTTTATCAAAACAATCTAGTATCAGAAATCTAAACTTTGGTAAGAAAGTCAATAAAGTATTGATTTCTAGAAGTCCAGTGATTTCTGAGTACATGTCAAAGCTAGTGGGAGCATAAGTGTTATGCTAATAATCATCATGTTAGTGGGAGCATGATAATTACGATAAGTATTGCAAGCTAGCAATGTTAATTATAGAAAACAAAAGGTTTCAATTGGGAAAAAGTTGTTTTGCTATAATTAAGGGAGAGGAAATTATACTTCATCTCAAATCTATAAGCTTAGATCGTGAGGTTTTAATCATTTAGTCAAGGATATATATGAATTTCATGTTGGAATGGCTCAACATAAGGAAATTCTGTATATGGGTCCATTATTTGCGTTCTTAAATTCGATTATGATTACGGCATCCCTTTTCATAATCTGAATTATGAGAACTTGGCAAATTGAAATGGAAATGTTATAGCAAAAGACTGGTTTAGTCTTTATGTGAGACATCATGAATCGTGTCCCATATGCTTCGGATATAGGACCGACTACATGTGCTATATTCATCCTTTCTAAAATTTTCCAAATGCCTGGGGCGTTAAGAATGGAAAAGGTTTAGAACTGGATATGACTAAAAAGGATTAAACAATTGTCGAGGACAATCTAAGGTTTACCAAAGATTGGTTGCTCAAGGACAGTTGGAAGTATAGTGATAATTCTGGAAGGACCATATTGACATAATCTGTAAGGAGGCAACTCTTGTTCAGAAGTGATAGTCAAAATGGAATCTGGAAATGTTTCAAAGTTAGAATTTTTCCAATCTGTTTAAGATTAAGGAAACTTAATGCAAGAAGGATGTTTCCAAGGAATTGATCTCCTTTGGAATACTCTGTAATGATTGTTGCAAAGTCTTTCTGACTTTGTGCATAATCATTACAAGAGGATCGATGCATATAAGTTTAGAATCTAACAGATTTCAGTAAATGACATGAATTTGGAATTCTTGCATTTGCAGTAAGGATTGTGAAAAAAGAATCATTGAAGTTATGTTCAATTGATCCAGTTCACAAAGTAAAGATCATAGACAAACATAGTATGCATACTTGGTGTATGGCATGACTAGTGTTTAGAAAACATAGTGTGCATGCTTGGAGCATGGGACAACTATTGTTTTTAAATTCAAGAATAATGTTGATAGCTGAAACAATATACAATGAATAATGTGTAATCATATGGTGATAAATAAAAAGTGTTTTGTTTATATTCATAAGTTCTGAGACCATATTGGATTCAATTATTATTGTGTTTCACTTTGCATGTTTTGACTTCCCGAATAAACTAGGTTATTCTTACGGAATGACTAAGTTATTCAAACCATCCACAGTCGGTCATATGTTGGAAGTAGATATGAATTAAGACTGTCATGGGTTGGCTTGTAGAGGTCTAAGGTGTTGGACAAATGGCTACAACACTCATGAGTGCTCATAAGTTCTGAGTATTGGATTCAACCCGCGCTCATTGGAATCACTTCATGGATTTTATCACGAGTGATCATGAGACGATAATATCTTATATTCTTCAAACCTAGAGATATGAGTTGTTAATATGAGTTGGTTGTACATTGATTGCACGAAATTGCATTTGGTAACTCGGTGCTATAAAACGTGCCTTTGTGTATGATTCAACAAGTAGTAGAACAAGCCATATGAGTCGAAGTTTATCCATTCCTTTTACCTTCGGGATGAAAGCGATATCTGTGGGCCCCTCGATGATTTGATGATGACAAATGGAAGTGCTCGGCCGGGCCAGGACTGATTTGATTTGTTCAATTAGTCAGTCGTCATAAATCGGAAATCGGGAAACAACTAATGGACAAAGAGAATGATTATAATCCATGTCTCAGTCCATATGATATCTAGAATGGAGGAATATATGATCCCTTATCTAATGGACAAGTCGTTGACAAAGATCAGAGTTCATCTACAAGGTCAGAGTTCGACAGAAGCTTTTGAGAGCTACGATTGCCAGTTGGTTCCTGAAGTCATACGCAATAATAGTTTTAGACTTATCCAAGTGGGAGACTGTTGGATTAATGTCTAAGTCCATAACTATAATTGGTAAGACTTGACCCGACCCGGCATGGTCCATTTGGGTTGCATGGCATCATGCACTGGATAGACTATAATGAGAGAAATAAGACACTTACGGTTATTAATATATTATAAGTTCTAGTATATTAATAATAAGAATAATGAGATTATTTAATTAGTATTGATCAAGAATTAATCTAGAATTAATTAAGTGATCAAAAGAAGACTAATTAAATATATGGGTTGATTGTGTAAATCATTCATTCTTATATATGTGGGCTTGTGATCCAAGATTCCTTATGTTGGACTAAGTCCATGGGGTGACCCATGGAAAATCCATGGAGCATAAGGAATGGGTAAAGTCATGAGTTACATGGTGTAACCCTAATAGCCACCATATAAAAGAAACCCATGGCTCAAGAAATCGTGACTATGACTAACACTATGTGTATGTATGAGGGCTACACGATTTCTAGAAGTGTTCTAATTTCTCTCAAGTTATTCCAAGTGTATTTGGTGTTGTGTGAACCATTTGAGGTGTCACACTTGGGGCACTAAGCACTCAAGCTTCATGAAGACAAGCACCATTAAAGAGGTATGTATTCTATCTTGTTATATTGATATTTTGTATGCTAGATTAGGATAATACCTTGGATGTTCATATTTGCATGTATAATAGAGAAAACATAGATCCAAGGTATTTAGGGTTGCATGTACACTTAGGAGTGTTAGAATGCTCATAACCTAACAAAACGTTGGTGTTCGGTATAAACAGTCATGGACTGAAGGTGTTCCAAGATCCGATTTGGATACCTAGGACAGGAGGAGTCAGAGATATTCTGATGGAAGAAGCTCATAAGACCATGTACTTAATTCATCCCAGTAGCCGACGATGTATGGGGACTTGAAACCCTACTACTAGTGGCCGACGATGAAGCTTGATGTTGCAAAGTATGTGGCCGAGTGTGTGACTTGTACGAGACTAAAGACACAACATCAGAAACTGTACGGGAGTTTAGAACTTTGCCTGTGCCTATCAGTAAGTGGGAAGACATTTCTATGGATTTTGTCACTAAACTACCTAGAACAAAGAATGGTCACAACATGATTTGGGTGGTCGTTGATCGATTCACTAAGAGTACGCATTTCATAGCAGCCAAGGAGAAATGGTATATGGATAAGCTTGCGAATTCTTAGGTGAAGGAAATTGTGAGGCTTCACAGTGTTCCGTTAACGATTGTGTCGGATCGTGACAGCCGTTTCACCACACAATTTTGGAAAAGTCTACAATAGGAATTGGGTACCAAGTTGTGTTTGAGCACACCTTACCATCCACAGAATGATGGTCAGAGCGAACGAACGATACAAACACTTGATGATATGTTGAGAGCATGTACCCTGGAATTCCAAGGTAATTGGAATGAACATTTACCTTTGGTAGAATTTTCCTACAATAATAGTTTCCACTTGAGAATAAAGATGACACCTTATCAAGCTTTGTATGGACAGAAGTGTCGTACACCGTCTTGTTGGCTTGAGGCGGAGGAAAAGCAGTTTATGGGACTGGAGATAGTCCATCAAACTGCTGAAAAGTTGAAAATAATTAAGGAAAGAATGTTAGCAGCTCAGGATCATCAAAAGAGCTATGCTGACAACAAGCGAAGACCGATGACTTTTGAAGTTGGAGATTCGGTTATGCTTAAAGTCTCGCCGTGGAAGGGACTTATAAGATTTGGTAAAAGGGGAAAATTAAGTCCAAGGTTTATTGGACCGTTTAAAGTTCTTCAGAGGATTGGGAACCAAGCTTACAAGCTACAACTACCCGAAGAACTGAATGGAATTCATAACACTTTCCATGTGTGCTATTTGAGGAAGTTCACGGGAGAAGTTCCCAACATGATTCCACTTTCAGAGTTGAGAATTGATGAAAACAAGAGGTTGATTGAAGAACCATAGGAAATCGTTGACCGAAAGACTAAGAAGTTGCGATGCAAGATGGTCGAGTTAGTGCTTGTCCGATGGAAACACACAAATGGGCCAAATCTAACCTGGGAGACAGAGAGTGACATGATGAGTTGCTACCCGCATTTATTTGTTGATGTGTGATTCCGGGGACGGAATCATTCTAATGTGGAGAGAATTATAACACCCATGTTTCTGGGCTTGTCATTAATAGCGATGTAATAGTCTAGGTTAACCTTTGTAACCCGTCTTGAAATAATAAAGATGTATTATTTGAGTATTATGTGTTTTGTGCTTAGTTGTGTGACTTAATTAAATTAAGAATGGAAATAAGAATCAAATTAAAATGTTAGATAAAGTTGATATCTATGGATAATGTTGTAGTAGTTGAAACGAGGTTTCTGAATATATAAAGAATGTCGAAATCCGAGTTATAACGAAAAACTTATTAGCTGTCGAAGTTTCGCGACAGAACCGACAACGTTGAATGACGTAAAAAGTGAAATTTACGTTAGAGCGGTTTTTAGACGAAACAATCTAAACGAGAATTAAAGATCTCATCAAGGGTAGTGCAACGGTAAAAAGACAGACGAAAACGGACGTCGGATGAAGAAGTTATGAATTTCTAATGGAGGTTTCCTGTCCCAACCTACTAAAAATAAATAATAAAAATAAATTCAAAATTAGCCGACAGAGTCTCAATGAAAGTTGTAGAGCGTAGTCTCACCTACGCGTGGATATAAAGAACATCGAACACGGAGTTCGTATGAAGAAGAAATGAATTTGTGAAATTTTTAAATAATTAATATTTATTTATTTAATCTTTAATTCGGATAATATCCGAAGGAGTCATTGATCTGATCCGACCTACACCCAGCATAGTTGAGTACGCCCAGCGTACCCCGGGGCATGAACCGCCTCGGACTTAAGTGCCTCGCATATGTAAGCAGTGACGTTTTTGGTCGCGTACGCCCCGCGTAGCTGAGCATTACGCCCAACGTATGTGCGATGCTCATCCTCTATAAAAGGCATGCGAGGGAAGCCGAGATCTTTTGCTCCATTCTTTCTTTCTCTCGCATTTTCACCCCGTTTTACATGCTAGAAATATCCCAAAGCCCCGGTATTAATCCCGAGCACCGAAGCAAGTCCCGAAGCCCCGAAGATCCCGAGAAGTGCAATTCCCGAGTCGAAGCTCTGCCCGCGAGAAGCTCGATTTTTGTGAAGATCTTCCAGATCTACTGAAGAATACTACTCTTACAAGTCGTAGTGCTGTCCGATCATCTTCTAATCAAGTGAGTGTGTGGTTACTTTTTTCTAACGCATAATTATGAAGTATTTTATATAAAATACGTGTTATGTGTATATTTTGTTGTTATATGTGTGAATGTATATTCACTTTCTTCTAACTCATAGATATGATTTATTCTCTATGAAATACGTGTTATGTGTGTGTGCCTCATATGTTATGTGGAATATGTATAGAATGAACATGCTATACAGGTTTTAAACTATGTATAAAAATATATATTTTTATCTACTAATATGTTGGGTAGAACATGGGTAAATAGTTGATGTGTGATAAACAGATGAGAGGCCTCGATGATGTTGTTGACCTAGTCATCTAGCGGGGTATGGATGATGACCACGGACTCTTTCTAGATAGTCTAGCGGAACGCTAGTAGGTTCATAACATGTAGGTGTTGTGAACGATGTGTTCACCGGTGTACTCTATCCCCCTCATGGTTTCCTTTAGGACATCTATTGTTGAGGAAACCCCTTAGCAGTAATGTCCGTCCCGATGAAAATCCTAAATCAGGTCCCTTGAGATAGATGTTGTTTTAGGGACGTAAAGTGAGGATAACGGGAATAGATAATCGGGTTATTGTTGGTTGGTGAAATTAAATTTAATTATTTATTATGGGTTGAAAACCCTATATGCTCACCAGGCTCCCAAGCCTGACCCACTCAACTTTAATTGTATTACAGGAAGTGGCGCAAGGGCATAAGATGGATGAATCATCAAGTTGGTTTGTTTACAAGTTTGTATATGTATATATTCGTTGAATGACTTGTAATGTTATCGTTTATGCTTTATGGTATGTATCGGAACATGACATCCCGAGTTTTGATTATATGAAAATACATTTCTTTATGAAATGATTTGGTAAATATCATTTTATCATACTTTGTTTTTGGAAACAAATTCCGCAAATCTTTCAAATCAAAAGGATTTACTCTGAAATTATTTTATAAGCATAAATGAAATCAGTCTTTTCTGGCCGAGATTTTGGGGATGTCACATTTTCTATCATGGACTCAACTTGCTGACTTGACACATCAAAGTTTTTAAATTTAAATATGCACTTTCAAATTTGTTTTTCAATGTATCAAGTTCAGCATTCAAACTGGCAAGTTATTCCTTAACATAATCATAATTCACACATTTATTACTATATTCTTCTTGAAGTTTTCTAAAGTCCTTGGTTTTGGCCTCTAGTTGTGCTTTTAAGGGTTTTTGTCATTTCCTATGTGTATATCATTCATATTTAAGGTCCTCATTTTCCCTTTTTAGCAAATCACTTTGTTCATGAAGAAATTTAATCGTAGTTTCACAAGATTAAGAGCATAAAACTCCATTAACTTTGATGTTAGAAGAACTCATTATTTATCAAAAATTGTCCATTGACTTGAAACCTTGAAAGTCAACTTTAAAATTCAAATTTAAAAAGTCAAACTTAAAAGTCAAACTTAAAAGCCAAACTTAAAAGCTAAATGTGAAAACTTGAAAGTTAAACGAAAAAGTCAAATTTTAAAGTCAAAGGTAAAACTTGAAAGTCAAAGTCAAATTTTAAGGTCAAAAGTAAAAAATGATAGTAAAAGTTAAAAGTTAACACGTTGGGTTGAAAATGAAACTTTAAAATTTGAAACATTAATTTTTTTTGGCCAAAATTGAAAAAAAATAATCCGAAAATGCGAAGCTATATGATTTAAACAGGGAGGATGTTAAACATCTAGATTGCTAGATCAATTGGTAAGGTGGCGGGTTGAGTGTGGAAGAGACCCGAGTTTGAATCTTGGTCCCACTAAGATTTTTAAATATTTGATACTGACTGCAAAGGAGGACTGAACACGTGCGAAGCCGCAAACTGTTCGAAGACGGAAACGTAAAAGACTGTAAACGCTTCAGATCGCAAACTCGAACATGCTCCTCCTGACTGCAAACCTCGTTATCGGCTGGAAACGAGTTTACAGTTGTAAAGAGGTTTTACGGCTGTAAATGGGTTTACGACTGTAAAAGGGTTTATGTCTGTAAATACTTCGGAAAAACACGCTGAATGCGACAATGGCCGCCAGATTTCCCTGTTTACGACCAAAAAACGCGATTTTTCCCCTTTTTAGCTCCAAAACTCGATCAAAAATCGATTTTTATGAAAAACACGAAGAACAAACCCCGAATATTTTTTCAAAAACTATACAAAAACATAAAATCCTTCAGGAAAAAAATGCAAAAACGCTCCAGATCTTGCCAAAGAGATTGATACAATCCAAGCCCTGATACCAACTTTAAGTCCCAAAACTAGCTTGGTGTGTCAATCAGATCCACTTGATGGTGTGGAATCTCAATCAAGTGGATGATGCAAGATAGAATGGAGAAGAAAAAGAAAAAGAATTTGATGAATCTATAGTGTATTCAATAATATGAATAATGTTCCATACACATAAGATCCACACACATACACTCTTCTTCTCTCTAGATTCTCTCGCTAGAACACCTTGATTTACACACACTTAGGGGCTATTTGGCAGGATATGGATTTTTAATAGCTGATTTTTTAAGAGGTTTGAATTTCTAAGAGGGTCTGAATTTTAAGATCTGAATTTTCAAATTTTGTTTTGTTGGAACCGTTGAATTTGTTGTGCTGAATGATAAAAATGACCATTTTACCCTTCTTTATGATTTCTTTCAATTACAACATAATTTCAACCTTTTTCTTATTAAGGAATCATACTTTGAAAACTATAACAAGTTCTATCATTCTATTTTCAATCTTTTAATAGAAAAATACAATGCAATAATAATCTAATAACTAGAAATATAATGCTACTTCTTGTTACAATAGTCTGATCAGCCAAATTTCATTCCCGTTTAATATCATCATATGAAAACCAACCATTTTGTAATGTATAAAAAAATAATTAATTGCCAGCAAGATCTTAAGTTTCATGAAGTATCTTCAAGTCGACCTGTTATGCATTCATCACAACACATCAACCTGTTAAGCAAACCCAATGCTGATGAAATCATCAAATTGTTATACCCATTTTCAAAAATAAGTAAATAAAGATTTAAAACCTATGATTGGATTCTAATGATTCAGAATCAGAAAAACTTTCCATCAGTAAAAATCAAGACCATTGATTCCAAAAATACACTTACTGATACTAGAAAAAACCATAGCAAGTTTCATATAAATAACAATCCTAACAACCGATGGAAAGTAATCAATCTTCAAAATCATGTGTCAAAGGTAACAACAAATTAGGGGATACGATTTCATGTGTAGACTTCAATCCAGCACACCGAAAAGATAAATACTAAAAACAACATCATAGTAAAAAAAATTACACAAAGACCCAAACAAGCATCACGATTTCAAGTGTAGACTTCAATCCAATACCGATTTCAGAAATAGGTTCTTAAATTAACCCTAGAAGAATGTCAATTTTAGAGAACCATTACCTAATGTTATTGTCAACTACATTAACGATGATGGAGGGCGGAGCAGGCGGTGGCGTACCTGATGTTGTTATCGACGAGTTTAACGGGGATTGAAGGCGGAGCAGCGGCGGCGCAGGAAACGGTTTTGGCAGAGGTGGTGACAGGCCAATGGTGAGTGTAGAGGCGGAGGGTTGTAGGTCATCGGAGGTGGTTAGGATAGAAGAAGATGTTGTCTCGTGAAATACAACAGAGGAGAGGAAATACGCTTTTTGGCAAAACGGGAAAGAGCATGCCCTTTTATTTTTTTCAAATACAACGCCAAGTCTAAAAACTAAGAGGTTTTTTTAGTTTAAGAGGTAAAAAATAAGATGCTGCCAAACACCCGATATCTGAATTTTTCAGAGACTGTCTCTTAATTTCTCAATTAAGATGTAAACAAACAGCCCCTTAGCACCTATACTTGTGTTCTCCTCTCAAGGCCCACCCCCACATCTATATATATGGACCACAAGCTTAAGGTCCAAACCCAATGCTAGACCGAAAACACATGGTTTTTTGTTCCAAGCTACAAATAAACCCAAAGAGTTTTCGGACCTTGACCAAAAACTATTAAAGCCTAGAAAAGTAAAGTATAAACCATATTTTTGACCCAACATGACCAAATCCGGTATATTCAATCTTCTTCATCCATACCTTTGGCCACCAGAGACATTCCCTTTGTCTTTGCATGAAATTCTTCCAATCTCTCAACGTAATAAGCTTCGCCATTGACCTTATTCTTCTTTTCAGCTTGCTTTCGCAACATACAGTCATTGGCCATATGATTCGCTCCATTGCAGTAATGGTTGTCGAATCCCGAATCACCTTTTAGCTTATTCTCTTTCTTCTCCTCCTCAACACCAACTTCCTTTTTCTCAAATTTCTTCTCATCATTCCCAGAATTTCTAGAAAAACTTCCCGTCACGCCACTTGTTTTTGAATTTGTATTGAAAGGCTTCTTGAAAATTTTCTTTACTCGATTGTTAGAGTAAAATGCCACGACTTCGTCATCAGAGTTAGCGATTAGACCTTCATCATCCGAAATCTCTTTCTCAACAACTTCTTTCTCAACTTCTCTTCCAGTAACTTTCGAAATAAGAGCAAGTGGACCACCTAAATTGATCTTTGATTCCTCAGCAATTTCATTCACTTCGGATTCATGTGCTTTCATCACATTATAAAGATCATTCAAAGAGAAGTAATGAAAACATTGATGTGTCTTAATCATCAAGCTTACATTCCCCCATTCTTTTTGAAGACTCACAATAAATGTGAGATTAAACTCCATTGTTGATTGAATGACTCCATATCGGCTACATTTGAAGATAAGTCATTCAGACGATCATAGTAAGATTATATCGTCTCTCCTTCCTTTTGCTTGAATTCTCCTAATTCAAACATACATTGTTTGACAAAACTAATCTTCATTTTCTCACTTCCTTGATACTTTTCCTTTAAAGTATCCTAAATATCTTTTGCAATCTTACAACTATGCACGTAACTGTAAACAATTAGAGGAAGAGCACCTCTGAGTTCTCGCATATATTTCTTTTCATTCTTCAACAATCTCTCAGATTACTCATTAACATTCTGATTGTTAAAAGAAGTTCCACTACTCTGAACAGTAGTAGGAGGACGAACATCATCGAGAATACACTTCCAAAGTTCCACATCAATTTCGTTCAAATAATCCTCCATTCGATTAGCCCACTGATCATAGAACTCAAGGATTAGCATTAGAATCTTCGTTGATGATCCAATAAGATGAGAGTAAGAGGTCATCGTGTATGTTAAAGATCACCATTATTGTATGGACGATTTTGAGAAAAGCTCAAATTAGATCGAGATCAAATAGCTAAAACACTCAGAATTCAACAATCAAATACTCGATTATTCAACTAAAATGCATAATCGATTCACAACAAACAATTTAAGATGATTTTCTGAAGTAAAAGGGACAAAAAATTGAAATCTTAAACGAGATTCAAAACTTTTACAAAAGCTCAGAAAATCAAAACAATTTTATATGAATCCTGCTCTTATACCAAATGTAGTTGTAAAGAAATCGAGTGTGAACTATAAGATCAGAGTAAAGTAAGATTGATGAATACTATATCTAAATAAAGTCTGTTTGGCTCAATTATATTTCAGACGTACAGAGAGTTTTAGACAACAAAACAAAAATTCACATCCCATATTTTTTTGGATCATGAAGGCATACAAAAGTATAAGGGATTGAACAATGAAAACTTCGATATATAAAGTGCCCCTATAATAAAATAACATACCATCAAAACTA
Organism: Lactuca saligna; assembly: GCF_052625555.1. Lineage (NCBI taxonomy): Eukaryota > Viridiplantae > Streptophyta > Magnoliopsida > Asterales > Asteraceae > Lactuca > Lactuca saligna. Next base: position 183,790,012 of record NC_136423.1, read on the forward strand.
ACTATGACCTTCAAAACCTCACAATTATATTCGACATCTACAAGTTGAGTTAGAGTTGCGTGTGGGGACTCATTTAATCTTATCTTATCAGTTCAACCTTTTGAGAAGTTAAGTCTTCTAACCATACCAATGGGTCCAAGGCACCAAGGTCGGCCCATTTCATGTTATATGGATTGATAGTTGATTATGTGATATGTCGATATGACATTTGTATGTAAGTCCCCCCCCCCGGGGGGGGGGGGGGGGGTGTTCCGGTGGCAGTATATTAAAACCATGAGGAGGTTCCTATGGCATTTGGTATAAGTCCTTAGAGGGCTTCCACAGCTTCCTAGCATGTTTACATATTTAGCTCGTATGATATTTCTATGGTTGGTGTAGACCGTTTGGAGGTTCCCTCAGTAGTTAGCCAAGACCACGTGGGGGTTCCAGTAGCGGCTAACAAAGACCACATGGGGTTTTCAGTGGCACTTGGTGTAAGACCTTGGATGGTTTCCGGGGCTCCCTTATATGTTTGTATGCATGGCTTATGTAGCTTTTACGTGATTATGTGGTTTGTGTGGGGCATGCTCTGGGGAACTCACTAAGAATTAGCTTATAGTTTGTTGATTTCGTACAGGTACTTCTGAGCCTAAGGGCAAGGGCAAGTCTTGATGGCGCGGTATGCACTCTCTCAGACATTTTTATGGGACACTCTGATATTTGAAATAAAATTGTCGATGTTATGAATTTGAAAACAATTGCTCTTGAGATTTTGTGGTTTATTGGAAATGTTTTGATTATTTAAAAATGTAAATTTCTTTTGAAAACTGTGTCATTACAAGTTGGTATCGGAGCCTTAGTTTGAGGGATACGGGCACACTCTTGGGTGTGTCTGAACTCAAACTAAGGAAATGGTAAAATTGTTTTCAAAAATAAAAGTTAAAAACTTCTAAAATGGAAAAAAAATGTGAGTGCAATGCGCGTGATCGGGCGAGCCAAGTAAGTAGTTCCCCAATATGTTAGCCATGTTATACTGATATTTGAGTTATGATAATCGTATGAATCTTTCTACATGTATGCTTTCAAAATTGTATACGGTTATGGTCTTCTAGCCTCAGAATGGTTGATTTGGCCTTATTTCTTGTTCCTTGTATGGTTGTGGTATTAGGGTAGATTCTGCTATTCGAAAGTCTATTTGATCATGCTTTGTGTATAATTTGCATGCATAAGGCAACATGTTATGATTGAGTTCTAATTTGATATGGATGGGGAAAATATTGGGATAGCCTAGGATTTTAGCTATACAGTAGTCTGTGACATATGATTTGATACGGTATGAATTAGAGTTATCAGGTAGAGCCTTGGGGAAGGTACATGTAGGTGTGGAATGTAGTTTAGGCCCATAATACTGAAAGCACATGAACTGTACCCAAACAAATGTTAGATTTGGAATCTCTAAGGAGAACCGGTATGGTGGGATCCTCTTTTTGGATATTTGACCATTCTATTTTATGGTATTGTAGATGAGTATCGTGGTTGCACAACATGGACCAGGGGGATCAGGATCAGGATCCAGGTCGGGCTACGATACCGATCCTATTGATGAGAGGCTACGCGAGCTTATCGCGACCGGGGTTACGAGAGGCATGCTTGATGCTACCCCAGTGATCCTGGGGACATTCAAGGAAGGGATGATGGAGATTATGAAGGAGCAGCTCAGGTCTTTTCGAGCTGAGATTGCTACAGGCCACGTTGGGGCCCAAACTCCCTAATTAAGGGAGTTCAAGGCATGCGGAGTACCTAAGTTCTTTGGGGTCCGGGACCCCATAGCTAGTCGATGCTGGGTGGCAAACATGGAGAATGCCCAGTGCATGAGCTCTTTTCCTCGATGCAGCAAAAATAGGGTTTTCCTCGTGTATACTGAGGGATCGACCCAAGGATTGGTGGGAAGAGGTGACTAGCCAGGTGGGAGCAGCCGGTGTGGCTGAGATGACATTAGCAGAGTTTGTTAGACGCTTTAATTTGTAGTTTGCAACAAGAATTGAGGTGGAGCGGTTAATGAGGGAGTCTCAAGAGCTCCAGCAGACCACCGAGACTGTGGCGGAGATCACTGTTAAGTTTTGGGAGCAAGGATTGTTGATCCCACAGTATGCTACAAATGAGGATATGAGGAGGACGAGGTATCATTCCATCCTAAGGGATGATATCCGAGAGTTTGTGAGCTTTACATGTTGCAAAACCCTGAATGAGATGGTGGAGAAGGCCTGTGAGTAGGAGATGGAGTTAGAGCTTTGCACTAAGAAAAAGCCAAAGCAGGTTCAGGTAGCTGGGGGTCAGGCTAAAAAGCCTAAGACCTCTGATTCTTTAGGTAGGGGCCGACAGGCCCATGGCTGGTCTGCTACAGGGTGTATCTTTGTTTTCCAAAATTGATTTTCGGTCGGGTAACCATCAGATGAGGATATACCGAAGAAAACTTTCAGGACTCTGCACGGAAACTATAAGTTTGTGGTGATGCCATTCGGGCTCACCAATTCCCCAGCAACGTTAATGCATCTTATGAATAGGATGTGTAGACCGATGTTGGATTGGTCGGTGATCGTTTTCATTAATGATATCCTGGCCTATTCATAGACCAAGGAGCAGCACGAGCAGTATCTGAGGGAGGTATTGGAGACATTAAGAACAGAAAGGCTATATGCCAAGTTCTCTAAGTGTAATTTCAAGTTGCGAGAGGTGCAGTTTTTGGGGCACATCATCAACCAGGAGGGTATTTCGGTTGATCCAACTAAGGTTGAGGTAGTGATGCGGTGGGAAGTACCGAAGAATGCATCTGATATCCATAGCTTTTGGGGTTTATCAGGCTATTATCGGAGATTTATCCAGTATTTCTCCAAGATCGTTGTGCCATTGACCTGTCTGACCATGAAGAATGTGACTTTTCAGTGGGGCTCAGACCAACAGTCTGCTTTCGAGACCCTAAGGCTGAGGTTATATGAGTCCCTGATTTTAGTACTACTGGAAGGGCTGGATGATTTGGTAGTGTAATGTGATGCATCGATCTCAAGTTTAGGGGCAGTACTGATGCAGAAGGGGCATGTGATAGCATACGCCTACAGGAAGTTGAAGCCTCATGAGGCGAATTACCCCACTCATGACCTGGAATTGGGGGCTGTAGTGTTTTCTCTCAAAATCTGGAGGCATTACTTGTATGGAGTGCGATGCACCATCTTTACTGACCACAAAAGTCTAAAGTATTTGATGGATCAACGAAACCTCAATATGCAACCGAGGAGGTGGTTGGATGTACTAAAATATTATGATTGTGAGATCTTATACCATCCCGGGAAGGCCAACGTGGTGAACGATGCTTTGAGCCGCAAGACGAAACATTCCCCGATTAGGAACGTTTGTTTAAGGTTGACAATGATCTCTTCATTGTTGGATATGATCAAGGAGGCTCAAGTGGGGGATTGAAGGGAGAAAATTGGAAGTTAGAGCTAATACAGGGTCAGATTCCTTTTTTTCGGGATGGTAGGGGTCTGTTGACCCAATGTGGCTGAGTGTGGGTTCCAGCATCTCGATGGGTGAGAGAGATAATATTGGAAGAGGCATAAATCTCAAAGTTCTCTATACATCCAAGGACTACAAAAATGTAAAGAGACTTGAGACTACGTTACTGGTGGCCCTGCATGAAACGGGAGATCGCCTGGTTTGTGGAGCGGTGTTTGACCTGCCGGAAGGTCAAGCCGAACATCAGCGG